>NC_086229.1:7725000-10125000 GCF_036321145.2 Pelmatolapia mariae
AAACTGGCTTTTGATCAGCTGCAGAAAGGAAACCTGATCTTCTATGAATCAGACCTGACAGAGTGTGGCATCGATATCAGAGCAGCCTCAGTGTACTCAGGAGTGTTCACACAGATCTTTAAAGAGGAGAGTGGACTGTACCAGGACAAGGTGTTCTGCTTCATCCATCTGAGTGTTCAGGAGTTTCTGGCTGCTCTTCATGTCTATCTGACCTTCATCAACTCTGGACTCAATCTGCTGGAAGAACAACAAACATCCTTCCAGAAGTCTGAAACAACAGAATCTGTAGGGACAGCTTTCTACCAGAGTGCTGTGAACAAGGCCTTACAGAGTCCAAATGGACACCTGGACTTGTTCCTCCGCTTCCTCCTGGGTCTTTCACTGCAGACTAATCAGAATCTCCTACGAGGTCTGCTGACACGGACAGGAAGTAGCTCACAGACCAATCAGGAAACAGTCCAGTACATCAAGAAGAAGCTTAATGAGAATCTGTCTGCAGAGAAAAGCATCAATCTGTTCCACTGTCTGAATGAACTGAATGATCGTTCTCTAGTGGAGGAGATCCAACAGTCCCTGAGATCAGGACGTCTCTCCACAGATGAACTGTCTCCTGCTCAGTGGTCAGCTCTGGTCTTCATCTTGCTTTCCTCAGAAAAAGATCTGGATGTGTTTGAGCTGAAGAAATACTCTGCTTCAGAGGAGGCTCTTCTGAGGCTGCTGCCAGTGGTCAAAGCCTCCAACAAAGCTCTGTAAGTAAATATGCTGCTTACACGTTCATTTCTTTAACAGAAATGTCCACAACATCAGTCTCTTATGATGGCTTCTGTTACACAGCCAGTGATCCAAATGCAGATGGGAGCAGGCATGTTCACCTGGGAGAGTTTGTCCTGCAGCAGTGTAGAACTAAAATCCACAAAGAGTAGGCTAGCTCAAGTTATTGTTGACTCCATGGACCGCCATAATACCATCATTTTTGACCAACCCATTGGCTCTGTAGCTGAACTGGAGAAGGTCAGGGATTGTGTCAGTGACAGATTTGGTATGGAAGTGAGGAACTCAAATATCTTCATAATTACAGTTTAGTCACTTTCACTACCAAGAAGGTATTTATAGCTTACCAGACACCACAATCATTTTTAAAGATATTCATTAATCAGGTGATTAATTCATTAATCAGGTGATTAATGAATATGAACTTCTTGTGTGAACATGTTTGATAATACACATTTGGATCATTTAATCTCAAATTAGCTAATGTTTCATGAATCTTTCAAGGTTAAATTATTTTCTGTTATGAATATGAAAATGGCAAGCAGGTAAAACAAAGGGAAACTTCATTCACGTACCTGACACAACTGAGTGCTGACAATCATTTCACTCAATAGAGTCCCAGTTTATGTTGTAACCTAATATACCAATTCTGTTTTAATTATTAATTGCTTTATCTATTTTTTAATTGTTTTGGCGTATTGTGTTGTCAGTTTGAATCAGCATTCAATAAAGTCTGCAGCATGATCAGCTGTGGTCAAGCCTTTTATTTCTGCATGCAGGAGAGCAAACAGACAGCAAGCATCACAGTTATACAGTCATGAGAGCTCTGCCCTTGAGACGTCACAGCGTCTCTTTTATCACAAAGAACTCCTGCATCTTCACGGTTGCAACAGTTTATTGTCCCACCCATGCTGTTGGGCAGGAAGCGATTCTCACAATCTGTGTTCCAGGAGGCACCTGGCACTGGTCTTCCTGGGAATTTTATCCTTCTACATAGTTAAGCAGGCTACATCAGGTCATATTGACACACATGTCCTTCACCTATGAAAAGGCTATACAAAATTCTACAGTGGAAATTCTAAGCACCTAAATCTAAATATAAGAATAAACTGGACATTTTCCATCACACTGGGCAGGCAGTTGTACTTTCTCCCCTGCACTTCTCCATGTTTACCAACAGCCACATCTCCAGCCCTGTCTGTCAACCTCCCAAATTTTGCAGATTACAACACCCTCACCTGCGCTGAGATAACGGCCTGAAGCTCAGTGCTGTCAAAACTATGGAGATGATTGTTAACTTCAGAATGAAAGCACCCCCACCAGACTTCATCTTCCTGTCTTCCTTTGTCAAGAAGGTAAAGAAGAGGATATATTTTCTGTGGCAACTGAAGACATTCAACCAGCCAAAGTTACCTATAGTGCACTCCTACTCCTCCATCACTCTGTCTTCACCTCTCTATAACTAACTAACATGGTGCTGCCACTGTCAATAATATGGACACATTGCACCATGCGAATGTTATGATAACACACCTGCAATATATTAAAAAAAGAAAAGCACACTGTTCAGTTCAGTTCATTTTTATTTCAAACATGTGCCTTCACAATCATTTCCAAATATCATTCCATTATTTGTTTGAAAAGGAGTAGGCAGAAGTAATTACTTGTCTTAAATTAAACAAACAACATATGCAACAAAAGTACAGCAAAACAAAACAAAACATACATAAATCAAAAACAGAAATTAGCAAGCCCCACCACAGTATAGTTTCTTTTATATGAAAAATACAGAATGTGTATATTTGCAGATTCATAAGTTATGGAAAAACAAACAACCCAAAAAACCAACCAAGAATCCAACACGGGCTGATAGCTGGATTGGACTCGATTGCAGATAACCACAATAGAGACAGCTCAACGTTTTGCAGTGTTTATTATTTAGTCAACAAGTGAACATGAGGGAGGGTGTCTCTAACGATGTAATCGTGGGTCAGTGGGGGGTGAATGGGGATTTAGCAGGTTGCGACGGGAATGGAGCGGTTGCGTCTGGGAAGAAAAGAGAACAGGGTTAAGAAGGCAGCAGGTGCAGGGTATCCAAGCAGAGGTGAAACTGACTGATAGCGCTTACTGATGACTGGCATGATCCTCGCTTTGAGGGAGAGGCAGTGATAGTCCAGGGGAGTAGTGGAAAGGCTGGCAGACCTGAGTTCCGCTTTGTCCAAGGTGGGGAGTGAGGCTGGAGGGCAGGCAGGTGAGGGTCCTTATATTTTTCCTGGATATGAAGATGATCCACGGAGAGTTGAGGGTGATAGCAAAGAAGGTCCAGGGAATCTGAAGCACATGAAACCAAAGTTAACAAGGAAAAAGTGGCAAGAGCGTAAAAAGCCGTAGAGTCAATACCAGCATGAGGTGGTTGACGAACTGGCGGTGAAGGAGAGTCTGAGGGGACCTTAAATCATCAACCTGTTTGCCCCGAATCAGTCTCAGGTGTGCAGGACTGCGGCAGGGATGATGGCTCCGCCCAGGGGTGGAGACCAAGGAACTCAGGTGCCTGATGGAATTTTCCAGCCGAGTCTCCAGACCCTGACATTTCCAAGTACATTGCAAATCATGTTCTCATCTTCAGGTTGAACTGGGCTGCTGCATTAAGGTTCAGTACATGACATACTGTGTGTTGAAATTCTAATCACTGATACTGTCATAAGAAAAATAATCAAAAGTACTGTCTGCCTATGCCAAATGGTACTGAACTACTACTATGTGTCACTACATCTTTTAGCCCCTCACTTATTTAAATTAAGATAGAAATAATTGTTTTTACTAACGTTTTTTAACAATGTTTACATTTTTAATAATTTAATTAAAGATGATGTGTACATGATAATATATTTTGTTGTGTGTCTATGTTGAAAAACTAAAGTAATTTACTTTGGTTAAAAATATTGTCTTTCAGGCTGGATGGCTGTAACCTCTCAAACAGAAGTTGTAAAGCTCTGTCCTCACTGTTTAACTTCCAGTGCTCTACTCTGACAGAGCTGGATCTGAGTAACAATGACCTTGATGATTCAGGAGTGAAGCTTTTCTCTGCAGGACTGGAAAATCCCCATTGTAGACTGGAAATTCTGAGGTCAGGGTTTAGATACTTATTTTTTATTATTATTACATACACAGCTAATCTTTATATAATTTGCAATTGAGGTGTTATTTTTTTTCTTAATTATTTGACTTTCTAAATCATTTCATGTTCAGATTTGTGTTTAAAAACAATAAAAAAAAAACTAAGGTTGAGATTTAGGGCTTAACAGTGCTGCTAATATTAAAAACCCACTTCCAAAAAGATTGCACCTTTCTTTGGGGATGACCTTGCATACAAGGGAAAATAATTATTTAATTCCTTTGTAAATTTGTGAATTTGTTCAAATATCTGTAAATCAGCAATTTCTATTTTTATAGCAGTTTCATTTTCATGGAGATGGAATATTAATCAAAAAGTCTGAAAAAAAAACATGTCACAAAAGTCATAACTTGATTTACTTTTCATTTAAGGAAATAAGTGTTTGATCCCAAATCAAAACAGTTGCACTACCTGTGCAATCCTTGTACTCTGCAAAAACAGAAAATCTTGATGGAGGTTCGTGGTGTCACTGGCCTCCACCTGTAAAAACATTCCTTTTTAGGGGGTTGTCTTATTGTTTCCCTCTAGTGTACATGTTATTAATTAATCATTAATCCCTAAAACAGCTGACACTAATAACTACTTACACTACTTAACCTCCTAAGACCTGAAGTCTTCCACGGCATTCATTTTGAATTTCTCTTTGATATTTGGGCATAATGGGGTCCGATGAATGTAAAAACAAAGAATTACCAGATTTTATTTTTTACCTTATTTTTGTTTTTAAGAAAAATAAGAGCCACATATAAGGGTATTCGTTTAAAATTTTCATAGAACTGTAGCAGTATAATGTCCTCGTAGGTGGATATCAGGCCCTTCTAGAGCAGTCTGAAAGTCTTTTTTTCATGGCCTCTCCAAACTCCTTCCACACCTGAGTTTTTGCTTCAGCCACTGCCCGAGCCGCATTCCGCTTGGCCTCTTGGTACCTATCTGCTTCCTCCAAAGTCCCACAGGCTAACCAAGCCCAATTTAACTCCTTCTTCAACCTGATGGCTTCCCTCACCTGTGGTGTCCACCATTTGGTTCGTGGTTACCACCACGACAGGCACCAACCACCTTATGGCCACAGCACAGTGCAGCAGCTTCGGCAATGGAGATGCTGAACATGGTCCATTCGGACTCAATGTCCTCAATCTCCCTCGGAATGCTGTTGAACCGCTGCCGGAGGTGTGTGTTGAAGATCTTGTTGACTGCGGCCCCTGCTAAGCGTTCCCAGTGCACCCTCACTATACATTTTTGGCGCGCCAGCTCTGTCTGGCATCCTCCCCCGCCACCTGATCCAACTCACCACCAGGTGGTGATCAGTTGACAGCTCAGCCCCACTCTTTACCTGAGTTTTCAGAACAAATGGCCGCAGGTCTGGTGATTCAATTATAAAATCGATCATCAACCTGCGGCCTAGGGCATGCTGGTGCCACATGCACTTATGGACAATCTTATGTTTGAACATGGTGTTTGTTATGGCCAAACTGTGGTTTGCACAGAAGTCCAATAACAGAATACCAATCTGGTTCAGATCCTTGAGGCCGTTCCTCCCAATCATGCCCCTCCTGGTCTCGCTGTCGTTGCCCACGTGAGCATTGAAGTGTCCCAGTAGGGCAACAGTCTCCAGGTGGAACACCTTCCAGCACCCGACCCAGGGATTCTAAAAAGACCGGGTACTCTGAACTGCCACTCAGCGCATTAGCGCAGATGACTAAACTCTGTCTCAGTCTGGAGATGCCCCTGGTGAGAGGCAACGGGCTGAGGTGGGTATCCTGGTATCCCCTCAGGTTGCTGCCTGTATGTTGAGGTTCTTCCCAGTGGATGAGAAGGTTTGTTCCTGCGCCTTTAGGTGGAGGAACGGGTCCTGACTGTCCCTCACCAGGACCCTGGTTCCAGAGCCCAAGTATTGTGCTGAGGTGAGCCTGACTATATCTAGCTGTTATGTCTCAACCTCATGCACTAACTCAGGCTCTTTCCCCGCCAGAGAGGTGGCATTCCATGTCCCAATTGCCAGTTTTGGTAGCCGGGGATTGGTCCACCAGGGCCTCCGCTCCTGGCCACCGGCCGGCACACAATGCACCAAACCCCTACGGCGCCCCCTGAGGGTAGTGGGCCTGCAGGAGGATGGTGCATGTCCCCTTTTCGGGCTGTGCCCGGCTGCGCCCCATGGACTAACGCCTGTCCATGTTTTATTATTTTTTTAAAAAGCTAAAATGAAACTAATGGATGGATAACAATGAATGGATAACATTAAAATATATAAATAAATATATCATGAAAGTTTTCAGTGAAGAGTTTCACACATGAATTGTTGTTTTGTGTGTCTGCAGTCTGTCAGGCTGTCTGATCAGAGAGGAAGGCTGTACTTCTCTGGTCTCAGCTCTGAACTCCAACCCCTCCCATCTGAGAGAGCTGGACCTCAGCTACAATCATCCAGGCGACTCAGGAATGAAGCTGCTGTCGGCTGGACTGAAGGATCCAGGCTGGAGACTGGACACTCTCAGGTATGGAGAGAATGTCTGATAGATGAGGAATAGCTGGAAGCATTTCCTGTGTCCTTCACTGAGTTACTAATTAACATCATGTTACAAATTACAAACATTTTTTGTTCATTCCAAATAGGAACACTAGTCTACTTAAAAGAAAATATAAAACATAAGGAAATTAATTTATTAATCATGAGATATGTGTATTGAATTAACCTTTCTAGGAGAAATGACAAATGTATTTTCTTTCTTTCAATATTTGGGTAGATCTCTTTATAATTGTGCAGTAACTTTTAGATAATTATATTTCTTTGAGAAAGGTACTTTCTGGAGGAAGCAGAAAGGTGTGATGAAGAAGAAATATAATACGCTTCTCAATCCTGACAAATTCCAACAAATTACAGCATTGGTTGAAGAGAGACAAAAGCCAGGAAAATAAACCAGCTGTTCTTGGATGAACCATCCAAGGGGGTACCCTCGGTGGTAGGGGATTTTAATGAGAACAATCCCATCAAGACTGGAGATAATTCAATACTCAAAAACCATATGAAAGACCCATGTAACACATAACAAGAATATAACGTTCATACACAAACGACAGGGATTGGGCAGGAAGTCAAATAATATTACAAAACATCTTGAAAAAGTTCTAATCCGTACTTGTCCTGTATGGTGATGAAATGAAACCAACAGATTATAGAAAAATGTCCTAACACTTTCAATGAAGGATTTATAGAAGGCCAATAAGATATTATTACTGATGCAGACTGAGTTCAGTTTTCCTAACAAGGTACATTGTCTGGTGACACCTCTGGGTTGGAGGAGACGATGGTCTCCAAGTACTTGTGCTCCTTTACGATCTCTACTGATGACCCGTAGATAGTGGCAGAAAAACACCTCTATCCAGTTCCCATTCTCTGCTGGAGAAGATCACTACCATCTCTGTGGTTTTGCTTCATTCAGCTCCAGCTGTGATGAGTCAGACCATTCAACAAACTGCTGAAAAGATGGAGAAAGAATGTGAGCAGTGGAAAAGGAATATGAAGGGAGGCAAAATAAAAATAAGTGACTTGAGAGAGGGGGAAAGAAACAATGCAGTCAACTAAAAATACACCCTTAGTGTTTAAGATAAAATAACAGCCAGACACTACTAATCAAATAGTTTTTCAATTCAATTTCATTTCAGTTTTTTAAATAGCGCCAAATCACAAAAACAGTCGCCTCAAGGCGCTTTATATTGTAAGGTAGACCTTACAATAATTCTAGATTTATCAGAAAGCCAATGAAGGGAAGCCAAAACAGGAGAAATGTGCTCTCTCTTTCTAGTCCCTGTCAGGACTCTTGCTGCAGCATTTTGGATTAATTGAAGGCTTTTCAGGGGGGTTTAAGGACTTCCTGATAATAATGAAGTACAGTAGTCCAGCCTGGAAGTAATGAATGCATTTTCAGTGTCTTTCCGAGATAGGACATTTCTAATTTTAGAGATGTTGTGGAAGTGGAAGAAAGCAGTCTTAAATATTTGTTTAATATGTGCGTTGAAGGACATGTCCTGGTCAAAAATGACTCCAAGGTTTCTCACAGTGTTACTGGAGGCTAAGGTAATACCATCCAGAGTAAGAAGCTGGTTAGATGCCAGATTTTCATGGCCAAGTACATTAACCTCAGTTTCATCTGAAATAAAGCTGAAAGTTAGCAACCATCCAGGTCTTTATGTCTTTATGTTTAACTAATTGGTGTGTGTTATCTGGCTTCATGGATAGAAAAAGTTGGGTGTCATCTGCATAGCAGTAAAAATTTATGCTATGTCTTCTAATGATACTGCGTAAGGGAAGCATGTATAATTTAAACAGAATTGGTCCTAGCACTGAACCCTGTGGAACTCCATAGTTAAACGCATTGTGTAAAGACGACTCTCCATTTACATGTACAAATTGGAGTCTATTAGATAGATATGATACAAACCACTGCAGCACAGTACCTGTAATACCTACAGCATGTTCTAATCGCTCTAATAGGATATTATGGTCAACAGTATCGAACGCTGCACTAAGGTCTAGCAGGACAAGCACAGAGATGAGTCCACTGTCAGAGGCCATAAGAAGATCATTTGTAATCTTCACTAAAGCTGTTTCTGTGCTGTGATGAGCTCTGAAACTTGACTGAAACTCTTCAAATAAGCCATTCCTCTGCAGATGATCTGTTAGCTGTTTGACAACTACTCTTTCAAGGATTTTTGATACCTTGGAGCATTCAGGTAGCTGCTCTGCTCTGTGTTGGTACAGGGCATTGAAGATGATAACACACTATAAAATTTAATTAGTTCACCGAACGCAAAAAAACTATGCAAACTCGTTGCCTAAAAAAAACTAAGTAAAGCTTACTTAAGATGACTGTTAGGACAACTTATACATTGCAAGTATGCAGTATTAGGAATAACTTGATATTTCTGACTGTGCAATACTAATTGTTTACCTACTTACAAGCATTACAATTTCAACTAAGTTAAAAAAGAACAATTTGTGGTAACCTGATTATGAGTAAAAAATATAATTAACAACACTTTTTGTAATGATGTAAAAAAAAAGTATAACAGCCAACATACTGGACAGTGTTCTCTTGAACAACAAACAATTATATTTACTGTTATAATCTTACAATGAAACAAAGTCTCAGATTTAATTATTCTGAAACTAAGTTTAGGCTTTCCACAACTTTGTTTTGTACTTACATTATATTCTGATTATATAAGTAATGTATTTATTTTTCAGTCACAAGTGCAGTCTCTAGTTTAAACAACACATTTGTTTTGCATTCAAACACAGGAGTCTGGTATGTTGTAATATTTTAAGGATGGCTTGTTTCCAGTCCAGGCATTGCTGCCTGAATGACTGCCATGGATCGAGGTGATCCAAATGTAGGTGCAGAAGAAAGTCTTTAACTTTCCTTCAGTACAGTGGCAGTAGGTGTGGGTCGGAGATTCAATGAGCTTGAACCTGCAGGTGACCATCTTCACTGACCACACCATCTGTGACGGAGGACTCATCTCTCCTGGTGTCCTGCAAGCAAACAATCAGATTTTTTGGAATACCGACTTATTTGCTTTCTTCAAACATTTTTTTCTGCATTTGCTACAGATCAGAACCCAATTTAGACAATCTCAGGCTCCCTCCCCACCCGATAGTGATGTGTCGGTCGCGAACGAAACAGCTCTTACGGTGCGTTCACACCGAACACGATAGAGGCGAGCGAAAACGCCCCAAACGCCCCTAATGTGACGCGTGCACATTCGCACCTCAACGCGTGTTCAAGGAAAATCCACCGCGCCTCAAAATTGCATCTTTCCACGCGCGTGGACCGGAAATGAGGGAGGAAGTTGTGCCAGATGTGTTGTGCTGCAGATGTCCTCTGAATAAACACATTATCTTGTTAGCAGAAAGGTATTTGTACGTCAGTGGGAAAATATCGGGACATTAGGCGGGCTTACTAGCTTTTGCACGGTTTCATCGGGTCAGTCTGGAAATTAAAAAGCAGAATGAATGAACTTACCAGGTTGCCCAATCTCCTCACTAATGTGCCTCCAAGCTAGGTCCGTTTTATTCCTGTCTCGGTAGAAGCAGCAACTAGCATCATTTAGCTCTGGATGATTAGCCACGGCACTGATAAGCTTTTCCTCCATACTGAATGAAGAATGAAGGGCTTTGATTTGATCTGCCCCTTTGACCTGGTTACAGCGACGTCACCAGGCTCCTGATTGGTTGACGCGGCGCGATTTGACGCTGGAGTTCAAATTTTTCCAACTCGAGCGGTAGAGGCGAAACACGCGTATGCACAAAATGCAACACAAAAACTCATGCGCATGGTTTTTTCCGCGAGTCAAACGCGCCAGACGCGGTACACTGATGCGCGTTTCAGGCGTTTCAGGCGTTTTCGCGACGCAAATCTGCTTCAGAATTTTCGCCGGACGCGCAATCGCGTGTCATCACGCTCTTTCCATTGACTTTACATGTAAACCTGACGCTCTGGCCGCCTCTATCGCGTTCGGTGTGAACACACCGTTAGAGCCAGATCTTTGAAGTGAATGACGCGAGATGGCTCCTTTTTGGGAGCCGTGGGTTGTTGTTTATTTCCCCCCTTTCTCTCACCCTCTCTCTCGCACTTTTTTTCCCGCTTCACTCTGCACGCTTGTGCTTGTGCTTTGCGCTGGGAAGAGGGGGGAGGGGCGGTAGTTACACTCTCAGTAGCACAGAAGCAGAGCGGGAGGGAAAAGAGAGAAAGAGAGCCAGGGACAACAATGTCACATTAGAAAGGTATAGTAATCATCCACAACTATTTTCAGTTGCGGATGATAAAGGATTCATGAAGTTTATTCATACAGGACAGAGAATGTGCATCTTTTTTTTTGTTTTCATATTTTAATTTATATTTAATTGTGTTGTGGTTTGCAGTGTTTTGTGTTGTTTCACTTTAAATCTGTTTAAAAGGAAAAAGCTGAAAATTTAAATAGTTAAAAGTTGAAATGTAAATAGTTGGCTCTTTTACTATATGATTTATTTATTACATTTTATGTGGAGTGAATAAATAAAAGTATATTTATGGTGGCCCCCAGAGACAAAGCACGTAATAACTCCAAAACACGTACAAACTCCAAAACACGTAAAAACTCTGACCACCACCCGACACACAATAATATCATGTATATTTTAAAAAAGGGCACTATATACTTCACTGTATACAGTGTAGATGTCATGGCTGCCCAGGCGAGCCGTGTGGTGTTGGAGGGAGAAGAGACGCTGGACCAGGCGAAGGCTAAGCGGATGCGGAGGACCAGGCGACACATACACAGGCTCTGACAAATGCCTCCTCCTTTTAAACTTAGGTTTAATATTACTCTTATTACTCTTTCTTCAAAAGGAGCCAGTTGAGGTGGTTCAGGCATCTGATAAGAATGCCTCCTTGGCACCTCCTGGGTGTGGTGTTCCAGGCATGTTTCTCTGCTCTTGCTCTTGACGAAGGCGGTCGCATTTTCTCCTCTCCTCCTCCTCCTCTCCCTTAGCTTCCCTGCTTAGCCTCTTATGTCCTTGTCTAGTCTCGTGTTTTTTGTATCACTTTTCCCTGGAACACTCTCTCACAGTCTGTTCTCTAAAACCTAAAAGAGGAATTATGGATTTGATCAACTGGTCCCTAAATGCAATTGACACCCTTTTCTCAACGAGAAGTTTGGGCTTGAGTGAGCCTGAGTGCTGAAGATTTCTACCTATTCGGAACCATGATAACAGGGTTCAGGCTGATCGGAGCTGGCTTGGCCCCGGCTTATCGAAAAATTAAGAAAGCGGAACCAGCTGTTCAAACCTCCACGAGGCTGCCCGCTGGGATTGAAACGATGGGACGAGCCGTGAGTTTCTCAAAATGGGCTCATTGAGTGCAGCAGGTATAAGATCTTGGAAAGGCTACGGCTGCTGTGAATACTCAGAATAAGATCTCTGAGCGCAAATTGGATCACATCTCGGGGAGGCACACTGTCGTGAGTTTTTCTGAATCGGCTCCTTGAGCACAAGAATGACAACATCACAGAACGCAAGTATGGCGAAGCTCGCGGCTCTCCAACGGGAGATTGAGAGACCAGTGTTGGACTGTAGAACTGCTTTGGAATTCATAAGCTGTTCGCACTAAAGTAAAAAGCACCATCACTTCATGCGGATACCTTCTCGGCGCCAGCTGCGGTCGCAAGGCTGGAGCCAAACAAAAAACACCCTGATAACGAGTGTGTTTAGTCTGTTCCTTCCCATTCTACGCAAGGCCACCAAGGTTGGCTGGAAGACTGGTTACTTAGCCTAGCAGGGTGAACGACACTTTCTCAGCTGAACTCTGGACACACACACACACACACACACATACTGTACATATACACTGATATGCACACACTCATCCCCCCCTCCCCCCTCCAAACGCCTTCGACGCTTACTCCCCTTCGATGCTGACGGTGGATCATGGTGACCAGCGCATAGGCTGCAGGCCCGGATGCACTGTCTACACTGGCTGTCTCTCACCCTTTACCCACCCCTGTTGCTTGTCATGTGTTTCTTTGGTGTATTAAGAGTTTTTTCATGTGCTATGTGCAGAGGTGTTTTTTTTCTGTTCTCAAACTGATCTCCCTGTTGGAGCTCAGTCTGGGGGGAGTTATTTTTTCTCCTTATCTTTCCTCATGTGGTGCTTTTTCCATGTTATACCTCTCTGACCTGTCTTCCCCATGTGATGTTTGTGTAATGTATGTATGGTCGGTGGGTAAGATGGCGCCGCCATTGCGTGCAATATGTCGGCAGCCTTAACATGAAATTTCCCCTTGTTGGGACTAATAAAGGTATATCAAATCAAATCAAATCAAATGTTCCACCGGTAGGAGGCCCCAGGGCAGACCCAGGACACGCTGGAGTGATTATATCTATTGCCTGGCCTGGGAACGCCTTGGCGTTTCCCTGGACAAGCTGGAGGAGGTTGCTGGGGAGAGGGATGTTTGGGCTTCTCTGCTTGGGCTGCTGCCCCGCGACCTGGCTACGGATAAGCGGAATAAGATGGATGGAAGGATGAAGAGTTCCAAGGAGGGCCTCTGTTTTAAAGAGAATATGGTAGCATTGCTTATTTTTGCAAAACTGCATCTGAACTAACCCACAATTCCTATGGCCAGGTGAGAAAACCTGACTGAACTGCAGTGGTGGGACTTTCAAAGAGCTTGACTGCATAACTGAATGCAACAAAATCTCAATGACTAATGACTGTAACACTGTAAACAAGGGTGATCCAAAATTCCCCCACATAGATGTGAGAGACTGACCAAAAGGGGAAAAAAGTAATGCAAGTTATGGCTTTTAAAGGTAGCGATATTTTTTCACTGGACTCCAGAGAGTCACATGACAGACAGAAAAGACAACAGGCAATGTTCGAAGATAAGACAATACAATGCATGTGTTATGTGCTATCAAACATGAGAGAGAACTACAAAACATATTGAATCTCTAGCAGTTAAAGATCATATTCAGTTCCCTTCAGTCTTCATTCTATTTACTGTTTCAAGGCAGTAGCAAGTAACCCACATTTGCCTTTTAATATTTCATGCTAGTAGTAGTAGTACTACCAGTAGTAGTAGTAGTACTAGTAATAATAATACAAATTGAAGCAAGTAGTCATGACAACTGAAGGATTGTCATGGTCACAATATAAACTCTTAATTTAGAGTGCTGTTCTCATTGATGCACTGACCACTAAAATAGTTGAGCCATGCTTTGAATGGATTTAATGGAGGAGAAACAGCTGGCAGCAAAGGCAGGGAGATGTCCACCTAACAGGAAATGAATATATAGGTAGAGTGGTGGTCCTATGATCGGAAGGTTCCAATGCACTGAACGACTACCCTGAGGTACCCCTGAGCAAGGTACCGTCCCTACTCACTGCTGCTTCACTGAGTGATTGGGTTAAATGCAGAGAAGAAAATTCCCCATGGGGATAAATAAAGTATACATTATTAATACAGTGGTGTACAGACAGATCCAGGATCAGTGTAAATCATCACAGTTTGATCCACATATGGATTGAAGTGTATTTGTGAAAATGTTGGACTGTTCCTTTATCAGTGTGTAACAGTGTGTGTCTGAGAGCCATGTAATGTCCATGTGTGCATGCTGACTGTGCTGCTCTGACCCCTCCTCCTTTCAGGGTGGAGCCTGCTGGAGTCCGATGGTTGACACCAGGTCTGAGGAAGTGTAAGTGTGTTTTTAATGGGATTCATGAAAACAAAGCAGCACACATTCAACCATCTTCGTCATGTCAGGAGTCATCATCAAAGTGTCAATCAATGAACAGATGATGGATCAATAACTGCAGCTGGATTGTGTTTGTTCTCTCCATCAGATTCCTGTCAACTCACAATCGACACAAACACAGTGAACACAAACCTCCAACTGTCTGACAACAACAGGAAGGTGACACATGTGGAGGAGGTTCAGTCATATCCTGATCATCCAGACAAATTTGATGTTCTTCCTCAGCTGCTGTGTAGAAATGGTCTGACTGGTCGCTGTTACTGGGAGGTCGAGTGGAGTGGAAAGGTTGAGATATCAGTGAGTTACAGAAGCATAAGAAGGAAAGGAGACAGTGATGACTGTTTGTTTGGAGACAATGAGCAATCCTGGAGTCTGAGCTGCTCTGATGATGACGGTCCTCGTTATGTCTGGCACAATAGTAACAAAGCATTTACCTCCCCCTCCTCCTGTGTCTCTAACAGAGTAGCAGTGTATGTGGACTGTCCTGCTGGCACTCTGTCCTTCTACAGAGTCTCCTCTGACACTCTGATCCACCTCCACACCTTCAACACCACATTCACTCAAACTCTTTATCCTGGGTTTTGGTTCAGATCTCCTGGTTCCTCAGTGTCCCTGTGCTGAGTTGAGTGTAAAGAGTCTTTTCCACTCAAAGCTTCAACTTGAATATCAGTATGTTGTGTTACTCTGTAGCAAACAATAACAAATAATGATTGATTTGTACCGTCATTTATGGTATTTATTATATAGTAATACTAACTCACAGCTTTTGACTTGAGACTGTACAAAATAGAAAGTATATTAAACTGTACTTTAATGTGTTTTCCATGTGAGCCCATGTAGTTAATCAAAATCAGGACTTCCACATTGACTTAGAAATAGTTAGCCTTCAGTTTTACTGGATGGCATTACCTTGGCCTCCAGTAACACTGTGAGGAACCTTGGAGTTGTTTTTGACCAGGACATGACCTTCAACACAGCACCTTCAACATCTCTAAAATTAGAAATATCCTGTCTCATAGTGACGCTGAAAAACTAGTTCATGCCTTCATTACTTCCAGGCTGGACTACTGTAATTCATTATTATCAGGATGTCCTAAAAACTCACTGAAAAGTCTTCAGCTAATCCAAAATGCTGCAGCAAGAGTCCTGACAGGGACTAGAAAGAGAGAACAATTCAATTCAATTCAATTCAATTCAATTCAATTCAATTTTATTTATATAGCGCCAAATCACAACAAAAGTCGCCTCAAGGCGCTTTATATTGTACAGTAGATAGCACAATAATAAATACAGAGAAAAACCCAACAATCATATCATATGACCCCCTATGAGCAAGCACTTTGGCGACAGTGGGAAGGAAAAACTCCCTTTTAACAGGAAGAAACCTCCGGCAGAACCAGGCTCAGGGAGGGGCGGCCATCTGCTGCGACCGGTTGGGGTGAAAGAAGGAAAACAGGATGAAAGACATGCTGTGGAAGAGAGACAGAGATTAATAACAGATATGATTCGATGCAGAGAGGTCTATTAACACATAGTGAGTGAGAAGGTGACTGGAAAGGAAAAACTCAATGCATCATGGGAATCCCCGGCAGCCTACGTCTATTGCAGCATAACTAAGGGAGGATTCAGGGTCACCTGGTCCAGCCCTAACTATATGCTTTAGCAAAAAGGAAAGTTTTAAGCCTAACCTTGAAAGTAGAGATAGTGTCTGTCTCCTGAATCCAAACTGGAAGCTGGTTCCACAGAAGAGGGGCCTGAAAACTGAAGGCTCTCCCTCCCATTCTACTTTTAAATACTCTAGGAACAACAAGTAAGCCTGCAGAGCGAGAGCGAAGTGCTCTAATAGGGTGATATGGTACTACAAGGTCATTAAGATAAGATGGGGCCTGATTATTTAAGACCTTGTATGTGAGGAGCAGGATTTTGAATTCAATTCTGGATTTAACAGGAAGCCAATGAAGGGAAGCCAAAACAGGAGAAATATGCTCTCTCTTTCTAGTCCCTGTCAGTACTCTTGCTGCAGCATTTTGGATTAACTGAAGACTTTTCAGGGAGTTTTTAGGACATCCTGATAATAATGAGTTACAGTAGTCCAGCCTGGAAGTAATGAAGGCATGAACTAGTTTTTCAGCATCACTCTGAGACAGGATATTTCTAATTTTAGAGATGTTGCGCAAATGGAAGAAAGCAGTCTTACATATTTGTTTAATATGTGCCTTGAAGGACATGTCCTGGTCAAAAATGACTCCAAGGTTCCTCACAGCATTACTGGAGGCCAAGGTAATGCCATCCAGAGTAAGGATCTGCTTAGATACCATATTTCTAAGATTTTCAGGGCCGAGTACAATAACCTCAGTTTTATCTGAATTAAGAAGCAGGAAGTTAGCGGCCATCCAGGTCTTTATGTCTTTAAGACATTCCTGCAGTTTAACTAATTGGTGTGTGTTACCTGGCTTCATGGATAGATAGAGCTGCGTATCATCTGCATAGCAGTGAAAATTTATGCTATGTCTTCTAATGATGCTACCTAGGGGAAGCATGTATAATGTAAATAGAATTGGTCCTAGCACTGAACCCTGTGGAACTCCATAATTAACCTCAGCATGTGAAGAAGACTCTCCATTTACTTGAACAAATTGGAGTCTATTAGATAGATATGATACAAACCACTGCAGTGCAGTACCTGTAATACCTACAGCATGTTCTAATCGCTCTAATAGGATATTATGGTCGACAGTATCAAACGCTGCACTGAGGTCTAGCAGGACAAGCACAGAGATGAGTCCACTGTCAGAGGCCATAAGAAGATCATTTGTAACCTTCACTAAAGCTGTTTCTGTGCTGTGATGAGCTCTGAAACCTGACTGAAACTCTTCAAATAAGCCATTCCTCTGCAGATGATCTGTTAGCTGTTTGACAACTACTCTTTCAAGGATTTTTGATATGAAAGGAAGGTTGGAGATTGGCCTATAATTAGCTAAGACAGCTGGGTCTAGAGATTGCTTTTTAAGTAAGGGTTAAGTAAGGGTTAAGTAAGGGTTTAACTACAGCCACCTTGAAGGCCTGTGGTACATAGCCAATTATTAGAGATAGATTGATCATATTTGAACATATTTCTCCTGTTTTGGCTTCCCTTCATTGGCTTCCTGTTAAATCCAGAATTCAAAATCCTGCTCCTCACATACAAGGTCTTAAATAATCAGGCCCCATCTTATCTTAATGACCTTGTAGTGCCATATCACCCTATTAGAGCACTTCGCTCTGCAGGCCTACTTGTTGTTCCTAGAGTATTTAAAAGTAGAATGGGAGGCAGAGCCTTCAGTTTTCAGGCCCCTCTTCTGTGGAACCAGCTTCCAGTTTGGATTCGGGAGACAGACACTATCTCTACTTTCAAGATTAGGCTAAAAACTTTCTTTGTTGCTAAAGCATATAGTTAGGGCTGGACCAGGTGACCCTGAATCCTCCCTTAGTTATGCTGCAATAGACGTACCCCTCTCTGCATTTTATTATGAGTTACTGTATTATTGTAGAGTCTTTACCGTACAATATAAAGTATGAATATTGTAACCGAGGACAAGGTATGAGTGAACGGGACAAAGAAATAAATTGATCATTTATTTATTACATTAATTAAACATACAAATTCCCCTTATTTCCAGACAGGACTTACAACAGATCCTGCTGATATCCCAGCTGCACATGAGACTTAGCACACTAACTGTGCGAATATAACTACACTGCAACCTGTCACACCCCGCTTAGCGACACTGCAACCGTGACACGCACTGCAAACAAGTCGGGTCTCAGCGCAGCTGGGAATCAGCACTATGCATGGCCTGCAATCTGGGAGACAAAGGGAAGTGGCACAAACAATTAAACAAAAAAAACAAAAAGGGAGGTTAGTGCGCCCTTACACAACTCACTCTCAATCTGGACGGACTAACCAAAAGAAAATTACAAATCAATCAAAAGAACGAAAAAGGACAGCAGAGACAGCACAGCTGAAAAACAAGCAACATTATCAATTAAAATATTACCCAATAAAATACCGATTTTATGAAATCATTTAAAATCATGAAGCTAAAAACAAACACTCAATATACCTACAATATTGATCAGTTTCCCTGCGCGCAGTCGATCTAGGGCTTGATCAATTCTTCTATTAAAATTGGTGGTCACACTAAAAAAGTCCAACGACACATTAAAAATAGGCACATTAACCAGCAAATGATCCAAACAAAATGGCAAAAGTCTCTTACCGACAGTTTACCCACTCGCACCCGAGTGAATTAATTGCCTCTGGTTTCTTCCACAGAAGAGCGCTGACTTCACCCCACATACCCACTACCTTTTCACAGCTCTTTCAGCCAATCACCTGGCAGAGAGCAACAAACTGCCTGGTGACACTTGTTACAATATAAAGCACCTTGAGCTCACTGTTGTTGTGATTTGGTCCTATATAAATAAAACTGAATTGAGTCGAAGTGTGTGTGTAAAAATAACAAGAGAAAAGAGAAAAACTTAAGAGAATAGAATAGAATAATCCTTTAATTGTCCCACAAGGGGAAATTTGGTTGTAACAACATCCAAAAGACAAATATACAACAACCAACACGTTCTCACTCTCAATTCCTCAAATGTGTGACGCATGGTCAGGCTCCCTCTGCTTCACCCCCCTCAGTGGCGGAGTGGGGGGGTGGATTAAGCCCGGGTTGTTTTTTTAGAAGCCCGGGGTCTTTTGGAGTGTAATTTTTTCATAGTTAGATGCCTGGCTGACAACTGTATAAAACAAAAACTACACACAATATTCGAAGCACATAGTGCTCACTGTGGGAATTTACGACTGTGGGTAAATCCCCCCTAATATTGGTATGATCCAGGCTCAGGCATTAAGCGACTGAGCGAGCAGCTGCTGCCTGCAAGTGCGCTGAGAGAAACGGAGCCAGGCAGTAGTGATGGGATTTCCGGCTCTTTTTAGAGAACCGGCTCTTTCGGTTCGGCTCACTAAAAAGAGCCGGCTCTTTCGGCTCCGAACCGGCTCTTCAGGTTGTTTTGTTGCTTTAATTAATTTATTATTAACAATAATATAAAATTATGCAAAAAAGAAATTACTAATGTAAAAAAAGTGGTTTTATTTATATATAAATATATGCGGTGGCCCCTAGAGAGAAAACACGTACAAACTCCAAAGCCCATGTCTAGCATGAACTGAACTTCCAAAATAGAGCTACTTAGATCACTTAAATTACACAATTGTTGTTTGTGTATTTATACACAAGCACTCATATATAATCAAATAATTAAAAAAAAAATGTTCATTTACCTGCTACTACAACACACCAAATCCACACTGCGCCTAGTAGCATCCTGGAGCACTTCTGTTGTCTTTTGTACGTGTTTTGGAGTTTTTACGTGCTACTGAGTTTTTATGTGTTTTAGAGTTTGTACGTGCTTCGGGGTTTGTACTTGCTTCAGAGTTTGTACGTGTTTTGGAGTTTTTACGTGTTTTGGAGTTTGTATGTGCTTCAGGGTTTGTACGTGCCTCAGAGTTCGTACGTGTTTTGGAGTTTTTACATGCTATGGAGTTTTTACGTGTTTTACAGTTTGTACGTGCTTCGGGGTTTGTACGTGCTATGGAGTTTTTACTTGTTTTGGAGTTTTTACGTGTTTTACAGTTTTTACGTGCTTTGTCTCTGGGGGTCACCGTAGATATACTTTTATTTATTCACTCCACATAAAATGTAATAAATAAATCATATAATACAAAAACCAACTAGTCACATTTCAACTATTTAAATTTTCAGCTTTTTCCTTTTAAAAATTTAAACACTGCAAACCACAACACAATTAAATATAAATTAAATATAAATGAAAAAATGAAAAACAAAAAGAACATGCATATTCTCTGTCATATGGGCCTGCATGAATAAACTTTCCTTTATCGTTTATATAACCTTTATCATCTGCAACTGAAAATAGTTGTGGATGATTACTGTACCTTTCTAATGTGACGTTGTTGTCCCTGGCTGTCTCGCTCTCTCTCTCCCTCCCGCTCTGTTCCTCTGCTACTGAGTGTAATTACCGCCCGTCCCCCCAGCGCAAAGCACAAGGCTCGCATGCAGAGTGAAGCGGAAAAAAGGGCGAGAGAAAGGGTGAGAGAAAGAAAAAATAAACCGACGGCTCGCGATAAGGAGCCGGCTCGCGTCGTTCACTTCAAAGATCCGGCTCTAAGAGCCATTTCTTTCGCGAACGACCCATCACTACCAGGCAGACAGAGGAGAGCTTAAGTTCGACCAGGTACCAAAGCAAATCATTCGTACTGTACAAATAATGTAAATATGACGATGTATCACGAAAGATTGATATCAAACTGATCACTTGACCCATATTACGTTACTTGCTGTTCAAGTGAATCAACAAATGGCGAAATGAAAAGCCGAAAAACAACAATGCTGTTTCTTTAGAGTCTTAGATTACATGTGTGTTTATTTCATATTTTCAGTTGTTACCCTTCACGGCTAAATAAATCGGTTTCAGTAATGTACTGATATGCAAGAATGGACATAAGGGGCTTCTTTCAAAGAAAAAACTCTGGTAGTATTTTATATATTATGCTTTGTATGTTGTTCAGTATATTTCTATGCAAAACAAAAGGAGTTTCAATACACAGCAGTTTATTCACAGTTTAAACCAGATATTTACAAACACTTAATGGAAAACACAAGAACATTGTTTTTTACTGTTAAACATCAATTTAGAGTAAACTTGTTTTGTTTTGGATAAATAAATATTGAAATATCTTTTGAATTAGTTAAAAGTCAGAATAAAGAGAGACAGAGCTGTCTATTTTAATCACTTTCATCAAATTTAGGAGTGCATATACACTAAGTTTATTGTTAATTAATAAGAAAACTCCAGACGATTCCTTGCTGAGCTGAAGAAGAGTCCATGTGAGTAAATTTGTGGCACACCTGTGGATGCATATAAGGCAAAATATAGAGCCTGTTTCTTTGACATGGGACAATCAAGAGATGTCAACCAAAACACCAGGAAAAGAATTGTGGAGCTTCATAAGTGTGGCTCAGTTTTGAATACAATTTGGTGCCATATACAATTGTAATGGGGAAGGCTTTAGGACCCAGGGGACCCAAGGGAGGGTATAAAAGAGGAAGTAGCAGCAGGTGTTCTTCATTTTGCACTGACGAGCGGCTGTGAGCAATGGTTGTGTGAGTAGGTGAAGAGCCTGAGAAGTTTTAATTGTCTTCTACACAAACAGTTGTTTTAAACCTCTACAGCAGAGGTTTGAGGTACAGGCTGTTTTTCTTTTAGTGTTTTTTTTTAAAATTTGTTGAAATGTATTTGATGTTTATTGTATTTTGTTTTTAGTAGTGATTTTAGAAGATAAGCCAAGATAAGCCAGGTGTGCTGCAAACACAGTTGTCTGCTTTGGGTATGTTAACTTAGTATATTTGACATTAAAAAAGTATATTTATGCACTACAGGACAGGCTGCACATGTGAATTTGTCACTGTTTTTTCCTCCTCCTCTTTTTGTTGCGTTTTTGGTTTTAGTAGGGTCACCTTTTAAAACTGTTTTTTATGCCGGGTTTGTTTTTATTTCTACTGGGCTGGTGCAATATTAGTCGGGCAACGTGCAATCCCTGAGCTGGGCTCTTACCTTAGGGGAATTAGGTCTTTTAGAGGTGCTCCTGGTGGATTTGCAGTGAACAAGTTTTATTAAGAGTGATTTTAGTGCCACCAATCATTGCCTGGACTAAAACACTTAATGCATGCGATAAGTGTTCTGTTGGGCTCGTATTTATTTGGGGTGGATTTGTTTCTTTTAAAGTAACGAGCATCTGGGACCACCGGGGTAGAGCAAGCCCTCAGGTGATAGCTGCATTGCTGGCAGGTTGCACCAATAAAACTATATTGTGGTCGTTAGTGACTTTTTTTATTTTGATGTTTTAGGCCTTTTGCAAACCCTTGTGTTTTCTTTTAAAATAAATTTTACCATATTTGACTGATATTGACCCTCTTGTCCCATTTATTCTGGGCTCGTTCCTGTGAGAGCTTTGGGCCCTGAAAGTTTGCCCGAGTAGTATAGAGGCCCTTAGCGAATACTTGGTGGCTTTTACTCGCTACACAATTAAGAAATACAGATAGTTTCTCTCTTTACTCTTAAAGTTAACATATGTTTTTTTTATATTTATCAATCTGAAAAAAATACACATTTGGTCTGATTTGGTGTGACAATTAAAAAGGTGTTTGTGTTTTTTTTTGTTTTTTGTTCCTTTTCAGACTTTTGTGTCTTTGTGTACTGTTAATTTGGAAAAGCACAAAATAAAAAGTTAAAAAAAAAAGGTGTTTGTGTTTTTATCTGAAGAGCATGTAAATATCTGGTTTCAACTGTATATTTGATGTTGGTGTTTGGCTTGATTGTCAGCACAAAGAGGGAGAGAGAGAGAATAAGAGCCAGGTGAGACACAAATGTTAGTCAAATGGTTGTTTACCAAGTGCAGGTCTATGGTGAATTTTGCTACTATCATCTAGTTCCCTAATAGTTCCTGGTGAATCAAAGCAGAACCATAAAGGTTGCTGGACTGCATGATGGCCTTACCCCTGAGCAGTCATCCTGTTAAAGGGAACCAGTTAGAAGCTGTTTTCTAAGTAGCTGAGCAGATTTCATCTCAAGTAAGCGATTAACTGTTTGTTTGTTTGTTCTGCCACTTAAAGAGCATTTAAGGACGTCTTTTGAGTGTCTAGTTGAATTAATTCTACTGGCTCTCATGGTCATTTGTGATTATGGACATATTTTTCATGTATATCAACCATTTAGTAAATTCTATCTATTTAGTAATATCTGTCAGCTATAAAATGTAATATAAATATAAAAATATCTAAATATCTCCTGCCCGTTATATTTTAATGATGTAAGACCAGACGTCTGTTATCGTGTTACATAAGCATTCCTCACATATCAATGAGATGCTGTACAGTACAATCCTACTGACAGCAGAGGGATAACGACTGCTATTTAACATTGTTACACGACACATTTGAGCTGCATGATGGAGACAAAGTGACTAAATCATCTTTTTGTGGTTTGTCTTCAAACCAGCAGACAAAGCCGATGGCACAAGATGTTTGGAGAACTTCAGGCCGTCTACTGACAAGGTATTTTCTTCTTGTTATCAAAAGACATTTGGAGTGACAGCTTCTACAACTGTGCTGAGGTAAAGCTTACAGTCTAAGAAGTCACAGTGTTGATATTCAGAGAAAAGCTCACTTGTTTGAATTTATTTACAATCATAGTTTTTGTAAATTCTGACTGTAAACAGCTTTTACAGCTTTGATATTGTTTGACACTCGATATCAGGTGATGGTATTTAATTTAAAGGTTTCTCTGTTCCTATGAGCCATTTACACTGACCAGTGTCAGTCTGACTGTAACACATTCATTATTTAGATCCAACATTTCTAAGAGAAATAACTGAATGTAAAAATGGCAGCCCTCAGGCCAGGTTTAATTGATAGAGATATATGCATGCATTATGAAATTTATGTATCCCAGATAATTGGTATTCATCTAGTCATGGCAGACCCACCCCTTCCTCCCAAGTTAACTGCAACCCAAAAAAACTAGTGGGGGTCATTACACACTCACAACCAGTGTGGGGTAAAAAGAGCCACCAAAAACCTGATAGCTAAAAGAGTTAGAAGCTCTGTTTATGGAGAAACCTTCGAAGCCTAACAGGGGACAGGTACTCCTGCCCAAATAACATGATATAACCCCACATACAGCCCAGCCATAAAGTGAACCAAGTCATTTGGTTAAAGACAGCATGGGAGCAAATGCATGTAACCAGCCTGCACCAACCTGGCATTTCTTCCTCCTGAATTGAATGGATGAAAGTTAAATGACTACAAACCTAAAGCCACTAGTTCCCACACTGGAGTTCCCTGACACTGTGTTAACTGTACTGAGCTTGTATCAACAGTTGTAACAGGTTAAGCTACGTGAGACACTGCATTGAACGATTGTTTCTGTCTTAATGGTTTCAGCTCAGATGTTCTGCTTTTTCCTTTCAGTAGATCAAAGCAGCTCGTGCTCTTTCTGCTTCCATTTTGATGGCAAGAAGAAGAAAAAGAAGAATGCTTCAGCGAAGTGGCGTTCATGGTCTCAGTGGACAGTCATGGTCACACACTGCATGTGGTTTTAAAAGTAACATGTCTGTTCACCACAACAATCGAGATGTGTAATATTAGTGCAGCTACAGTTTGTTCTTGAACATCAGTTCTGTTTTCTACTTTGACCACTTAGACCAAAAAAAGTGTTGTTTTCAGATTCTTTCTTATAAATCTGTAAAGCACCTGTTCATATTTTATTACAATTAGTTTCACATAAATGTTAGTGTTTCCTTTATGGTCTTTTAATGCTTACACTAGACTGTACACGTCTACATTAGAGACATTTCTGTTACCTATTTATGAGACTGGGCTGCTTGACTACAATTTGGAAATGGATGCAAAATCACACGGATCGTGCTATTGTTTGTTATTTAATATGATTCAATTCAATTCAATAAAACTATTGATCCTGAAGGTTGACCCCGAGCGAAATTTGGGTTAAGGCCAACACAGGACGTGTCTAAGCAAAGATGAATCTGATCCCATTTCTACCTGTCTCTACTGTTTCAACTGTAATTGTCAGGATATATATTTATTCCAGCTCTCATAGGGCAAAGCAATGACTCAGACGTGTCAAATGTTCTTTGACTTGATAAACAATTTGAAGTTCACAATTTTCTTACAAATAAAACTATAATGACAAACATGAACAGCTGTGGTTATTTCTGAGACATGCTTTTTTTGAATTTGTTCATGTTTAGACAGTGTACATCTGTATGCTGAAACTGTAATGGTGAACCTGAGGTGATGGTCAACAGAAGGCAAATATATATAAATATAAAACAATGCTGAAGTAATGTCTTTACCCTCTGCAGCGTGTGGACGCTGTGCACACAATCACCTTAATCACTGTAGTAAACATGCACCGCTAGCTCATGTGACTGACTGCCTCCATGGTTACATCGTATATTATTAGCTATGCAAACAGCTTCCAAAGATACCGCCATAGCTCTCTGCAGCTGTAACGCTTTCATGCTTTATAAATCATTTCACGTTTTTGATAGTCATGAAGACAGAATATGTTTTTAAAGTCATGCTAGGCTGTTGCTATGGTGGTTGCTGTGGACTTGGATGGACCGCGCGTCCGATTCCTGTTGTTAGCTGTCCGCTGTAGGAAGGCTGCGTTCCGTTTAAAGTAGCGCCAGTCTGCTGTAACTTGAACTCAAACCCCGCTTTGTTCAATTAAAGGCCTTTTATAGCCGTTCATGACCCGCACAAACACACACATAAAGCACTTTGCCTCACCATGAGAATGCAACTTTACTAAAACCTTTAAAGTATCTGATATAGGATAGAAAAATGAAGCAACCAGAGATTTAATGATGAAGACTCTGGGCTCTGTAGTTCACGTTTTACAGTCCTGAATGACTCTCTGCACATCCATATCATTTATTGAAGAGGAGTTTAGAATGCACTTTACATTTAGGCTGTTGCTGTTTAATTTTTTACATTGTTACTGTGTTATGTCATGATAAGGTTCACCTGCTGGGGGTTTGATGGATCAGCTGGACAGTACAGTCAAAGACAGACTTCATCCATCATATGCAAGAATCCTAGTTTTAGATTTTTGTTTTCACTCATATTTTTGAACCAAATATTGAAAACAACTCTGACAGACTGGATACCTGGTCAGGGTGTACATTAGCTTTCACTCAAGCATCCCAGGACAGAGCCCTGCCCCACCATGAGCCTGGGTGGATACGTGGTTATAATATAAAATGACTGATACTGAATATGAACATTTCATGAAAATCAAATTAAAATATGAATTCCTAGGTGTTTGTTATATCCAGCAAGAGATTGATTACATATGTCTGAATTGCTAACCCTATCCCTAGCTCAACAGACCACAATGCACTGGACTGTCACTATTATTACATGCTGTGAACATAAGTAGCTTTGATCACAGTTTATGTTGTAAGAGAGAAGGAATATTGAAAAAAGATCAACATTGTGATGTTATTTCTTCCAAACTGACCAGAAACATGCTTGTCAGACTCTCACAGCAAAGGATCAGACTCACTGTGCATGACGGCTCAGGCCAGTAATGTTTGTTAGATTGTCAGTTGTTTAGTGCTTCTGTACAGTTAGGGTCACCGTCTCTATTTCAGAATAATTAATATGCAGAAAACACTAAAAGCTGATTGTCTTCCAATATTCTAACATAATTAGAAAACTTTGACTTTGTTAGTACATATTGTTACAGTCCTAATGCCAGTATGATTCATCATAACGCCTGCTTTGAAATACTGAACTTTAAAATTGACCTGATGAAAGATAATTTACAGTGGCAGTGTGTCAGGATAATTCTGACTGTAAGATCACTGTATTAATCTGAATCCTTTTGAAATGTGCTGTGAATGAATGCTGATGCAACTCACTGTGGGAAAGCTGTTAATAAAATGAATCTGTGACACATGCAACACATTCACAGAGGAAGAGGACACAAAGGGAGGACACGCAGAGGCTGTGTTAAAGTCAGAAATCCAAATCTTTAGTCAAAAACAGGCAGCGGTTACAAACAGGAAGACAAGCAGTCCATTAAACAGTCTACAGGGTCAAACATTCAGAGAATTCAAACAGCAGTAAAAAATAGCTGGACACTGGAAAGATGTAAAGATGGAAACATACGGAATATAAACTGTGTGAGTTTGTTGAACTTTGTTAGTAACAAATGAAGTAAAAAACAAACAAAACAGACAAAACACAGAAAGAGGCTCTCAGTATTCATTAATAATTAGAAAGCATCTAAACATTCTGATTTTTACAGTCTTAGTTCCGCTCGCTGTCATCATTAAAATCATCATGATCAATGGCGAGGTCATGAGGTGGGCGAGGCCGTCTCTGGTGATGTCACCATGAAGGAACAGCGTCTGGCACGTGTTGGTGAAACATCCGAGTACTGGTGTAGTTTCCTCTCCAGCTGGTTGACATTTGACACATAAACATTAAGGGGAAGAAGAAGAAACAGTGTTAGGTCAGGTGACCACATGGTTTCTAAAATAACTGACAGGAAGTAACCAGGCCGTTAGAAATGGATATCATGTTTTTAAAGTTACTGCAGTTAGGTAACTCTACTTACCAAAAGCAAAGCTGCTGAATGTTGCAGGAACTGATCATGTGTGGTGGTCATTCAGTGCTGCTCCGGCAGGTTAGACAGTCCAATAGTGATATCCTTCCCATCTGAGAGTTTGAAAACACACATGCAAAGATTTAATTGTATTACAGTCAAAGTTGGATGTTCGTTTTTGTCCTTTAAAAATGTTTGTGTATTTGAAAGCACTAACATTTAGGGATGACTCTGATCGTCTCTCTCTAAGAGTATCTCCTTTAAAGGGGAGACAAGTGTGTCCACTGATCAACAAGTCAAGGTGGTGAGATGGACTTGTGTCCTTGGTGACTCTGCTAGTTCTTCTGAGGAAACACCACCGTCTCTCCACACCGTCACCATCTGTGAGCACAAACTGCCGCTCTGCTCTGTCAGCATGTAGGAAATCACATATCACACACACAAGGGTGAAGAAACATTAGAGCTCAACTTTGGATACTTTAGATCAAAACTAGTTCTTAGTTTCAGCAATCAGACAAACAATGATACCAAACTGATTCTGTAAGAATACAATATGGTATTTTCAATACAGGTGTCAAATTAATGTATAAAAACTAATACAGATATATGTATATATATATTTGATAAATTAGTTTGCTAAATTAGAAAATATTTTTATTTATTTTTGATTTAACAATTGCAACTGAAAGAAATTAAATATTAAACAAAAAAATATATTGTCACATTCTGCATTCTCAAATACAAATTTCACAAAGTAAATTTTTGATTAACAGAAAAAATATGAATTACAAAAAATAATTGTATATTATTAAAATATTATGCAACCATGACCAAAGTCAGAATCATCATTACAGTATTGTGGACTTACTGCTTGCCTAATAGTGATAAACTTCAGAGGAGATCATGATGACAGAAAACTGTAAACAACACTCTAAAGTGTCAAGCTGCTTTTCTTGTTTCTGTGACCTCAGCACGCTGACAGACTTGAAGTTGCTAAAGATTTTAAAAAGTGATAATTATAGGGGAAAAAACTTCTCTTTTTCATCCGTTTAATCAAACATTTGATGCCTCAGCTGTCTCAGTCCTATAGCATTCTGCAACTACAACTAACCTGAGGAGGCTTGGATTTGGCTGCAGGTGCCCCTGTACATCCTTCTCAGCAGCACACATGTGGGTACCATTTAATCACACTTCGTCCTGAGCTTTGCTTCATCACAAGACCAAAGGTGGCATCCCGTGTCACGGTCTTATCATCATCCAACTGGAGAAGAAACATTTATGGTCATCCTGGTTTTGTTTTCTGATCCTGCAAACAGACTGAGGACAACAAAGCCCAGAGAACAAGAGATACACAACATCCAACATTCAGACTCAACAGCCTCCATAAATGAAGAGCACCAGGTTGGTCCAGTTATACTAGATATAAGCATGCTTCACATTACTGTGTATGAATAATAATCAAGAGACAAACTTTGAAGATGCAGAGCATGATGTCCCATCATCAGACTGTAAACAAACATCCACCAGGCTTCTTTGTTGGCAGAGGTGATGATTCTATCAGGGATCAGTAGTGTGTATTAACCTGTGGTATAAGCAGCAGTCACTGAAATGTTACTGTTTCAGATAAGAAATCTGCCACATAAAAGCCAGGGTGGGAGGGATCTCTGCAAACTGACTTACCTCTCTGTTCCTCCAGCTTCAACAAAAATCTGACTCTCCAGTCACAGACAAACAAAAAACTCCAGCTGGGAGATAGAAAACGCTGTCTGGGTCTTGCTGGATGTTGCTGGTCAGAGTCCACACATTAGCAGAGTGCTGCTTGGTCCCACTGACCCATGTGGACAGCGACTGTGGAGAACTGTTCTGGAAAATGGAAAAGAGAAGTAAAATGACAAAAACCCAAACAGGATTTCCACAAAGACTCTCTTAGAATCAGCAATCAAAAAATCATTGGTTCATATTACAATTAAATATGAACAGGCTCCTTAAATGTCAGCAGTTAAGATCTGATTTCATTTACATCCTTCACACAGCACATTTGTCCAGGCTGACAGGTAAACATAGAATTAATCTCAGGTAACATGACTCACAGTAGAGATTCAGTAAGAAAGATTGCTAGCTCTAATATTATTACCACACCAACAGCTCAGATTTCTAGAAGTATTTAAACAAATGTCAGTCTATCCATTCATTTTCTTCTGAATATTCAATTCAGGTTCACAGTGGGAGGGTGGGGGTGTTGTGGAATTCGCTATGAAACCTAACAGATCAATGGTTAAGCTGTTTTGTGCCCTTGGCCTAATCAGCACCTGTAAAGGGAGTTGTTTTCTTAAACTGCTGATGCTGAAGTAAGTTCATCTAGTTTTAGAAACTTTCACTGATCAGTCTATAACAGTGTCACAGCTAAGCATATGCATAAGCACTTAAATACCTTAAATGAGAATAACAGAAAATTTCTATTAGAGAGGCTAGAGCCTGTCCCAGTAGTCATAGGCAGAGCACACCTGAACAGGTCACCAGTCTGTCAGAGGACTAACAGAGAGACAGCCATCAGAGTAACAAATCTATTTAAAATTAATGTAAGCTTGCTACAGCTGTATGTATGAACATGTGTTTCTGTGCTCTCAGTCCACCTCTCAGGAACCTGGAGTTCATTTTAAGTCTACTTTAAACAGACCTCACAAAAGGCTGATGTGGCTAGGTCAGTAGTCTGATGTAAGTACGATGCCTTTGGCCAGGGATTCATCTGGTACATCGCTTCACTGCAGTCTTACATATTATAACCACACCTGAATAAAAAATATTGATATTTACAAATAACAGATTCAGCTGATGTAGCCTGACTCAATCTGATTCCAGATGCTCCCCAGATAGCAAGACGACACTGAATCTATGTTGATTTTTCATCCGTCGTATATGGTCGTTGGACGTTGTAACAATGTTGATTTACCGTTGTTTTTTTGTCATTGATATTTGATCTATTTGTAGTCGACCAGGTGACAACAACAACATAGAGAAAACGTCTATTTATAGTTGACGATCATTCGGCTCCGGTCATCATCAAAAACCATCGATTTGTAGTTGGTCATTAAATTGCATTGCAACTGATCGGGTATAAAGTACCAGAGAAAGTAGATTTATTGTTCATTTGTTATCAATGACTTGGTCTAGTTCACCAGCTTTAAAAAATCGTGTCTACGTGCAATTTATGTATAGTTGACCGGGAAATTAAAGCAGCGATCACTTGGACTATTCCGCAGCACCCCTCTCACATTGGTACATCCCCCCGGGTAACCATTGTCTTGTACAGTAGAGCGGGACATTTGATTTACTCTCAGCGGAATTGACCGGAGAAGGCATCAGTTCATGCACTGCACTGGCCTGCACCACGATTAGTATAAGGTAAGAATGAATGATTTTTTTCTACTCGTTATTTCCATGTTTGCATTTGAATAACAGTAAAAAAGAAACTTGTTAATGTTGTACATTAACAAGTTTTTTACTGTTGTATACTTCTTACAATCCGGCAACAAATAAATTGCACTGCGAACAAAGTATATCAACAAAGAAAACATTTTCGTTTCCTAATTATATTCCCGTACAAAGCTAGCTTTAACGCTTCGAGGTTTCCTTTGTTCTTGCCGTCGCCTCGGCGCTTGACCCAGACTTTTGCTCGGTAGTTCCTTAGTACTACAAAAAATTCTAAATCTTTGATATATGATTGATAACCGTAATGGTAACTGTATAAATGTGTTCAAGGACTTTGTTACTTTTAATGATTGGAGAGCACCCGCTTCAATTCGCACTCAATTCAAACTTTACGTTGCACGCTCACCGACCAATTGCGTTTGCACCTTTCGTCCACACGTAAACAGCGTTTTTGGTCACTGAAAATCTAGATTTCTAAAAGCGCCTGCCAGGGTGGATATTTTTGAAAACTCTGTTTTTGCATTTATGTGTGGACGAGAAAAACGGAGAAAACGCAGCGTCAAAGGTCTGCGCCAATTTTGACGTCACACTGTGCGCCACGTTTTTGTCTCGGTGCCATGAATTCCTACAGTGGCAGCCTTAGACAAAATACTGTTAATTTTAGTATATTCAGTGTTTAAATGCTTACATATACACACACAGTAACTGTCCCTTCACACATAGGACTAAGTGAACACTGTGATACGTCTGACCTTCAGTCCGAAGCTGAAACTCAGACCAGTCATAAAAGAAAGCACAAGTAAAACTTTTTTTTATTCACAAACATATCTTTGATTGTTAAGAATTTATAATCTTGTCTTTTGTACATATCTGTGATGCTTGAATACTGCAATATAACCACATAATATAGTCCAAAAAATGTAAATTTGGCTTTGCATTTTTTTAAAAATGCAAAGACAAACTTACACAACTGTACATGTACACTTGTGCACTTCAAAAATTTATTGTATACTGCACCTTCTTGCACATCTCCGTTTCCTGTGTGTTTGTTATTATAAATCAAACTGTAACTTTAGGAAAAAATATGCCAAGAGCACATTTGTAATTACTTCTGAACTTTTTCTACTTATTTCTTTAGACCAAATCCCCTGTACACATGTGACTCAGAGGATGAGCAGCCCACAAAAAAACGGTTTCCCCAGGCACCTCGAGTGAAAATACCAGGTAATTAAATAATGTCTAGTGTCTGTGTACATATCTGTGTGTGACACATGGAAACTTTTTGGACAAGTTGTCTGTATTCTTAAATACTTTAAAAAATTTATCTTTTTCTAAACAGCCCTCACCACTCCGCAGTCTTCCCCCCAGCCCACTGACAGCAGGCATCATAATGCCCCTCCCAGCTTCCGGCACTAGTGATGGTAAATTTGATTCTTTTTACTGAATCGAGTTTTAATGAGTCACTCACCAAAGTGAATCGGGTTTTTTGAGTCATTTGATTCACTGAGTCAGTTGACCAGAGAGTGCAAAAAATGTACATTTTCACTCAAACTTAATTTATTTTCTCTTTTCATGTAAATCCTACTGCTAAGATGAGTGATTCTAAAAGAAAACAACTATTTTATAAAGCAAAAAAGAGCAAAAAAAATTCTAAAGGGAACATTTATCTTGTTTATTTTTATTTTATTAGTATTTTCCTTAAATGTGTCAAGTATATATTTTCTCATCTAAATGTCCACTGAGCCGTGAGCCAGGGGGCGGTAATGCGCCTTAACATTGGTTGCCAACCAAGAAGAAGAAGCTGTGAGCCCGGAGGGAGGGGGTGAGTGAGTGAGTGATTCGTTCGCTCTATGATTCAGCACAGGAGGGAGGGGGTTAGCGAGTCCTGAGTGACTCGCTGGCTCTACGATTCAGCACAGGAGGGAGGGGGTGAGCGAGTCCTGAGTGACTCGCTGGCTCTATGATTCAGCACAGGAGGGAGGGGGTTAGCGAGTCCTGAGTGACTCGCTGGCTCTATGATTCAGCACAGGAGGGAGGGGGTTAGCGAGTCCTGAGTGACTCGCTGGCTCTACGATTCAGCACAGGAGGGAGGGGGTTAGCGAGTCCTGAGTGACTCGCTGGCTCTACGATTCAGCACAGGAAAGGAGGGGGTGAGTAGCTCAAATGTGCTGTTAGCATGTTAGCAGAGCGATGCTACTGTGAACCGAGGAGCTATTGTCTTGATGTGAGCTTCTACTCAGGGTTTTTTCTTCCAGTTCAGAGCAGAAATGTTTTTGTTAAGATACTGGATGTTGTGCATTTCTCCACAATTTTAATTATAAGCTAGATATATTGCTGCTAACAGCAACAGGGATGAGTCAGTGAGTCAGTTGGGCTTGTGAATCATGATTCATGAGTCAGTAAAGTGATTCTCGAGTATTGAACGATTCGTTCATGATTCGCGCATCACTATCCGGCACCTTTCGCCACTCCGGCAGAACACTCCAAACGACACAGCTTTGCGATCTCCCCAGCATGGAGAGTCTGATGTCGAGGCCTTCCATATAGATGGTATGCTTTTAAAATTGTTTTAAAGCTGAATCACAATATCATTGTGCACTTATCTTCAAAACACCAGTTTATACTCCTGAATGTCATCTTGTTGTGATTTGTTTTTCTGTAGATTCCAGAGACTCTGTGAGGCCACTATTACAAGACAAGTTCGAACATCTTGGAATTTCAGATCTTACATGGTATAAATGGTAAATTGCCTATATTTGTACAGTGCTTTAACTAGTCCCTAAGGACCCCAAAGCGCTTTACACATTCAGTCATCCACCTATTCACACACACATTCACACACACATTCACGCACTGGTGATGGCAAGCTACATATACAAATATATATATGTGACAGGCAAAAACTATCAAACACTTTTAGCAGTTAAAACAACTAATACTTGAGTGCAGAATGTTACACCATCACTTATGGTTTTGTTTGTGTGTGTGTGTGTATTTTTGTCCTAGATGGCCTGACGCAGCAGTTAGGGGCAAACTCTGAGTCACAGTTTGTCTTTGCACAGGCAGTGCAGAAATGGCTCCGTTATGCCCCAGACCGTTTGGGTGGCGCAGGACGCACATCATCTGTCCCCATCCCGGAGTAAAAACTACAAAGTTATGTTAAAATATAAATGTAAATAGAAAACTGTGTTTTAATAAAGTATTTAGCAAACGAAACATGTCTATTTAACTTTTTTTTGTTTAGGTTTTTTTTTCTCTGTTACATCACATGCAATGCTTTCTTATTTTAGGATATTAATATTGACATGATACATTGTGAGACATTTGATTTTTATAAAGGGTGTCCAGTTTGAGGAATAAGTGCAGTTATGTGTTCAGGTGGTTTAAGTATTGATGGAAACATGCAGTAGTTTAGTATTGGTTAAAATAACTATAAAGAAAGGTAGATTTCCAGTCATGATTTAACTGTTGTTTTAATGAAAAACAACTGTGCGAAAGAGGTGGAAAATCAACACCATAGCTCAACAGTGTTTCAATATCAGAGTCTGATGTTGTTTCAGTGTCAACAGTATTAGAAAATATAACGTCGAATCAATGTCAGGTTTCAACATTGATTCAACATCAAAACCTGACGTTGTTTCAACGTTAAAAATGGGTGCAAGAGTGACGTTAGGTCAACGTCACACTTCAACGTTGATTCAATGACGTCGCCTGATATTGACTCAACATTGTTTCAATGTTTCCTTGCTATCTGGGTCAGCACACACAGAGACACAGAGGTACTGTTTAAAGTTTAGTGTTAACCTGAGTCACTGATCATTTACAGTATTACAGAGTCTGTCAGTCTTTGCATGATGTCCACGTCACTGTAAGTTTCTAGCTGACTCTCAGGTGTGACAGGTGTGCCAGCAGGAAAGAGTAATAATAACCTGCATCCTGAGGTTTGTCATGCAGGATTAAAGGAGCCAGGCTTTGTTCACACAGCTAGGATTGTATTTTACACTGACCCTGGGTCAGTATAAGTATCATACAGTTTAAACGAAGCACTGAAACTTGCACATATTTATTAAAGATGCATTGAAGCTAATCGGGATATTTACTGTCAATCTGTGGCTGTGATTAATCACTTTACTGGAAACTTTATTAACTAGTAACTTCATCAGTCATGACAGAAGCTAATATTTCTGTCCCAACATCGTCACTACAATGTGATTTCGGAAATATATAAATATACGAACAACAGGCTCTTGCACGGAAATCTCTTTTCGTCGATAAACAACGATTAGGGAGCAGCATAGTATTCAATAGGAGGACCCTGCACGTCAATTCTCGACGCGAGGGGGGTACCCTCCGCGTCGATAAGTGAAGCAGGGGGAGCCTGACCATGCGTCACACATTTGACGAGTTGGGAGTGAGAACGTGTTGACCAAGGATGTACGTTAAATCTGCGCACTTTCAGATCGAGAATCACTTTGGAAAACACTGTGTGATGGCCACAACATGAAACGATTTTATTGTTGAATTATCAGTGATACTTTCATGTGTTTTTGTTGAGAAATGTTAATGATGTCATTAAAAGAAAGCCTTAAATTAGGGAGAAAAACACGTCGGGGGAGAGGGTCCCCGGTTCTCTAGTTAGATTGTACTTCAAGGCGTCATGTTTCGCCGTGACGGGGTTATTATTGGAGTAAATGGATGGCTGGAGCCTCTGCTCAAAGCGTCTCTGATCGCCGAGAGCGGCTTCATATTGGAATGAATTGACAACCCACAGTGTCGCATAAAAACGTGGAAGGGTACCTTTAGCGTCAGCATGAGAAGTTAAGGGACGTGAGAAATCGTCAGTATTTTACGCGTCGGGAGTGAGAACGGGTTGAAAAATGCAGCCAAGGCATTTTTTAAATAAACATTTCAAACTATTTACAGAACAATCTGCATCAAATCTGAATCCACACAAATTATTTGTGCCACTCCAAAAAATAATTTCTGTCCACTATGAGGTAAAGAAGAACAACAGCCTGATACCTGCAGGCCTGACAACAGGAGATGTATCACTCCCGTAACACCTGTAACATTCAGCAGTCGACTCATTGTTCTGACACACACAACAAAACTATTGACTAAACTACACAATAAATAATAACAAGATTTGCGCTAAACGTCGCAAATCTCTCACATCTCATAACACCGCCATCTTTCCTAAAACTTTCCCCCTTCCTGAACAACTAAATGCCATATTGCAATATCATGTGACAGGCTTCATAACAACTTTGTACTTGAAAGTTGTATCTGTGACAGTTCATTTGTTAAAAATTTCTGAATGAATTTCAATCAATGATAAACCTTTTTTATTTGAAGTTAATTTAAGAGAGTTTAAGTAATATTCAATTTCAATCAAAAACAAATTAAATGATTGGGTTGAGTTTTGAAATTTACATTTATGTAAATTGAATTTCCCTAATAAGATATAAAGATTGACAACGGCACAGATTTTTTTCTTTAGTTTCAAAGTAAGCGATAATGTTCTTCCATTCAGTTTTGACTTCGTATGTTGTTTTGCACAGTATATAATTTCCAAGTTCTCTCCAAAATGTAGCACTATATAAACATCCATAAAACAAACGAGTTACACTTTCAAGTTCAGTTTTACAAAAGGTACATTTTCTATCAATGTCACAGAATCTTGAAATGTATGTGTTGGATGGCATGATACATATGTTATTTAATATTTTGTATGTAATATGTAATATTTTCAAATGTAATTCTCTTACTTTGTTTGTAATACAAAATTTAAAAGGAACAAGCCACGCCTTATCCCAGTTGATATTTTCAAAAATAGCATTCCAAATAAACTTCCCTCTTGGAGTAATTTTCTTAGCATTATACAAACATTCTCTAATATGTTTATTGGTGTATTTCTTGCTTAAGAGATCAATACCATTTATATAAATTGGTGTTAACGGATGCATGTAGTGCGTTCTGTTTTTTGTAGCTTTTCATCAACTCAGTCAGTATTTGGCCTTCAGAGTCAAATAAGTCTTTTAAATAGATTATATTTTTATCAATCCAGTTCTGCAAATAAAGTAATTTGTTCCTTTTAGTAATACATTCGTTATTCCAGATAATAGATCTATGTGGAGAAAAGTTATGTGAATAACATAGTTTCCAAGCCAACAATGCCTGTTGATAAACTGCAGACATTTTAACTGGTAACTTTGATATACTGTAATAGTTTTAATCCGGCGGCAGTTGAGAATTCATCTATTAATGAAATAGCATTTTTAATCTAATCTTTGTTTTTTAACCTACTAAGACCCGAACTCTTTCATGGCATGCATTTTTAATTTTTCTTTGCTATTTGGGTTGATTGGGACCTAAAGAATGTAAAAACAAAGAATTACCAAAAAGAATTTCTTACCTAATTTTTGTTTTTGAGAAAAGTGAGATCCACATATGAGGGCATTTGTTTCAAATTTTGATAGAACAGTGGCAGTATAATGTCCTCGTAAATGGATATCAGGCCCTTGTAGAGAAAAATTAAGTATTTTGGTCTAGACATGCCAAAATGTGATGTCCACATATGTGGACGTCAGGTCCTAGGAGGTTAAGAATAAAACAGTGTTATCTGCTAGTTGAGTCTATTTGATTTCTCTACCAAAAACAGATAAACCTTTAATTACTGTGTAATGAAAGTAGTTCAGCCACAATCAAAAATAAAAAGGGGGAAATTGGGCAACCCTGGCGAACAGATCTCATGACTGGAAATCTTTTAGTAGTATTTGGATATAGTATAACACAACTGTCAATATTTTTATAAAACATTTCGATAGTTGAGACAAAGTTTGGACCAAAACCAAAAGTTTTGAGTGCTTTAAATAAGAAATAATGTTGCACTGCATTGAAAGCTTGATAAAAATCAAGAAACACAATAAGGGAATCATCATCTATATATTCAGAGTAGTCTAATAGGTCAAAAATAAGCCTTATGTTTGAACTGATATGGCGGTTGGTCATAAATCCGGTTTGCGTTTCAGCTATGATCTCATAAAGACCTTTTTTTAAAATCTTTTGGTATAGACCAATGAGATAATCTTATAATCTATGTTCAAAAGTGTGATAGGTCTCCAATTTTCTATAACAAGAAGATCTTTATCAGGTTTAGGAATTAAAGTTATAATACCCTGTTTAATGCTTGTGGACATTTCTTTTCTATCAAGGCATTCCTTAAATAATTCTAATAAAGGATCAACATGATATCCCAGAAATGTAAATAAAATTCCACTGATAAACCATAATTGCCTTGAGATTTGCCCTTTTTCATTGATCGAATTGCCTCTGAAATTTCTGATTTTGTTATGGGACGTTCACAATTAGTTTTAAAGTTTTCTGAGATAGTTGGTGCAAAATTTTTAACTGACTTGATAAATCTATCACAATCATTGATTTTACAGTTTGATTTGTATATATCATTGTAGAATGAACCAACATGTTTTGAGATATCTAAATGATTAGTGATACTATAATACAAAATGCATCATCATTCAATAAATTATTATTTAGCTTCCAAAAACCCTTGGTTTACTTTGACTTTGTTTATTGCCAAATAAGTGAATTGTGATCAATTTGTGATCAGTTAATGGAGCAAAATCATGATAAGATTCTGAAACAAAATGTAAACACGAAGAAGATATTAACCACAAGTCAATTCTGGATTGTAGAGATCTATTTGCATTGCTCCAGGTAAACTCTTTTGTATCAGAGTTTAAGAATCCACATACATCTATAACTGCAAGTTGTTCACAAACAAAACACAGTGCTTTTAAATTTTGAGTGTTGAGATGTTCTTATTGGTGCTCTATCTATAAGATCATATGGAGCATCATTATAATCTCCTCCAAGAATCATTTGGGCTCCCCTGTGTTTTGATTTAAGAAAATCAAGTTCCTCAGATAATTCTATGCACATAGATTTGGCCTGAGTTGTGTTGTTATGACTATATAAATTACAGACTATAAAGAAGGTGTTGTCCAATTTGAAAACCAGAACAATCCATCTACCTTCATCTGAAGACAATGACTTAATAATGTTACCTTTAAAGTTGTTAAGGAGAATGGGTACGCCTGCCGAATGTTGAGAGGCATGGCCAAAATAACACTGATCACCCCACTGTGCTTTCCAGAATTTTACATCATTAGCACTCGAATGAGTTTTTTGTAGAAAAATCAAATCAGCATTTTTCCATCTACAGAAAATGAAAATGTACTTTCTTTTGGTCCTGTCATGAATAATTTGAACATTAAGGGATGGTATTTTTAAGGAGCTGAAATGTAAGTCTGTCATAAGGGAAAAAGGGAATGAATAAAGTGAACTGGATGTCTGTTAAATTAACTAGAAACTTATAAGGTGCTAAGTATAAACACCTAAAGAAGATACTCTCAAAAGGGAACACTAAGTATTGAGTACCTAAGTAAAAATCTTCAGACTCTGTTTGTTTTTCTTTTCCCCGATGAAGTTGGCCCTGGAGGAACGCTGTTTCGCCTCACTGTGTACAAACTGTATATGGCTGAAGTGACAATAAAGCCAACTTGACTTGAAGTTACCCAAATGCTTAAGCAAATTAACATTTATACTCCAATAAAAGTAGAATGTTTAACTACTCACATTGTAGAGCATAAACAAGTCCAAACATTACCATAATAATGTTTGCCAAATATTGGTACGACTAACTTGGAGGTATGAAAAGTTTTATAGAAAATATAAAGGGGTTATTATTCGTTGTAAACATATATTACCTAATGAACCTGAGATATTTCAAGCAAAAACCAGAAAAAAGAAAACAATGTACAAGTGCCTCGAAATTATTAAATATTGAACAATAACACTGAGAGCCTGAGGTAGTTGAAATACCTGTTAATGTTAGGTAACTTACATAGCTTATTTATGCAGTGTCTCTTACACCATCAATGATAGCCACAGGACAAACCCATTTGGTCTTCTTTCCCTCGTCATGGGCTTGTTTGACAATTGGCCACAGTTTATTTTTGCACTGTCTCTCCATGTAGGTGAGATCATCTGCCAATTTGAGATTCTTCTTCTTCATCACATCAGAGTTGAGGGAAGCTCTCCACACTTTGTGTCGGAAGGTGCGCATGGTGAACTGTATAATGATGGGGCCAGAGCTGTTTTCATCTCTTGTTCGACCAACTCTGTGAACAGTATCTATCATGAACTCGAATTTGTTTTTTTCTTCTGGGATGATCAGGGCGATTATATCCATCACCTCTTTTCTTATATCTTTGTTACTATGCTCTGGGAGATTCAGTAATGCAGCAATATCTAATAACATCGCCAGCAATATCTCTCCGTCTCCTCTTGTTTCTCCTGAAGTGCAGCAATGCGAACTTTCAGCTTCTTCACAGTTACCTCTCTCTCTTTACTCTGTATTTCAAGACCTTTCACATGATCCCGCATTGCAATAATCTCCGCCATGTTTCTGTTCACCATTTGTTCGAATTTGGATAATCTGTCATTCAGCCCATTAATAGCTTTTAAGATGTTGGCATTGGATACAGCTTCCTCTCTCACCTCATGAGCTTCAATGCAGCTCTTCTTTGGGTTGGGGCTATTAAGAGGGGTTGGAGGAAGAGGTTTGCATAGGCCTGGAAAGGTTTTATCTGGCTCCAAATCCATTATCAGTCCTTCCTTTCTTCTTGCCTCGTTTTTGGCCATTTTGCAAGCTTATCCCGTGGCTGTTAGCTAAATGTTTCTGTACAAGCTAACACTTCACTGTATCGGAATTCGATGGGGTAAAAATGAAAGTTCGGCCTGATTTTAGGATATAAAGATGTCCTGTACGTACGCAAAACACAAGTGCAATGAGTCACTTCTAGTCTGTTTAGATCATTTAAAACATTAGGTACTCATCAGAAATTCAGGAGCTTACAGAGAAGCGTCCACACAGGTCGCCATCTTGGCTCCACCTTCACAAATCAGCATCAATGAAGAGTTCAAGGAGATGTTAGTGACATCAGAGCTGTATGTATTGATCTGATCAATATGGAAGTTCATGTGATTGTGATCTTTGATGGGATCAAAGAAAAGCAGCTGCTTTATAGAAAGAGAGAAACATGAGAGATGCTGAATGTCTTTAATATTTGATACACTGAGTTCTATTGGATGTCCACTTATGATGGAAACATCCCATTAAGAAAGAGAAATCAAACATTTGGATTAATTTTAATGAGCTCAGACTTGTTGAAAATGCAGAGGAGCTGGTTGTAAACTGAGCTTCAGAGAAACACAACATACTGATATTCACTATGAAGCTTTTAAGTGGAAAAAGACAGAAAAACAACATGTGGATCCTGGAATTATGGGAGCTTCCATCTTTAAAGGACTGAAGAGGAAAACATTTACAAGGAATCATTTAGAAGAGTTTCAAACATCAACTGATTGAATCCATGAATGTGAAAACGTGTTTATGAGTGAAAGAGACAGACATGTACAGACTGAACTATCTGTTCAACAGTCAGAGTGTTTCTCTAACAGGAGACGCTCTTTACACTCAGCACAGGGACACTGAGGAACCAGAAGAGAATGTAAACCCAGGATAAAGAGTTTCAGTGAATGTGGTGTTGAAGGTGTGGAGGTGGATCAGAGTGTCAGAGGAGACTCTGTAGAAGGACAGAGTGCCAGCAGGACAGTCAACATACACTGCTACTCTGTTAGAGGAGGAGGAGGAGGAGGAGGAGATGGATGTTTTTCTGTTATTGTGCCAGACAAACTGAGGACCATTACGAGAGCAGTTCAGACTCCAGGACTGATCATTGTTTCCAAACAGACAGTTATAACTGTCTCCTTTCCTTCTGATTCTTCTGTAACTCACAAATATATAAACATTTCCTCTCCACTCAACCTCCCAGTAACAGCGACCAGTCAGACCATTTCTACATAGCAGCTGTTGAACATCAAATCTCCCTGGATGATCAGGATATGACTGAACCTCCTCCACATGTGTCACCTTCCTGTTGTTGTCAGACAGTTGGAGCTTTGTGTTCACTGTGTTTGTGTCGATTGTGAGTTGACAGGAATCTGATGGAGAGAACAAACACAATCCAGCTGCAGTTATTGATCCATCATCTGTTCATTGATTGACACTTTGATCATGACTCCTGACATGATGAAGATGGTTGAATGTGTGCTGCTTTGTTTTCATGAATCCCATTAAAAACACACTTACACTTCCTCAGACCTGGTCTCAACCATCGGACTCCAGCAGGCTCCACCCTGAAAGGAGGAGGGGTCAGAGCAGCACAGTCAGCATGCACACATAGACATTACATGGCTCTCATACACACTGTTACACACTGATAAAGGAACAGTCCAACATTTTCACAGATACACTTCAATCCATACGTGGATCAAACTGCTGATGATTTGGACTGATCCTGGATCTGTCAGTACACCACCGTATTGAATGAAATATGACTGATTCAAACTGTCACCTTAATTATATATATTCCTCTTCTGTTTAGCTGGAAAGGAAACCTCCCTGCCTTTGCTGTCAGCTGTTTTCCCCCCTTGGTATCTTTACTGTTAATGACCTCTGACCTCTGTGTCAGTGCAGCATTGTTTTAATGTGTTTTAATTAGGGATGCAATGATACCAATTTTTTCAAACCGATCCGATACCGATACTTGGATCTGAGTACTTGCCGATACCGAGTACAAAAACCGATACTTCTACCACACACAAGTTAAACTTAACCAGTAGTAAAGAAACGACCCCAGACAACTCTTTAACCCAAACAAAACGCTTACTGAACGTAAGGGCAGAGACAGATACTGTACAACACATCCCTTTTTTAAACTCAAATGATATTCCAATTCCTTAACCAAATGAAATACACTGTATAAATGACATAATTCCCTTTCAAATTATATTAAACAACCCAACTTATGTTATCACCTTTTGGTAAGTGACTCACTAATATACACTCCAAAACACGTTATATAAATCCACTAAACACACAATATTCACACATGGGCCCCACACACACTCACACTTGTTGCAGGCCTGTTTGCTGCTCACGCCGGACGATGGAGAAAAATCCTCTTCTCCCCAGTAAGAGCACAAAAGTCTGACTTACAGTTCCGTTGCTCGGTAGGTCGCCGTTCACCAGTCCCACACTAAATCCACTCCCTGCGGACCCGATGCTGTCTCTGCTACAGCGCGTTAGCCCGTCACTGTCCAGCTCTCCGACAGTCCATAGCGGCTGCCTCCTTGGCGAAGCCAAGCAGTCCGGGCTAGCCTTTAGCCTCGGCGGTCGTAGCTGGAAACACAGCACGGTGGTGCCACCATTGAAACAAAAAGTCACTTCACCCACACTCTGTTGTGAAGCTCCCACACGCTCAGCTTTCTAGTCACACACTCTTTTGTGCTGGTTAACCTCAGTAAAACTAGCCGAGTCTCTCACTTTGGTTCAGCTAACCTCGTGCATCTCCCCATGCAAGGTCCCGTTTTATGCTACCTTCACAGGCCTCCAGAAAATGAGAACTTTGAAAAATATTTTAACTCCCTTCAGAGTTACATACCATAAAATAATACTTTTATGATTAACATAACAGTTTGATTGCTCTAATTACCTGTATTTACCTTGCGACATATTACAGGGCAAATTATATTCAGGGTAGAGTTACATCACATAACATCAACTGTGAACACCTTATGTTACCGTGGCGTTTAAGTCCATGGGAATTGTGAGTATCCACTCCCAAATTCCCATCCGGGCTACATTAGTATCGGTTCATGGTATCGGTTAACTTTTACGAGTACGAGTACGCACACATTTTACAGTATCGGCCCCGATACCCGATACCAGTATCGGTATCGGTGCATCCCTAGTTTTAATGCCACCTGAAACCTGTTCATGTTCTGATTTGAAAGCCGATTTCTCCACATGCACACAGAGAAATGTCTGCCTCTGTCACACAAACAGTGGACCATATATTTGTTTTTGAATATTTCACGTCCTGCCACATCCTACTGTAGAAGAGCACCTGTCGGCTTGAAAATTTGCGACCACATCTCTTGTTTGCAGGTAGCTCCCAGTGTATATTCTGTCTTCTTTTTCTGTGCTTGCTTTGGAGTTCTGTGTTATAGACTTTGTGTTTCCTCATTTTTCACTTTTGCATTTGGACAAATGCTCTTTTTTGTCAATTTCGTCCTGCTTCTGTGTCTTTCACCTGAGTCCCCTCTAAATTCATTTAGTTATTAAATTGTTTTCAGTTCCATTATTTTATAGTGCGTGTTGGCTTTTCAAAGCACATTGTGGTCTTTCTTTATGAAGAGCACTGAAATACATAAATGCATTTGTGCAGGGCTGCTTTCCTTTTAATGTACAGAAAAACATCTCCCTGTAGTTCTCAGCCTACACACATCAACAACAACAACAGGACCTAGTTCATTCTGTTTTAAGCCCGAGAGGCATGATTGGGGATAAGTCTGGTGTATCTGCCTTACCCACAACTGTGCCTCAGACCGTGCCCTGCTAAAGCTCTGCAGTCAAAAACAGGCTCACTGCAGCCACTAAGGCCATGTCCACACTAATACGTTTTCGTTTGAAAATGCATACTTTTTCCATCCACACATAATAAAAATTAATGTCAATTTGTGCATGCTCCAGATAGCTTTTCTTCAATTTTTTTAATTCTAACTCACTTTTGGAACTTTGTATTTTTTTTGTAACTTGCAGAAACAACTCCACCTCATTGTTAGTCCATTTAACTCCTCAACATTTTTTAAAAGACCCGGCAGGCAAATAAACGGCAGACAGAAATGATGCAGGTCGAATTGTCTTATGTTTCATGCATGCAGGACATAAGCGTTTTCAGTCGTTTCAGTGTGAATGAACAACTCTTTGAAAACGATTGTAAATGATAGCCATTTTCAAATTTATCCGCCTTAGTGTAGACGTAGCCTAAGAGTGAATAGCATTAAACTCTCATTAAATTATATCTTTTTTCATCTCTGTTCACAACCTTCTAGATTTATTTTTTTTTATAAGACTAAGACTTAACTTTGGTTTCCCATGGCCATGCTGGGCTCAGGTGGAGACTCTGCCGACAATCTGCCCCGGCGATGACTTCTCTCACCAAGCTTGGAGTTTTGTTCGTTTTTTTGATTAAACGATGCTAGCTACCGTTCACGGTTTTTCTGCAGGCTTTATTAAATGGGAATTTCCACAACAACATCGGTTCAACAACAGGATGGTCTGTGTTGTCGCTGAACAACGGTTCCGTGGATGGGCTAATGAATCAACACCCCCGAGTTATTCTAACTACCAGAAACCTCGAAGCACAGGCCGAGGGTGCGGTGTGGCAGCAATTTTTCACACCAGCCTATTAATTAACGAAAGACCAAGACAGACGTTTAATTCATTTGAAAGCCTGATGCTTAACCTTGTCCAACCCAGCTGTAAAACTCAGAAACCAGTCTTACTTGTTATCATCTATCGTCCACCTGGGCCTTACACAGACTTTCTCTCTGATTTCTCAGACTTTTTATCTGATTTAGTGCTCAGCTCAGATAAAATAATTATTGTGGGTGATTTTAACATCCATGTAGATGCTAAAAATGACAGTGTCAACATGGCATTTAATCTGTTATTAGACTCAATTGGCTTCTCTCAAAATGTAAAAGAACCCACCCACCACTTTAATCACACTCTAGATCTTGTTTTAACATATGGCATAGAAACTGAACATTTAACAGTGTTTCCTGAAAACCCTCTGCTGTCTGATCATTTCCTGATAACATTTACATTTACAATAATTGATTACACAGCAATGGAGAGTAGACTTTATCAAAGTAGATGTCTTTCTGAAAGTGCTGTAACTAAGTGTAAGAATATAATCCACCCACTGTTATCATCTTCAATGCCCTGTACCAACATAGAACAGAGCAGCTACTTGAACGCTACTCCAACAGAGGTCGATTATCTTGTTAATAATTTTACCTCCTCACTACGTACGACTCTGGATACTGTAGCTCCTGTGAAAACTAAGGCCTCAAATCCGAAGTCCCTGACTCCGTGGTATAATTCTCAAACATGAGCCTAAAGCAGATAACTCCTAAGCTGGAGAGGAAATGGCGTGTCACAAATTTAGAGGATCATCATTTAGCCTGGAGAAATAGTTTGCTGCTTTATAAGAAAGCCCTCCGCAAAGCCAGAACATCTTACTATTCGTCACTGATTGAAGAAAATAAGAACAACCCCAGGTTTCTCTTCAGCACTGTAGCCAGGCTGACAAAAAGTCAGAGCACTACTGAGCCAACCATCCCTTTAACGTTAACTAGTAATGACTTCATGAACTTCTTCACAAATAACATTTTTATCATTAGAGAACAAATTGCCAATAATCATCCCACAGATGTAATATTATCTACGGCTACTTTTAGTACCATTGATGTTAAGTTAGCTGTTTCTCCAAATGATCTTTCTGAGTTAACTTCAATAATATATTCCTCCAAACCATCAACGTGTCTTTTTGACCCCATTCCTACAAAACTGCTCACAGAAGTCCTGCCATTAATTAATTCTTCAATCTTAAATATGATCAACCTATCTCTAACACCACAGGCCTTCAAGCTGGCTGTAGTTAAACCTTTACTCAAAAAGCATCTCTAGACCCAACTGTCTTAGCTAATTATAGGCCAATCTCCAACCTTCCTTTCATATCAAAAATCCTTGAAAGAGTAGTTGTCAAACAGCTAACAGATCATCTGCAGAGGAATGGCTTATTTGAAGAGTTTCAGTCAGGTTTCAGAGCTCATCACAGCACAGAAACAGCTTTAGTGAAGGTTACAAATGATCTTCTTATGGCCTCTGACAGTGGACTCATCTCTGTGCTTGTCCTGCTAGACCTCAGTGCTGCGTTCGATACTGTTGATCATAATATCCTATTAGAGCGATTAGAACATGCTGTAGGTATTACAGGTACTGCACTGCAGTGGTTTGTATCATATCTATCTAATAGACTCCAATTTGTTCATGTAAATGAAGAGTCCTCTTCACACACTGAGGTCAATTATGGTGTTCCACAGGGTTCAGTGCTAGGATCAATTCTGTTTACATTATACATGCTTCCCCTAGGCAGTATCATCAGAAGGCATAGTATACATTTTCACTGCTATGCAGATGACACGCAGCTCTATCTGTCCATGAAGCCAGATAACACACACCAATTAGTTAAACTGCAGGAATGTCTTAAAGACATAAAGACCTGGATGGCCGCTAACTTTCTGCTTCTTAATTCAGATCAAACTGAGGTTATTGTACTCGGCCCTGAAAATCTTAGAAATATGGTATCTAAGCAGATCCTTACTCTGGATGGCATCACCTTGGCCTCCAGTAATGCTGTGAGGAACCTTGGAGTCATTTTTGACCAGGACATGTCCTTCAATGCACATATTAAACAAATATGTAAGACTGCTTTCTTCCATTTGCGCAACATCTCTAAAATTAGAAATATCCTGTCTCAGAGTCAAAAACTAATTTTCTTTTATTTTTCATTTATTACTTCCAGGCTGGACTACTGTAATTCATTGTTATGAGGATGTCCTAAAAACTCCCCAAAAAGTCTTAAGTTAATCCAAAATGCTGCAGCAAGAGTCCTGACAGGGACTTGAAAGAGAGAGCATATTTCTCCTGTATTACCTTCCCTTCATTGGCTTCCTGTTAAATCCAGAATTGAATTCAAAATCCTGCTCCTCACTTACAAGGTCTTAAATAATCAGGCCCCATCTTATCTTAATGACCTCCTAGACACTATCTCTACTTTTAAGATTAGGCTTCAAACTTTCCTTTTTGCTAAAGCATATAGTTAGGGCTTGACCAGGTGACCCTGAATCCTCCCTTAGTTATGCTGCAATAGACGTAGGCTGCCGGAGGGATTCCCATGATGCATTGAGATTTTCCTTTCCACTCACCTTTCTCATTCCGTATGTTCTAATAGACCTCTCTGCATTGAATTATACCTGTTATTAATCTCTTTCTCTCTTCCACAGCATGTCTTTATCCTGTTTTCCTTCTCTCACCCCAACTGGTCGCAGCAGATGGCCCCGCCCCTCCCTGAGGCTGGTTCTGCCAGAGGTTTCTTCCTGTTAAAAGGGAGTTTTTCCTTCCCACTGTTGCCAAAATGCTTGCTCATAGGGGGTCACATGATAGTATGTATGTCAGTCCTTCCTCCCTCCAATGCTGCTGTAAACCAGCCATCTCATGTAACCAGAGGGGTAGCATAGGCGGTGCTGATGAAACCCTCACAAATGCAACAGACCCAGAAACCATATATGTTAACTGCTGTAGTAGCCTCCCTGATGAGAAGACTGTTACTATGGGTTCACTAAGAGTTGGCAGGGCTAGTGAGTAGGGATGGGTATTGATAAGATTTTCACGATTCCGATTCCATTTTCGATTCTGTTTAACGATTCGATTCTTTATCGATTCTCTTATCGATTCTTTTGAAAAAGGAGAACACTCGGGTCGATTAGCTTAGAACTTTGTTTTTATCTTCTCTTTGAACAAGATAGAAATTTAGGAGTAACATGGCCTTACAAACCCAACAGTGCGATCTCAAGAGAACCAGCCTTCAATGGGGTGTCACAGGGTCCCCAGGAAAAAAATGTAAATGTAAAATAATAAAATAAATATTCTTCTGTACTATAACATAAATTATTCTGTAGCAATTACACAAGAATATCCAGTAATGGCCCTGCCTACAATTAAACACCTTCACTTACCGAAAATCGGGGGCATCTGCTGTGACAAATGGGTGCAAGGCTTTGACCACAAACTTAGTGACTGCTCGGTGACATTCATCTATCCTGGCCTGAAAGGAGACGCTACCTGTAGACTGCAGCGACAACTGCCAGCAGCTGAGCCAGCCAGACTCTGTCTGTCTCTCTCATCACGGTCACCTAAATGCACAGTAATGGCAGGTTTTGTAATAAAGCAGATCGCGCTAACATAATATGCACTTTTAGTTGATTATTTACCTGCCGCATTAACGGGAGAGGACGTGCAAACGTTACCGCTGCTGCTGAGTTCAGATTCACGAGTCCGGAGCGGAATTAAAAACACGACATTCATTTAAGGTTGTCGCGTGTTTTGTGAGCAAATGCTTTTGCATGTTCGTAGTGTTTCCTCCCTTAAATGAAATATCTACTTTGCAAGTATTGCAAGTTCCCTGTTGTCATCCGTTCTCGTAAAGTATAAACAAACTTTTGAGCGTTTGAGCCGCCATGTTTCCTGCCAGGTAAATGACGCTCCGCAACGTGGTGACGTCATTCGGGGCGACTGGAATCGATAAGGGAATCGTTTGCAAAAATGGCAAACGATTCCAAGGAATTGAAACAGTGGGAACCGGTTCTCAACAAGAACCGGTTTTCGATACCCATCCCTACTAGTGAGTTGCTTTACACTCCGGTATCAGTCAGTGACTAGTGTTCCCTAACAGGTATGTTTGATTCAGAGAGTATGTCATGCACACTAAGTGAAGAGTTTGATAGCAAGCTATGAACTGCTGGTGTTGCTCTTAATCTGCAGCATGTCCCTGAAAATGTGGTGCTTGTTGGTTGTGGAGGCCTCACACAACCCAAATGCATCTATGATTTGGATATTGAAGTATTTGGGTTAGGTTTCTTGTGCCAACATTTGTGGTTTCTGGGCAAAAAGATTAACTCATTGTGGGGAGCAATGTGATTCCACCCATCATTCAGAAGATGAAGGCTGATACGAAGTACTGGGAGATGTAGCCTACCTACTGTCTCTAGGATCAATGTCAGTTTCACCGAATTGTAACTTAAGTAGCTGTTTGCTTCAATACAGTGAAACGTTTTTGCATCGTTTACCTATCTGCTATCCCTCCTGCTTAACTATGTCATTGACAGCTAGCTGCTGATGGTTAGTTCAGAGCACAGGCAGTAAGGTTCAGTGTATTTCGGTGAGTTGAGGATTAAGAGAAACATCTGGTTATCTGTTTTTTAGCCTGTCTGCAAAAAAATCTGAAATACTGAATGTAAAATAATTGCAATGTAAGAAAAAATAACTATTTGCCCTATTTGTTGACGTTTGCCACCATAAATCACTGCAAACTTTGATGTTAACACTGTGCTGTATATGTGGGGAAGGGGCATACTGATGATGCAGTTTGGTGGAGGGGAGTTGGCAGTGTGCTGTGTGCATGCGAAGTGGGCTAGGAACATGCATTCTCCAAAACCATGGGAGTATAGCACCTCCCTCAAATGATTTAAAAATTAACTAAGCTTTTTTTTTCAGGTTCAAGAGGTTTGCAGAACAGGTAATTAAAGAGGGACACAAGGAAGCAAAGATGAGGAGAGCGACAGAGGGGGAGCAGTTCAGAGATAGAGAGGGGGGGGGGGGGCAGCGGAGGTGCAGAGGAGAGTAAAGGTCATGACAGAGGCGTTGCAGCAATTGAAAAAGGAGAGACAGAAGAAGGCCACAGAGGAGGAGTGGTACTTGGGAAGAGAAAGGAGGTGATAGTGGGTCAGATGACCAAAGAGAACAAAGAGAGAAAGCACAGAGAAAGGCTGCACTGGAGGCATGTACGTCCAGGTAAAAGACATAAAAACAACACAAATAATTGTGCATGCAAACACACACTGTCAGAGCACTGAACTGATTTGTATTTGGTTCATGTGGGTCATATGGTGAGGGCAACAGTCAAACAAATGAGCAGATGAGAATGCAAGGATATATTAATAGATTATTGCAATTCAAATTCAGTCAAACACAGATGACAGGGACAGAGAAGGATTTAATGTTTCAGACATCATCACCAGCACAAAGCCTTCACAACCTGATCCTAAGTTTATAGTAGCACAGAAGTGAGCTTCACGTTCTCAGGACATGCAAAAAGTCAGTTACATATCCATACCATGAACATCTGTGCTCAAAATGGGAACACTGTAGCTTCACAGCTTTCTTCAGCTGTTGCCAGACAACAAGAGCAAGTAAGGTTTAGCTCTATGAGGTCATGTAGGTATAGTTTATTGGTGTCAATACAGTGATGTAAGCGATTGAATATATACATAAATAAGCAGAGTCCCCATGTGGTATTTTTTTTTTACCATCTGCTAATAATTACTTAGGGATTAATAAAGTATTCTGGTTTTGATTCTGAATATAGCAGTTGAGAGCTGACAAGCAAAAATGCAGATGGTCCTCGTTTAAAACAAATCTATTTATTTATTTAGTCAGAGATCTTGACCCCCCCCCTCCAGTGTTCAGCACAAAGTTACACCCATGGAGAAAGATTAAAGGTGTGAAAACAGCTGTGTACTGCCTCTTGTTCCTGCAGGAAGTATTTTAAACCCAGGGCCATGCTGGGTTCAGAATGACAACCATCTGCCTCGGCGATGGCTTCTCTCACCAAGCTTGGGGTTTTGTTCTTTTCTTGATTAAAGGATGTTAGCTACCGCTCACTGTTTGTCTGCAGGCTTTGTTAAATGGAAACTTCCACAACATCTGGCAAGGTTCACATTTTGTTTAACTTGTTGCTTTTCTGAAGAAGTGGTGCAGACTAATGAAGCAGTCTAGTGACAAAAATAGTTGTTTGAAATGAAAGTTGTTGTTTTTAAAAAAATAAAAATTACTAAAGGATTCATTGTGATTGAGTTTATTATCTAAATAAGTTGCATCTAGTCTTCTCATCTAGTCTAGTCAGTCATTGTTTTGTTTAAATGGGGCATGAAAATATTTCTACTTGCCATGTGGTAAGTGCTGTAAAAAGTTTGGGAACCATTGTTTTATTCTATGGTAAATATGTCCTCCTCTTTATACAATGATTAATCTAATTTGCACTGTGACATATATAATTAGATATATACTCTCTATATACACTACAACCTGGTTTGCCTCTTATCTGTTATTTTTATTTAATTTAATAACTGTACAATATTCTGTATATAGTAACCATTGTGCTTAATGTAAATATGTAAGAAAAATTGTGTATGTTTCTGTTCTGTGTCCTGTGTACTGTTTGTTGTATATGTGTCTTTTGGCTGCTGTTTTAACCAAATTTCCCCTTGTGGGACAAATAAAGGGTTATTCTATTCTATTCTATGTACAAATTGTTCTTGGAGATGTTCTCCCTGGAGACCCTATATATTAACTTGCCTTTTTGATAATTTTATGTCATATCTACATGAAACAACAGGAATTGGAGGACACAGGAAATGTTTCCAGCTCTTCCTCCTCTATCAGACATTCTCTCCATACCTGAGAGTGTCCAGTCTCCAGCCTGGATCCATCAGTCCAGCCAACAGCAGCTTCATTCCTGAGTCTCCTGGATGATTGTAGCTCAGGTCCAGCTCTCTCAGATGGGAGGGGTTGGAGCTCAGAGCTGAGGCCAGAGAAGTACAGCCTTCCTCTGTGATCAGACAGCCTGACAGACTGCAGACACACAAAACAACAATCCATCTGTCAACGAGGATTTTTGGTTTGTCAGATACAATAACATATATCTATTTCAATCCATTTTCCTCTGCTTATCCAATTCGGGGCCACAGAGCATGTGCTGTAGCACCCTCTGGACAGGGTACACAAAGACAGAGACCAACAACCATTCACACTCACATTGTTTATTTAGTAACACCAGGTAGCCTAACCTCACTATATGTATAAAATTTTACTGATTTGAATATAGTTGAACTAACTGCATGTCTTTGGACTTAATGCTTTATCACACGCACAGAAGGGCCATTGTGAGTTCTTGGGAGACATTGAACAGATGTTGAGACTCCTTTTCTCTTTTCTCGGGAGGTTGGAAGAAGGGAGGTGACAGCTAAGTGAAAAACATAAGAGTAATTCTCTCTCTGAAGGGAAGGATTCAAGGATGGAACTGAAGGTATAGGCTCATGTGATGGGGCATCATGCAAGAGCTGTGGAATATTTTTGACCACCCCTCTATTTATAGAAGTGCTGTGCTTTTTATCTTCAGAGACCACTTTTGGGTTTGAACAGAGTGCTCTCTCCACGCTGCAGCTTTTGATTAAAAAAAATCAAGAAATGTCCATTGAGTTTTTTCAGTTTATTTAAAAACTTTCATAACACCCAGGAACCTTTTTGCGTTATGATTAGCAGCAGTTCTAATCATTGTACCGCTGTGCTGCCCTCGAGACTGTAACTTTCACAATGAGGTCTTATACTAACTGACTACATGCAGTTCTGTCTTTGTAAAAGAGACTCAGCAAAACAATATAACAATGACTAATATGACTTTACAGGTGGATACATTTTATGAAATGAATAAATGAACGTTCCAGCTGGGCGTTAATCAGTGGCGTTAGTAATGACTAAATCTATATCACACTTAAAGGATGTAAATAAAATAATCTGTAAAAATGTGTCACTTCCATATATTCAATAATGCACAAAGTAATTTTCTTTTAACAACAGTAATCCCCTCAAAGGTAAAGTTTCACTATAAAATTTAGCTCTTTATGCACAGATATGATTCATATTTTAAATTGTCATCAGTGGAAAAGTCTGAGTCTTGACCTGAGAGTTTCCACTTTGCACTGTGCATTCTTCAGTCCAACAGACAGAAGTTTAACTCCTGAATTCTTCAGGTCAGAGTTACTCAAGTCCAGGTATCTCAGAGTAGGCGACTGGGAGCTGAGAACTAAGGACAGAGCTTCACAGCTTCTCTCTGAGAGGAAAAAGCCACTCAGTCTGAAAAATAAAACAGACAACAACAAAATCACTGAAATCAAATGTCTCGGTGCATGGTCAATCATCCAGGTCAGAAATCACCCCCCCCCCCCTCCAAAAAAAAAAAATCATTTTGTTTATCTGGACATGTTTTCTGAGGTAGAACAAGTCCAGGTGAACAGAATCTATTTTTATGAGTGAAATTAAAGTGTATTGATGGTGTACTGAGGATTTACTAGATCTGGTAACATTTAATCAAGTGGAAAGGCACTCAATCTGAAAACAGAAAAACATATAAAATCTGTGTTCAAAACGCTTTTAATCTTCAGCCTCAATAGTAACCCCCCCCCCCCAAACAAAAAACAAAAAATTTCGAGTTTGATTTGAGTTTGAAAAAAAAAAAAAACAATCCACAGATGTCCACTAACCACAAATGCAGAACGGTCTAACTAAATAACTATTAGCTGCTTTTTTCCCTAAACAGTCAGTCAGATGACCGAGAGAAATGCAATCCACATGGGTCATTGTTAAGGCTGAAGGAGATGTCCTCCACAGTCACATCTTATACTTGTATTTCCTACACTTACACCCTATTTTCTTTTTAAATCCAGAAATAAGATTGTCAAAACTTTGCTTTACATCAGAATTATCTGCCGTCAGCTCCTCTGAATCTGCTGTATTACCCTGAACTTCCTGCAAAAACGCGTCAGGTGTTCCTTGCTTTGACCCCACAACAAATGCTATAACGTTTTCTAGGTGAGTATTTCCCTTTTCCTCCTGCTCAACTCTTTCCAACAACTCCCCATACCCATCTTTCTTCAGATTATCAACAAAGTTTTCAAATATAGTGAGCAGAGGAAAGGCATACTCAATCACACTCTCGTTAAGCTTCGGAAACCCGTAGAAAAACCCGCCACTGTGCAGATCAAACACTCGTCCATCAGCATCGAAAACCGGGGAGCAGGAAGAGCCGTGGTACATTAAAGTGTTATAGGTGACGTAGATATTTTAGTATGGGTCATTTGTGATTTCCTGATGAATGAATGAATGAATGAATGCTTTATTGGCCATATGCAGGTTGCCCCACAGAGGAATAGGACCCCCCGACTTACACACACAACATAGACAACACATGGGAGTACAGGTCGTGAGAATGACGTCGGCAAGGATTCGGAGCTCCTGACATGAAGAGATCGATGTCTGAGCGGAGAACATGTGGGTGGTGTCTCTCTTTTAAGCCCGACCCCGTGATCAGCTGATCACTGCCTGACAGGACACCCCCCCCCCCCCAAACCGGCAGCCGACGGTCCAGGATGGTTGCGACGGTAATCCGAGATGAGGGAGGGGTCCAAGACGAAGCAGGACGGCACCCAGGAGCGCTCCTCAGGACCGCAACCAGCCCAGTCCACCAAATACTGGACCCCCCGACCCCGGCGACGGGAGTCCAAGATCCGCCGGACAGTGTAGACAGGATCCCCATCAATGAACCTGGGCGGGGGCGGGGCTGGGGAGGGAGGCGCCAGTGAGGAAGTAACGCTCCGCTTGAGCTGCGAGACGTGGAAAACAGGGTGGACCTTCATGGCGGACGGAAGCCGGAGACGGTAAGTTACGGGGTTGAGCCAGGCAGTGATCTCATATGGGCCAATGAACCTGGGAGTGAGCTTCCTGGATTCAGTACGGAGCCTCAGTTGCCTCGTGAAGAGCCAGACGCGATCCCCCGGCTGAAAAGGATGACCCGGACGGTGGCGGCGACGATGCTGCTTGGTGTACCGAGCGTTAGATCGGGAAATGGCAGCCAGCGCCTTGATCCAGGCCTGACGACAGCGGCGGACCATCCGTTCAGCCGCAGGTACTTCAACCTCCACCTCCTGATGGTTAAAGATAGGAGGATGGAAACCATGACAGACTTCAAAGGGCGAGAGGCCGGTGGCAGAAGAGACGTGAAGATTATGAGACAGCTCAGCCCACAGCAGGTAACGAGGCCAGAGCGACGGTTGGGCGGAGACGAAGCACCTTAAAAAGCGCCCCAGATGTTGATTGGTCCTTTCAACCTGCCCGTTGGTCTGAGGGTGATAGCCGGACGAGAGGCTGGGAGAGGCTCCAATCAGACGGCAAAAGGCTTTCCAAAACCTGGCAGTGAACTGGTGCCCCCTTTCGGAGACTATGTCCTTGGGGAATCCATGAAGCAGGACGACATGGTCCAAGAAGAGCTCGGCCGTCCGTTTAGCAGAAGGGAGGCCAGCCAGTGCGACCAGGTGCACCGTCTTTGAGAACCGGTCCACAAAGGTGAGGATGGTGTCGAGACCGTCCACGGACGGGAGGCCAGTGACAAAGTCAAGGCCGACATGGGACCAGGGACGTCTGGGCACAGGCAAGGATTCGGAGCTCCTGACATGAAGAGATCGATGTCTGAGCGGAGAACAGGTGGGTGGTGTCTCTCTTTTAAGCCCGACTCCATGATCACTGCCTGACAACATCTATATATACACTGTCAAAGATACTTGTCTTTGAGTGAAGATTTAAGGTGACAGGAAGTATAAATAACTGCAACTTGAATCTTTACTGAAGCTCAGTATTTTACACAGACTTCAAGTTCACTGCTGTAATGACTAATGATTAATATAATAACTTAAATATTGGCCATATTATATTTACATTACCAAAGTGAGAGTGATTTTAGGGTCATGAAAAATATTTCCTAATCTTAAAATGACTGTTCAGTACAGAAATGAAGCCCAACAATCATGTCTTACAGTCCTGTGGTCTCAGCCTCAGATCTTCCCGCAGGCGATATGGTCTCTCAATCACACCATCACATAGTACTGACCCACACATGTGGTTCTTACACACACTGGACAGTCTGGACTTTGTCTATGCTAATTTGATTAGATGCGTGGTCATCTAATCACTCCATCACTAAATCACTTTAAGCATATTTGCACTGCACAAGACACCTACAATGTGGTTTGCACAACACTGGACGTTATACTTCTTCATTTCCTTTTAATACTTGTACAGCTGCTGCTATTGTATATAAATATTTATATTTCTTCATACATTCTTATATATTTCTATACTGTGTATTGTGTACTTTGTTGTACAGTTATTTTATTTTCAACTTTATTCTTATTCTTATCTTATTCTTTCCCAGTTAAATTTATCCTTCATTCTAATTTGTGTTGTACAGTTATTTCATTTTTAACATTAAAATTTATATTTTATTTTATTTATTTTATTTTATTCCTTCCTAGTTAAATTTACCCTTTTTAATTTTCATATTTATTTCCTGTCTTATTCATAGCCCTTTCTTTTTTTTTAGGTCACGAGCAGTTGTGTAAGCATTTCACTGCATATCGTACTGTGTATGACTGTGTATGTGACAAATAAAATTTGAATTTGGATTTGAATTTGAGATACTTATCAAATCACACAAAGTTCATGTAGAAAGAAAGAAACAAAATAATCATGGTTGCTAGGCAACCTGGGCAGCACAACAGAGGCTAGACCATCCCATTTCACAAGCCTACAAGCTTCACACTTCCGGTCTTAGCGGTCAATGAGTACAGAGCCCTTGAGGACCTTTAAGGCTGCAGACCCCGAATTGGGATACAGCCATAGTGTTTGTCCTCCAGTGTTCAGTGTCACGTCTTTAACGTCAGTTCTCCCTCGTGCTGTGTCTCTCCTGATGTATTTTGGTTCTAGCTTTCCAGTTTAGGTTTTCTGTTTGGTTTTCCCTTGGTCGACAATAAAGCTGCTTTCAAGTTCACGTTTTACCTCAATGAGTCCAGCGCTTGGGTCCTCTACTTCTGCCTGCACACAGCACATCATGGCAGAACGATGCAACCACAAAACGGACCCAGCGGACTCACATTTAGGCTGGGAGGAGGAGTTGCTGGAGCAGCTGTTGGATTATTGCTGGGACGCAATTGACGCTGTGGAAACTCCCAAGAGACTGTTTCCCCGCCACTAGCCCCATTTTCACTTCAGCTATCACTTCAGCCACTCAACAAATCTGCTATTCAGCCTCCTATCTTGCCATTAGCTCAGTCTGCTAATCAGTGTTCTGCTCAACCTTTAGTTCGGCCACTTGTGGAATCCATAGCTCACCTTCCTGTTCAATCCATTGTTCATTTGCCTGTTCAGTTCCGAGCTCAGTCTCCTGCGCCGTTACTAGTTTAGTCTGATGCAGCTCAGCAGCCACTAGCTCAGTTTCCAGTGGCACCTGCTCAGCAGCCAGTAACCCAGTCAGCCGCCTGGCCTGTAGCCCAGTCGCTAACTCCACCAAGATTTTCACCTCAACTTCAGTCGCCCTCTGTTCAGCCTTCCATGTCGTCACTAGTTCAGTCTCCAGAGTCACCCGTTCAGTCGCCACTAGTTCAGTCTTTAGCGCCCCCGCTACCCGTAGCTCAGTCTCCTGCTCAGCTCCCTTTAGCTCAGCCATTAGCTCTGTCTTTAGCAGCTCCGTTTGCGCCTTAACCATTAGCTCCTGTCGCACTCATTTCAGCCTCCTGTAGCAGTTCAGCCTCCTAGTCAGCTTTATATTCACCCACCTGGTCAGCTACACATTCAGCCAGGGGTCTCAACACCCTCTGGCTTGCATCTGCTCCTGCTGGGGGCTCGAGTGAGCAAATCCAGCACTCTGCAGGTCCCGCATCGCCATCTGCTTCATCCGCTGGGGGTTCTGGAGAGCCCTACCAGTACTTGTCTGTCTCCGCTGCAGGGTCCAACGGGCCGCTTCAGCTGCTTCAGTGGCTGGGCATCATCGCCATCGTGGCCGGCCTCCCTACCTCCTTCGCCTGTGTCGCCGTCGCTGCCTTCCGTGCGGCTGGCCTCCCTACTTCCTTTGCCTGTGTCGCCATCGTTGCCTTCCGCGTGGCCGGCCTCCGGATCAGCTCTGTCGTTGCTGCCACTACCACTTTTCATGTGGTCGGCCCCCTGACTTAATCTGTGGACTTTTGTACCATCGCCTGCCGGGCCGACCCCTTGAACTGCTCCCTTGTTCCTTGTGAACTTCTTGTTTTGGACTCTTGGTGCTCCTTCCGTTGAGTTTTGTTTCAGTTCTATACAGGTCCTTCTCAAAAAATTTGCATATTGTGATAAAGTTCATTATTTCCTGTAATGTACTGATAAACATTAGACTTTCATATATTTTACATTCATTACACACAACTGAAGTAGTTCAAGCCTTTCATTGTTTTAATATTAATGATTTTGGCATACAGCTCATGAAAACCCAAAATTCCCATCTCAAAAAATTAGCATATTTCATCCGACCAATAAAAGAAAAGTGTTTTTCATACAAAAAAAGTCAACCTTCAAATAATTATGTTCAGTTATGCACTCAATACTTGGTTGGGAATCCTTTTGCAGAAATGACTGCTTCAATGCGGCGTGGCATGGAGGCAATCAGCCTGTGGCACTGCTGAGGTGTTATGGTGGCCCAGGATGCTTCGATAGCGGCCTTAAGCTCACCCAGAGTGTTGGTCTTGCGTCTCTCAACTTTCTCTTCACAATATCCCACAGATTCTCTATGGGGCTCAGGTCAGGAGAGTTGGCAGGCCAATTGAGCACAGTAACACCATGGTCAGTAAAGCATTTATCAGTGGTTTTGGCACTGTGAGCAGGTGCCAGGTCGTGCTGAAAAATGAAATCTTCATCTCCATAAAGCTTTTCAGCAGATGGAAGCATGAAGTGCTCCAAAATCTCTCCTGATAGCTAGCTGCATTGATCCTGCCCTTGATAAAACACAGTGGACCAACACCAGCAGCTGACATGGCACCCCAGACCATCACTGACTGTGGGTACTTGACACTGGACTTCAGGCATTTTGGCATTTCCCTCTCCCCAGTCTTCCTCCAGACTCTGGCACCTTGATTTCCGAATGACATGCAAAAGTTGCTTTCATCCGAAAAAAGTACTTTGGACCAGTGAGCAACAGTCCAGTGCTGCTTCTCTGTAGCCCAGGTCAGGCGCTTCTTCCGCTGTTTCTGGTTCAAAAGTGGCTTGACCTGGGGAATGCGGCACCTGTAGCCCATTTCCTGCACACGCCTGTACACGGTGGCTCTGGATGTTTCTACTCCAGACTCAGTCCACTTCTTCCGCAGGTCCCCCAAGGTCTGGAATCGGTTCTTCTCCACAATCTTCCTCAGGGTCCGGTCACCTCTTCTCGTTGTGCAGCGTTTTCTGACACACTTTTTCCTTCCCACAGACTTCCCACTGAGGTGCCTTGATACAGCACTCTGGGAACAGCCTATTCGTTCAGAAATTTCTTTCTGTGTCTTACCCTCTTGCTTGAGGGTGTCAATGATGGCCTTCTGGACAGCAGTCAGGTCGGCAGTCTTACCCATGATTGCGGTTTTGAGTAATGAACCAGGCTGGGAGTTTTTAAAAGCCTCAGGAATCTTTTGCAGGTGTTTAGAGTTAATTTGGTGATTCAGATGGTTAGGTTAACAGCTCATTTAGAGAACCTTTTCATGATATGCTAATTTTTTGAGACAGGAATTTGGGGTTTTCATGAGTTATGTATGCCAAAATCATCAATATTAAAACAATGAAAGGCTTGAACTACTTCAGTTGTGTGTAATGTATCTAAAATATATGAAAGTCTAATGTTTATCAGTACATTACAGGAAATAATGAACTTTATCACAATATGCTAATTTTTTGAGAAGGACCTGTATTACTTAGCTTGTGTATTCCTTTGCCACTGATGTCACTCTGGCCCCTGTACCGTGTTCCTCCTGTTCTCGGTCAGAGTTATGTTCATGCTGTGTTCATATCTTATGTCAGTGTTTCTAGTTTCGCTTCCTATGTCTCGTTAAGTGTAATTTCTCCCGGCTGTGTTCCCACCTCTTCCTAGATCCCTCATGTTCCTACCTGGGTATTTATAGTGTGTGTACTCCAGTGTTCAGCGTCGCGTCGTTAACGTCAGTTCTTCCTCGTGCTGTCTCTCCTGATGTTTTCTTGTGTATTTTGATACTGCTCTAGAGACTGACATACACTGATGTGATCAAGACCATTTTCAGGTATCAACAAAAATGGCAGAAAACAAATATGAGCATGACCTAAAGCCCTATGATGACGCTGCGGTTTATGCTGAAGTGTAACACAATAAAGACCATGATATTGAAACAGAAGAGACATAAAAGTGACGTTAAAAAAAGTACACTGCATTCCGTAAATAATACAAGACTGAAGCAGAAAAATTAGGTGGGTTATGCAACAGGAAATGTATCTCTCTGTGTCCCTGACTTTGATTCTCATAATGGGTTTAGTCTTTCCAAGTACTATTAGAATTATGTTCTAGCAAGACATGTAACAAAACTGTTTTCCTTTGAGGAATGTGTATGAACTTCATGCATGTCTGTTCCCAGATTTTGGTATGAAAAATGAAAACTCGGCAGGACTGTCCTGTGAAGCCCTTGCAAAGATTTTTTTCTCTGTGTTTTCTGTTAAGATGTTCTTTATTTGATCACCCCCTGTGTGGCCCTCTGTGTATCTGTGAGCCCTCGTTTCCCCTCCTTGTGATTTATTCTATGTTTTCCCCAGCCTGTTATCCCCGTGCTCTCTCTCCTCCTGTCTGCACATCTGTGTACTTCCTGTTTTACTTTGACAGTCTCCCGTCAGTGTTGTGTTTACTCCTGCAGTGTCTCGTTATGATGATCTGTGTCAGCTCTGTTCCCCGTGTGTTCCCATTTCCCTCGTTAACCCTCTGTGTATTTATGTCCATGTCTCCCTCAGTTCAGTGTCGCGTCGTCAATGTCTCCTCCCCGAACCTGTGTGCCTTTCTGTGTTCCCTCAGTCCTCAGTTAGCATTCCCAGTTTAGTTCTGTTTCTTTGTGAAGCCTGCAATAAAGCACTGATTTTGAGTTCAGCTTTTTGTCTCCATGGGTTTTGCGTTTGGGTGCTCATCTGCCTTCACACAAGTAGTTCATGACACTACCTAAGTGTTAAAATTGCTGCTCCATACCCCTTATAAGAAATTTGTCTAACAGTCTTAAGATTAATTATTAATCTGTTTATTAGATTTAATGCCAATTACTTCTTCAAATAGCACCAGGTAGGTTTTGGCAGCTTACATAGCTGAAAAAAATTATTATTTAAAAACTGCATTTTATATTTACTTGAATTTTCTTTTCCGAATATTACAATCTGCTTCATAGTCTGAAACATTTAAGTGTGGCAAACACAACGAAAAAACAAAAACAAAAAACAAGAATCAGGAAGAAGGGAAATATTTTTCTGCTAACAGTATTTGACTGCAAGTACTGGCAACTATTAAATTCAATGGGTACAAACACATATTTACTCACAGAGCTTTGTTGGAGGCTTTGACCACTGGCAGCAGCCTCAGAAGAGCCTCCTCTGAAGCAGAGTATTTCTTCAGGTCAAACTCATCCAGATCTTTTTCTGATGACAGTAAGATGAAGACCAGAGCTGACCACTGAGCAGGAGACAGTTTATCTGTGGAGAGACGTCCTGATCTCAGGGACTGTTGGATCTCCTCCACTAGAGAACGATCATTCAGTTCATTCAGACAGTGGAACAGATTGATGCTTTTCTCTGCAGACAGATTCTCACTGAGCTTCTTCTTGATGTACTGGACTGTCTCCTGATTGGTCTTTGAGCTACTTCCTGTCTGTGTCAGCAAACCTCGTAGGAGACTCTGGTTGGTCTGCAGTAAAACACCCAGGAGGAAGCGGAGGAACAAGTCCAGGTGTCCATTTGGACTCTGTAAGGCCTTGCTCACAGCACTCTGGTGGAGAGACTTTAAACTATTTTTAAATAATTTAGACCTCCAAGAGGTTGTTTGTTCTTCCTGCACATTGAGTCCAGTATTGATGAAGGTCAGATGGACATGAAGAGCAGCTAGAAACTCCTGAACACTCAGATGGATGAAGCAGAACACCTTGTCCTGGTACAGTCCTCTCTCCTCTTTAAAGATCTGTGTGAACACTCCTGAGTACACTGAGGCTGCTCTGATATCGATGCCACACTCTGTCAGGTCTGATTCATAGAAGATCAGGTTTCCTTTCTGCAGCTGATCAAAAGCCAGTTTTCCCAGAGACTCCATCATCTTCCTGCTCTCTGGACTCCAGTGTGGATCTGTCTCAGCTCCTCCATCATACTTGACCTTCTTCACTTTGGCCTGAACCACCAGGAAGTGGATGTACATCTCAGTCAGGGTCTTGGGCAGCTGTCCTCCCTCTCTGGTTTCCAGCACATCCTCCAGAACTGTAGCAGTGATCCAGCAGAAGACTGGGATGTGGCACATGATGTGGAGGCTTCGTGATGTCTTGATGTGGGAGATGATCCTGCTGGCCTGCTCCTCATCTCTGAATCTCTTTCTGAAGTACTCCTCCTTCTGTGGGTCAGTGAACCCTCTGACCTCTGTCACCATGCCGACACAGTCAGGAGGGATCTGATTGGCTGCTGCAGGTCGTGTGGTTATCCAGTGGCGAGCAGAGGGAAGCAGTTTCCCCCTGATGAGGTTTATCAGCAGCACATCCACTGAGGTGGACTTTCTAGGGTCAGTTAGGATTGTAGTTTTGTGGATGCCCTCAAACACACACTGGAACTTCTTCTTCAAGACAGATTTAAGTTTAAACTGACACTTTTGAAGAACCTCTGAATTAAAAAAAAAGGCACAAAAAAATTAATTAGTCAGTTTAAACAATGTCAAGAACAATTCATTATTTATGTTTTGCATCTTTACAATAAGTTAACCTTAAAACCTGTCAGACATTTGAGTCATTTCATCTCAAATTAGGCCTCTTACTCGGCCATCTCTGATTTCCATTAAAAAAATGCTACAAGATTTTGATATGCATGCAATTTTAGATATATACAGTGGGATTCAAAAGTTTGGGCAACCTTTCCCATATGGGAAAGTCATATATAAATCTTAGAAAGTTTGTATCTGTATTGTGTGAAACTTGAATGAAAAGCATACAAGAGTGAAAACAGATATAAGATCCCTAGAAAAATTATATAAATGAAACTTGTATGTTTTGGACGCTTACTAAAACAATACTAGAAAGTGGCCACTTTCATGAGTAAATCATATACTCCTTATATGATTCACTATATGAAGTAGGCACATCTGATGCATGTCTTTTCTATTTCTTTTCCATATGGGTGTTAATAGTCATTATTTTCCTGTATAAATTGTTGGTTGTGACAATAAAAAATGTCAGGTAAATGTATCATATAGCAGACACACATTGTGATATTTGAGAAGTGAAATGAAGTTTGTTGGATTTACAGAAAGTGTGCAAAAATTGTTTAAACAAAATCAAGCAGGTGCATAAATTTGGGCACCACAAAAATAATAAATAAAATAAAACAAATGAAATCAATATTTAGTAGATCCGCCTTTTGCAGAAATTACAGCCTCTAAACGCTTCCTGTAGGTTCCAATGAGATTCTGGATTGTGGTTGAAGGTATTTTGGACCATTCCTCTTTACAAAACATCTCTAGTTCTTTCAGGTTTGATGGCTTCCGAGCATGGACAGCTCTCTTTAACTCACACCACAGATTTTCAATAATATTCAGGTCTGGGGACTGAGATGGCTGTTCCAGAACGTTGTACTTGTTCCTCTGCATGAATGCCTTAGTGGAGTTTGAGCAATGTTTCGGGTTGTTGTCTTATTGAAAGATCCAGCCCCGGTTCAGCTTCAGCCTTGTCACTGATTCTTGGACATTGGTCTCCAGAATCTGCTGATACTGAGTGGAATCCATGTGTCTCTCAACATTGACAAGATTCAAAGCGCTTACATGCTGCTCTCTGGCAGGTAGCTCCATGCCCTCCTGGGTTTTAAATGCACCTTAGAAAACATGCATCAACACTACATATGAGCAAGCAAAGGGAGGTTTGGAGTCTTCACACACCCCCATTCTCTGCTGCCTAATGGAGTGGGGGGGCTAGGAGGAGGAGTTGGCCGTCCGATTGGGGTCTGGAATGTGGGGCCTCCCTGCTGCTGCCGAGCCGGGGCGGTCTGCTTCTCTCCACCCCAGGGAAAAGGGTAACACCACCTGGGTCTGTGTGCAGTTTCCCCCTCCAGGGGCAAGGGTACCTAGACCTGGGGCTTAGAGTACGCTTGGGGAGTATGATTGTGTGTACAGTTTCTTTATTTATGTCTGTCTCCACGTTGGGTGAGTATAGAGTATTTGCATATGAGACCATGAGGGTGGGAATGGATGTTTGCATCTGTGTGTGCCTGTATGTCTGTGTCCATATGTCAGGTTGGGTATCAGATGCCACCTCTCTGGGGACATCTCAGGCCCTCCAAGGTTTGGAGGCCTATCTCCCCCCACCACTTCCCCTGCCAGTGGCAGACGCCCTCAGACATTGGTGCATTGGTGGTTCTTTGTGTCTGGGGATGGGCTCACTCCTGGTGGCTGCTTGTCGGGGCCTGGAGCCTGGGGCTCGCTAGGGCCACTTCGGGGGTGGGGTGCCCTCACCCTCTCGGCCTGGGGCTCGGTCACTCTGGCACAGCTGGCTGCCAGCTGAGCTCATGGCCACGTCACTGCAACCCCCCCTGGCTTCTGCTCCGGGGCTGCTGAGTGACCCCTCATCTGGGGCTCTCCTCAGCTCTTTCTGGGATAGTGTCACGGCTGTCCCTTTTGTTGGTCTTCCTTGGTCTCTTGTGTTCTGAGGGCCTCTGGATTTCTGGAGTTTTGATCTCCTCCATACCTGCTTCATGCCCTGGAGGACTGGCCTGTGGCTCCCCACACCCTCTAGCAGATCATTACATGAAGGAACCTTTTAAAAACAAGCACGTTCATGCTCACAGGTGCACACACGGGTGATCACACACACAAACTACACCCTTTTTGGCTCCTACCTCAAAGTACACTGTGCGCTGTTGATCTGAAATAAAATAAACAATAAAAGGCGAATCAAATAGACCAATACGGCAAGGCTGGGTTGGACCGCGTTTCCTTGTTAGTAACTGTAAAGCCGTTGTAACGATAGGAATAGTAATTAGTTAGATTACTCGTTACTGAAAAAAGTAACGCCGTTAGTAACGCCGTTACTTGCAACGCCGTTATTCCCATCACTGCATACAAGGTCTTAAATAATCAGGCCCCATCTTATCTTAATGACCTTGTAGTACCATATCACCCTATTAGAGCACTTCGCTCTCGCTCTGCAGCCCTACTTGTTGTTCCTAGAGTATTTAAAAGTAGAATGGGAGGCAGAGCCTTCAGTTTTCAGGCCCCTCTTCTGTTGAACCAGCTTCCAGTTTGAATTCGGAAGACAGACACTATCTCTACTTTCAAGATTAGGCTTAAAACTTTCCTTTTTGCTAAAGCATATAGTTAGGGCTGGACCAGGTGACCCTGAATCCTCCCTTAGTTATGCTGCAATAGACGTAGGCTGCCGGGGATTCCCATGATGCATTGAGTTTTTCCTTTCCACTCACCTTTCTCACTCACTATGTGTTAATAGACCTCTCTGCATCGAATCATACCTGTTATTAATCTCTGTCTCTCTTCCACAGCATGTCTTTCATCCTGTTTTCCTCCTCTCACCCCAACCGGTCGCAGCAGATGGCCCCGCCCCTCCCTGAGGCTGGTTCTGCCGGAGGTTTCTTCCTGTTAAAAGGGAGTTTTTCCTTCCCACTGTCGCCAAAATGCTTGCTCATAGGGGGTCATATGATTGTTGGGTTTTCTTTGTATTTATTATTGTGCTATCTACTGTACAATATAAAGCGCCTTGAGGCGACTTTTGTTGTGATTTGGCGCTATATAAATAAAATTGAATTGAATTGAATTAAAGTTGTACAGTCAACAGTTCCGTTGAGCAGCAGTCTTTCTCTGTCAGGGTTCTTGAGTCGGTGACCCAGTGTTTTCAGTTTTGTCACGTTTAGGTTATGTTGCCACATCAATGTCCTCACTTCCTGTTTTTCCCATGTCAGCTTGTGTCATTAGTCAGATTATGTTCAGCCCTGTACTCACCCGTTTCCAATCATTGTCATCATTCAACCTGTGTATTTAAGCTCCTCGGTGTCACCAGTTCGGGGTCGTGTCATTGATGTTAATGTGATGTTATGTTGTCGGTTCCGCCGGCGTTCAGTCAGCCATTCAGTCCTTCAGTCAGTCAGTTCTTCATTCGTTCATTCAGTCAGTCGTCCAGCCAGCCAGCCATTTCCTACTTCTTCTGTTCTGTTTGTTCACTCCATCGACAATAAACACCCTCCTTCTCCTACCTACCTGTGAGTCCAGCGTTTGGGTCCTCCTTCTCTCATCCACGCCTCCACGACACAAATCCTGACAGAATGACACGACCCCGCGTTGTGGACCCAGCAGACTCTGAACCTTTTGAGCCGCAGGAGGCAGCGCTCCTTCGCTGGGCCGAGGAGCTCAGGGGGAAACAGCGGCTCTTCGCTGAGAGAGACCACGTCTTCGTAGGGACTCGCCTGGCTCTGGGCGGGCCTCGAGGACGCCGCGTTCTTCCGCCTGCTGCCTCTACTGCATCGGAGCATTCGCCGCGGAGAGTGGGCAGCACTGGCCAAGCTTCGGCCACTCGCCCCCTCACCACTCGGCTCCTCGCTCGCCTCACTCTCCAGCCTCTCCGCCCCACCACGGCACACCGGCTACGCCTCCCACCTCGGCTCAACGGAGGCTACAGTCCCAGAGGCTCAGCTGTGCACCCCGCCCGCTTCCTCTTCCCGGAGAAAGCGGCGCTCACGCCGACATAAGACGGACTATTTTCAGCAACTCCCGGTGGTGAGTTCCTTTGACTGTTTTCCACACCCTTCATCGGATTCTTCATCTAAAACGCATAATAGACTTGTTTCTGATTCATGGGGAACTTCCCTCCTAGAGGATGAAGTGGACTGGGAAGATTTTTTCTGCTCTGCTCCCCCTAAGACTGTTCAGTCAAAGACTAGTGGTGGCAGAAAGACCAGAACAATCCCTGATAAACCCACCAGTATCACCTACCCAGCCACTATTTCCACACCCATCACTCAGCCATTTCCTGCCGGCATGGCGGCCCAGATTCAGCCTTCCTCTTCCACCATTTCACCTGCTCAGGTGAAGACAGCTAAGGCTCAGCCTTTCCCTAGAACACCACCTCAGATGGCTAGGGCCCAGCCAGCAACCACTCCTGTTCCAGCTCCCAGGACGAGGGCAGCTGTGACCCAGTCTACCTCCACACCCGCTCCTGTTTATCGGGTGGGGGTGACTGGTGTCCAGCCACCTCCCGTGCCTGTCCCAGCCCCTAGGCTGAGGGCAGCCAGAATCCAACCTGATCATCCCAGAGGCCCAGCCGAGACTCTCCAGCCAGTGCCCTCATGCTCTGGAGGCTCAGAAGAGCTAGCCTGCTTCCCCATCAGTCCACCACTTCATCCACCACCTGAGCCAGCCTTTCACGCACTAGCTCTATCCCTGGTTAGGCTAGCTGCGGTGTCCCCTGCTCAGGCACCAGCTTTACTTGCACAGGCTGTAGCTTTATCTCCCTCACTAGCTCAGTCTATAGCTCAGCCATCAGCCACACCAACCTCAGCTCCATCGTCAGCTTCGCCTACCTCTGTTCATCCCTTAGCATCCCCACTCCAGTCAGTTCCCTCACCTGCTGTTCAGCCGCCACTCCAGTCAGTTCCCTCACCTGCTGTTCAGCTTCCAGTCCAGCCAGTTCACTCTCCTGCTGTTCAGCTCCCAGTCCAGCCAGTTCACTCTCCTGCTGTTCAGCTCCCAGTCCAGCCAGTTCACTCTCCTGCTGCTCAGCTCCCAGCCCAGTCAGTTCCCTCACCTGCTGTTCAGCCGCCACTCCAGTCAGTTCCCTCACCTGCTGTTCAGCTTCCAGTCCAGCCAGTTCACTCTCCTGCTGTTCAGCTCCCAGTCCAGCCAGTTCACTCTCCTGCTGCTCAGCTCCCAGCCCAGCCAGTTCCCTCTCCTGCTGTTCAGCTCCCAGTCCAGCCAGTTCCCTCTCCTGCTGTTCAGCTCCCAGTCCAGCCAGTTCACTCTCCTGCTGTTCAGCTCCCAGTCCAGCCAGTTCACTCTCCTGCTGCTCAGCTCCCAGCCCAGCCAGTTCCCTCTCCTGCTGTTCAGCTCCCAGTCCAGCCAGTTCCCTCTCCTGCTGTTCAGCCTCCAGCCCAGTCAGTTCACACGCCTGCTGTTCAGCCTCCAGCCCAGTCAGTTCCCTCACCTGCTGTTCAGCTTCCAGTCCAGCCAGTTCACTCTCCTGCTGTTCAGCTCCCAGTCCAGCCAGTTCACTCTCCTGCTGTTCAGCTTCCAGTCCAGCCAGTTCCCTCTCCTGCTGTTCAGCTCCCAGTCCAGCCAGTTCACTCTCCTGCTGTTCAGCCTCCAGCCATTTCACTCTCCTGCTGTTCAGCTCTCAGTCCAGCCAGTTCCCTCTCCTGCTGTTCAGCCTCCAGCCCAGTCAGTTCACACGCCTGCTGTTCAGCCTCCAGCCCAGTCAGTTCCCTCACCTGCTGTTCAGCTTCCAGTCCAGCCAGTTCACTCTCCTGCTGTTCAGCTCCCAGTCCAGCCAGTTCACTCTCCTGCTGTTCAGCTTCCAGTCCAGCCAGTTCCCTCTCCTGCTGTTCAGCTCCCAGTCCAGCCAGTTCACTCTCCTGCTGCTCAGCTCCCAGTCCAGCCATTTCACTCTCCTGCTGTTCAGCTCCCAGTCCAGCCAGTTCACTCTCCTGCTGTTCAGCTTCCAGTCCAGCCAGTTCCCTCTCCTGCTGTTCAGCTCCCAGTCCAGCCAGTTCCCTCTCCTGCTGTTCAGCCTCCAGCCCAGTCAGTTCACACGCCTGCTGTTCAGCCTCCAGCCCAGTCAGTTCCCTCACCTGCTGTTCAGCTTCCAGTCCAGCCAGTTCACTCTCCTGCTGTTCAGCTCCCAGTCCAGCCAGTTCACTCTCCTGCTGTTCAGCTTCCAGTCCAGCCAGTTCCCTCTCCTGCTGTTCAGCTCCCAGTCCAGCCAGTTCACTCTCCTGCTGTTCAGCTCCCAGTCCAGCCATTTCACTCTCCTGCTGTTCAGCTCTCAGTCCAGCCAGTTCCCTCTCCTGCTGTTCAGCTCCCAGTCCAACCAGTTCCCTCTCCTGCTGTTCAGCTCCCAGTCCAGCCAGTTCCCTCTCCTGCTGTTCAGCTCTCAGTCCAGCCAGTTCCCTCTCCTGCTGTTCAGCTCCCAGTCCAGCCAGTTCACTCTCCTGCTGCTCAGCTCCCAGCCCAGTCAGTTCCCTCACCTGCTGTTCAGCCGCCACTCCAGTCAGTTCCCTCACCTGCTGTTCAGCTTCCAGTCCAGCGAGTTCACTCTCCTGCTGTTCAGCTCCCAGTCCAGCCAGTTCACTCTCCTGCTGTTCAGCTCCCAGTCCAGCCAGTTCACTCTCCTGCTGCTCAGCTCCCAGCCCAGCCAGTTCCCTCTCCTGCTGTTCAGCTCCCAGTCCAGCCAGTTCCCTCTCCTGCTGTTCAGCCTCCAGCCCAGTCAGTTCACACGCCTGCTGTTCAGCCTCCAGCCCAGTCAGTTCCCTCACCTGCTGTTCAGCTTCCAGTCCAGCCAGTTCCCTCTCCTGCTGTTCAGCTCCCAGTCCAGCCAGTTCACTCTCCTGCTGTTCAGCTTCCAGTCCAGCCAGTTCCCTCTCCTGCTGTTCAGCTCCCAGTCCAGCCAGTTCACTCTCCTGCTGTTCAGCTCCCAGTCCAGCCATTTCACTCTCCTGCTGTTCAGCTCTCAGTCCAGCCAGTTCCCTCTCCTGCTGTTCAGCTCCCAGTCCAACCAGTTCCCTCTCCTGCTGTTCAGCTCCCAGTCCAGCCAGTTCCCTCTCCTGCTGTTCAGCTCTCAGTCCAGCCAGTTCCCTCTCCTGCTGTTCAGCTCCCAGTCCAGTCAGTTCATTCTCCTGCTGTTCAGCTTCCAGTTCCGTCAGTTCACTCACCTGCTCTCCAGTCTGCTCCTGTCCAGTCACCTGTAGTTCAGTCTGCTCCTGTCCAGTCACCTGTAGCTCAGGCTGCTCCTGTCCAGTCCCCTGTAGTTCAGCCTCATCCCGCCCTCCAGTCCCCTGTAGTTCAGTCTCCTCCTGCCCTCCAGTCAGGCCAGTCGTCCCCTGTAGCTCAGTGCCCTGTTCTCCAGTCGCCTCCTGTCCAGTCAGTCCAGTCGCCCCCTGTAGCTCAGTGCCCTGTTCTCCAGTCGCCTCCTGTCTCCCAGTCGCCTGTCCTCCAGTCTGTCCAGTCTGTTGTTCAGCACCCTGTAGTTCAGTCGCCCGTTACCCAATCTCCTGATCAGTCTCTTGTCCAGTCACTCATCCACAATCCTGTTCAGTTCCCGGAGCTGCAGCCACAGCAAACAGAGCCAGCTGTGAGCGCCCCAGCTCCTCAGCCAGGGGTTTCCGCACCCGCTGGCCCAGCCGCTCCTCGGCCAGGGGTTTCCGCACCCGCTAGCCCGGCTGCTCCCCGGCCAGGGGTTTCTGCACCTGCAGGCCCGGCCGCTCCTCGGCCAGGGGTTTCCGCACCCGCTGGCCCAGCCGCTCCTCAGCCAGGGGCTTCCGCGCCTACTGGCTCTACAGCTGCTCATCAGTCTCCGCCGTCTCCCACGCCGCCTCCTGCAGCTGCTCCTCAGTCTTGGCCGCCCACCTGAACTGTCTCTGTTTGGACTCCGTCCCTCCGTCCTGGGCCCCCTCTGCCCACCCTGTTCTGGTCCTTCTCTCTTTCGGCCGTCGGGTGCCGGCCTTTGAAGGGGGCGGGGGTACTGTCAGGGTTCCAGGGTCGGTGACCCAGTGTTTTCAGCTTTGTCACGTTTAGGTTATGTTGCCACATCAATGTCCTCACTTCCTGTTTTTCCCATGTCAGCTTGTGTCATTAGTCAGATTATGGTCAGCCCTGTACTCACCCGTTTCCAATCATTGTCTTCATTCAACCTGTGTATTTAAGCTCCTCGGTGTCACCAGTTCGGGGTCGTGTCATTGATGTTATTGTGATGTTATGTTGTCGGTTCCGCCTGCATTCATTCAGCCAGCCATTCAGTCCTTCAGTCAGTCAGTCCTTCATTCGTTCATTCAGTCAGTCGTCCAGTAAGCCAGCCATTTCCTACTTCTTCTGTTCTGTTTGTTCACTCCATCGACAATAAACACCCACCTTCACCTACCTACCTGTGAGTCCAGCGTTTGGGTCCTCCTTCTCTCATCCACGCCTCCACGACACAAATCCTGACATTCTCCATGATATAATTAAGAACAAAAACGCACTCTTTTGGCCTCAGTGGCTTCAAAATGATGTAAATATAACATTTGTACTAAATTATTTGAGGAGAAAACACAAAATTAAAATATTAGACTAAAAAAGATTGTCACAGTTTATTTTATGAATGTATTCATGTCATGTCTGCTGTATTGAGTGTTTAATGTTTTTTTTTCTCTGACTGACCTTTTTTCATCTTTTTTAAAATCAACCCCACCATCGCCATCACATGGTCAGTAGTATACAGTGTTGGGTATGTTACTTTAAATTAGTAACTTAGTTACATTACTAGTTAATTCTATCAAAAGTAACTCAGTTACTTCAAGTTACTCGTTACTTTCAAATTAACTAGTTACTAGGGAAAGTAACTTTGGTTTTACTCTGAATTCTCTTGTTAATGTGTTGCTTCCATAACTGAATACCCAGCAAGATTGCCAGTCTTCTAGCTTGCTTACTAGCCACAAGTGCACTGTGCCACCTACCAACAGAAAGGAAAAAATAATGTGCATATTTCCACGAGAGAAATCCCTCGCCTGGACCATCGTTGACCGCCGCCATGATTCTAGCCTACGCCACAGCGTCATGTGTGCTTTTTACTTTGATTGTACTCAGAACTCTGAAATTCTGCCTTCTGAATACAATCAAAGCACCACGACGTAGGTAACATCAGACTGCAGACGAGCTGCATACCGGGCTGGACTGGAACAAAAAATCTGCCCGGGCATTTTGACTGACTTTGAATGAAAACAAACACTGTTGTGACAGTGATGTACACTGTTTTGGTGGTATATATGTATCAATCTATCAATCGTTTGTTGTAAGACTCGCATAATTATTTTTTAAAAGCTAGATATTTAAATGACAATAAGAAAGAAAAGTACATCCCTTTCCGTGTTAATGCCCTACCTGGCCCCCTGGCAAGACCTTGCTAGACCCGCCCCTGCACAGTTACCAGCTGCCAGCTACATAGAAAAGGATCCTGGTGTTATTTGTCTCTCAGAAACAGTTCATAACTTCCCTTCAACTCATTCATGTCACCTAAAAGGTAAACCTGTTTCTCCATCACCTGTTCAGCTCTGATGATTCAGTAAGGACATCTCCTGGTTTCATCTTCATGTTTCCCTCTCACCACATATCCAAACCAACATCATGACCAGCAGCTTTACAGCTGTGGCTCCAGCAAACATCAGCTGATACTAGAAATTAATATTAAATAAATTCTAACAACAGCTGATCAAGCTTAAACGTGCTGCTGCTTTTTAGCGTGACACCCGCTGGTTTCCTCTTTCTGGCGCAAAGTGGGCGATAAACAAACAAGAGAGAAAAGCCGATCAGCTGATCATTGATCAGTTTCATGATTGAAGTAGAAACAGGAGAGGGAGGGGGAGAGAATGACAGAAGAAGACGCAGCTGCTTTGTGTCTTTTTTTCATTCTAGCTGAAGTACGGGACAAACTGTGGGTCTTTTCAGCTCAATACGAAACGCATAATATTTTATCTGAATACGGAACGATTCCGGTTTTTACGGGACGGTTGGCAACTCTAACAATTAATCGTATGAACAAAATAAAGTTCAATATCAGTAACATCATAGCACCCACCCAGCTGTATAGAAACTCCGTCATGCTAACTAGTACACAGTACAAAAAAGTCAGAATAACGAAAATAAACTCCACCTAAACTTGGTTTATATCTGACCCAGATAGACTGCAGGTCATAACTTCTTACCTGAATTTCAGTTTACCTACCACGCGGACCGGCGGCCGCCTCAGGTCTCTCCTCTTGCCTCCCCTTTCCCTCATCCACCTGTTGGCCTACACCACTTGCTAATGTTACTGAATCTGTGGAAGCTCCGTGATAGCCAACACACGAAGTAACGAATAACTAGCCTATCTAAATCCCAGTAACGATTACCACAATAATCGTTAAATATCGTAATAATCTAAGTTATAGCCGAAGATAGCGCAGGCACCGCTAGCTGTTCCCCGGCAGACACCAAGCAGCTGGGGAAAGAGGGCGGTTGGGTGAAGGTGAGGAGGAAGCATAGTCTTAAACAGAAGCCCCAGGTACACCACCAACCTGTTCATGTGTCTAACCGTTTTTCCCCACTCGGCGACACACCCGCCGGGGGTCAAACTCTGGTAATTGGTGATTCTGTTCTCAGACACGTGAAGCTAGAGACACCGGCAACCATAGTCAATTGTCTTCCAGGGGCCAGAGCAGGCGACATTGAAGGAAATTTAAAACTGCTGGCTAAGGGTAAACGTAAATACAGTAAAATCATAATTCACGTCGGCAGTAATGACACCGGGTTACCCCAATCGGAGGTCACTAAAATCAATATTGAATCGGTGTGTAACTTTGCCAAAACAATGTCGGACTCTGTAGTTTTCTCTGGTCCCCTTCCCAATCAGACCAGGAGTGACATGTTTAGCCGCATGTTCTCCTTAAATTGCTGGCTGTCTGAGTGGTGTCCCAGAAACGATGTGGGCTTCATAGATAATTGGCAAACCTTCTGGAGGAAACCTGGTCTTGTTAGGAGAGACGGCATCCATCCCACTTTGGATGGAGCAGCTCTCATTTCTAGAAATATGGACCAATTTATTAACCCCCCAAAATCTGACTATCCAGAGTTGGGACCAGGAAGCAGAGTTGCAGTCTTACACGCCTCTCTGCAGCTTCTCTCCTCCTGCTACCCCCCCAAAAACCCATCTCCATTGAGACTGTGTCAGCTCCCAAACAGACAAAAAACAAACTAAAAACCAGCAATAAACAATTTAAACATAAAAAATCAAAAAGAAAGAACAATACAGTATCCACATCTGAACCAAAGAGTAAAACAGTGAAATGTGGATTGTTAAATATTAGGTCTCTCTCCTCCAAGTCTCTGTTAGTACATGACTTAATAATTGATCAACAAATCGATTTACTCTGCCTTACAGAAACCTGGTTGCAGCAGGATGATTATGTTAGTTTAAATGAATCAACACCCCCGAGTCATTCTAACTACCAGAAACCTCGAAGCACAGGCCGAGGGGGCGGTGTGGCAGCAATTTTTCACACCAGCCTATTAATTAACGAAAGACCAAGACAGACTTTTAATTCATTTGAAAGCCTGATGCTTAGCCTTGTCCACCCCAGCTGTAAAACTCAGAAACCAGTCTTACTTGTTATCATCTATCGTCCACCTGGGTCTTACACAGAGTTTCTCTCTGATTTCTCAGACTTTTTATCTGATTTAGTGCTCAGCTCAGATAAAATAATTATTGTGGGTGATTTTAACATCCATGTAGATGCTAAAAATGACAGCCTCAACATGGCATTTAATCTGTTATTAGACTCAATTGGCTTCTCTCAAAATGTAAAAGAACCCACCCACCACTTTAATCACACTCTAGATCTTGTTTTAACATATGGCATAGAAACTGAACATTTAACAGTGTTTCCTGAAAACCCTCTGCTGTCTGATCATTTCCTGATAACATTTACATTTACAATAATTGATTACACAGCAATGGAGAGTAGACTTTATCAAAGTAGATGTCTTTCTGAAAGTGCTGTAACTAAGTGTAAGAATATAATCCACCCACTGTTATCATCTTCAATGCCCTGTACCAACATAGAGCAGGGCAGCTATCTGAACGCTACTCCAACAGAGGTTGATTATCTTGTTAATAATTTTACCTCCTCACTACGTACGACTCTGGATACTGTAGCTCCTGTGAAAACTAAGGTCTCAAATCAGAAGTACCTGACTCCGTGGTATAATTCTCAAACACGTAGCCTAAAGCAGATAACTCCTAAGCTGGAGAGGAAATGGCGTGTCACAAATTTAGAGGATCATCAATTAGCTTGGAGAAATAGTTTGCTGCTTTATAAGAAAGCCCTCCGCAAAGCCAGAACATCTTACTATTCGTCACTGATTGAAGAAAATAAGAACAACCCCAGGTTTCTCTTCAGCACTGTAGCCAGGCTGACAAAAAGTCAGAGCACTGTTGAGCCAACCATCCCTTTAACGTTAACTAGTAATGACTTCATGAACTTCTTCACAAATAAAATTTTTATCATTATAGAAAAAATTACCAATAATCATCCCACAGATGTAATATCGTCTACAGCTACTTTTAGTACCATCAATGTTAAGTTAGACTCTTTTTCTCCAATTGATCTTTCTGAGTTAACTTCAATAATTAATTCCTCCAAACCATCAACGTGTCTTTTAGACCCCATTCCTACAAAACTGCTCAAAGAAGTCATGCCATTAATTAATGCTTCAATCTTAAATATGATCAATCTATCTCTAATAATCGGCTATGTACCACAGGCCTTCAAGCTGGCTGTAGTTAAACCTTTACTTAAAAAGCCATCTCTAGACCCAGCTGTCTTAGCTAATTACAGGCCAATTTCCAACCTTCCTTTTATATCAAAAATCCTTGAAAGAGTAGTTGTCAAACAGCTAACAGATCATCTGCAGAGGAATGGTTTATTTGAAGAGTTTCAGTCAGGTTTCAGAGCTCATCACAGCACAGAAACAGCTTTAGTGAAGGTTACAAATGATCTTCTTATGGCCTCTGACAGTGGACTCATCTCTGTGCTTGTCCTGCTAGACCTTAGTGCAGCGTTTGATACTGTTGACCATAATATCCTATTAGAGCGATTAGAACATGCTGTAGGTATTACAGGTACTGTACTGCAGTGGTTTGTATCATATCTATCTAATAGACTCCAATTTGTACATGTAAATGGAGAGTCCTCTTCACCCACTAAGGTCAATTATGGTGTTCCACAGGGTTCAGTGCTAGGACCAATTCTATTTACATTATACATGCTTCCCCTAGGAAACATCATTAGAAGACATAGCATAAATTTTCACTGCTATGCAGATGACACGCAGCTCTATCTGTCCATGAAGCCAGGTAACACACACCAATTAGTTAAACTGCAGGAATGTCTTAAAGACATAAAGACCTGGATGGCCGCTAACTTCCTGCTTCTTAATTCAGATCAAACTGAGGTTATTGTACTCAGCCCTGAAAATCTTAGAAATATGGTATCTAACCAGATTCTTATTCTGAATGGCATTACCTTGGCCTCCAGTAACACTGTGAGGAACCTTGGAGTCATTTTTGACCAGGACATGTCCTTCAATGCACATATTAAACAAATATGTAAGACTGCTTTCTTCCAATTGTGCACCATCTCTAAAATTAGAAATATCCTGTCTCAGAGTGACGCTGAAAAACTAATTCATGCATTTATTACTTCCAGGCTGGACTACTGTAATGCGTTATTATCAGGATGTCCTAAAAACTCACTGAAAAGTCTTCAGCTAATTCAAAATGCTGCAGCAAGAGTACTGACAGGGACTAGAAAGAGAGAACATATTTCTCCTGTTTTGGCTTCCCTTCATTGGCTTCCTGTTAAATCCAGAATTCAAAATCCTGCTCCTCACATACAAGGTCTTAAATAATCAGGCCCCATCTTATCTTAATGACCTTGTAGTGCCATATCACCCTATTAGAGCACTTTGCTCTCGCTCTGCAGGCCAACTTGTTGTTCCTAGAGTATTTAAAAGTAGAATGGGAGGGAGAGCCTTCAGTTTTAAGGCCCCTCTTCTGTGGAACCAGCTTCCAGTTTGGATTCAGGAGACAGACACTATCTCTACTTTCAAGATTAGGCTTAAAACTTTCCTTTTTGCTAAAGCATATAGTTAGGGCTGGACCAGGTGACCCTGAATCCTCCCTTAGTTATGCTGCAATAGACGTAGGCTGCCAGGGATTCCCATGATGCATTGAGTTTTCCTTTCCAGTAACCTTTCTCACTCACTATGTGTTAATAGACATCTCGGCATCGAATCATGTCTGTTATTAATCTCTGTCTCTCTTCCACAGCATGTCTTTATCCTGTTTTCCTTCTTTCACCCCAACCAATCACAGCAGATGGCCCCGCCCCTCCCTGAGCCTGGTTCTGCCGGAGGTTTCTTCCTGTTAAAAGGGAGTTTTTCCTTCCCACTGTCGCCAAAGTGCTTGCTCATAGGGGGTCATATGATATGATTGTTGGGTTTTTCTCTGTATTTATTATTGTGCTATCTACTGTACAATATAAAGCGCCTTGAGGCGACTTTTGTTGTGATTTGGCGCTATATAAATAAAATTGAATTGAATTGAATTGAATTAACATAGTTTTTGTAACGCGTAACTTAATAACGCATTAGTCCCAAGACTATGTCTCCACCATAAAATCCTTTGTTCTCGTTCTGCTTTCTTTCTCCAGATGGCTCTTTTTGATGGTCATGAAATCACCTCCAGGTCCATTCTGCAGGTGCCAGTGGAAACGTTCCAGCTCCTCTTCTCCCAAATTATCCAGCATGTCCAGCAACAGCTCTGGAACAGTTTTCTGAACATGAAAGAAAGTGAATCAGTCTAATCTACTTTGTACTTATTTACTCTATTTCACAGCAAATTTCATTTTTAATCTGGATTAATTAGGAGTACTTAGGACTGAATTTTCTGAATGGATTCTTCTGTGATGATAATAACATTACATTCTGAATGATAAAGAATGAAAAAAGACCTGATGTGAGAAGACCTGACCCAAAAAAAGCAAAGGATCATTAAACCAGAATTGCGTATAACTAAGTGTGACACACTTAACATTGACATCTAGTGGTCCTATATATTTTATTTAAAGTAACTTCAGCTGCAATACTGCTGTTAACATAAAAATTCAAGCGAAATTCATGATATCAAAAAAAAAAAAAAATCAACAGAAAAGTCTTTCAGTCTTTATATATCAGCTTAAACTGAAGTCTCTACACATCACATCAGAAAACATAACTTATATAAAACAAAACAAACAAAGAAAATAAAATCAAAAGACTCCAGAAAAATGTGAACACTCAAATTAGTTTTATCAAGAGTTATGCTGGGACCAGTTTGACAGTGTAATGGGAAAATTCTAGTTGATCCTCACATTTAGATTTAGGTGGTTAGAACTTCACTGTATGATTTTGTACAACCTTTGCATGCTCTGACAGTATGACCTTGTAACAAAAAAACTGCTTAGCTAGGTGTAATGATGTTTCACTATGTTATCTGCTGTTTTTCTAAGAAGGATGAGACTCAGGGCCAGTGCCAGGAGCTTCCTGGGAAAATATTGTGTGAGTTGCTCTCTGCCCAGCCACAGCCCATGGGATAGAAACCTGTTATAATTAAAAGATACAGAGAGTTGTGTGTGTGTGTGTGTGTGTGTGTGGGGGGGGGGGGTATATAAAAGAGGAGTTGAGACATCCCAAGGGCAGAGCGCTTATAACTTAGACCTGTAAAGTTTTGATTTGTGTGTTCACTCTCCTGTATGCATGGAGTAATGCAGTGGTTCCCAAACTTTTTTTGCTGGGCCCCCCTTGTTTTACAAGAAAAATGTTCGCGCCCCCCCACCCCCGCGCGTGCACGCGCGCGCGCATGCACACGCACAAACACATCCTTCAACCACACACACCCATATTTTGCTCCATTGCGATTTATTTCACACCTCAAACATTTATTAAACAATTAAGCAAATACAAATAATTTGCAATAAATTACAGGTAGTAAGAAAATAAACTACTAACTCTTTTACGCTCCGTCCGCACCTACACGGGTATTTTTGAACGCGCAGCTGTTTCGGCCACATGTAAACGGCATATCGAATCAACGAGAACTGAGATTTTTGAAAACTCCTTTTTTTTGCGTTTGCAAGGAATACAGTTTATCACGCAACGTCAAAGGTATGTGCCTTTTTTCATGTCACGCTGTGCGCCACGTTATTGTTTACATGGGATAAATTGCAGAATGGCAGATAGAGACGAAATACTGTTAATCTGACTCTGCAGGTTTTAAACGCTTACATATACAGGCAGTTACTGTCCCTGCATTTAGAAAGGCAGAGGCATCATGGTGTAATTTTTTACATGTAGTTGTTTTTTTTCCTGTGTAACATTGCTATAAATACATTTTTCAAAAAATCCCTCTGCAAAATGGGTTTAAAAAACATAAACAACTGTAGGATACTGTTTCTCCGTGATTTGAACAGCCCAGCGCTCCTCCCGACGCAGGGAAAACTAATTATGCAGGGAGACCTACCTCAGCACCTGTGCAGGTGAAACCAAAGGGAAGATATGCTTCACCATATTTTCTAGTCTTTGGCTTAGAATGAAGTTGGTTTGGAAACATATTCAGCGATGCTTCATCTCCTGCTTTGCGTTTGTGTGGGCGCCCTGTGCTAGCAGTGTCCAAGCGTTGTTTTTTTTCCCCCCTTTTCATGCCGCGCCCCCCCTGCAATACCTCTGCGCCCCCCCTAGGGGGCTGGCCCCACACTTTGGGAATCACTGGAGTAATGAATAGCTCTTTCTGTGTTGCAGACTTTACTTTATCAGAAAATTCCACGACAATAGGTTTCTGAATCTGCTCTGGAATAATATTGCCATATTGTGTATAAGGAGCCCAAAATGGCACCTGTTAAGAGACTTGCTTACGAAGCAGATTTCAAACTCAAGGCTATCAGTCATGCAGTGTTTTGTTTTCTTTAATGTGCCTTATGCTGACTTATCTTTCTTGGAGAAACGTGCAAATAAAGAACTTTCTGTTGACAAGATTGTTAGTTAATCATTTACAAATCAATATTGTCTGTATGAACCACAATTTCTTTTTTTAAAGTGAGAATGTAAAGCTGCAGTGTTAAGCGCTGTGGTTGAAAAAATTTGGGTGCACCTAAGAAAAAAAGTTAGGCACACCAGTGCAACCATGGCCAAAAGTAAGTCTAGAGCCCTGTAATGGTAATATCCCACCCTGCTGTCTTTTTCCTCCTCTCCTGCAGAGTGAAACTATGACTTCAGGGATTGGGAGCTGCTGGCGATCAAACTGGCTTTAGAGGTTGCTCCATCTGTTGGAAGGAGCAGAACACCTATTTGTCATTTGCACAGACCACAAGAACATGGTCTACCGCCAAAGGTTAATTTCTCGCCAAGTTCGCTGGTCATTATTCGTTAATCGTTTCCGTTTCAATATCTCTCATCGGCCCAGATCTAGGAATGTCAAGCCTGATGCCCTCTCCCAGCAGTTTTCACCGGGTTCTGATCGACCCACTCCATGTTGCCAGCCACTTGTTCGATTGGGAGCCTTACTTGGAAGGAGACCATTCAGTAAGATCTCCTGGGAGACCCTGACCTAGGGACCAGACCCCTGAGCGATGCTACTTGCCTGCAGGTGCTCATGCAGTTGTTATACACTGGGGGCACACAGCATGTTTTTCCTTCCATCTAGGGGTGATTCGAAGTGTGTTGCTGCTCAAACTTTAATTCTGGTTGCACACTATGGATAAGGATGTGAGGGAGTATGTTTCAGCCTGCACCATCTGGGCTTGGAGCAAAAGCAACACCACTCGGCTGGCAGGGCTTTTGCAGCCCCTTGCTACACCTCACCGGCCGTGGTCACACATCATTCTACTTAATGGTCTCCCACCATACAACCATTAAACTGTTATGTTCTCTGTTGTGGACAGATTATCCAAAGCAACTCGTTTTGTACCTCTGCATAAGCTCCGAGATTGTAGAGACCGCTCTCTTAACATCTGATTATTATGATCTATTAATGGCATCTGATGCATGGAATTGTTCTGTGATCATTTTGCTTGATCTTAGTGCAGCCTTTGACACCATCGACCACAAAATCCTACTTAACAGGCTCAAGGTTTTAGCTGTTGTATCTGGCTCTGCCCTAGACTGGTTTTCTTCCTACTTATCAGACAGGAACTTTTCTGTTAGGACTGACAGGTTCACCTCTGACATTGCGGCCCTGACCTGTGGTGTCCCACAGGGTTCAGTTTTAGGTCCATTACTATTTTCTTCTTATATGCTTCCTTTAGCTGGTATCATTCACTCTTTTACCGACCTGTCTTATCATTTTTATGCTGATGACATTCAGCTCCATATGTCCTTTAAGCCTCATCGGATGGATAGGCTGTCCACCCTAGTCCAGTGCTTAACCGAGGTTTCTGATTGGATTTCAAGCAACTACCTTGTTCTAAATGCTAACAAGACCGAGACCATGATCATAGCTCCTCCTGAGCTACATTCTAAAATCAGTCAGGTTCTTGCCTCTTTCTGTCCTTCTGTCAAGTCAAATATTCGCAATCTCGGAGGAATATTTGACTCTTCTCTGGGCCTCGACTCTCATGTAAAATCTTTGTCTCGTTCCTGTTTCTATCATTTAAGAAAAATCTCTAAACTGCGACATATGGTTTCCTCAGCTGAACTGCAAAAACTAATTCATGCATTTGTGTCATCACGCTTAGATTATTATAATTCCCTGTTTACTAGCTTGGATAAATCATCTCTCTCTCGCCTCCACGTCATACAAAACGCAGCAGCCAGACTATTAACTCGTTCTACCAAGCGTGTTCACATCACTCCCATCTTATATTCTTTACATTGGCTCCCAATAGAGTTTCGAATTTGCTTTAAAATTCTTGTTTTAACATACAGAGCACTAAATTGCCAGGCCCCAGATTATTTATCCAAGCTTCTTATAAAATACACTGCTGCTCGTCATCTCCGCTCACAGACTCAGAGTCTCTTACTGGTTCTGAAGACTGAAGAAAAAAGGGGGTGGAGCCTTTCAGTCTGTTGCACCAAGGCTGTGGAACAGTTTACCACTAGAATTACATTTGCTTGACTCTGTGGATTCTTTTAAAAAACAGTTAAAAACTTTTCTGTTCAAACAAGCCTTTTGTTGATCTACATATTTTATATTTTTTACACTATTTACATTTGATCTTTTACGTTGTGTATAATGTCTATTGATTTTATTGTTTATTTTAATATTTGTGTACAGCGCTTTGTGACTGTCTGTCTGTGAAAAGCGCTTAATAAATAAAGTTTACTTACTTACTTACTTACTGTTGGCTGCTGAGACGGCTAAGATACTGACTGATCATGTTTTTAGGATTCATGGCATTCCTACTGAGATTGTAGGAATGCCAGACCGGGGACCCCAGTTCATCTCTTAAATATAAAAAAGCTTTCTATTCTTCTTTAGGAGCCAAGGTGTTTCTCAGCTCGGGGTATCATCTGCAAACTATTGGACAGACCAAATCGGTGAATCAGGAGTTAGGGGTGGCACTCCACTGTGTGGCTACCCAGAACCCTGCCTCCTGGTCACAGCACTTACCCTGGGTTGAGAATGCACAAAACTCCCTTACCACCTCTGCCACACGTCAGTCACTGTTTAAGGCACAGCAAAGCAAAAACTGTGGTGTAAAATGACGAACCACACGTTTGATAGAGAAGGACTGAGAACATAACATAACATATTTAGTAGAACACAAAGAAGAACACAAGAAGCTCATATTTTTGAGAAACAAAGCTGCCTTGAATGATGCTTGTTGTTTTCAGCAAAGGAAACTTTCTTCATGGAAGTTCAAACTAGAAAAACTGGTAACTGTATGCAGCATAGTTTCAGTTTAAAGCATATCTGATCTTGTTGAACCATCAAGAGTAACAACATGTTATTTAACAGAGCTGTAAAAACACTGTTAGAGTGGATTGTTAAATGTTTGTCATTTTTATGCTTGCCAACTCTGATGAAAGGGATTCCACTGTCCTTCCCCCCAGATTCTCGGGGTTCTGGGTAGGGGGCTGTAATGTTTTATTGCAGATACATCCTATCTGGATGATCTACTTCTTTTGATGTAAGCTTCCTGCGGTTACGACCCTTTGGTCAGCAGGAGGTCTTTCACACACACACACACACACACACACACACACACATACACACACACACACACACACACTCCTACTTACATATAGAAGTTCACACATATACATACAATACCTTAGAAGCATGTGGGCATTGCTTTGCTCTGTTTTGTGTGAACTGTCTCTCAATAAAAGCCAGCGAGAGGAGGCCATCATCGGGGTCATTGTCGTGCTGGACACAGATGAGAGGTCTCCCTTGCGCAAGTAATCGATCGAACACTGTTGCCGTGTTTTTCTTTCATGGGAATAAGTCCTGGATACAGCGGGGTCTGAGTTTAGACCCAACATTTATTTGGTCCTCCGAGCCGGAGCCTAACACATCGCATCCACCGCGAGGAGAGGGAGAGGACGCCACCGCAACGTCTGGGATGATTGACGGAAAGCCCTAGTGCCTTGCTTGTCACTAGGCCGGAAAGTTTGTGTCCGAACTCCCCTCGGGATGGATGGCGATTGACGGGATACAGAGACTCTTCCCATGAACGGAAACAACACGAACAGTAAGTACAGAAGGCCTTAGAGAGCGGCTACGTGACCCTGCGTTGACCGCAGGAACGGGAGCGCGCTAGCTGCGTGAGAGAGACGCAGGCTTCTCCGCCGTGTAGGGCGTGGAGACAACCTAGGTTCAGTAGCTCCGCCGTGAGGAGTGTTCGGAATCTCCCCCATTTGGGGCGTTTGAGAGTTTTCAACAGAGAGCGCTAGCTGTGCGTGTAGACGCAAGCAATATGCCTATGTTGTGTGTGTGCGGGCCAGACGTGGTCTGCGTGAGTGTGGCTGATTGTTGTGTTGTGTGAGAATAAAATGTGTAAGGCTGCCTTAGAAGGGGATGTAAAATTTATGGAGAAATTTTCACCGGGCAGCACGTAGTATGTAGATTGTTGGCGTAAGAAATATGGATTTGAAGGGACATTAGTGGAAGTTCAATGTAAAATGCTGGTAGAAAGAATAGCTGTAAGTGCAGCAGGTAAAACAGGAACAGCTAAGCAGAGGAAGGAATAGCAGTTAGCGGTCGCTAAGTTGGTGGCTGTAGTGGCTGGAGCAGGTTCAAAAGAGAAGAGAAGCACAGAATGTTAAAAGAGCAATATTATAAGCAGTAGTTGTGAAACCTGAGGATGAAACCACAGCTCAATCCACTGCAACTACTCTAGAACAACACCGTAGAAAAGTGGTAGAAAGAGTAAGAATGTTAGCAGAAAGAAGAGTCAGAGAAGAGCGTTCTTTTGAAATGACGTCATTGCTGGCAGTAGAAACTTATTGCGTCATGAGAGGTTCTACTGTCAGCAAATAAAAAATGAGTGGAAAAACTGACTGACAAAAGCTGACAAGACTGACTGACTTAAGACCATTGTGTGAAGTTAACCCCCACCTGACAAATGTGTGGATGTATCTCTGTGTGTGTCTCTATTGCAGGAGCAGAAGGAGACCACAGGAGGAAACTTGGGTCACATGACTATGTGAACTCTGCAAATTTAACCTTTTAGTTTAAAATTTTCTGTGTCTGTGAATTTACCATGGGTGTGTCATTAACTACTTTGTGTTTTGTTTAATCCTTTAAGACGGTCGAAGCGGACACACTCCGTTTTGCGTAAATTTTTTTAAATCCCAGTAGAACTGCAACCACGTAAGCTAGCGCAATAATTGTTTTTGCTTATGAAACTGGAGGAGTTGGACTTACATCTTATGTCATCAGCTTGTGCTAGGTCACAGTTTCCTTCCACATATAGCTTTGCAAAAATTGCATAAAAACCACTTGCAGGAACAAAAACATAATATTCCAGAAACCAGCTTATGAACAGCTCCAATCAGCTGTTCATAAGACTTCCTACGTTGGAATAGATCATAGCACAAACTATCGCATGTCCGCCATTACCTGCCCGAAACCAGAAGTGACGTCACTTTCCTGGACATGTAGTTTTTTACCTTCAGGGCCTCATATGCCTATACTGGTGGTTTTAAAAGCAATGTTTAACTTTATGACTTTCTATATCGTTTCTGGGATGCTTAGAACTAAAATTGTACTGTTGGAAATAGTTTATTTTGATGCACATGCTGTTTTTTGTTTTTGGCAAATTTGCTTTGTAATATTTAGTTTTGTTTTTCCTTTAGTATATAAAAATTGGGTTATTTCAAAAATAAAACTATGAAGACACTCAGATTTCCTTTGGTGGGAAACTATTTTGTGCAACTTTTTTGTATTTACAGTTTTGAGGGCTAAGCCTCTTAAATTTCTCTAACTAGAAACATATGTTTAAAAAAACGATTTTCATTTTTTGTAGTTTATTGCACTTACTATGCACTTAATGCATACATATTATTAAAATTTGGGCTATTATGGTTGTATTGATGTATATCAACTTGAAATGCTCCCAAAAATGGCACTACAGCATGTAAAAATATATTATAAGCTCTGGAGGACTTGGTTCTATGGTAGAGCTTAAAGGGTTAAGCTACCTGTTCTCACTTGTCTCCTAAAGTTGATGTTTGTGTAATGTATGTATGCTTGGAATGGTTGGAATGGAATTCAGCCAATTCAGAAAATTGTTGATAAAAGTTCTCGGAGGTGCTCCAGAAATATTTTAGCTTTGATCAGAGTTTCCACAGTGAGGTAAAGACGTGGTTTTAAACTTTAAGCTGTTTTTGCTTAAGCTGTTGTACAGAAATTATATTACACTCTAACAGTACTGCTATATACAGTCATCTGTGTATTTAGTTTTTGTGGGGTACATAACTACACACACAGACATATAAAACTTTTGTCCATGCTGCCATTAAATCATTTGGGAAAAAAAAATTCAAATCAGGCACAGTGGATCCATCTTTCTGTTTATGAAAAACAAGCAAATATATTAAACGATCAGGAGAGGCGGGGGGTGGGGGTTCATATTCACTGCAGTGAGAAAAAACAGTTTACCTCAGTACAATATCTACATATGGTTCATTTTTTTCTTTTTCTTTGACCAAAGCTATATATATATATATATATATATATATATATATATATATATATATATATATATATATATATATATATATATACATAATAATTTCTATTTTTTCTCATCAAGAAAAGAAGCCAAAAATATGAAAATTGTGACTGAAGCAACTTTAAATGTTCTGATTTCTGAACAGACTTTTGTTCAGTCTGAGAAACCTGAAACCTATTTTATCTTCCTCTCTTTGTTTCAATGTGAACAGTTGGAGCAGAACCATCAGTTTGTGTTGCAGTATTTTCTAGACTGACATGTTGAATCCATCTCTAACACAGATCTAAACAAAATATTCATTTACCCAGATCTCAGTAAAGATCAGGCTGCATTCAGTGTGTCACATACCAACAGAAAATGCCGAGCAAAATCAGCCTCGTCAGAAAATAGTTCAGACTGACTTTAACGGAGAGACCAGAAATACAAACACACACAGTTTAATGTGTGAAGAAATCAAACATGAGCTGAACAAACAGTAAAGTTCCTAAAGACAAACTGTTAAAGGAGGAAACAAAGCAAACTTACAGTTTCTTCACACACCAACAACAAGCTCCACTGCACAGCTGGACACTAAACACAAAACACACAGGTAAACCCTGTAAGGAGGTGGGATTGGCTTCATGATTGTTGGGCTTCATTTCTGTTCTGAACAGTCATTTTTGGATTAGCTAGTGAATAACAATTAGCTGAGGTTGTTCATGAGACTAAAGTCATCTCACTTTGGCAATGTAAACATAATATGGCCAATATTAAAGTTATTATCATATTAATCATTTTTATTTATTCATTCAGTTACCCGAATGATGCTAGGTGTTTTCAGCAAAGGAAACTTTCTTCATGGAAGTTCAGACTAGAAAAACTGGTAACTGTATGCAGCATAGTTTCAGTTTAAAGCATATCTGAAAAGTTTTGAACCATCGAGAGTAACAACATGTTATTTAACAGAGCTATATAAAAACGCTATCACACATCACATTCTGGTCCTAAAGTTCCTAAGATAAACTGTTAAAAGAGAAAACAAAGCTCTTCTTTGGCTCTTGCGCGGGCAGACACATCTTTCACCCTCACCTCACTTATTTGCATTATTTTGTGCAACTTTTTTGTATTTACAGTTTTTGAGGGCTAAGCCTCTTAAATTTCTCTAACTAGAAATATATGTTAAAAAAAAAGATTTTCATTTTTTGTAGTTTATTGCACTTACTATGCACTTAATGCATACATATTATTAAAATTTGGGCTATTATGGTTGTATTGATGTATATCAACTTGAAATGCTCCCAAAAATGGCACTACAGCATGTAAAAATATATTATAAGCTCTGGAGGACTTGGTTCTATGGTAGAGCTTAAAGGGTTAAGCTACCTGTTCTGACTTGTCTCCTAAAGTTGATGTTTGTGTAATGTATGTATGCTTGGAATGGTTGGAATGGAATTCAGCCGATTCAGAAAATTGTTGATAAAAGTTCTCGGAGGTGCTCCAGAAATATTTTAGCTTTGATCAGAGTTTCCACAGTGAGGTAAAGGCGTGGTTTTAAACTTTAAGCTGTTTTTGCTTAAGCTGTTGTACAGAAATGATATTAAACTATAACAGTACTGCTATATACAGTCATCTGTGTATTTACTTTTTGTGGGGTACATAACTAAACACACAGACATATTAAACTTTTGTCCATGCTGCCATTAAATCATTTGGGAAAAAAAATTCAAATCAGGCACAGTGGATCCATCTTTCTGTTAATGAAAAACAAGCAAATCAACACGTTCCCACTCCCAACTCGTCAAATGTGTGACGCATGGTCAGGTTCCCTCTGCTTCACCCCCCTCGCGTCGAGAAATGATGTGCAGGGTCCTCTTATTGAATTCTATAGAGCTCCCTAAACGTTGTTTATTGACGACAAGAGATTGCCGCAGACGAGCCTGTTGTCCGTATGTTTATAAATTTCACATTGTAGTGATATGTACTGAACACAATATATTATATAATGTAAGCAACTACCTGAGAAACAGCAGATACAGCAGATAAATTAATTATTTAAATAATAATCATAATTATTATTATTATTATTATTAGAAATATCAAACATTTAAGTGGATGTTCTGTCACACGTATTGTCTTAGCCCTGCGATAACTGGCAGTCTGTCTTTGTCCTGTATCAGCTGGGATTGGCTTCTGTCACGGCTGGGGCAGCAGTTGTGTTGTGGAATGAAAGGAGGACCCAAAATGCAGGCAGCCGACTGATGATATGAGTGAGAGTTTATTTACAGAAGTGGCAGGGTGGCAAACAGGCAGTGAGGCATGACAAATACTAACGGAAACCTAAACTGGGAAAAACTAAATAACAAACATGAGAGCATACGGAAAGGGCTGCGGGGCAGAGAGACACAGGGACAGGAACAAAGCACCATGGAACGCAGATATACACAGAAGAACGCAGACTAACGCAGAAGCTTTACCGAGAACACAAGCAAACGCAGACGAGCCGACAACAGGCACAGACTGACACCCACTATATATACACACACAAACAAGGAGACCAGGTAATGACATACATGTGGGAGCACAGCTGATTCTAATACACAAGACGACCTGAGGAGACAAGCTGAACACGATGACAACAGACACAGACCTTCAGAATAAAACAGGAAATCCAGAACACGAACAGGGCTCAAGGGGAGGACACAGAATACCAAAATCAGAATAACTAGAACAGAGAAAAATAATCATACAACACAAAACGCTGGGTCAACGACCCAGCACCGTGACAGCTTCATCCTCCCGTGACCTTGAATTGGATACATTGTATTCCAATTATGTAATGTCATCATTTACAAACTCAAGGTATCCAATCAAAATGTAAGTAATAATTATAAAATGTGAAAGCAGAAATAAGTGTGACATGAATGTAAATGTGTGAGCTGACATAGAGGACAGCTACATGCAGTCTGAAAAACCTTTGTTGTCAAGTTTGCAGGTCCATCAGCACGAGACATTCTTACATAGAAGAGACTGTTAAAGTCTCTAACTCAGTGAAGCATTATTGGTCCCGTCTGTTTGGATAAATATAGTAAGCTGATGTTTGTCCATTTATTCACACATTTTCTTAAGTGCTTATCCAGTTCAGGATCACAGTGGAGCTGCAGCTGGATATGTTCAGTAAATAAACCTTACAAAAGTTAACAATAAACCTGCATTTATGTACGTTGTTGTCCACAGGATGAGAAAATCAAACTGGAAGACTGTGGAACATGTTAATAAATGTTTGTGTTTATCCCTGTGTCTTTCACAGGAGGCGCTGAAAGGTTTCCCTAATAGTTCCTGGTGAATCAAAGCAGAACCATAAAGGTTGCTGGACTGCATGATGGCCTTACCCCTGAGCAGTCATCCTGTTAAAGGAGGAACCAGTTAGAAGCTGTTTTCAAAGCAGCTGAGCAGATTTCATCTCAAGTAAGCGATTAACTGTTTGTTCATTTGTTCTGCCACTTAAAGAGCATTTAAGGACGTCTTTGAGTGTCCAGTTGAATTTATTCTTGTGACTCTCATGGTCATTTGTGATTATGGACATATTTTTCATGTACATCAACCATTTAGTAAATTCTATCTATTTAGTAATATCTGTCAGCTATAAAATATAATATAAATATAAAAATATCTAAATATCTCCTACCCGTTATATTTTAATGATGTAAGACCAGACGTGTGTTATCGTGTTACATTAGCATTCCTCACATATCAATGAGATGCTGTACAGTACAATCCTACTGACACAGCAGAGGGATAACGACGGCTATTTAACATCGTTACACGACACACTCAAGCTGCATGATGCAGACAAAGTGACTTAGGCTATGTTCACACTGCAGGCGAAAGTGCATTAAATCCGATTTTTTTGACCCTATGTGACCCATATCCAAGCATGGTATGACAGTGTGAGCGGCACAAATCCGATATTTTCAAATCCGATCTGGGTCACTTTCGTATGTGGTACTGAATCCCATACATGTCAGTGAAACTGTTGGGAAGACAACGTGAACATGTTATTTGTATTGTATAATCTGCAGATTCTGACAGAAATCTGCAACTATCCTTTGAAGCGCCGCTGCTCTCTAAAACAGCAATAGGGATCATTATTAGGTTATTTACATTAACAAAATAACTTAAAGCAAAAATTGGGAAACGTAAGTCTTTATATTAATGGCCATCAGTCAAACAATATTGTTTGCTCTGGGTCTAAACAGAGCGCGTTGTGTGTGACGTCTTCTTTTCTGCTTTGAGCGTTCACACTAGAGCGCGTTTGCTGTCGCATTTTATTTGTAGTGTGAACAAGCAGACAAAAAAAATTGGATTTGATCAAAAAATCGGAATTGAGCATTAAGTGGACACGGCCCTGAAAATAAAGGCATTAGACTGCGTGTCCTTGGGAGTAGAAGGCTGTAGACTCTCGCTTGCCTGGGAGAAAGTAGATAACAGGGGAGCATCTTCTAGTGGAAAGTTACTGACACACTGTTGTTTAGACTAGAATGAGAGAGCTGGTAATAAAAACGCGCGTCACCATTTTGAGATTGGCGGCACCGTGTCATGCAGGACGCATCTCCCTTCTAGAAATAATTTTGTGAGAATAAAGTGTGAAATGGTCGACTGAGCAGTGTTTTGTCTTCCATCGGATGAAGAATCAAAAGAACTCAGTGAAAGTGTTGATATTTAACACTCTAAATTAAATCTAACAATAAAAATATTTGCATTTAAGAGGAAACGTTTTCAGCGGGAGCAGAAACAGTGTGTTAATACGTGGAGATCCTGAATGCTGCTATAAAAATGATCAGATTATATGTTCAGTATTTGTTCTCTTCCAAACCCCTGCTGTCTATTGTCAGCAAAATCTGTTTGTTTTTATTCAGGCATACATGTGTAACAGGGTTTCTATGCTATTACTGCCACAAATGTCAGTGTAATGGGGGAAACAGCGCCCTCTGTTGCTGTGGCCGGTTAGTTGAGGCTGGCTGCAGAAATGACTGTCAGTCTGCTGAAGCTACAGCAGAGTGTGCTATGTGGAGTGGTGAAGCCATTTGTACTGACCCGACATTGTTATATTTCCACTCAGGAAATGAATCTGCACAGATTCCTTGTGTTCTTTAAAAATACAACAACGCAGAGCTGAGGAGTTTATTTGGCCTGTTACAGTCAGGTGAAGCACAAACTGGTTACACATGTGACCATTTTTTGTGTGAACCTTTGAAGTACTGACTAGTGTAACTGAATATTGAGAAAGAGCTGCGTCAGTAAATCCAGAAGCTTTTTACTCTCTAAAGAAGTCTTTGTGCTGCTGCAGACGTCAGTAAATCTGAACCTAAATGTTTCTTTCAAACTCAAAACTGATGTTTCACAGGCTGCTCTCCTTTGAATGAGCTGCAGAAATCAGCAGGGTTACAACAGGGAGGAGGTGGATCGTCTGGCTGAGTGGTGCGACACAAACAACCTGCTGCTTAACACTGAGAAGACCAAGGAGCTCATCGTGGACTACAGGAGGAATGCTGACCCACATCCACCCATCCACATTAAGGGGATGGCTGTGGAGCGTGTGAGCAGCTTCAAGTTCCTGGGAGCCCACATCTCCGAGGATCTAACCTGGACAACCAACTGCTCCAAGCTGGTCAAGAAGGCTCACCAGCGCCTCTTCTTCTTGAGGACTCTGAGGAAGAACCACCTGTCCTCAGACATCCTGGTGAACTTCTACCGCTGCACCATCGAGAGCATCCTGACCAACTGTATAACAGTCTGGTACGGGAACTGCTCCGCCTCGGACCGGAAGGCGTTGCAGAGGGTCGTGAAAACTGCCCAGCGCATCGCCGGAGCACCACTTCCTGCCATAAAGGACATCTACAGGAAGCGGTGTCTGAAAAGGGCTGGGAAAATCATCAGAGACCCCAGTCACCCATCACATGGACTCTTCACCCTCCTGCCCTCTGGGAGGCGCTACAGGAGCCTCCGGACTAAGACCACCAGGTACCGGAACAGCTTCTTCCCCACAGCTGTCAGACTCCTGAACTCTGCCTCCTGACATCTGACCCACGTTAAACTCATGGACTGAACATACACACACCCACAACCACTAGCACTTTACCACTACTGTGTAGTTCTGTGTAAATAATCATTCTGTACATATAATTTTTAATCATACAACTGTTTATAACTTTCATAGTTCACATTTCTGTATAACTGTATATCTCAGATTTCTGTATAGTTTTTATTTCATATTTATATCCTGTTCATAGCCTGTACATAGCTTGTACTCACTACAGCCTGTACATACTTATAGTTATAGAATATTCATAACATACTTCACACTGTGTACATTATAACATACCATAATAGACCCATTTCTGTAACATTCTTACACATCTATATTATTGCTAATATATATTGTAATATATCTATATCACGGCTAAAGCACTTTCTGGATAGATGCAAACTGCATTTCGTTGCCCTGTACCTGTGCATGTGCAATGACAATAAAGTTGAATTCTATTCTATTCTATTCTAACATGTGCTGAATGAAGATTCAATGAAGAGGTTACTGATAGAAGACACGAGGTTCAAATGCAGCCTGTGTTTGAAGCACAAAGGAGACGCCTGCTGGAGCAGCTGGAGTCCTACACACACTCTTCACTACACAAACACCTCCTACAACATCCACTCTTTACACTCTGACTGCTGTGTTTGTGGAAACACTCCAACACACACCGCTTCACATATGAACATGTGTGTGAAACAGAGCTGACATTAAACATGATGGAGGATTTATTCACAAACACACAACAACATTTACACACACATTACCTCTGCAGGACGACACACGTCTGATTTAATGATTTTAATTTACTGCTGTTTCTACTGTAAAATATAAAGCACCTTGAGTCGAATGCTGTTGTGATTTGGTGATATATAAATAAAATTGAATTGAATACTGAACATGTTACATGACACACCTTAAACACCATGTGATCCACTCTCAGACTTCTATCCACAAATAAAACTGGCTGAGTTGGTTTGAGCTGTGACTTGTCTCCAATAAGCCAAACTGAGCCCCACTTGTGTTTGTGTATTTATTTCAAAACACAAATAAACTTTTCGCTTTCATTCAAACCAAAAAGCACATCTATGAACTTTTATCATTTGAGAATAGGACCACGCCCTCATGCAATCACCTGAGTTGCAGGAAAATCTAAACACCTACGCTACCATTACAAAGAAACAAAACATAAAGATTCACTTTGGCTCTCACACTCAGTCTGCACTTTTATTCATTACTTCAACATGTTGAAATGAGCTTTGCAGAAACATCAGTTTAGTACTGAAATATTCAAATGCTGCAGGAAGGAGAACAACAAAGTGATGACACATGTTTGTGTTTTAAACGGGAAAACTAAATCAGGACCTGCAACAGGTTTAGGAATTTCCGAGGTTTATAAGAACGCAGCACAGATGCTCCCGAGTGTCCTCAAACGCTGCATTAGGCTCAACGTTTACTTTCACTTTCCTGAACTTCGTGGAGTGGAGCTTGTTGTTGGTGTGTGAAGAAACTGTAAGTTTGCTTTGTTTCCTCCTTTAACTATGGGAATTTTGCTGTTTGTTTAGCTCATGTTTGATTTCTTTACACAACAAACTGTGTGTGTTTTTATTAAAGTCAGTGTGTAATGTTTTCCTGGCTAACATCAGCTGTGTGCAGCTTAGTTCAGCACAAATCTGCCGCTCCTTAGTTCACAGTAACGGAGTCACAGCTGGACCAACGATGCCTAGCGTGTCCACCATTCTGAGCTACGCTCGTGTTTGTGTACTTATAGAGATTGAGACATCAACGCTATAAATACAGGCCATTTACCATTCAGGGGTAAAACTGCAAAGGATTCTTGGACCGCGTGGCAAGCGGTACTAGCGCACGCAGGCTTTCAATTGAAATCAGTTACACAGCAACCCCCCCCAAAGAATGGCACGAAGCTGTTGTATTATTAACTGCAATAGCCGGTCGCATGACAGCCACGGGAAGCTGATGGGTAAAGAGATCAGTTGTTATCGGATTATGTCGTTGAAGAGAAATTTTTTAAGCCATGTTTCCGAAGTAACAAAGAGGCTTTCGAAGACCAAATATAACGTCCCAGAACACTCCAGCTCACATGTTAGTTTCGCTTCTGTTATTACCACGGTACATTGACAAAAACATATACTTTTATTTACAGGATAAAACAGTTGTTTTGTATCCCTAATTGTCCAGTACGATTACAACATACATTATTGTCACTGCTACATTTCTGTAATGCTACCAGAAATTATTTCCACTACTAATTAATTACCGTTGAGCTCAAAGGTTATATTAATAAACGGTAAACGAATGTGTATTTATGACGACGATTTGTGAGACTGGTAAACTTACCTTTGTTCGTACGATGGTCTTTTGTTCTACACGGTGCATTTCAAGGTCCTGTACCCATCTGTCGGTAAACTGTACCTGGGCTTGTTGCAGTGACCTGAAGTTACTAAAAACTTCATGAGTGTATGCACTCACTCCAAGAACCATATAATTATAAATATATAAATCTGAGCGTGGTGAAAGTTGGGCAGCACGCTGACGTCTTTTGTCCACTCTGTGTGCTCATAAGGGTCTGACCCTTTCACTCCTTTGATTTTTTCCTTATATCTTTTCTTTGACTTTTCATCAAGTCTGTCTTTGTACGGACCGGCATTGTTCTCCTTCGTTTTGTACATACCCTTTTTGGGGGGCAAAGAAAAACCTAGAAGGTATTGGAACCGGAGAATGAACGTTTTGCAGTGCTGCAAATGCTTGTGTTTGATGCATGGCTTTGATTGTTTTGCCACTAGTACCCGGCATGCAATCCGCGAAAGTCACGAGGTCTGTCAATCTCTATAGGGCTTTGGAGTTGACATCACGCCGCAATGCATTGTGGGAGCACAACGCCATTTTCGGGGTCTACGAATTAGTGGTGCAACGGATCAAAAATCTCACGGTTCGGATCGGATCACGGTTTTAAAGTCACGGATCGGATCAATTTTCGGATCAGCAAAAATAGGAAAAAAAGACAAAAATTCTACTCGCCGTTTACTTATTTAAGTATTTTTTGTCTATTAAAAAAACATTCAACCTAAGACTCATTCCACACACTTATATAAAAACAAATTAAGGTTCAATATGGACATTATGGAACATTCTGGGCAGCCTCTGCATCCTCTGCACACAGCCATAAACAACCAGAGGAGTCTGTTCAGTGACAGGTTGCTTCTCCCAAAGTCAAGGACCAGCAGACTTAAAAAGTCCTTTGTCCCACACGCCATCAAACTGTGTAACTCCTCGCTGGAGGGGAAACGGGGACAGAGGAGGCAGAACAAGTAGCTGTAGTGCCTTTTCACTGTGCAATAGTTTTTGTTAATATCCAACGGTGCAATAGACTCACAATACTTGAAATGTGCCGTTCCCTTGTATTCTTATTCCTATTTATTCTATTTATCCCTTTTGTATACTCTGTATTTATATATTTGTAAACATGGTATATTTCTGCTCACATTCTGCACCTTCTGTTGGTGCTGTGCTACTGGAAACTGAATTTCCCGGAGGAACCCACCCAAAAAATAAATAAAGTTTCATCTAATGTAATGTAATCTATAGGGCAGTGCAGGGCTTTGTATCTACCTCTCCGCTGTGATGTAACGAGCGGTCACGTGGCTTTCCGTTGCCCTGGAGCTCCACCCATTTGTAGTTAGAGCAACAGAAGATGCCTGGGACAGTTCAGCCATAACTTTAAACTTCTCCTGCTCATCTTGTCACTGAAGTGAACGCGCAACGAGATATCATAGCGCGGCTCAAGCACGTTCATCGCAGTTTAAACCTTGTTTTGCACAACAGACGACGGCCTCCCGTCTGCAGCTAAACACCCCATTAGCTTTTAGCTTTAGCCCGGTCGGACTGGGCAGTAAAGGGCTGCTTAAATGCCGCAAACTCCTCTGCTCCGCTACTTGGACCGCTAGCGCTGACCATAACTACCACTTGACAGACTGACCACGCGCACCATACACATACTTTTTTTTTCTTTTTCGAATCTTCGGATCACGTGCCTACCGAACCGTGGAGTGGGATCGGTTCGGATTTCGGATAAACCGTGATCCGTTGCACCCCTACTACGAATCAAAACAAACACACAGTGTTGGAATGACAACTACAAGAAACAAGCTTAAAAGCAGCTCAAAAGAGAATGGACTGTATAGAGACCGATTGCGTCCAGAGGCAACGCGGCGGTACTTGCAGAAAATAGCGTGCATTGGAAATGCACATACTTGGTCACATACTTGTCACTCGTGTCACTTCCAAGTCTCAGAGATTACTGGAGACAGAATCATAGAGGGTTAAAACTGAGTAAATGCTAACACCAGACCACCACCGTGATAAACTGAACAGCTACTGAATTTGAACTGGTCACAAACTGATGAGCAGTCAGGTTGCAGGTTTCTACCTGTTCATGTTTCTACAGTAGAATTACTTTGAAATGTCTTTGTGCTGGTTTCATCTTTGATTTGTGTTCACACATAAACACTCAGAGAAACACATAAACACTCAGAGAAACACATAAACACTCAGAGAAAGATCATGTGTGTCAAGGAAAGGGTCTGTGTTGAAGTGTGGGGCTGTAGCCTCAGCTTTATATTGTTAAATGGTGATTATGAGAGTGTTTCAGCTCATTTTACAGAGTAACATCAGTAATGTAATGCATTACTTTTAATAAAAATGTTCTGTGTATTATGTGTAATAATTACTTTTCTGATCAATGACCAACACTGATCACAACAAAGAGGAAATGTACATCTAACATGAACAAACATTGACCCACAAAATGCAGTTATTTTGCACAATTGTCTTTGATATGCGGCTCGGTGATGGTTTTCACTGTCAAAGCAGAGCTAGTGAGAGTCAGTAAAACCCACTATTGTGCCACTATGTGCCTCATCACAAGTAAGTCAGCGCCCCTCTCTTTCCCTCGAAGGGTTTAAATATCTGGGACTCTCCACCATTTGGTTTTAGAACTGAAGAAGCTTCTCAGATGAAACATCTTCAAGAAACTTAAAGAAGTCTCTTTTCTTTTCAAGCTCCTTAGATAACCATGACCTGAATGACTGAGAACCTACAGACATGTTGACTCTGACAGGTCAGAGGTCAGCGACTGTAACTCAGTTACTCTTGTTAATGTCAACTCACTGAGTGTTTGTGGTTTACCTCTCAGACTGACTGAAGTCCACAAGAAGCTGATGATGAAGGAAGAGGAGGACAAAGCAGAGTCTGCAGGATCTGTGAGGAGTGACTGGTCCAAAGATAGCAATCCATACTTCAGTGGTGAACCTGGACCAACGAGGTCAGAGAGCTGTGATGACTCCTTTACATGTTTGAGTTTCCTGGATAAATATGACCTGTAAAATCCTGAGATTTTCACAAAAAAAAAAAAATGAATCAACCAAGATCAAAATGTTAGACTTGGTCATTTGCTGTTCGAGAACAGTGATGCTCATATCTGTGGGGAAAGTGTGAGCTGAGTGGGTTCATGTTTGTCTTTAAAGATCAGAGCTGCTCATCTTGAATAGACAGGTTGTTAAGAGACAAACAGCTAGAAAAAGCAGAGGAAAGGATATCAAGATTTATTTTCTTGATATTCTGAAAATAAATAGTAGAGCGTTCTTGATGATGGAAAAAGTCATTTGGACATTAAAAGAAAGAAGCATATGATCAGAGAATGGTAGTTTGTCAGCTGTGCAGTTGGAAGGAGTAAGTCCTGTTGTGGGAGTTTTCCACTTAATAAAGCTTGCAGACAAACGGTGAGCGGTAGCTAAGATCCTTTAATAAAAAAAACCCCGAAACCCAAGCTTGATGTGTAGAGAAAAGCCATCGCAGGGCAGACGATCGGCGGAGTGCCTCACTGAGCCTAGCGTGGCCCTCAGTTAAATACCTCTTACAGGAACAATAGGCAATAGACAGCTGTTTTCACACCTTTGGTCTTCCAGATGTGAAAAGTCGATGGGCTGTTGCCATGTCTCAGGCAAATAGAAAAAGTAAAACCGACGGTCTTTGAGGAGATCCTGGACAAGATGACCTTTGTTCGTGAGCGAACGGATGTTAAGCAGGCCGAAGTTGACGCAAGTACTATCAGACTGTGTGAGAGTGCTAGGCGACCTGGTCAGTTTAGCCAAACATTGTGGTCAACAGCCCTGCCAGGGTTCTGTCGAGAGTGGCGAGAGGTGGACCAGAGAGATTGCAGTTGCTTAGAATTATCTTGATTAAAATACCATGGATGTAACCTCGGCAAGAGAGGAAAAAAATATCCGCATGGAGGTGAAGAACAGCAGGTGGTGGAGCAGCCAGGGAAAAGCGAAGTCGAAGGAGCTCATCAGCTGTGTATTGATGGATTTCAGTACAGGGTTGAAGGATTGATGACACAAGGATCCAGGTCCACACAGACAGTGCATAAATCCTGGGAGGCCACATCATGAACAGGAGCAAAGACACCGTATAGACACGAATAGAACAGGAATCCGTGGGAGGGAGTAGCTGGGATGCCGGGAGAGGATAGCAGTGAGTGGCGATAACAATAACAGGAGCAAAGGGTAGCAAACCCAAGGGGGCAAGTAGCAGGTAACAAGGTACAAGTGGCAGGAGTAAAGCGATGAGTAGTGGGAGCAACTCGCGCAAGCATTCACTCGACCGAAACCAGAACACACATACTAAACATGAACTAAAGGTGAGTGGAAATACACCTAAACTCTGGATTTGGCTCCAACTAAAACACTAACACAATGCACCACGCTCGGGGGCTAAGAAATTAAATTAACTCACTATGACTGGCAAGAACTTCAAAATTACTAGATACTATAACAGAGGATTACTGTAGGATGCTGTGAACAAAAGCAGAACTGTGAAGCACTAATCTCGACTGCAACAATTTCAGTAAAAGTCACATAACATGAAAATCTGAGTCACACTAGGAGTGTGGCAGCAGAGTCCAAAGGAAGAAAGGGGGAGGCAAGAGGCATTAATCTTAATTTCACAGGTGGAGGCAAGGCTTGAGGGGAAGTAAGGTCCGCGTGAGGCTAAACCAGACCAAGTTCTGTAAAGAACCTGGGTGGTGCTAAAAACAATGGCCACCAGGCCAAAGCAATGGTTTTGACTCGATCAGCGTTAACCCCGCCCCCTGAGTTTGATGGGTGAGTCTGACAGATAAAATTAATTCAAGATGAGAGCCAGGCGCCAGGACTGCCAAAATGAAATAAATAAATATATCATTAAATAATTAATTACATGTGTCATAACTATTTTTTTAATTAATTAATTCCAATATTAATTAATTATTGCCACATTTAATTAATTATTTAATGGTGTATTTAATTAATTCACTATGGCAGTCCTGGCGTTCCATAGCATACAATTGGTGTCAGAAGTATCTTGCTATACTAAAATGATATGATAAAAATATGTGAATACATGGGATTAAACCACAGTCCATAAAAAAAATAACAACTAAAATTTCAACTAAAAAAAAAAAAACATTAAAAAGAAACATTTTAAAATTCCTGAAATTCTTCATGCTTCCTCCACAGAGTGGACCAGCAGAGCTCAGAGGTTCCCAGTGGTCGTTCTGCCCAGCAGCATCAAACAGACCTGAACTCCATATTTATGGTACATGTACAACAACTACTGTTACATCTATTCTGTTCACAGTCATCTCCATGCTGCTCTTTGTAGACCAGTGGATTGTCAGTGTGTCCAACATGGATCTGATGTTTGGCTCCATGATTTCAGTCTGATTGGCTCATTCATAAATATTCTGTTCCAGCTGCTGGAGGACAACATCGTCACTTTTGTGAAGAATGAGCTGAAGAAGATCCAGAAGGTTCTGAGTCCAGATTACCCAGAATGCTTAGAGAGGCAGAGGGAAGATGATGAGGAGAAGAGGAGCAGCAGAGAGGCATTTGTGAAGATCACAGTGGACTTCCTAAGGAGAATGAAGCAGGAGGAGCTGGCTGACAGTAAAACGATTTCTAAAAATATGTAATATGATGGATAATATTTACTAATGTCTCCAGACATGAAAAGCACGTGTTAAGTAATTTCTTATCATGCGTATTGTGTAAAACACAGACTTTTTTTTTTTCATTTAGAAGTTTCTGCTGCCGCTTATCATCGTAGCCTTAAATATAGGCTGAAGAAAAAGTTCCAGTGTGTGTTTGAGGGCATCGCTAAAGCAGGAAACCCAACCCTTCTGAATCAGATCTACACAGAGCTCTACATCACAGAGGGAGGGACTGCAGAGGTCAATGATGAACATGAGGTCAGACAGATTGAAACAGCATCCAGGAAACCAGACAGACCAGAAACAACAATCAGACAAGAAGACATCTTTAAAGCCTCACCTGGAAGAGATGAACCAATCAGAACAGTACTGACAAAGGGAGTGGCTGGCATTGGGAAAACAGTCTTAACACAGAAATACAGCCTGGACTGGGCTGAAGACAAAGCCAACCAGGACATCCAGTTCATATTTCCATTCACTTTCAGAGAGCTGAATGTGCTGAAAGAGGAAAAGTTCAGCTTGGTGGAACTTGTTCATCACTTCTTTACTGAAACCAAAGAAGCAGGAATCTGCAGCTTTGAAGACTTCCAGGTTGTGTTCATCTTTGATGGTCTGGATGAGTGTTGACTTCCTCTGGACTTCCACAAAACTACAATCCTAACTGACCCTAGAAAGTCCACCTCAGTGGATGTGCTGCTGATAAACCTCATCAGGGGGAAACTGCTTCCCTCTGCTCGCCTCTGGATAACCACACGACCTGCAGCAGCCAATCAGATCCCTCCTGACTGTGTTGGCATGGTGACAGAGGTCAGAGGGTTCACTGACCCACAGAAGGAGGAGTACTTCAGGAAGAGATTCAGAGATGAGGATCAGGCCAGCAGGATCATCTCCCACATCAAGACATCACGAAGCCTCCACATCATGTGCCACATCCCAGTCTTCTGCTGGATCACTGCTACAGTTCTGGAGGATGTGCTGGAAACCAGAGAGGGAGGACAGCTGCCCAAGACCCTGACTGAGATGTACATCCACTTCCTGGTGGTTCAGGCCAAAGTGAAGAAGGTCAAGTATGATGGAGGAGCTGAGACAGATCCACACTGGAGTCCAGAGAGCAGGAAGATGATTGAGTCTCTGGGAAAACTGGCTTTCGATCAGCTGCAGAAAGGAAACCTGATCTTCTATGAATCAGACCTGACAGAGTGTGGCATCGATATCAGAGCAGCCTCAGTGTACTCAGGAGTGTTCACACAGATCTTTAAAGAAGAGGGAGGACTGTACCAGGACAAGGTGTTCTGCTTCATCCATCTGAGTGTTCAGGAGTTTCTGGCTGCTCTTCATGTCCATCTGACCTTCATCAACTCTGGGCTCAATCTGCTGGAAGAACAAAAGGCAACGTCTGCGTTGTTTAAATCATCTTTCCACCAGAGTGCTGTGAACAAGGCCTTACAGAGTTCAAATGGACACCTGGACTTGTTCATCCGTTTCCTCCTGGGTCTTTCACTGCAGACCAATCAGACTCTCCTACGAGGCCTGCTGACACAGACAGGAAGTTGCTCACAGGCCAATCAGGAAACAATCCAGTACATCAAGGGGAAGCTCAGTGAGAATCTGTCTGCAGAGAAAAGCATCAATCTGCTCCACTGTCTGAATGAACTGAATGATCGTTCTCTAGTGGAGGAGATCCAACAATACAGGACTTCAGGAAGTCTCTCCACAGGTAAACTGTCTCCTGCTCAGTGCTCAGCGCTGACCTTCATGTTACTGTCATCAGAAGAAGATCTGGATGAGTTTGACTTCAAGAAATACTCTGCTTCAGAGGAGGCTCTTCTGAGAATGCTTCCAGTGGTCAAAGCCTCCAAAAAAGCTCTGTAAGTAAATATGTGATCATACCCTTAAACCTTAAAATTATTGTTAATAAATTAGAAGTGCTCAGTTCAAAGACTTTAACCCTTTAAGCTCTACCATAGAACCAAGTCCGCCAGAACTTACTTTATATTTTTACCTGCTGATGTCCCATTTTTGTGAGCATTTCAAGTTGCTATACATCAATACAAGCATTATATCTCAAATTTTAGTAATATGTATGCATTAATTCCATAGTAACTACATTAATTGCAAAAAAAAGTGAAATAAACTGAAAAAAATAAACAGTTATTGGTAGGGGGGGGGGATTTTACATATATTTCTAGAATTTTATGAGTTTTATCCCTCAAAACTGTAAATAAAAAAAAAAGTTGCACAAGAAAGTTTCCAACAATAGGAAATTCATTATGAGTGTCTTCGTAGTTTTATTTTTGAGATACACCACTATTTATATACTGCATGAAAAAAGAAAATAAATATTATATTGCAAATTTGCAAAAAATAAAAAAAACAGCATGTGCATCAAAAGAAACTATTTTCAGCAGTGCAATTTGATTTCTAAGCGTCCAATTCAGCAATTCAGAAAATCATGAATCCATACACGACTTTTAAAAACACCAGTGTCGGCTTATAAGGCCCCGAAGGAAAAAACCTAAATTTTCCACAAAAATGACATCACTTCCGGTTCTGAGCAAGTAATGGCGGACATGCGATAGTTCGCGCTGACGTCTATTTCAACGTAGGAAGTGTTATGAACAGCTGATCGGGGGGGTTGCTGCAAGTTCTTTTTATATGTGGAAGGAAACCGGTTTCATATGCAAAAAAAATTATTCCACTAACTTACGTGGATCCGGTTCTACAGGGATTTAAAAATAGTTGTGCAAAACGGAGCGTGCCTGCTCCGACCGGTTTTAAAAGGTGAATTAACTGATAATCAGTCACTCAGTCAAATAACTTTCATCAAAGTATAATCCAGACCCAGCCTATAGGAACATGAGCTCTGATCCTTCAGCCCCTCTGACAGATATATTGTCCTCAGGATGTTCACTTTTTGTCTAACTCCAGGAGTTTGGTTTTTATCTCACTTTCAGTGCACACTTTCCATTTTTTAATATAAATCGCTCTCCTGTTTTCATATGGTATGGAGGGCAAAACTTGGGCTTCATCACTGAAATTGCTACTCAGTTCTAACTGTAAGGCTGCCATGGCCAGGGTTCCCACAGAATTACAGTGAGTTCTCTCTGGGTCCTCTACAGTTTCCTCCAACTGTCCAAAAACATGCAGTCGGGTTACCTGGTGATTTAAACTTCATGCAGGTGTGAGTGAGAGTTGATATATGTCTCTCTGTGGGCTAAGTGGAAGACACTGGATGGATCTTGCTCTTGATATTTCCTGACAGCAAACATTTTCCATTAAGTGTGCATTTCTGCTCATCCCCTTTATATACACACCTTACTAAGATGGCGCCGGTGAGGTCGGCTGCCGTCACGACTGCTCCGACCACCTTTTCTTCGTTTTTGTTTTTTAGGTTAGTTTTCAGCGTTCTTACATCGTCAAATTCATCACCATTGGGTACATTAGGTACGACAGTGACACTCTTGTTTCTATTGGTATACAATGTACTCACAATTCGAAGCCTTTAACTCCGGATCCGAGCTGGCCGAGTGAGATCTTGAGGGAGAACAAAGGACGCGACGCGAAGCGGCGGCCTCGAGGGAAACGAGCCGGCGTCAGGAACAGGCTGAGAGCTCGTGCACACCGCACACCTCTGCCTAGCATCCTGCTCGCCAACGTCCAGTCACTGGAGAACAAGCTTGATGACCTCAGGGCCAGGATAAAGTTCCAGAGAGACATTCGGGACTGCAATCTCCTCTGCTTCACCGAGACATGGCTGAACCCAGCGGTGCCGGACCACGCCATCCAGCCGGCCGAGTTCTTCTCGGTTCACCGCATGGACAGGACACGGGACTCGGGGAAGTCAAGGGGAGGCGGCGTGTGTTTAATGGTGAACAACAATTGGTGCAACAGTGCGAACGTTGTTCCTCTCACACGCTCCTGCACACCAAATCTGGAACTACTGTCCATCATGTGTCGTCCTTTTTATCTACCTCGAGAGTTTACATCGGTCATTATAAGTGCCGTTTATATACCACCACAAGCGGACACGGACACTGCCTTATGCGAGCTGCATGAGGCTCTCACCCGGCATCAGACACAACACCGGGACGCCGCGCTTATTGTGACGGGGGACTTCAATAGGGCCAACCTCAAACGCGCAGCGCCGAACTTTCACCAACATATCACCTGCCCCACCAGGGGTGAAAGGACACTGGACCACTGCTACACTACGGTCAAGGACGGCTACAAGGCACAATCTCGCCCTCCGTTTGGCAAATCCGACCATGCCGCCATCTTCCTCATGCCAAAATACAAACAAAGGCTGAAACAGGAAGTTCCGGTTCAGAGGAAGGTCGCGCGCTGGACGGACCAATCGGTGGCCGCGTTACAGGACACACTCGATGACGCAGACTGGGACATGTTCAGAAACAGCTCCGATGATGACGTCAACGTGTTTACGGAAGCGGTGGTGGGATTCATCGGGAAACTAGCGGATGATACCGTGGAGACAAAGACTATCACAACGTTTCCCAACCAGAAGCCGTGGGTGGATAAAACCATCCGCGACGCTCTGAGATCCCGCACCGCTGCCTACAACACGGGACTCGCGACGGGGGACATGGACCCGTACAAAGCCGCGTCTTATGACGTGCGGAAGGCGGTGAAAGAGGCGAAGCAGCGCTACGGGAGGAAACTAGAGTCACAACTCCAACAGAGTGACTCTAGGAGCCTGTGGCGGGGATTAAGGACAATAACGGACTATAAAGCACCAACAACCGGTTTGACGAACGCGAACGGGACTCTGGCAGACGAGCTGAACACTTTCTATGCTCGCTTCGAGGCTGCAGCTAAGGACTCCAACGATGCTAGCGCTAGCGGCGCTAACGACTGCAGACAGGAAGATACTGCCAACACCGGGAGCGTGCTCGTCATCTCTGAGCATGACGTGAGGAGAGCCTTCAAGAGAGTGAACACCAGGAAAGCAGCAGGACCAGACGGCATCCCAGGTCGTATCCTCAGGGACTGCGCATACCATCTAGCACCTGTGTTCACTGAGATATTCAACATCTCTTTATCTCAGTCGGTGATCCCCACATGCTTCAAGGAGTCCATCATTGTTCCTGTCCCGAAGAAACCCCACCCTGCTTCTCTCAATGACTATCGCCCTGTAGCCCTCACCTCAGTAGTGATGAAGTGCTTTGAACGCCTGGTCAGAGACTTCATCATTTCTTCACTACCAGACACACTGGACCCACTACAGTTCGCTTACCGTCCAAATCGTTCCACAGACGATGCCATCTCTCATCTCCTCCACACATCACTCACTCACCTGGACACTAGAAGGGGGAATTATGTTAAAATGCTCTTCATCGACTACAGCTCTGCGTTTAATACCATAATTCCATCCACACTCACCACCAAGCTGGAGCACCTGGGACTCAGCTCATCTATGCGTCAGTGGATCTCCAACTTCCTAACTGGCAGACCACAGGCAGTAAGGATGGGCGGACATGTCTCAGCCTCCACCACTCTCAGCACTGGAGCCCCCCAGGGGTGTGTTCTGAGCCCCCTGCTGTACTCTTTGTACACCTATGACTGTGTGGCCACTACCAGCTCCACCACCATCATCAAGTTTGCTGACGACACCGTCGTGGTGGGCCTTATCTCTGATAACAACGAGACGGCCTACTTGAAGGAGGTTAGGAATCTGGAGACCTGGTGCCAGAGGAACAACCTCCTTCTAAACGTCAGTAAAACAAAGGAGTTGATAGTGGACTTCAGTACTAAGCAGGAGAGGAACTACCAGACCCCCGTCATCAACGAGTGCCCAGTGGAGAGAGTGGACAGCTTCAAATACCTCGGAGTTCACATCACGCAGGACCTGTCATGGTCCTGTCACATCAACACCATAGTGAAAAAGGCCCGACAGCGTCTCTACCACCTCAGACGCTTGAGAGACTTCCGACTGCCCTCCAAGGTGCTCAGGAACTTTTACACGTGCACCATAGAGAGCATCCTGACGGGAAACATCTTAACCTGGTTCGGGAACAGCACCATGCAGGACAGACGAGCTCTACAGAGGGTTGTGCGATCAGCTGAGCGCACCATCCGCTCCGAGCTCCCTGACCTGCACTCAATCTACAGCAGGCGGTGCTGGGCCAAGGCCAGGAAGATCGTGAAGGACCTCAGCCATCCCAACAACGGACTGTTCTCTCTGTTGAGGTCAGGAAAGCGTTTCCGCTCCCTGAAGACCAACACAGAGAGACTGAGGAGGAGCTTCTTCCCGCAGGCGATACGGTCTCTCAATCATCACACCACCACATAGAACGGACCCACACATATGATTCTTACACACACATGCTGGACAGTCTGGACTTTGTTTACACTTAATCACTTTAAGCATATTTGCACTGCACAAGACACCTACAATGTGGTTTGCACAACAATGGACATTATATTTCTCCATCTCCATTTAATACTTGTAAAATGCTGCTGTTATTGTATGTATATTTATATTTCTTCATACATTCTTATATATTTCTATACTGTGTATTGTGTATTTTGTTGTACAGCTACTTTATTTTCAACTTTAATTCATATATAGTTATTTTATTCTTTCCCAGTTAAATTTACCCTTCATTCTAATTTGTATTGTATTGTGTATTTTGCTGTACAGTTATTTCAGTTATTTTATTTTAAAATTCAATTCATATATATTTTATCTTATTCCTTCCCAGCTAAATTTAACCTTCATTCTAATTTGTGTTGTACAGTTATTTTATTTTTCAACAAATTCATATATATATTTTATTTTATTCCTTCCTAGTTAAATTTACCCCTTTTTAATTTTCATATTTATTTCCTATCTTATTCATAGCCTTTTCTGTTTTTTCTTTAGGTCACGAGCAGTTGTGTAAGCATTTCACTGCATATCGTACTGTGTATGACTGTGTATGTGACAAATAAAAAAATTTGAATTTGAATTTAACAGGAAGAGATTTAGGCTACGTTCACACTGCATGCGAAAGCGCATCAAATCCGACTTTTTTGATCTGACCTATGCGACCCATATCCGATCACGGTATGACAGTGTGAACAGCACAAATCTGATATTTTCAAATCCAATCTGGGTCAATTTCGTACGTGGTACCGAATCCAATACATATCTGATGTTTTAGAAAGTGACTGCTGTTTGAATACCAATGTCACATTAAATTCGTCTTTTACGTCACTGACACAAGACAGATGCCAATTGTAAGCACCCGAGAATCGCCAGAGAAGACATCTTGAACGCTTCCTGGCCATCCCAATTAGATGTCAGGGAAACTGTTGGGAAGACAACGTTGGAGAAATGTGAACATTTTATTTGTACTGTATAATCTGCAGATTCTAACAGAAATCTGCAACTTCCTTTGAAGCACCGCTTAAGGGCCATCAGTCAAACAATATTGTTTGGTCTGGGTCTAAACAGAAAATGTTGTGTGTCACATCCTCTTTTGCGCATGTGGGCCACTTTGAGGGTTCACACTAGAATTTGTAGTGGGAACAAGCAGATAAAAAAATCGGATTTGATCAAAAAAATCGGAATTGAGCATTAAGACCTGCAGTGTGAACGTAGCCTTATACAGCTAGTGCTTAAAATCCAGTGTTATTCACAGTGCAGCATAATATTGACTGAATTAGTAAAATTTTCGAAACCCCTCCAATTTATTTTAGTTCAGTGTACACAGATTTATTAGCTAAGTAGGTAGAGTGGTCTCCCAATGGTCAGGGGTCAAATCCACCGAACTGCTAACCTGAGGGACCCCTGAGCCAGGTACTGTCAAGTTACCAATCCTGGGTGCTGGATTGGTAACTGCCCAATGTTTCTCTGAGTAAATGGGTTAAAGGCAGAGGACTACAAAATTTTCCACATGCGGGACTAAAAGGGATTAAAAAAATGGTTCAACATATTAACAGATTTCATTTGATTACATTAATTGTTTGTTTGTTTGTTTGTTTGTTTTTTCTCAGGCTGAACAGCTCTAACCTGTCAGAGAAAGGCTGTAAAGACTTGTTGTCAGTCGTCAGCTCCCAGTCCTGTAGTCTGAGAGAGCTGGACCTGAGTACCAACAGTCTGAACGACTCAGCAGTAAAGCTTCTGTCTGCTGCATTGGAGAGTCCACATGCTAAACTTAATATTCTGAGGTCAGATCAAATTGTTTTCTGTTTTGTTTGTTTATATGTTTGTTTTTGTTTGATCAACTAACAAAAATAATAAAACAATTTAACCAGTAAAGTTAAACTTTATCCATTTATTGTTGTTTTATATTATTATAATCATTTAGTTTAAAGTTAAAGTGAAGTTTTGCTAACTTGACCAGCACAAGACAAGGACAATCCTTTAAATTACAGGATTAGCTGTTGCAATTTGATTATACTTTAACAACAGTCGTTTTCATGTTTTTGTTTTCAGACTGAACATCTGTGAACTCTCAGAGGAGAACTGTGAAGCTCTATCCTCAGTTCTCAGCTCACAGTCCTCTAGTCTGAGAGAGCTGGACCTGAGTATCAAAAACCTGCAGGATTTAGGAGTGAAGCTTCTGTCTGCTGGACTACAAAGTTTAAACTGTAAACTAAATACTCTGAGGTCAGGCCAAATGACATTTTGTGTTAAGAATTATGTTTACTTTAAAAATAGAAATACTGAATTTAATCTTGTGAAATATATTAACGACCTTTTTATCAGTGTTTGTTTAGATTGCCTTTTACTTTTCAGACTGAGTGGCTGTAACCTCTCAGAGAGAAGCTGTGAAGCTCTGTCCTCAGTTCTCAGCTCCCAGTGCTCTTGTCTTAGAGAGTTGGACCTTAGTAACTGTGACCTGCAGGATTCAGGAGTGAAGCTTCTTACTGCTGGACTAAAGAGCTCACAGTGTGTAGTGGAAACTCTCAGGTCAGGATTCAAACTTTTCCACATTTGATTATTTAAAATGTAAATTGATGCATAAACAGGTAACCTTTATAGAGCTTTTAAGTGTGAATGGATTATTAGATTCTGAATTACTTTTAAAAGTTTTCATAGTCATGTTTGTTTATTAAAAAATACTTCATGTGCTTGCTAATTTAAAGATTAGGGCACCTTTGTGCCCATAACATATAAATCAGATTTATTAAGGAATAAAATAAGGAGTTAGTGGTGATTAGTGATTGTTTGTTGTTTGTTTTTCATTCACAGTACTCACTTTTAAGGGCTGACTTGTCAAAATGAGATTTTTATCTTTTCAGCCTTCCCCACCAACAAACTGGCTGGAGAGGTGGTCAAAGACAAAGGAATGTCTTTGATCCTGCTGCTTGAACTAAGGCCTACAAATTTAAGTAACACAATGACAACATTTAACAATTTGACTCCAACAGTAGGGGGCGTAGATCAACCGGTAAATTGAGGGGTTCACTTTGACGATCAGCTCTCTCTTCACCACAACAGACCGGTACACCGTCCGCATCACTGCAGCCGCTGCACCAATCCGTCTGTCGATCTCTCGCTCTTTTCTCCCATCACTCGTGAATAAGACCCCAAGATACTTAAACTCCTCCGCTTGGGGCAGATTCTCGTCCCTAACCCGGAGTGGGCACTCCACCCTTTTCCAGCTGAGGACCATGGCCTCAGATTTAGAGGTGCTGATTCTCATTCCCACCACTTCACACTCGGCTGCGAACTGTTCCAAGGCGAGCTGGAGACGACCAAAGTGAAAGCTTTCCGCCACTTGTCTACACCTAGAAATTCTGTCCATAAAAATTATGAATAGAATTGCTGACAAAGGGCTGTCGTGGTGGAGCACATCACCCACCAGGAATGAGTCCGACTTGTTGCCGGATATGTGGACCTAGTTCTTGCAACGGTCAGATAAGGACTCAATGGCCCATAGCAATTGGCCAGACACCCCATACTCTCAGAGCCCCCCCTCCCCCACAGGACCCCCTGAGGGTCGAATGCCTTCTCCAAGTCCACAAAACACATGTAGACTGGTTGGGCAAACTCCCATGCACCCTCAAGTATCCTTTAGAGGATAAAGAGCTGGTCCAGTGTTCTGCGACCAGGACGAAAACCGCAATTTTCCTCCTATATCCAAGGTTCAACTAACAGACGAACTCTCCTCTCCAGCACCCTGGCATAGACTTTCCCAGGGAGGCTGAGGAGTGTGATTCCCCTGTAGTTGGTACACACCCTCCGGTCCCCTTTCTTAAAGATGGGGACCACCATCCCGGTCTTCCAGTCCAGGGCTGCTGCCCCTGATCCCCACGCAACATTGCAGAGACGTGTCAACCAAGACAGCCCTACAACATTCAGAGCCTTCAGGAACTCGGGGCAGACCTCGTCCACCCCAGGGGATCTGCCACTAAGGAGTTGTTTAACTGCCTTAGTGACCTCGCCCCCAGAGATAGAGATTGACAGACCACGTGACTTTCACGCATTGCATGCCGGGTACTAATGACAAAACAAAGCAATGCATCAAACGCAAGCATTTGCAGCACCGCAAAACGTTCATTCTCCGGTTCCAATACCTTCTTGCTTTTTCTTTGTCCCCCCAAAAATTTATGTACAAAACGAAGGAGAACAATGCCGGTCCGTACAAAGACAGACTTGATGAAAAGTCAAAGAAAAGATACGAGGAAAAAAATCAAACGAGTGAAAGGGTCAGACCCTTACGAGCACACAGAGTGGACAAAAGACGTTAGCATGCTTCCCAACTTTCACCACGCTCATGTTTATAATTATACGGTTCTTGGAGTGAGTGCATACAGTCATGAAGTTTAGTAACGTCAGGTCACTGCAACAAGCCCAGGTACAGTTTACCGACGGATGGGTACAGGACCTTGAAATGCACCGTGTAGAACGAAAGACCATGTAGGAACAAAAATAAGTTAACCAGTCTCACAAATCGTCTTCATGAATGCACGTTCGTTAACTGTTTATTAATACGACCTTTAAGCTCAACGGTAATTAATTAGTAGTGGAAATTATTTATGGTAGCCATTACAGAAATGTAGCAGTGACAATAATATTGTATGCTGTAATCGTACTGGGCAATTAGTGATACAAAAAAACCTGTTTTATCCTTTGAATAAAAGTATATGTTTTTGTCAATGTACCATGGTAATAACAGAAGCGAAACGCAATATTGTGTCAGGACAATTCACTTTTTATGCACAATAAACAAAGGAGCATAGCGCGACAATTTCTGTTCAGCACCAGACTTGCTTGTAACCTATATCACCAAATATGTTAAGAATAATGACGTATTAACTACTACAAAACACTTACCTTTGTGGAAATGCTTGGAGCAGACTACCATGTGAGCTGGAGTGTTCTGGGATGTTATATTTGGTCTTTGAATGGCTGCAATCCAGGCCATCCGTCGGCTCTTTGTTACTTCGGAAACATGGCTTGAACAATTTCTCTTCAACGACGTAATCCGATAACAACCGATCTCTTTACCCATCGGCTTCCCATGGCTGACATGCGACCGGCTATTGCAGTTAATAACACAACAGCTTCTTGCCATTTTTTGTGTTTCTTTTTATCACTGTGTAACTGATTTCAATTGAAAGCCTGCGTGCGTTAGTGCCGCTTGTCACGTGTTCCCAGAATCCTTTGCGGTTTTACCCCTGAATGACGTCACATTTTCAATCTCTTGGTGGGTCATCCCCTTCGTCCCCAGAGTCTGCTTCCGCCACAGAAGACGTGCCAGTGGGATTGAGGAGGTCCTCGGAATATTCCTTCCACCGCCTGACGATTTTCTCAGTCAAAGTCAGCAGCACTCCACCTGCACTATACACAGTGCAGTTAGAACACCGCTTTCCCCTCCTGAGACACCTGAATTGCCAGAATCTCTTTGAGGCAGTCCGAGAGTCTTTTTCCATGGCCTCTCCAAACTCCTCCCACACCTGAGTTTTTGCTTCCGCCACCGCCGGTGCTGCATTCTGCTTAGCCTGTTGGTACTTATCAGCAGTGTTGGTCAAGTTACTTGAAAAAAGTAATCAGTAACTAATTACTGATTACTTCCCCCAAAAAGTAATCCAATTACTTTACTGATTACTTATTTTCAAAAGTAATTAATTACTTAGTTACTTAGTTACTTTTTAAAAACACGATTTACAACCTGAATAGATAAAGCAATAGATCTTTCAGCCCAATTCTGCTTTTTCTGCATAATCCATCATACAAAATGTAATCAAATGGAAACGTCTCTTTTTAAAACTTTAAACTTTAAATCTTTTAACTTTATGCATCAAGCAAAAATTTAATTATATGCAACATTCTCTGACTGGAAGAAATTTGTTTAACATTTAAACCTATTTTCTGCACATTCCAGCATATAAAATAAAATATTTTTTTGTGTTTACACTCACTCTTTCAAATAGATGCAAGTAAAACACAGCAGAAAATAAATAAAATCAAAGACTAATGGTCCTGTTGCTCTATTTTCACCTGTAAAGCAGGAGTGGGTTAGGCGGAGGTTTACCCTGGTGCAGGTGTGCCGCAGCGGTCAGTGGAAGAATCCGCGAGTTGCTCTGTGAATTTCACATTACGTCGTAGCGCACTCGGTGCTTGCTTGGAAGTTTATGGGTTTTTTTCGCTGTAAAAAGAAGTTTTCTTCCCATGCACAACGGACACTAATGTTTTTGTCAGTTTTTATGGAATCAAACTCAAAATAAGGTCAGTACTTCCATGCTTTAAACGCTGCACGCTCATACTCTGCACACAGCTGTTGTCACAAACGTCACACTCGCTTACGTCACTGTTATGAGACATTCTCGCAAAAAATCACGGTTTTAGTAATGCAGTAACACAGCGTTCCTACGTGAAAGTAACGGTAATCTAATTACCGTTTTTGCAATAGTAAACCTTTACATTACTCGTTACTAGAAAAAAGTAATCAGATTACAGTAACGCGTTACTGCCCATCTCTGCTTATCAGCTGCCTCCGGATTCCCACAGGCTAACCAAGCCTAGTAGTACTCCTTCTTCAGCTTGGTGGCTCCCCTCACCTCTGGTGTCCACCATTTGGTTCAAGGATTACCACCACAACAGGCACCAACTACTCTGCGGCCACAGCTCCGTGCAGCGGCTTCGGCAATAGAGGTGCTGAACATGGTCCATTCGGACTCAATTCTCCCAGTCTCCCTCAGAAGGCTGTTGAAGCTCTGCCGGAGGTGTGCGTTGAAGATGTCGTGGACCGGGGCCTCTGCTAGACATTCCCAGCACATCCTCACTGTGCGTTTAGGTGCGCCAGGTCTGTCCAGCATCCTGCCTCGCCACCTGATCCAACTCACAACCAGATGGTGATTATTTGACAGCTCAGCCCCTCTCTTTACCTGAGTGTCGAAAACATATGGCAATCAGGCTACAGAATCCAATGTGCATTGTTGAAAGTTGTACTGTGCAATAAAAAAAATCTGTGAAAAAGCGAGGCAGTGAAGGATGAACAGCGGGACCACTGTATACTGTTAATAAACAATAACATATATTTTATATGACAGTATACAGTCGTGGCCAAAACTTTTTAGAATGACACAAATATTAGTTTTCACAAAGTTTGCTGCTTAACTGCTTTTAGATCTTTGTTTCAGTTGTTTCTGTAATATACTGAAATATAATGACAAGCACTATGTTTCAAAGGCTTTTATCGACAATTACATGACATTTATGCAAAGAGTCAGTATTTGCAGTGTTGGCCCTTCTTTTTCAGGACCTTTGCAATTCGACTGGGCATGCTCTCAATCAACTTATGGGCCAAATCCTTACGTGTGCATGTTGCTCCATCGTGCTTGAAAATGCATTGTTCTTTACCAAACTGTTGTTGGATTGTTGGAAGAAATTGCTGTTGGAGGGTGTTTTGGTACCATTCTTTATTCATGGCTGTGTTTTTGAGCAAAATTGTGAGTGAGCCCACTCCCTTGGATGAGAAGCAACCCCGCACATGAATGGTCTCAGGATGCTTTACTGTTGGCATGACACAGGACTGATGGTAGCGCTCACCTTTTCTTCTCTGGACAAGCCTTTTTCCAGATGCCCCAAACAATCGGTAAGAGGCTTCATCTGAGAATATGACTTTGCCCCAGTCCTGAGCAGTCCATTCACCATACTCTCTGCAGAAGATCAATCTGTCCCTGATGGTTGTTTTTGGAGAGAAGTGGCTTCATTTGGGGAGAAGTGCCCTTCTTGACACCAGGCCATCTTCCAAAAGTCTTCACCTCATTGTGCGTGCAGATACGCTCACACCTGCCTGCTACCATTCCTAAGCAAGCTCTGCACTGGTGGTACTCCGATCCCGCAGCTGAATCCTCTTTAGGACACTATCCTGGCACTTGCTTGACTTTCTTGGATGCCCAGAAGCCTTCTTAACAAGAATTGAACCTCTTTCTATGAAGTTCTTGATGATGTGCTATAAATTGTTGATTTAAATGCAATCTTAGTAGCCAAAATATTCTTGCCTGCGAAGCCATTTTTATGCAACGCAATGATGGCTGCACGCATTTCTTTGTAGGTCACCATGGTTAACAATGGAAGAACAATGATTTCAAGCATCACCCTCCTTTTAACATGTCAAGTCTGCCATTCTAGCCCAATCAGCCTGACATAATGATCTCCAGTTTTGTGTTCGTCAACATTCTCACCTGAGTTAACAAGACTATTACTGAAATGATCTCAGCAGGTCCTTTAATGACAGCAGTGAAATGCAGTGGGGTGTGATCTATTCATATATCTTCCTCCAAGCTAGGTCCTTTTTGTTCTCGGTACAGGAAAGAGCTGGTGTCGTACTTTGAACTAAGTCAGAGGATCACACCACCAGGCTCCTGATTGGTTGTCATGGCGCGACTTGACGCTGGAGTTCAGATCTTTCCAACTCAAGCGGTAGATGCAATAAGCGCGAATGCACAAAATGCACCACACAAACTGATGTGCGTATTTTTATTCGCGCATCCAAGTACTACGTGTTTTCACGACACGAAATCGCGTTCAGTGTGAACTCACCGTTATAGTTAGAGCTGTATCTGGTGACCCTGAACCATCCCTTAGTTATGCTGCTATAGGCTCAGGCTGTTGGTGGACTGCCCATGATGCTCTGCTTTCTTCTCCACTCCCCTCTTTTCACTCCTGATGCTTTTATATGTCACTACTGCCGACACCGTTTTTAAAGTGGTACACAATCTGCAGACTCTCTCTCCGGATGCTCCTAATTTTAATCATGGTGATTTTAACAATTGTAATCTCAATAAATCACTGAACAATTTCTTTCAATATGTCACTTGTCCTACAAGACGCTGGATTTGTGTTATGGACCAATTAAGGGGGCATATAATTCTGTATCCGGACCTGCACTAGGTTCTTTGGATCACAATGTTATTCAGCTCATCCCAGCTTACAGATCTGTGATTAAGAGGGAGAAGACCTTTGTGAAGCGGACTAATGTCTGGGCAAAAGACAGCAGTGTTGCCCCTCAGGGGTGTTTTGATTGCACTGACTGGTCCTTCTTTCAAGAGAGGACTTCTGATTTGGATGAACTCACTGATGTGGTGTGTAGCTACATCTCTTTTTGCAAAGACTCTGTGATTCCAGTCAGAGAATTTAAGACTTTCCCCAATGACAAACCGTGGCTGTCTAAAGATATTAAGGATCTGATTCCTAAAAGAAAAATTGCGAGGGAGACATTCCCACTGTGAGACTATTGAAGAAGGAGGGGAGGGCTGCCATAAAGATTGCCAAGATGAGGTATAGAAATAAGATTGAGGCAGAACTCAGCAGTAACCTCAAAAGAGCTTTGCTTGGGTTGAAAACAATGGCAGGGCTACAGACGAAAGGCAAAAGTAATATCACCTTAAAGGGGTTTACCTCTGACAAACATCTGGCAGACAGTCTTAAGAGTTTTTATCTTCATTTTAGAGAACTTTGCCTGTTCTAGGCAGACCAGCACACTGAGGGAAAAGACTATCACTCCCCCATCATATTGTATTGATGAGAAGGGGGTAGCTAATTTCTTTACACACACTTAAAGTAAGCATCCTGGTCCTGACAACATCTGTGGACAGGTACTGAGAACTTGCTGAGTGGGATTTTTCACCATATTTTCTCACTTTCTTTAGATCTACAGACAGTACCTAAGATTTGGAAACATGCTGTGATTGTTCCAGTTGCTAAGGGCCTTCTATTGTTGAACCTATATTAAAGAAACCAAATTTGGACCCATCTCTTCCAATCAGTTACAGGCCAATATCAAAATTACCATTGGTGTCAAAGATCTTGGAAAAAACAGTTGCAGAACAACTTAACAACTTTTTGAAGAAGAACAATTTTCTGGACATTTTCCAGTCTGGTTTCCGCAAATTGCATTCTACTGAAACCGCTTTGCTTAAAGTGTCTAGTGACATTCTGATGACAGCAGACACTGGAGAGTACACCGTTCTGGTTCTGTTGGATCTCAGCTCTGCTTTTGATACTGTTGATCACAGCATCATGATAAATAGGCTGAAGGACTTATTTGGGATTACTGGTGTTGTTTTAAAATGGTTTATGTCGTATCTATCTGAGAGATCCTTTACTGTCTGTATAAATCATGTGCTGTCGGAAACATCAGTTCTGCCTTCTGGGGTACCTCAAGGATCTGTTTTAGATCCGATTCTCTTTTTGTATATAGTCCCTCTAGTCCAAATTATCAGATGTTACAATAATATTTCTTATCATCTCTATGCTGATGACATTCAGTTATACTGTTCTTTCAAAGCTTCTGAGTTGTATAAATTGTCTTGTTTAAATAATTGTCTGTCAGAAATCAAACAATGGTTAAATGACAATTTCCTTCAGTTAAATGCAGATAAAACAGAAACTTTGATTATTGCACCTTATCACATGCTCTCAGAAATTAAGCAGCATATCAGTTTTTTAGATCCTTCATTTCAGTCGAGTCTCAGAAACTTGGGTGTTATATTTGACAGTTCAATGTCTCTTGAGAAACACTCTAAACAACTTGTCCGGAACTGTTTTTATCATTTAAGAAACATTTCTAAACTCAGACTGGTGTCAAAGGCAGAACTTGAGATGATTATTCATGCTTTTATCTCTTCTCGTTTCGATTATTGTAACGGTCTTTTTACGTGTCTCAACAAATCAGCTCTGGGTCGCCTTCAGTCTGTACAGAATGCCACCGCAAGACTTTTAACTGGCACAAACAAGAGGTCACATATTACTCCAGTTTTGGCTTCTTTTCATTGGTTGCCTGTAAATTTTAGGGTTCATTTTAAAATTTTAGTTGTAACTTTTAGAGCTCTGCACGGTGAAGCTCCCCAGTATATCTCTGACCTGTTGAAACCTCATGCTTCATCCCGAGCACTTAGGTCTTCAGGTCAGAGGCTATTGGTGGTCCCACGTACTAGGTTTAAAACACGTGGGGATCGGGCTTTTCAGGCACTGGCACCTAGGCTGTGGAACTCTCTGCCGTTGTCGTTACGCTGTCTAGACTCTACTGAATCCTTTAAAAAGCAGCTGAAGGCATTTTTATACAAACGGGCTTTTAATTAAATTTAACTTGTATGTCTGATCTTATTGTAAAGCACTTTGTGATTTTTGTCTGTGAAATGTGCTATATAAATAAATTTTACTTACTTACTTACTTCTCCTAAGGCACTTAATGATTATAAGCCTGTGGCTCTGACTTCTTTAGTGATGAAGTCATTTGAGAAGATAATTAGGAGGAGATTTTAATGCATGTTTAACACCATCTTGACCCTTTCCAGTTCGCCAAGGGCAGGAAGAGGTGTGGAGGATGCTGTTGTCACACTAATATTGTAGGCTGTTACCTTACACCGTTAAACAGCTTGAGATAACTGTTGGTGTCTGTTGAGAATTGTCACTTATAAATAGTTAAATTGAATGGATGTAAATGGATGGATGTTATTGTGACAAAGGGAAAATGATTGTTGACAGATGGATTGTTGTTTTGTGTGTCTGCAGTCTGTCAGGCTGTCTGATCACAGAGGAAGGCTGTACTTCTCTGGCCTCAGCTCTGAGCTCCAACCCCTCCCATCTGAGAGAGCTGGACCTGAGCTACAATCATCCAGGTGACTCAGGAATTAAGCTGCTGTTGGCTGGAGTGAAGGATCCAGGCTGGAGACTGGACACTCTCAGGTATGGAGAAAATGTCTGATAGAGGAGGAAGAGCTGGAATCATTTGCTGTGTCCTTCACTCACTTCCTGTTTGTTTCCTGCAGATGAGACATAAACAATCACACATGCAGGAATATTTTCAGGGACAGACACACTAGTCTAGCTGGATAGTACATGGGTATTTATGTAGGGGTCTCCAAGGAGTCTGTTTGCAGGAACATTAATGATAACTGATAAGTCATGTTGAGAGTTTCATTAAAAGTAGACCTACAGTTAGGTCCATAAATATTTGGACAGAAACAACATTTTGTAACTTTAGGTCACAGGTATACTGTACCTGAGTCCATTGTGTACCTAATAAAGTGTCAGCCATGTGTATGTTTCCCATGCTGTATGTCCACAGTCACAGTGACAGTCAGTGACACTGACAGAAGGATGAAACAAGGCTGTGAATCATTTCAGTCTGTGTGTGTGACAAAGAGGCAGACAGGAGCAGCTAACATTTGGAAATGGAAGCCTAAATACTGGAAACTTTGATAACCTAATGCTGCTAATGGGCCTTGATAAAATCAATTCTTCATTCTCATTCTGTTGTTTGAGAACAATAACAGAAAATTATGTACTTGCTCAAATTGTTATAATGCAGGGAAAAGGAGTGTTAGCATTCCATACTCACATTGTTAAAATAAAATATATTTTTTAATGTACAATTTCTGTTTGCATTTCAATTTCTGAAAATTATTGGTTAAACATGTTTGTGGTTACAGCAAAAATGTGACTTTTTTCTAATGACTATTTTCTATTTTCTCCAATGACTGGAGACATGGTGTTGATGAATGTGTCAGAACTAATCCAAAGACCCCTCATCTGGGACTCTCCTCAGCTCTTTCTGGGATAGTGGCGCGGCTGCCCCTCTGTTGGTCTTCCTTGGTCTCTTGTGTTCTGGGGGCCTCTGGATGTCTGGAGTCTTGATCTCCTCCATACCTGCTTCATGCCCTGGAGGTCGGGGCAGTGGCCCCCCACACCCTCTAGCAGATCATTACATGAAGGAACCTTTTAAAAACAAGCGCGTTCATGCTCACAGGTGTACACACGGGTGATCACACACACAAATTACACCCTTTTTGGCTCCTACCTCAAAGCACACTGTGCGCTGTCGATCTCACGTGCTGCACAATAATGTTTAATATTTAGTATTTACTGTCATATTCTCATATATCATTGTGATCTTGTTTATTACTCTCGTTTTCTTCTGCTTGCTTTCTTTTTTCTTTCTCAACAGGTGATCCAGGTGATCGATATATGTATTTTTTGTCTGCTTATTCTGTTGGTTTTTGTTTTTTGCCCTTTTTCCCCGTCCCTCTTCTCAGGTTTTTTTCTTTCCCTCTTTCTTTCTCCACATTCTCTCCTCCAGTCAAGTCTGTCCCGTATTCAGCAAGTGAAAATAAAATAAACAATAAAAAGTTGAATCAAATGGACCATTACGGCAAGGCTGGGATGGTCCATTTGGTAAAGTAAATCCGTTGGGCATCTTTCTTCGCCTTTAGACAATAATTCTGATGGCAAAAGAACCAAACGGGACAGGTTAAAAAAAAAAAAAAAAAAAAAAAAAAAAAAAGAACTAATCCAAAGATATAACCCTGTTCAGTCTGGAGAAATGGCATCATCCAGTCTGTCCTGTTTCCATCAATCACTGTGCCGTCTTCAGGACCTGTAAAGGTCCAGAATGAGGGACAAACACATCTCTACAGACCTTTCACATCATGGAGATAAACTGTTCACATTTCTTCCTTCAGGCAGACGATACAGAGTGTTGTTAACAAAAAACAGACACCACAGACAATTCATTCCCCCGGGCTTTCACTTTGATGAACACTGTGAATGTTCATGTGTATGAGAGCCATGTAATGTCCATGTGTGCATGCTGACTGTGCTGCTCTGACCCCCCTCCTCCTTTCAGGGTGGAGCCTGCTGGAGTCCGATGGTTGAGACCAGGTCTGAGGAAGTGTAAGTGTGTTTTTAATGGGATTCATGAAAACAAAGCAGCACACATTCAACCATCTTGTCTCGCCTCTGTCAGTGCACCCCAGGGTGACTGTGGCTACCATGTAGCTTGCCATCACCAGTGTGTGAATGGGTGGATGACAGGTTGTGTGAAGCACTTTGGGGTCCTTAGGGACTAGAAAAGCGCTATACAAATACAGGCCATTTGCCATTTACCATCTTCATGATTCTGATGTCAGGAGTCATCATCAAAGTATCAATCAATGAACAGATGATGGATCAATAACTGCAGCTGGATTGTGTTTGTTCTCTCCATCAGATTCCTGTCAACTCACAATCGACACAAACACAGTGAACACAAACCTCCAACTGTCTGACAACAACAGGAAGGTGACACAAGTGAGAGAGGTTCAGTCATATCCTGATCATCCAGACAGATTTGAAGGATGTTATCAGCTGCTGTGTAGAAATGGTCTGACTGGTCGCTGTTACTGGGAGGTCGAGTGGAGAGGATGGGTTCGTATATCGTTGACTTACAGAAGAATCAGAAGGAAAGGAGAAATTAAAGATTGTTTGTTTGGATGGAACGATCAATCCTGGAATCTCTTCTGCTCTGATGAGCATGGTCTTCAATCGGTCTGGCACAACAAGGTTAAAATATCCGTCTCCTCCTCCTCCTCTTCCTCCTCTGTCTCTAACAGAGTAGCAGTATATGTGGACTGTCCTGCTGGCACTCTGTCCTTCTACAGAGTCTCCTCTGACACTCTGATCCACATCCACACCTTCAACACCACATTCACTCAAACTCTTTATCCTGGGTTTTGGTTCTGGTCTCCTGGTGCCTCAGTGTCCCTGTGCTGAGTGGAGTGTAAAGAGTGTCTCCTGTTAGAGAAACACTCTGACTGTTGAACAGATAGTTCAGTCTGTACATGTCTGTCTCGTTCACTCAGAAACATGTTTTCAGATTCATGGATTCAATCAGTTGATGTTTGAAACTCTTCTAAATGATTCCTTGTTTGATTTCTCTTTCTTAATGGGATGTTTCCATCACCGCTGAATAAGTGGACATCCAATAGTACTCAGTGTATCAAATATGAAAGACAAATAAAGAAATATTAAAGACATTCAGCATCTCTCATGTTTCTGTCATTCTATAAAAACAGCTGCTTTTAAAACTGATCCAATCACAAAAACATGAACTTCCATATTGATCAGATCAATACGTACTGCTCTGATGTCACTAACATCTCCTTGAACTCTTCATTGATGGGGATTTGTGGCCCTCTGCTGGTGAGAAGATGAACTGCATGATGTCAGTTTAATGAGCACAGATGACATGAAGTGTTTTTAAATCTGCTTTTTCTAATTGTTCAGGGTCCTGCTCCAGGAAACAGCTTCAACAAACTCTGGCTTTCAAAATAAGACCTCAGTCTGAGTTTTTTAAAAAGCTATTATTTTGGAGGGAGCTGACATTTAATCATCATATTATCAGTTTGTCAATGGGCATTATTAGCAGTTATCAGCCCCATAACTGTGGCTCAGATTGGCCCTGCTGCACCTGTTAGCAGGCTCAGTAGGTCGTTATCACCAATTGGTGAGCCGGATCGCTGTTTGCTGTTGGAGGGACGATGATAAATCCAGATCCAGTACAGACAGACTCCTGTTCACTTCACATCTATTTAATCAGTTTGAATATGATTTCCTCATGAACAGAAACCGATTTCATAATGAAAAGGCTTCTGAATGTTACTCTTTTGCCACGAGCATCATCTGTATGATGGAAGCCTGGAAATAGTTTTTTGCTAGTATATTACTTTAGCTGACGCTAACTTCAAAGCACGCCATGAGAATAACGTTACTAATGTTCAGTTTCACTTTACTTTGTCACATCTGTGACACACGTCACTTAAATAAAGAAGGAAATATTGGCTCTGTTTTATCTGCTGTGCCCAAAAGTGACTCCCCTTATTTAAACTGCTGTGAATAACTTGTTGGTCTATAATATGTGAAACGTGTCAAATGTATCCATCATGAAAGATATCAGGTCATCTTGAGCCACAAAAACATTCCTATCGTGAGGTAAAAGCTGGAATCAGTTTGTTGCAGAGGGACATTTATATATCCAATATTTATCCAGCTAAAGTCACATTGAAATTCAAAAATGGCTTTTCAAGAGTCGTCTGTACAAGAGGATGATCAACCTATCTCTAATAATCGGCTATGTACCACAGGCCTTCAAGCTGGCTGTAGTTAAACCTTTACTCAAAAAGCATCTCTAGACCCAGCTGTCTTAGCTAATTATAGGCCAATCTCCAACCTTCCTTTCATATCAAAAATCCTTGAAAGAGTAGTTGTCAAACAGCTAACAGATCATCTGCAGAGGAATGGCTTATTTGAAGAGTTTCAGTCAGGTTTCAGAGCTCATCACAGCACAGAAACAGCTTTAGTGATGGTTACAAATGATCTTCTTATGGCCTCTGACAGTGGACTCATCTCTGTGCTTGTCCTGCTAGACCTTAGTGCAGCGTTCGATACTGTTGACCATTATATCCTATTAGCGAGATTAGAACATGCTGTAGGTATTACAGGTACTGCACTGCAGTGGTTTGTATCATATCTATCTAATAGACTCCAATTTGTACATGTAAATGGAGAGTCCTCTTCACACACTAAGGTCAATTATGGTGTTCCACAGGGTTCAGTGCTAGGACCAATTCTGTTTACATTATACATGCTTCCCCTAGGCAGCATCATTAGAAGACATAGCATAAATTTTCACCGCTATGCAGATGACACGCAGCTCTATCTATCCATGAAGCCAGGTAACACACACCAATTAGTTAAATTGCAGGAATGTCTTAAAGACATAAAGACCTGGATGGCCGCTAACTTTCTGCTTCTTAATTCAGATAAAACTGAGATTATTGTACTCGGCCCTGAAAATCTTAGAAATATGGTATCTAAGCAGATTCTTACTCTGGATGGCATTACCTTGGCCTCCAGTAACACTGTGAGGAACCTTGGAGTCATTTTTGACCAGGATATGTCCTTCAGCGCACATATTAAACAAATATGTAAGACTGCTTTCTTCCATTTGCGCAACATCTCTAAAGTTAGAAATATCCTATCTCAGAGTGACGCTGAAAAACTAGTTCATGCATTTCTTACTTCCAGGCTGGACTACTGTAATTCATTATTATCAGGAAGTCCTAAAAACTCGCTGAAAAGTTTTAAGCTAATCCAAAATGCTGCAGCAAGAGTCCTGACAGGGACTAGAAAGAGAGAGCATATTTCTCCTGTTTTGGCTTCCCTTCATTGGCTTCCTGTTAAATCCAGAATTGAATCCCTGAATCTTCCCTTAGTTATGTTGCAATAGACGTAGGCTGCCGGGGATTCCCATGATGCATTGAGTTTTTCCTTTCCAGTCACCTTTCTCACTCACTATGTGTTAATAGACCTCTCTGCATCGAATCATATCTGTTATTAATCTCTGTCTCTCTTCCACAGCATGTCTTTATCCTGTTTTCCTTCTCTCACCCCAACGGGTCGCAGCAGATGGCCCCGCCCCTCCCTGAGCCTGAGCCTGGTTCTGCCGGAGGTTTCTTCCTGTTAAAAGGGAGCTTTTCCTTCCCACTGTCGCCAAAGTGCTTGTTCATAGGGGGTCATATGATTGTTGCGTTTTTCTCTGTATTTATTATTGTGCGATCTACTGTACAATATAAAGCACCTTGAGGCGACTTTTGTTGTGATTTGGCGCTATATAAATAAAATTGAATTGAATTGAATTGGCTGCTTATCGGGGCCTGGAGCCTGGGGCTTGCTCGGGCAACTTCGGGGGTGGGGTGCCCTCGGCCTCTCGGCCTGGGGCTCGGTCACTCTGGCACAGCTGGCTGCCGGCGGAGCTCACGGGCATGTCACTGCAACCCCCCCTGGCTTCTGCTCCGCGGCTGCTGAGCAACCCCTCATCTGGGACTCTCCTCAGCTCTTTCTGGGATAGTGGCGTGGCTGCCCCTCTGTTGGTCTTCCTTGGTCTCTTGTGTTCTGGGGGCCTCTGGATGTCTGGAGTCTTGATCTCCTCCATACCTGCTTCATGCCCTGGAGGACGGGGCTGTGGCCCCCCACACCCTCTAGCAGATCATTACATGAAGGAACCTTTTAAAAATAAGCGCACTCATGCTCACAGGTGTACACACGGGTGCTCACACACACACAAACTACACCCTTTTTGGCTCCTACCTCAAAGCAACTGTGCGCTGTCGATCTTATGTGCTGCACAATAATGTTTAATATTTAGTATTTACTGTTATATTCCCATATATCATCATGATGTTGTTTATTGTATTGCTCTCGTTTTATTCTGCGTGTTTTCTTTTTTTCTTTCTCAACAGGTGATCCAGGTGATTGATATATGTATTTTTTTATTTGTCTGCTTATTTAGTTGTTGTTGTTTTTTTTGCCCTTTATCCCCGTCCCTCTTCTCCGCTGTTTTTCCCCCCTCTTCCTTTCTCCCTTTTCTTCATTCAAGTCTGTCCCGTATCTAGCAAGTGAAAATAAAAAAAATGAATAAAATAAACATTAAAGGGTGAAAAAAAAGATCAAGCAATACAGATTCTCAAGTTCAAAAATATTCCCCATCAGTAACACACAACAATATCAAAAACACTGGTCCACATTGAGGAGGAAAAGTCCATGAATTTTATCTGAGTGTTCATGAGAAATGTCCAAGCGCTATTGTCCTTAAATGGGGGGATGAATGATGTGTATGGTTGTGGAAATCAGTTGTTGCGAAATCAGTTTCACTCCGGTTCTTTTTGTTCCCCGGGCATCTAGAGACGGCACCAGACTCAGTAGTCATTTTCACAAAAACCTGTATTCATCTTTATTCATCTCCAGTTAAGCAAGACACTTCTTCAGCTGAGAGTCTAAGAGTGAAGACACACACGTTGCAGATTTTACTTGCAAGGGCGGTCACAGAGCGCTCACACGAGAGTGGGGGCCCTGTGATCAGCGCTCTGTTCTTGCACTTGCCTTTATTTATACACGAGGAAAATGAAAACATGAAAACATTTGTTCAGTGGAATGTTGATACGTGAGCATTTGCGTATGTGATTGTGTGTGTGTGTGTGTGGTCAGAACTGCTTGTTCAACTTCTTGCTATCACTGTGGGAAGATTCAGAAAGAAATATCAGAACACGTTTTATAAAGAACAATCAGTTCTAAGCAAGGAAAAGGTCATCATGCAGTATTGTCTCACATGTAAACTTATATCATTAAAAGCTTATACCGACTACTAAGTACAATTGTCCCTTAACTCACACAGAGTGCAATCAGTGTCCTCCTCCCTGGATTTGAAGGACAGGTGGGCTCACAACATCCCAACAATCATTGCAGCCTGGTGGTGGAACATATATTTGGGTCCAGAGATGGAGCAGTGCTCCCTCTCTGAGTCTTTGAGGCTGTTTTCTGTTTGAGTCTGGCTTCAGTTCAGTCTAATTTAGCAGCTGTGACATCAGAGATGGTAGGGGAGGAACAGCCACACCCACAGGTGAGTTTCCCACCCAGAAAGAGAGCATGAACATCACCTCTGTCTGCGCTGTGTTGGTCACAAGCTTTGTTCTGGGCTTTGAAGTGAAGGGCTGGAGCTTGTGAGTGATGCAAGCGGAGAGCTGTGTTTGCACATGCTCAGTGTGACAGGATGTAGACTGGCTGTGAAAGCTGAATGCTCTCTGGTTAGAAGTGATGTCACACATTAGGATAACTGTGCTAGCTCTCTGTCAGAGTACCAGGGCTTCGCTTTGACCACATCACTCTCAGTACACAGCATGATTTGTGCGCTGTAAACAGGAAGCAGAGGAGCAGGACTGAGGTAAACCTCTGAGGGATCAAACTGAGACTGAGCTCCAGTTGTGTCCACATGTTTCTGCTCTGCTGTGTGTTTGATGATTATTTCAGGTATAGATTATGACATATGACCAGTGTGAGATTATTATACCATCTTATGCCACCTTATACTTCTAATCAAAGAATAAAGCTATAAGAAAGTGAGAAATGGTCAGACACACAGATTTTGCAGGACTGTCCACATCTCCCACGTCCGGACGTCTGTAATGCTCAAAGTGTTGTATTCAATAATGACACTGTTGATTGAGCATTTATACTCCGAATGTTGTTCTTCCTTCAGCCCAAAGATCAAAGAATTGGGAGATTCATCACCAGTCTGATGTGAGTCAAATTTGCTGCCATCAGCAATAATTTTTCAAATATATTCATCGGTGTTTGAGCAGTTATGATATCAGGGACAATCTAGACATGTGCGACAATACTGAAGATGACACATGACACACCTTAAACATCATGTGATCCACTCTCAGTCTGCACTTTCATTCATGACTTCAACAGGTTGAAATGAGCTTTGAAGTAACATTCAGCGAAATAAAGTTTTCATCTCATGATTCATGTGAGCACCAGATGAACTTTACAAAGAATCAGTGGATTTATCTTCTTTTTTAGATTAACTTTGATCACTTAAGATGGCTCTAACTTCTCACTCACTAACCTCTCATATGAGTTCAGATCAACTTTTCGTGTCTTCACACATAAGAATGTGCTAGTCTGAGCAGTCAGACGACATACTTTGAGACCAGCCCATGAAGGTGTGGCCCTGTCACACTCTTCAGGTGGAGTCCCACCTTCTTCCAGGAAGCAGCTCACCTGTGTGTCCGTGTTAAGTGTCCAGGTGTGGAGTGGAGCTTGTTGTTGGTGTCTCTGTGTGAAGAAACTGTAAGTTTGATTTGTTTCCTCCTTTAACAGTTTTACTGTTGGTTTCTGCTCTGATGCTTTGACCAGATGTTCAGCTCTTGTTTCAGGACAAACTTTGATCACTCTTGTGTTTAAAGACAAATACACATGATTATAGATCATTGATGGACTGAATCCGCATTGGTTATCAGTTAGTAACTCTGCACTGAAACATTTGTTACTGTGATCAACAATTTAAACGTATCTGTATGAAACTTCACAGATGTCACAGACACTAATCTGATGGAACATTGTTGTTCTGTTTAATTTGAAACAATCAGATCACTTTGTTCTTAAGAAGTCTACATTCAGGTTTTACTGAAATGACATTAAAAAAAACTTGATGTAAAGCAGAGCCAGCTCAGTTCATTGTTATGGCAAGAAAAGTTAATCAGGAGAAAATAGAAATTTTCACAAGCACTGTGAACATTTACGGCATGTTTTAAATTCTGGAGCTTATGATAATATCTGAATGTGGAGGCTGTGACTTACATAAAGTGTAATGTGCAGAAAAGTATTTGGACTTGGCAGCTTTTCCATGTCTTTGTGTTCTTAATTAGTGAATTTAGTGTTTTCTTATTTACCATTTCAAGATTTTAAGCTCTTAATAGTTGGTTGCTTGTGTTTCACTCTTTTAAATTCAGAACACTTTGGATTTTTCTTTTTTTTTAAAAAAACAAAAAAATTCCTTTTGAACTGTTTTCATTCTGAATAAATGCCTTAATGGTACATATATCTGAACTCATACATGTTATAATTCTCTTTTGTTGTTTCGACGTATTCCTTTGTGAATCATGACTTTAATGTCAGAGTAAAGGGTCACAACCTCAAACACACTTGTACCTCTTCCTAAACAACAAAATAATGTTTCAGGTGCAAAGTGGAGAACCTAAACCTTATAAATCTGTTTCAAATTAAACACAAATTAACAGTTCAAAAATATTGTTAGTTGTTTTGACTCTTTGTGAATTCTATTTTACCGATAAGACCAGACACTCTTTCAACACTCAGTCTGTGCTCTGTAGCAACTGCATTATTCTTTAAAAAGTCTGTTTAAGAGCAGGTATAGTCATGTAAAAGATAAGATCTATGTTACTGCCCGTCACCACACAAGATACAATCAGAAACAAAAATGGCACAAATGAACACTAATCTGTCCTGATTATCTGATATCAGAGACGTTCTATATTAGACATTCAGTGAACTCAGTCTGTTCTAACTCAGCTGGAAATGTTCAGATGTTAAGATCTAAACTAAAGAAGGACTACAGATTCATGTCCACAAGATCAGGTCTGAGATCTGATTTTCTACTGGTCAGCAGAGCTGAGGAAGCGGTCTGACTGTTGTAGTTTTCATTTAACAAGGACTCAGATTTGTTTACAAACAACAAAACAAAAACAGACGAATGGATTTAAAAACAGAAAGAACAGAGTGGAATGTCATTTTTATAACCCAGTCAATAGTCAGACACACATAGTGTGACACACTCAGACATAAAGTATTCAGTGAAACATTCCTCTGCTGACAGCTGATGATTGTGGCATCAAAGAAACTAATAGAGCAGAATGGGGCAGTGAGGCATTTATCATTTACTTTACATGAAATAAATCTGATGCATGATCTGAATAAACATATAAATCAAACTCCTTGTTTGTTAGTCTTTATACAGCTCTTTTAAATAACCTGTTGTTACTGGATCCACTTCTTCTGACCTGACTGTTTTCATGTTATAAACATATAGGGATATTACAGAAAGTGATATATTTTATAGTTTTTGAAGCATTACTTTGTCTTCATTCCTGATTTAATTTGATTGTCATGTGAAGAACTTTGTCACGTCTGCATATTAATTATGGTCTATTAATAAAGTCTGTTAGATCAGATGGTATTATAGGTACTCTTGGTTTGTCAGCTTTCCGTTCAGCTTCCTTCTCTCATCATTCGGCCACAGCAGATAGCTGCTCTTCCCTTACCCTGGTTCTGTTGGAGATTTCTTCCTGTAAAAAAAACTTTTTTCTTCCCACTTTTACCAAAGTGCATGGTCATACAGGCTCATATGATTCTTTGAGATTTTTGGGGGAGGGTAGTATTATTATAGCTATCTTTGCCTTACTGTAAAATGCACTTTGAGGGAACTGTTGGTGTGTTGTTTTGGTGCTATATAAATAAAATTGAACTTAAATGGTACTGTCAATATAGAAATGATTTTTTTTCATAGATTATTCTGACAGTAATATAATTGTGAAAAAAACATTGTTTAAAGAAAGAGTAGATTTAAAGTTTTCTCTGTCCAAGAACTAATTACTTTAAGCTTAATAAAATAGAAACCACAGACAAAACTCTATCTGCTCTCTGATGGTGTGTTCAAAGGTCAAGGAGGGTTCTGTTATTGAGTTAGGAGCGAGACTGTGTTGGTCAAGCATCTCTAATCTTCGGTGCCATTTTTAACAACAACAACAACAACAACAACAGGATTTATTAACATCATTTCTCAGATAGTTGACTCATCTGTTCAGAAGTATCAAAGCTGTTCTTGTTCCTTCTATATCTAGTGTCTGTTCTCCATATTAGAGAATGGAATGTTGCTCAACAATGTTTTCATGTAGGTACCTTTAGCATTACTACAGCATTTTGCACAGTGCAGAGTTCATTAAACAGGTTCAGGGAAATAATTGGAATTTTCCAAACACAGAGGTCCTTCTGGGATTTTTGTACCCAGTGTACACTCTAATGTTTATACTTTGAAATATACAATTTTTTTTAAAGAAGGATTTAATTGCAGCAGACAGAGCCTGAACTTCAACTCATGAGATACTTGTACATGTTTCTAAAGTAGAATCATTGTCACGATGACTTTAAACTGTCTTTGCACTGCAATTTTTTGGTGTTCATTTGATATGATCATATGTGTGTCCTCATTAGGAAAGATATCTGTGTTTGTGTGTGAGGCTGTTGTATATGTGTTTATTTTGTTTAATGGTGATTTTGAGACAACATCAGGTTATTTAATGGAGACGTGTAAAAATAGTGTGACAGGTACTGCAGCAAAATACTGCGGTGAGTAATTACGAAACATTCCTACTTACTTTAAAGAAAAATAGCCTAGAATATTTAAGACATTACTTTCTCTTTGAATAACACCCAAACACAGAATGTGAACTTCATCCTGACTTAGACTCAGTCTGAGCAGTCAGACGGCATATTTCTGGAGTGAACACATGAAGGTGCGGCCCACACACACACACACACACACACACACACACACTGAGAGACAAGAACCTTCAAGACTCTGAAATCTTTTATTTATTACTAATTGCTGCAGTCAGTATAACAATAAGAATTTTATTTTACATTTTTTTAAATTAAATCCTAACAACTGTAATCGTTCTCTCAGGTCAGCAGACCTGATGTTTTTGCTTGTCTGAAAGACGCAACGTAAGCTCTGACAGATTTTACTTATGTGCTGCAAAAATTGTAGAATGACTTGCTGTTGATGCCTGGCTCCTACACTCATTTAAAAACACACTTTTACTTTACAAATTTGAACCTACAAGAGATATAGCCTTTTATTGTTGGGCTTCTTTAACTGTTGTGTATCTGTATATCAGACTAAAGACACTGAATGTGTCCTGAGCTCAGCTGAAGAGACTCTGAGCTCCAAGCCTTTATATTTACAGGGACAGCAGGAGATAGAGAGCAGATGTTTTTGGTGATTATTTCTTACAGATGTGTCTTAGATAAAGATTGGACATGTCAGCTTCGGACATGTGCATAAAATACCGCGCCAAAAACTGTTGGCTTTGTTCCAACAAGAAGTAGTGTTACAAAACACACAGCTGACAGGACACAGGTTAGTATAGTTCAAGAAAACAAAACTCAAAAGTAAAACTAGACATGAAAAAGACCTTTATTGCGAACTGAAATTCAAATGAAAACTAAACTTTTAAAAGGGATTACAACTAAATAAACTAACTAAAATCAAATTATTGGGGAAATATCCTCAGTGTCACACTCTCTTCATTTGGCCTAGAAAAAAAATCAAGAATTGCCTTATGAGGGTATGATAGGCATAATTATTTAGACTGAGGGTCACTTCTATCAAAAGTTTCTGTGTTTTTTAATTATAAAATCTGTACTGATTTGCATTTATTAAGCCTCTAACACATATCCTCCAAGAGCTTGACTCCATGTTCCTGGAAGCAGATGAGTACAGATTTGTTGAATGCTGATTGGTTGACAAGCTGATTGGAATAGGTAAGGGAAAGCTGAGTTCAGTGAGAGCTTGGAAAAAAACTTGAAAGATTAAAAAAAAAAAGTTGAAAAGCTCAGACAGGCTGTTGTTTCAAACACACTGTTTTTTACTTTAGCTCTTTGTATGTTAGGTCTGCAGGGTTCAACAGCACAACCAAGACTGGTCTACAGACCAGTTGTACCACATACTTTGCTGGCAGAGAGTTCTGGTTTCAGATGGAGGCAGTGAACAGACTGTAAACATGCTCTATTAATGACTAAGATAATTTACAAATGGTTATATATCTGCCAAAATGTTAATTTACTCTTCTCAGCTTCAGGGTCTTCATGTTCACAGAGGCAGCAGATAGAGGGAATTCATAAAGTATTGTTTAAAACAAACATTCAGCCTCTATTCAGCATGTCAGCCTCTGTTAAAAATACTGCGACACAAACTGGTGGCTCTGCTCCAACAGACTGTAAAGACCAAAACTAAAAGGAAGTAAAACAGGTTTTGCATTTCTCAGACTGGCTGAACAAAAAATACTATAACTTACATCTGTCTGTTATTAACAGACACTGACACTGAGGTGTCTGTGACTCTGACACTTTTGCCCTGTTGGGTTAAAATACCAGAAACATGTCAGACTTCGTTCTGAGATTCATAACCAGAACATGTCTGTTAGTTTTCATTTGGATCTGAAAATGAGATTTCACACCAGTTAACTGAAATACCTGCTTAAATTTTGTTCACACAGACATCAAGATCACAGAGAAAAATGCCAAAAACTGCTGCTCATGTTGAAGTGTGTTCTCAACATCAGAGAAAAGAAAGCTCTTCAACAAGTTTTCATGTTAGTGTCTGTAGCATGGAAAAGCACTAATTCAGTTCACCAACTAGGTTCAGGGAAATGACTGGAAGATTTTCCAAACAGAGACATCCAACAACAAAAGAGAAAATCTGTTTCTTTTCTTTCTTCTTTGTTAATTATCTGACTCTCCACAGCAGCAGGTGGAGGAGATGGTGTCTCCATCAGCAGACTTTGTCTGTAAAACCAAAGAATCTTAAAGGGTGGGACTTTCAGACAGAGGATGAACTGAGTTAAATTATTTCTAGTAAAGAATAAAACTCACTATAAGAGATTATTTTTATCACAGCATATCTGAGTGAAAAAAAGTTTGTCTCTTTTAACATATTTAAAATAACATTGACAAAAGACTGTATAGACTAAACAAACTATGCTTAATTAATAATCAAAAGTGAAAATAAATACACACTCAAATATAAAACAAACCTTGATTAAAAATTGACAAAAACATAGGTAAATTAGACAGTTTGCAGAATAAAGGCAAAGGCAACAATAGCCTGCTCAGCTGGAACTGAAAATCAGTGAGAATGAGCAGGTTTTTTTGAAAGACTTTTTAAGTTATTGACAGATTGTGCAGCTCTTATGTGAAAGTGTAAACTCTGGGCCAACTCTGCCCAGATCCAAGAATATCTCTCTCTCTCTCTCTCTCTCTCCCTCTATACATATCTATATATATATATATATATATATATATATATATATATATATATATATATATATATATATATATGAATGAATGATTTGTGTTTCCTCTGCAGGTGAAGGTAGAAAGTGTGCGTGAGCTGATGTGAATTGAGCATCATGGATCAGTGTGAGGACAGAGAGGAGGGAGTCCCTCCCTCTAAAAGCACTCTGTGTGGGGAACATGAGAGCCAGACCAAAGCTCAGAGGTGAGATGACCATCTCTAACTGTCCATGACTCTTCTCCATGTCACAGCTCAGCACTCACATCACTGCTCCATCATTATTCACAGGAACCAGCCTGGACCTCCACCCAGCTCTGTGTCCTTACAGAGTGATGGGTCAAAGGGAGTTGGTGAAGATTTTAAAGCAGGCCTCTGTCCTTCTGCAGAGAGGTAACTCAAACCGAGTGATTTATGGCCCCAATAAATTATACATGAGCTCAGGAAGTAATAAAGGAGGTAATAAAAATATGATATTCATAAAAATATGATATTCATAAAAATTATGATATTCATCCAAATATGTTAGTTCATAGCTCATTATCCCCCCCCCCAAAAAAAAAAAAAAAAAAAAATAAATAAATAAATTGATTATTAAAAAGTTTTTATATCAAATAGCATTCTTTTATTTTGAAGGCATTAAAAAGTTTTTACTTTTTATAAAAACGCCATCTGGTGGTTTTTCAGTGCATGTGTGCACGCCTGTGTCTCTGTGCGCGCCCGTGCGCGTGCCTCTCTCTGGGCCCGTGCTTGTGAGTGTGTGAAAATGTGTTAAATCAGGTCGTACTTGCGCCTGTAAAGCAACTGGGCTCTCAATATCCTGGTTATATGTCTCTCCGTAATAATGGTTCCTTGCATTGCCAGGCTTTTCAAAATGCATTTGTAGCTCATTCCCAGCCTAAAATAAAACCCAATCATACTGTCTCTGTACATGTTGTATAGGTTTAGCCTACTCTTATGCCTATGGTTCTACGCAACTGTCCAGGATTCAATATGATGCGCGCACGTCATCTATTTTGTTGCCACAAATGCGTAATTCGTTGCCAAGTTATACCAAATTCATGCCCACAAATTAGCATTTCGTGGCCACAAATAAGTATTTCGTGGGCACGTTATACTATTTCGAGGGCACAAAGTAGTATTTTGGGGCCACAATTTATTTATTTTTTGGACCATGTCATCAGAGGGGCTCCGTAGAAATCAGATAAGATAGCAAAATTAAAGCCATTTCTTTACACGTATAGATTTTAAATTTGAAATATTCAAATTGTTACATGCTTATGTTTACACAAATTGTCAGAAATATGGACTGTCATGACCAAATGTTTCATCAGAAATTGAAAAATAATTTTTCATTATTTATTGGATTAAGTGCTCAGTTAGTGCTTATCCCAAGCCTTTGTGTCAGACAGGGTGCCATCAGAGCTCCATGCATTTTATTTTTCTTGAAAAATCCAGAGAACTAGCATAAGGTTTTAATGTTTTGTTGTATTATTCTGACTGCTTGATTCCTCCACAGAGTGGACCAGCAGAGCTCAGAGATTCCCGGTGGTCAGTCTCCTCAGCAGCATCAAACACACCTGGACTCCATATTTATGGTCTGTACATGTACAACAACTATTTTTACATCTATTCTGTTCACAGTCATCTCCATGCTGGGTGCCTGAGTTCTGACTGAGAACATAAAGCAAGTTGTTCTTTGAAATGACTGTTAGTGGTCAGCATGGATGTTGTAAGGCTAGCTTTAAAGACAGGGAGAAAATTAATGTTGTGAATGTTCTGCAATAGTGTGCCCCAAAGACAAGTGGCCAATGAGCTGAAAGCTCCATAACCCATAATGATCAGGTGAGCAGATGGTAAAATAACAGTAGAAGAGGAAGAGGATTTCAGAGTGCAGGAAGGTGTGGGAATATGCAGAACATCAGAGAGATGTAGAAGGGTGATGTTATGCAGGGACTTGAACGTAAGAAGCACATGGCGCTGGTATTGCAGTGAGATGGCGCTGGAGTGACAGCAGCCTTTCCAAGTAGCTCTGCAACACCACACCTTTTCTTAACTTTTAACTTTTTTTAGACTAGGCCAGGGGTCAGCAACCTTTAACACCGAAAGAGCCATTTGGACCCGGTTTCCACGCAAAAGAAAACACTGGGAGCCGCAAATACTTTTTGACATCTAAAATGAAGAAAACACAGTATATATTGTTTTTTTGCCTTTATGCTTTGTGTGAACAACTAAGGTGTGTTGCTTATATGTTGCTTAGGGGGCGACTGTTGCTCAGGGGGTTGCGAAGCGTATCTGCAACCGGAAGGTCGCCGGTTCGATCCCCGGGCTCTCTGTCCTGGTCGTTGTGTCCTTGGGCAAGACACTTTACCGGAGGGGCCGATGGCGCAATATGGCAGCCTTGCTTCTGTCAGTCTGCCCCAGGGCAGCTGTGGCTGCAACCGTAGCTTGCCTCCACCAGTGTGTGAATGTGAGAGTGAATGAATAGTGGCATTGTAAAGCGCTTTGGGTGCCTTGAAAAGCGCTATATAGAATCCAATCCATTATTATTATAAAATCCATGAAGTGCTACAGAGAAAGTTACATTTTATTTATGTAATTAACACATTTTGAACTCTTAAAGAAATATAACAAAAGGAAAGACACAGCTGAACTAAAATGATCCATGTAGCAAACAAAAACTGTTGTGAGCCACCACCGACTTTGGGCTTTTGGAGCCTTGACCTGACTTTTAAAAAAATAATTGGAAAACAAGCACTATGCTGCTAAAAAAGAAAAGTAAAATAGATATTTGCAAAATTCTGTCTAAATATGTATTTTACCAGGTTAAGGTGTGTGGCGGGGCGTGGTCTGCAGCGCTGCTGCAGGGGAGGCACACCTGAGCAGCACTCGCAATCACGCCTCGCCGCCTTTACGTCTGTGCTATCTATGCTGTTGTGTTGGTATGTGTCAGGTTGTGAGCTGCAAAGCTACAGCCGGCTGTATGCGTACAGCAGCCGTGTGTGAAAAGTGGTCAATAAAGACATGCTGAAAAGCGTGTTAATGCAAACGTCGTCGGGTCTGCCGTGATATGTTTACAATGGGACTTCTGCTCATGAACCTGTGTGCACAGCGTCTGCAAATCGGGGCTGTATGAAGTCACTTTCATCTTTACGCAGGACTGTAAGCTGTCATCTGTGAGGCGTGAGCGTGTTTGTTTGTAACATAGTTCACAGTGGAGAACAGCTGCTGACATAATGTGGATCCGAAGATCCATAATGGGCCTACCTGGGGTTGAAAGTCTCGATAAATGCATGGCGTTTCGGCGGGTACACCAGCTTCCGCCAGTGTGACGCTTATTTTGAGCGATGAAAAAATATTAAAATATAATTTTAGTTTTATATTTCAATATCACAATAATCTTCCAATTTAGAACTACAATGTTTTTTGTTTTTTTAAAGAACTAACATAAATAAAATACACTTCAGCTAAATACTTCTAATTTATTTTCCCAAACCACGCGGAGCCGCACTATAACAACTAAAGAGCCTCATGTGGCTCCGGAGCCGCAGGTTGCCGCCCCCTGGACTAGGCTTTCAAACTTTATTTCACCTTCCTCTAGTTACTCTACTTCTACCTCTTAAAAATAGTGATCCGAGATGGATAATGCACTTTTTAAAACTTCTGGAGCCAGCTCCTTCATGTATTCGAGAGCTGAGCTGCTGGCATTAAGAAGAAAGGAACAGACCGGCATGCGACACAATCGGCTGAGATAAAGAGGAGAGGCTGCAAGGCTGGAGCGAGGAAAGCAGATCACCGGAGGCGATTCAAACCATCAATCCCGACAGTGATAATGTACAACGTGAACTCGCTATAGAATAAAATGGATGAACTGTGTGCTCTGAACAACCACCAACTATACTGTGAGTGCAGTTTGTTTATCTTCACGGAGACGTGGCTAACCAAGCTAACGCCACAGGCTAACGTAGACCTATGCGGTTTCACATCCATGAGAGCCGATAGGAACACGCAGGCCAGCGGAAAAAGCAGAGGTGGGGGACTCATTGTCTACTTTAACAACAGATACTGTAACCCTGGACACGTCTCCATTAAAGTATCGGTATGCCGTCCGGACCTGGAGCTGCTAGCTGTTAGCTTGCGGCCATATTATCTACCTCGGGAGTTCAGTCATGTGATCTGTGTGTGTGTTTACATCCCTCCGAGGGCTGACGCAGCAGCTGCCTGTGAGGAAACACACACAGTTACAGCAAGACTGCAGACACAAAACCCCGAGGCTTTCATTATTATATCTGGAGACTTTAATCATGCCACACTGGATTCTACTCTGGCTTCTTTTCACCAGTTTGTAAATTGTCCCACAAGGAGCAATATGAGAGATGCATACAGAGCCACCCCGCTCCCCCCACTAGGGATGTCAGACCACAACCTGGTTTACCTACAGCCACAATACACACCCCTCGTCCAAAGGTAGCCTGTCAAAACACGCTCCATCAGGAGATGGACCCCAGAAAAGGAGGATGCTCTGACAGACTGCTATGACACCACAGACTGGGATGTGCTTCTGAGCCCACATGGTGAGGACATAGAGGGGGCGACACACTGTCTGACAGACTACCACTTTTTTGTGGACACGGTCGCCCCTGCTAAGACGGTACGGTGTTATGCTAGTAACAAACCGTGGGTAACACAGGAAGTCAAAGCTGTCCTCAACATGAAGAAGAAGGCTTTCAGGAGCAAAGTGAAGTAGGAGATGGAAGCAGCACAGCGGGAGGTGAAACGCTTCCTGAGGGAAGCAAAGGACACCTACAGGAGGAAGGTGGAGCAGAAGTTGGAGAGGAACAATATGAGGGAGGTCTGGAATGGTGTGAAAACCATCACAGGCCACAACACCAAGAACAGCACAGTGGGAGGGACTGTGGAGAAGGCAAACGAACTCAACTACTTCTTCAACAGGTTCGTCTGGGGAGAGTGCCTGCCCTATGGAAGACATCCTGCATCGTCCCGGTCCCGAAAAGGAACCGCCCAATGAGCTGAATGACTTCCGACCAGTGGCACTGACGTCACATCTTATGAAGACTCTAAAGCGGCTCTTCCTCAACCTCCTCCGACCACAGGTACAACATGCCCAGGACCCACTACAGTTTGCATACAAGACCGATGTCGGAGTGGAGGATGCCATCCTGTACCTCCTACATAGAGCCCTCTCACACCCAGACAAGGGAAAAGGCACGGTCAGGATCCTGTTTCTTGACTTTTCCAGTGCCTTTAATACCATCCGGCCCTGTCTGCTCCAGGAAAAACTGAACAGGATGCAGGTGGACCCCTGCCTGGTCGCTTGGATCTCCGACTATCTCACTGACAGACCACAGTATGTCAGGCTGAAGGACATCATGTCTGACACTGTGGTCAGCAGCACAGGAGCACCACAGGGAACTGTGCTGTCCCCTCTTCTCTTCACTCTGTACACCTCTGACTTCTGCTACAATTCTGAATTATGCCATATTCAGAAGTTTGCAGACGACACAGCCATCATGGGGTGTATCTGGGATAATCAGGAAGAGGAGTACAGAAGTCTGGTGAGGAACTTCGTCACATGGAGTCACACAAACCACCTGCAACTCAAAATCTCAAAGACCAAGGAACTGGTTGTGGACTTTGGGAGGTCCAGAGCAGGTCCACTGCCGGTTCAGATAGAGGGGGAGGAGGTGGAGATGGTCAACAAGTACAAGTAACTCGGGCTGTGGGTGGCCAACAAACTGGACTGGTCATGCAACACAGAGCACCTGTATAAAAAAGCCCAAAGCCGACTGTACTTCCTCAGGAGGCTGAGGTCTTTTAAGATCTGCAGGAAGCTCCTGAGGATGTTTTACCAGTCTGTGGTTGCTGGAGTACTTTTCTATACTGTGGTGTGCTGGGGGAGCAGCACAGCAAAGAAGTACTCATCCAGGCTGGAAAAACTGATCAGGAAGGCTGGCTCTGTGGTCGGCATGAAGCTGGACACTGGTGACAGTGGCAGAGAAAAGGACACTAAAAAAATTGCTGTACATTATGGACAATGCTGGGCATCTTCTGCACACGGCGATAAACAACCAGAGAAGTCTTTTCAGTAAAAGGTTGCTTCTCCCAAATATAAGAACCAACAGACTTAAAAACTCCTTTTTCCCACACGCCATCAAACTGTTTAACTCCTCACTGGAGGGGAGAGGGAGGAGAAACAGGAGGACAAAGGAGGGGGAACAACTAAGCTGTAGTGCCTCTTCACTTCACTGTGCAATACTTTTTGTGCAATACTTTTTGTTAATAATCAACGATGCAATAGCCTTGAAATGTGCAATTCCCTATTCTTATTCCTATTTATTCTATTTATCCCTTTCGTATATTTTATTTATATATGTCTCTGTATTTATATATGTGCATATATATAATATTCTGCTCACCTTCTGTAACTTCTGTCGGTGCTGTGCTATTGGAAACCAAATTTCCCAGAGGAACCCACCCGAGGGATTAATAAAGTTTTATCTTATCTTATCTTATCTTAGAATTAAAATTAATTAGAAATTTTACAGGAACCCAGCTGTTGAAGGACAGTAGTGATATGTTCTATGAAAAGCATTGTGGCAAAGACACAAGTACTTGCATTTTGCTCCATCTGAAGTCTGTGGAAAAGTTTGTGTGATATGGAACAACAATGACAACTCTGCAATCTTGTGATCTGAAAGTTTTATACTGCACATACTAATTATGATCTGAGAGATACAATTTAAACCAGGCATGGGAAGTGCAAGCAGATCACTGGCTAACACCCTAGAGTCAGCCACCATTTGTAAATCATTTGTGATCTTGACCAGGGATGTCTGTGCACTGTGAAGTGGCCTAAAAAAAAACAGACGGAAATTGTAACGTGTGTGTTAGTCCCCATAGGGAAATTACTCCTCTGCATTTAACCCATTCACCAGTGAAGCAGTGGGCAGCCACCAACGCAGCGCCCGGGCAGTGTGTGGGGACGGTACCTTGCTCAGGGGTACCTCAGGGTAGCCGTTCAGTGGAGTCAAACCCCCGACCTTCCGATCATGGGGCAACCACTCTACCTACTGAGCTATGCCTGCCCAAGATATCCCTGCCCATTGTTCAGTTAGATCACTGGTAGCGAGAGTAAATCTGTACAGAATTTTTGAAAGAAAAGGTAAATTAGCAATTGGGCGGTAAACATTTAGGTCCAAAGGGTCTGATCCAGGTTTGCAGGAATTATCACTGAGGGGAAAAGATGGATGTTAGGGAAATGTTAATAAGGTCAGTTATTAAAGAAGAGAAAGAATAAACAGTGTTTAACTAACTGTGCAGGAAAAGGGTCAAGGCACCAGGCCATGGTGGCAGGTCTCCTCTATGGCCTGGAAGGCCACCAGGGAAACCTGCGGGGGCAGCACAGCAGTGACCCTGACCTGCATCTTGAGCAACTGCGTCTGGCGCTCAGCCTGGTTCTGTAGCCTATCCAACTGCTGCCACTATGTCACCTATTCTCTGCATGCCAGTACCAAAACAGGCTGTGTGGGCTGAGAGTTGAACATGATGAGACTGGGTTTCACTGTCACTGTGAATAGAACTGGACCACACACAGTGTTCTGGGTATGGTTTTGTCATTTTTAACAGTGTTTCGGCACCACTGTTCTCCATCCTGCTCAGCTTTCCACCCCACACACTTCATTCCAGGCCCTGGTATCACTGCAAAAGGGTGTGAGTGTGATTACTTGAAGTGTTCCAACTGTCCTGCCAGTCTCCCTTGCATTGCAACACTGTACAAAACAATAAAAAATAGTTTCTCTCACTGAACAAAAAGGACCTTTATCTGAAACCTCAGGCTTAATGATGGACACCAAAGCATTAACTGCAATGATACCACGTAAAATCTGCCACTGTAAATCACCAGTGTTTTTAGTCAATGGTGGCTTGTACACCCCAAGGCATATCATTTTTACCTTTTCACTTTGCTTTGTTTAGAGCCTTAAAAAATATTTTATACAATACATTCCCGTTCATCGAATCCAGTTGTGTCCATTGATATTTCTCCTTTTCCAAAAAAGGACCCGGGCTTTCAAAGTCCATAAGCAGTTGCCTAATGCACAGTCTAAAGAAACTATCCATTTTATCAGGCATTAAAAGTCCACCAGACCATCCATTCAAAAGTCTTTTATCATCTTATGATAAAATGATATGATTGCTTGAATTTTGTCACATCTGTCACAATCCTGGGTCTCTGACCCAGCATTTTCAGTTTATGTCTTGAGTTCTTAAGTTATCCCTTTATATGTTGAGTAAATTGGATTACCTTTTGGTTGCCTTAAGTTTAGTTTAGTTATGTTTCAGTTAAGTCTTCTGTGTTAGTCTGTCATGTTTCTTGTCTTCTTGTCCATGTTGTGAAGTTCGTGTTGTCATGTCTGCCAAGTTTCATGTTTTGGGTTTTTTCGTGTCTTTTTTTAAATATTTTTTTTTTAGTGTTGCCAGTTTAGGTTATTTTTTCTCAAATTTTTTTGCCTCATGTATTATTTTGTATTTCACTTTCTGCCATATTCAACGGCTCGCTTTTATTGACCACACTGCCACACACTGTGACAGCATCAACAAAATTATAAATTTCAAAAACACATTTCAATATCCTCCTTGAGTGCATATGTGGCTCTAAGTGATTCCTCTCTAAATCATCAATTGTACAATTAATGTCACCTCCTAAAATAAAATAATCAGTAGACGTACAACTTAACAGTGTACTCGCTAAATTTTTAAAGAAAACACATCGTTCATGTGGACACTGGAGCTTATACATTTAATAATGTCAACTTTGAATTTTCATACGTAACAATGACCTTTAACAACCTCCCTGGTACAATATTATCTACTTCAATAGAAAGTGGAAGAAAGTTTCTTGACACAAGGATCGCTACTCCTGAACTCAGAGAGGTTTTATGACTCAGAACAATATTTTCATCTCATTCTTTCTTCCAGTCAACTTCAATATCAGTACTACTATGAGTTTCTTGAGCAAAAGCTATGTCAATGAATTTAGATTTTAGAAGTTAAAAATACATCACCTTTTTTCATATCCCTTGCACCATTAAGGTTCAAGGATGAGATTTTAAAGCTACTCAAAGATCCATAAGAAAAACGAGTATACAGTATCTTATCTGCTGTATTTTTCTTCCCTTCAGGTACAGCATTAAACTCAAGCTCTATTTCTCTGCATCACTTTTCGCAGTCTATACACTTAAGTGTCCCTTAGGCCATCAGGAGTCCTTTGTCTTATTAGCCATTTAGCTGAATCAAGAAAAAACTTTCTATCAGGGAAAAATATCCTGTATAACTACATCTCGTTTCCCTTTGGTTACTACCAAAAAATACTGACCATCAGGAATCTAAGAGTCAAATACCTCTCTATCACTATCAGAATCAGATAAAATATCTGACTCACTCTCTTTTCCAGCCTTTTCTTTCACCTGCATCTTTTTTGGCTTTACCCCGTTAGTCTTTAGGTTTCTTTTAGTGTTTGGCATCTTAAAAATACTTTCATCATCACTGAACAAATTTATTCACTATGGGCTATTTCTTCTACATCCATTCCTTCCACTCCTTCTTGTGTAGTTGCTTGGCTAACTTCCTCACACACTTCAGCAGAAGCAGAAGTAGAGAAAACCTCACTGTTTTCCTGGCTTCTAAGTATTTCACACGCTGAAACCTTGGACTTGTTTTCCTCTCCTACATTAACTGCTGGAGCTCCTTCCTCTGTGTTATCTTCAGAAACACCTTTCCCCTCCTTATCTGTAGAAAATCCTGCCAAGCTTTCTCCTGAAGCCCCGACCCCTGCGTTTTCAGAATCTTGCACAATTTCAGCCTCTTTTTGCATCTTCTCAGGACAATTACAGACTGAATGCCCTTCCTAACTCATGGTTTCTGTTGTTGCAAAAATTGTGTAGTCAAACCAATTAACCTTAAATTTCATCACTATTTTTAGCTCCTCATTCTCATTGTTTGGAATCGTATACACCTGTCTTTGAAATGAAACAACATGCCTCAACTTTGCTGATTTGGACCCAGAGGGGAGCATTACCATTGCTGACACAATCTGACCATGCCGTTTCAGCAATACATCATCGCTGATTAAAGTTGGTAAATTAGACAGAATGATCTTTTTTTCCAAGTTCATTAGGGGAAAGGCCATAGTAAGCGTATTTCTCAAAACAACTCCCTTCTCAACTACACTATTCACTTTGTCAGTAGAATCAAAAAACATAACAACTGCATTTTTCATCCTTGATGCTGCCTTCAGACTTTCACACCCAAAAACTTCTCCTACAGCCAAACCACACTCCTCAACCAAAAGATCATGCCCTCCTGGGTTTTAAATGCACCTTAGAACACACATACATCAACAGTACATATGAGCGGGTGGAGGGAGGTTTGGAGTCTTCCTACACCCCCGTTCTCTGCGGCCTGCTGGAGCAGGGGGGCTAGGAGGAGGAGTTGGCCGTCCGACTGGGGTCTGGTGTATGGGGCCTCCCTGCTGCTGCGGAGTCGGGGCGGTCTGCTTCTCCCCACCGCAGGGAAAAGGGTTACACCACCTGAGTCTGGGTGCAGTTTCCCCCTCCAGGGGCAAGGGTACCTAGACTCGGGGCTTAGAGTACGCTTGGGGAGTGTGATTGTGTGTACAGCGTCTCTCTATGTCTGTCTCCACGTTGGGTGAGTGTTGAGCAATTGTATATGAGAGCATGAGGGTGGGAATAGATGTTTGTATCTGTGTGTGCCTGTTTGTCTGTGTCTATATGTCAGGTTGGGTATCAGACGCCACCTCTCTGGGGACATCTCAGGCCCTCCAAGGTTTGGAGGCCCATCTCCCCCCACCACTTCCCCTGCCGGTGGCGGACGCCCTCAGACATCGGTGCGTTGGTGGTTCTCTGTCTCCGGGGGTGGGCGCCCAGGTACCCACCGGCTCACTCCTTGGCGGCTGCTTATTGGGGCCTGGAGCCTGGGGCTCGCTCGGGCCACTTCGGGGATGGGGTGCCCTCGGCCTCACGGCCCGGGGCTCGGCCACTCAGGCACAGCTGGCTGCCGGCGGAACCCACGGGCACGTCACTGCAACCCCCCCTGGCTTCTGCTCCGCGGCTGCTGAGTGACCCCTCATCTGGGACTCTCCTCAGCTCTTTCTGGGATAGTGGCGCGGCTGCCCCTCTGTTGGTCTTCCTTGGTCTCTTGTGTTCTGGGGGCCTCTGGATGTCTGGAGTCTTGATCTCCTCCATACCTGCTTCATGCCCTGGAGGTCGGGGCAGTGGCCCCCCACACCCTCTAGCAGATCATTACATGAAGGAACCTTTTAAAAACAAGCGCGTTCATGCTCACAGGTGTACACACGGGTGATCACACACACAAATTACACCCTTTTTGGCTCCTACCTCAAAGCACACTGTGCGCTGTCGATCTCACGTGCTGCACAATAATGTTTAATATTTAGTATTTACTGTCATATTCCCATATATCATTGTGATCTTGTTTATTACTCTCGTTTTCTTCTGCTTGCTTTCTTTTTTCTTTCTCAACAGGTGATCCAGGTGATCGATATATGTATTTTTTGTCTGCTTATTCTGTTGGTTTTTGTTTTTTGCCCTTTTTCCCCATCCCTCTTCTCTGGTTTTTTTCTTTCCCTCTTTCTTTCTCCACATTCTCTCCTCCAGTCAAGTCTGTCCCGTATTCAGCAAGTGAAAATAAAATAAACAATAAAAAGTTGAATCAAATGGACCATTACGGCAAGGCTGGGATGGTCCATTTGGTAAAGTAAATCCATTGGGCATCTTTCTTCGCCTTTAGACAATAATTCTGATGGCAAAAGAACCAAACGGGACAGGTTAAAAAAAAAAAAAAAAAAAAAAAAAAAAGATCAGTGCTAACCAGTATTCTAATACCATGCCAACGGGAGAGGCTGCGAAAGCCTTCCGTCTCATGATTCCTTCTGGCCATCCAACCAATCTAACTGCTCAATGCTGTACCAAAAAGAAACCTCAGTGAAAGAGAATTTTGTAACAGAACGAAAAAGTGAATTACCAGTGTAAAAATCAAAGTTCTAAACTGTAGGAACACTCACATTGTATGAATATTTTTTTTATTTTATTTTTTTAGAGCAGACAAGGTTTGAAATTTATTGGGGGAGATTGTGGTACTGCACATAATTAAAGTGGTTCCATGAAACCTAGCTACACCTATACCATTCGTTTGTAACTTTTTTTTTCACCCAACAGCTAGTCAAGATTTAGGGGCTATTGGGTCAATAAAATGATAAATGCATTATAAAGTATTGTGTTCCAGATGCTTGAGGACAGAATCATCACTTTTGTGAAGAACGAGCTGAAGAACATTCAGAGAGACCTCAGGATAGAGGGCCTAGAATGCTTGAAGCGCCAGTGCGAGGATGAGGATGTATTACAGGGTGGGGATGAAGAGCAGAGTGAGAGCAGCAAAGAAGCATTTGCGAAGATCACAGTGGACTTCCTGAAGAGAATGCAGCAGAAGGAGTTGGCTGAGTGCCTGCAGAGCAGTGAGAACATTTCTCTAAATATTTATGCTGCTGGATAAATTAAACCTTTACTAAGGACAAAAGAAATGAACAAAATTACATTCAAAATATGTGCACTTAGAAATCGTTTATATCGTTTGATATATTTTCATTATTGTTTTTTTAGGAACCATGCCAAAACACTTCCAATGGTGTCACTCTATACTTAAATGTAAACTGCAGAAGAAGTTCCAGTGTGTGTTTGAGGGGATCGCTAAAGCAGGAAACCCAACCCTTCTGAATCAGATCTACACAGAGCTCTACATCACAGAGGGAGGGACTTCAGAGGTCAATGATGAACATGAGGTCAGACAGATTGAAACAGCATCCAGGAAACCAGACAATCTGGAAACAACGATCAGACAAGAAGACATCTTTAAAGCCTCACCTGGAAGAGATGAACCAATCAGAACAGTGCTGACAAAGGGAGTAGCTGGCATTGGGAAAACAGTCTTAACACAGAAATACAGCCTGGACTGGGCTGAAGACAAAGCCAACCAGCACATCCAGTTCATATTTCCATTCACTTTCAGAGAGCTGAATGTGCTGAAAGAGGAAAAGTTCAGTTTGGTGGAACTTGTTCATCACTTCTTCACTGAAACCAAAGAGGCAGGAATCTGCAGCCTTGAAGACTTCCAGGTTGTGTTCATCTTTGATGGTCTGGATGAGTGTCGACTTCCTCTGGACTTCCACAAAACTACAATCCTAACTGACCCTAGAAAGTCCACCTCAGTGGATGTGCTGCTGATAAACCTCATCAGGGGGAAACTGCTTCCCTCTGCTCACCTCTGGATAACCACGCGACCTGCAGCAGCCAATCAGATCCCTCCTGATTGTATTGACATTGTGACAGAGATCAGAGGGTTCACTGACCCACACAAAGAGGAGTACTTCAGGAAGAGGTTCCGAGATAAGAAGCAGGCCAGAAGGATCATCTCTCACATCAAGACATCACAAAGCCTCCACATCATGTGCCACATCCCAGTCTTCTGCTGGATCACTGCTACAGTTCTGGAGGATGTGCTAAAAACCAGAGAGGGAGGACAGCTGCCCAAAACCCTGACTGAGATGTACATCCACTTCCTGGTAGTTCAGGCCAAAGTGAAGCAGGTCAAGTATGATGAAGCAGCTGAGACAGATCCACACTGGAGTCCAGAGAGCAGGAAGATGATTGAGTCTCTGGCAAAACTGGCTTTTGATCAGCTGCAGAAAGGAAACCTGATCTTCTATGAATCAGACCTGACAGAGTGTGGCATCGATATCAGAGCAGCCTCAGTGTACTCAGGAGTGTTCACACAGATCTTTAAAGAGGAGAGAGGACTGTACCAGGACAAGGTGTTCTGCTTCATCCATCTGAGTGTTCAGGAGTTTCTGGCTGCTCTTCATGTCCATCAGACCTTCATCAAGTCTGGACTCAGTCTGCTGGAAGAACAACAAATAACCTCCAAGAAGTCTGAAACAACAGCATCTGCAAAGAAACACTTCCACCAGAATGCTGTGGAAAAGGCCTTACAGAGTCCAAATGGACACCTGGACTTGTTCCTCCGCTTCCTCCTGGGTCTTTCACTGCAGACCAATCAGACTCTCCTACAAGGCCTGCTGACACAGACAGGAAGTTGCTCACAGGCCAATCAGGAAAAAGTCCAGTACATCAAGGAGAAGCTGAGTGAGAATCTGTCTGTAGAGAAAAACATCAATCTGTTCCACTGTCTGAATGAACTTAACGATCGTTCTCTAGTTGAGGAAATCCAACAGTCCCTCAATTCAGGACGTCTCTCCACAGAGAAACTGTCTCCTGCTCAGTGGTCAGCTCTGGTCTTCATCTTACTATCATCAGAAGAAGATCTGGATGTGTTTGACCTGAAGAAATACTCTGCTTCAGAGAAGGCTCTTCTGAGTATGCTGCCAGTGGTCAAAGCCTCAAATAAAGCTTTGTAAGTAAACATACCAACTAATACTACACAGACCCATATAATGGACCAACAGCTTTTCTTTAACTTCTCAAAATATATGAATGAATACAAACAAAAAGAAAATAATAATCATTCATGAGGGTTTTTTTTTTTTTTAAGAAAAACACCATTCAATGTTCTCTACCTGTAACATTCTCTCATCACTTCTTACTGTCTAATCCTGTCAACTAAATTTGGTCTATCAGTATGCACACAGTTGTATGTTTATTATTTGTATCTTATAATCAGCTTTGCTTCTATACTACAATATAACAGGTATCATATACCCTAGCAGAGTTTCTGTTATCAGTGCTCTCCACCCACTTAATATTGTTCTAAATTTTCCCAGTTTTTAAGAATTTTTTCAATAACTGTTCTTGGTAGAACACTGTCAACAACAAGTACCTCTAGGATCCATTTTACCAAAATAACAACCTAGGCCTGATGCTTCAGCTCCTTCTTTCAGACACAAAACAGGTTCTTCAGTCATAATCTTGTGTCCATCTCCAAAAGTTTTCTTCAGTCCTTTTTTAAAATATTGGTTATTATTTAGTTAGTAAACTGTAACCACTGGAAGGTGTTAAAGCAGCTTGTATTAAAGAGAAGGTAAGTAAGGAGCCGCAACAAGATTCAGTTTGTAAAAAAAAGAAGACAAAAGTACTTTATAATGAGCTGTGTCCAACAACAAAAGTCACAGATAGTCTAATTTGTGTATACCTGTGTCAGTGGGTATTGATCTATTATCACTATAAGTAGCAGCTCCTCATTTGTTTACAAAGCAAGTTCAAAATGTTTTTGTTTTTTCCAGACTTGAATTTAAGTTGTTTTCTTATTTATGAAGTGCACATGGAAATGTTTGTTTTTCTTGTAGCAGCTTGAATATAATGAATTTCATATGTTCAGACTTTCAGGATGTAACCTCTGCGAGAGAAGCTGTGAAGCTCTGTCCTCAGTTCTCTGCTCCCAGTCCTCTTGTCTGGAAGAACTGGACCTGAGTAATAATGACCTGCAAGATTTAGGAGTAAAGCTTCTGTCTGCTGGCTTGAAGAGTCCAATTTGTACACTGAAAACTCTCAGGTCAGGATTGTTGTTGTTTTTTAATATCTATATTTAAAATCTTTGTTGTATTACTGGTCTAAAGAGCTTGGAAAGAAAAGCGCCTGGACTTCTTTAAGTTGCTTGAAGACGTTTCACCTCTCATCCGCGAAGCTCCTTCAGTTCTATGGTCAAAAGGGTCAGATTTAAGGCCTTTGAGAGTAACCCCCTGAGAGGGACGACAGACCCTTAATGATCCTCTTCGTAATCACATGAGCCAAGGTGTGAAAACGGGTGTAGGTCACAATCAGCCAAGGTTTCAGGTGAGCTCATTGTGAAACCTAGCCCTACCTTATCATGTGATTTCCTGAGGTCAGATGGCCCAGGATGTGAGTTGGCGATAAGGCGTCTGCGAAGGGATCTCAAAACAGGATAATAGAAGGCAGACAGTTGGTGTCATAAACCACCACCTCTGTCCAAAGATGGTTGTCCACAGTTTGGCCTCTGTTCAAAGATCGTCCACTGTGAACAAACTGTGGGGAAAAAAAGTTAGACTAAGTTAGACGATGACCTGGATGACTTAGAACATGTTATATTACTGCACAAACACAAAACCTTCGGAATTCAAATTTACGTTTTAGTTCACATTTAGGTGTATCATTTCTTTCTGAATTACCGTTTTATTTTTTCCATGCCCATTGTTTAATATAACTAATGAGCATGAACTTGTGAGTATAAGATTTTCTTTTCTTTTTATATAATGGTTAATTCAGAGATTTGCATTCATAGCATAACAATTTCCTTTTATTGTTATAAACTGCTTCGTGTAGGATTGCATAAAATTTACTTTAAACCTTTGAATTGAAATACCAATTCTAAAAGAGAATCAAACACGGGAATACCACCAGAGAGTAAACAATCATGAAGTGAACCAAAGCAATATACAGCAAAAACATCATATAGAATTATTTCTCAGAATTTTAATTTCATTTTGTCCAATGAGCTTAAGCAACACTTCCATCAACAAAACTTACCAGTTTATTACACAGTATGTGTATTAATTAGAATTTGATAACTCATGTTCAGTGATAGGAATAATGGTGTTACAAGTAATGGCGTTACTTTTGTCAGTAACGAGTAATCTAACTTATTACTATTACAACGCCGTTACTAGTTTTAAACAAACAGACGGTTAAAGCTATGTTCAGCTTCATATTTGCATTTAAAGTTACGAAATATGATAGAATAAACATGTTCATGGTTGTTACAGTAAAAAATATAACTTTTTCTAGTCGGATTTTGTTTTTGTTTTTTTGTCTGATTTTAGATCAGTATGTCAAAATGAAAAGATAACTGTAAATTCAGACAAGTGGGGTTGTGCTGAAAAGGATGATACCAAACAATGCATAGTAAATCGTTTTTAAAGGTGAAAGGTAGAGGTCAAATCAAAAGTAGTTAAAAATGGCCAATTATACCCTGGACCCCATGGTTAAACATTTTTTTAAAGTAACACAATAGTTACTTTTCAAGCAATTAATTACTTTTAGAATCTTATAACCGACTTACTAACTCAAATTTTTTTAGTTACATTTTTTAGTTAATTTTTTGAAGAAGTAACTAGTAACTATAATTAATTTCTTTTTCAAAGTAACTTGCCCAACACTGCTCATGTTACTTCTAAAACCATGGTCAAATTGACTATTTTGATCTGAAAAAAAAAACATGGGTATTTTAAACAACTCTTCACCCATCCCTTTTCCCTTTTTAAACATAAAATTTAAATATCTACAATGAAAATAAAAACCTAAAAAATTAATAAAATGACAAAGGGAATTTTATTGCTATACCACATTTTATTACATGTGAACTCGATGTGTTTAACAGAGAATAAAAAACACGACATCTGTAGTTTTACAACACCTTAAAGCAGAGAAAGCATCAAACTGAAATTAAAAAGAAAAACAATAGCACCGAAGTGTAAGAGTGGATAAAAAGGTTTTTGATTATATGCACAACTGTAATTGATCCTAGCTCATTCAAGTAAATTCAGTCACACATTCAGTCAACTCTTCAACAAGACCCAGGGATACTTAAAGTCCTCCACTTGGGGCAAGAACTTGTCCCTGACCCGGAGTGTGCACTTCTCCCTTTTCCAGCTAGCACTGTGGCCTCAGATTTAGAGGTGCTGATTCTCATTCCCACCACTTCACACTTGGCTACGAATCATTCTGTTGCGAGCTGGAGCCCGTCACTCAATGAAGAAAACAGAACCACATCATCCATGAAAAGCAGCAATGGGCCAGGCACCCCATACTCCAGAAGGACGCCCAGTCCAAGTCTACAAAACGCATTTAAACTAGTTGGGCAAACTTTCATGGACCCTCAAGTATCCTCGAGATGGTAAAGAGCTGGCCCAGTGTTCCACAACCGGGACAAAAACCCCTTTGTTCCTCCTTTATATGAGGTTCGACTAACGGATGGACTCTCCTTCCAGCACTCTGCAATAGACTTTCCCAAATAGGCTGAGGAATGTGATCCCCCGATAGAAGGAACACACCCTGTGGACCTCCTTAAAGATGGTAACCAGAGGTGTAGCCCCCGATCGCCATGCAACATTGTAGAGGCATGTAAAGCAACACAGCCCTACATCATCCAATGCCTTCTGGAAATCTGGGACAACTTCATCCACACCAGGGTCTCAGGTCAAGTGGTTGCCCCAAGATCGGAATGTCGGGGGTTCGAAACCAGTGAACAGCTACCCTGAGGTACCCCTGAGCAAGGTACCATTCCTACACACTGCTCCCCGGGTGCTGCATTGGTGGCTGCCCACTGCTTCACTGGGTGAATGGATTAAATGCAGAGGAGTAATTTCCCTACAGGGACTAACACATACACATCATTAATATTATTATTATTATTATCATTATTATTATTATTATCATTATTATTATTATTATCATTATTATTATTATTATTATTATCATAGTGCCATCGGGAGCAGGCCCCGGGGCAGATCCAGGACACGCTGGAGAGATTATATCTCTCGGCTGGTCTGGGAACGCTTTGGTGTTCCCCCAGACAAGCTGGAGGAGGTGGCTGGGGAAAGGGAAGTCTGGGCTTCACTGTTTAGGCTGCTGCCCCCGCGACCCCACCCCGGATAAGCGGAAGAAAATGGGTGGATGGATGGACATGTGCAGTACACTAAAACTGAACTGCTTATGGTTCTAAACCACAAAAACTTGCACACTGATGCCTACAATGAGTGGGACTCAATCCCGCCAGAGATCCAAAGGAACACAGACTCCAATTTCACCATACACTGAAGTGGCACAGGCGACTGAGTCACAGGAATACAGGAGTTAAGACTGCTTTAATTTGCCCTCAATTGAGGGGTTGTTAAAGTGTAAACCTTTTACAAGTTATTTTAGTGTTACTGTCCATACAGGTGAGAAGAGAGACAGAAACATGCAAGCTCAGAATATTTCTTTTCAAATTCAATTCAAATTCAAATTTTATTTGTCACATACACAGTCATACACAGTACGATATGCAGTGAAATGCTTAGACAACTACTCGTAACCTAAAGAAAAAAAGACTATGAATAAGAGAGGAAATAAATATGAAAATTAAAAAGGGTAAATTTAACTAGGAAGGAATAAGATAAATATATAAATTAAAGTTGAAAATAAAATAACTGTAGAACAAAATACACAGTACACAAATACACAGTATCAAAAAATATAAGAATGTATGAAGAAATATAGAACAATAACAGCAGCTGTACAAGTATTAAATGGAAATGAAGAAATATAATGTCCAGTTTTGTGCAATCCACATTTGTAAGTGTCTTGTGCAGTGCAAATATGCTTAAAGTGATTTAATTGATTAAGTGATTCGATTAAATGACCACGCATCTAATTGAATTAGTGTAAACAATGTCCAGAATGTCCAGTGTGTGTGTAAAAACCATATGTGTGGGTCAGTATTATGTGGTGGTGTGATTGAGAAACCGTATCGCCTGTTGGAAGAAGCTCCACTTCAGTCTCTCTGTGTTGGTCTTCAGGGAGCGGAATCGCTTTCCTGACCTCAACAGAGAGAACAGTCCATTGTTGGGATGGCAGAGGTCCTTCACGATCTTCCTGGCCTTGGTCCAGCACCGCCTGCTGTAGATTGAGTGCAAGTCAGGGAGCTCGGAGCGGATGGTGCGCTCAGCTGATCGCACAACCCTCTGTAGAGCTTGTCTGTCCTGCATGGTGCTGTTCCCGAACCAGGTTGAGATGTTTCCCGTCAGGATGCTCTCTATGGTGCACGAGTAAAAGTTCCTGAGCACCTTGGAGGGCAGTCGGAAGTATGTCAAGCGTCTGAGGTGGTAGAGACGCTGTCGGGCCTTTTTCACCACAGTGTTGATGTGACAGGACCATGACAGGTCCTGCGTGATGTGAACTCCGAGGTATTTGAAGCTGTCCACTCTCTCCACTGGGCACTCGTTGATGACAGGGGTCTGGTAGTTCCTCTCCTGCTTAGTGCTGAAGTCCACTATCAACTCCTTTGTCTTACTGACGTTTAGAAGGAGGTTGTTCTTCTGGCACCAGTTCTCCAGATTCCTAATCTCCTTCAAGTAGGCCGTCTCGTTGTTGTCAGAGATCAAGCCCACCACGACGGTGTCGTCAGCAAACTTAATGATGGTGGTGGAGCTGGTAGTAGCCACACAGTCATATGTGTACAAAGAGTACAGCAGGGGGCTCAGAACACACCCCTGGGGGGCTCCAGTGCTGAGAGTGATGGAGGCTGAGACATGTCCGCCCATCCTTACTGCCTGTGGTCTGCCAGTTGGGAAGTTGGAGATCCACTGACACATAGATGAGCTGAGTCCCAGGTGCTCCAGTTTGGTGGTGAGTGTGGAGGGAATTATGGTATTAAATGCAGAGCTGTAGTCGATGAAGAGCATTTTAACATAATTCCCCCTTCTAGTGTCCAAGTGAGTAAGTGATGTGTGGAGGAGATGAGAGATGGCATCGTCTGTGGAAGGATTTGGACGGTAAGCGAACTGTAGTGGGTCCAGTGTGTCTGGTAGTGAAGAAATGATGAAGTCTCTGACCAGGCGTTCAAAGCACTTCATCACTACTGAGGTGAGGGCTACAGGGCGATAGTCATTAAGAGAAGCAGGGTGGGGTTTCTTCAGGACAGGAACAATGATGGACTCCTTGAAGCATGTGGGGATCACCGACTGAGATAAGGAGATGTTGAATATCTCAGTGAACACAGGTGCTAGCTGGTATGCACAGACTCTGAGGATACGACCTGAGATGCCGTCTGGTCCTGCTGCTTTCCTGTTGTTCACTCTCTTGAAGGCTCTCCTCACGTCATGCTCGGAGATGATGAGCACGTTTCCGGTGTTGGCAGTATCTTCCTGTCTGCAGCCGTTAGCGCCGCTAGCACTAGCATCGTTGGAGTCCTTAGCTGCAGCCTCGAAGCGAGCATAGAAGGTGTTCAGGTCATCTGCCAAAGTCATGTCCGCGTTCATCATACCGGTTTGTTGGTGCTTTATAATCCGTTATTGTCCTTAATCCCCGCCACAGGCTCCTAGAGTCACTCTGTTGGAGTTGTGACTCTAGTTTCCTCCCGTAGCGCTGCTTCGCCTCTTTCACCGCCTTCCGCATGTCATATGACGCGGCTTTGTACGGGTCCATGTCCCCCATCGCGAGTCCCGTGTTATAGGCAGCGGTGTGGGATCTCAGAGCGTCGCGGATGGTTTTATCCACCCACGGCTCCTGGTTGGGAAACGTTGTGATAGTCTTTGTCTCCACAGTATCATCCGCTAGTTTCCCGATGAATTCCCACAACCGCTTCCGTAAACACGTTGATGTCATCATCGGAGTTGTTTCTGAATATGTCCCAGTCTGCGTCATCGAGTGTGTCCTGTAACGCGGCCACCGATTGGTCCGTCCAGCGCGCGACCTTCCTCTGAAGCGGAACTTCCTGTTTCAGCCTTTGTTTGTATTTTGGCATGAGGAAAATGGCGGCGTGATCGGATTTGCCAAACGGAGGGCAAGATTGTGCCTTGTAGCCATCCTTGACCGTAGTGTAACAGTGGTCCAGTGTCCTTTCACCCCTGGTGGGGCAGGTGATATGTTGATGAAAGTTCGGCGCTGCGCGTTTGAGGTTGGCACTATTAAAGTCCCCCGTCACAATAAGCGCGGCGTCCCAGTGTTTTGTCTGGTGCTGTGTGAGTGCCTCATGCAGCTCGCATAAGGCGGTGACCGTGTCCGCTTGTGGTGGAATATAAACGGCACTTATAATGACTGATGTAAACTCTCGAGGTAGATAAAAAGGATGACACATGATGGACAGTAGTTGCTCCAATTGTTGTTCACCATTAAACACACGCCGCCTCCCCTTGACTTCCCCGAGTCCCGTGTCCTGTCCATGCGGTGAACCGAGAAGAACTCGGCCGGCTGGATGGCGTGGTCCGGCACCGCTGGGTTCAGCCATGTCTCGGTGAAGGAGAGGAGATTGCAGTTCCGAATGTCTCTCTGGAACTTTATCCTGGCCCTGAGATCATCAAGCTTGTTCTCCAGTGACTGGACGTTGGCGAGCAGGATGCTAGGCAGAGGTGTGCAGTGTGCATGAGCTCTCAGCCTGTTCCTGACGCCGGCTCGTTTCCCCCGAGGCCGCTTCGCGTCGCGTCCTTTGTTCTCCCTCAAGATCTCACTCGGCCAGCTCGGATCCGGAGTTAAACACTTCAACACTTCTCTTCCATCAAGACTCTAAAGACCATTACTCTTTGTCCACAGGTTTAATGATGTAGAAAGTGTGAAACTGAAACAAACATAACACAATTACAATTACAGTATATTCTTTAAATCTTACATATACACTGTACCTACAAGTCTACAATAATCTAAATGAACGTAGCGTAGCACTTTAGCTGCAAGAATAAGCATAGCCGTGCTCTAAACATGTGTCTTCAACAACGTATCAAAGTTACACATCAAACTTCCCTCATGTCACAAAATACAACCACAGAACTACAGATACGTATCAAATAAACAATATACATACAGACGATGCTCCAAAAGATGAAGAATTGAGGGCAGATGCACGTGGATTCATGGCAGTCTCCTTGGCCATGTGCAAACTTCACTAAACCTTACTACCTCCTGCTTCCTGTGATGTCACCAGGTATCAGAACTATTAAAAGGACAGCTGCACTAACAATATCAGCACAGTGAGTACATTGTATACCAATAGAAACAAGAGTGTCACTGTCATACCTAATGTACCCAATGGTGATGAATTTGCCGATTTAAAAATGCTGAAAACTAACTTAAAAAACAAAAACAAAGAAAAGGTGGTCGGAGCAGTCGTGACGGCAGCCATCTGAAAACCATTTACCTTTTTCAAGGTAAATTTATTTGTGTATGCAGATTAGCTACCTAACACATCTAAAAACCTTAACCTTATTCTTGATAATCAGGACCAGTATACTTCTAAGTTCATAAGCATCCTATTACTTCCCTAGATGTGTTAAATCCCATCAAAATATTCACTGCCCTCTCGCCTAGACCATTTTTCAACTGATCTTCGTAGCTGACTTCTTTTCTCCCTTACTAATTCTTTGCACTCACTGATTTTCATCATCCGTCACTCTTTCTTCATTAATGAGTTTATCAAAGTACTTCCACTTTCCCACACACTCATTTCCTTTGTTAGCCTATTTCCATCACTCTAACCTGTTGTACATCTTTTCAAGCTAAATCCTGACCTCTCTGCCTCATCAACAACCAGAAGTACAGCAAAAGTACTGACATTCTGTACTTATCTAGCTGCTGTACTTAAGAAATACTATTATTAAAAATATTCCAGTACAAGTTCAACTATTGATTCAACTTCTTTATTCAAAAGTGAAAAAAGTACAGGCTCTGAAATGTATTCAAAGTAAGAATGTAAAAAGTAAGAATGTAAAAAGTAACTCTTTGAAGGATGTTTCTATTTTTGTCCAAAGCTAACTAAACCTTCTACTCTGTTTGCTCTATTATGAAAAAATAATATCAGTAGATAGAAAAACTGTGGAAAAAAGTTAAACTAATTATACTCTGCTTGAATCTGTAGAAAAATGAAAAAAAAAAAAAAAACTATATCAATTTTCTGTTGGCTACATTGTAAAGGGTGACTATGCCTCTAAAAAGGAAATGAGTGCATAGGTTGAAGTGGGATTTAGCAGGTGCGGGAACCCTATAATTAGTTGTGATACAGGCAGTGACCAGCTGACCTGCTTGTTGCCAAATTTGAACACTTTAGACAGAGGGAACTGAAAGGAATAGACTTTGCCCTACAGAGATCCGCAATAGAATTCATTATGTTTTTCTCTCCTGCTCTTCCATCCAACATTGATCTTGCCTTATTCATGTCAGTTTGGTAATTCAGTCATAACAGACAAAACATCATCAGTCTCTGTTAAGTAAAGATGTTGATTACAATCTTCTAGTTTTCTCTTTCATACCTCCTACTTCCCTTTTGTGTGTTTTTCTCCCTTCTCCCTTCTCTCACCGATCAGCTGTTTTCCTGTTCAGTGAAACACAAATTTCTAAGATTATGGGCTGTTCATTGATTTTTTTCACTCCCTCTTACCCCTGCCCTCCAAACATTTTCTTCCACCTAATGTTCTTGTTTTTTGGGGGTTTTTTCTTATTCAATAGAGCCTTACACACAGCATTTAAAATACACACACAGCTATGTGTCAGGATCCTGGATCTCCTGAACCAGTGTTTTGAGTTTCTTGTGTCTCAGGGTTTTTGTATTATGATGCATGTTCTAAGTTGTCCTTGTTGCCTCAGTTTATTCTATAGTCTAGTATCTTAGTTTGGGTCTCTTGTATTCTGTTTAGTTTTCTGAGTATTTAGTAGCTGCCCTTTGTGCCTCCTTTATGTTGGTCTCTGTGTTTCTTTGTTGCTCTGTCAGTCCGCGTCTGTGTTACATTTCCTGTTTTACTTTGAAGGTCTGTGTCCTACGTGAATATATTGAGATTTGCTTCCCTTTGGTCTCGTTATGTCTGATTTCTCCCAGCTGTGTTCCCCTCCTGTGTCTCATTCCCCTTGTTATTTCCCAGTGTATTAAAGCCCTGTGTTTCTCTGAGGCAGTGTCGCATCGTCCCTCGTGCAGTGTGTTTCCTAGTGTCTCCCTGTACACTTAGAATTCTCCCAGTTTAGTTTTGACATGGGTTTGTATTATTTTTGAGCCTGCAATAAAGCAGTGTTTTTGAATTCCCATTTTTGCCCCTGTAAAGTCTGCGTTTGAGTCCTTATCTCCTGCCTGCACACAGCGCTTCCTGACACTGTGGGCACATAGCTAATGACATGCCTATTTCTGCATCACAGAATACATCAGCAAACAAAAAACAATAACAAATAAAATAATCGTTCTGTACAGTGTTTACAAATGGATTGTTGTTTTGCGTGTCTGCAGGCTGTCAGGCTGTCTGATCACAGAGGAAGGCTGTACTTCTCTGGCCTCAGGGCTGAGCTCCAACCCCTCCCATCTGAGAGAGCTGGACCTGAGCTACAATCATCCAGGTGACTCAGGAATGAAGTTGCTGTCGGCTGGACTGAAGGATCCAGGCTGGAGACTGGACACTCTCAGGTATGGAGAGAATGTCTGATGGATGAGGGAAACCTGGAAACATTTCCTTTTTCCTGCACTAACTTCCTGTTTTTTTCCATGCATATGTGACACAAATAGTCACATACAGGAACATTCCTCATTTGCTTTTAACAGAAACTCTGGCAACATGTTATAACATGAGCTGCAGAAATGGCTCCATGGAGATACATTGTAATTATGACAATTTTCAGGCAACAAATCAGGTTTGTGAATGAATAATTACATTGTAAATACCCTGTACTTTTTGGGGAACAGGCCATATTATGGATCGGCTAAGGCGCAAGTACCCTCCAATTAAGCAAAATTTGTGACGAACAAGTTGGGGTTTTGGCAGAAACATTGAAAAAATTTCATAATTGCACTTGGCGGTTTGTATGGCTCCCACAAGCCTGACAACATCAGCAAAGTGTGTGGGCTAATTAGGTGTTAGCCATGGTTGTGTTTTTGCATGCTGGATGAACAGGTAGATATAGACTGAAAACAGAGAAAGATACAAGGCTGTGAATCTTTTCAGTCTGTGTGTATAACAAACAGCAAGACAGGAGCAGCTAACATTTGGAAATGGCAGCTTAAATACTTGAAACTCTGATAAGCTAATGCTTCTAAAATTCTCTTGTTTATCGGCCGTGTTAAAATCAGTTTTTTCCTTCTCATTGTGCTGCTTGAAAACAAAAACTGAAAAAATGTGTACTTGAGAACACATTTATTGTGGATTAAATTGTAAATGCTGATTTTGTCAAACTACGTCATGGACAAAACATGCTTTGCAGCTAACCACAGTAACCACAGTAGTACAATTAGCATAGTGTTGTTAGCTTGCTGTTAGCGAGCAGTGAGGGGGGAGTTGATATACTAACAGATCCAGGATCAGTCCAAATCATTAGCAGTTTGATCCAAGTATAGATTGAAGTGTATTTGTGAAAATGTTGGAGTAAGTAAGTAACTAAGTAAACTTTATTTATTAAGCGCTTTTCACAGACAGACAGTCACAAAGCGCTGTACACAAATATTAAAATAGACAACAAAATCAATAGACATTATACACAACGTAAAAGATCAAATGTAAAAGTGTAAAAAATATCAAATATGTAGATCAACAAAAGGCTTGTTTGAACAGAAAAGTTTTTAACTGTTTTTTAAAAGAATCCACAGAGTCAAGCAAACGTAACTGTAGTGGTAAACTGTTCCACAGCCTTGGTGCAACAGACTCAAAGGCTCTGTCCCCTTTTGTCTTCAGTCGTGTACGGGAAACAACTAAGAGACTCTGAGTCTGTGAGCGGAGATGACGAGCAGCAGTGTATTTTATAAGAAGCTTGGATAAATAATCTGGGGCCTGGACATTTAGCGCTCTGTATGTTAAAACAAGAATTTTAAAGTGAATTCTAAACTTTATTGGGAGCCAATGTAAAGAATATAAGATGGGAGTGATGTGAACACGCTTGGTAGAACGAGTTAATAGTCTGGCTGCTGCGTTTTGGAGTCTTCCTTTATGTGTCTAACAGTATGTGTATGAGAGCCATGTAATGTCCATGTGTGCATGCTGACTGTGCTGCTCTGACCCCCTCCTCCTTTCAGGGTGGAGCCTGCTGGAGTCCAATGGTTGAGACCAGGTCTGAGGAAGTGTAAGTGTGTTTTTAATGTGATCCATGAAAACAAAGCAGCACACATTCAACCATCTTCATCATGTCAGGAGTCATCATCAAAGTGTCAATCAATGAACAGATGATGGATCAATAACTGCAGCTGGATTGTGTTTGTTCTCTCCATCAGATTCCTGCCAACTCACAATCGACACAAACACAGTACACACAAACCTTCAACTGTCTGAGAACAACAAGAAGGTGACACATGTGAAGGACATTCAGTCATATCTTGATCATCCAGACAGATTTGATTCTTGGGCTCAGCTGCTGTGTAGAAATGGTCTGACTGGTCGCTGTTACTGGGAGGTTGAGTGGAGAGGAGACGTTTATATATCAGTGAGTTACAGAAGAATCGGAAGGAAAGGAGAGAGTGAAGACTGTGGGTTTGGTTGTAATGGTCAGTCCTGGAGTCTGAACTGCTATGATGATGGTTCCCAGTGTGTCTGGCACAATAACCGAGACACATACGTCTCCACATCTTCCTCCTCGTCCTCTATCTCTGGTAGAGTAGCAGTGTATGTGGACTGTCCTGCTGGCACTCTGTCCTTCTACAGAGTCTCCTCTGACACTCTGATCCACCTCCACACCTTCAACACCACATTCACTGAAACTCTTTATCCTGGATTTAGACTCCATCCTGATTCGTCAGTGTGCCTGTAAAGAGTGTCCTCCTGTCTAACAGATAGTTCAGTCTGTACATGTCTGTCTCTTTCACTCAGAAACACGTTTTCATTATTCATAGGCTTCAATCCTCATTTGAAAATAGCCTTGTGATTTACCTATGTTGAACAAAACATGGTGCAGGATGTTGGTAACAGCTTGGTTAACAAACTCTTAGAAACATGTAAATATGTGTGTATAGCACTGCATATGTTCTATATCACTTTAATTTGTATGAAACATGAAAACTATCACAGAGGGTTCTTGTGAAGAATCTGCATTATACTGCTTTGATGTCAAACTTTTAGAAGCTTTTTGATTCTTTTTCACGCAGCTGTAATTTAATAAAACGAGGCATCAAAAACAAAGAGGAAGTGATGTCACATGTGTTTCTGTCCACAAAGCAGAATGTGCTCTATTGCTGACAATACGTGATGTACAAACACAGTGAGCATTTCTGAGGCAGAGAGAAAAGAGGAGCACCAACTCTGTGAGCTCACCAATGCACACATTTACGCTTGGTTTGTCTTCACAGAGAAAAACAAACTTCCTGCTGGTGATGTTTTGCATTAAAAGCCTCGATAAGAAACAGAAAAGCTGTAAAAACATTTGATTGAATTGGGGGAAATGTCTGAATGTATCTATAAATAAACTAAGAGTGTATAACTTGTATAAGGAGTATTGCGTACATGCGAATGTGACGTTTCCATGGTGACGAAGCACCTTCATCACAGTGAGAACACACAGTTATATCAGTTATGTCTGAGTGTCCAACCTGATTGTCTAATCCTGCTTCACTGACAGACTTCTGGACTGTTTCAGAGAAACTATCAGGATCACCGTCCTCCAGTGGTAACTGTCAGTAACTACAACTCGCCACATACAATAATACTTTAGGACACATTCACTGCAGAGTTTCGGCAAAAATGTTCATCATTGTGATAATGACGCTTTATATGGAACACGGATATTATTAAACTGATACAAACACTGACACTGTCAGCAGAGGGATAGAGAGTGATGACACTTTACTGCCCTCAGGTGATCATAGTGAGGAACTGCATGATATTAAAACTGTGACAGGTGTCATCCTTAAAGAAGAGCATTTCCAATCAATATATTTATATTCCAACAAAGAGCAATAAAAATCATTAATAACATCAGCTTCAATCAAGCGTCTGACTCACTATTCATCAAATTAAAAACACTTCAGTTTAATGAGCTGCTCGAAGCTGATTCTGAATATTTGGCCTCATGGATGTTTTCTTGCTCTCTACATAATTTGGACTGTTTGAAGCTCAAGTCCCATAAAAACACAATTCACTGGGGAAAAAATCCTAAGAACCAATAGTAAATATCATAGTATTACACTGTGTGTGGACTTCTCTCAGGCCCTCTCTATGCTGTCTCCTTCCAGTCCATCTCTGAACCTTCAGGACCCACTCAGGTGAACCTTTGGATGATGGAGGCAGGTCACATGACTGAGAGGATAAATCAGGTGTTGTAGATGATGGAGAAAAAGGTTGGAGAGAGGATGCTGCTCCTTCTTTGAGCTTGACATCAAACTTGTCGTGTTGTTCGTGTGCTGTTGGTGTGACGCAAAGAAACCACAGAAACAAAGATGCTGGGTAACGTCTCCATGGAGAGAGATAGCCACAGTTTATCTTTTCTCCACCAGAGGGCAACAAATCAGCTTCAACAGAGCACCAAACTTCTTCACAGTTAACGTCTACTATGTTAGCTATATTAGAGCTCTGCTGAGCTTTGTCAATGATCCATCTTTAAACATCATCACCAGAGTTTGTCCAGTTAGATCAATGACAAACTAATCACATATGACAATATTAAAGATGTTTGGCAACACTTAAATCATCCTGGAATCAGCTCTTACTCACATAGCAGATAGGTCTGGCTTAGATCTGGTGTCAAGCCAGCACTGCTGGCTTGGGGGCAGGCCTGGCGTAGATGGCACTGTTTATGTGATGGCATGCCATATTTGGCCTGATCCCAGATCCAGCATCAAGCTGGCACTTCTAACTGACTGGTGTCATCTCAGAGTATATGTCAACCAGACGTGGGCCAGGTCTGGCAATGATGGCACTATTTATGTTCCTATTTTAGTTAGAAGACCCAAATGTCATGTTGTAATACTATACTGCTATGGTAGCCAGCGTTTTAAATGCAGGTTTGACAGGTTTGTGAGTGAGCACTTTATCCAAAACCTAGTATTAACCCTGATTCTTTTGTCCCCATAATAGAACAGAGAAAACCGACTCATAGTGTGTTAAAACATTTATATTTCTTTTTATTCAGTCATCTTCTGGAAGAGAGAGACCCCTGCACAGCCCAAACGCCAGTTGCAGGATCTCTAACATTAGAATCATAAACTGTGTCTCATATAGGTGTTATTTTTGGTACTTCAGATGTCACACACATCACACACAGTTTCGATACAAACACTCCTTATATGGTACAAGTTCTTCTTTTCTGTCTGGCTTCCTGTATTTATTAATATAGTTGTATAGCTCTACACTAACTTCCTGTTTTTCAGTGTGGCTAAGCACTTAGTTTATGAGTCAAAAGTGGCCTTGCTTTACAAACCGTCATTATTAAAGTACATAAAACAATATAATCAGCAAATAAGCATTAAAAATATACATTTTAAGTCTCAACAGTTCCCCCTTTTCATTTCTCTCCTGAGAAATGAACTAATACCTTATTTATCCCTTTAAATTTACTTTCATGCGAAAATAATGGCTAAAATATAACAAACATCAAGATCTTAGACAGCACCTCACATTTGCGCCGGGCTGTGAACTGTCCTCCCTTAAGTATTACCCCCTTTTTAAGTAGAATCCCAGTTTAAACCCACTGCTGACTTCCCTCACTGTTCACGGTAAAATCCAAACAGATATAATTAACTTTTTCCTGGTAAAAGGTCCTACATTACTTTTGTCACTGTTTGGAAACAGCCTCTATAAAGTTAACCTGTTTCCTCTTTAAAAAGGTACCTTGTTTCCCACCCCCTTTAGGGCTAGCGCCTATCCGGCCTTAACACTATTTTTCGGCAATTTACATAACATACAAATCCTGCAAACTATTACTAAAGTCCCTATCATTACTCTTTATTATTTTTATGGTCACATTTAACCTGTATATAACAAGCTTTTAGTCTCCTAAACAACACATTTTCTGGAACTGTGGTTCTCTGTGCTCTGTGCTTCTTTTTTCTGGTTGGTTCCGTTCGGTCTCGGGCTTCCTGGATTCACGCCACCCCTGTGGCTGCTGTGGTTCTGGAATCTTCTCCTGTAAAGGATAGAAAACAAAACGCCTCTCTGCTACACCTCAATAATCTACTGTGTTCATCTATTGTTCCCTTAATCATTTAAAGTTGGTTCCAATTAGCATGTTCTGTGCTCTATCCTTTATATTAACTTTACTTAATCTTTACTTAATCTTTAATGTTCTTTATGTGTGTGAGGAACACTTTTAATTTTTAAACACACCCAGGGTAAGACATACACCATCAACATATCAGGATAAATCTCCGCTAGAAAGCACACTCCAAATTTTGTCTATCAGGGTTTACGCGTCCTTTTACTACAAGCAGCTACATAACATGGAAAAGTTACCATTAATGACAGTTTGGCAAGTTTCCGTTATCTGCAAAATTTTGTTTCAACCGTCTCACCCCCAACACGTTTCCTGTTGACTTATTCATGGCATGTTTAACACCTTCTGCATCACTAGTTGCTATGCAAAGACAAAGCAAGATGTGTTCTACCTTTACCCTAGAAAATAAATCTATGTGATGCTTGTGTATGTGTTAGAGTGGATTGTTAAATGTTTGTCATTTTTATGCTTGCCAACTTTGATGAAAGGGATTCCACTGTCCTTCCCCCCAGATTCTCGGGGTTCTGGGTAGGGGGCTGTAGGTTTGCTTACAGACACATCCTATCTGGAAGGTCTGTTTGATGTAAGCTTCCTGCCCAGCAGGAGGTCTCACACACACACACACACACACACACACACATACACACACACACACACACACACACACACATACACACACACACACACACACACACACACATATACATACAGTGCCTCATCTTTGTAACCAAGGGGGGTTAAGAGGGGAGGTACGTGTTGTAAACTATTGTGTGAACTGTCTCTCAATAAATAGCTGCGAGGGAAGCTGCTCTTTGAAGGACTTTGGGCTGGAGACAGGTTAGGAGCGTGAGCTCCAAGAGCTGGTTCTTGACCAAAGGCCTCCCTTGCGCAAGTAATCGATCGAACGCTGTTGCCTTGTTTTCTTTCATGATGAATAAGTCTCTAGAACTAGCGGGGTTTGTGGGAACAGACCCAACATTTATTTGGTCCTCCGAGCCGGATCCCAACACATCGCCTCCACCGCGAGGGGAGGGAGAGGACGCCACCGCAGTCTGCTAGCAGCCATCGTCTGGGACGATTGACGAAAGCCCTGGTACTTTGCTTTGTTCCAGGCCGGACAGTTTGCGCCTGAACTCCCCACGGGATGGATGGCGATTGACGGGAACCAGAGACTCTTCCCATGAACGGAAACAACACGAACAGTGAGTACCGAAGGCCTTAGAGAGCGGCTACGTGCCCGTGCGTTAAAGCAGGTACGTGAGTGCGCAAGCTGTGCGTGTAGACGCAAGCTACCTGGCTTCTCCGCCAGTGTTTTAGTTCTTGTTTTATCTTTTTGATTTATTTAAGGAGGTTTAAAGAGGTTTCTCCACCGAATAGAAGGAGGGTAAGGACGGTTTCTCCACCGAAAGGAGGATAGAGCTCTATAAAGATAAAAAAAGGTTCTCCGCAGTTAAGGGCGTTGAGTGTATGGTTTCTCCACCAATGGTAAGGAGGAAAGAGCTCGCCGCGGTAAGGGGGATTATAGGCCTAAAAAGAGTGTGAATGAGCGTATATGTGTGTGAGTGCCAGTAAGTGAACGCAGCAGCACAGAAGTTAACCTAAGCGGTGTTAATGGAATTCGGTGACCTGTTGTGTACACGTAGCCTGGGTTTTGGTGTAAGTCGCGTTGCCTGCTGCAAACTTAAAAGAAGTCTGCCTTGAAAGAGGATGAAATACACTGCAAAGTTTTTATTGGGCAGAACGTGGTGTGTGGATCGTTGAAGAATGAAGTGAAATTGTGCTCTAAAGCAGAAGCGAGTGTGAGCGTGTCTGACGTCACGGTGTGTGTGACACGGTATCCAGCTGGAGCAGACGTGATTCTGCAGGTCACCTGCCCAGTGGACAAAGAAATAAAATAGTTGTGTGGTGAATGATAGCACGAAGAGTGTTTGGTGTTTCTCAGCCTGAAACAGCTGTAATGTACTTTCTGTTTTTAAGAGAGAGAGAGAGAGATGTGTGTTGTTTTAAGCAATGAAGACCAGACAGCATCTTAAGCATGAGATTCTGTTTGTCATCTTGTCCAAGTCACTAGTAAGATGAAAGTGATACATAGACTAGTGGACTGAATATTATAGGAGGACAGATGACTGCATCATAGAGGAAAACAGAATGCTGATGAGGGGTCTTACATGAGTGAGCTGAGTGAGCTGATTGTGAGTTTCTGGTGTGTGAAGAAGTTTTACCATGGCACACATTTGGTTACATGAGAAGAAACTTATTATGTGATGAGACAACAGGGTTATGCTGTATGTTGTGTGTGGCTGATTGGATGAATGTTTGAGATTAAACTGGCTGTTGATTTGTCTTTTGTTACTAAGTTGAGCCTGCCAAATGGGTTGTTACAATTTATCCCCCTGGCATGAAAAACACGTGTCATGACTTAACAAGGCCTTTCTTTCCTTTGCTTTCCTTTATTTTCTTTCCTTTCTTTTTATTTTGTTACTTTCATGGTGCACTGAAAGTTTCGGTTGATGATCTCTGTTTAAGCAGATATGCACGATTAGAACAGAAGCGCTATACGACTCGTCGTCGACAAAACTGTTGCAAAAGTGAGCTTCTCCAAAAATTAAAATGGGCTTGGGAGAAAGCCACTTATTTGGGACAATCAGAAAACAAGTCCCTGCCAAAAAGGATTCAGCGATGTAATCCGCTTCTAAAGTTTTTCTTCTTCTTTTTTGAAATGACGTCATTGCTGGCAGTAGAAACTTATTGCGTCAAGAAGGGTTCTACTATTAGCAAATAAAAAATTAGTGAAAAAACTGACTGACAAAAGCTGACAAGACTGACTGACTTAACACCATTGTGTGAAGTTAACCCCCACCTGACAAAGGTGTGGACGTATCTCTGTGTGTGTCTTCTGTTGCAGAAACAAAAGGAGACCACAAGAGGAAACTTGGGTCACATGACTATGTGAACTCTGCAAATTTAACCTTTTTTACTTTAAATTTTTCCTGTGTCTGTGAATTCACCATGGGTGTGTTATTAACTACCTTGTGTTGCTTACAGAAATTACTGTGAGAAAGAGTGTATACAAATGCGCAGCGCTAACATTTACCTTTCTTTTTACAGCAGATGGTTAATCATGTGATTCGATCATGTGATTTATAGCAGGACACATCTTAATGATGTTTTTCTATCACAGGATTACTGAGATTTTGTGTGAAGAAAACTGTAGTTACAGGCTGTGTATTGGTGATTAACTTACACTGTGTTGGAGAAAATATGAGTGTTATAAGGGAGAAGTGAATACAGTGTGACACTGTGTTTGAAACCAGTGTTACTTCTTTTTTACAGCATCTCTGGAATCTGGATGACCAACACCTGACAACCAGGACAAACCGTGTGTTTGGCTAATGTTTGTTTTTCTTTAAGAGTGCTTGTAAAGGATTCAGCATAGACAGACAAGTGACAATTGAACAAATGTGCAGTGGTTACAGAATAGTTGAATATGGGGCTCATTAGCTGGCCACTATTGAGCTCACAGTGATAAAAATGAGTGGAGTGACAAACTTAAGGAAAGTCACCGATTAAATTGTGGAATAAATTGGGATGATTCATGATTTGGGACAAATTATGATAATAATAATAGTGATTTAATGACTGGAGAAAACCTGCACATGATATTTGTCTTTTATGCTGAATACTTTATTACTCTTATGATCCATAGTTGGTTGAAAATGCGAAGTTTGATTTAAGGACTTTGTCTTCCAGGATACAGGCTCCAGGTGGAGCTGGGAGTTAGACAAGCTAAACATTTAATTGCTGACTAATGTTTTTACACAGGGTTACAGGTTGGAGTGAAGCTGCTCCAAGGGACAAACCCTGGAGATTGTTTTAGGGAGACTGTGCAACATTCTTGTACATGTCTCGTTGGGGAGTTGACACATGGCAGAAGCCATGTGGCAAGAGGAGTGTCATTTTAATTTGCAGATGTCGTGAGGTGCCATGACGAGACGGAGTGACTGAGAGGATCGTCCATAAGATGGAAGCTGAGGCCTGGAGAGAGTCTTCAGGAGGATCGGAGATTACCTTCAGCACAGAGAACTGTGCTACTGAGCTTCCAGGATATCGTCATGAGGAGACTCTGCACAGCAAAATCTTAAATAAGATGAAAGACTTTCGATGTTGACGTTGAGGAAGACAACTAAGGTGTACGACGTGCTCTGCCTTTAAAATCTTCAGCAACGTTGAATCGTTTGAACCTGAGGGAGCGTGCCAGGCTCCAAAAAGTGACAGCACAGAGGAGGTCCAGCGATGGACTTGTGGTTCTGTGAACAGCACAAATGCCAGGTGACTGTGAAAAACCTAACACCACTTTTTCCACAAGTGAAGCCGTAACTTACTATCCTACCAGATTAGCTCTAGTTGCTTGTGTTTTACCTCCATGCATGAGATCAGTATGTGCAGCAGCTTAAGCTGTACAATGTTTCAGGATATAGTTTTTCACCTTTTTGACACTGTTAGTTCCACACGAGGTAGATGTCTACTACTGCAGACTAAAATTACATTTCTGTCACCTACAAGACGCTTGTCTTTAATGTTACTGTTACGTCAACCCTTTTTGTCAACAAAAGAAGAGGGCGCTTCTCATGAGTGTAGACAGCACGTAGAGAAGGAGTGTAAGCCAAGGGATGACTAATAGATGTGCCACTTGGTGAGGGAAAGGTTTGGTTTGTTGATGGTTTGAGTTTTACAACAGCAGAGGGACAGACTAAAACAGGTTTTACTGTAGTAGATAGTGAGGAAGTTATCTGTGCAGGACAACTAGCATGTTTCATATTTGCTTGAGCAGCAGGGATGCTAGCTTTAACGGCAGCGTGTAAAACTGCAGAGAAATAAGATGTGATGATATACACTGATAGCCAGTATGCATTTGCTACAGTACATTTCTTTGTAGTACAGTGGGTGAGACGAGGTGTGACAGCCTCTACAGGGAAACCTGTAGAACACGCCAAACTTTTGCAAAATCTGCTGAAGGCAGAGTTATTATCCAGTAGAATTGCCGTTTGTAAATGTGCAGCACACATGTGAGGGAAAGATCCAGTTGCATTAGGGAATGCTTTTGCAGATAGGATAGCAAGAGAGGCATCTTTAGGAGCACATGGTGTTAACATTTTAGCAATGCAACACCAACAGACGTTGGCTATTATGCGGGATGCACTGGTAGACATGCAGGGCCACTGACCTACTGCAGGGAAACAATTGTGATCTACAGAAGGAGCGAGTTTGCAGGATGGTGTTTGTTATCTGTGTGATACACCAATACTGCCTAAGAATTTGTATAAGACTGTTGCTATTTTGCGCCATGGGCTTTGCCATGTCGCAACAGGAGGGAGATGATGACAGCAATAGTTTATACTTTAAGATTAAATACCTGAGCATATTAGCAGATTAGATGCTTTAAATGTTAAAAAATAAAGAAGTCTTGAGAACAAATGATCTGCCAGATGATTCTGTTCTCCGCAGGAGCAGAGTCTGAAGTCTGGAGATTGGATGTTGATAAGGCCATGGAGAGGAAGTGCTGGTCCAGTCCATGGTGGAAAGGTTCCTATCGGATGCTGCTGACGACGACCACAGCAGTGAAGATCGCAGAAAGGAACACTTGGATACATCAAGCGCACTGCAAGAAGGTAACACACTTCCTGGCCGACTCTGGGTGATGGTGAAAAGGCCAGCGGTACAAAGGGGGGAGTATATCTCTAGGACCTCTCATCTCAATCCTGGTGAAGAAACCAACGGATCCTGAACCCAACTTAGAATGGCTGGGAATGTGCTGTTCGCCTTCTTGTGCCTGTGGACCCTGAGTGGGATGACAGGAGCGCACTGGGACAGAGCAAACTACACCCAGTACCCGCATGGGGTTTTCAACCAACTACTGGTGGCAGTTTGTGAACACAACCACTCACATAAAGAACGAGACCAATGGTTATGCTTGTGATGCCACTGGCTACACATTCTTCTGGACTGTGGCCATATAGCATCACTAAGAGTGAGACAGTTTGTTTGGTTGCCTTAGCAACACATCCAGGAGTAAACGTGGAACACTGCCAACTTTTCAACTTCTGAACCTGAATGGACGGTTGATTCACCAGTAGCTGGGAGGGTGAACTGCTCTGGTAAGACAGACCTGCTAGTCTGACTCAAAGTGTCTGACTCGCAGCAGGACATTGAAAAGCTAAATGAACTGGAAACAGGCCAATTGCCTATGTGTATGAAGGGCAATGGATTAGTCCAAGTTGGAGATTTATCATGGAATTTGTACAACATCACCTATTCTTTGTGTCCTCTGCAAGAAGGATGTAAACAGAGAAGCCTTTTGTCTACATTTACATCATGAACACTTCTCTAAGCTGGTTGAGGTTTTGAGCCAAGAAGATCAAAACACCTTGATCCAATTTCCTTTACAAAGCTTTTCCTGTGGTGACAACAGGACAGGAGAAGAGTTGTAAATGCGGATAATTTACTAGTTGACTCTAACCCCCACAGGATGCCTACAGTGAGAAGATTTGGGGGGTTGATAGGAGTCATAAAGAAGGGTGTTGACCAGGCTACAGCTTTGAAGTTAGCTGAGAGCCACATGGACAAACGATAAAGTCAACTGATGTGTTTGAATGTCTATGTCTGTATACAGTTGTATTGTAGTGACATATGATTTTTTGAGAATGTTGATTCTTCTTGTTTGACTGTTACATTCAGTTGTTTACTTGCAGGAATACATAATGAATCGCACGACAGGAGTAGATGCACCACGAGGCTGGAGAGCTTGGTTAATGTCTGGTCCTTGGTGACATCTTCTTTTGAAAATATTAATTCCTGTTTTTGGACTGTTGACATTTGATTTGTTTATGTATAGGATGAATTTTACCGTGTATAAGATCAATGCGAACTAAGATGATTTCTGATACATTTGTTAATCATGTACTTTTACAACAATATGAATTGACTGAAATGAATGTCATGACAGAAGCCTGTGTATAAATGACACCTGCGCTGAAATTGTCAAGCAAGAGGTGCATGGATAAGAATATACTACATAGGAATAATTTGGAGCATAAAAATCACAAAACAGGAGGGAATGTTAGAGTGGATTGTTAAATGTTTGTCATTTTTATGCTTGCCAACTTTGATGAAAGGGATTCCACTGTCCTTCCCCCCAGATTCTCGGGGTTCTGGGTAGGGGGCTGTAGGTTTGCTTACAGACACATCCTATCTGGAAGGTCTGTTTGATGTAAGCTTCCTGCCCAGCAGGAGGTCTCACACACACACACACACACACACACACATACACACACACACACACACACACACACACACATACACACACACACACACACACACACACACACATATACATACAGTGCCTCATCTTTGTAACCAAGGGGGGTTAAGAGGGGAGGTACGTGTTGTAAACTATTGTGTGAACTGTCTCTCAATAAATAGCTGCGAGGGAAGCTGCTCTTTGAAGGACTTTGGGCTGGAGACAGGTTAGGAGCGTGAGCTCCAAGAGCTGGTTCTTGACCAAAGGCCTCCCTTGCGCAAGTAATCGATCGAACGCTGTTGCCTTGTTTTCTTTCATGATGAATAAGTCTCTAGAACTAGCGGGGTTTGTGGGAACAGACCCAACAGTATGTAAGCATGTTATGCATTCATTCACTACACTCCACGCCATCCCTGCAATATATCAGTTCAGACAATCACGCTGAACAAAGCCTATGACCTTCTTAAGGGTGGTCTGCTTTCCTAAGGATATGGTCAACAACCTGAAGGAGAGAATTCTTCAGATTGCAGATGAATATCCAACAGTGACAAACATTGTTCTGCATACATTTCATTCTGGAAATGAAACAACCTTGCCTTTGATTCAAAAGAAAGGCAATGAGCAAGCTAGTACACAGCTAAGGAGCACAGATAACATGACCAAGAAAGTAGACTCTGTGCATTATTATAAATCCTCAAGCGATAATCCCCCCTTGGACTGTCTTGGTGCAAAACAAAGACATAAATCATGTCTCCTGGAAGGGGGAGGACATATCACAGGCAGAGCACAGCGAGCTGAAATCTCTGAAACCGACTGGCCTTCACTTCCTACAAGACAGAGAAGCTCTTCTACCCCTGTATACGGGAGGAAACAGGACTGGACAACCGTGAATAGGAAGGTTAACAATAAACCTCCAAAACAACTGAATGTAAAACTGCAGAAACGATATGCTCCATTATCAAAGGACCCTGGATCTATATCAGACAACCATCCATCTAAAAGTAGCGAAGTAAGGTCTGAAAATCTGTTGAAAAGTAAAAGGCCACAGGGAAAGCTAAAGGCTAGGCCTGAAACTCTGATTGTGGGTGACTCTGCCGTAAAGGATGTACAAAGGATGTGCGGTAAGAACACTAAAGTCCTCTGCTTTCCTAAGGATATGGTCAACAACCTAAAGGAGAGAATTCTTCAAATTGCAGATGAATATCCAACTGTGACAAACATTGTTCTGCATACAGGGTCAAACGATGTGTCCAAACAACAGTCGGAGGTTCTGAAACGGGACTTTACTGGATTATTAAATACTGTAAACTCTCTGAATACAGCTGTATTCATCAGTGGACCTGTACCGCCCGTCAGAGGAGAAGACGAGAGATTCAGCAGGTTGTTTGCACTGAATAAATGGCTCATATCAGCATTTACTCACCACTCAGTGCATTTTATCAACAACTTTAATATTTTTTGGGAACGCAGGCATCTGTTTAAAGCAAATGGATTTAATTTTAACAAGTCAGGGGTGAAACTGTTCACCTCTAACCTGTTTTATTCCATATGTCATCCATCTGTGCTTGGTGCCAAGGCTGAGATAAACGAGGAGTTATCTCATAAAGAGGAACAAACAGTACTCCGAGAACAGACAAAGCCCAGCAGAAACCTTGAGGAGGAGCTCCATCTGCCCCCACCCGGGAAGAGCCTCAGAAAGGAGAGACATCTGAGGCAAGAAGAGGGGTCCCTATTTGCCTCCAACTCTCTCAACAACACCAACGACCAGGACCAGGGACCACGACCTTCCCCAGTCCCCCAAACCCCTGACAGGCCATCACCCTCCTCCCCCTCCCTTTCTCCCTCCTCCCCACACCTGAAATTCACTGAGGAGATGATGGAGCGGGTCAATGCTGGGCTCAGATCTACCCCCCGGCCCAATCGCTTTTTGTCCCCCATAAACCCCCACCAGAGCAGCCAACGGTTCGCCATCGAGCCCCGGCCTTAACAGAGCAATCAAAGTTACATTGCCCAGCCTCGCCGCCCTTAGTTCCTCCTTACCACCTTCATGCTCTGTCTCCGCAGTTTGATGTGTGATGTGTGGAGGGTCCGGGCTGCGAGGATTATGGCAGTGGTGACTTTTCCCAGGAGAAGCTGGGAACCTGTTTACTAGAAGGTTTTAAAATTTCTGTACTTTTAGGTGACAGAAGGAGACATGTGGCCTTGTCAAAAGGCAGAGAGCTGCACTCTAACTATCTTTAAATATAGTAAACATACCTTGTGTGCCACAGACTGCTCCCAAACACGAGGAGGCAAATAATACCTCTAAAACACTTAAGTTGGCTTTATTAAACGTTAGATCTTTAGCTGGGAAAACATTTTTAAATAATGATTTAATCACTGAGCACAGCCTTGATTTTATGTTTTTAACTGAAACTTGGTTGGACCAAAGTAACAGTGGAGCTGTTCTCATCGAGTCGACCCCTCCTAACTACAGTTTATCAGTGAGGCCAGGGTGAGCAGGAGAGGAGGAGGGGTTGCTGTCTTATTTAATGAATCATTTCAATCTCCTGGAAGTTTTCAGTCTTTTGAATATGTGGCTTTACAGCTGAAGGCCCCATCCAAAGTTGTTTCTTAACGTTTACAGGCCTCCCAAATACTGCACAGACTTTTTTAATGATCTCAGTGAACTGCTGTCTGTGATCTGTGTTGATTTCGACTGTGTAATTATTGTTGGGGATTTTAACATCCATGTGGACAACCCTCAGGACAAAGGGACTAAAGACCTGAATAACACTCTGGGCAACTTCGGGCTGACTCAGCATGTAACAGAGGCCACACATAATAGAGGACACACTCTTGACCTACTGATCTCCAAGGGCCTGAGCATTTCAAACGTTACTGTGTCTGATGTGGGCCTGTCTGATCATTACTGTGTTTTCTTTGTGTAATGGAATTTCTTTCACTTATGTATTAATCACGTTATTGTAATGCCTTGGTGATTTTAACATGTCTGACACCCATACTGTAAGACAAATGGTGGGGGTCTATTTAGGAAGTTGGGGGAAGCAGACAACTCCACAAGAGGGAGAGTCTTTTGTCTCTTCGAGGACTCTGGGAGGTAGCAAGGGAGTGTGAACCTTAAGGTGTGAAACAGCTGTGTACTGCCTTTTGTTCCTGGAGAAGGTATTTAACTGAGAGCCGTGCTAGGCTCAGTGAGACTCTGCTGACCCTGCCCCGTGGTCATGCAGGCTCTCCACAAGCTTGGTTTTCTGTTCTGTGTGTTTTGATTAAAGAATGTTAGCTACCGCTCACCGCTCATCTGCAGGCTTTATTTAAGTGGAAAAACTTCCACAACAGAATGGCGCTGTGAGCAGGATGGTCCGTGTGGTCGCTGAACAACGGTTCCCTGGACGGGCTGATCACCCCTGAGGAAAAAGGTACCTTTGTCCTACCAGCTGTTGAAGCGAAGGAAATGGAGGAGTCACGGAGCCGCGTGTTTCAGCAACCACCGAGACCATCGACTTTGAGGGGACCCCTGCAGATGGGTGAGTTGTAGCTAACTTGTATACAGTCATGGAGAGTTTTTGTCTGGCCGAGGGGGGGAACGCTGGCCGACTCCGGAGTTCGAGTCTCCGGAGGGAAAAAATCCTGGTGGTTTGAGACCCCAGGCTTGTGTTGGGAACGGCCCATCACAAGGACAGTGGTTCGAACACGCAGTTGGGGAGAAGCCGGCCCAGACCTGTGTTCGGTCCAAGTACGCCACAGGAATGGCGGTTCGGGTACACTGTCGGGGACCATTTCTGCGTAATACAGTGCGCAGAGTGGCGGTGTTCGTTCCTTGGTCCGTAGAAGGCAAGGAACCTCATGGGGGACGCCTCGTGTAGTAATGGGAAACTGGATCCAGTAAAGCGACAGGCCTTCCACCAGGTGGCCAGAGACAAAGCTCAATAACTGACTGTATGGTAAGAACTGAGTACTTGTGTGGTGTGTAAGATTGCAGAGAATGGTTGTGTGGAAAAAGGTGATGTGTGTGTAAAAAAAAAAAAGTGAAAAATGGGGTTCAAAATGTTGAAAATAGGGAACAAAAACAAGAAAAAAAAAAGAGAGAGGAGTGTAGAAATGTGCGTAAAAGTTGTTTCCAACTAGCGCGACACGGTGGTACTGCAGGCCACCAGCTCCCCTAGTGTGGACACGCAACAAAATTCTTTTTAGCAGAATGGTTGATAAAAATAAGCAAAAATAGGAAGAGGGTTTGGTTTTTTTCAATGTAGAACAACTACAATCTCTCTGGGTTTTTAAGAAAGGAGACTTCAGAACCAGAGAGGGGAGACGTGTTTCTTTAAGCAGTGATAAGAATGATCAAAATGTCTCGGTGTGTCACTTGCAGATGAAGAGCAGACCCTGATCAATTTTTCATGTGCAGCAGTCGGAAGAAAATTATAGGTTAACATCATTTAGAAACACCCAAGCCAAGTTTTGGCTGAATTGTTTTACAGCTTAACTTCCATGTGTTTGTCACCCTGAGAACACAAGCTCCAAGAATCTTTCCCTGAAGACAAGAAATGCAGTTCCAGAACAACGAGATGGATATCAGGAGCTCACAGCAGTATCCTGAGCAGTGAAGAAAAGGTCCAGCAGCAGCAGCTGTGCAAGACAGCGACAGCAAGGAGAAAAAATGGCATCATCATGACTGGATGGATGGATGTGCATTTCCAACAAGCTGCAACTTCACTGTGTGTAAATGGACCTTTGAAAAGACTGACTGAGTTGGACATTTGCCACTTTTGGAGCAAAATGGCAAGATGAGACAGTGGAAAACACAGGACAAAGCTGAAAGACAACTGACTCTCACTGGACTGCTGCAAGGGGGGGAGATGAGATGAGACCACAGTGGAAGGAACAGGGGAGAACATGGCTGTTTTTAGTGTGGGAACTGAAATTTGGGTTTAGGAAACTGGGAAGAAAAACGACTGCCTTGCGTGGAGAATTAAAAAGTGTCTGGAGCACCGCAAAGAGGAGAGGTACACAAAAATTACACAAACAGAAAAATGCATTAATCCTACTAACACAAACACACATGCAATGAAGCTCATGGAGACCAAATAGCATTTTAAGCATGCATTGCTGTTACCATCATCTTGTCCGGTTCACTTAGTGGGTTAAAAAGTGATACATAGACTAGTGAACTAGTATTATTTTGGGGAAGGATGATTGAATCATTGCAGGGGTGAACAGAATGATGCAGGGGGGTCAGATGAGTGGAGACTAATAGATTATTGAGGTTCTTGTTTCTGATGTGTGGGGGAGGTCTTATCATAACACACATCTGGTTACATGGGGGAAAACAAAACTCATTATCTAATAGAATATTGCTGTTGTGTGAGGTGTGACTGGTGGATGAAAGTTTTGGAGATTTAGCATTTTCCTTTGGTACCACTTTGAAACTGCCAATTAGTTTTGTTTTGATCTATCATTCTAAGAGAGTATGCTTAGACAACTTCTAAAAAGAGGCCTTCATATTGTTTTTATTTTTAACAGTGCACTGAGATTATTTTTTTGTTCAGCAATTTTCTCTTTTGAAGCAGGCCTGCAATATCGGGATCGAAAGCGCTACACAACATGTTGAACAATCGCAAGTGAGTTTCTCCAAAAAAATTAAAATGGGCTCGGGAGAAAGCCACTTATTTGGGACAATCAGAAAACAAGTCCCTGCCAAAAAGGATTCAGCGAGGTAATCCAGTCTAAATTCTTTTTTCTTTTTTGAAATGACGTCATTGCTGGCAGTAGAAACTTATTGTGTCACGAAAGGTTCTACTGTCAGCAAATAAAAAAATGGGGACTGACTGGACTGACAAAAGGTTGACTGACTTGACACCAGTATGCAAAATTGCACCTCCACCTTGACCTGACAAAAGGGTGGATGAATGTATGTTTCTTTTTACAGGAGCAGAAAGGTGACAGCAACAGGTTACATGGGCTTTTGGGCCGTGCTGACTTAACCTTTTAATTGCCACTTTCTGTGTCTTTGAATTTACCAGCGGTGTGTTATTCATGACCTTGTATTGTTTACAGTACAGAGGTCACTGTGAGAAAGTGTGCATACAGATGCGCTGCGCTAACATCTATTTTTTCCACAGCAGAGGGTTAATCATATGATCCAATCACATGATTTACAGCAGGACACATTGCTGGCTAATGTTTTACCTTTTCTTAAGACAGGGCCTGGAGTGAAACTACTCCAGGGGGGAATCCCTGGGAATTTTTAAGAGACAATGCACAACTTTATTGTGCATGTCTAATTGTGCTAAGCTGACATAGGGCAAAAGAGGGTTTTTCGGGGAAGTTTTCATTTTTAAATTGCAGAGACCGTGACATGAGAGATATGGAAGAAGAGACTGAAGTGCAGATCCAGACCACGACCGGGAGAGAAGGCTTCAAGAGGACCAGTGAGAAGCAGGGACCATCTGCAGGACAGCAGACAAACGACAGTGGGCTGCACCACTGGGCTTCGAAAGGATTGTCACGAGGAGATTTTGAACAGCAAAATCTTAAAATGAAAGAGTTTCGCCGTTGACGTTGAGGAAGACAACTAAGGTGTACGACGTGCTCTGCCTTAAATCTACAGCCACGTTGGAACAGAAATCGAGGGATGAAGAGAGCATGCCAAGCTCCAAAAGTGACAGCGCAGAGGGAGACCAGCGTTGGAATTATGACTCTGTAAATGGCACAGACACCAGGAGCCATGATCGGGACATGAGAATGACCATCTAATGCTTTTTCACTTTGCCATGCAAAGTACTTTGACACTCTGGAGAAGACCTTTCCTCTGTATCATTGTTGTAGCCATTTGCATGTGAGAGCTTAGATAGGGCTTTGGAGCGTGATGTCAGAGGGGTGGGCGTGGAAAGGATTTTGGCCCGATCCGCCATTTTGGGGGTCTAGCGCAAGTGAAAAGGGAGCGAAGGCACACACAACAGCCATGGTTCGTATTTGCTGTCTGGTCGGCTGCAATGTTCGATTGCACGACCGGCAAGAGAATAAACTTGAAAATGGTTTATCTTTTCATTCTTTCCCAACCTGGAAACAACATGAGGCAGCTCGTGTATTGATCTTACCAAACGAAGGCGTCTAGCCTGGATAGCAGCTGTGAGAGGAGCTGATATCCAGCTCTCTTCCACCTCCAAATATCTGTTGGTGCTCCAGACATTTTCATTCCGGTAAGTTCTAAATATGTTCGTATCACTCTTTATAGCCTATTAGTTTTATTTTCGATGCGCTCTGAGGTCATAGCAAAGTAGAACAAACATCCTACTGAGTGATTTTGCAGAACTACCTTCTATTTATAGAGTTTCTAATTATTTGGCATTATTGCAGCAAACCAGCCTATGAAATGGATGAAACACATCGTGACTGGGTTCCAGCGCTACATAAGGGACCTGCTTCAAACTTACCACCATGCCAATCAGATTACTTCTTCCATGTGAGGGTGAAGATGTGACCCTTCTGGATAAGATGGTGAAGGTTTGCTGCGTTTGTTGAACAGTGTGGTAGTAAAACCAGGGAAAAATGAAACTTGCTCCTGTTAAATATTGTTAAGTCTTTTGCTGTATAAATAGTGGTATTTTTTTTTCAAAAGATACAGTAAATAATGTTAGTAGTGGGTGATATCATGTAAACACTGTCATGATTTTATGTAAACATTTTGTCTTTTATAAACTATAAATGACATGGATGCTACATTGTAACTGATGTGATGTTCTATAAAGTGGTTTTAATAATAAAAAAAGAGGCAAAACTTAGTTTGTTTCTTTATTAAATTTTTGAACAGTGGTACTCAGTCAGTACATATTCAGTAAATGCAAATTATTTACATGGCAGTGCACTTCAGGCATAAATCTAGACCCCTATATAAAACGTTATGGCATTATAGCAGTGACAACTCCTCCACAGTAGCAGGTGGGATTTTTCTTTTTTGAGGACGGCTCCTTTTACCTTTCACTACGGATGGTCTGTTTATGTTTTGATCAAGAGCCTTTTTTGGGGCAGCTGAAGAGGAGAAGTCTATCTTATGGCCAACCTCTGGCTGTATCTTGGTCACATTACCCAGCAAAACCCAGCATGCAGGTTCATCTGTAACAGTCCTTGTGCCACAGATCCGCACTGTTGCTTCTACATTAAACAGAAGAGCAGCGACATGGCTGCAGGTCTCCACGACTCCAGCCATACAGGTGCAGTGGGCGGCTTCAACCTTCCCTGTGATGCTCACAGTGACCCATGGCTGCAATGCTGGTTCATTCAGTCTTTGAGAGTGCAGCACCTGAAACACACACAGACAAAGTTAATTTAAAGACAAGAACTATGAGCCAAGGCCGACATAAATGTGTTTTATCTACTTTATCATAAAGTGTTTAGAAAGTTAGCACATACATGTCATTTTTCATTTCTTTATGTGTCCATCTATAAAACGCTGCATTTTATAGGGTAAATCTGCCTGTTTTCTGTCAGAAACCTGCCTGCAGAAAATGAACCTAAAGTATGTAATGCAAGGATGTAATCACTTTAGAGATGGAGAAAGCATAAAGTGACAATTATGAATCACTTAATATGATAAGGAGTTCTGCAGGTCATTAATCAATGTATAAAACTAAAATAAAATGTATTTTTAGTGACACAGGATACAAACACAGAAGCAAGATGTATATTTAAATTATTTATAATAAATATGAATAAACAGTGCAATTTCTTTAACCATAAAGAATAACTAAATCCTTCAGGACAATGTCTCATCAATGCACTGAACTCACTATGTTATCCACCTAACAGCCTCCACATGTTCTCACTGTAATTTCCCCTCATGAATGAATTTATGCTGCACTAATCTGAATGTTTGGGGGAAAATCAAACGCATTTCACACGCAGTACTCGAGCTGACTTACCTTTGTTTGGATGACGACTTGTACTCACTGACTGCACAGATAAGATACGAAAATATGTGAGGCTATGTCAGTAGCGGCTGGTCTTCAGGGTTTCTACTCCACGGCCGTGTTTCATACGGGTCCACATTTCCAAAGCATGCTATTTTCTGCAAGTACCGCTGCTTCGCCTCTGGACGCAATCGGTCTCTATACAGTCCATTCTCCAAAGTCGTCTGGGTCTTTACTCCACTGCCGTATTTCATATGGGTTCAAATTTGCGATGCACTCTATTTTTTTTAAGTACCGCTGCTTCGCCTCTGGACGCAATCGGTGTCTATACCGTCCGTTTTCTTTGGAGCTGCTTTTAAGCATGATTCTTGTCGACGTTGTTCCAACACAGTGTCTCTTTTGATTCGTAGACCCCGAAAATGGCGCCGCGCTCCGCGGCGTGACGTCAACTCCAAAGCCCTATTGTGGGGAGGATTAAAGATGAACAAAGGGTGGTGAGAGAACAGTGAAGTGAGGATACACAGTGTGAAACTCCCTTAAGTGTACAATAATGTTGATGTGATATACAGAATGTCAGGAAAGAAATTCTGGTATTAATGTGATTCTTGATTTAAGAATCAAAGGGTGGGATTGTAATGGAATTTCTTTCACTTATGTATTAATCACGTTATTGTAATGCCTTGGTGATTTTAACATGTCTGACACCCATACTGTAAGACAAATGGTGGGGGTCTATTTAGGAAGTTGGGGGAAGCAGACAACTCCACAAGAGGGAGAGTCTTTTGTCTCTTCGAGGACTCTGGGAGGTAGCACGGGAGTGTGAACCTTAAGGTGTGAAACAGCTGTGTACTGCCTTTTGTTCCTGGAGAAGGTATTTAACTGAGAGCCACACTAGGCTCAGTGAGACTCTGCTGACCCTGCCCCGTGGTCATGCAGGCTCTCCACAAGCTTGGCTTTCTGTTCTGTGTGTTTTGATTAAAGAATGTTAGCTACCGCTCACCGCTCATCTGCAGGCTTTATTTAAGTGGAAAAACTTCCACAACATTTGAAAGTAAAATCTCAGCCCACACAAGTATATCAACAGCAGTGATCACAAAATGGTGTATAACTGAAAACAGTAGTGAGATCTTTAACCAGGTCTTCCCATTAACACCTGACCTGTCCAGAGGTTCAGTCAATGAGCTCGTCAATAGCTTCAATGCTAAAATGTTAAATGTAATGGACACTATTGCTCCCATTAAGGTGAAGGTTATCTCTGGAAGGAAAAAGTCTCCATGGAGAAACTCCACACTGGTGAAAAATGAAAAAAGAGAGTGTAGGAAAGCTGAGCGCAGATGGAGAAAAACAAACCTCCAGGTTCATTATGACATCTATAAAGAGAAACTTCACAATTATAATTTACAACTGAGGAGTGCAAGGAGGTCCTACTTTTCTGACATCATCACTAAAAACAGCCATAACGCTCGGGTCTTATTTTCTACAGTTGACAGGCTAACAAACCCTCCTGTGTCAGTGGCAGCTGAACTTCATTCGACCATGGCCCGCAATGACTTTGCCAGATTCTTCACAGAAAAAATCCAAAAGATTAGACAAGCAATTGGTACATCAACAGCAGATCCAGGATATGTACTGTGTCCACCGAAAAACTGTTTAAACACCAGCAAACAGTTTCACCCTATTAATAGCAAAGACCTGGATGACATCTTAGGTCAATTGAACTCCTCTTCTTGCTGTTTATATTTCAAAGAGGTCTCAAAGACTTTGGAGTCAGACCTGTTACAGATCATCAACCTTTCTTTAATGTCAGGTGTGTTTGCAGAACCACTAAAAACTGCTGTAATTAAACCTATACTGAAAAAGGACAATCTTGACAAGACACAAATGAACAACTACAGGCCAATCTCAAATCTCCCATTTTTAAGTAAGATCATTGAAAAAGCAGTTTCTCAACAGCTCAATTACTTCTTAAAACAGAATAACTGCTATGATGCCTTCCAGTCAGGTTTTAGACAGAATCACAGCACTGAAACTGCTCTGACCAAAGTGTTTAATGACATATGTCTGAACACAGACTGTAACTACAGGGGTCCAACAAAGAATGGCCACGCATCATACTGATGTCTTCGGAAATTTATTCCCCTCTCTCTCTCACTCTTATTGTCCTCAGACACCGTGAAAACTGAAGAAACATAAAGTTTACAATATAAATGTTTTGAGCTTATCAGTCTCTCATATCATTGTCCATAAACAGTCTTGTGCAAGCAGAACAGAAAAATGCACAATAATGTGTATCACAAAAATGTCCTCTCATTACCAGTGTAGAACACATATGCAACATTATACAAACATTATACATGAAACCATACCGTGTGCGCCTCTTGGACCACATGGAGAATGACATTAACGTTGAGGCTGTAGACGCATCTGTAGCCATGTATCCATGCTAGCGCCACCATGCCATGGTTGTGCTCTCAACCAAACTCTGGTCATGTGACCATTACAAACTCTACCTCATACAAACTTTACAGCACTTTACATATTTAACAAACCCATATTTTGTAATCACATATTTTAGACATGTTTTTTAATCAATTTTACACTTTTATCTTGTAATTATTAAGCATCTCTCTATCACAGAAACATATGAAATAAACAACTTTATTTTAACTGTCTCAGGGACAGTTACACAGACAATGAAACAATGTCAGTCTTAGTTTTACTGGATCTCAGTGCAGCATTTGATACAGCTGACCACAACATATTACTCAAACGACTGGAGAACTGGTTCAAAACATACTTAGAAAACAGGAAATACTTTGTATCAATAGGTAACTTCACATCTGAGCAGACAAGTATCACATGTGGAGTTCCCCAAGGTTCCATCTTGGGACCCCTTCTGTTTAACATTTACATGCTCTCACTGGCACAGATTATAAAGAACAACACAATAAACTATCATAGCTATGCAGACGACACACAAATATATATCACAATGTCACCAGGAGACCGAGGCTCTGTACAGGCTCTTGGTAAATGCATTGAGGAAATTAATGACTGGTTGTGCCACAATTTTCTCCAGCTAAACAAAAACAAAACTGAAGTAATAGTCTTTGGTGCCAAAGAAAAACGATTACAGGTCACCAGAGAACTCCAATCTATACACCTAAAAACCACAAACGAGGTGAGAAATTTGGGTGTAGAGATGGATGCAGACCTAAACTTAGAAAAACACATTAAGACAATAACAAAATCAGGTTACTATCACCTCAAGAATATTTCAAGGATAAAAGATCTGATGTCTCAACAGGACCTGGAAAAACTAGTCCATGCATTCATCTTTAGTAGGCTTGATTACTGTAAAAGCATGTTTACAGGTCTACCTAAAAAATCAGTCAGACAACTACAGCTCATTCAGAACTCTGCTGCTCGAGTCCTCACTAAGACCAAAAAAGTGGACCACATCAGTCCAGCTCTGAGGTCTTTACACTGCCTGCCTGTCCGTCAGAGGATAATTCAATTTTATTTTATTTTATTTTATTTTCAATTCAATTTTATTTATATAGCGCCAAATCACAACAAAAGTCACCTCAAGGCGCTTTATATTGTACAGTAGATCGCACAATAATAGATACAGAGAAAAACCCAACAATCATATGACCCGCTATGAGCAAGCACTTTGGCGACAGTGGGAAGGAAAAACTCCCTTTTAACAGGAAGAAACCTCCGGCAGAACCAGGCTCAGGGAGGGGTGGCCATCTGCTGCGACCGGTTGGGGTGAGAGACGGAAAACAGGATAAAGACATGCTGTGAAAGAGAGACAGAGATTAATAACAGATATGATTCGATGCAGAGAGGTCTATTAACACATAGTGAGTGAGAAAGGTGACTGGAAAGGAAAAACTCAAAGCATCATGGGAATCCCCGGCAGCCTACGTCTATTGCAGCATAACTAAGGGAGGATTCAGGGTCACCTGGTCCAGCCCTAAGTATATGCTTTAGCAAAAAGGAAAGTTTTAAGCCTAATCTTGAAAGTAGAGATAGTGTGTGTCAATGGAAAATTGTACTTAGTAGTCAGTATAAGCTTTTAATGATATAAGTTTGCATATGATAGAATACTGTATGTTGACCTTTTGATGACTTAGACTGTTGTCCACTACAGGACTGTTTTATAAATTCTTTCTCACAGCTGAATAAGCTGTTATTATTTCACTCCTGCTAGGAAGAGGCGAACTGGACACTCTTATCTGACGCTCCCTAACAAGAAGAGAGGCTGCGTCCTTCTGTATCCCACAACACACATGCATACACTCTTATCTTCACTCCCTACGCACTAACTTTCCTCTGCCTATGAATAGACGTATTCACTGTTGTATTATTTTTGCATATAAATAAAGACAAGTGCAAGAACAGAGCGCTGATCACAGGGCCCCCACTCTGTCGTGAGCGTTCTGTGACCGCCCTTGCAAGTAAAGATCTACAGTGTGTGTCTCTTCACTCTTAGACTCTCAGCTGAAGAAGTGTCATTTAGAATAAATCTCTTGACATTTATTTTGGTCCTTCGAGCCGGATCAGAAATATCAGAACTGTTATCTGTGACTCTGTTCCAAGGATCCAGAACTGATTCCTGACGCCGTGGGAAGCCAGCACCGAAGTCTGTGCACAGCCCTCTTAGACGAGGCCGAAAGCCCTGGAACGTTTAAATTCGGGTCCAGGCCGGTGTTTTTAGTCTGGTCCACGGCGGTGGGATTCAGTCTGACGATCCGAACCACCAGTGAGACGTCTGAGGGTGAGAAACACTATTTTTGATATATAAAACGGCCGCGAAGGTTTTAAGAAACGCGTAAAATAAAATGATAAAATAGGTTAAGTTCGCCAAAAGGCCAAAGGAACTAAGTTTAGACCAGTTTCAGAGGTAGCTGAAATTATCTCGTGACAAATTATTTAAGAAACGCGTAAAATAGGTTAAGTTCGCCAAAGGAACTAAGTTTAGACCAGTTTCAGAGGTAGCTGAAATTATCTCGTGACAAATTATTTAAGAAACGCATAAAATAGGTTAAGTTCGCCAAAAGGCCAAAAAGAACTAAGTTTAGACCAGTTTCAGAGGTAGCTGTTAAATACTTCGTGACAAATTAGCGCGCAAATGTCTATCTGTGTGTATGTGTGTATGTGTCTGGAAGTAAGTTGATTTTACAGCACAATACGCTGCTGAACTACTTCTATTTTATTTGTTTTTTGCTGTGGCTCAAGTACTGGTGACAAAGGAGACGGTTGAGTTTCATCTCGTAAAACTGATACCGCTTCATTTTTTAGAAGTGAAGTCGAAGGCCGTATCAGTAAACCACTCCGAAGTCAGGCGTGCCAGTGACGGCCCAGCAAAATCTTTGAACAGGGAGAGGAATAAACAAGCAAAATTAACACCTGATGAGGAATGTTTAGAAAAACAACACACCAAACAGTAATTATAGAGAGGAATGCATAGGGGAAGAGCAAGAGGTAGAGACAAACCTAGATACACACCAAACAGTAATTATAGCACTACATGCTGGAAGTGTGGAAAAGAGGGACATTTTGCACGTGACTGTAAGAAACAAAGAAGGGACTCAGAACAGGGTAGTAGCTCAGGTGAAGAGAACAGTTCAGACTAGGAAGAACATAATAATCCCTCACCAAGTAAAAAATTAGAGATCTAAGTATAAGTTTAAAAAGGGCTGGAAACAGACCCAACTGAATGCATATAAATGCAAGAGGAATAAAGTTAAATAAAACAACTGTAATGTATTCAAGTTGATAAAAGCAAGGATAACAACTTGTAAACTGGTATGAACAATGAAACATAGTTAGGATGAAGACCATGCCCAGAATGAATAGAACGAAAGAAAATACATAACTCACACAAACACATATTAAATGAAATAGAGAGATGCATAAGGTATATTAAGGTTGTGTCATTGTTCAGCCAAGGAAAGTGTGTGAAAAGGAAAATGTCTCCAGCTTGGGAAGGGGTGAGACTGCAGCTCACCCTCAGCCCTTGGTGGACACAAATAAAATATAAATAAAATATTGTAATATACTGTTGCTGTTATATAAAAAGATAATAACATTAATAATAACATAATATTAATATGAAGAGGCACCTCAGTCAGCTATGATGTGAGGTGGATAATTGTTAAAAGTAGTCTGCATCAAGCTTAAGGTTGCTCAAATTCAGTACAATGACATATGAGATGAAGAAAATAAAGAAAATATGTAAACTACTTAAGTGCATAGAGGCACTTGACCTGCTCGAAAACCTGTCATCCTAGATGAGACATTGCTGAAATATAGAGCACACCTGTATTAAGAACTAAAAACCCTGTATACAACAGCTAAAGCTACACAATTGAGAAGCTGAATTAAATATGTGGTCACTGCTAAGCTGATGAGCAGGTTACACATTTTTTAGAGCAGGAGCTGCATAGGAACACATCAGGGGGAGGGAAACAGCTATTAAAGCTCAAACATGAAGCTGTCTGTGGGCTCAGTTTTTTTTCCCTCATGCTTCTGATTTGTCTTTGGCAGCAGCCTTTTTGCATCCCGACTCGTGTGTAAAGCGTTCAAGCCATTGGTAACTTGTTTTTTGTTTTGTGAGGTTGAAAAATGAATAAATTTGTGATCATACTTGTGGATCACAGTGGCACATAATGATTAGGCATATGATTTACTAATGCAGATGTAATAACTTTATTCTAAAATTCAGGGAGAACAAACAAGAACAACATCTTCAGTTGTGTCTTGTTGTTGTTCTCTGTGTAGTGTGCTGAGTTTTGTTTTTTGTTTCTTTTGTTTTTTGAAATGTTGCTTGAGTGATGACTACTGTAACTTCTGAAGTAGCTCTCACCATGTGTCCTTGATGATGATAAGTCCAGAGCCAACTGAGAGCTGGGTTGTCTGTTTTTTGATTTGAAATGTAATTTTTGTTTTTAAAATAAAAAAAAAAAGGGGGGAGGTTTTGTGTTTCTCAGCAAAGAACAACTACAATTTCATTTTCTGTTTTTGAGAAAGGAGAATTTATAACAATAATAATAATAATAATAATAAAACAAAGAGTGATGTTTTGCTTAAGTGTTGAAGCAGGCTAATACTGCAACATATAAATAAACTCCAATTATGGAGACCTGAAGTCACATGCTTAGGGCACACCCTCAGGTGAAGGCAGAAAGCTACTAAACAAAGAAAAGAAGCTATACAAAATGCGCCACAGCCACAAACTAAGCATTCATATTCTTTCTAACTCTTAGTGAGCCTGAGTTATGACCTTGGCTCCCTGTTTTTCTGCTTCCACCAAGGGTGGGGGTGACGCTCCCGTGGCATGTGCTCTGTTCTCTTTACTATCACAAAGAAAAAAAAAGAGAGAGAGGCCCCTACTCTCTGAATACAATATTCTTTTCATAACTCAGCAGTATGAAATGTCATGAAACAGTGTAACTCACTCACAATAAATCAGCAGTATAGGATAATACAAACCTATCTAATAAATCTAATGATTTTCACATTCTTTTAACTCAGAAGTATGATGTGGCCTACAGCAGTATCATGATTCACTCATTTTGATTATAGGTATAATGTAATATATAACAGCATAATAATCTCACAACTACTACAAGCACATTTGCCTTTCTTAACACACGCGAGAGAAAGGCAACTGTTGAGAAAATGCTCTTTTGGGTGAGACAGGCCCAGAGGCCTTGCATGCAAGCTACTAATACACATACATGCAATGAAGAACAGCTTACACTACAGCACACACTATACATGCGCCTATATCCCTCATTAGTGTTAAAACAGGGAAAACTTAATAGTTTTGTTATCAAATGCTGAAGTTTATCCACTACTAACAAATAAACTCTCTGGGTTGCAGGACAACAACTTCAAAAAGAACGAGACTGGTATGACCAACCAGTGATGAAACAACAAATTTAGTGGTTAAGAGTCAAATTGTGAGGCGTTTTCTGCTGATTGAATCATACAAGTGATTACTGAAGGAAAGAAAATTCCTTTTTTGTGCCTTTAAACGTGATCTTATGAATTTTAACATGTACCTGTGTTGTCCTGTCAGCTTGGTGGGTTATGAGTTGATGATATTGTGAAAAAAAAAAAAAGGGGGGGGGGGGGGGGAGAAGGCTGACACAGGGCCTGGCCCGGTGTTTCTCCCCTCTGTGAATCACACAGCCAAAACAACATCATTTTCCTGTTGTCTGTTTTTTGTTTTGTTTTTTGTTTTTCCCTCTCTATGTTTGATTACAGGCTGCTTTGCCGGCCCTGAAAGCCGAAGCTGACCTGGACTCCTGCTCTCCCCTCTACCATCTCTGACCCTGACCCTGACCAAATGCTGCAGCAGCTGGACCCATAACAACAATCTAAAAATGACAACAGTGCTACAGGAAAGCGATCTCATGCAGCAGAGACAGAGAGCGTTAAATCCAAGGCCCGTTTCACTACACGGGGGAGATTTCCAGACAGCTTCAGCTGACAGAGCTGTGACGAGACGCCCATTAAGCCCGAATGAAAAGTAAGGCCGAGCAAAAGAATGCTGACCTTGATAACTTTGCATTAACACTGTGCAGGACAGTGATGGACCAACACGGATGATCGGGCAGCAGAAGAAAGGGCGTGCCAGAGACAGGAGGAGCAACTGAGGTCAAAAGGCACCTCAGAATGGACAAAACACAGAAGGAGAAAGGACTGCCCCAATTGGGGCCAAAACCAGGACAGACTGAACTTTGAGCAGCAGCAGCAGCAGCAGCAATGGTCGCAACCGGACTGAAAAGGAGGAGGGCAGGACCCCAGGGCACGCTTCAGGCCGTGGTTTACCCAAAACACCAGAACAGGAAAGTGATAAACACGCAAACATACACATCTACACACACTGACTCAAAATGAACGCCTTGAAACTGTGGAATTACAGGGATTATTTTACATAACCATCATCTTTATCATTGCATTAATTATCATTTCATCCAAGTATTTATTGAAGTTGTTGGTATTATGTTATAATTTGTATTGCAGGGGTTATCATAATCAAATATTAACATGTTTATTACAGGTGCAGTTATAACCACTTTAAATCGTTGAGTTAAATCTATAATCTTAAAAGCTTATATGCTGAGTATATTGTTACAGTAAAATAGTAGCTGAGCAAAGGCCTGAATGTATTCAGCTTCTTGTTGCATTTGAGTTTGCCTAGTAACAGGTGACAGAGGGACGACAAGTCCATGGTGACCTCAAAGGCCTGAGATCATCACCATATTTGGAAGAAGATGCCAGAAAGGGGAACTTCTGTGTCTGCATTTATCTCTTAGAATAGATCATTATCTGTAGAGGAGGCAAACAATGTTCTTAAGATGCAAATTATGTGCTTGTAAACCCATGAGGGGGCGTTACAATACCCTGATGTTATAAAAGCAATCTGAAGTGTATTTTTGGGTGGAGATCCACGCTAATTGTGTGTAGTAATGGTCTCCCCGCACGTGTGTTCATTAAAATCAACTGTTTGACCAACTCGCTTACACTATGGTTGTTTTGTTCTCACCCTCAATATTCTGATCACGCGACAGTTCATGGTGACCCCGACGTGATATTGAGGAGTGGATTTTGGAAGTGTGGTGGAGAAATTCGGGGTCCGAGGTGGTCAGACGGGCAGTCATGATCCGGCAATCGAACTGAGTGGACAGGCGCCTTTATAAAAGAGGTAGGCACAGGCCTGTTGATTTTATCCGAAGTGTGCTGAAATGGATGATAAAATTAAATGTCTATTCAGTAAAAATTGCCGGTGAATGTCTGTTTTGAGTTTGGTGAAAATCTCATGAGAATTGAAGTTGAAGTAATGATAATGAAATGTTGAAAGTGACAGTACTGAGTAAAGAGAATTTAAAGCAGTTGGACTGCTAAGTGAATTTAGAATAATAGGTAATTGGTCGTTTTGTGGTTTACACTCCCAATTGGTTATAAGGTTGGACCTGCGTCGGTCATACACTTGTTTTGAGTGTTGATTGTTGTTTCAAAGTATTACAAATTTCTGTAGAACGGCAGTTGGACTGCTAAGAAGCGCATTGTCCAGAGGTAACGCTTGCCGAGGGTGCGGACGCGTGCCTTCGTCCTCTACGAGGGATAGTCAGTTGGTCACTGTGGAGCTTGGGGCACTCCAGAATAACTAGTGGTTGGACCACTTTACCGTTTAGAACGGTATTTGCGCTTTTTTGGGTAGTAAAGTTCGGAACTTGGGCGTAGGACGCTTTTAAATTGTGTTAGGGCATTAGATATGTGACCACGGTCCGGGGCCGATACTGGTTAATTGATCGCAAAAAACTTGGAGTTTGTCCCTTGGAGGGTTAATTTAAATTTGTCAAAATTCTGTAGGTTGTGCAATTTCAGGCCTGATAATTGTTGTTATTGTAATTAAAAGACGTCTGTGTATCTGTGTAATATAAAGTAAGAGGTTTGGTGTCAAAAGGAGTCTGACCCAGCACTGAGCTGAAGTGCTGATGCCATTTTTAGACTGTGTGTGTGTGAAAATGCAAATGAGGTAGCTGCGAAGTCCCTAGAGTTTTAGGAAGTTATAGAGACTGTTACACATTGCTGAATGCCTGCATTTAAGACGCTGGTTTTGTTTATTACAATACTGTAAGTAAAGTTTTATTTCTTGCCATGACTGTATGATTTTTTGTTGGGTTTTGCGATAGGATACATAAACTGTTGATACTTAGGACCGTTATTTGGGGTCTGAAAACTGAAATTGACTTTGAAATAATTTCATTAATACATATGTCTGTAAGTGATGTCTCTTTTGGTGTGTTCAAGTAAGATGTTTTAGGATTTTTAGATGGGTTTTGTTTCAGTTTGAGATAATATACACAGTTACATTTGGTGTTCCTAATGTATTGTTGACTTTGAGTGATACATATAGGTGTAAGTCGTTTGATGTTTGTTGGGCAAAGGAGGACTTTAGAAGATTGTAAGTGGTTTTTCTTTTAGTCCAATAATATATAAGTAGTTAGATTTGACAGACTTTTTACATTTTGGTTTTATGTTAATATAGGTTGCAACGGGCACAGAGGAAACACAGCACAACATCTTAAGGGTTTAAAATAATAATAAATAAATGAATGAAGTTAAAGGAATGAAGTTTCTTATGGGTTTTTGTGTGTGTTTTTAGGGATAGTTTTTGTGGGTTTTTAGGGGGAGTGTGTGTTTGTGTGTGTCAAACGGGAGGTCTGAATACAGCTAGTGAGCTGGTGACAGACGCTGTAATATGTAAACAGAGGAATTAGAGACTAGAATGTCCTAGAAAGCAATAAAATGCAAATTAGCAAGCTGTGAACGGGTTAAACCACGGTTGGTTTCACAAATAATGCTGAATAGAAAGTTGAATGCATGTGTTTAAGATGCCATTTGTGTTTATTGGAGGACATGAATAAATAAATAAAGTTTTGAGTTGCTGTAGTGGATGTATAGTAATTGACTGAATTTTGATAGATGTATATATCTTGAGCCATAAAGGCTGGTGTTGGGTCTGAACTCAGACCCCGCTGTATCCAGGACTTATTCCCATGAAAGAAAAACAAGGCAACAGTGTTCGATCGATTACTTGCGCAAGGGAGGCCTCTCATCTGTGTCCAGCACGACAATGACCCCGATGATAGCCTCCTCTCGCTGCCTTTTATTGAGAGACAGTTCACACAAAACACAGCAAAGCAACGCCCACATGGTTTCTAAGGCATTGTATGTATATGTGTGAACTTCTATATGTAAGTAGGAATGTGTGTGTGTGTGTGTGTGTGTGTGTGTGTGTGTGTGTGTGTGTGTGTGTGTTAGACCTCCTGCTGACCAAAAGGGTCGTAAACTCAGGAAGCTTACATCAAAAGAAGTAGATCCTCCAGATAGGATGTATCTGCAATAAAACATTACAGCCCCCTACCCAGAACCCCGAGAATCTGGGGGGGAAGGACAGTGGAATCCCTTTCATCAAAGTTGGCAAGCATAAAAATGACAAACATTTAACAATCCACTCTAACATTCCCTCCTGTTTTGTGATTTTTATGCTCCAAATTATTCCTATGTAGTATATTCTTAGCCATGCACCTCTTGCTTGACAATTTCAGCGCAGGCGTCATTTATACACAGGCTTCTGTCATTTCATTCATGTCAGTCAATTCATACTGTTGTAAGAGTACATAATTAACAAATGTATCAGAAATCATCTTAGTTCGCATTGATCTTATACACGGTAAAATTCATCCTATACATAAGTAAATTAAATGTCAACAGTCCAAAAACAGGAATTAATATTTCCAAAAGAAGATGCCAAGGACCAGACATTAACCAAGTTATCCAGCCATGTGGTGCATCTACTCCTGTCATGTGATTCATTATGTATTCCCGCAAGTAAACAACTGAATGTAATAGTCAAAAAGAATAATCAACATACTCAAAAATCATATGTCACTACAATCCAACTGTATACAGACATAGACATTCAAACACATCAGTTGACTTTATCGTTTGTCCATGTGGCTCTCAGCTAACTTCAAAGCTGTAGCCTGGTTAACACCCTTCTTTATGACTCCTATCAACCCCCAACCTTCACACTGTGGGCATCCTGTGGGGGTTAGAGTCAAGTGGTGAATTATCTGCATTTACAACTCTTCTCCTGTCCTGTTGTCACCACAGGAAAAGCTTTGTAAAGGAAATTGGATCAAGGTGTTTTGATCTTCGTGGCTCACAATCTCAACAAGCTTAGAGAAGTGTTCATGTAACTCAGTTCATGTAAATGTAGACAAAAGGCTTCTCTGTTTGCACCCTTCTTGCAGAGGACACAAAGAATAGGTGATGTTGTACAAATTCCATGATAAATCTCCAACTTGGACTAATCCATTGCCCTTCGTACACATAGGCAACTGGCCTATTTCCAGTTCATTCAGCTGTTCAATGTCCTGCAGCAAGTCAGATACTTTTGAGTCAGACTATCAGGTCTGTCGTACCAGAGCAGTTCACCGTCCCAGCTACTGGTGAATCAACCGTCCATTCAGGTTCCGAAGTTGAAAAGTTGGCAGTGTTCCAAGTACGTTTACTCCTGGATGTGTTGCCAAGGCAACCAAACAAACTGTCTCGCTCTCAGTGATGCTATATGGCCACAGTCCAGAAGAATGTGTAGCCAGTGGCATCACAAGCATAACCATTGGTCTCGTTGTTTATGTGAGCGGTTGTGTTCACAAACTGCCACCAGTAGTTAGTTGAAAACCCCATGCGGGTAGTGGGTGTGATTTGCTCTGTCCCAATGCGCTCCTGTCATCCCACTCTGGGTCCACAGGCACAAGAAGGCACACAGCACATTCCCAGCCATCTAAGTTGGGTTCAGGATCCGTTGGTTTCTTCACCAGGATTGAGATGAGAGGTCCTAGAGATATACTCCCCCCTTTGTACCGCTGGCCTTTTCACCATCACCCAGAGTCGGCCAGGAAGTGTGTTACCTTCTTGCAGTGCGCTTGATGTATATCCAAGTGTTCTTTCAGCGATCTTCACTGCTGTGGTCGTCGTCAGCAGCATCCGATATGGACCTTCCCACCGTGGACTGGACCAGCACTTCCTCTCCATGGCCTTGTCAACATCCAATCTCCAGACTTCAGACTCTGCTCCTGCGGAGAAACAGAATCATCTGGCAGATCATTTGTTCTCAAGACTTCTTTACTTTTAAACATTTTAAGCATCTAATCTGCTAATATGCTCTCTCTTCTGCTTTTCTATCATCACTACAGAAGACTAGAACTCTAAATGCTCTAACATATATAATCTCAACGAGTCAGACCATTCTCTGTTGGAGTAATCCTCATGTACATCTTAACTAATTCTACACAATTTAACCATGTCCTGCCTGTCTCTTCCATTGTCTTCCTAAGTCTTAACTTTACTGTTCCATTAGGTCTCTCTATCAACCCTGCACTTTGTGGGTGATATAAACAATGATGTTTTAATGTTATCCCTAGATGTTGTGCTATTAATCTAATCACTTCATTTACAAAATGTGGACCATTATCACTAAACAATACTCATAGTTATTACAGCTGGACAGCTCTATAGTCCATGTGAATAACTTGAAATGGGTGACTGGGTCTGGGGAATTTCCCTCTCTTAGGTCTCAAATTACCCTGAGAATTGTACTTGAATATATCATACATGACCTACAAAAAAGTTTTTTTTTTTTTTTTTTTTTTTAAGGGTATTTAATCTTAAAGTATAAACTACTCATTATCTCCCTCCTGTTGCGACATGGCAAAACCCATGGCGCAAAATAGCAGCAGTTTTATACAAAGTCTAAGGCAGTATTGGTTTATCACACAGATAACAAACACCATCCTGCAAACTCGCTCCTTCTTTAAATCACAACTGTTTCCCTGCAGTAGGTGAGTGGCCCTGCATGTCTACCAGTGCATCCCACATAATAGCCAATGTCTGCTGGCATTGCACTGCTAAAACGTTAACAACATGTTCTCCTAAAGTTGCCTCTTTCGCGATCTTATGTGCAAAAGCATTCCCTAATGCAACTGGATCTTTCCCTCACATGTGTGCTACACATTTGCAAACGGCAATTCTACTGGGTGATAACTCTGCCTCCAGCAGATTTTGCAAGAGTTGGTGTGTTCCACAGGTTTCCCTGTAGAGGCTGTCACACCTCGTCTCACCCACTGCACTACAAAGAAATGTAATGTAGCAAATGCATACTGGCTATCAGTGTATATTGTCACATCTTATTTCTCTGCAGCTTTACACGCTTCCGTTAAAGCTAGCATCTCTGCTGCTCAAGCAAATATGAAACATGTTAGTTGTCCTGCACAGATAATCTTCTACAGCAAAACCTGTTTTAGTCTGTCCCTCTACTGTTATAAAACTCAAACCATCAACAAACTAAACCTTTCCCTCACCAAGTGGCACAGCTATTAAGTCATCCCTCAGCTTACACTCCTTCTCTACGTGTTCTCTACACTCATGAGAAGTGCCCTCTTCTTTCGTTGGCAAAAGGTTTGACGGATTCAGAATTGTGCATCACTTTATGGTAATATGTATGGTTGTGAGAGTAACAGTAACATTAAAGACAAGCGTTTGTAGGTGACAGAAATGTAATTTTAGTCTGCAGTAGTAGACATCTACCTCGTGTAGAACTAACAGTGTCAAAAAGGTGAAAAACTATATCCTGAAACATTGTACAGCTTAAGCTGCTGCACATACTGATCTCACTCATGGAGGTAAAGCACAAGCAACTAGAGCTAATCTGTTAGGATAGTAAGTTACTGGCTTCACTTGTGGAAAAAGTGCTGTTAGTTATTTCACAGTCACCTGGCATTTGTGCTGTTCACAGAACCACAAGTCCATCGCTGGACCTCCTCTGCGCTGTCACTTTTTGGAGCCTGGCACGCTCCCTCAGGTTCTCATGTTCCGACGCTGCCTGAAGATTTTAAAGGCAGAGCACGTTGTACACCTTAGTTGTCTTCCTCAACGTCGAAAGTCTTTCAGCTTATTTAAGATTTTGCTGTGCAGAGTCTCCTCATGACGATCTCCTGGAAGCCCAGTAGCACAGCTCTCTGTGCTGAAAGTGATCTCTGATCCTCCTGAAGCCTCTCTCCTCGCCTCAGCTTCCATCTTGTGGACGATCTCCTCAGTCACTCCTTCTCGTCATGGCATCTCACGACATCTGCAAATTAAAATGACACTCCTCTCGCCACATGGCTTCTGCCATGTGTCAACTCCCCAATGAGACATGTACAAGAATGTTGCACAGTCTCCCTAAAACAATCTCCAGGGTTTGTCCCTTGGAGCAGCTTCACTCCAACCTGTAACCCTGTGTAAAAACATTAGTTGGCAATTAAATGTTTAACTTGCTTAACTCCCAGCTCCACCCAGAGCCTGTATCCTAGGAGACAAAGTCTTTAAATCAAACTTCGCATTTTCAACCAACTATAGATTGTAATAAAGTATTCAGCATAAAAGACAAATATCATGTGCAGGTTTTCTCCAATCATTAAATCACTATTATTATCATAATTTGTCCCAAATCATGAATCATCCCAATTTATTCCACAATTTAATTGGTGACTTCCCTTAAGTTTGTCACTCCACTCATTTTAATCATTGTGAGCTCAATAGTGGCCAGCTAATGAGCCCCATGTTCAACTATTCTGTAACCACTGCACATTTGTTTAATTGTCACTTGTCTGTCTGTGCTGAATCCTTTACAAGCACTCTTAAAGAAAAACAAACATTAGCACACTGTTCATCCTGGTGGTCAGGCGTCGGCCATCCAGATTCCAGAGATGCTGTAAAAAGAGGTAACATTGGTTTCAAAGACAGTGTCACACTGTATTCACTTCTTCCCTGTAATTTCCAACATTTTCTCCACAACACAGTGTAATTAAATCACCAACACACAGCCTGTAACCACAGTTTTCTTCACACAAAATCTCAGTAATCCTGTGATAGAAAAACATTAAGTTGTGTCCTGCTATAAATCACATGATCGAATCACATGATTAACCATCTGCTGTAAAAAGAAAGGTAAATGTTAGCGCTGCGCATTTGTATACACTCTTTCTCACAGTAATCTCTGTGAGCAACACAAAGTAGTAAATGACACACCCATGGTGAATTCACAGACACAGAAAGTTTTAAACTAAAAGGTTAAATTTGCAGAGTTCACATAGTCATGTGACCCAAGTTTCCTCCTGTGGTCTCCTTCTTCAATAGAGACACACACAGAGATACATCCACACCTTTGTCAAGTGGGGGTTAACTTCACACAATGGTGTTAAGTCAGTCAGTCTTGTCAGCTTTTGTCAATCAGTTTTTCCACTCATTTTTTATTTGCTGAAAGTAGAGCCTCTCGTGACGCAATAAGTTTCTACTGCCAGCAATGACGTCATTTCAAAAAAGAAAAAGAAAAACTTTAGAATCGGATTACGTCGCTGAATCCTTTTTGGCAGGGACTTGTTTTCTGATTGTCCCAAATAAGTGGCTTTCTCCCAAGCCCATTTTAATTTTGGAGAAGCTCACTTTCGCAACAGTTTTGTCAACGACGAGTCGTATAGCGCTTCTGTTCTAATCGTGCATCTCTGCTCAAACAGAGATCATCAAACGAAACTTTCAGTGCACCATGAAAGTAACAAAATAAAAAGAAAGGAAAGAAAATAAAGGAAAGCAAAGGAAAGAAAGGTCTTGTTAAGTCATGACACGTGTTCTTCATGCCAGGGGGATAAATCGTAACAACCCATTTGGCAGGCTCAACTTAGTAACAAAAGACAAATCAACAGCTAGATCAATCTCAAACATTCATCCAATCAGCCACACACAACATACAGCATAACCCTGTTTTCTCATCACATAATAAGTTTCTTCTCATGTAACCAAATGTGTGCCATGGTAAGACTTCTTCACACACCAGAAACTCACAATCAGCTCACTCAGCTCACTCATGTAAGACCCCTCATCAGCATTCTGTTTTCCTCTATGATGCAGTCATCTGTCCTCCTATAATATTCAGTCCACTAGTCTATGTATCACTTTCATCTTACTAGTGACTTGGACAAGATGACAAACAGAATCTCATGCTTAAGATGCTGTCTGGTCTTCATGAGTATCATTTATTGTCAATATGCATATAGGGTTAGTATGGTTAATGCATTTTCTGTATGTTTTTGTGTTCTTCTCTCATCACATTTTCATTATTCTCATCACTGCTCAAAACAACACACATCTCTCTTTGTCTCTCTTTTTTAAAATCTCCTTCTCTCCAAAACAGAAAGAAGCATTACAGCTGTTTCAGGCTGAGAAACACCAAACACTCTTCGTGCTATCATTCACCAACACAACTATTTTATGTCTTTTTGTCCACTGGGCAGGTGACCTGCAGAATCACGTCTGCCCCAGCTGGATACCTTTTCACACACACCGTGACGTCAGACACGCTCACACTCACTTCTGCTTAGAGCACAATTTCACTTCATTCTTCAACGATCCACACACCACGTGCTGCCCAATAAAAACTTTGCAGTTATGTCATTCTCTTTCAAGGCAGACTTAGTTCAGTCTCCATTACAAGACAACAATCAGCCACACTCACGCAGACCACGTCTGGCCCGCACACACACACAACATAGGCCTTTAATCCTCCTTACCGCGGCGAGCTCTTTCCTCCTTACCATTGGTGGAGAAACCATACACTCAACGCCCTTAACTGCGGAGAACCTTTTTTTTTTATCTTTATAGAGCTCTATCCTCCTTTCGGTGGAGAAACCTTCCTTACCCTCCTTCTATTCGGTGGAGAAACCTCTTTAAACCTCCTTCGGTGGAGAAACCGACTTAACCCTCCTTAAATAAATCAAAAAGATTAAAAACAAAAACAAAAACACTGGCGGAGAAACCAGGCAGCTTGCGTCTACACGCACAGCTTGCGCACTCACGTACCTGCTTTAACGCACGGGCACGTAGCCGCTCTCTAAGGCCTTCTGTACTCACTGTTCGTGTTGTTTCAGTTCATGGGAAGAGTCTCTGGTTCCCGTCAATCGCCATCCATCCCGAGGGGAGTTCAGGCGCAAACTGTCCGGCCTGGAACAAAGCAAAGTACCAGGGCTTTCGTCAATCGTCCCAGACGATGGCTGCTAGCAGACTGCGGTGGCGTCCTCTCCCTCTCCTCGTTGGATGCGATGTGTTAGGCTCCGGCTCTCGAAGGACCAAATAAATGTTGGGTCTGAACTCAGACCCCGCTGTATCCAGGACTTATTCCCATGAAAGAAAAACAAGGCAACAGTGTTCGATCGATTACTTGCGCAAGGGAGGCCTCTCATCTGTGTCCAGCACGACAATGACCCCGATGATAGCCTCCTCTCGCTGCCTTTTATTGAGAGACAGTTCACACAAAACACAGCAAAGCAACGCCCACATGGTTTCTAAGGCATTGTATGTATATGTGTGAACTTCTATATGTAAGTAGGAATGTGTGTGTGTGTGTGTGTGTGTGTGTGTGTGTGTGTGTGTGTGTGTGTTAGACCTCCTGCTGACCAAAAGGGTCGTAAACTCAGGAAGCTTACATCAAAAGAAGTAGATCCTCCAGATAGGATGTATCTGCAATAAAACATTACAGCCCCCTACCCAGAACCCCGAGAATCTGGGGGGGAAGGACAGTGGAATCCCTTTCATCAAAGTTGGCAAGCATAAAAATGACAAACATTTAACAATCCACTCTAACAGCTGGTGTGTTTTATTTTTAGTTATGTGTGTGTGGTGAGAAGCTGTGAGGAGGATGAGAGGTTTCAGTTTTTCTTTTTCTTTTCTTTTTGACTTGCTCTTTCTGATTATGGAAGGCATGTCCAAGATACTCGTATGAAAGTGTAATCTGAGTGATTTTAACCGTGTGAATGCTGTCAGTATTTGATTTGAGTGACTCTGCGTGATTTGTCTGAGTGACTGAAAAAGGGGGAAGTTTGAGAGAGAAAAGGCAGTGTGTGTGAGACGATTCATGTCTGAAAGAGGTTAGAACGTTTAAAAGTGTGTATGAAATATATTTCTTTTGTGATGTAAAGTAGGATGTTTTAAAGTTTGAAAGTGCTTTTAATTCAAGTAATCCATGAGTGATGCTATGAGAGGTTGAGTTTATTTTTTCTGATTGAAAACACATAAGTATATACACTTGGTACACCCACTCAAGAAATTATTGTGTGACTGATGCTACAAAACTGACCTAAAGAAATGATGGTGATGTGTGTGAAGAAGTGTTAATTGTCCTGATGTTTGAAAGAGCTCAATTTAAATGTGTGTGAGTGAAATGAAGGTGTATTGTTTTTAGATTAAGATTTAGTAGAATTACTGATTGTTTGTAGACTGTGAAATTTAAAGGGAGACAGAGTCTGCCTGTTGCAGATGGAGCAAATGGAGGTTTTAAGATAAAAAATGAATATGATACTAATTATATGCTTTAGTGTGCCAATACAGGTGGACTTCTCTCAACATTGGAACCTTGAGTACAGCGGCAGAACAATAGATTAACAGAATTGGGAGAATAAGCCAGTCTTTGGCTCGAAATTGTGCAGTTTGATCTCTCACTTTGTCCTTGACCCTGAGAAGAAGTTCAAAGGACAAGTCAATCTCCTGATGAAGACCGACAGAACATCGTGGACTCGAACACAGCAGGCAAACGGCAGTGCCCCCAATCCATTAACACTGATGACGACTGACGACCAGCAGCAGCATGTAAGAGTAATGCAACATGTACTGTGAAAATACAGGCTGGGCAGTTGAACAGTGGGATAAAGAATTGTGGAAGAGCACTGGACATTGAGTGTCATATTTGCCATGCTTGAAGTAATCTTGGAGGAGAAGACTGAAAAGCCGGACGGGAACTTAACTTCGAAGAAGAATACGGAAAGATCAAAACAGAGAAGAAACAGACTGTGTTTGTTGGAGCTTTGAAGCCCGAACAGGACATTGTGCAGAGAGGGACCAGTGAGAGATGAAGCTGGACGAGTTTGACTGCGAGAATATAGGATATAATTGGATTGAAAATTGAAGCCTGAACTCATGAATTGTTTAGGGATGTCCACCACAGCATAACAAAGAGGTAAACATTAGAAAAGGTAAGAATAATGAAAGAAAATAATTGTCATTACCTTAATGAATAGAAAACACACATACAAATTGTTACATGTGAAATTATTTTGAAATGAATCAGAAGTGAAATAGTTTGAATCTAAAGCTCAATGAAAAGAGGCATAAGTTAAATATGAATATATAGGATGCAATGAAGATGCAGCTTACACTTAATTATGATGATCACATGGCATATGACATGCAACGAAGAAAGCAGCTTACACTCAATCAACATGAAAATGCAACGAGTAAAACTCTTACATTCATATTCATGACATAAACATGACATAATTGGTATTTGTGACAGGAGAAAGAGAAAAGGGGGTCGTTCAACCACTCGTGATAATAATGAAAATGTCTTAGTTTGTTATTTTTAGGAGCAAAGCAGACCCAGACCAACTCTCCAGATCCAGCAGTTGGAAGAAAATTGTAGGTTAACATCAATGGATATGTTAAGGCAAGTTCCTGGTTGAATTGTTCACAGGATGATGTGTCCATGAACCTGAAAAGCAAGCCCTAACTCCTGGCTGAAGACCAGGAGGGCGGTTATTTAAGGTGGGAAATTAAAATTTGGGCTAGTGATTCTGGGAAAGAGAAAACTGACTGGTTAACTGGAGAATTGGGAAGGAGTTTGAAAGACTGCGAAGCCATAGATGCACAAATAACACATGCAAACAGAAAATGCATTAACTTTACAAAGACAACCTCATGAAGTTTAATGCATAGAGATATTGAATAAACCTGGCTAAGAACATAAGCATACGCAATGAAGATCAGCTTGCTACTTGTATGAGTGATAGAATGGTGTGAATGTTTAATAAAATAGACTTAAAGCTTGAAGTTGAAGTTGACTCAAAGGAGTTATATGACAGGGGAGTGAGCTATGAAAAAAAAAAAAGATAAGTGATTAAAGTAGTTTAAAAAGGGTGACTTAGGAGTGCTGTTGCACTGATTGATAAAAGCAAGTGATTAGTATAGAAAGAAGATGAAAATAATTGAATAATGTGATAAAGTTTAAACATGTATTTCTTTTGCCAAGTTAAGTTGTTGAGATGTGAATCAGTATGCAAATTAGTTCGAGAGCTCGTGTGAGTGATGACAGAGGAGCTTGCTGTGTGTGTGATTGAGGCCTTAAAGGAGAAGTAGACTGTTCAGAGGTGCAAATTTGATTAAGAGGTTTATAATTTAGTGTTGACACATTGTTATAACGTGTTTATATTTTAGGCTGAATCTAAGTAGGGTGAAGTGTCAAAGGGGACATGGTTGTGTGTAAAACGGTGCAGCTTTGACGAGGTTTTCAGTGCGTTGAATGGGTGACATTTAAGATTGTTTCAGATTTTTTGGGGCTGTTGTTTTCATTTTAATAGAGGGAGTTTTGATAAACATGGACATGTCTAAAAGGGCCCATAGTTTTTGTAACAGTGCACTTAGAAAAAACCTGTCAGGTGATTTTGTTTTGTACTTTGATGAGCTAATAATCAGCTCTCTGTTTTTTTTTCATTTTTGCTCTAAGCAGGCCTGGAAGAAAGTGAACTAACAGCGCTGACAAAATTTCCAGACAAACAAATATGAGGTGACTTTTCCAGATTTCAATGGGTGGAGGAAAGGCTACCTGTGGGGACCTGATCAGATTGAAAGTCCCTGTCTAAAAGGATTGCCGCGAGCCAATCCAGTCCAAAAGCAGAAAGAACTATTTTCCTAAAAACAAAATAAAACAAATGAATGAGCTCATGTTGCTGAGAGTGAAGACTCTGATTATTTGCGAGGGAGTCCACACTATCAGCAAGACCTGATGTTAATGCATGTGAGTCAGTGTGTGACTGGACCAAGGTGGGGATGAATAAAATGTTGACAAACAGGAGGAGTGGAAGACTTAATTCTGGGGATGCTGATGTTTGCTTGGAGGGGATTTTTGTTTTATTTATTGGGGTTGGATTATGTTATTACATTATGAAATGCTAAATGCTAAAAGGGAAACATTTTTTGATATAACTTACGTTACCATTAACTGAAGAAACACATGATTGATAACTGTTCTGTTTTAAGTTTTCTTTTATAACACAGGTTGGATCATAAGTGGGGAAACTGAGCATGAAATGTGAAGTTCTGGTTAACACACAGGTTTTTGTTTCTAGGACGTTTCAAGGATGCAGGCTGTGGATGGAGCCAAGAAAAGATTTGACATGATGATTAATTTGATTTCATTCCTTAAACACAGGTTTGAAGGTCCGGAGCATGTACCTAATATGATATGACTAACCTTTTCTTTTAATTCCCTCTCTTAAAAGTCTCTGTTAGCTGACGCTGCTCATTATCTTGTTTTATGTACTTTAATAATGAAGGCTTGTAGAGTAAGGCCACCTTTTACTCACAAACAAGTGCTCAGCCAGACTGAAAAACAGGAAGTTTTAGTGCACAAGGCATATTAATAGATATAGACACAAAAAGAGGAACTCCCCATATAAACAACGTTCAAGAGTGTGTGATGTGTAAAGCACCGAAATAACACCATATAAGTCACAGTTGATTTTAATGTTAGAGAGCTCTTGCAACTGGTGTCTGAGCTGTGCAGAGGTCCCTCACCCCCGGAAGATGATTAAATAAAGAAAGACAGGTACTTATGTAGGTTAGCATAAGGTTGAGTCCAACAGAAGCAAGGCACCCTACATGCATACAGCATGCAGCAGGGGTTGCCAAAATAATATAGAAAACAGCACATGTAGTGAGAGAACACTCACTAAAAGTTCTGACTACACATAGTGTGGTGGCTTATGTGAACTCGCAGGCGTTCACTATGACATCATTAGCACAACAGAGACTGAGTAAAGTTTTAGACGCTCCAAATCTGACATTTACACATGAAGGAATCAATATGGCAGATTTAATGGGATCAGGAGAACCTCATGATTGTACTAAGAAAGCAGAACTTGAAGGGAAAGTCAGGGAAGATTTAAAAGCAGAACCTGTTGGGATTTGGGATTTAGAGATTCTTTTATTGCTATCATATAATCTGCCTTATGATGACTGCATTAATAACATGTTGTACAGTATTATTTTAATAGTATTGAATATGTTTGTCATCACAGTGACGTCTCTATTTATAGGGTGAGTTCATTTTATACACAATGCATATCTGTGCTTGTTTAGAGTTGATGTTCCGTCCAAAAGGGTTTTAAGCTTCACTGGTGAGAGTGTCCAGGTGATACATGTTGAGGGAAGATGAGAACATAGCAGGTTAATAGCATTCACGCTTACAAACACACATGATTTAAATATAGGCGAGGCCAAAGGCCTGGACTTGATGTAGCTTCTAACTTTACAGCTCCTAACTTCCAGGAATGGCGTGGAGTGTAATGAATGAATGCAAAATATGCTTACAGACACAAACATGACAGGGGTTTATTTTATAGGGTAAAAGGTGGACCACATGTTGCTTTGTTTCTGCTTAGCAACTGATGAGGTAAAAGGTGGTAAAGATAAATATGCAATAAGTGAACAGGAAACGTGTGAGGGTGAGACGGGTGAAACAAAATGTTGTAGATAATGGAAACTTGTCTAACTGGCATTAACAGTAACTTTTGCATGTTATGTATATGCTTGAAGCAAAAGAGGCGTAAATCCTGATAGAAAATTTTGAAGTGTGCTTTCCAGCGCAGATTTAGGCTGACATGGGGATGGTGTATATTTTACTTGGGGTGTGTTTAATAGAACTAAAAGCGTTGCTCACACACATAAAGAGCATTGAGATTAAATAAAGTTAATATAATGGATAGAGCCCAGAACATGATATTGTGAATCAACTTTGAATAATTAAAGGAACCTTAGATGAACACAGTAGGTTAGTGAGGTGTAGCAGAGAAAGGCTGTTTGTTTTCTATCCCTTACAGGAGAAGATTTCCACTAGAGAGGGTAAGAGCGAAGACAGTGGACTTGGGAATGGTGGTTTCGGGGCCCACGATGCCACTGGATCTAGAGGTGACAGAATGGGTCGAGGAGTGACACAAGAAAATGGTAGTGACGTCTCTGGAAGAGACGTCAAGAGAGGGAATTGTGGAATTACAGGGATTATTTTACATAACCATCATCTTTATCATTGCATTAATTATCATTTCATCCAAGTATTTATTGAAGTTGTTGGTATTATGTTATAATTTGTATTGCAGGGGTTATCATAATCAAATATTAACATGTTTATTACAGGTGCAGTTATAACCACTTTAAATCGTTGAGTTAAATCTATAATCTTAAAAGCTTATATGCTGAGTATATTGTTACAGTAAAATAGTAGCTGAGCAAAGGCCTGAATGTATTCAGCTTCTTGTTGCATTTGAGTTTGCCTAGTAACAGGTGACAGAGGGACGACAAGTCCATGGTGACCTCAAAGGCCTGAGATCATCACCATATTTGGAAGAAGATGCCAGAAAGGGGAACTTCTGTGTCTGCATTTATCTCTTAGAATAGATCATTATCTGTAGAGGAGGCAAACAATGTTCTTAAGATGCAAATTATGTGCTTGTAAACCCATGAGGGGGCGTTACAATACCCTGATGTTATAAAAGCAATCTGAAGTGTATTTTTGGGTGGAGATCCACGCTAATTGTGTGTAGTAATGGTCTCCCCGCACGTGTGTTCATTAAAATCAACTGTTTGACCAACTCGCTTACACTATGGTTGTTTTGTTCTCACCCTCAATATTCTGATCACGCGACAAAACACACACCTGAACAGACGTGCACTTGTTGATTGAGTGAGAAATGACACACACACACATCAGACAATGTACACTCATCAAACATGACTGATGCCCTGAACGCCTTGAGACAGATCCAGCAGGCCCAAAATCAGGCCTATGTAAATAATACAAGTGACTGCTAAAAAGACTACTACTGCCTTTTCACTGTGCATTACTTTTTGTTAAAAACCAACGGTGCAATAGACTTCAATACTTGAAATACTTGAAATACTTGCAATTCCTTTGTATTCTTATTCTTATTTATTCTATTTATCCCTTTTTGTATTTTTACTTTTATTTTGTGTTTTTGTAACATGTATCCTACCATGTCTAAAACTCATGATTAACCGTATAATTGTTTCCACTGTTGCTGCATACATAGCCGTGACAAATGATGATGATGACCCCGACCTGTTGGAACATGAAGACTTTGTGTGATTAATGATGATGTGACAGAAAATGTACAACAAGATGTTACATACTGATATCTCACTTCAAAGTTATACTGACAACAGGAGGGAATGTCAATGGAAAATTGTACTTAGTAGTCAGTATAAGCTTTTAATGATATAAGTTTGCATATGATAGAATACTGTATGTTGACCTTTTGATGACTTAGACTGTTGTCCACTACAGGACTGTTTTATAAATTCTTTCTCACAGCTGAATAAGCTGTTATTATTTCACTCCTGCTAGGAAGAGGCGAACTGGACACTCTTATCTGACGCTCCCTAAAAAGAAGAGAGGCTGCGTCCTTCTGTATCCCACAACACACATGCATACACTCTTATCTTCACTCCCTACGCACTAACTTTCCTCTGCCTATGAATAGACGTATTCACTGTTGTATTATTTTTGCATATAAATAAAGACAAGTGCAAGAACAGAGCGCTGATCACAGGGCCCCCACTCTGTTGTGAGCGTTCTGTTACCGCCCTTGCAAGTAAAGATCTACAGTGTGTGTCTCTTCACTCTTAGACTCTCAGCTGAAGAAGTGTCATTTAGAATAAATCTCTTGACAGTGTCTGTCTCCCAAATCCAAACTGGAAGCTGGTTCCACAGAAGAGGGGCCTGAAAACTGAAGGCTCTCCCTCCCATTCTACTTTTAAATACTCTAGGAACAACAAGTAGGCCTGCAGTGCGAGAGCGAAGTGCTCTAATAGGGTGATATGGTACTACAAGATCATTAAGATAAGATGGGGCCTGATTATTTAAGACCTTGTATGTGAGGAGCAGGATTTTGAATTCAATTCTGGATTTAACAGGAAGCCAATGAAGGGAAGCCAAAACAGGAGAAATCTGCTCTCTCTTTCTAGTCCCTGTCAGTACTCTTGCTGCAGCATTTTGGATTAACTGAAGGCTTTTCAGCGAGTTTTTAGGACATCCTGATAATAATGAATTACAGTAGTCCAGCCTGGAAGTAATGAATGCATGAAGTAGTTTTTCAGCATCACTCTGAGACAGGATATTTCTAATTTTAGAGATGTTGCGCAAATGGAAGAAAGCAGTCTTACATGTTTGTTTAATATGTGCGTTGAAGGACATATCCTGGTCAAAAATGATTCCAAGGTTCCTCACAGCATTACTGGAGGCCAAGGTAATGCCATCCAGAGTAAGAATCTGCTTAGATACCATATTTCTAAGATTTTCAGGGCCGAGTACAATAACCTCAGTTTTATCTGAATTAAGAAGCAGAAAGTTAGCAGCCATCCAGGTCTTTCTGTCTTTAAGACATTCCTGCAGTTTAACTAATTGGTGTGTGTTACCTGGCTTCATGGATAGATAGAGCTGTGTGTCATCTGCATAGCAGTGAAAATTTATGCTATGTCTTCTAATGATGCTGCCTAAGGGAAGCATGTATAATGTAAACAGAATTGGTCCTAGCACTGAACCCTGTGGAACACCATAATTGACCTTAGTGGGTGAAGAGGACTCTCCATTTACATGTACAAATTGGAGTCTATTAGATAGATATGATACAAACCACTGCAGTGCAGTACCTGTAATACCTACAGCATGTTCTAATCGCTCTAATAGGATATTATGATCAACAGTATCAAACGCAGCACTAAGGTCTAGCAGGACAAGCACAGAGATGAGTCCACTGTCAGAGGCCATAAGAAGATCATTTGTAACCTTCACTAAAGCTGTGATGAGCTCTGAAACCTGACTGAAACTCTTCAAATAAGCCATTCCTCTGCAGATGATCTGTTAGCTGTTTGACAACTACTCTTTCAAGGATTTTTGATATGAAAGGAAGGTTGGAGATTGGCCTATAATTAGCAAAGACAGCTGGGTCTAGAGATGCTTTTTGAGTAAAGGTTTAACTACAGCCACTTTGAAGGCCTGTGGTACATAGCCTATTATTAGAGATAGGTTGATCATATTTAAGATTGAAGAATTAATTAATGGCAGGAGTTCTTTGAGCAGTTTTGTAGGAATGGGGTCTAAAAGACACGTTGATGGTTTGGAGGAATTAATTATTGAAGTTAACTCAGAAAGATCAATTGGAGAAAAAGAGTCTAACTTAACATCAATGGTACTAAAAGTAGCTGTAGATAATATTACATCTGTGGGATGATTATTGGTAATTTTTTCTCTAATGATAAAAATTTTATTTGTGAAGAAGTTCATGAAGTCATTACTAGTTAACGTTATAGGGATGGTTGGCTCAGTAGAGCTCTGACTTTTTGTCAGCCTGGCTACAGTGCTGAAGAGAAACCTGGGGTTGTTCTTATTTTCTTCAATCAGTGACGAATAGTAAGATGTTCTGGCTTTGCGGAGGGCTTTCTTATAAAGCAACAAACTATTTCTCCAGGCTAAATGATGATCCTCTAAATTTGTGACACGCCATTTCCTCTCCAGCTTACGAGTCATCTGCTTTAAGCTACATGTTTGAGAATTATACCACGGAGTCAGGTACTTCGGCTTTGAGGCCTTAGTTTTCACTGGAGCTACAGTATCCAGAGTCGTACGTAGTGAGGAGGTAAAATTATTAACAAGATAATCGACCTCTGTTGGAGTAGCGTTCAAGTAGCTGCTCTGCTCTGTGTTGGTACAGGGCATTGAAGATGATAACAGTGGGTGGATTATAATCTTAGTTACAGTGCTTTCAGAAAGACATCTACTGTGATAAAGTCTACTCTCCACTGCTGTGTAATCAATTATTGTAAATGTAAATGTTATCAGGAAATGATCAGACAGCAGAGGGTTTTCAGGGAACACTGTTAAATGTTCAGTTTCTATGCCATATGTTAAAACAAGATCTAGAGTGTGATTAAAGTGGTGGGTGGGTTCTTTTACATTTTGAGAGAAACCAATTGAGTCTAATAACAGATTAAATGCCATGTTGAGGCTGTCATTTTTAGCATCTACATGGATGTTAAAATCACCCACAATAATTATTTTATCTGAGCTGAGCACTAAATCAGATAAAAAGTCTGAGAAATCAGACAGAAACTCTCTGTAAGGCCCAGGTGGACGATAGATGATAACAAGTAAGACTGGTTTCTGAGTTTTACAGCTGGGGTGGATGAGGCTAAGCATCAGGCTTTCAAATGAATTAAAAGTCTGTCTTGGTCTTTCGTTAATTAATAGGCTGGTGTGAAAAATTGCTGCCACACCGCCCCCTCGGCCTGTGCTTCGAGGTTTCTGGTAGTTAGAATGACTCGGGGGTGTTGATTCATTTAAACTAACATAATCATCCTGCTGCAACCAGGTTTCTGTAAGGCAGAGTAAATCGATTTGTTGGTCAATTATTAAGTCATGTACTAACAGAGACTTGGAGGAGAGAGACCTAATATTTAATAATCCACATTTCACTGTTTTACTCTTTGGTTCAGATGTGGATACTGTATTGTTCTTTCTTTTTGATTTTTTATGTTTAAATTGTTTATTGCTGGTTTTTAGTTTGTTTTTTGTCTGTTTGGGAGCTGACACAGTCTCAATGGAGATGGGTTTTTGGGGGGGTAGCAGGAGGAGAGAAGCTGCAGAGAGGCGTGTAAGACTGCAACTCTGCTTCCTGGTCCCAACTCTGGATAGTCATATTTTGGGGGGTTTAATAAATTGGTCCATATTTCTAGAAATGAGAGCTGCTCCATCCAAAGTGGGATGGATGCCGTCTCTCCTAACAAGACCAGGTTTCCTTCAGAAGATTTGCCAATTATCTATGAAGCCACATCGTATCTGGGACACCACTCAGACAGCCAGCAATTTAAGGAGAACATGCGGCTAAACATGTCACTCCTGTTGCCGAGTGGGGAACACCGATTCAATATTGATTTTAGTGACCTCCGATTGGCGTAACCAGGTGTCATTACTGCCGACGTGAATTATGATCTTACTGTATTGACATTTACCCTTAGCCAGCAGTTTTAAATTTCCTTCAATGTCGCCTGCTCTGGCCCCTGGAAGACAATTGACTATGGTTGCCGGTGTCTCTAGCTTCACATGTCTGAGAACAGAATCACCAATTACCAGAGTTTGACCCCCGGCGGGTGTGTCGTTGAGTGGGGAAAAACGGTTAGACACATGAACAGGTTGGTGGTGTACCTGGGGCTTCTGTTTAAGACTATGCTTCCTCCTCACCGTCACCCAGTCGCCCTCTTTCCCCAGCTGCTTGGGGTCTGCCGGGGAACAGCTAGCGGGGCCTACGCTATCTTCGGCTGCACCAGCTACGGGGGCCTGGCTAGCTACGGGTGAATGAAGGGTGCAAAGCCGAGTCTCCAATTCAGTAATCCTGGCTTCCAGAGCTGCAAATATGTCCGAGGAATAGCTAAACATCTGACACAATAAGCAAGAAAGTGCAGGAGGGACAGGTGAAGTAGCCATGGTGCTAACGAGTCGGCTACGAGCTGAGCTAAGCTAAGCTAGCGAAACAGTACAGAGACAGTGAGTGAATACTTTGGCTATAATTTAGGTAGTGAGTACACAGAAAGGGTGCTTCGGATGAAGCACGTGAAGATTATACTATGAAAAAGGAATGTATCTAAAAGTTTTTAATTAAATTGCTAAGCAGAAAAGCTACTCAGAAACACCACTGTGTTTGAGCAGGAACAGGAAGTGATACTCTACCGCAGAGCGAGCGAACACCAAGTGACAGCGCCACCAAGAGGATGGTTGAATTGATAGACTTTAAAGTTCTGATGCTGGTCTATAAAGCTCTGAATGGTTTAGGACCAAAATACATCAGTGACCTCCTGACCCAGTATGAACCTTCCAGATCCCTCAGGTCATCTGGATCCGGTTTTCTATCAGTTCCCAGAGTCAGAACCAGACATGGAGAAGCTACATTCAGCTTTTATGCTCCTTATATCTGGAACTGTAAGTGTCACAGAATTGGCTTATATATAAAGAAGTTTAATAGATGGCTCCAGCAGTTAAAATGTTCCTGCTTGTACATTTCTGTGGACAATATTGTAAAGGTGTGTTTATCTTGTATAGGAGACATGTTTATCTTGTCACAAAGAACAAGTTTTGTTACACCACTATTATCGCGAAGTTTGGGGCATGATAATATAGCCTGTGGGCACATGTTCAATAGTCACGCTAAGGAGTTCAGCGAGCTATCTGCAAAGGCCTGGTTAGTCTACCAGCTGTACAAGGTATAACTGTATTGTAATATTAGCTGGAGAACTCTGGAGTGGACCATCACCTCACTACCTGGATTTTGGACTACCTCACCGACCGACCACACTATGTGAGGACTCAGGGCTGTGTGTCGGACAGGGTCGTCTGCAGTACGGGGGCCCCACAGGGAACGGTTCTGGCTCCGTTCCTCTTCACCATCTACACTGCAGACTTCTCCCACAACTCCACCCAGTGCTTCCTGCAGAAGTTCTCTGATGACTCTGCAATAGTCGGCCTCATCACTGATGGGGACGACAAGGAGTACAGAGGACTGACTCAGGACTTTGTGGACTGGTGCCAGCTGAACTACCTCCAGATCAGTGCCAGTAAAACCAAGGAGCTGGTGGTAGACTTCCGCAGGCACAAACATCCTCCACTGCAACCACTGAACATCCAAGGTATGGACATCAAGGCTGTGGACAGCTACAGGTACCTTGGTGTTCATCTGAACAACAAACTGGACTGGACTCATAACTCAGACGCCCTCTACAGGAAAGGGCAGAGCAGGCTGTACCTGCTGCGGAGACTCAGGTCGTTTGGAGTGGAGGGCCCACTCCTGAAGACCTTCTATGACTCTGTGGTGGCCTCAGCCATTTTTTATGGTGTGGTCTGCTGGGGAGGCAGCATCTCTGCTGGGGACAGGAAGAGACTGAACAGGCTGATCCGCAGGGCCAGCTCTGTTCTGGGAGGCCCTCTGGACCCAGTGGAGGTGGTGAGTGACAGGAGAATGGTGGCTAAGCTGTCATCCCTGATGGACAACATCTCCCACCCCATGCATGAGACTGTGACAGCACTGAGCAGCTCCTTCAGTGGGAGACTGCGGCACCCACGGTGTGGGACGGAGAGATTTCGCAGGTCTTTCCTCCCCACTGCTGTCAGACTCCACAATAAATACTTTTGCAGCTGATCAAACACACAAACCCACACATGTGAAATAAGACTGCTATATGTGCAATTCTTCTTCTGACGAAGTTGTGTTTTTGTATTTTCCTACTCAGTTGTATATAGTATTTGTATTTCTATTTTATTCTATTGTATATATTATTCTATTCTATTTTATTCTATTGTACATAGTATTTTATTTTATTTTATTTTATTGCATTCCAGTGTTTTCTAATTTCTGCTACATAACTTTGCACTTTTGCTGTAACAAAACAAATTTCCCACCTGTGGGACTAATAAAGGCCATCTTATCTTATCTTATTGTGAAAATTTGTAATGTATGGTGTTCTAATTATTTTATGTTTTAATTTAGAATGCAAAGGATTGTAAGGTTATTGTTCTAGGACCTCCGAAGTGGCAGGCGGCCACGAGGTAATTTTTGTTGTTAAAGCACAAATGTTACTTTTGATAGACTGAAGCGCTTAAAGCCTTTGTGTTTTGTGTTTGTAGTTTTCACGGCGTTCAATAAAAGCAGCGAAGCGCCCATCTTGAAGAAGCCGTGCCTGTGTTGTCTTTTCGGAGTTACAGTGAAAACTTGCCCTAGCCAGTGCCGGTGAGAAGCTAATTACGAAGACGGCAGCTGCAGAGAGTGACGGTGAAGTGGAGCGACACAAGAGGGCGCCATTGCATAAGCACCGTTCTCAAGCAGCCAAGCACAGCAGCAACAACGTTACACAGCTGGAGTAAGGTGGAAATTAACAAAGGACAGTGTTAAAAGTAAAATAAGAGTGGTTTAAGTCAAGTTTAAAGAGCCACAATAAGTTTCTATAACACATTTGTCAAAGTTTATTTAATTTCTACTGTACTTCAAGGTGATGCTTTGTAGTTTGGTGAATAGTTCTGTGTACTTGCTTAAGGTCGAAGTTTGAGTGAAGTTTACAAGGTCCTTTAAGAAAAGGTGCACTTAAAGTATACAGTAACAGTAACCCCAAAGTAACTTAAGTTGCAAATTTAAGAAGTATTTGAAATCTGAACACAGTGCGCTCAATGACATTTAACTAGATTCCCGAGATGGTTGACAAAGATCTCGAAGAGCACCATGCTGTACCACTTACCGAAGTGGAAGAAAATGATGATAAACAAATTACAGAACTACAGACTGTTCGTAAAAGTGAAAGAGTAAGAACACTAACAGAAAAGGGCAAAGAGCTTCAAGAGAAGAAACTCAAAGGCCTCCAACACAGATATGCCGTTGTTTTTGAAAAATGGAGATATGAAGCAAGATTGAGCAAAGTAATATTAAGAAACGAATTTTCCGAGAGTGAATTGAATGAGCTCATCAACAATGTAAATGTTGCCTGCAAAGATGTACAAACCATTTATGAACAAATACGGAAAATACAAACTCCTGATGCAGATGTAAGACGCAAAGTGGATGCATGTACATCACTTTCCTCGTTCATTGTCACAAGAGCTGAAAAACACTTACAAGGAGACCTCGCAGATGGTGATGAAGAGCCATGGCCAGATGTTGGGTTGAGCTTAGGATCTGAAAGTACTAAATCAAGGTCAAAATCACGAAGGTCTAAAAGTGGTTCAAGCCAATCATACTCACAAACAATCAAAAGAATAGAAGCAGAGCCTGAGGCAGCTGCATGTCAAGAAGTATTAGCTGTAATGGAGGATCAAGAAAGGGAAGCAGCTCAACTACAAAAGTTGGAACTTGAAAACTTGGAGAGGCAACAAACAATGGAGGAGCAGCGCAGAAAGATTGAACGCTTGGAAGAGGTTAAAAAATTGAATGCTGCAAGAGCTAAAGTAAAGGTTTATGCAGAAGCTGAAAGTATTTCTGAAAGTCGTAGTTTGGTGCGCAGTATCAAAACTGAGAGCGAAACCTCAGCAATTCCTGCTCCACCACAATTTCCCTCTCAAGTTCCAAATACAATCCAAGCCCATAATGCCACAAGCCCTGCATTTGTTCCACATACTCCCACAGTCATCAACCAAGCCCAACAAAATCCTGGGGTGCAACGTAAGGGCACCACAGGCCGAGCACTTAACGCATCAAGTCCGCCATTTATCCCTAAAGCAACACAAGCTGCTGCTTCTGCAACTCATCCACAGCCAAACTTGGATCTAGTCGGCATACTAGCAGACGCAATAAGTGCTAATCGTCTTCCAACTCCAGAACCTGCACTGTTCACTGGTGACCCTTTAAAGTTCAAGGACTGGCAGTTGTCATTTGAGACCTTGATTGAAAGAAAAAACATTCCAAATAACGAAAGACTCTATTATCTCAGGAAGTACCTTGGTGGACCCGCAAAGAGAGTGGTCGAAGGATTTCTCCTAGTGGGCACAGATGAAGCGTATGACGCAGCTTGGGAAGTGCTGGAAAGGCGCTTTGGAGATCTATTCACTATAGGAAAATGCTTCAGAGACAAACTTCACAGTTGGCTGTTAAGGTTCAAAATTATGGAGGAGTGTAAAAACAACCATAGTCCAGAAGAGCTTGGTCAAACAATTGATTTTCATGAACACACACAGCGTGGGGAGATGTACGCTGTATGCAGACAGCATCAGATCTCCACCCAATTATACACAAGACAATCGTTCTATAGTATCAGGGTATGTTTACCGACGCCCCCTCATACGTCAAAACAGATACCAGACATGGAGAAGTTTCAAAATCACAAAATGTTCTGTTGACAACTTTTGACTCATTTAAAAAGAACATTGTCTCCGTCTCCACGCCAGAAGCTTCCTGTTGAACTTCCCACTTTCGCTTATGTCTGGAACAGCAGACGCACGTCCTCGAACAAACTGTCACTTATGCAAGCACAAAATGCAGTTACAAGCAAAAGATAATTAAACTTTCACCTATAAACGATTCTCTCTAACTGTATGTGTGTGTGTGTGTCTGTCTTGACCTCACCAACTAAACTTATGACCTCTCACCAAACAGAAGCCAACTCATATGTGTAATAATCAAACTGTCTCTATGTGTATGTAATGCTTTGTTCTGGGCTTTTAAGTGGAGGGTGGAGCTTGTGAGTGATGGAGGCTGAGAGCTGTGTTTGCACATGCTCAGTGTGACAGGATGTTGTTGGCAGCTGTGTTTGCACATGCTCAGTGTGACAGGATGTTGGCTGCTGTGAAAGCTGAATGCTCTGTGGTTAGAAGTGATGTCACACATTAGGATAACTGTGCTTGCTCTCTGTCAGAGTACCAGGGCCTCGCTTTGACCACATGACTCTCAGTACACAGCATGATGTGTGCGCTGTAAACAGGAAGCAGAGGAGCAGGACTGAGGTAAACCTCTGAGGGATCAAACTGAGACTGAGCTCCAGATGTTTCTGCTCTGCGTGTGTTTGATGATTATTTCAGGTATAGATGACGTAATATGACCAGTCTGATATCAGCCTGCTTCTCTGACAGCGCCTCACTTCTCTGTGCTGCCCCCTGCTGGCTCTTATCATTACTGACTGAGTCCTTACTGCCTTTATTAGGTACAGCTTGCTAACACAGGCTCAGACCTGCTTTGCTTTCGGAGCTGCCTTAAACCTTCATGGCTCAGATTCAGCGAGGTGCTGGAAACATCCCTCAGAGTCATGTGATCAGTGACGTCTGCTTCAGCACTGACAGATAGAAAAGTGCATCCACATGAACAGGACATATAATAATAATAATCAAATGCTGATTTTCATCTTTTCAGCCCTTTGTCTGGGTGCTAATCCAGCTGTGCGTGTTTGTGATGACAGTAAATAAATGTCAGACTTACAGCTCCTGTTTTACTGCATTAAAGTAATAAGATGACTTCAGCACTTTGACATGGATGGTAGTGAAAGCAGGAAATGACAAATGTAGCAGAGCAGCAGTGTTTTAACACGTCTGAGCTGGAAACAGAAACTCTGGTATGAACATCATTCATAGAACAGCTTCCAGCTTCTTTTGCTCTGCTACACTCTGGATGGATTTGCATTTAAAGATGCAAAGAGACTAAAATGGTTAGTGTTAGGAGGTCAAAGGTCAGAGCTCCTGTGGGTCTGAGGGCAGCCATGTTGGAAAAGGATGAAGGAGTCTGACCTGAGCCAGTGTTTGACATGAACACATCAGCACTGCTATCAGTGAGCCTAACGACAGCTGTTAGCATCATTTCAGTGTTTCAGTCATTTAAAAACACTTCCTGTCACTGTGGTGGTTACAGTGACATCATGCAGTTTGTGTTTTGACCTCCAGAGGGCGACAAATCAGCACAGACAGAGAGCTCCATTCAAACTTTGCTGCCATCAGTAATAATTCTTCAAATACAAACATCAGTTTAGTGCTGAAATATTTAAACGCTGCAGGAAGAAGAACAACAAAGTGATGACGGATGTTTGTCCTTAAAACAGGAAGCAGAAATAAATCACAGCCTGCCAGAGAGGAGGAAGTTCCCGAGGTGCACCTGAACGCAGCACACAGTGTTTCGATGGTCCTTATTTTGAAGTTGTCCTCAAACGCCTCTCTGCGCGTTTCCTTCCTGCTCAAACTTCCCTTTTTTCTGAGCGTGTAGTTTGCTGATCGTCTTTGTCAGGTAATGTAAATGTTCATGTTTGATTTCTTCACACAAGAAACTGTGTGCGTTTTTATTTCCGGTCTCTCCATTAAAGTCTGTAATGTTTTCCTGGCTAACATCAGCTGTGTGCAGCTTAGTTCCAGCACAAACAGCACAAATCTGCCGCTCCATAGTTCACGGTAACGGACTCACAGCTGGACCAACGAGGCCGACCGAGGCCCTGTAAGTGTATGGCGTTATTTTTGTGCCACTATTCTGAGCGCACGCAAAAAAAAATTGCAGGTGCAAGTGTTGCATTTTGAGGAGAAATTATTTTGAGCGAAGAAAAGCTATATTTGAGTGAACAAAATTCATTGCTGCATGCAAAAAATGTATTTCAGTGTTTGCTATTATCCACACACACACACACACACACACACACACACACACACACACACACACATAACAGTAGCCCCTCTCGCTCAGTTTTTGCATTTGCGCTCGCTGGCAATGTGTCGCTGGCGCTCTCAACATTTCTGCTCCTGCGCGCTCAACTCTTTCTCTACACCGTTATATTTGTGCCACAAAACCAGCCAATAGACCCTGGCCGTTTATCAATGCCCAAGTACGCGAGTACGTACCCGCCGAGAACACGAGCACGGACTCGCGATATGTACAATTGGAACACCTGCGTACGTGATGATGTCACAGGTCCGGAGGTTTTACTGCCGTCCCCTCTTAATTTAACTGTGAGTAACATGTTATGAAGCTTAACTTTAATCACAGCCAAACCGGTTTACTCAGGAACAAATAAAACACTCAAATAAACCAAACATTAACATTTAGAAGTGATCTAAGTGACTTATATATCATTTTTAACCTCAGTAGTGAAACCTCTATTAATAAAAATAGTGTACATGTACATACGTGTACATACCTTAATAAAAACAAGCAGGTGAGATGTTAGAACACTTTTATTTCTATTTTAGTGGACTCTCAATACTATAGACAGCTGCTGGAGTTTCTTTAACCTGAGTAGTGAGAAGACCGCGAGCGGGGGGGGTTGAAAACGATGTGCCGGGAGTCTGCTGTTGAGTTTTGGACGAAATGCATTCTGGGATATATAGCTGTCCCAAGTCCACACCGATGCATGCTCGATAAAACGGGCGGAGCGAGAACACATCCGGGACTTTTTCGCGTTCTCGGCTTGATGCGTACTTCGAATAGCTAGGTTTCATTTGACGTAGACGTGACGTCGACGTAAAGCGCGAAATTTGACTGGCGGTCGGAAGTGAAAAAGATAAGCGCAAAATCACAGACAGACAGTACGCAAAATGCCTATGTCATGTTGTGTTTACGGATGCTCCAGTAGGTCGACCAGAGAAACCGATAAACGGTATTTTAGGGTACCAAAAATAGCCCAACGAAGAGGAGAAAAATGGAAAATTCTAACCGAAAAACGTAGGAAAAAATGGATTTTAAATTTACGTTTACAGTCGGGAGGAGCAGAGTCTGCCAATGCCCGTGTCTGCAGCGACCACTTCGTCAGAGGTAATGTTATGTTTGCAAACGAACTTATTAGCATTAGGTTGTCGTTAAATTGTCGTTTACTTAGTGCTTTTAAGTTAGTAGTCTAATATTGACTTGATTGGGACTATAGGCTGCCCAAGTGCTTTGGATGACGAAGAGTCGGAGGACTGGGCTCCGACGGTCAATCTCGGCTACGAACGAAAACCCAGATCGGAATCAGTTCTCAAACGAGAGAAAAGAATGAAGCTTAAGGCAGAACAGCATCGATGTGCAGAGGCGATTTTGGATATGCAACAGACGGCTGAGAGCCCGGATTTGAGCCTAGTGACAGTGGAGAACCCCGAACTGCAGCTTCCAGCTGAGAATCCACAACCAGAAGACTTCAGTGTGAATGAGACATTCACTTATCCAGGTAAGATATTGTGCTGAGATGTAAAACAAACAAGAATCATGTCAAAGAGAAAAAGATGCCATTATCTGTAATGATTATGGTCCAAGTTACATATTACATGTTTGTGATTTTTTAATCACAGAGTAAATCCATACCATTTTATTCAGAAAAAAAGAAAAAGTGGCACTTATTACCGTCAGGCACACACCACAGGTTTTTGTACACTGCTATGGTTCTTATATTGCCAGATTCCAGACAGTCTCCTTTCACAGATAAGTAAAGATATCCGTAATGTAAGGTTTCTGTGGTGAGAAACATATAAATATATTTTTTGTTTAGACGCAACATGTTTTTTTGTTGATTAAAAAAAATAATTACATTAAATTAACATAGTGAATTAAACACATTACACCAGATTCTAATAGCCCACTAAAAAACTCCTACAGTGAAAATGAGTAAAAATTGAGGTTGCCTCTATTATGCTGATTATGCTCCCCCACTGTTATATTGCAGGCTGTGCGGCTGCTGGATGCCAGACAGAGCTGACGATGGATGACATCGAGAAGATGGAGGATGTTTTGAGACAGAACACAGCAGAGCTGGTTGATCTTCGGAGCAAGGCTCTGGACACACAGTTCAGCCAGGAGGCTTTTGAAAAAAATGAAGACAAGACAAAGTTCTACACAGGGCTCCCCAACTTCTTAGTTTTAATTCAGATTTTTGAACTGTGCGAGCCCTATATCACCTCGGGACCTATGAACAATTCATACTATTTTTGCTGAGGCTGAGACTAAATTTGCCCCTGAAAGAATTAGCTTTCAGGTTCAATATTTCTCTGTCCACTGCTTCTAGAGTTTGGCATAAAGTAATTGACATACTTCATAAAAGGTTAGAGTTCCTAATTGAGTGGCCAGAGCGACATGTTCTTCAAGCTACGATGCCACTGAGTTTCAGACAGGCATTTGGATGTAAAGTGGCTGTGATTGTTGATTGCTTTGAAGTCTTTATTGAGAGACCATCTAATCTTCTTGCACAAGCTCAAACTTGGTCCAACTACAAGCACCATCACACTGTAAAATTTTTGATTGGTGTTGCCCCCCAAGGCTACGTCACTTACATATCTTCTGCCTGGGGAGGGAGAGTTAGCGATAAGCAGATCACAATAGAGAGTGGCCTCCTAAAGAACTTGTTACCTGGAGATATTGTCCTTGCAGATCGTGGGTTCAATATTGGCGATAATGTGGGGTTTTACTGTGCTTCACTACAGACACCGGCATTCACTAAAGGGAGAAAACAGCTGTCAGCCTATGAAGTGGCAGAGACAAGGAAAATAGCCAATTTGCGTATCCATGTTGAGCGAGTCATAGGTTTAGTCAGGAGGAAATATCACATTCTGCAGAGCAGGGCTATGCCAACAGAGAACATGTCCACAAAGCCAGGTGAGACACATGCATTGATCGACAAGATTGGGGTAATTTGTTGTGCCTTATCAAATCTCTCCGAGTCTGTTGTCCCACTGGAGTAAGGGGGGTGGGTGGTAATCAATCAGTTAAAAAAAATTAAATGTCTTGTCACTGTCACGGCTCACAGAAGGGGGTGGAGAGGAAGAGTAGTGTCCAGTATCTGCTGCTTGGCTCTGGTGATAAGTAGAACAGGGTAGAGTAATAGTAGTACCTAAGTCCTGACTCCTGATTAGTCTGTAAATGTTTTCAAATGAAATATTTTTCTCCAACTGTCATATTGTGCTGGCAGTTTGTACAGTATTATACTGTGAGATGGATTGCAATCTATTTTGTTTATTTGTTTAAAAGTCTAATCTTGTAAATAAACCACCAATGTATTATTATGCTGCCTCAATAGCATTTAATCATTGTGTAGTGTTACACAACACTTAAATGACACAATTAAATGTACAATAAAATTAAATGACAATTTGTGCTCTAATGCTACGTCAGAGCAAATACAATAGCCAGAACTCATAATGACTACCATCAGGTCATAACAATATTCAAAATGTCATTATGTTGTCGTCCTTTTATCACATTACACATGTATGTTTGTAACTTGCTGTCCCAGTATTTCTGGGAGTATACTGTTTCTAAAAAAACACTCAACTTTAGGAATCGCATCATCCCAAAACTCAAGGTCAGGCAAAATCCTTTCAACAAATATGTCATTGCGGTTCCACACAACAAAGTCACAGTACTCTGCATTTGCAATGTGAAGCTGTGCCTGAATTTGGTAATAGTAGTCATGAGTTGGGTCCAGTGTGACATTATCCCCGTCACTGATGAGGCAGAAGCCCTTCTCCCCAGCACGCATGCGCAGGTTGACCGCATCTTTCTGAGAGTGTGGGCACTAAAATCACAGTGATGAGAACAACAATCAAGATTTATCTGATGAAACAGTGAAGAAGCAAAGATGATGGGTGTGGTCTGTGTTATCATAATCTCTCATTGCCCAAAACAAATGTCTATTTGAGACAGACAATAAAGCCTCATCTTATCTTAATTGAACAATAGATTAGAAATTAGAAAAGGTATTTCCTGCATTTTTACTCAGTTCACTGATTCTTATGGAAAGATGTCACACCTATGGCCTTGACTACAACAGAGTCAATACCTTAATCTCGCAGATGCCAGTTCCATGACAGTCACAAGTGACTATCCCATCAGGGGAGGACCCCATGTATGGCCACTTGGGGTTCAGCCAGAGACCGCTGTCCATACATGAGAAGCCTGCATGCTCCTGGCTCATAAGCTTCTCATATGCTCCTCTGGCTTGTGCTTCATGTTTGCATCCATAACTATAAACAGTACACATGCCAAACATGAAAAGGAAATTATTACTTAGTATTGGATGTGTAAAACAGTAAAGTGATGTATTATACAATATGCCATTACCCTAAACTATACTTAGTTCTTACCCTGTATAACCCTAGCCGTATAAGCCTATAACTAACCTCCATCTTCATAACACTTTTTTAGTTACAGTTATGGACAGTTTCATACCCCAAATCTTAACTCTGCCTTACCCTACATCAAACCCTAAATACCTTGTAGCAGCTGTGGTGAACCTATATGCCTCTGGATAGCATATGGCCTTGATCAAGCTCTTTGATGGTTGCTGGGGGTTGGTCTTAAGAACTTGTTTCAGCTTAGAGGCAGTTACGCGTCCAGCTCTTTGCCTAAACCAGATACTGCTTGCACTCTGACTTCGAGTCGCCCTCTCTACAGCCTGGACTTGGGACAGGGTGAGCTCTTCAAGCTGGAAGTCCAGGCATAGCTCTTCAAGGTCTTTGGGGGGGAGCTGCAGTGTCTCTGGTGTTCTGTACTCAGGCACAGTTTTAGGAAGCATGCTAGACTGGGGGACAAATTCTTTGTGGTAAGGTTCCCTAGACATCAGTGCTGCACTCCTTGGACAGTTTTTGCTTAAACTCTCAAAAAACCTACAGTATGTCTCTGAATCTCTCTGCACTCTTGGGCATGGAAGTGATTTCCCAACCTTTTGTGTACTTGTGCAGCCATCAATGGAACACTCAAGCTTTCGTTTTTTTGACTTTGCTGAAGAGAAGTCAATCAGAGTTACTGGGCAAGCAGGAATCTGGAAAAATTAAGCCAAAGAAGATCATTAAAATTTAAAAAGCTCTTTTCCAAAACGCTATATATTCGTTTCCAAAAATATTCGAAATTGAACAGTGATGGCAGTGGAGTGAGTATGTGTGTTTTAGGCTGGGTATAGTGGTTGGTTGGCAGTGAAGTGTGTGTGTGTATGTTGGGTGGGGATGGAGGTGCCATGTGCTGGGTATAAAAGGAGTGGAAAGTAAGCAGTTCCATGTTGATGAAAATGTGGTGTGAGGAGTTGTGAGTATTGAGGAATGCATGAGAAATGTGAATATATAAAGTGCTGCAGTCAGGTGTGTGTGTGCGCAGAAAACAAGTGCTAGGGTGTTGAGGCATGCATGAGAAGGGTGTGATATACAGTATACGGTTCTGCAGTCATGGTTATGTTAGTCATGAAAAAGGAAATGGCTTTTAAATGCTGTTATAGCGTTTTGGAATAGAACTCTTCATTTATTAAAGTACTGCCTTTTGTCTGACCCCTCACCTGCAACCTGCCCGGCTTGATTAGATCTACCAGGAGCTTGAAGCCCCTGCCGGTATAGCCTACAGGGTCATTGAGGCACTCAAGCTTCCCCACCACGACAAGGTAGCAGTATAGGGGAAGATATTTTATCCTACTGTCACATGAAGTCCCAATATAACATTCTTTATCCTTCATTTTGCTTTTTGGCTTACCTTTTTAACATGAGATGGCATCAGCCACTTGCACTGCTCTGATGTGCATGTCGCTCTCATTTTCACCCCAGCTTCAACTGCAAAAAGAACAGCTCCAACGTGCGAGCATGATTCTGATAGTCTGGAAATAGAGCACATAATCTTTTTAACATGAAATGCAATATTTACAGTACATTTTGATGATGCATAGCTTACTAATACTAATGTGCAATGGCACTTTATTTGAAGTAACATGTTTATTCATTAACTCTTTCTCAACAGCCTATAGAGAAATCATTATCTAGGTGATGACATGACTGAATAGTTCTACCCTCTATCTGAAAAATGCATCTGAGTGTCATGAGGGATCTAAGGCAATCACACAAATTCTTAGCTGATGAATTCTTAGCTAAAAGAAAACACTCTCTCCCCACTACTACTGAAGTACACCTGCAAAATGCTAGCAGTGCCCTATGCGTATATGTGTGTGTGTGTGTGTGTGTGTGTATGTGTGTGTTCTCATTGCAATAACATCCTACTTAATTAGGCTACTAACCCTGCCATACAATTGCAATGAGCTGCAATCACTTCTCCATCCTCCTTTGCAATTACCCAAGTCTTCAGAGGTGTCTCGTTAGACCTCTGGGAATGGTTTACCTTGAAACAAACAACTGTCACTCTAACGAAGTCCTAAGGATGTGGCATGTTTGTTGACGTTAAAGCCGCTACCGCTAACTGTTAGCGTGTTTAAGATAAAGCAATATAAGAACAAACACTCACCCTTGCAAACACCAAACTGTATCCATCACGGAGACGTTTTGTTCCAAGGTTGTGGACCCACCCGCTGACAAAAAAATTGTACGCCTCCAGACTCTTGAAAGCTTTCATTTGCTGCCTAGTGTAGTAAGAAGTCTGGAGGACCAAGTAGTTGGTGATATCCACAGCCTCGATAGTAGGCAAATCCTTTACTTCTGTGGTGTATTCGGACATTTTCAAAGAATACGGATCACGTCCGATATATTTTTTAACTATCTGTTTATATCTCTCCCGAGAAACGGGGTCTAAAGTTGCACAATAGCTGCTCTCCTGACTCTCCACAGTGTCCTCCATGTTTACTTCCGCCCTCCACTCAAAAATCGCGCTGCCTCCGCACGTCATCAGAACCACGTGACCGCAACCCAACTATTGGAACAGTACTTGGTCTCCGACTGATGACGTATCACGAGTACACGAGAACGCAAGTACGCACAAGTACGCATATTGATAAACGCCCCCTGTGCACGAGAAAATGCTAACTTCCTGGTTTGAGACCGGATGTGGGGTTGTACATTTCCGGTAGCTTTACTTTGCGGTCAATCGCTACTGCAAAGATATACTCCAAAATCATGTCCAAAACTCGAAAACAGAAAGATCGAGTTTAGTTACAAAGAGCAGAAGGTGGGAACACTCATGATCAATTTTGACGTTTAAAGAGTTTAGATCGATCAGTTGTTTACATCACTCAACACAAGCAGAACTGCATTACAAAATCAGAAGACACATCGTCCACATTCAGAAGCACATCTCTGTATAGTGACTGGTCTTATGATTTAAACAGGCAAATGTTCAGCATTCAAACTACAGGTGAGGAATAGTCAAACCAGATGTTTCCCCGTTGTGTCGATATCAGCTAGTCAAGTACACACCTACACAGCATGTTAACAAACCGTGAAAAAAAGCCACACAAAAATTAATGATTGCTGGTAAGGGTTTCTATACATTAGTATTTATGAAGGGTGTGTTGTGACTTACCTTCAAAATTACAGTGGTCCCTCGCTATAACGCAGTTCACCTTTCACCTCGCTGTTTCGCGGATTTTTTAGTGCAAGTTTGCATGCTTATTTTTACATCACATTGTGTCCTGCGTCCTGATCGCTGCAGACGATCTCCTCCGTGCCGTCTCTCCTGTACAGTACAGAATCGCTGCATCGATCGCCAGCAGTGTGACTCTGAAGTGCAGTACTGTATGTCCACGATGTCCACGAAACGTTTTGCACCGTCAAAAGATAAAATTGGCTACTTGATTTCACCGATTGCTGGTTATTTTAGAACATAACACCCGCGATAAACGAGACACTGCTGAGAAATATACAATTTGAATCCCCTTTCTCTTTTACTCTGAGGCACGGGGGAAAAAATATCGACAAGTCCATGAACATCATTTACAGATATATTGGGTAAATGCCCAAGACATCTATAGAAATGTAAATCATCGCTTGATTTGTTCATTTGGTTAACTTGTTTTGGACCGTAAACAAGGCGCGAATAGGACACCGGAAACACAGCTCCCCACAGGAGTTTCCACACCGGAAGTAGCTAACGTGCACATAGTGTATCACAGACTTAGATGCAAAAAAAAATCTGATTGGTTGTTTTGGTCTCCAATCAGCTCGAAATGACGATATGCAATATCCCAGAATCCATTTCGTCCTAAGCTCAAACGAGGCAGTGGCGGAGAAACACCGAGTGGCAGAGTTTGAAATATTACTCTTTCTGGGTGACAAAATAAACTTTTAAGATATTTTCATGCGAGAATGGTGCTGTGTAAACTTCAAATATCTGCTCATCATCAAGACATCACATATTTGCATAAGTGCTCTAATGTTTTCGGAGATGCCTGTTACCCACCAGCTGACCACATAGCTGGACTGGTCATTGGGCATTTTGATGGTGATTTTTCATGTTTATGTTTGTTTGTTTTTGTAACGGTATAAACAATGAAAGGTGGTGGATTAGCCAATTGGTCACGATCAACTCTCAGGTGGACCAATTACAATACATCCATATTGAGGGGAAAAGAAATGCGATTCGTCCCGTACTTCAGCAACAATGAAAAAAAAAGACCCAAAGCTGGAGTTATTCTGTCTTATTCTGTCTTTACGCTGTCAGCTGCACAGCGGACTTTTCTCCTCTCATTCTCTCCCCTCCCTCTCCTGTTGCTACTTCAATCATGAAACTGATCAATGATCAGCTGATCGTCTCTCTTGTTTGTTTATCGCCCACTTTGCGCCAGAAAAAGGAAACCAGCGGATGCGCTAAACAACAGCAGCTTGATAAGCTGTTGTTAGAATGTATTTAATATTACTTTCTAGTAGCTGATGTTTGCTGGAGCCACAGCTGTAAAGCTGCTGCTCATGATATCAGTTTGGATACGTGGTGAGAGGAAAACATTAAGGTGATACAAATCATACCAACAAGACAGTGCACATCACTGTCACAACAGTGTTTGTTTTAGTTCAAAGGCTTTATGGTTTTTCCTATAATACTGGTGGTGTAGTTGGTGATTTTTTGTCAGTTCAGCCTTATACATTATGTTTAACCCGAGTGACGACCCGATCAGCTGGTGGGTAACAGGCATCTCTGAAAACATTAGAGCACTTGTGCAAATATGTGATGTCTTGATGAATCGAGCAGATATTAGAAGTTTATACAGCACCATTCTCGCATGAAAATATCTTAAAAGTTTATTTTGTGACCCAGACAGAGTAATATTTCAAACTCCGCCACTGCCTCGTTTGAGTTTTGGACGAAATGGATTCTGGGATATTGCATTTCGTCATTTCGAGCTGATTGGAGACCAAAACAGCCAATCAGATTTTGTTTGCATCCAAGTCTGTGATTGGCTGGTTTTGTGGCACAAATATAACGGTGTACAGAAAGAGTTGAGCGCGCATGGGCAGAAATGTTGAGACTGCGAGCAACACATTGTGAGCGAGCGCAAATGCAAAAACTGAGCGAGAGGGGCTGCTGTTGTGTGTGTGTGTGGATAATAGCAAACACTGAAATACATTTTTTGCACGCAGCAATGAATTTTGTTCACTCAAATTCAGCTTTTCTTCGCTCAAAATAAATTTCTCCTCAAAATGCAACACTTGCACCTGCAAATTTTTTTTAACGTGCGCTCAGAATAGTGGCACACAAATAACGCCATATAAGTGACGTGGAAACAGATGTTTCTGCGACAAACAGAAAATATGCAGCGAATATTTGGTCTGTAGATGTCATTTCATGCTCTGCTCGCTCTTCTGTTGCTTTACTTTAAAGAGAAAAAGAAAAGTTTTCCATTATACTCTCGGATGAAATGTTAAAATAAAACTGTGTTGATACATCTGGAAGCACACATTGCTCCACAGGTCATTACGTCTCTCACACTGATTCATGAAGTCATGCAGCTGCTCACAGTGACGTCAGCGCTGAACAGCAGCACAGCTTCTCTCTTTTTTCAAACTTTATTAAGAACAACAAAACGGAAAATGGCGCACCATAAGTTGATGAGACAATAGAAAGGCTACCAGGGATTTTCACACAAATCCCTGCACACATTTGTAAATGTTAGTAAACATGTGCACATGAATGATTTGTGTTTCCTCTGCAGGTAGAAAGTGTGTGTGAGCTGAATTGAGCAGCATGGATCAGTGTGAGGACAGAGAGGAGGGAGTCCCTCCCTCTAAAAGCACTCTGTGTGGGGAACATGAGAGCCAGACCAAAGCTCAGAGGTGAGATGTCCATCTCTAACTGTCCATGACTCTTCTCCATGTCACAGCTCAGCACTCACATCACTGCTCCATCATTATTCACAGGAACCAACCTGGACCTCCACCCAGCTCTGTGTCCTGTAAGAGTAACCAGTCTGCAGATCGTCCCATTAATTTAAAAGTCTATGCTGCAGAGAGGTGAGCTGTTAGTAACATTATGTCTTTGATTTAAATGATTTTGATGTTTCCTGGTTTCTGAAAAGCACACAGGCGCAGGTGTAACTGTCAGTTTATCTGTTTTAAGATGCATTTTGTGACAAAATTGTCTGTTTTTAACTATTTTAATCAGAGGAACTAAACACAAACATGAACCTGGACCCAGCTGTGTGTCCTTAAAGAGTGACTGGTCTGCAGATCGTCCCATTAATTTAAAAGTCCGGCCTCTGTCTGCTGCAGAGAGGTGAGCTGTTAGTAACATGAACTCTTTGATGTCACTTTGCTGTCTGATTTAAATGTTCTGTTTGATGGTGTTTCCTGGTCTCTAATCTGCATCTGAAAGGAAGTCACTGAGTGAGGGATTCCTTTATTCTGTAAAACATGTCCAACATTTAAACTCCTCACAGTAGGACCATCAATAACATCGACTCACCTCAAATGCATTTAATGTTAAAGCAATGGCCCTTTGAAGATGTAAGGTACAGATATTAGTTTAAAAATGTAGGGAGTAAAAGTAAATATTGTCAGAAAATAAAATTTAAATTTAATTTTTTTTTTTTTATCCCACATTATGACTCAATGTCTCCAAAGTGAAATGTGATTAAAAGTATGTCATTTCTTTTAATTGAATCTAGTTTACTATGTAATTTATTGGACTTTTGTTTTTTTTCTCCAATGGAGCTGTTGACATTAATGTAATTCCATAAGAAGTCAAATTAAAGTCGTGGTCACGAGTCAGAGGTGGTCAGGGAAGAGATTACCTCACTCACTTCATCAGTGTTGTTGGCAGTTCTCTGTATTAAGTCACTTCAGCTGTAATCTGACTGCCAACAGTTCAAGCACTAATATGTTCCTGACAATGTGTAAACCTTTAATGTGTAAACAGTCGTTAAAGCTTTCAGGCTCATGTAGAGACGTCCAAAGAAACTCAAAATATTTTTCTCTAAGAGCTCAGTTCTTGTTAATATCTACGTTAGGCAACATGTGTTTCCTTGTTGTGTCTGGTTGATTTTCCTCTTTCTCATCCATGAAATGAAGAGAGGCTGTTGAATCATTACCAGGTAAACTTGCTTCAAAGTCTTTGTCAAAAATAATGTGTCAGTTAATCTGAAAAAATCAGCAGCTGATTTTCCAAAAACATCCAATCTTACATTAGAAACATATGAAGATGTTCACACATGATCCAGAATCAAGGTGAGTGATGGTGTAAGAGGAAATCTGTGTGCAGTATTTAGTGTTAGAAGCTCTGAATGGATGTGTGTGAGCTTTAAATGTTTGGCTGGAAAAAATCTGCTGTGTTAAAAAAGTTTATTTGAAGGCAGGAAGAAAAGCTGGTAAAAATACCAAATGTGTTAATTATCAGACTGATCAATTTTATCATTAAGACAGGAGATTATCTGATGGATTATAAAAAATAATCTTTAAATCTGCATGAGAGTTTATTTTTTCTTCCAGCTGTTTAAAAAATGCAGCAGCCAGAATCTTTAGTACATGGATATTTGATCACATTCCCCAATCAGTGTTTCAGTTATTTAAAAACACTTCCTGTCACTGTGTTGGTTACAGTGACATCATGCAGTTTGTGTTTTGACCTCCAGAGGGCGAAAAATCAGCACAGACAGAGAGCTCCATTCAAACTTTGCTGCCATCAGTAATAATTCTTCAAATATAATCATCAGTGTTTGAGCAGTTATGATATCAGGGACAATCTAGACACGTGTGACAATACTGAACATGTCACATAACACACCTTAAACATCATGTGATCCACTCTCAGTCTGCACTTTCATTCATGACTTCAACAGGTTGAAATGAGCTTTGAAGAAACATTCAGTGAAATAAATCTTTCATCACAGGATTGATGCTGCTCCCTGATTGGACGGTTGGTTTCAGCTCTGCTCTCAGTCTTTACTGCACAGGTGAAGGTAGAAAGTGTGACTGGATCTATAGACTGGAAACAGAGAAACTGAGTGTAAATGTTTGTAGTATAAAAAAGTTTTGTTCCACAGGATGTCAGAGCTGAGCTGGTATTGGTTCACATTCGTAGTGACAATGTTTCATTACATTTCCTGTAGGTGGCCTCAGTGAACTTCAACACTGAACCAGTCTGACTATTTTGAAGGGAAATGAAACAAACAACAAAAAATCTGCACAGTGATCAGGATCTATGAAAATGTTGGACTGATTCAATTTGTCTTCTCTAAAATAACATTTCTCTCATTTCTCTCATTTCCCATTTCCATAAAAATAGGGAGGAATAACAGTTAGCAAGTAGATGTTGTATCAGTCTGAAGCATTTTTATCTCACTACAGGAGCATAAAGTATAACTCTTAAAAGCTTTAAATGAAGCTAAATGGACTTTTGTCCTTTTTAAATATGAAAGTGTAGAAGAACAGCACTGACTGTAACGCAGTAAATACAAACAGTTCATTTAGCTTCATCGTTTTATATTTTCTTATATAAATATTTTTATTAATATTCTTTTCACTGTAAATAAAACAATAGATGCACTCTGCCAGATTCAAATGTAAAAGCGTGATAATCCCAGCAGGATTATCAAATATTTATTGCCTGGTAGTTTTAGTGTTTATTATTTGTTGATGTTCAACAGGAAACACAAAGACTTTGGAGCGTACTAATTCGTCCAAGGATTTAATTTTCTGTTCAGTGTGACCAAACTGAGTGACTAAGACAAACAGTTCAGCTGCAAAGTGGTAAGAAGAGAAATCCTGTTTCCCTTGAACTTCTAAAGTAATCTTTGTTGAACCACAGCTGTTGCATCCTGGTGGCCTTCAGGTTTTTAGGCACGGTGGTATGTCGATGTTTTATAGTTTTTGTTAAATCAAGTGTGTGTTCCACTTTGGACGGTGCTCTAAAAGTGGAGCACATTAAACGCTTTAATGCTTGAAACACATTCTGCTGTGAACTGTGTGCACACGGCTAAAGCACAAATTACTGCACACTGAAGCATTTCAAAGATAAAGGACTGTTGCATGAACATAACAACATGTTACATGTATGAAGTTCACATGTTAAACTCTGACAGTCACAGATATCATGCATGAACATCATGTGGTCCTAAAGTGTCTGAGTGAACATAAAAGAGCTTTAATAAAGTTTGATACTGAGGTCGGCAGTGAGCTGACTGCATTGTACTCAGAGCTGTTCCTAATATTCTGTCCATTTTTTGCTTTTTTTATATATATATTGGAAGGTCTTAAATTTCAGAGTCAGCAGGTGAGATCAGGTTTCTCTGATCCCTGATGTGGATCATGTGACCTGGTTTCTAGGTTATATGACAGGTCAGAGGTCAGTGACTGTAAGTCAGTGACTTCTGTTAATGTCAACTCACTGAGTGTTTGTGGTTTACCTCTCAGACTGACTGAAGTCCACAAGAAGATGATGATCGAGGAAGACGAAGACAGAGCAGAGTCTGCAGGATCCAGCTTTACATCTATGAGCAGTGGTCGACCTCCCGCCTTCAGTGGTGAACCTGGACCAACGAGGTCAGAGAGCTGAACTCACTGAGTAACATAAATAATTCTGCACTGACATTATAATCAGTGTTGATTCTGGTTGATTTTCTGACTGTGTTTGTGAGCTGAGAGGAAATGAAAATGAGTTTGTAACAAAAATCAGTTTTGTCCAGTTTTCCTGTAAAAAGCTGAACTCTAATCTAAGAGGATGTTACTGACAGGAAACAGCTGCATTATCTGCAGTCTGTGTGATCACAGCTGCTTCAATCATGTTTGTGTCTGCAGAGGTCAGAGGTCACAGTCTGCAGGGTCCAGCTGTCCGTCTGTGAGGAGTGACCGGTCCAAAGATGAATCTCCATTCTTCAGTGGTGAACCTGGACCAACGAGGTCAGAGAGCTGTGATGACTCCTTTACATGTTTGTGTTTCCTGGATAAATCTGACCTGAAACATCCTCAGATTGTTACAAAGATTCATTAAAAAGAAAACAATGAAAGAGAAAAGATCCAAATGTTAGACTTGGTCATTTGCTGTTTGAGGACAGTGATGCTCATATCTATGCAGGTGGCCTTGTGGAATGTGGCAGAGAGATGGGATGCACTCAGTGATTTTTGATTAAACGACACAGTTATTGATCACCTGTGTTGCACTAATCTACCTGATATGTAAAGCTGGTGTTCTGGTGGTGGAGGGGAGACCTTGGATAATGTTCTGGTTTTGGAGCAGTGATCTGCTTCTAGGAGTGACAATACCAACACCACCCCCAATACACACCAAACACACTCATCTTCTTCCAGATAGACTAGATCCGGGTGGCCTCCTCAGACATTTTTGGACATTTATTTAAATTTTTTTTTAACTTTTTTTTTGATTTGGTGATCATTTTGGCTGTCTTATAGATTGTGACGTGAAGTTTTGCAGGACATCTTCTTTTTAGTCAAATTTAAGATCTAATATAGGATCTTTTTATATGTCATCCTGTTGATGCATTTTTCACTCTTTCGACACCTTCATGGACAAAAATGTACACGCACAAAATCTTCCATAAAATCCTCATACAGCAAAAAAATTTTCTGCTTCTTTTCATATATCACATAATAAACTTTTCAAAATGATCAAACATTAAATTGCTTTCAGGAACCCCTTTAAACTGGCATTTAACCAGTTTAAACATTTGAAGGATTTTACTGTAGACTTTGTGCATGTACATTGTTGACCACGAAGATGTTGAAAGGGCACAAAGTTGTTGGAGAGCATAAGGGTTAAATACTATTTACTGTTCCTCTCCCAGATCATTGCAGAGACTCAACAACAAATACGAGATTAAAAAACTCAAACAAAACTAAAATCACACAATTAAGAAAAGGACTCAACTTCTTGTGTGTAGAATGAAAACAGAAGGAAGTCATCAGGTTTCAAACACTTGATGAATTTATTGCACAGTTACATTCAGGGACCTTCTGGCCTCCTGGGAGCATTAGGTGATGGTTTTGCCTTCCAGTGAGTGATTTTTTTCAGTTTAATGAAGTTTAAGTTTCCACTGAGTTTCTGCAACATCATCCCTTATATCACGACTGAAAGAAAGTTAATAGAAAACAGACTAAAAATGCCCGATATCTTCAGAATCTGAGAGTTTAAATCCTGACAAACTTGATTCAGATGAAGATATTTGTGCAGAAACTACTGGATCTTTATCTTGTGCTTGAACTAATTCTTGATGGTTCCTCCACAGAGTGGACCAGCAGAGCTCAGAGGTTCCCAGTGGTCAGTCTGCCCAGCAGTATCAAACACACCTTGACTCCATATTTATGGTCTGTACATGTACAACAACTACTTTACATCTATTCTGTTCACAGTCATCTCCATGCTGCTCTTTGTAGACCAGTGGATTGTCATTAGGGCTGGGAAGTAACAAAGTACAAATACTTACTTACTGTGTTTCAGTACAATTTTCAGGTATCTGTACTTTATTTGAGTAGTTTTTTTTCTGACTACTTTAACTCCCTACACTTTTAAGCAAATATCTGTACTTTCTACTTCTTACATTTTAAAAACAGGCTCATTACTTTTACTTTAGCACATTTGAGAGGAGTTATTATTTTGTCACTGCGAGTCTTCAAGCATCAAACCGATTTGAGCCTAAACAGAAACACATGAAAAGCAGTCCTGTTCGTCTATTAATCAGCAAAGGATGTTGCATAAAAAGAGATCATGTCTGCTAAAGTCAGGGGTTAGAAGAGGGAGTGTTTTTTTTGTTTTTTAAATTTTCTTTGTTTTGTTTTTGTCAGAATGGCTGCAAGTGTCCGTACATTGCGGTTGCTGTATTTCAGCATCTAGTTAGCACTACAAAAGAGGAGCAGGGAGCATGAAAGGAGCAACTTTTTTTTAAGTGGCAGGTCATGTCAAACGCAGCACCTCTATCAGCTCAACTGTTTGTGTGCAGTTTGTCTCTACTTTTGCCAAATTGCAAAAGTACAGACTTTCAGATTTTTACAATTGATTCAGTTCTTTTTTTTCCTTTTTCTTTAGTTTTTTTAGGTTCCCTATGAATTTTATGGTGTAGTACCGATCTTGACCACAACAGTGGGATGGTGTTGCTGTTTCACCATTTTGATACATTAGGTTGTGCAGACCTGTTTATGTGTGTCAAATTTAATGTGCAAAGACACTAGAATGACTAGAAGCAACATAGCGTTCTCTACCCTCAACGAAAGAGGCCAAAAAGAAAACCCCTCCAAAACAAACATAATTAACTTGTCATTTATAAATCGCAACAGAGCCAGACGACTATGGTGGACAAAAATATATTGCATCCATAGTGTTTAGCACTCACATAGAGAATGAAAGGGAAACAGTTAAGGCCCGTTTAGGTAAATATCAATGGAATAGTTCTTCTATAGCACTTTCCTATTTTACCTGAGTGATCAAAGCCCTGTCCTGGAAGAGGTTTTTGTTTTGTTTTGGTTTTTTTTGTTTGTTTGTTTGTTTTTTGCCTGTTCTGTTAGGCACTGTAACAATCAGTATTATTGTCACAAAACACGGAGTGTTCAGGTAACAGGACCCCAAAAGCAGACTCAGCACATCGCAGCTCAGCACTTTGTACAAGTTTTATTTAACTGAGGAATCTCTTAACAAAGCTAAGGAAATGAAAAACTAAGGCTCATGTCACGGGGCGGAAACGAGGAGCATGAAGCCCAGGAGCGCATTAATTGGGACCGTGGGGAAACTGCAACAGAAAGGGGAGACACAGTTAACAGCACGCAAGAAATGGTTGCCAAGAAATGAACAGCTAGACTTCATAAGTTGCCGAGGCTAACAGGTAGAGCAGGACCGTGGAGCTTGGAGGGGAGAGGTGCCCCGGAAGGCAATCCTAGGGAGGGAGGCAGTCAGGCAGGAGGACAGGCAGGCCACAGACTTCCACGCCAAATGCTGGTCACACTGGGAGGAGACTTACAGACTGGCGAGGAGAAGTCATCAGAGCTGGCTGAAGTAGTCCTCCGGTGATTGCCTCAGATGAGACGCAGGTGGTTTGGAGGCGGCCCAGCCCGAGGGTGTGGCCACCGCTGCCTCCCACGCCTCCCTGGATGCCGAGCTACGGGCCATGACAATTATTGTCTGAATGCCAAGAAGAAAGAAATTAAACTTTCTTGTCAGAGGTAAAAACGAAAAAACAGCGAGCGAAAGTGGTGTACACAACGGTAAACTGGTGCGTAATAAGCAAGCAAATAATGCAGAAAACAGATTTTTGAAGGTAAACTGGTCTCTGCGTGCACTGAGAGAGAGAGAGCTGGGCTTGAAGTGTGATTTTTATAGTGGTGGAAGCAAAACAGCCAAAGTAAGAGGGAATTCATGATAATGGTTTTCAAACATGAAGCATAGTTTTGATATTCTTTTGCTGCTGGTTCATTCAATTTTAGTAGGAGAAATCTGCTGCCTCAGAATCTGTAACGTCGGCTTTCAGCACCCGACAGGTGAACGGGGGGAGCTGCGCTTTGTTTTTACATCTTTTTGCCAAATCCGTTTTAGCTGTTGGCTGGTTGTTAAATAGAGTTTGAAGCTGAGATTCTGGCGAAATACATTTATATTTAAAAATTGATTTCAGGATTTATTTAATCAATATCGGATAAATCAAATAAAAATCATTTTGAATAAGGAATCAATTTTAAACCCAAACCTAATTTTCCAACATAGATCTGATGTTTGGCTCCATGATTTCAGTTTGATTGGCTCTTTCATAAAGTATTCTGTTCCAGATGCTGGAGGACAACATCATCACTTTTGTGAAGAACGAGCTGAAGAAGATCCAGAAGGTTCTGAGTCCAGATGACCCAGAATGCTTAGAGAGTCAGAGGAGCAGCAGCAGAGAGGCATTTGTGAAGATCACAGTGGACTTCCTGAGGAGAATGAAGCAGGAGGAGCTGGCTGACCGTCTGCAGAGCAGTAAGAGGATTTATCTAAAGATTTAAGCTGCTGGATAAATGAGACATTTACTAATGTCTCAAGAGATGGAGTAACATCTTTTAAAGAGTCATTATTTTAGAAGTTAAGTCTTTATTTCCACTTAAAATATTGTACTTTTAATTTTTTTTCATTCAGAAAACCCTACAGTTTGTCAACATAACTTTAAATCTGCACTGAAGAAGAAGTTCCAATGTGTGTTTGAGGGGATTGCTAAAGCAGGAAACCCAACCCTTCTGAATCAGATCTACACAGAGCTCTACATCACAGAGGGAGGCACTGCAGAGGTCAATGATGAACATGAGGTCAGACAGATTGAAACAGCATCCAGGAAACCAGACAGACCAGAAACAACAATCAGACAAGAAGACATCTTTAAAGCCTCACCTGGAAGAGATGAACCAATCAGAACAGTGCTGACAAAGGGAGTGGCTGGCATTGGGAAAACAGTCTTAACACAGAAATACACCCTGGACTGGGCTGAAGACAAAGCCAACCAGGACATCCAGTTCATATTTCCATTCACTTTCAGAGAGCTGAATGTGCTGAAAGAGGAAAAGTTCAGCTTGGTGGGACTTGTTCATCACTTCTTTACTGAAACCAAAGAAGCAGGAATCTGCAGCTTTGAAGACTTCCAGGTTGTGTTCATCTTTGATGGTCTGGATGAGTGTCGACTTCCTCTGGACTTCCACAAAACTACAATCCTAACTGACCCTAGAAAGTCCACCTCAGTGGATGTGCTGCTGATAAACCTCATCAGGGGGAAACTGCTTCCCTCTGCTCGCCTCTGGATAACCACACGGCCTGCAGCAGCCAATCAGATCCCTCCTGACTGTGTTGGCATGGTGACAGAGGTCAGAGGGTTCACTGACCCACAGAAGGAGGAGTACTTCAGGAAGAGATTCAGAGATGAGGAGCAGGCCAGCAGGATCATCTCCCACATCAAGACATCACGAAGCCTCTACATCATGTGCCACATCCCAGTCTTCTGCTGGATCACTGCTACAGTTCTGGAGGATGTGCTGGAAAACAGAGAGGGAGGACAGCTGCCCAAGACCCTGACTGAGATGTACATCCACTTCCTGGTGGTTCAGGCCAAAGTGAAGAAGGTCAAGTATGATGGAGGAGCTGAGACAGATCCACACTGGAGTCCAGAGAGCAGGAAGATGATTGAGTCTCTGGGAAAACTGGCTTTTGATCAGCTGCAGAAAGGAAACCTGATCTTCTATGAATCAGACCTGACAGAGTGTGGCATCGATATCAGAGCAGCCTCAGTGTACTCAGGAGTGTTCACACAGATCTTTAAAGAGGAGAGAGGACTGTACCAGGACAAGGCGTTCTGCTTCATCCATCTGAGTGTTCAGGAGTTTCTGGCTGCTCTTCATGTCCATCTGACCTTCATCAACTCTGGAAAAAATCTGCTTGAACAGAAACAGCGTTTTAGCTTTTTAGGCAAAAAAGAATCTCTCCACCGGAGTGCTGTGAACAAGGCCTTACAGAGTCCAAATGGACACCTGGACTTGTTCCTCCGCTTCCTCCTGGGTCTTTCACTGCAGACCAATCAGACTCTCCTACGAGGTCTGCTGACACAAACAGGAAGTAGCTCACAGACCAATCAGGAAACAGTCCAGTACATCAAGAAGAAGCTCAGTGAGAATCTGTCTGTAGAGAAAAGCATCAATTTGTTCCACTGTCTGAATGAACTGAATGATCGTTCTCTAGTGGAGGAGATCCAACAGTCCCTGAGATCAGGAAGTCTCTCCACAGATAAACTGTCTCCTGCTCAGTGGTCAGCTCTGGTCTTCATCTTACTGTCATCAGAAAAAGATCTGGATGTGTTTGACCTGCAGAAATACTCTGCTTCAGAGGAGGCTCTTCTGAGGCTGCTGCCAGTGGTCAAAGCCTCCAACAAAGTCATGTAAGTAAATATGTCATCAGTGCAATGTGTGATGGACGCTTAAAAACTTATTACTATACTATAAACTTTATTTATACAGCAGCTTTCACATGTGAAAAACCACAAAGTGCTTTACAATAGAAACAGGCAAAGAAAACAGAAGATGAACCCATAAAACAGCAAACACTGAACATCATACAGCCTAAAACTAGTTAAAGGCCACTCTGAACACTAGAGTCTGAATAAATGAGTTAGTGGGACCAGTAACAGCCTTTGACTGGATCTCAGACTGTGAGAAGAGCTGTATGTTTCTAGAAGGTCAGAAATATAAACTGGGACTTGACCACACAGGGCACTGACTGAAGACGTTCAAAGACTGTGATGGAGCCATAGGTGATAATCATCAACTCCCTCATTCCTCCTCTGGTCTTATTGCTCAGCTGAAGATGAATTCATTTCTATATGTTACAATCAGCCTCACCAGTACAGTTACCCAGCAGATTGGAGAACTGTACTGGTGATTGTACTGTGCTGGTAGATTCAATCATATTCCTCGTGTCTCTTCAGGTTTCCTGCTGTTAGATCTATTAGCTTGATTCTTTTTCAATCCCTCCTATGTCATCACTTTGTTTTCTGACTGTACACAGTCTGTGAACCTTGACAGTTTGTGACAGAATCCAATGATCAGTGAGGATCCAGAGGACATTGACATTTACACTGTGCAGAATGAGACTTGAGACTTTATCTCACTGCTTTGTGGATGACTGATGGAAGGACTAATCACTATATCTGCTTTAGTAGAAATAATTTCCATTAAACTTCACTGGTTCAGTCTCCCAGAATCTCTTCATCATATCTTGACTTTATCCTGGAGTAACTAACCCTCACTCACGAGGATCTGAGCCAGCCTTCTCTCTCATTGCTGAGTACTTAAACCTATCACCTGGGGTCCGTTCTTCGTACCTCGCTAAGTAAGTTAGCCGGATTTGATTGCTGACGATTTCGCGTGATCTTGGATCATTCGGTTCTCCTAAGCTCATCCGGGACTTGCTGTCATAGCAACAGATCCGTAAGCGTAAACCTGCTCGGGAGCAGGCTTACTTTATGTAAACAGGATTAGATCGCGGCCACTCAAGTATGTCCGCTTCATTTATACGAAAGCAACAGCGATATTTCTCCACTGTTTTTCCATAAATAAATATTATCAATGTAACTAAAGATAATGCAGTATTTGATTCTTTTATTGATTTCATACAGATACATACAGGTCATTTCCTAAAAAAAGGGAAATGTACTATTAATCATTCTATTTCATGTATTTGATTATTTCAGATGTAATTCATATTTTAGAGTAGTAATAGTAAATTACTTTGTGTAATCAAGATGAGAGACCACGGCTATAAAAGCGAAGGTGGATTTGGGAAGTCTGTCGCAGCCATGTCCTGTCCGTTTGTACGCGAGCAACCCATTGCGGAAGGTGCAAGATTGATAAGGAGAGTTTTCAGAATTCAGCGTATATTGCGGGATAGACGGGATAGACAGGATCCTTCCTTATATATATATATATATATATATATATATATATATATATATATATATATATATATATATATATATATACAGGGAGTGCAGAATTATTAGGCAAATGAGTATTTTGTCCACATCATCCTCTTCATGCATGTTGTCTTACTCCAAGCTGTATAGGCTCGAAAGCCTACTACCAATTAAGCATATTAGGTGATGTGTATCTCTGTAATGAGAAGGGGTGTGGTCTAATGACATCAACACCCTATATCAGGTGTGCATAATTATTAGGCAACTTCCTTTCCTTTGGCAAAATGGGTCAAAAGAAGGACTTGACAGGCTCAGAAAAGTCAAAAATAGTGAGATATCTTGCAGAGGGATGCAGCAGTCTTAAAATTGCAAAGCTTCTGAAGCATGATCATCGAACAATCAAGCGTTTCATTCAAAATAGTCAACAGGGTTGCAAGAAGCGTGTGGAAAAACCAAGGCGCAAAATAACTGCTCATGAACTGAGAAAAGTCAAGCGTGCAGCTGCCAAGATGCCACTTGCCACCAGTTTGGCCATATTTCAGAGCTGCAACATCACTGGAGTGCCCAAAAGCACAAGGTGTGCAATACTCAGAGACATGGCCAAGGTAAGAAAGGCTGAAAGACGACCACCACTGAACAAGACACACAAGCTGAAACGTCAAGACTGGGCCAAGAAATATCTCAAGACTGATTTTTCTAAGGTTTTATGGACTGATGAAATGAGAGTGAGTCTTGATGGGCCAGATGGATGGGCCCGTGGCTGGATTGGTAAAGGGCAGAGAGCTCCAGTCCGACTCAGACGCCAGCAAGGTGGAGGTGGAGTACTGGTTTGGGCTGGTATCGTCAAAGATGAGCTTGTGGGGCCTTTTCGGGTTGAGGATGGAGTCAAGCTCAACTCCCAGTCCTACTGCCAGTTTCTGGAAGACACCTTCAAGCAGTGGTACAGGAAGAAGTCTGCATCCTTCAAGAAAGACATGATTTTCATGCAGGACAATGCTCCATCACACGCGTCCAAGTACTCCACAGCGTGGCTGGCAAGAAAGGGTATAAAAGAAGAAAAACTAATGACATGGCCTCCTTGTTCACCTGATCTGAACCCCATTGAGAACCTGTGGTCCATCATCAAATGTGAGATTTACAAGGAGGGAAAACAGTACACCTCTCTGAACAGTGTCTGGGAGGCTGTGGTTGCTGCTGCACGCAATGTTGATGGTGAACAGATCAAAACACTGACAGAATCCATGGATGGCAGGCTTTTGAGTGTCCTTGCAAAGAAAGGTGGCTATATTGGTCGCTGATTTGTTTTTGTTTTGTTTTTGAATGTCAGAAATGTATATTTGTGAATGTGGAGATGTTATATTGGTTTCACTGGTAAAAATAAATAATTGAAATTGGTATATATTTGTGTTTTGTTAAGTTGCCTAATAATTATGCACAGTAATAGTCACCTGCACACACAGATATCCCCCTAAAATAGCTAAAACTAAAAACAAACTAAAAACTACTTCCAAAAATATTCAGCTTTGATATTAATGAGTTTTTTGGGTTCACTGAGAACATGGTTGTTGTTCAATAATAAAATTATTCCTCAAAAATACAACTTGCCTAATAATTCTGCACTCCCTGTATATATATATATTAGGGGTGCAACAATACTCGTATCGATATTGAACCGTTCGATACAGTGCTTTCGGTTCGGTACGCATATGTATCGAACAATACAAAATTTTTTATTTATTTTATCAACTTTTCTTCTGACGATGCTGTTTGCGTTGAGAGGTCAGTGGATCTGCGTTCGACTTATCCGCCTAGGCTGCACTGTCGAGCGCTGATCCACTGAGCGCAGCGCAAGCTAGCGAGACAGAAGTTAAGCTCGTTGCAACATGGCAAATTGAACCTCCCCCACCCTAATTCAGATCTGGCGTTTGGAACTATCTTGGTTTTCATGTGAAGCATGACCCTGATGGTAAGCGCGTCATTGACAAAAGTAAAACAGTATGTCGGATGTGCCACGCAATGCTCAATTACATGGGTGGGAACTAGTGCGTTAGCGCAGTTTGCTGGTTAAAGTGTTGACGCCGTCCAGCCCCACGCACGGGGCGATCCGCGGTAGCTTGTTAACGGAGATTTGCCGTGTTGTGTTGTTAACGTCATTTCAACGAGATTAATACTGACAGCACTAGTGAGAACACAACGAATATGACTGCACATTTACTCCGACATCATCTTAGTGCAAAGACAAGTGGAAGCGGACAAAAACAACAAGCACGCATGCTACAAACTTTACCCGAGTCATTTAGACAGCTGTTAGCACAAGATTCTCCTTATGGGGACCTGATATGTTTAATATGCTGCTGAGAATATACCCCAGAAGAAGCGTATAGTATAGCTTTTATTTTGAAAAGAGCCATTTCTCTGTAATAAACTCTCTTTTCCATAGATGAGTGATTTCTCGATCAGATAGATTTATTTTTTTTATTATTTTGTTGTTTCAGCAACATTACATTTAAAAACTGTACTTTTGAATGAAAATATATATTTATAATTTTAATAAGTGACAAATTAAAAAGGCATGAACATTTTTTTGTATCGAAAAAGTATCGAACCGTGACACCAGAGTATCGAATCGAACCGAACCGTGAATTTTCTGTATCGTTGCACCCCTAATATATGTATATGTATATGTATATATATATATATATATATATATATATATATATATATATATATATATATGTATATATGTATATGTATATGTATATGTATATGTATATATGTATATGTATATGTATATGTATATATGTATATGTATATGTATATGTATATATATATATGTATATGTGTATATGTATATGTATATGTGTATATGTATATATGTATATATGTATATGTATATATGTATATGTATATATATATATATATATGTATATGTATATATGTATATGTATATATATATATGTATATGTATATATGTATATGTATATGTATATATGTATATGTATATATGTATATGTATATATATATATGTATATGTATATATGTATATGTATATGTATATATGTATATGTATATATGTATATGTATATATGTATATGTATATATGTATATGTATATATATATGTATATGTATATATGTATATGTATATGTGTGTATATGTGTATATCTATATCTATATATCTATATATATATATATCTATATATCTATATAGATATATATATATAACATAACACCCAGCACGCCCCTGCGGGCGGTTTATCCTTCAAGCTCGGGTCCTTGAGGGTCCTGCGCAGTATCTTAGCTGTTCCCAGGACTGCGCTCTTCTGGACAGAGATCTCCTATGTTATTCCCGGGATCTGCTGGAGCCACTCGCCTAGCTTGGGAGTCACTGCACCTAGTGCTCCGATTACCACGGGGACCACCGTTACCTTCACCCTCCACATCCTCTCGAGCTCTTCTCTGAGCCCTTGGTATTTCTCCAGCTTCCCGTGTTCCTTCTTCCTGATATTGCTGTCATTCGGAACCGCTACATCGATCACTACAGCCGTCTTCTTCTGTTTGTCTACCACCACTATGTCCGGTTGGTTAGCCACCACCATTTTGTCCGTCTGCATCTGGAAGGTCCCACAGGATCTTAGCTCGGTCATTCTCCATCACCCTCGGGGGCATCTCACATTTTGACCTTGGGACTTCCAGGTTATACTCGGCACAGATGTTCCTGTACACTATGCCGGCCACTTGGTTATGGCGTTCCATGTATGCCTTGCCTGCTAGCATCTTGCACCCTGCTGTTATGTGCTGGATTGTCTCTGGGGCATCTTTACACAGCCTGCACCTGGGGTCTTGCCTGGTGTGATAGACCCCAGCCTCTATGGATCTTGTACTCAGAGCTTGTTCTTGTGCTGCCATGATTAGTGCCTCTGTGCTGTCTTTCAGTCCAGCTTTGTCCAGCCACTGGTAGGATTTCTGGATATCAGCCACCTCCTCTATCTGCCGGTGGTACATACCGTGCAGGGGCCTGTCCTTCCATGATGGTTCCTCTTCTCCCTCCTCTTTCTTGGGTTTCTGCTGCCTGAGGTATTCACTGAGCACGCTGTCAGTTGGGTCCATCTTTGTGATGTATTCGTGGATGTTTCTTGTCTCATCCTGGACTGTGGTGCTGACACTCACCAGTCCCCGGCCCCCTTCCTTCCGCTTAGCGTACAGCCTCAGGGTGCTGGACTTGGGGTGAAACCCTCCATGCATGGTAAGGAGCTTTCTTGTCTTTATGTCAGTGGCTTCTATCTCCTCCTTTGGCCAGCCTATTACCCCAGCAGGGTACCTGATCACGGGCAGGGCGTAGGTGTTGATGGCCCGGATCTTGTTCTTACCGTTCAGCTGACTCCTCAGGACTTGCCTGACCCTCTGCAGGTACTTGGTAGTTGCAGCTTTCCTAGCGGCCTCTTCATGGCCGCTTCATTTGCTTGCGGGATCCCCAGGTACTTGTAACTGTCCTCTATGTCTGCAATGTTGCCTTCTGGTAGTTCAATCCCCTCAGTTCTGACTACCTTCCCTCTTGTGACATGTGCTATGGGCTTGGAGTTGGCCTCTAGTGTTGTATGCCACATCCCCATTGAGTTCCTGATGAAGGCTCTTAGGGTCCTGTTGATTTTGTACAATTCTAGGCATTCCAGTATCCAGCTGTGGGGCATTGAGTCATAGGCCTTCTTGTAATGCACAGGTTGGTCAGTCTGGTCTTGCAGTCTCGGCTGACTGTTCTGTCTACCAGTAGCTGGTGTTTTGCGCCTCTGGTATTCTTGCCAATTCCTTTCTGTACTCATGTATTGACTCATGTGCCTGTTCATCTTAGCCGATATGATGCCTGACAGGAGCTTCCATGTAGTACTGAGGCAGGTTATTGGTCGGTAGTTGGATGGGACTGGTCCCTTCTTGGGGTCCTTGGGGATCAGGACCGTCCGACCTTCGGTTAGCCATTCCGGGTGTCTCTCGTTAACTAGCAGCTGGTTCATTTGTGCTGCCAGACGCTCGTGGAGTGCAGTCAGCTTCTTCAGCCAGTAGGCGTGAACGATGTCAGGGCCTGGTGCTGTCCAACTCTTCATACTGGAGACCCTTTCTTGGATGTCTGCCACTGTGATGGTTACTGGACCCTGTTCAGGGAGGTCGCTATGGTCTGCCCTCAGATCCACTAGCTACTTAGCATTGCCGTTATAGGTTGCATCCTTCTCCCATATGCTCTTCCAGTATTGCTCCGTCTCCAGCCTTGGTGGTGCTGTTCTCTTATTGTTCCCTTGCCACTGAGCGTACACCTTTGCTGGTTCTGTGGAGAACAGCTGGTTTATTCTCCTGCCTTCTATCTCTCTGGTGTACCTCTTCAAGCGGCTGGCCAAGGCTGTGAGTCTTTGCTTGGCAGTTTCCAAGGCCTCAGGTATGGACAGCTTGCTGTATTTCTTATGCACCTTCTTTGTCGCGCCTTTCTGCAACTCCGTTAGTTGGCTAACCTCCCTTCGTGCTACTTTGATCTTGCCCTCTAGCCTCCTTCTCCATGGAGGGTACTGCCCCTTGTGGCTGTTCAACTTGTAGCCAAGCATCTCACTGATCACTGCTGCCGTATTGTAGATCAGCTTGTTAGTGTCGGTAATCGTGGTTGTAGGTATCATCCGTAGTGCTGCATTAACATCATCTAGCAGACCTTCTGAGGGTACTTCACGTAATACTTCATGTAAAATATTTTATATTGTACAAATAGAATTATGAGCTCATTCACCAGTTATGAAGGTCCTGCTGCTACTGCACCCCGGCTGCTGGTCTAAGGAAGAGCTGCCCCCAGGGATGCCCTCAATAATGGGTCTGGTGGCATTCAACCCTAGGGCCAGCTCCTCTGCCGGGGTGTGACGAGGGGGTGCAGGACCACCACCTGTCTTTATTTGCTCTGCCCTTTTCTTGGTTGCTGTTATAATCAAACAAACAGATTATTTCAGGGTCTCTTTTCAAGAGACTAAAAGCAATATAAGTGATAAATATTACCATTCTGTAGAATATTCTTATATTTCACTTTTACTTGTTCCCATGTTCTAGTGGGTCCTGTTGTGGCTCTAATGTGAAAGAGGATATAATGTAATATAATATAATAAATTATTTACGAGTTTAATTTGTCAGCAACTTTCTGCCAGCCCTCTCTTCTTGCTTTTGCAGCCTTTGCAGTGTTCCCTTGCGTTTTAATTAAACTCTGAAACTCCTGATATCCCTCAGTCAAGAGTTCTTGCTCTGCTGCCGTGAAATACTGAGCGCGCTCCTTTGACATCCTCGCCGACCAATCAAAGGGTTGCCGATCAATGTTTCTACTATCGATGCGTAGCCCCTTTTAAGCCACCCAGCTATACTAATCGTCAACAACAGGTGTGTTCGGAGAACCGGATTAGCGAGCTCAAAGTTGGCGCGATGATTTAATCTTGGATGTGTCATTTGATCTTGGATGTAGTAAGCGAGGTACGAAGAACGGTCCCCTGTTCATAGAATGAGGACTCGTCTTTCCCTAACCTTCCACTAGCCACCTTTAAAAGAAAGTACATCTGTTATTCTGCTTCACCTCAGCAGTGCAGACAGTCAGCTCCCTCACTCATCACTGCAGCTCAGCTCACAGCTTCATCAGTGTTGCACCTCTTTGCTATTGGTACTGCTCAGACTCACTGGGGGTAAAGGAGTTTAGGGATGGGCAGTTATATGAATATTAGACAAAACCAACAGACAGGGCTGGGCCATATTATACCGTTCACGGTAATACCGGTACAATGTTAGGCAACGATAAGAAAATGAAATATTGCGATAGAATATGGGTAAAACGCACATGCGCAGTACCTTTGTTTTCATACGCACATGGCCGAAAAAGCACAGCGGCAACGGAGAATGAGAAGGGCGAAAGCAGATCATTGAGTGAAACGGATGAACCAAAATTGATTTGTAAAAATGGTGCAACTTCAGTGATGTGGAACTGGTTTGGTGTTTGTCTGTCAGATACACAACAAAGCACATTTTTTTTGTAGAACATGCAAGCGGGCCATCGTTATTACCGTATTTGTCGGACTAAGGTGCTCGTAAATCTTGGAGTAATTCTGGTCCTAAACTCCGTCTTCTTCAGGTCCCAAAGTCGAACGAACACTGCAGCATCACTAAGAGTTAAAAACTTTCTAAATTCTTTCATCTTTAATAAAACGATCAGCATTGATGCTTTACCAGGTGTAACCTTTAAGTTTAACATCCAGGCATCCATGAAAACAGAATTTATTACACTTAACGGAGTTAGAAGTTAGCGGAAGTTAACTCGCTAGTTTCGCTAGTTACCTAAACATGATATAGCATGTTCTGACTAAGAGATTTCTGAAAAAATTCAAATGTACAGCTCTGCTATCACTTCCAACATAAATGAAGACGGGAAACTAAACAGCAGTGACGTTTGTAGGGTTACTGAAGTTGGGATAACTGGTATATAATGATGTGCTACATGATCGCTAGCGACACAGCTATGTTAGCATAACATAAACAGTGAAGCTGGAGGATGAACGCTAACACTTTTCCACTCGATAAACGTTAACGTGAAGGTTCCTGATGGTTAGAGACAAATGCAATCGCATGGCAGGATGTTGTAAACGGACCAAACAGTCAGGAGAACAACTGAGATAATCCATCCACAATACGAGGTTAGTCAATAACATGTCAAGTGGAGGAAGCAAGAAGAATGAGTTGAATAAAGTTTGATTCATCTGACTGCATTGTTTTGCTTAATGTGCCTTATAATCCGTGCGCCTTATGGTCCGAAAAATACGTATTTGACTTTTTTTATTTGGCACACTGCAGTTTAATGTTGCAAAGCACCTCTTTTTAACTTCAGTGGATATTATACATGGTTATGCTCAGGATATCTCGGCCCATTTGTACTGGAAATGCCTTTTGGTTAAACTTTCAGCAAGGAATTTGCATTTGCACTGTTACATTTTTATATAGCTTTAATGCACAAAAAAAACAGCTGCTTGTTTAAGTGAAAATAAATGAATGGTTTTTTTTTAAAGTTGTGGAGTTGTATTTTGTCTTGCATCAATTATATCGTCAGTTATATCGTTATCGCAAATTTTCAAATATATATTGTGATAAATATTTTTGGCCATATCGCCCTGCTCTACATTCAGAACTTCTAATTGATGCAATCTTACCCATTTAGAGACTTTTTTTAAAATTAGTATTCTTTCTAAGTTGCAGGCTGTTTTAAGATACTCCTGTTTGATGAATCCAGCACATTACAACAGGATGGTAGAAGGAACAGTCCTGTAAAATCCTATAAGAAATTTGAACTAACGCTAATAAAAACTTCACATTGTTAAGCACAACAAGTGACAATTTCTGAATAGCATAATCCCAGTTCAGGGTTGTGAGGGGGACTGTTGGGTCTGTGTTTCCACATGCCCTGCTAGTTTAGAGACTTATTCCTCATGAAGAACAGAAAACAAGACAGAACATCTTCAACCGGTCTTTTACTCACTAACGAGGGAAAATTTGGTCAGAACCAAAGGAATGCCTTTGAAAACAGAGTTTGAAACAATGTAGATGTGGTAAGCATAAAAATGACAACATTAAACAATTCACTTTAACAGGGACGGAGCATATCCCAGTTGGCTAACACAGAGAGTCAGAGAATCATTCACACTCACACCTATAGACAGTTTAGGTTCACTAATTAACCAGACTTCACCTGTATTATTTTTACTCATTATTGTACTGCAGTAACACAAACATTTCCCTTTTGGGATGAATAAAGTATCTAACCCCATTAACTGCATGTCTTTTTGTTGTGAGGCAATGGTGCTCAACACTATTCCACCGTATAATTACAATAATCCAAAATAAAAACTGTAAATGATTTTCATGCTGGATTGAGCAACTGCAATTTGTACCATAAAAAGAAAAATGTCAGTAGATGGTCTCATCTGAATAGACCAAACATGTTGTTTTCAGGCGGTATTCTAATTATAACAGAGAAAAATGTTGTTCAATATATGCTTTTATCTTTAGATTTATTTAAAGATAATTAACCCTTTCATGCACGAATCATGACAACCTCAATCAGGATTTTTTTCTTGAGTATTTTATTCCACTTTAGGCATGAAAAGATGAATAAAAATACTTGAGAAAAAAAATCCTGATTGAGGTTGTCATAATTCATGCATGAAAGGGTTACATAACAATAATTACAATGAAACACTTCACACATCTATAGTAACATTAAATGACCAGTGGGTAGCAGGGTATGGAGTGACACATCAGTGTCCAATGAAGTGGTTTCTGTGCAAGTATACCATCAACACTGACAAATACAAGAAAACAGCCTTTGAATAACTGTCCACTGTAGTGACCACTATGTGTGAAAAGGTTTCAAAAAAATATTGTCAACTATGAGCAAAAGTGTGAACAAACATGCTGGAAGTAGGTTGATAAGCAATTTTTCACAATAAAACCCCCAATATATATTGAAAAGTTTTTGAGATATAAAGCCAAAATCCCACACCACCATGCAATTTAAATTGGCGATGGTTGAGTCGAAGTTCCATGATCATTTGAGATGCAGTCACCCACAAATGAAACAGGTGAACTGTGAGAAACTGCAGCAAGATTCAGTTTGTGATCAGTAAGAATTATTTAGAACAATATTTATTTTGGGAAGCCGATGAACAGCTGTGTATGGATGTGCCAGCAGGTACTAAACCGGTGTCGGTAAATCTACCAGATCCTCACTTGTTTCTGTTTACCAATATGTTTTTAAATTCCAGTTTAGATCTTTTTTTCCCTTTTGCTTTAGGCTGAATGTGCCTTATCTCTCAGAGAGAGGCTGTAAAGCTCTGTCCTCAGTTCTCAGCTCACTGCTTTCTAGTCTGAGAGGGTTGGACCTGAGTATCAACAACCTGCAGGATTCAGAAATGAAGCTTCTTTCTGCTGGACTGAAAATTCCACACTGTAAACTGAATATGCTGAGGTGAGATTGAGTGAGGTTGTTTTTCATCAAATTAGCAGAATTAACTAAGTAAAATGCTCCACCTAAACGGATATAGAAATAAATACTTTTTAATCAAAGTATAACATCAAGTCAGTTTAACATCTGCACTAGTTTTCTGATTGTTTAAGTAGCAGAGAATTATTGATCAATATCAGCTGCTTTGGTGTTAATGCCCTGACCTCACTGTCCGGCACATGGAGCCCATTTGGCATTTGCCCTAGAATACCAGAATTGATCCGTCACTCTACCGAGTACCAATTTGATAAGTGTACTTTTGTTAACAGTGTATTTAAGCTATTAAAGGTAATTTGTTGTTGTATCTTAGTAAGGAAAGGAGGATTCCTGAAAAAAACTAAGTACCATTTTGATATTTTCTTCGTTTGATCAGTGTATTTTAACCAGTGTCTGTCAGTGTCATTCATTTGTTGTATCTTAGTCAGGAATGTAGGATTCCTGTAGAAACAGGATTGCATACTGCTGAATCTAACAACACTTCAGTGCACCTTCACTACATTTTAACAACAGTGTTTGTTTAATGTTTATCTTTTTTTCTCATTTTTCAGACTCAGTCATTGTCAGTTCTCAGAGAGAGGCTATGAAGCTCTGTTCTCAGTCCTCGGCTCTCAGTCCTCTAGTCTGAGAGAGCTGGACCTGAGTAACTCTGACCTGCAGGATTCAGGAGTGAAGCTTCTGTCTGCTGGTGTGAAGAGTCCACACTGTAAAATGGAAACTCTCAGGTCAGGATTTAATTTTTTTACTGCTGATCCTTTCACACTGGATTTATATTAAGGCATAAACAGTGACTTTATAGGGATGTCTGAATGTAAATCATTGATTAGTGATATTTGTTCACCTTATGTTTTTCACATTCTTCATATATCCATGCTGGACATTTGAACAGACTGAATATGTCACAGTCCCAGGTTTGGTGTTTTTGTAGTCTTTTAGCGCCTCCTAGTGGTGTACTTGTGGAGTGGTGTCAGTCTGGCTGGCGAGTGTAATTGTTCAGTGAGAGAGACCGAGTCTCCATGCAGGTAGCACCTTAGCAACAGCTTGGGTGTAGAGAAGCTGAAAAAGAAGGTTTTCTAGTTTGTAAGGTGGAAAAAAACTGAGAGGACTGAGTTAAAGAGAGGCTGGAGAGTAACACAGAGCAGCCATGAAAGCTGCTCACACAGTATACACAGTTTAGTGTCAAATGTTCTAAGGAGTTAGCTCCATGCTAACTAGCAGACCAGCTAACTAGCAAACCAGCTAAATATCTTCATCATCATCTCCATCAGCCCTCACAATACTCCACCTTCATCACCTTCATGTTCAGGACCCTGGATGGACAGTAATTCTTTCAATGGGTTATGGTGGGACATTGAGAGCTGAAGTCAAACAGAAGTGAGAAATGAAAGACTGATTCATTTCTATTTAGTCTTGTGATGTGCAGCTTTGTTCAGAGCATTAAGGCTCAGCAAAGATTACTGAGGTCATGGAGTCACTGATGAAACCTGTGTGTTTATAGAAACTGAAACCAGATGAACCAGAATAGAAGGACATTTAAATGAAGTGTCAGCTGCACAAAGGCAAAGGTATTCAGTTGTTGGTGTGCGTTATCTAAATGGAGGATGGGGTCAGACTTTAAGCTGCTGGACTAATTCACTATATCCTGTTCTCCTCATAGAATCTGGAGACACAAACTCACCTGTGACACAGTGACACACAGTGTTGGCTACACACACATTAGAAAGTGGATCAGTCACACTTGTACAATCATTTGCAGTGCTGGGCAACCATGAACACTTTGAATCACCATTCAAGGTTCAAGGTAACTTTATTTATACCCATAGGCAAGGTAAATTTGCTTTACAGAAAAAATGACAGCATTTGGCATCCCTTTAAAAACACACATATCTAATAAAGATATAAACCTCACTGTGGCACATATATAGTAAATTTAATATTTCGAATCAAAAAGAGTTCTTATTTAATTCAGTGACAGCAACGGAGACAAAGCTATTTTTATAACGCTTTGTCCTGCATCTCGGAAATAGAAACCTCCGTCCTGAGGGAAGAAGCTGAAATTCACCCCTTAGAGGATGGGAACCATTTTTAAGGATTGATAAAGCCATCCTCTGTACCTGCTTGGAGTATAGGGAGGCTAAACAAGACTGTGGCTCACCTATCAGACGACTGGACCATCTCACTATCTGATTCAGTGAGTGTTTCTCTGTGACAGAGGTCTGACCGAACCATGCCACCAAACAAAAGGATAAAACAGACTCAATAAAAGAACGATAAAACAAAGTTAACATTTTTTGGTCAATGTGGAAATGAGCAAGTTTCCTAAGGCAATAAAGGTGCTGGTGACCCTTTTTACAAACTGATTTGCAATTTTGATCAGAGTTCAGTTTTTCATTGATTATGGTCCCAAGATATTTATATGATTGTACTTGCTCTATTTTCTGACCTTTAATTAAAGTGACTGCGTGCCCATTTTGTTGTTTCCTAAAATCAATCACCATATTTTTTGTTTTAGATATGTTCAGCTGGAGATAAGACTCCTCACACCACTGAACAAAGTCATCAATGACTGGACCGTGGTTAGTTTCACCCTCTTTCAATAAGCTGACAATAACAGAGTGATCTGCATATTTAATAATGACCCTGTTTTCATGTCTGCTCTGACACATATTTGTATAGAGAATAAATAATAAGGGTGATAAGACGCACCCTTGAGGAGAACCTGTGGAGGAGAACACTGGGTCAGACAGAATCCCATTTATTCTCACTCTTTGTGACCTGTCAGTTAAAAAATCTAAAATCCAGCCCACCAGGTTTTTCCTGATTTCAAACTGTTCTAAAAGTCTTTTAATTAAAATATGGGGCTGTATTGTATTAAAAGCCGAAGAAAAATCAATGAAAAGAAGTCTTACAAAAGTCCCTTTACTCTCTACATGTTTAAGAATCAGATTTAGTAAAGTCAAAAGTGCGTCCTCCACTCCTCTGTTCGGCCTATATGCAAACTGCATTGGATCCAGCTGATGTTCAGTCTCTTTCATAATCACATTCCTGATGATTTTTTGAAAGACTTTCATTACAGCTGAAGTGAAAGCAACAGGCCTGAAGTCATTTAGAATTTTTGGACGACTAGATTTAGGGACAGGAACCCTGACTGCTTCTTTCCAAAGAGAGGGGACATGTTGTGTTTGCAAGGATTTATTAAAAATAACCTGAAATATAGGACTGAGTTCATCAGCACAAGATTTAATTAGGCGGCCACTAATGTTATCAGGACCCTGGCTCTTGTTCACATTAACTGTATGAAAGGCCTTTTTGACATCGCTGAGTTCAATGATAAAGTGCTGAGTATCTCTGTTTTTGTTTCAGTTCCAAAATATCCTCGCTAAAATCAGAAGAACTAAAACAAGTATAAAACATGTTTAAAGCATTTGCAAAATCTCTGTCTGAATTAAAACCATCTAAAATGATCTGACTGCTGCTCTGGGGATTTTGAAACCCTGCTATGGTTTTCATACAAGTCCAGGCAGACCCAAAAGTTTTTGTAGCTCTGTTTTGCTTTCAAGATCTCGATTTTCAGTTCCTTGGTGGCTTTCTGAAAATCGGTAACAGCCCCCTCTTTAAAGGCCTGTCTCTTTTTCCTTAAACAGGATTTGACGCTTTTAGTGACCCATGGCTTATTATTAGCGTAGACTTTAACGCGCTTATGGGGTATAATCATATCTTTACAAAATACTGCATAAGAGCTAGTAACATCCACCAAAGCGTCGAGATCATCTCCACAAGACTGAATAAGAACTTCCCAATCTGTACACTTAAAACATTCCTGCAAGGTAAGCACAGATTCTTCTGACCATATGTCAACATCCTTAGTCTTTGTCTTCTCTCGTTTTAAGACATTTTTATAGATGGGCAGAAGATGCACACAGTTATGGTCAGAAGATCCCAGAGGAGGAAGTGGGAGGGATTTATAAGCATTCTTCACCGATCCGTAACAAAGGTCCAACATTTTATCCCGTCTGGTAGGACAGGATACATATTGATACATATTGCCCAAAGTTGATTTAAGAGAGATGTTGTTAAAATCCCCCATTATAAAGTTTGGTGCGTCAGGAGAGAGCGCCTGCAGCTTCTGCACTACGTCTGAAATGATGCTGCAAGTGGAGGCGGGGTGAGCCCTCGGGTGAATGTAAACTATGGTAATAAAAAGTTGTGGAAACTCACGAGGGAGATAAAAAGGGCGCAGTGACACGGATAAAAGTTCAATGTCTGGTGTACAAATACGCTCTCTAACAGTCACAGCGCTACAGTAATGTTTGTTCACATACAAGCATACTCCCCCTCCTTGAGATTTCCCTGTTACCCTTGCATCCCGATCCCGGTGAAAGGGAGCTCCAAAACCGTCAATTGAAAAATCGGCGTCCTGACCCAGCTCCGTCAGCCATGTCTCGGAAAAAGCCATTACACAGCTGTCCCTGAAGTCTTTCTGGAACCTGACGTTTCCCTGGAGTTCATCCAGCTTGTTCCTAAGAGACTGATCATTTCCAAGGATAACAGAGGGCAGGGGAAACCGACTGACCTGTTGTCTCCTCAGACGCAATTTAACACCTCCACGTCTCCCTCTTTTCCTCTTCCTCTTCTCGCTCATTCTGTTAGAGTCTTTATGTATAAAATCCGGCATACATGAGCTGAGGTCCTTACCATCATATGGTAAGTTAAGTTGTAACAGTTCGTCGCGGGAGTAAACAATCCTCAGCTGACTCACGGCCTCAGCCACATCATTGGAAACAATCCAGCACAGTAGAAATCCAACCACAATGAAGAAAAAAGAATCCATGACGTTCTCACTGTTGTGGAGCGTCACTTTGTAAGAAAACTGTCACTTCCTTCAACCAAAACACATGGCAGCGATAGAAACGAAAAGAAACGATAAGAACTTAAAAACTTAGGATGCCAAGCTCTCACTCACTGCCGGTCGCTGCGTGCGCATGCGCCCAAATGAAGCTCAAAATCTCCATTAATGGCATTGTTACAGCAACATGCAATCATGAATTTAAAAGTAGTGTATAGAAGTGCAACATTTAGTGTGCAGATGTGAAACAAATCAGGTGCTTTCTAACAGCAGTATTCCCTTTAACACAGTAGCAGTTCAAATATTTCTGTCAATCTGAGCTGAAACATGAATCTAATCAAATCAAATATCAAATCAAAGTTCTTTGCCTCTGCCAGGACGTCAACATTTGATCTAGTTTTTTACAAAGTTCCCCTCAGAGTCCAGAGCCACCATCATAACATTATAACAGGCACCTTTGATCAAAAGCAAGTGAACATTTATAAATGTGTGTTTTCAGAACAGGAACCAGCAGAAATATTTTTCTGTTATCAGGCAGCAGCACAAACGCTCATCAGCTCATTTACTGTGCAGGGATTTTGAGTGTGTGAAGTGTGTGTTTGTACTGGATTTCCTTTGGAGAATCTCAGTCAGAAACAAGACAAAGAAAAACTCTTTCAGTCGTCCAGGTTGAGTTGACAACATGAACTGCATTTATCTTCCTCTGACTTGACATGTTCTTCCTCCTCTGCACCGAGCCAGCTGCTAAGACACAAGCTCATTGACATTTTCTGATGATAAAGAAACTCTCTTCTTCTGTACAATATGAGCAGCAACAGAGAACGAGCTTTCACAGGTACAGATGTTGCAGCTGTGGCCAAGTACATGTGCTGCATGTTTGGAGCAGCACTCTAATGGACAGGCCTCTGTACTGATGGTGGGCTCTGCTCTGTATCCACCACACTGTTCTCAGCTGAGTCTTCCTCCTGTTCACAATCACACTCTGATGAAGCACCAATAGGGCCAACTTTTTCTCTGGTGGCTCGGATGTTGTTGCTTCCACAGGTTTCCCTCCAACAACCCTCTTTTCCTTCAGTAAGTTGGTGACTGAGGCCCAAACTTCAGCCTCTCAGATCTGGGTAAACACTTGAGCTCCTTGAATCTGGCTCCAGTGCAGCAGCAGTTTTCACATATACAATGTTGGCATTTTGCTTGTGTGTCTCCAGGTCTGTTCTGAATGTAGACTTGAATTTGACCACGTAGGCGGGGTCATCATCTGAGCTCTCCATCACCTGAGAGAGATGACAAAACACAGAATCACAGAGCATGAAACCAACTTTTCTCCTCCCAGAGGTTCAGTCACAGACCTGCAACAGAAACAAGAAACAAAGATTCAAATGACGTAGAGCATTCATTTACTTATATACACAAACATGTCCTCTACATATTCATGCTGTATTTACACACACATACAGAGGCTGTTTGTCTCTCACACACAGACAGGACACTGAGAAATACATCATGTTAAATATACCTGCAGGGTTACAGCTGTGCAAATATCCCACTGCTGTGCAACATGAATCACATGTTCTGCATGTTTCTGTAACTCCCAGGTAACCATGGTTACCCAGCTACGTCCAGTAGTCTCCAGAGAGACCAACAGCAGGTTCATATTGTAACGCCATGGCTTTTGTAGTCTCTCCTTTTTCTACAGCTCATGTGTTCTTCTTGTGATGGTGCGTCTTGAGGGAGGCTCATACATGCCATCATTTGTTGATCCTAAGAACGTTCCTCAGACCGACTTCTTCAATCAACAGCGTGTAATGCATTTAAGTGATACTTCAGACATGAAGTACTCCGGTGATAAAAAACTGTCCCCACCCCTTTCTTCCTGTCCTGGGTCATGTGAGTGCTGCAGTAGTATTAGGCCCACCCTCAATACTCTCATTGGTTGAGACGCATAATGACGCCCATTTCAAGCCAGCACTGATCAACATCCCTCCTGTGACCCATGGCTTTTATATTCAGAGCCAGTGAGCACTTTCACAATAATCATGATTTTAAAAACTGTGATTAAAATAATTGCTTAGACTGTGATGACAAACTGATGTGATCTCCATGTTTCCTTTGTTGGACTGTGGGCGAGTGTCAGAACTGAATGTACTGAGTAACATGTAGAGTTTAAATATGTGTCAGTTCCAGTTTTAGAGCTCTAACGTGCAGCTATCATGTTAGGAATATGTTAGGAACAGACAGTAACACTGAGCACACTGAGGTCAAATCTTTATTTTACCACTCGCTGCATTCTTGATGTTCATGAATTCAGCAGGTTCATGATTGTCTGCAGCATTAATCTCTTATTTCCATCTAAAGTGTTGAATTTGACTATTTGATGTTCTTTATGATCTCTGGCACCAGTTCATCTGTAGGCTGAGCTCAGTCCATCCATTTAGTGAAATGATGTTTAAATGTCTCCTTGTTCTGTGAGCGTGCACAGATCCTGAAGCAGAAAGCCTGGGTTAACAGAGAAATGATCATCACTGTGATGATGCTCATCATCTCTGACTGGGATTTGAGGTTTTGACAAAGCAGCAAAGAAAGCCTGGCTATGTTGGACTTGGTGTGGAAGCAGCTCCCAGTTTGAGTTCAGGAGACAGACACCCTCTCTACTTTGAAGATCAGCTTCAAACTTTCCTTTTTGATAAAGCTTATAGTTCGAGCTGGATCAGGTGACCCTGAACCATCACTTAGTTATGCTGCTATAGGCTCAGGCTGCTGGTGGACTTCCCATGATGCTCTGATTTCTTCAATCCCCTCTTTTCACTCCTGATGCTTTTATATGTCACTACTGTCCTTAAATTTTGTCTTCTCTCTCCTTAGTTTGTGTTTTGTTCTTGTCTCTCTGAGCTCATCTCTTCTCTGCGACCGGTCATGGTAGATCCTCCTGGACCCTGTTTTCACTGGGAGGATCTTTGTGTCAAAGGGAGTTCTTCTTCCCACCATCACCAAGTGCTGCTCACAGTGGATTGTCTGATGGTTGGGGCTTTCTCTCTAATATTGGAGGCTGTTACCTTACACTGTTAAACAGTTTCAGATGATTGTTGTTGTCTGTTGGGTATTGTCACTTATAAATAAAGTTACATTGAATGGATGGATAGATGTTATTGTGACAAAGAGAAAATGATTGTTGACAGATAGATTGTTGTTTTGTGTGTCTGCAGTCTGTCAGGCTGTCTGATCACAGAGGAAGGCTGTACTTCTCTGGCCTCAGCTCTGAGCTCCAACCCCTCCCATCTGAGAGAGCTGGACCTGAGTTACAATTATCCAGGTGACTCAGGAATGAAGCTGCTGTCGGCTGGACTGAAGGATCCAGGCTGGAGACTGGACACTCTCAGGTATGAACAATGTCTGATAGAGGAGGAAGAGCTGGAAACATTTCCTGTGTCTTTTACTCACTTCCTGTTTGTTTCCTGCAGATGAGACATGAACAATCACACATGCATGAATATTGTCAGGGACAGACACACTAGTCTAGCTGGATAGTACATGGATATTTATGTAGGGGTCTCCAAGGAGTCTGTTTGCAGGAACATTTAGGTCACAGGTGTACCTGAGATAGATGCCATTGTGTACCTAATAAAGTGTCAGCTAACATATGGAAATGGAAGCTTAAATAATGACGAACTCTACATTCACAGCTGAATTCACAATAAATTTGTTCTCAAGTGCACATTTTTCTGTTATTATTCTCAAACAACAGAATGAGAATGAAATATTGATTCTAACAGGACCCATAAACAGCATTAGCTTCGCAGCATTAGCTTATCAGAGTTTCCATCATGGTCACACAAATCTTTAGCAGAGCAAAGTGGCCCACTTAACAATAGCTGCTCAAGTTGTATAAAGCAAGGGAAAACAGTATTACCATTAGCTTCTAATGGCAGCCTTTTTAGCATTAATGTCTCACATCATAATAACACTACAGAGAAGGGTATTGGCGTTAGCTACTAATGCTTATTCACCTCAAATTGGCTACTTGGCTGCTAATGGTAGCCTACTTAGAATAAACCCTTCACATCTTTATAACGCAAGGGAAAAGAGTCACTTATGGAAGTCTATTTAGCATTAACGTCTCACATCATTATAACACAAGAGAGAAGGGTATACGCGTTAGCTACTAATGCTTATTCACCTCAGATTAGCTTTAGCTGCTAATGATAGCCTACTTAGCATTAACTCCTCACTAATATAATGCGAATTCACATCAAATTAGCATTAGCTGCTCATATTGTTATAAGGAAAGAGAAAACGGTATTAGCATTAGCTGCTAATAATTATTCACCCCTAATTAGAATAAGCTGCTAAAAGCAGCCTACTTAGCATTAACTCCTCACATCGTTGTTACCCAATAGAAAGGTGTATTAGTATTAGCTACTATCATTTTTAATAAGTAAGAGAAAACCGAAAACAGTGTCAGCATTATTGAATAATGCTAATTCACATTAAATTAGCATGAGCTATTTACAACAGCGTACTTAGAATTAGCTGCTCACATTGTTAAAAAGTAAGGGAAAACAGTATTAGTATTAGCACATAATGCTAATTCACTTCAAAGTAGCATTAGTTAATAACGGCAGCCTACTTAGCATTAGCTGCTCACTAATATAATGCTAATTTACATCAAATTAGCATTAGCTGCTCACATTGTTAAAAGGGAAGGGAAAACAGTATTAGCATTAGCACATAATGCTAATTCATATCAAATTAGCAATAGTTAATAACGGTAGACTTCGTATCATTAGCTGCTGTCATTCTTTCAAAGCAAAGGAGTATGAGCATTAGCTGCTAATGCTTTTCCATCTAAAATTAGAATTAGCCACTAATGGCGTCCTATTTAGCATCGTCCTATTCACATCGCAGGGAAAAAGTTAAAATTGAATGAAAAAAAGTGTTCACATTAGCTACTCATATTGTTAAAAAGTAAGAAAAAATATTGTTGGCATTAACAGATAATGCTAACTCACATCAAATTAGCATGAGCTAATAACAGCAGCCTTTTTAGCATCAGCTGCTCACATCGTTGAAAAGTGTTAGCATTATCGGATAATGCTAACTCGCATTAAATTATTATTAGCTACTAACTGCAGTCTACTTAGCAGTAGCTGCTCAATTTGTTATATAGCAAAGGAAAACGATACGAGCATTACATTCTAATGCCTATTTGCCTTGAATTAGACATGCTAATGGCGGTCTTCTTAGCATTAGCAGCTCAGATTGTTATAATGCTCGGTAAAACAGTTTTAGCATTAGCCGTTCACATTGTTATAAAGTAAAGGAAAACAGTGTTAGCATTACACACATTGTAATTCACATCAAATTAGCATTAGCTGCTAACATCAGCCTACATAGCACTAGCTGTTCACATTGATATAGGGAAAGGAAAAATAGTGTTCACATTAGCTACTTATATTGTTAAAAAGTAGGATAAAACATTGTTAGCATAAGCTGAAAATGGTAATTCACCTCAAATTAGTATTAGCTAATAATGGCAGCCTACTTAGCATTATCCCTCACATTGTTATAAAGCAAGTGAAAAGTGACAGCATTATCGGATAATGCTAACTTGCATCACATTAGCATTAGCTAATAACAGCAGCCTTCTTAGCATTAGCGCCTCACATTGTTATAATGCAAGGGAAAAGATTAAGCCTTAACGGATGATGCTAATTCACATCAAATTAGCAATAGTTAATAACGGTAACCTACTCAGTATTAGCTGCTCACATTGTTAAAATTGAAGGAAAATAGTATAAGCATTAGCTACTCATATTGTTAAAATGTAAGAAAAAACATTAAACGGATAAATTAGCATTAGCTAGTAACGGCAATGTACTTAGCATTAGCTGCTCATATTGTTATAAATCAAGAAAATATGATATTAGCATTAGTTGCCAATGCTTATTCACCTAAAATTAGCATAAGCCACTAATTTAGCATAAACTTGTTAATGCTAAATGAAGTTAATTAGTGCTAAACAGGCCTAACGGAAATTATAGTAGTGTTAGCATTAGCTACTGATATTGTTATAAAGTAAGAATATATGGTATTAGCATTAGCTACTAATGCTTATTCACTTCAAATTAGCATTAGTTAATAATGGTAGGCGTCCTATTTAGAATTAACTCTTCACATCGCAGGGGCTCAGTTAAAATTGAATGAAAAAAATAAGTGTTCACATTAGCTACTCATATTGTTAAAAAGTAAGAAAAAATATAAACACAACGATATTAGCATTAGCACCCCTAATTAGAATTAGCTGCTAATGGCAGTATACTTAGCATTAACTCCTCACAACGTTATAATGCAAGTGAAAAGTCACAGCATTATCGGAAAATGCTAACTCACATCAAATTAGCATTAGCTAATAACAGCAGCCTTCTTAGTATTAGCTGCTCACATTGTTATGTAGCAAAGGAAAACGATACGAGCATTACGTTCTAATGCGTATTTGCCTTTGTCAGGAGTTTTCCTGTAATGCAACTCAGATTGGAATAAGTGACACTCAGACAGGTTTTACAAATTAACGTGCACGGGAGAGAACTGGACAGGCGCCGTTCCTTCGCTTGACCTCAGTTGCTCTCCTCCGTTCTCCCGTAACACTGCTCTTTTATTGTGGTTACATGAATATGCATAGTTTCATTAACAGATGACGTATACCTTGTGTGTGTGTGTGTGTGTAGTGAGATATGATCCCGTGAAGACTCCCCAAAGCTGGTGCCAGGAGTCTAGCGGTCCATCTAAACAAAAGGCTCTTAGACTCAAACAGATATACGTGTGTTTGCTATACCATATATCAGCAAGAGAAGATACGACCTCTCCTAGGAGACGTGTGATCTATGCCAGAACACTCTGAGGAGGAGTGAACGCACTCCCCTCTTCATGCTACACAGAGTTGTTACAGACCTCCTAGGATGAGACATTCTTTCAATCTACAAATGATTATATACTTCTAAGCATATATGAGTAAACATTTCTAAGCATAAATGGCAATAAACAATAAGACAAGGTGTGACCTCTCCCATGCTCCCAGGATGTGGGTGTGAAAGTCAGAGAGCTCTGGAAAGCACACAAAGCTTGCACAACGTAACTTCTCTAGTAAAAAGAGCAAACACATCTAGAAAACCTTAAACAAAATGTACTTCTAAGCATAAACATAATAAAATCTTTCAACATTCCCTCCTGTTGTTTGATCTTTTTCTCCTGTATATATACATAGCAACTCACTAACAATGTATCAGTCTATGGCCACTTGTAAAACATTTTTAGCCAGGACATCATTAATTAGTGGGTTTTGTGAATATGTTATATCCAAATGTCTATCTCATTATCATCTTCTTCATTCTGTGGTGGGGTGATGTAAGCATTAATTGAAGCAGTTACCATTTTTGACACCATGTTCTTCAAACAAGGTATGACGCATGAAGTAAAAAGACACAATAACAATAGTAGAACACCAACTAAAACAAGTCCTTTAAACAGCAGGGATTTCCAAGAGCTGCTTAACAACCACGTGAGCCAGTCTTCTGTGTTTGTGACGTAGTCTTGTTGTTGTGCATCCCTGAGTTGTCTAAGTATGTTCAAAGCATCAGTCATGTTGGATGAGTGTACATTATCTGGAATGTATGTGCAGCATGTGTTGTTAAAGAGTATACAGAGTCCTCCTTTTTCAGCCAGAATCATGTCCAGTGCGACTCGGTGTTGCATCACAGTTATGCGCAGGGCATCAATCTCTTCATTTTGTTGATTGTTGATTTTGCACGAGGCATTCAGGAACAGTCCAAAACGGTAGTCCAAAGTTTCAATTCTTAACATGTTCTTTCCGGTGCCCACCCATGGAAAAAGTGAGTGGAGGTCCTTTTGTCCGGTGGTCCAAAGCTTGAATTCCTGTGGGACATCGGAGCCCCATATTCGATCGTGTGGTTTTGGACCGGTGTCAGTTGAACGCCGTCGTCTGTTGCGTTGGGGGGCAGCATGTAGTACGTTTTTGGTCCACACACCCAAGCTGTCCCCTGGACCCAGTATGTGCCACACTTAAAAGTCATAGCTGCATCGGCACTGTCCTTCCAGACTATACTGCAGTTCTTGGTTTGACCAAGTTTTGTCCTTCCGTATGAGAAGTCGAAACATATCGGGTGACGTTCTTCACTCTGCAAGAAAGCTGGAAATGTCATTATTCTTTTGTTTGACACGTTCACCCAGTGTGCTTCGTCACACATCCAGTTTGTAGCTGTTAGGTTATTCACGTCGTAGGTCAGCAGTGAAAACGCTAGGGCTCTCACTATAAACATGTCTCTATGTGAACAAGTTCCATTTATGACTTTCATATGAATGCACATGCTCGTTTCAAGTGACGGAACCTTCCCATAAATAATTGCATGGACAGAAGTTGCAGGCATGTGTGAGCAAACAAAGTAGTTCTTTTCTGTCGTGCGGTTGTATACATATCTGTACCACGCGTTGTTCATCCAGGGATGATTGTGGTCCTGCGTCATCTTGTCCAGGTGTGAGTCGTCATGTGTCCATCTTGTCTGCAGGTGGTGTTGTTCATCTTCTTTCCTTCGGGTGAGTGTCAGTAAACTCACCAGGAGTGCAACACTAGCCACTAGGAGGACGAGCGTCTTCATGATGACCAGACACACCTGTGACCTCTGATGAGTAGACTACCGGCGAGAAGTAGAGGGCGGGATGTACCCGATCAGCCCTCCCTCCACCAATAGATCACCAGGAGTTAGGGGTGTCGGCGTCTAGACGTCTAGGTTGTCACTCACTTTTTTGCAGTGGCTTTGATGAATCCAGGATGGTCTTTCTGCTATTTTGCAGGCAGTTGGTGTGGTGAGTAGCACTTGATAAGGACCTTCCCACCTTGGTGAGCTCCAATTTTTCCTTTGGAGTACTTTGATCAGGATCCAATCACCTGGTTTCAACCTGCAAGACACTGGAGAGATATCACTCGGCAGTTGGTTGTTTAGTACAATCTCTTTATTTTCAAGCAATTTAGTCATCCATTCAGCTAGTGTAGTTTCTCTTATTGACTTATCTATGGGCTCACTTGTGATTGGGAGTGGAAATGGTCTACCGTGAATGATTTCAAAAGGTGTGAGTTTCTGAGGACTTTGTGTCAGTCTCATCCACATTTTTACCAGGCCTATACACTCAGGCCATGGTCTCCCTGTTTCTTCCATGCATTTTCTCAGTCTCTGTTTTATCGTGCCGTTAATTCTTTCCACTAGTCCGGCACTTTGAGGGTGGTAAGCACAGTGGTGTTTGATACTGAATCCTAGTGCTTCAGAGACCTTGCTGATTACTTCATTAACAAAATGTGTCCCATTGTCTGATCTTATCAGAGTGGGGATGCCATATGTTGGAACAAAATGGCTGCATAGGCATTTTGCTACAGAAATTGCATCTGCCTTTTTCACAGGATAAATTTCTGGCCATTTTGAGAACACGTTTATAATCACTAGAGCGTATTTTTGAACTTTGGCTTCCATTTAGGTCAATAAAATCCATGTGAATTGTATGAAAAGGATGAGGTGGTGTGGGAAAATTACCTCTTCTTGGTCTGAGGTTTCCCTGTGCATTATGTTTTTGGCAAATCATGCATGTTCTGACAAATTCTTTTGCTGAATTTTCGAAATTTTCGAAATTTTGAGTAAAGAAATGTTTAGAGATTATATCTACCATCTCCCTCCGGTTGACACATGAGTGGAACCGTGTGTCACTAATGCTGCTGTTTTGTGTAGGGATTTTGGTAGTATTGGATTACCATTACAGGTCATCAAATCATTTTTTAGCTGTGCCTTTAAAAGATTTCCATGTTGCACTGGATTGCCAGTAGAAGTAATCATACCTCTATTCTGCCAAATTTTTGCAAAATGATGTACTGCTGAAAAAACATACTAACTGTCTGTGTGTCTCTCTGTCTGTCTGCGTCCTTGACACAGTCAGCTCCTTTTATGGGCATGTAGTTCCTGTTACACACATACCACAGGCACACATATTTCCTGTTTCTCCAGACTAACCAAACTCTTTGTTGAACTTTCCATATAGCGACAATAAGTGTCCAACATTTGAGAGTTGTCTCACATGTGTCAGGTAAGACAAATTGGCTTAGATTTAAAATTGAAGTCACTGCATGGGGCACTTTGATGATTAAAGTGTGTCCTAAAACAATGTCAGCTGACTTTTTACTGCCTCTGCTGCAGCTACACCGGCCTGCACACAACAGAGTCTAATTTGGAGAAGTAAAATGCAAGCAGACGTTGTTTTTCTCCAAATGCCTGTGTTAAAACAGCTTTCATGTAACCTGCACTTCCATCTACATGTAAGTAGAAAGGCTATTTCCAAGTTACTGAATGCTTCTTTTTTTTTTTTTTCTCTGTAGATACAGCACTACATATTTTCTTAAGGCATTTTGGACAATTTCTATTTCGTTTTAAAATAATTCATATATCTCATACATGTTACATATGTCAAACTTCTAAATTGGGAAAAACTTTGCATTGCTTACGGCTCGTAGCTCACAGCTCTAAAACTAGGCATCAGTAAATCATGTGCCTAATCATTTCGTGTCACTGTGATCCACAAGTATGATCACAAATTTGTTTTTCAAACCAACAAAACAAACAAACAAAAACAAAAACAAGTTGCTGATGGCATGAAGGCCTTACACACGAGTTGGGACACAAAAAGAAAAAGAACTGCTGTCAGAAACAAAGCAGAAGTGTGAGGGAAAAAACTGAGATCACAGACTGCTGCATGTGTGAGCTTTTAATATCATGCAGCTTCTGCTCTGAAAAACAAAAAAAAATTAATACAAAATAAAAAGTGTGTATCTTGCTCATTAGCTTGGTAGTATAGGTTTGCTCTTCATCTTAACAAAATCTCATCTAGGATGACAGGTTTACAAGCGGGTCAAGTGTCTCTATGCACTTAATTAGTTTACATATTTTCTTTATTTTCTTCATCTCATATGTCATCATACTGAATTTGAGCAAACCTTAAGCTTGATGCAGACTACTTTTAACAATTATCCACCTCACATCACAACTGACTGAGGTGCCTCTTCATATTTAATATTATTTCATTATTAATGTTATTATCTTTTTATATAACAGCAATAGTATATTACAATATTTTATTTATATTTTATTTGTGTCCACCAAGGGCTGAGGGTGAGCTGCAGTCTCACCCTTTCCCAAGCTGGAGACATTTTCCTTTTCACACACTTTCCTTGGCTGAACAATGACACAACCTTAATATACCTTATGCATCTCTCTATTTCATTTAATATGTGTTTGTGTGAGTTATCTGGTTTCATGCATTCTATCCATTCTAGGCACGGTCGTCCTGCCAACTATATTTCATTGTTAATACCAGTTTACAGGTTGTTATCCTTCTATTATCAATTTGAATACATTAGATAGGCTGTATTTTAATTTAACCTTTTGTTTATTCCACTTCATTCCTCTTTCCATGCTTTAAAACATTGCAACTCTTGAATACGTTTTGTTTTCTTTTTAGGATTCTTTTCAGTATTTATTTCTACTTGGAGGGTTTCTTTTAATTTAGTCAATGCAGAGGGGCTACATTTTCCCTCCCATGTGGGACATTTAGTTTTTTTTTTCTTGATTTCTCCATCTACATGCACTAATTTGTCCGGCGCCTGGACATTTTTTCTCTAACCACTGCTCGTCAGCAGTGAGTTTTGAAGCTTCGTTACCCATTTTAATCCTTTAGAACTACACAACTGCGGCACCTTCTCTGGTACGAGAATCGAGAGAGGTAGTTGACACGGCCTTCTACTTTCAAGCTATTCTTGAAAGCGGTGTCATCTTTACGTGATAAAACACGACCTTTTTCTCTCTTCACCAGTACTTGGGTGACCAACAGTAAACAAATTAATGGAATAGTTCAGCCTCCTTATTGTGCTGTAAAATCAACTTATTCCATCAACACAAAAATAAAACAATAAATACCTTTATGCGCGCGCTGACTTTACCCACTACGGGGGAGCTACCAGTCCCAGACGAGCCCTATCTTTATTTTAAAATGCTACCAGCCTCTCTGGGCGAGCTTACACGGTTTTACGCAACGTGTCTCAGAGTGTCAATATTCACCTGCTTGTTGATTCACTGCCGGTCTCTCAGGTCCGCCTCATCGACTCCCACCGTCGTGGACCACTTCTAAGAACGCTGGCCAGAACCCGAATTCACGTCTCTGGTCTTTTATCCTGTACCTAGACAGGAGCTGTCGACAGACTTCAGCGCGGGCTTCTCACGACGTCAGGACTCGATGAGGTTTTCCCGTAGGATCACACAAAAGTGTTATGTTAATCCGGCTCGGAGGACCAAAAAATGTCAGGAGTTTTCCTGTAATGCAACTCAGATTGGAATAATGACACTCAGACAGGTTTTACAAATTAACGTGCACGGGAGAGAACTGGACAGGCGCCGTTCCTTCGCTTGACCTCAGTTGCTCTCCTCCGTTCTCCCGTAACACTGCTCTTTTATTGTGGTTACATGAATATGCATAGTTTCATTAACATATGACGTATACCTTGTGTGTGTGTGTGTGTGTGTGTGTGTGTGTGTGTGTGTGTGTAGTGAGATATGATCCCGTGAAGACTCCCCAAAGCTGGTGCCAGGAGTCTAGCGGTCCATCTAAACAAAAGGCTCTTAGACTCAAACAGATATACGTGTGTTTGCTATACCATATATCAGCAAGAGAAGATACGGCCTCTCCTAGGAGACGTGTGATCTATGCCAGAACACTCTGAGGAGGAGTGAACGCACTCCCCTCTTCATGCTACACAGAGTTGTTACAGACCTCCTAGGATGAGACATTCTTTCAATCTACAAATGATTATATACTTCTAAGCATATATGAGTAAACATTTCTAAGCATAAATGGCAATAAACAATAAGACAAGGTGTGACCTCTCCCATGCTCCCAGGATGTGGGTGTGAAAGTCAGAGAGCTCTGGAAAGCACACAAAGCTTGCACAACGTAACTTCTCTAGTAAAAAGAGCAAACACATCTAGAAAACCTTAAACAAAATGTACTTCTAAACATAAACATAATAAAATCTTTCAACAGCCTTTAATTAGACGTAGGCGCTAATGGCGGCCTTCTTAGCATTAGCAGCTCAGATTGTTGTAATGCTGGGTAAAAGAGTGTTAGCATTAGCCGTTAACATTGTTATTAAGTAAAGGGAAAGAGTGTTAGCAATAGCTACTCATATTGAAAGGGAAAATGATGAAGAAAAGAATTAGCATTATCGAATAATGTTTACTTTGGCCCACTGGAAAAGTTCAGAACTCTGTTTGCTAAAGATTTACGAGGGCTTTTCTTATTTGTGAAACAAATAAATTCTGTTATTAAAACCAGCTGTAAGGTTTATATTGTTGATTGTCATTTATGCTTAGAAATATTTACTCATATATTCTTAGTTTTATAATAATCCAAACTAGAAAGTGCATTTTCTGAAGAAACTGCAGTGTGAATGCTTGAATCTGAATGTATGCACTGAAATGAATTAATTGCTGAATTTAAGTTAAAAATGTTGAATGAGATGAAAAAAAAACTGAATTTTTAACCTGAAAACAAAAGTCCTGAACTGGGAAAAGCTGACGTTCACGCAGAAGAAGTTGGAAAATAGCTGAAAATGTTTTAAATGTAAATTAGAAAAACCTAAGTAATGAGAAAAGAAAATTTAGAGTCAGAAAACATCTGAATGAATATTAAAAGTTCATATTCTTTGAATCACTGAACAACTGAAATGTCATCCCTCCACTTGGATCCACACAGTTTAAAAAGTTTATATTTCTGAGCTTTGAAAGACATGCTGTTGGAAAGACAACATCGATGTCTTCATTTTGAGGGTAAAATGATGGCTGTAGAGCAAACACTGTGGACAGAGCAGCAGTTGAAAGAGAAGTGTTTAATATTAATCTTGGCACAGTGAGACAGAGCTCGTTAAGCAGGCAGGTGTGAGCCTGGTTGCTATTAGTGATGCAACGGATCAAAAATCTCACGGTTCGGAACGGATCACGGTTTTAAGTCACGGATCGGATCAATTTTCGGATCAGCAAAAAAGAAAAAAATTTAACATTTACTTATTTACTTATTGAAATATTTTTTGCCTGCTAAAAACATTCAACTCAAGACTCATTAACGCAATTATATAAAAACAAATTATGGTACAATATAGGGCTTTGTATCTACCACTCAATTCAATTCAATTTTATTTATAAAGCGTCAAATCACAACAACAGTTGCCTCAATGCGCTTTATATTGTAAGGTAGACCCTACAATAATACATACTGCTCATTATATCGCACTCCGCTGTGATATAATGAGCGGTCACGGTCACGTAGCTTTCTGTGTCCTTGGAGCTCCACCCATTTGTAGTTGGGCAACAGAAGATGGCTGGGACAGTTCAGCCATAACTTTAAACTTTTCCTGCTCATACATGCTTGGAACGATGTTGCCACTAAAGTGGACGCGCAACGGGATATCATAGCGTGGCTCAAGCACGTTCATCATAGTTTAAACCCCTTGTTTTGCACAACGGAAAATGGCCTCCCGTCTGCAGCTAAACACCCCAATGGCTTTAGCGCGGTCGGACTGGGCAGCAAAGGGGTGCTTAAATACTGCAAACTCCTCTGCTCCTCCCCTTGGACCGCTAGCGCTGGCCATAACTATCCCTTGACAGACTGACCACGCGCACCACACACATACTTTTTTTTCCTTCTTTTTCTTATTTTCGGATCACGTGCGTAAAGAAACGTGGAGTGGGATCGGTTCGGATTACGGATCAAAAGTGATCCGTTGCACCACTAGTTGCTATAGTGACTGCACCCCGTGGCTCCGTACACACACACACAGACATGCACCTCACTTTTGCTGCTTAAAATGAACAGATAAGTCAGCCCGAAACAAATCGCTCCCAAATGAAAAGTACAGGTCCTATTGACAAAATTCTTTCACCGTGAGCGCCAGCAATCTCCAGTCTACCTAATTCTCAGTTTTCATGCCTGTGGAGTATATTATATGGACGTGGTGACAGTGTAAAGACAGCCTGCTCTTCTGATTTTCAAAGAAACTTTCTGAGCCAATTTAACATTGGAGTCTATGGAGGAGTTGGAGGGAGGAGGCTGCGCATTGGTGACATTTATGAAAGAACCATAACACCTAGTACAATAGTAAAAACATTGGATGAAAGAGGACAGCGATGGCTACGTTTTGAGGGTAAAATCATACCTGTAGAGCAAACGCCGTGGACACAGCAGCAGTTTTAAAAAATATTTTAAGATTAATTTTTTTGCTCCTCTCACTCTAGCAGTTGAGCTGTCTCACTCTAGCTGCAACATTCCGTCCCATACACACCCATTATAAACTCTGAAACGGCTGAAAAAACATCATGAAACTTAAACTGGAACTGAAGATAAAGTACAATAGATATTGAAAAGATAAATACAAGTTGAATAGTTGAATGTCTTGTCTTCGTTTTAAAGTTTGAATGGTGGCTCTATGTCAACGTATGTTAAAGTAGATACAGTTTAAAAATGAGTAAGTTGAATGAGGATTTGAAGGGTCTCCCCATTGAAATACATGGGAAATTTTTGTTGAAAAAAGTTGAATAAAATTAAAAATATAAATGTTATAAATGAGAAAAATAGAAGCAGTCATGTCCAAAAGAAGAGGAATCTAACGGTGTTTGAATGGTTTTTCTAAGTTGAACGGTTTTGAAGGAGATAGACTACAAAAAACGTACGGAATCTATAATAAAATAGAACTAGAAAGTGCATTTTCTGAAGAAACTGCAGTGTGAATGCTTGAATTTGAATGTATGCACTGAAATGAATTAATTGCTGAATTTAAGTTACAAATTTTGAATGAGATGAAAAATACAGAGATTTTCGCCTGAAAACAAAAGTGCAGAACTTATGATAGCTGACGTTCACACAGAATAAGTTGGAAAATAGCTGAAAAGTTTTTAAATTAAAATTAGAAAAACCTAAGAAATGAGAAAAGAAAATTTAGATTCAGAAAACATCTGAATGAATATTAAAAGTTCATATTCTTTGAATAACTGAATGACTAAAATGTGATCCCTCCACTTGGATGCACACAGTTTAAAACATTTGTATCTATGAGCTTTGAAAGACACGCTGTTGGAAAGAGAACAACGATGGCTTCGTTTTGAGGGTAAAATGATGGCTGTAGAGCAAACACTGTGGACACAGCAGCAGTTGAAAGAGAAGTGTTTAAGATGAATCTTGGCACACTGAGAGAGAGAGAGCTCGTTAGGCAGGCAGGTGTGAGCCTGGTTGCTATAGTGACTGCACCCAATGGCTCCATACACACGCACACAGACATGCACCTCACTTTTGCTGCTTAAAATGAACAGAAGTCAGGTCGAAACAAATCGCTCCCAAATGAAAAGTACAGGTCCTATTGACGAAATTCTTTCACCGTGAGCGGCAGCAATGTCCAGTCTACCTAATTCTCAGTTTTCATGCCTGTGGAGTTTATTATATGGACGTGGTGACAGTGTAAAAACACCATGCTCTTCTGATTTTCAAACGAACCTTCTGAGCCATTTTAACATTAGAGTCTATGGAGGAGTTGGAGGGAGGAGGCTGTGCTTTGGTGACATTTATGAAAGAACCATAACACCTAGTACAATAGTAAACACATTGGATGAAAGAGGACAGCGATGGCTACGTTTTGAGGGTAAAATCATACCTGTAGAGCAAACGCTGCAGACACAGCAGCAGTTTTAAAAAATGATTTTAAGATTAATTTTCGACCTGCTTCCACTCTACCAGTTGAGCCGTCTCACTCTAGCGGCAACATTCCGTCCCATACACACCCATTATAAACTCTGAAACGGCTGAAAAAACATCATGAAACTTAAACTGGAACTGAAGAAAAAGTATAATAGATATTGAAAAGATAAATACAAGTTGAATAGTTGAATATCTTGTCTTCGTTTTAAAGTTTGAATGGTGGCTCTACGTCAATGTATGTGGAAGTAGATACAGTTTAAAGATGAGTAAGTTGAATGAGAATTTGAAGGGTCTCCCCATTGAAATACATGGGAAATCTTTGTTGAAAAAAGTTGAATAAAATTAAAAATATAAATGTTAAAAATGAGAAAAGTAGAAGCAGTCATGTCCAAAAGAAGAGGAATCTAACGGTGTTTGAATGGTTTTTCTAAGTTGAACGGTTTTGAAGGAGATAGACTACAAAAAACGTACGGAATATAGAAAATAGAATAATAAAGATTAGAAGAACAACACTGTGAATGCTTTTACAAGCATTCACACTAATAATAACTAGAAAGTGCATTTTCTGAAGAAACTGCAGTGTGAATGCTTGAATCTGAATGTATGCACTGAAATGAATTAATTGTTGAATTTTAAGTTAAAAATGTTAAACGAGATGAAAAATACAGAAATTTGCACCTGAAAACAAAAGTGCTGAACTGGGAAAAGCTGACAACCACAGAGAAGAAGTTGGAAAAAAGCTGAAAATATTTTAATTGTAAATTAGAAAAACATAAGAAATGAGAAAATAAAATTTAGACTCAGAAAACATCTGAATGAATATTAAAAGTTCATTTTCTTTGAATCACTGAATGACTAAAATGTGATCCCTCCACTTGGATCCACACACTTTTAAAGGCTTACATCTCTGAGATTTGAAAGACACGGTGTTGGAAAGAGAAGAATGATGGCTTCGTTTTGAGGGTAAAATGATGGCTGTAGAGCAAACACTGTGGACACAGCAGCAGTTGAAAGAGAAGTGTTTAAGATTAATCTTGGCACAGTGAGACAGAGCTCGTTAAGCAGGCAGGTGTGAGCCTGGTTGCTATAGTGACTGCACCCACTGGCTCCATACACACGCGCACAGACATGCACCTCACTTTTGCTGCTTAAAATGAACAGAAAAGTCAGGTCGAAACAAATCGCTCCCAAATGAAAAGTACAGGTCCTATTGACAAAATTCTTTCACCGTGAGCGACAGCAATGTCCAGTCTACCTAATTCTCAGTTTTCATGCTTGTGGAGTTTATTATATGGATGTGGTGACAGTGTAAAGACAGCCTGTACTTCTGGTTTTCAAACGAACCTTCTGAGCCATTTTAACATTAGAGTCTATGGAGGAGTTGGGGGAGGAGGCTGTGCATGGGTGACATTTATGAAAGAACCATAACACCTAGTACAATAGTAAACACATTGGATGAAAGAGGACAGCGATGGCTACGTTTTGAGGGTAAAATCATACCTGTAGAGCAAACGCTGCGGACACAGCAGCAGTTTTAAAAAATATTTTAAGATTAATTTTTTCGCTCCTCTCACTCTAGCAGTTGAGCTGTCTCACTCTAGCCCCAACATTCCGTCCCATACACACCCATTATAAACTCTGAAACGGCTGAAAAAACATCATGAAACTTAAACTGGAACTGAAGAAAAAGTATAACAGATATTGAAAAGATAAATACAAGTTGAATAGTTGAATGTGTTGTCTTCGTTTTAAAGTTTGAATGGTGGCTCTATGTCACCGTATGTGGAAGTAGATACAGTTTAAAGAGGAGTGAGTTGAATGAGAATTTGAAGGGTCTCTCCATTGAAATACATGGGAAATTTTTGTTGAAAAAAGTTGAATAATTTTAAAAATATAAATGTTATAAATGAGAAAAATAGAAGCAGTCATGTCCAAAAGAAGAGGAATCTAACGGTGTTTGAATGGTTTTTCTAAGTTGAACGGTTTTGAAGGAGATAGACTACAAAAAACGTACGGAATCTATAATAATAAAATAGAATAATAAAGATTAGAAGTGTGAATGCTTTTCAAGCATTCACACTAATTAGAAGAACAATACTGTGAATGCTTTTACAAGCATTCACACTAATAAAGATTAGAAGAACAATACTGTGAATGCTTTTACAAGCATTCACACTAATAAAGTAGAATAAAGATTACAACAACAATACTGTGAATGCTTTTACAAGCATTCACACTAATTAAAAATATAAATGTTAAAAATGAGAAAAATAGAAGCACACCATTCCAAAAGAAGAGGAATCTAATGGTGTTTGAATGGTTTTTCTAAGTTGAACGGTTTTGAAGGAGTTAGCGTCCAAAAAACGTACGGAATATATAATAATAAAGATTACAACAACAATACTGTGAATGCTTGTACAAGCATTCACACTAATAAAGATTACAACAACAATACTGTGAATGCTTTTACAAGCATTCACACTAATAATCCAAGCAGAGCCCTCAGGTCTGCAGACAAGTAGCTTCTGACCAGAACTAGACGTAAAAACAGAGTTGAGCTTTATGGATCGCTGCAGCCAAACTCTGGAACAGTCGCCCTTCACATCAGGTCTTCACCAACACTCGACATTTTTAAAACCCGGTTGGAAACACATTTGTACTCTGAAGCTTTCAATTCTGACGAGTCTTTATAGTAATTACTGTGTATGTTTCCTATTTTATCTCTACTCTGTGCAGCACTTTGGCTCAACCTGTTTTTAAATGTGCTGATAAATAAATGTAGATTTCTTTGCCCAGTGGAGCCGAGCTTTGAGCCATCCTCAGTGTGTAACAGTGTGTGTATGAGAGCCATGTAATGTCCATGTGTGCATGCTGACTGTGCTGCTCTGACCCCCCTCCTCCTTTCAGGGTGGAGCCTGCTGGAGTCCGATGGTTGAGACCAGGTCTGAGGAAGTGTAAGTGTGTTTTTAATAGGATTCGTGAAAACAAAACAGCACACATTCAACCATCTTCATCATGTCAGGAGTCATCATCAAAGTGTCAATCAATGAACAGATGATGGATCAATAACTGCAGTTGGATTGTATTTGTTCTCTCCATCAGATTCCTGTCAACTCACAATCGACACAAACACAGTGAACACAAAGCTCCAACTGTCTGACAACAACAGGAAGGTGACACATGTGAAGGAGGTTCAGTCATATCCTGATCATCCAGACAGATTTGATGTTTGTGAACAGCTGCTGTGTAGCAATGGTCTGACTGGTCGCTGTTACTGGGAGGTCGAGTGGAGAGGATGGGTTTATATATCAGTGAGTTACAGAAGAATCAGAAGGAAAGGAGGGAGTAATGACTGTGTGTTTGGACACAATGATCAGTCCTGGAGTCTGTACTGCTCTGATGATGGTCCTCGTTGTGTCACGCACAATAAGAGACTAACATCCATCTCCTCCTCCTCCTCCTCCTCTGCCTCTAACAGAGCAGCAGTGTATGTGGACTGTCCTGCTGGCACTCTGTCCTTCTACAGAGTCTCCTCTGACACTCTGATCCACCTCCACACCTTCAATACCACATTCACTCAAACTCTTTATCCTGGGTTTATGGTCTGGTCTGGTTCCTCAGTGTCCCTGTATCCAGTTGAGTATCTCTTTCTGTCATAGAAACACATCAGCTGTGCTGAATTTCTTGCTAATATTTTTCCTGTTTGCTTCAGGATGCCAGAAGAACACAGATGATGAGTGAGGCTGAAAGTCCTTCATCCCGGTAGCCAACTTATTAAATCCAAAAAAAAACTGAACATGAAGTAACAAATGATGTGATAATTTACTTAAGATTCAAGTTCAGTTCTTTAACATCTTTTAACATAGAAAGGTTTTTGTGCGATGTACAAGGTAGCAGACTAACCTATAAACTGGATCTGCAGACACAGACTCAATTAATGTTCCCTTTAGTCAGAATAGACTTAAATATTTACTTTGAAAATACTGCTTTTTGTTCCTGCAGGGTTGATGAGTTCAAGATGATTAAAACTTCCTGTAAGTACTCAAACTGTCCTCCCATCCGTCAATCAAGAACAAAATCTGATCTTAAAATGGACCTGGTCTAAACAGTGATAATGCATTACTGTCAAATGTATTATTACATTGTAGTGGAAGCTTGGTAAAAGAAAAAAAAAAAACAAAACATATAATCACACCTGTGAGTTGACATTCCACCCTATCACACACTTCTATACTTCTATTTATCTACCATGATTGTTTTTTGGTTTTTTGTGAGGTGCCCAGTTTCAGAGAGGGTTTTCAGGTTATAGCAGACTAACAAATCCTCTTAAAATTGGCTCTGAAACAGGAAATCAAGGGGGAAAGCTCCGAAACACTAAAATATACACCCCTCATATGCACATCCATGAAAACCTTGAAGGGGAGTGAATCAGAATTTGAATCACATTATTTATTTGGACCAATCCCCAGAACTATGACCACACATCATATGGAGGAAAGCACTCAAACATCCTGTTGCTTAAAATAGTTTTTCTGCAAATTGATCTTAGCTGTTTAAAATGCCAACTTCTTCGTGTCATCTGTTGCCAATCTTCTCATTAGGTGTTTCTGGTGTAAAACCAGACACACAGCCTAGTTTGTCGGAGGACAACACAGAGATGATCAAGGTGAGCTTTCAGATATTTGAAGACTCTCAAGCACAGATTTAACAAGCATTGGTACTTTTTCTTAACCCTTGTACAACAAACTGTCAGCACATGAACTCATTCATCACTGTACATGAAAGCTTTGTGTTATCAGAGTGCATTCATGTTTTGTTCTCATTCATAGTAAAATATAATTTTAGGACAGTTGTTTACCATTCTTGCTACTTATTGTACAGGTGATTAACAACCTGCATAACCTAAGTTTCTTCTCCAAATAATGTTCAGGTATTTGTCCTAAAACCTCTAATGTTGCTGTTTTCAGTCAAGTTTCACACCTGAAGTCTACAGTGAATCTGCACACATCTTCTACAGGTAAAAATATTTAAATCTGCATGTATATGTTTGTGTTACATCTGAAGCTCATCAGACCTCTGCTTGTGTCCATGTGTTGAACTACATCTTCCCCCCTCTGTCGTCACACTTTTCTTCTGTTGTAGTTAAGGATTTATTAGAAAGTTTATTCACTGTTAGATGTGGCCTCTCATGCTTTGTGTTAAAGTGTGGGAGGCTAACCAGTTTTTTGATCTGATTTATTGATCAGGTTTTCATTCAGACTTTATACGTGTGGCCAAATTGATGCAAAGGCAGGTGAGGTGATCCAGACTGAAGAATAGAGATTTACAGGGCAGCTACAAGTATTTAAGTGTACCACAGGCTAATACAAACTATGACAAAGATGCAGCACAGTCAGCCACAGCCAAATACCTCCAGAAAGTAAGACAGGTACAGACAGCTGAATGGTAGGACTGAGATCTAAGCCATCAATAGATACTGGTCATCAGATACTGGAATAATGAGATGTTGGAAGCAGGAGATGCCACTGATGGTCCTTGGCCAGGACTTGAACATGTACCTGCTGCTTTTGGCTGCAGGACAAGTGGAAAGTTCCCTAGCAACAGGAGGTGGGGTTACCTGCTCTATAAGGAAGGGCCAGAGGAACCACTGGGAAACTTCTCTTTCTGTCCTTCTCTGTGTAGCTCTGCTGTCTGTGCTTAAGGCTTTACAGCCCGGGGTTTTACTTTGCTATGTAAAACTCTGGGCTGTTGCTGTTCATATGATTCAGTGTATTAAACTCTGTGCCAAGAATTCTACTCTTTTCCACAGCACCTTTTTGAGTGTATTTATTTTAATTGTATCTTAAAAAAAAGAAAAAAAAAGCTGGATCTCCACTGTTGGTGGGTTATTATATTGGCTTCAAAATATGAGACCACAGCTTTAACCTTGAAACTGAGGGAGTGACTCCAGGTGCAAAATCAGAGGGCTCAGTCAGACGGGCCTTGAGATTGTCACTAGATGGTTCACATTAAGGAATATACTTTTTTCAGGTTTTAACATAGTCATTCGTCTCTTTAATGTTTCAGTTTCAGGTGTCCTGGTCCAGGTGTGTTCCAGTGTACTTTGACTGGACTCATGTTTGATATGAGTCAGGGGGCAGAGCTTCTGTACAGAACTGTCCAATGGGATGAAGGACTCCTTCAACAAGCCAGTAAGATGGCTGCAGGGCCGCTGTTCAACTTCGAGAGTTCAGAGGATGCAATCCATCAGCTCCACCTACCACATTGTGTACCAAAACACGGTGAGCAAACCACTCCTCATAAGGGAACTATAAACCCATAGTCCTTACAGTGCCACCCTACAGACTGCAGAGATTATTTTCCTTCTGAGTTCAAAAGGAGATGTTTAGTTTGTGTGGACTTTTGCAGATTTTAGGGATTTATTTAGTGTCCACTGATATCAGCAGAGAAAGGGAAAGCTGAATTCAAGATATTTCAGTTCATTCAATTGTTCTAGTCAGCCATGATAGTTAACCAGAGTGAACACTCAGTCCTCATTTACACAGTTTTATCTGACTTCAGGATCATTTAAGAGTCATTTAAGGCACGAGCCAGCAAGTATTAGAAAGCAATAGAATTTGTTTCCATTCTAAGATCTTTATTTTCTGTTTGCTTCTCCACATGGCTTCAAACCACTGGTCTAACTATGATGATGATGATAATGATAATGATAGTAATTGTACCGACTTCCACAGTCGCTAGAGGCTGGGGATTGAGCCTACCTATTTGCCTGACGCGCTGTCAACTGTACACAATAATGCGAGAGGTGGAATTGCTTGCTTGTTTATTAAAGTGCTTTGAGAGTTTACAGAGTAATGTGATTGGCTCCTGATTCAGACTCTTAAAACATCACAGGCTCTAATGTAAGAAGGGGAAACTCATTGTGCAGCGGTCAACAAAAACTACGGCTACCCAGCCCTCCTCTCTGTCAAAATCAAACCAGTGAATGACAGACTGACAACGCCCCCTTAATGTCACCGCTAGCACCCATGTGACTCCCGTTACACATCACCATAGCAACCAAACGAATGAAAACCCAGTGATCATTAAAATTCAATACATTTAATTATGGCTCCTACAATAATAATGATAATAATGATAATGATAATAATAATAATAAACAATATCCGGACATGTCAATATGCTATCCGAGCAACTAATTTTTATTTATACAGCACCAAATGACAAGAGCAGTTGCCTGCTTTGTATTTTAAGGTAAAGAACCTAAAATATAAAAACCCTGCAGTGCAACCTCTGCAGGGCCCAGATTTGGTCAGATCACCGTAGGTTCTGCATTTAAATGTTTTCTATATGTAGCGATGTGTCCAGATCCATAGTGATGAGCAAAGCGAGGCTTTGTGGAACACTAAAACATTCAAAGCCTTTGTGCCAGAATTGTAGCAAGGCTACCAAAACAATCTAAAACCATGTCCACAGTGACACCTGCTGGCTAATATGATGATCGCCACATCTTGATAATGCTGTTCTGTGAAACAATGATGCAGATGAGCCCTGAACATTTCCAAACTTTTATGACCCGGCTCGGCTAGGGGTCATGGTAGGTAACATAAACAAGCCCATCACAGGGAGGTCAATATAAGAAAAGGGTTTATTACAAACACACAGAACTGAAAACCGTTAGTGTAGCCTACAGTGAATCACTAGCGAAATTAAACAACACAAAGCAGCTCTCACATGTTCAAGTACAAATGAAAACTAGCCACTCAGGCAGAACTCCCACGCTTAACCTGAGTTAGGCAAGTGGGGGTCAAAGACCAAGGAGAGAGGGACAACCTGCATGTCCAGTTCAAAACATAGTATCCCTCTGAAGGATCCTCAGCATTTTGTATCCACAGGTGAACACAGTCAGTCACTTCATCCCCAGGCAGCCAATGGTCTGTGAGTCCTGGCACGCTTGGAATTTTAAACAGGAAGGCCAGCCCACTTCCTCCAAGGCCAGGGGCAGTGACACAAACAAAACTACTTATTGTGTGGATGCCCTAAAAGGGCTTCCACACTATTGAGTTCCTGTTTCTCTTTATTGTGTGGATGCCCTAAAGGGCTTCCACACTATTGAGTTCCTGTTTCTCTTTATTCTTTATTGTGTGGATGCCCTAAAGGGCTTCCACACTATTGAGTTCCTGTTTCTCTTTATTCTTTATTGTGTGGATGCCCTAAAGGGCTTCCACACAATTGTTTTCCTGTTTCTCTTTATTGTGTGGATGCTTTAAGGCATCCACACTATTGTTTTCCTGTTTCTCTTTCTTCTTTATTGTGTGGATGCCCTAAAGGGCTTCCACACTATTGTTTTCCTGTTTTAAACTTTATTCTTCAAGTTGCTGCCCCGTTTTTCGGCACTGAACTACTCCCTCAGTTTTCAGCCGATTTTCTCCGTTCAAACTCTAAACTGTTCTGCTATTTCTGCTAATTCCGGCTATATCTTTTGGTGTTTATTACTGTTATACTTTTTAAAATATTACACTTTTTTCCTTTAATTTGTCCCATTGAAATGAATGGGAAACTTCCACAATTCTGCTAAAACTTGCTTGTCTTTGAAACTTAACTGCTTCCTCATACTTTCACCTAGAAACTCCATTCAAACTTTAAAATGTTCTCAGATTATTGGGCTATTCCTGTGTGATTCAGCTTTTCCAGATCTTCTACCGTTTTAATTTTATACCTCTTTAAGTTTTCAGTTCCAAAATTGTGATTTTTCAGAAAATACATGTGTTGCTATGGTTGCTATGCAATTAACTCAGAGTGAGTGCTGGTCTGTTCTGAATTTTCGCTTCATGTCCGAACAACTTCTTGCTACTCGCTCAATTTACACTCAACCCCCACAAATTATACATCAAAACGTAGGTATTTTTGCTGGCTTTCAGACAATGTTACTATCTTTGTTGTGAGATTTACCGTTTCTTCGCAATTTGCCTCGAAGTGACACATGTTCTGGTTACCTCCCATTCAAAGTCAATAGGGAGGTTTTGAAATTCACAGCTGAAATTCTGTAACGGGAGGCATTTTTAAATCGCCATATCTCCTTAACAAAGCAAAGTTAGGACATGAGGCTTGTGCCAATATATCTTCAGACACTGCTGACACTCACAGTGGAAGCAGTTTTTTCATTCATCTTACCGTTGAGCCATAAAATACGTTTGTTTGAGGGGTGGAAATCTGTCCTCCTCTCAGTTCTCACACTCTGAAAATGAAGCCGTTTCTTCTCTCGTCATATCTCCGCGACGGAGGTACAAAGAGCTATGAAAATCGCAGTCAAAATACACCAAAGAATTATGCTGCTAGCCCTCCTAGTTTTTGAGTTACACGACATTTTGTAACTCCCAAAAACGGCGCTTTTCGCCGCTCACCGCGATCTATTTTCTGACTGCTCATGTCTTTGTTTTTCAGCCGCCTGCTCCCTTCCCAGGTGGCGCAATCAGTAATGACACGGCTCTTCAGCTCAAGGGTCGTCGGTTCAATCCCACCTTGGTCAAAATTTGTTTTTTCACTACAAATTTATACACTATCACAGACCTGTCATTTATATTGATCATCTATTACAATTCTGCAAAGTTTTATAATTTTAGCAGCTTTTCTAATATAGACCGAAATACATACAAGTACACAGCCTAATCAAGCAGACAGAGGCAGTAGCTCTGATTGGTGAATTTGAGCAGAATCAGGTTGTTCTTTCGTTTCATTTCTTTATTTATTTCACACATGGTTCATCGTGTTTCTTTTTCTACATACAGAACCTTCTGCCTCTTTTCAGCAGAAATTCTGCCTCTTCTCAGCAGAAATTCTGCTCATTCACCTCTTTTCAGCGCAACGTTCTGCTTCTTTGCCTCTTTTCTGCAGAAATTCTGCTGATTCAAAAACATCTTTTCAGCAGAATTCTGAAAAGACTTCTGCAGAACTCTTTTCAGCAGAAATTCTGCTGATTGAACTCTTTTCAGCAGAATTTTCACCTCTTTTCAGCCCAAATTCTGCTTATTCACCTCTGCTGCAAGATTTTCAGCCTTTTCACCTCTTATCAGCACAAATATCAGCTTTTTTCAGGAAAAACCTCTTTTGAGCAGAAATTCTGCTGATTCGTCTCTTTTCAGCGCAAGTTTTTGCTTCTTTACCTCTTTTCAGCAGAAATTCTGCTGATTCACTTCTTTTCTGTAAAGTTTTCAGCCTTTTCTCCTCTTATCAGCACAATTCTCAGCAGCTTCTGCTCATTTCAGCAAAATTGTCCGTCTCTCCACCTCTTTCTTGAGAGAATGACTTTGGTTCAGTGAGATGAGTAGCTGCCTTTAAACCACGAGGGCAATTCGCCTCGAAGTGACACATGGGCTGGTTACGTCCCATTCAAACTCTATGGGGAGGTTTTGAAATTCAGAGCTGAAATTCTGTAACAGGAGGCATTTTCAAATCGTCACATCTAATGAACAAAACAAAGTTAGGACATGAGGCTTGTGCCAATATATCTTCAGACACTCCTGACACTCACAGTGGAAGCAGTTTTTACATTCGTCTTACCGTTGAGCCATAAATTACGTTTGTTTGAGGGGTGGAAATCTGTCCTCCTCTCAGTTCTCACACTCTGAAAATGAAGCCGTTTCTTCTCTCGTCATATCTCCGCGACGGAGGTACAAAGAGCTATGAAAATCGCAGTCAAAATACACCAAAGTCCGCTGATTCACCCAGTACAAGAATTATTCTGCTAGCCCTCCTAGTTTTTGAGTTACACGACGTTTTGTAACTCCAAAAAACGGCGCTTTTCGCCGCTCACCGCGATCTATTTTCTGACTGCCCAAATGTCTGTCTTTCAGCTGCCCGCCCCCTTGCCAGGTGGCGCAATCAGTAATGACACGGCTCTGCACCTCAAAGGTCGTGGGTTCAATCCCCCCTTGCTTCAACATTATTTTTTCATTACAAATTTAAACACTATCACAGACCTGTAATTTATATTGATCATTTATTACAATTCTGCAAAGTTTTATAATTTTAGCAGCTTTTCTAATATGGACCGAAATACATACAAGTACCCAGTCTAATGAAGCAGACAGAGGCAGTAGCTCTGATTGGTGAATTTGAGCAGAATCAGGTTGTTCTTTCATTTCATTTCTTTATTTATTTCACACATGGTTCATTGTGTTTCTTTTTCTACATACAGAACCTTCTGCCTCTTTTCAGCAGAAATTCTGCCTCTTTTCAGCAGAAATTCTGCTCATTCACCTCTTTCAGTGCAACGTTCTGCTTCTTTGAGTCTTTTCAGCAGAAATTCTGCTCATTCACCTCTTTCAGTGCAACGTTCTGCTTCTTTGCGTCTTTTCTGCAGAAATTCTGCTGATTCATCTCTTTTCTGCAAAATTTTCAGCCTTTTCACCTTTTTCAATGCTTTCATCTTTTTTAAATCATAGAGTTCAAATCAAAATATAGTATTTTTACCAAAGCATTGTATTTGTACGAAGTACAGTATTTCTGCCAAATCATAGAATTACTGCAATTTCATAGTATTTTGAGGAATCCCTTTTGTTATAGTATTACTTCTAAGTCATAGTATTTCTGCTTTGTCATAGTATTTGTACTGAAACATAGTATTTCTGCCAAATCATAGTATTACTGCTATTTCATATTATTTGAGTGAAATTACAGTGTTTCTGCAAAAACATTGTATTTCTGCTACTGTATTTCCGCTGTATTACGTAGTGGCAAAGTAGGAGGCTGACTGTTACTAAGTGCATCAGTGTACATAGGTCATCTCTTGTGTTGGAGTGCCCTCTTGTGGTGCCTTTTGGGTAGTGCCTTAGTAAACGTGAACACTGCACAGTGGTATCAGACTGGTTTGTAGTGGAGGAATTTGTTGCCAGTTTCTTTCATCTTTAATCCGTATTCATGTTGTAATGTAGTAACTTTTGTTGCACAACTACCACAATATGGCAGAAATACTATGTTTTGGCACAAATACTTTGATTTGGTATACTTTAGCTTCTTCACCCTTTTTCAGCAAAGTTTTCATTTTTTTCACCCCTTTTCAGCACAAATTCCAGGTTTTTTGGCTGTTTTCAGAAAAAAAACTCTTTTCAGCAGAAACTCTGCTGATTCACCTCTTTTTAGCACAACTTTCTGCTTCTTTGCCTCTTTTCTGCAGAAATTCTGCTGATTCACCTCTTTTCTGCAAAATTTACAGCCTTTTCACCTCTTATCAGCACAATTCTCAGCAGCTTCTGCTCATTTCAGCAGAACTGTCAGTCTGTCCACCTCTTCTTTGTGTAAATGAGTTTGGGTCAGTGAGATGAGTAGCTGCTCTGAGTCTGGCAGGGCCAGGTTCGAATCCTACTCAGGGTGAAATTTTTGTTTTTCACCACCATACAACTTTTTGCAACTTTTCATCTTTTTCAGCTTTTCAGCAGACAGCTTCAGCGTTAAGGCATCCACACAGCATTTTCGCAGGAAATGCAAATTTTCTAGTGAGTTCCTGTTTCTCTTTAAACTTTATTCTTTTTCAAGTTGCTCGCGTTTTTCGGCACTTAACTACTCCCTCAGTTTTCAGCCGATTTTCTCAGTTCAAACTCTAAACTGTTCTGCTCTTTCTGCTAATTCCAGCTATGACTTTTGGTGTTTATTACTATTATACTTTTTAAAATATTACACTTTTTTCCTTTAATTTGTCCCATTGAAATGAATGGAAAACTTCCACAATTCTGCTAAAACTTGCTTGGTTTTGAAACTTAACTGCTTCCTCATACTTTCACCTAGAAACTCCATTCAAACTTTAAAATGTTCTCAGATTATTGGGCTATTCCTGTGTGATTCAGCTTTTTCAGATCTTCTACCGTTTTAATTTTATACCTCTTTAAGTTTTCAGTTGCAAAATTGTGAGTTTTCAGAAAATACATGCGTTGCTATGGTTGCTATGCAATTAACTCAGAGTGAGTGCTGGTCTGTTCTGAATTTTCTCTTCATGTCCGAACAACTTCTTGCTACTCGCTTAATTTTCACTCAACCCCCACAAATTATACATCAAAACGTAGGTATTTTTGCTGGTTTTCAGACAATGTTACTGTCTTTATTGTGAGATTTACCGTTCTTTCGCAATTCACCTCGAGGTGACACATTGTCAGGTTACTCCCCATTCAAAGACTATCGGGAGGTTTTGAAATTCAGAGCTGAAATTCTGTAACAGGAGGCATTTTAAAATCGCCATATCTCTTGAACAAAGCAAAGTTAGGACATGAGGCTTGTGCCAATATATCTTCAGACACTGCTGACACTCACAGTGGAATCAGGTTTTACAATCATCTTACCGTTGAGCAATGAATTACGTTTGTTTGAGGGGTGGAAATCTGCCCTCCTCTCAGTTTTCAAAATCCAAAAATGAAGCCGTTTCTTCTCTCGTCATATCTCCGCGACGGAGGTATAAAGAGCTATGAAAATCGCAGTCAAAGTACACCAAAGTCCGCTGATTCACCCAGTACAAGAAATATGCTGCTAGCCCTCCTAGTTTTTGAGTTACACGACGTTTTGTAACTCCAAAAAACGGCGCTTTTCGCCTCTCATCGCGATCTATTTCTGATTGCTGATCTATTTGTTTTTCAGCCGCCCGCCCCCTTGCCAGGTGGCGCAATCAGTAATGACACGGCTCTGCAGCTCAAAGGTCCTGGGTTCAATCCCACCTTGCTTCAACATATTTTTTTTCACTACAAATTTATACACTATCACAGACCTGTCATTTATATTGATCATTTATTACAATTCTGCAAAGTTTTATAATTTTAGCAGCTTTTCTAATATGGACCGAAATACATACAAGTACCCAGCCTAATGAAGCAGACAGAGGCAGTAGCTCTCATTGGTGAATTTGAGCAGAATCAGGTTGTTCTTTCATTTCATTTCTTTATTTATTTCACACATGGTTCATCGTGTTTCTTTTTCTACATACAGAACCTTCTGCCTCTTTTCAGCAGAAATTCTGCCTCTTTTCAGCAGAAATTCTGCTCATTCACCTCTTTTCAGCGCAACGTTCTGCTTCTTTGCCTCTTTTCTGCAGAAATTCTGCTGATTCATCTCTTTTCTGCAAAATTTTCAGCCTTTTCACCTTTTTCAATGCTTTCATCTTTTTCAAATCATAGAGTTCAAATCAAAATATAGTATTTTTACCAAAGCATTGTATTTGTATGAAGTACAGTATTTCTGCCAAATCATAGAATTACTGCAATTTCATAGTATTTTGAGGAATCCCTTTTGTTACAGTATTACTTCTAAGTCATAGTATTTCTGCCAAATCATAGTATTACTGCTATTTCATAGTATTTGAGTGAAATTACAGTGCTTCTGCAAAAACATTGTATTTCTGCTACTGTATTTCCGCTGTATTACGTAGTGGCAAAGTAGGAGGTTGACTGTTACTAAGTGCATCAGTGTACATAGGTCATCTCTTGTGTTGGAGTGCCCTCTTGTGGTGCCTTTTGGGTAGTGCCTTAGTAAACGTGAGCACTGCACAGTGGTATCAGACTGGTTTGTAGTGGAGGAATTTGTTGCCAGTTTCTTTCATCTTTAATCCGTATTCATGTTGTAATGTAGTAACTTTTGTTGCACAAATGCCACAATATGGCAGAAATACTATGTTTTTGCACAAATACTTTGATTTGGTATACTTTAGCTTCTTCACCCTTTTTCAGCAAAGTTTTCATTTTTTTCACCCCTTTTCAGCACAAATTCCAGGTTTTTTGGCTGTTTTCAGAAAAAAAACTCTTTTCAGCAGAAACTCTGCTGATTCACCTCTTTTTAGCGCAATTTTCTGCTTCTTTGCCTCTTTTCTGCAGAAATTCTGCTGATTCACCTCTTTTCTGCAAAATTTTCAGCCTTTTCACCTCTTATCAGCACAATTCTCAGCAGCTTCTGCTCATTTCAGCAGAATTGTCAGTCTGTCCACCTCTTCTTTGTGTAAATGAGTTTGGGTCAGTGAGATGAGTAGCTGCTCTGAGTCTGGTAGGACCAGGTTCGAATCCTACTCAGGGTGAATTTTCTTTTTTTTTCACCACCATACAACTTTTTGCAACTTTTCAGCTTTTTCAGCTTTTCAGCAGACAGCTTCAGCGTTAAGGCATCCACACAGCATTTTCGCAGGAAATGCAAATTTTCTAGTATTCTTAAAGTTGCTTCCGTACGTTTTTCGGCACTTAACTACTCCCTCAGTTTTCAGCCGATTTTCTCCGTTCAAACTCTAAACTGTTCTGCTCTTTCTGCTAACGACTGCTATGACTTTTGGTGTTTATTACTATTATAGTTTTTAAAATATTACACTTTTTTCCTTTAATTTGTCCCATTGAAATGAATGGAAAACTTCCACAATTCTGCTAAAACTTGCTTGGTTTTGAAACTTAACTGCTTCCTCATACTTTCACCTAGAAACTCCATTCAAACTTTAAAATGTTCTCAGATTATTGGGCTATTCCTGTGTGATTCAGCTTTTTCAGATCTTCTACGGTTTTCATTTTATACCTCTTTAAGTTTTCAGTTGCAAAATTGTGATTTTTCAGAAAATACATGCGTTGCTATGGTTGCTATGCAATTAACTCAGAGTGAGTGCTGGTCTGTTCTGAATTTTCTCTTCATGTCCGAACAACTTCTTGCTACTCGCTCAATTTCCACTCAACCCCCACAAATTATACATCAAAACGTAGGTATTTTTGCTGGCTTTCAGACAATGTTACTGTCTTTATTGTGACATTTACCGTTTTTTCGCAATTTGCCTCGAAGTGACACATGGTATGGTTACTCCCCATATAAAGTGTATAGGGAGGTTTTGAAATTCAGAGCTGAAATTCTGTAACAGGAGGCATTTTAAAATCGCCATATTTCTTGAACAAAGCAAAGTTAGGACATGAGGCTTGTGCCAATATATCTTCAGACACTGCTGACACTCACAGTGGAATCAGTTTTTACAATTATCTTACCGTTGAGCAATGAATTACGTTTGTTTGCTTATTTACCTCTTTTCTGCGAAATTTTCTGCGCTTTTATGTGTTATCAGGACAATCCTCAGCAGCTTCTGCTCATTCCACCATAATTGTCAGTCTCTCCATCTCTTCCTTTGTCAGAGTGAGTTTGGCACAGTAAGTATGGTTGCTGCCTTGAACCCAGGAGGCCCAGGTTCAAATCCTGCTTAAGACAACTTTTTTTTTCACAACCATACAACTTTTGCTACTTTTCATCTTTTTCAGTTTTTCAGCAGACAGCTTCAGCGTTAAGGCATCCACACAGCATTTTCGCAGGAAATGCAAATTTTTTCTAGTTGTGTGGATGCTTTATGCATCCACACTATTGAGTTCCTGTTTCTCTTTATTCTTTATACTTTATTATTCTAGTTGCCACTTTTTGCACGTTTTTTGGCACTTAACTACTTTAACAATTTTCAGCCGATTTTCACCGTTCAAATTTTAAACTATTCTGCTATTTCTGCTAATGATGGCTATGACTTTTGGTATTTTATGCTATTATACTTTTAAAAATATTAAGCTTTTTTCCTTTAATTTGTCCCATTGAAATGAATGGGAAACTTCCACAATTCTGCTAAAACTTGCTTGTTTTTGAAACTTAACTACATTCTCATACTTTCGCCTAGAACAACCATTCAAATTTTAAAATCTTCACAAATTATTGGGCTATTCATGAATGATTCAGCTTTTTCATATCTGTTACCGTTTTCATCTTATCCCTCTTTAAGTTTTGAGTTTCATTTTTGTGATTTTTCAGAAAATACATGCGTTGTTATGGTTGCTATGCACTTGGCTTCCAGTGTGCCACTGTAGGTTTCGCAGTCTTCTCTTCATGTCCGAACAACTTCTTGCTACTTGCTCAATTTTCACTCAACTTCCACAAATTATACATCAAAACGTAGGCATTTTTGCTGGCTTTCCGAAAATGTCACCATCATTGTTGTGAGATTTATAAAATTTTGGCAAATCTCCTCAGACCAACACAAAGTCTGAAAACTCTCCATAGAAAGTCAATGGAGAGTTTGTTCAAAATCACCGCTTGATTTCTGTAATGAGAGGCATATTCGAATTGTCATATCTCCTTAACGAAGCGAAGTTAAAACATGAGGCTTGTCCCAGTATATCTTCAGACACTCCTGACGCTCACAATTCAAGAATTTTTTTCTCACCTATTACCGTTCTGAGATGAGTTACACTTGTTTGAGGGTAGGAAATTCGTCCTTCGCTCAGATTTCTTCAGATTTCAAACTCTGGAAATGAACCACTTTTTTCTCTCGTCATATCTTTTTCATGGATTTCCACAGAGACCTGAAAATTTCCATGACTGTTCACCAAAGCCTGCTGTCTCTTACGGTGAAAGAATGATATCAATACTCCAAAAAGATTTAGAGTTAGAAAGCGTTGTTTGAGGGCAAGTCAAGGCAGTTTTCGCTTGCCTCTACTCAGTTATGGTGCATTACAAGTCAAATATCTTTAATAATTCATATTTTAATGATAAATTGTCAACAGTTGAAGATTCCCCCATCTCTTCTGAACAAAACGGTGTAAGAATGACCGTTCTAGCCCCTACGGTTAGGAAATTATGGCCATTTGTTTGAGAGGAATCCTCACTATGAGAAATACACTGCAGAAATCCTGTCTCTCTCTGTGCTGAGTGTGTAAAAACGGCTGCACCTGTTTTGGCGGGAAAAAGTACACAGCCTCTCTGATTGGTGGATTCAAATTTAGCAGCTTCCAGGCTGCTTGACTGACCTAGAAACTTGCTTGTCTCTCCCTATGTATGTGTGTGTGTGTGTGTGTGTGTGTGTGTGTGTGAGAGAGAGAGAGAGAGAGAGAGAGAAAGAGAGGGCGAGAGAGAGTTTTTATGGGAGCATCTTATTGTATGATTTAAATTCAATATATTTAGACTGGTTGACTGAATTTGATCCTGTGTGTGTCTCTCTGTGCTTGTGTGTTTCCATATGTGTACATATTTGTGATTGTGTGACTGTTATACTTTTTTTTGCTGATTTTTTTTCATTTAACAATTACATTTGAAGGATCCTTAGCATGTTCAGCATTTTTTCAGCTGTCCATTTTGCTTTTCCAATTTTTCTGTTTAAGTTATTACTATTGTGCTAAATCATACTATTTCTGCTATTTTACAAGATTTGTGCTAAATATAGTATTTCTGCCAAATATAGTATTTCTGATTAATTATAGTTTTTCTACCAAATCATAGTACAGTATTTTTGCTTTTCATAGGATTTTTTATAGGATATTTATATTGCTTAATATAGTATTTCTGCTTTTTATAGGATTTGTGCTTAATATAGTATTTTTGCTTTTTATAGGATTTGTGCTTAATACAGTATTTCTGCTAAATGTAGTATTTATGCTTAATCATACTATGTCTATATATTATTGCCAGGTCCTCTGTGAGGACTGAGACATTCAAATTTTTGTATCAGGGCCTGCACGGCTTCCCAGCCAGCCAATCATATCTGAGGTCTGCCCTTTCTTCTCTCGTCATATCTCAGCGACAGATGTACAAAGAGCAATGCAAATCACAGTCAAAGTACACCAAAGTCCGCTGATTCACCCAGTATAAGAATTATGCTTCTAGTCCACCTAGTTTTTGAGTTACATGACGTTTTGTAACTCCAAAAAACGGCGCTCTTTGCCTCTCACCGCGATCTAATTCTGACTGCTCATCACCCTGTTTTCCAGGTGCTCGCTCTCTTTCCCAGTGGCACAGTTTGTAATGACACAGGTCTGCAACCCAAAGGTCGTAGGTTCAATTCCACCTTGGTCAACATGTTTTTTTTACCTACAATTTACTACACTGTCACAGACCACTAATTCATATTGATCATTTACTACAATTATGCAAACTTTTATGATTTTAGCAGCTTTTCTAATATTGACCTCAGATTCTTGTTAACACTCCATGGCACAAATCCTCTTCCCTTTAGGCTCTGTGTATGTGTGTGTGTATCAATATTTCTCCCATTTTAAAGTATTACTCCTCTATAATTGTATTTCTGTTAAATCAAAGTACTTTTACTACATCTTAGTACTTCTGCTCAATCATAGTATTTTGCCAAATCATGGTTTTTGTGCTAAATCACAATATTTGTGTTATGTTATAGTATTACTACTAAGTGGAGGAATTTCTGTCATGTTACAGTATATGTGCTGATTACAGTATTTCTGTATAATAGAATTTTGGCAAATCTCCTCAGACCAACACAAAGTCTGGAAACTCTGCATAGAAAGTCAATGGAGAGCTTGGTCAAAATCACCGCTGGATTTCTCTAATGAGAGGCATTTTCAAATCTTCATATCTCCTGAACGCAGCGAAGTTAAGATATGAGGCTTGTGCCAATATATCTTCAGACACTCCTGACGCTCACAATTCAAGAAATTCTTTCTCACCTATTACCATTTGGCCATGAATTGGGTTTGTTTGAGGGTAGGAAATTCATCCCTCGCTCAGATTTCTTCGGATTTCAAACTCTGGAAATGAGGCACTTTTTTCTCTCGTCATATCTTTTTTATGGATTTCCACAGAGACCTGAACATTTCCATGACTCTTCACCAAAGCCTGCTGTCTCTTACGGTGAAAGAATGATATCGATACTCCAAATAGATTTTGAGTTAGAAAGCGTTGTTTGAGGGCAAGTCAAGGCAGTTTTTGCTTTGTTCTACTCAGTTATGGTGCATTAGAAGTCAAATATCTTTAATAATTCATATTTTAATGATAAGTTGTCAACACTTGAATATTCCCCCATCTCTTCTGAACAAAACGGTGTAAGAATGACCGTTCTAGCCCCTACGGTTAGGAAATTATGGTCATTTGTTTCAGGGGAGTCCTCACTATGAGAAATAGACAGCACAAATCCTGTCTCTGTGCTGCGTGTGTGCACCTGTTTTGGCGGGAAATAGTACACAGCCTCTCTGATTGGTGGATTCAAATTCAGCAGCTCCCAGGCTGCTTGACTGAGCTAGAAACTTACTTCTCTCTCCCTGTGTGTGTGTGTGTGTGTGTGTGTGTGTGTGTGTGTGTGTGTGTGTGTGTGTGTGTGACAGAGAGAGAGAGAGAGAGAGAGAGAGAGAAAGCCTTTTAATGGGGTGATCTCATTGTAAGATTTAAATTCAATATATTTAGACTGGTTGACTAAATTGGATCTTGTGTGTGTGTCTCTCTGTGCATGTGTGTTTCCTTATGTGTACATATTTGTGATTGTGTGGCTGTTATATATTTTTTTGCTGATTTTTTTCATTTAACAAGTATATTTGAGGGACCCTCAGCATGTTCAGCATTTTTTCAGCTGTCCATTTTGCTTTTCCAATTTTTCTGTTTAAGTTATTACTATTATGCTAAATCATACTATTTCTGCTATTTTATAGGATTTGTGCAAAATATAGTATTTCTGATTAATTATAGTTTTTCTACCAAATCATAGTACAGTATTTCTGCTCTTTATAGGATTTGTGCTAAAACATAGTATTTCTACTAAATGTAGTATTTATGCTTAATCATACTATTTCTATATATTACTGCCAGGTCCCCAGGCAGCCAATCCTCTGTGAGGCCTGAGACATTCAAATTTACATATCAGGGCCTGCACGGCTTCCCAGCCAGCCAATCATATCTTAGGGATGAGACATTCAAATTTACAAATCAGGGCCTGGACTGCTTCCCAGCCAGCCAATCATATATGTGGGTTGAGGCAATCAAATTTGCATATTGGGGCCTTCGTGGCTTCTAATCCAACAAGTCATCCATGTCATATATCTCTAAAAATCCATATTTTAATGATAAATTGTCAACAGTTGAAGATTCCTCACTCTCTTCTGAACAAAACGGTGTAAGAATGACCATTCTAGCCCCTACGGTTAGGAAATTATGGTCATTTGTTTCAGGGGAGTCCTCACTATGAGAAATAGACTACAAAAATCCTGTCTCTGTGCTGCGTGTGTACACCTGTTTTGGCGGGAAAAAGTACACAGCCTCTCTGATTGGTGGATTCAAATTTAGCAGCTCCCAGGCTGCTTGACTGACCTAGAAACTTGCTTCTCTCGCCGTGTGTGTGTGTGTGTGTGTGTGTGTGTGTGTGTGTGTGTGTGTGTGTGTGTGTGGTGTGTGTGTGTGAGACACACAGAGAGAGAGAGAGAAAGCCTTTTACAGTATTCTGTAAACTTTTATGATTTTACCAGCTTTTCTAATATGGACCTCAGATTCTTGTTAACACTCCATGGCACAAATACTCTTCCCTTTAGGCTCTGTGTATGTGTGTGTGTATCAATATTTCTCCCATTTTAAAGTATTACTCCTCCATAATTGTATTTCTGTTAAATCAAAGTACTTTTACTACGTCTTAGTACTTCTGCTCAATCATAGTATTTCTGCTAAATCATAGTATTTTGCCAAATCTTGTTTTTTGTGCCAAATCATAACATTTGTCTTCTGTTATAGTATTACTACTAAGTGGAGGAATTTTTGTCTTGTTACAGTATATGTGCTGATTACAGTATTTGTGCTAAATCATAGTATTTCTACTATATTATATTTTTCTTTCCAAGTATAGCATTTTTCTGCTATATAAGTGTATTCTGCTATGTTATAATATTTGTGCTAAACCAGACTATTTGTGCTAAAACATAGTCTTAATTTAAAATTACAATATTCATAGTTCATCACAGTGTCTCTGGTAAAACACAGTATTTCTGCTATGTTGTACTATTTTTCTAAATCATAGTGTTTCCATAATGTTTAAGTATTTCTGGCTAAATATATTCTTTCTGTTATCTTATCCTAAAGTCTTGTATTTTTGAGAAGTTATAATGTTTCTGTTAAGTTGCAATATTTCTGCTAAGTTCTGCTATGCTATTGTATTTCTGCCAAGTATTATGTTTCCTCTAAGTTATTGCAGTTCTGCTAAGTTATTACATTTTAGCCACGTTCCGTTTAGCCACGTGTATTTAGCAGAATTTTTCAGTTTCTTTACGGCCATACAATTTTTGCAGCTTTTCATCTTTTTCAGTCATTTTCAGCAGACAGCTTCAGCGTTAAGGCATCCACACAGCATTTTCGCAGGAAATGCAAATTTTTCTAGTTATTATTGTTCTCCATCTTCCGCCTAAATTTCGGCACGTATCACGCCCCGCAGTTTTGAGACAAGCTTCATATATGTTACCTCATTTTGTGCGGCCGGATCTGGAATGGTGTGCTATGACTTTTGGTGTTTATGAATTTTATAGTTTTTTAAATATTAATATTTTAGTGAAAATGTTCCCGCGCTCCTCTGCCGAACAGTTTTGACATTAGGGTTACATATGTTAGATCATTTTGTGCGGCTGGAGCTGGACTATTATGTCATGACTTTTGGTGTTTATGACTTTTATAGTTTTTTAAATATTAATATTTTAGTGCAAATTTAGGCCAATTCATCTTTTGGCGCCAAATAAACAGACTTCATTTGTGGTGTGTTGGCGCCATCTTTTGGTCCCATTGAAACAAATTTCAAACTTCATTTGTGGTGTGTTGGCTCTCTCTAGTGGTATGCCGGGAGTGGTACAGCCTGTCGACCCTTATTTGGATACCGTAATGATGACAATATCAATGGCGCGCACAGCCTCGCTGCTTTCAGGAACCATTGGAGGTTTTAAGGTTGCGCGAACCATTGAATAGTTACGGTAAACACAATGGCTTCTATGCTTGGTGGAAAACTCCATATCCCACAATTCATAGCACACCTCTGCCGAGTTAAACAATGGCAGCCACCACTTCGTTTTATATGTCTTTTATTAGTGTTTCTAGGTCACAAAATCAACTTTTAAGATATTTTCAGGCGAGAATATAGGTGTGTAAACTTCAAATATCTGCTTGTTTTATCATATTAGCGACAGTGCTCTGACGACCTCGGTCCTGCCTGACAGCTAGCCGGCTACCTAGCTAGCTGCCGCACTTGGCTGCAAATGCACAGCGAGGGGACTCTCTCTCTCCTTTCACCTCCCCGGTCTCTCGCAAATGCTCGCACAGAATCGGAGTTACAGCTGGATGTGGAAAAAATAACTGAGTTGTTTGGTGGTGCTATAATGCGGAGCTACAACAGTGGGCAGCTATCCACCGGTGTATGACAGAAAGGACATGCCGCGACCGCCGATCGACCGGTGTTTGCTAACGCGGAGGTCAATCGTGGATCAGGGAAAGCGAAGGCAGGAGCGTGAGGTGAACTGAATTTCAGGTAAGAAGTTATGAACTGCACTCTATTTGGGTCAGATATAAACCGAGTTTAGGTGTAGTTTGTTTTCATTGTGCTGACTTTTTACAATCGTACTGCGTGCTAGCTAGCACGACGGGAGTTTGTATACAGCTGTGTGCGCGCTAAGTTACTGACGTTGGACTTTATTTTATTCATAAGGGTTCGTTCGTAGAGTTGCCGTACAAACGGAATCGTGCCACATTCAGAGAAAATATTACGATTTATTCTGTCGTTACGAAGCCTCCCCTGTCATTCTCTGCCTGTTGCAACTTCAATCATGAAACTGATCAATGATCGGCTTTTCGCTCTTGTTTGTTTATCGCCTAAACAACAGCTGCACGTTTAAGCTTGATCAGCTGTTGTTAGAATTCATTTGCTTCTAATTTCTAGTATCAGCTGATGTTGATGTGGAAAAAATAACTGAGTTGTTTGGTGGTGGAGCTACAACAGAGGGCAGCTATCCACCGGTGTGTGACAGAAAGGACATGCCGCGAACGAGACATAAAAGGCGGTGAGGCTACCGCCGATCGACCGGTGTTTGCTAACGCGGAGGTCAATCGTGGATCAGGGAAAGCGAAGGCAGGAGCGTGAGGTGAACTGAATTTCAGGTAAGAAGTTATGACCTGCACTCTATTTGGGTCAGATATAAACCGAGTTTAGGTGTAGTTTATTTTCGTTGTGCTGACTTTTTCAGTCACTTACAATAACTCGTACTGCGTGCTAGCTAGCACGACAGAGTTTGTATACAGCTGTGTGCGCGCTAAGTTACCGATGTTGAACTTTATGAGAGCCTCTCCTGTCATAACTTCAGTCATGAAACTGATCAATGATCGGCTTTTCTCTCTTGTTTGTTTATCGCGCTAAACAACAGCAGCATGTTTAAGCTTGATCAGCTGTTGTTAGAATTCATTTGCTTTTAATTTCTAGTATCAGCTGATGTTTGCTGCAGCCACAGCTGTAAAAACGGCTGTTCCAAACCAGATGTCCTTACTGAATCATCAGAGCTGAACTGGTGATGGAGAAACAGGTTTACCCTTAGGTGACATGAATGAGTTGAAGGGAAGTTATGAACTGTTTCTGAGAGACAAACACCAAGCTCCTTTTTTTGTGTAGCTGACAGCTGGTAACTGTGCAGGGGCGGATCTAGCAAAGCTTTTGCCAGGGGGGCCAGGTAGGGCATTAACAGAGAAAGGTGGACACAAAGATATACTTTTCTTTCTTACTCTCATATAAAATATTTAGCTTTTATTAAATAGTTATCTGAATCTTACAACCAAAGTTTGTATAATAATACACAAGATTGGCTGTAGACCATTGTTCATCATTCAGAACACTGTGTAAAAATAACAAAAAACAAAAAGTGAATGCAAAAGTGCATAAATATTTATTTTACGTGTTTCATGTGTGTGGCGGGGCGTGGTCTGCAGTGCCGCTGCAGGGGAGGTGGACCCACCTGAGCGGCACCTGCAATCACGCCTCTCGGGCGTAGTCTGTGCTCTCTCGGCTGTTTTTTGGGTGTGTGTCGGGCTGTGAGTTGAAAAGCTACAGCCGGCTGTTTGGGTACACCAACCATGTGTGAAAAGTGGTCCATAACGTAATGATTCAAAGCGTGTTCATGCAAACATTGTCGGATCTGCCGTGGTACAATGGGACTTCTGCTCATGAACCTGTGTGCACAGCGTCTGCAAATCGGCGCCATACGAAGTAACTTCATCTTTACCCAAAACTGTAAGCTGTCATCTGTGAGGCGCGAGCGGTGTTTGTTTTTACCATAGTTCATGGTGGAGAATGGCTGCTCTGCTGAGTTTTGCTCTCTGTAGCTGTATGAATGGCAGACTACACTGATTACCAGCGGCATAGGCACACATAAAATTTCTTCTGAAATTTTCCCTTTCTAGTTGTGTGGATGCTGGAGGCATCCACACTATTGAGTTCCTGTTTCTCTTTATTCTTTATTGTGTGGATGCCTCAAGGCATCCACACTATTGTTTTCCTGTTTCTCTTTATTCTTTATCTTTATTCTTCTAGTTGCTCCGTTCTTTGCCGATTAACTACTCCCTCAGTTTTCAGCCGATTTTCTCAGTTCAAACTTTAAAAAATTCTGCTCTTTCTGCTAATGTGTGCTATGACACATTATCAATGTGGTCACTTGTTTCTGCTCGCTGTGCTGAGCTGTGTTTTAGCTCAGTGAGATGAGCAGCCGTTCTCAGACTGGGAGGCCTGGGTTCAAATCCCGCTTATGGCAACATTTCTTTCAGTTAACAATTAAACTTTTTTAACTCTTTTTAACTCAATTTCAGCTTTTTCACCCCTTTTCAGCAAAATTTTCAGTTTTTCCACCACTTTTCAGCACAAATCCCAGCTTTTTCAGCTATTTTCAGCAAAAACCTCTTTTCAGCAGAATTCTGAAAAAAGTTCTGCAGAACTCTTTCAGCAGAAATTCTGCTGATTGAAGTCTTTAGCAGAATTTTCACCTCTTTTCAGCCTAAATTCTGCCTATTCACCTCCTCTGCAAAATTTTCAGCCTTTTCACCTCTTATTAGCACAAATCTCAGCTGTTTTCAGAAAAAACTCTTTTGAGCAGAATATCTGCTGATTCATCTCTTTTCAGCGCAACGTTCTGCTTCTTTACCTCTTTTCAGCAGAAATTCTGCTGATTCACTTCTTTTCTGCAAAATTTTCAGCCTTTTCTCCTCTTATCAGCACAATTCTCAGCTTCTGCTGATTTCAGCAAAATTGTCCGTCTCTCCACCTCTTTTTTTTGTGCAAATGACTTTGGTTCAGTGAGATGAGTAGCTGCCTTTAGACTAGGAGGGCCAGGTTCGAATCCTGCTCAGGGCAATATTTTTTTTTTTCACCACCATACAACTTTTTGCAACTTTTCATCTTTTTCAGGTTTTCAGCAGACAGCTTCAGCGTTAAGGCATCCACACAGCATTTTCGCAGGAAATGCAAATTTTTCTAGTTATTATTATTATTGTGTGGATGCCCTCAAAGGGCTTCCACACTATTGAGTTCCTGTTTCTCTTTATTCTTTATTATTATTCTTAGGACTTCCGTACGTTTTTTGCCGTTGAACTACTTCCTCAGTTTTCAACCGATTTTCTCAGTTCAAACTCTATACTGTTCTGCTATTTCTGCTAATGTGTGCTATGACTTTTGGTGTTTATTACTCTTATACTTTTTAAAATATTACACTTTTTTCCTTTAATTTGTCCCATTGAAATGAATGGAAAACTTCCACAATTCTGCTAAAACTTGCTTGTTTTTGAAACTTAACTACTTTGTCATACTTTCACCTAGAAACTCCATTCAAACTTTAAAATGTTCTCAGACTATTGGGCTATTCCTATCTGATTCAGCTTTTTCAGATCTTCTACCATTTTAATTTTATACCTCTTTAAGTTTTCAGTTGCAAAATTGTGATTTTTCAGAAAATACATGCGTTGTTATGGTTGCTATGCAATTAACTCAGAGTGTGCACTCGTCCTTTCTGAATTTTCTCTTCATGTCTGAACAACTTCTTGCTACTCGCTCAATTTCCACTCAACCCCCACAAATTATACATCAAGACGTAGGTATTTTTGCTGGCTTTCACAAAATGTCACTATGATTGTTGTGGGACTTATAGATTTTTTGCAAATCTCCTCAGAGTAACATAAAGTCTCAAAACTCTCCATAGAAACTCAATGGAGAGTTTCTTCAAAATCAGCGCTGGAATTCTCTAATGAGAGGCATTTTCAAATCGTCATATCTCCTTAACGAAACAAAGTTGAGACATGACGCTTGTGCCAATATATCTTCAGACATCCCTGATGCTCACAATTCACGAATTTTTTCCTCACCTATTACCGTTTGGCCATGAATTACACTTGTTTGAGGGTAGGAAATTTTTCCCTCGCTCAGATTTCTTCAGATTTCAAACTCTGGAAATGAGGCACTTTTTTCTCTCATCATATCTTTTTGATTGATTTCAACAGAGACCTGAAACTTTCCATGACTGTTCACCAAAGCCTGCTGTTTCTTACGGTGAAAGAATGATTTTGATGCTCCATATAGATTTAGAGTTACAAAACGTTGTTTGAGGGCAAGTCAAGGCAGTTTTGCTTTGCCTCTACTCAGTTACAGTGTATTACAAGTCATATATCTTCAATAATTTATATTTTATCTCTGAATTATGAAGGCCTGAAGTTTTCCCCATCTCTTCTGAACAAATCGGTGTCAGAATGAGCGTTCTAGCCCCTACGGTTAGGAAATTATGGCCATTTGTTCGAGGGGAATCCTGAATGTGAGAAATACACTGCAGAAAACTCATAGCTGTCTCTGTGTCTGTGTGTGTAAGGGCTGATTACAGCAGGTGCAGCCAATTTAGCTGACCTAGATATACCAAGCCCAGACTCTTGACAGCCCCTGTACACTTTGCTCTATGTGTATGTGTGTGAGTATCAATATTTCTCCCATGTTAAAGTATTACTCCTCCATAATAGTATTTGTGCTAAATCAAAGTACTTCTACTACATCTTAGTACTTCTGCTCAATCATAGTATTTCTGCTAAATCATAGTATTTTTGAAAAATCATGGTATTTGTGCCAAATCATGGTTTTGGGGCAGAACCATAATATTTATTTTATGTTATGAGATTACTACTAAGTGCAGGAATGTCTGTTATGTTATAGTTTATGTGCTGAATATAGTATATCTGCCAAATCATAGTATTTATCCCAAATCATAGTATTTATGCAAAATTACAGTATTTCTGCTAAAAAGCAGAAATAGTACCTTTTAGCAGAAATTTCTGTGAAAAGATATTATTTATGTTAAAACATAGTATTTCTGCTAAATCATAGTATTTCTGCCAAATCATAGTATTTGTACTTATTCATAGTACTTGTGCCAAATCATAGTATTTGTACCCAATCATAGTATTTCTGCAATATGATCGTATTTGTGCCAAATCATGGTATCTTTTTGCCAAATCATGGTATTTGTGCCAAATCATGTTATTTGTGGCCAGTTAAAATTTCTGTTATATTAGTGTTACTACTAAGTCGTAGAATTTCTGTTATGTTATAGTATATCTGCTGATTATAGTATATGTGCCAAATAATAGTATTTATAGCAAATAATATTATTACTGCCCAACATAGTATTTCTTGTAGAATTTGTAGTAGTAGTTGTTGTAGTATTTGTGCAAAAACATAGAATTTCTGCAAAATCATAGTATATCTGTTATGTTATAGTATTACTACTAAGGCATAGTATTCCTACCAAATCATAGCATTCCAAATCATAGTATTACTGCAATTCCATAGTATTTGAGCGAAATCGTAGTATTTGTGCAAAAACATACTATGTCTGCAAAATCACATTATATCTGTTATGTTATAGTATTACTACTAAGGCATACTATTTCTACCAAATCATAGTATTCCTTCAAAATCATAATATCACTGCAATTTCATAGTATTTGAGCGAAATTGTAGTATTTGTACTAAATCATGGTACTTGTACCAAATCATAGTATTTTTTGCAAATCATATTATTTGAACCAAAACATTGTATTTGTACGAAGTCATAGTATTTCTTCTAAATCATAGTATTTCACCCAAATCTCAGTAGTTGTGCTAAAACCCAGTATTATTGCCAAATCGTAGTATTTGTACTGAAACATAGTATTTGTGCCAATAAGAGTATTTGTACTAAATCATAGTACTTGTGCCAAATCATAGTATTTCTGCCATATTGTGCTAGTTGTGCAAAAACATAGACTGTCTGCAAAATCATAGTATATCTGTTATGTTATAGTATTACTACTAAGTCACAGTATTTCTGCCAATTCGTAGTATTTGTACTAAATCATACTACTCGTGCCAAATCATAGTATTGAAATCAAAATATAGTATTTGTACCAAAGCATTGTATTTGTACGAAGTACAGTATTTCTGCCAAATCATAGAATTACTGCAATTTCATAGTATTTTGAGGAATCCCTTTTGTTATAGTATTACTTCTAAGTCATAGTATTTCTGCTTTGTCATAGTATTACTGCTATTTCATAGTATTTGAGTGAAATTACAGTGTTTCTGCAAAAACATTGTATTTCTGCAAAATCATAGTATTTCTCTCATCTTAAAGTACTCAATTATTGTATTTGTGCCAAAGTTTAGTATTTCTGCCAAATGATATTATCTCTGCTAAATCATAGTGTCTGCCAAATCATAGTATTTGTGCCAAATTATGGGATTTTGCCAAAACATGGTACTTGTGCCAAAATATAGTATTTGTGCCCAATTAATATTTCTGTTATGTTATAGTATTACTACTAAGTCGTAGAATTTCTGTTATGTTCTGCCAAATCATAGTATTACGGCTATTTCAAAGTATTTGAGTGAAATTACAGTGTTTCTGCAAAAACATTGTATTTCTGCTAAATCATAGTATTTCTGTTATCTTAAAGTACTTGCACTCAATTATAGTATTTGTGCCAAAGTTTAGTATTTCTGCCAAATCATATTATCTCTGCTAAATCATAGTGTCTGCCAAATCATAATATTTGTGCCTAAGCGCAGCATTTGTACCAAAACATAGTATTGCTGCTATATCATAGTATTTGAGCCAAATCATAGTATATGTCCTAAAGCATAGTATTTCAACAAAATCACAGTATTTCTGCTATGTTATAGTATTTGTGCTTGTTGAAAAACCTGTGTTAGTGTGAGCTACATTACCCAGCAGCCTCTGAGCAGTGAGGGAATTCATGAGCTAGATGGTCTTCCTTCGTTCCTGGGCTAACGATTGAGGAGAGAGCTGCTGGGAAGGGGAGCAAATAGCCCATCCTGTATTTGTTGGGGATGGTGTGTGTCACATAAACGTGAGTTAATGTTCCATGCTTAAGATGTTTACCCTGCTACTTGTGTGTATTGGTTTTAGTTACCTTTAGCGTATGTGCTAGTTAGCGATAGCTATGGCAGCACAGTTATTTGATTGTTTTGGGCTTGTTCCTGCTTTGTTTGTTCCCCCTGCAAATTTATGTGAATTTGTACACTGTAATATTGCTGTATTACGTAGTGGCTAAGTAGGAGGCTGACTGTTACTAAGTGCATCAGTGTACATAGGTCATCTCTTGTGTTGGAGTGCCCTCTTGTGGCGCCTTTTGGGTAGTGCCTTAGTAAACGTGAACACTGCAAAGAAGTGGTATCAGACTGGTTTGTAGTGGAGGAATTTGTTGCCAGTTTCTTTCATCTTTAATCCGTATTCATGTTGTAATGTAGTAGTACCACAATATGGCAGAAACACTATGTTTTGGCACAAATACTTTGATTTGGTATACTTTAGCTTCTTAACCCCTTTCAGCAAAATTTTCATTTTTTTCACCCCTTTTCAGCACAAATTCCAGCTTTTTTGGCGGTTTTCAGAAAAAAAAACTCTTTTCAGCAGAAACTCTGCTGATTCATCTCTTTTCAGCGCAAGTTTCTGCTTCTTTGCCTCTTTTCTGCAGAAATTCTGCTGATCCACCTCTTTTCTGCAAAACTTTCAGCCTTTTCACCTGTTATCAGCACAATTCTCAGCAGCTTCTGCTCATTTCAGCAGAATTGTCCGTCTCTCCACAACAACTTTTTGCAACTTTTCATCTTTTTCAGCTTTTCAGCAGACAGCTTCAGCGTCAAGGCATCCACACAGCATTTTCGCAGGAAATGCAAATTTTTCTAGTTGTGTGGATGCCCTAAAAGGGCTTCTACTACTCCCTCAGTTTTTGTGCTATTTTCACCGTTCAAATCTTAAAAAATTCTGCTCTTTCTGCTCTTTCCGGCAATGACTTTTGGTGCTCATAACTTCTATACTTTTTGAGATATTGAATTTTCTTTGCAATATTTTTTGCCCATTTCTGCCATATTATCAGTGGCCTCACTGATTTTCCTTGCCGGGTTGACCTGTGTTTTAGCTCAGTGAGATGAGCGTCCGTTCTCAGACTGGGAGGCCCGGGTTCAAATCCCGCTTATGGCAACATTTCTTTCAGTTAACAATTAAACTTTTTTTACTCTTTTCAACACAAATTTCAGCTTTTTCACCCCTTTTCACCAGAATTTTCAGTTTTTTCACCACTTTTCAGCACAAATCCCAGCTTTTTCAGCTGTTTTCAGCAAAAACATCTTTTCAGCAGAATTCTGAAAAGAGTTCTGCAGAACTTTTTTTCAGCAGAAATTCTGCTGATTGAACTGTTTTCAGCAGAATTTTCACCTCTTTTAAGGCCAAATTCTGCTTATTCACCTCTTCTGCAAAATTTTCAGCCTTTTCACCTCTTATTAGCACAAATCTCAGCTGTTTTCAGGAAAAACTTTTTTGAGCAGAAATTCTGCTGATTCATCTCTTTTCAGTGCAACTTTCTGCTTCTTTACCTCTTTTCAGCAGAAATTCTGCTGATTCACCTCTTTTCTGCAAAATTTTCAGCCTTTTCTCCTCTTATCAGCACAATTCTCAGCAGCTTCTGCTCATTTGAGCAGAATTGTCAGTTTCTCCACCTCTTTTTTGTCAGAGTGAGTTTAGCTCAGTGAGATGAGTAGCTGCCTTGAGACCAGGAGGGCCAGGTTCGAATCCCAGTCATGGCAAAACCTGTTTTCAGTTTTCTCTTTTGTTCTTTTGTTCTGCCTCTTTTCTGCAGAAATTCTGCTGATTTACCTCTTTTCTGCAAAATTTTCAGCCTTTTCACCTCTTCTCAGCAGAATTGTCGGTCTCTCCTCCTCTTTTTTGAGAGAGTGAGTTTAGCTCATTGAGATGAGCAGCTGCCTTGAGACCAGGAGGGCCAGGTTCGAATCCTGCTCAGGCCGACATGTTTTTTTTCACCACCATGCAACATTTTGCAACTTTTCATCTTTTTCAGCTTTTCAGCAGACAGCTTCAGCGTTAAGGCATCCACACAGCATTTTCGCAGGAAATGCAAATTTTTCTAGTTCCACTATATTATTCTAGTTGCTTCCGTACACTTTTTGGCACTTAACTACTCCCTCAGTTCTTATCCGATTTTCGCCATTCAAACTTTAAAAAATTCTGCTCTTTCTGCTAATGCCGGCTATGACTTTTGGTGCTCATAACTTCTATACTTTTTGAGATATTGAATTTTTTTTGCAATATTTATTGCCCATTTCTGCCATATTATCAGTGGCCTCACTGATTTTCCTTGCCGGGTTGACCTGTGTTTTAGCTCAGTGAGATGAGCATCCGTTCTCAGACTGGGAGGCCCGGGTTCAAATCCCGCTTATGGCAACATTTCTTTCAGTTAACAGTTAAACTTTTTTAACACTTTTCAACACAAATTTAAGCTTTTTCACCCCTTTTCAGCAGAATTTTCAGTTTTTTCACCTCTTATCAGCACAATTCTCAGCAGCTTCTGCTAATTTCAGCAGAATTGTCAGTCTGTCCACCTCTTCTCTGTGAGAATGAGTTTGGGTCAGTGAGATGAGTAGCTGCTTTGAGCCTGGTAGGGCCAGGTTCGAATCCTGCTCAGGGCAACATTTTTTTTTCACCACCATGCAACTTTTCATCTTTTTCAGCTTTTCAGCAGACAGCTTCAGCGTTAAGGCATCCACACAGCATTTTCACAGGAAATGCAAATTTTTCTAGTTGTGTGGATGCCCTAAAGGGCTTCCACACTATTGTTTTCCTGTTTCTCTTTATTCTTTATTCCACCTTATTCCAGTTGCTTCCGTACACTTTTTGGCACTTAACTACTGCCACAGTTTTTAGCCGATTTTCGCCATTCAAACTTTAAAAAATTCTGCTCTTTCTGCTAATGCCGGCTATGACTTTTGGTGCTCATAACTTCTATACTTTTTGAGATATTGAATTTTTTTTGCAATATTTTTTGCCCATTTCTGCCATATTATCAGTGGCCTCACTGATTTTCTTTGCCGGGAAGACCTGTGTTTTAGCTCAGTGAGATGAGCAGCCGTTCTCAGACTGGGAGGCCCGGGTTCAAATCCCGCTCATGGCAACATTTCTTTCAGTTAACAGTTAAACTTTTTTAACTCTTTTCAACACAAATTTAAGCTTTTTCACCCCTTTTCAGCACAATTTTCAGCTTTTTCACCACTTTTCAGCACAAATCCCAGCTTTTTCAGCTGTTTTCAGCAAAAACCTCTTTTCAGCAGAAATTCTGCTGATTGAACTCTTTTCAGCAGAATTTTCACCCCTTTTCAGCCCAAATTCTGCTTATTCACCTCTTCTGCAAAATTTTCAGCTTTTTCCCCTATTATCAGCACAAATTTCAGCTGTTTTCAGAAAAAACTCTTTTGAGCAGAAATTCTGCTGATTCATCTCTTTTCAGCGCAACTTTCTGCTTCTTTACCTCTTTTCAGCTGAAATTCTGCTGATTCACCTCTTTTCTGCAAAATTTTCAGCCTTTTCACCTCTTATCAGCACAATTCTCAGCATCTTCTGCTCATTTAAGCAAAATTGTCAGTCTCTCCACCTCTTCTTTGTCAGAATGACTTTGGCTCAGTGAGATGAGTTGCTGCCTTAGGACCTGGAGGGCCAGGTTTGAATCCTGCTTAGGGCAATGTTTTTTTTTTAGCAAAAATTTCTCTGTCTTTACCCCTTTCAGTAGAAGTTTTTGGCTTTTCACCACTTTTCAGCAAACATTTTCTGCTTCTTCACCTGTTTTCAGCAGAATTTTCAGTTTCTTCACCGCCATATAACTTTTTGCAAGTTTTCAACTTTTTCAGCTTTTTCAGCAGGCAACTTCAGCATTAAGGCATCCACACAGCATTTTCGCAGGAAATGCAAATTTTTCTAGTTCTTTATTATTCCTCTAGTTGCTTCCGTACACTTTTTGGCACTTAACTACTGCCACAGTTTTTAGCCGATTTTCGCCATTCAAACTTTAAAAAATTCTGCTCTTTCTGCTAATGCCGGCTATGACTTTTGGTGCTCATAACTTCTATACTTTTTGAGATATTGAATTTTTTTTGCAATATTTTTTGCCCATTTCTGCCATATTATCAGTGGCCTCACTGATTTTCTTTGCCGGGAAGACCTGTGTTTTAGCTCAGTGAGATGAGCAGCCGTTCTCAGACTGGGAGGCCCGGGTTCAAATCCCGCTCATGGCAACATTTCTTTCAGTTAACAGTTAAACTTTTTTAACTCTTTTCAACACAAATTTAAGCTTTTTCACCCCTTTTCAGCACAATTTTCAGCTTTTTCACCACTTTTCAGCACAAATCCCAGCTTTTTCAGCTGTTTTCAGCAAAAACCTCTTTTCAGCAGAAATTCTGCTGATTGAACTCTTTTCAGCAGAATTTTCACCCCTTTTCAGCCCAAATTCTGCTTATTCACCTCTTCTGCAAAATTTTCAGCTTTTTCCCCTATTATCAGCACAAATTTCAGCTGTTTTCAGAAAAAACTCTTTTGAGCAGAAATTCTGCTGATTCATCTCTTTTCAGCGCAACTTTCTGCTTCTTTACCTCTTTTCAGCTGAAATTCTGCTGATTCACCTCTTTTCTGCAAAATTTTCAGCCTTTTCACCTCTTATCAGCACAATTCTCAGCATCTTCTGCTCATTTAAGCAAAATTGTCAGTCTCTCCACCTCTTCTTTGTCAGAATGACTTTGGCTCAGTGAGATGAGTTGCTGCCTTAGGACCTGGAGGGCCAGGTTTGAATCCTGCTTAGGGCAATGTTTTTTTTTTAGCAAAAATTTCTCTGTCTTTACCCCTTTCAGTAGAAGTTTTTGGCTTTTCACCACTTTTCAGCAAACATTTTCTGCTTCTTCACCTGTTTTCAGCAGAATTTTCAGTTTCTTCACCGCCATATAACTTTTTGCAAGTTTTCAACTTTTTCAGCTTTTTCAGCAGGCAACTTCAGCATTAAGGCATCCACACAGCATTTTCGCAGGAAATGCAAATTTTTCTAGTTCTTTATTATTCCTCTAGTTGCTTCCGTACACTTTTTGGCACTTAACTACTTCCTCAGTTTTCAGCCGATTTTCTCAGTTCAAACTCTTTACTGTTCTGCTCTTTCTGCTAATGATGGCTATGACTTTTGGTGTTTATTACTATTATACTTTTTAAAATATTACACTTTTTTCCTTTAATTTGTCTCATTGAAATGAATGGAAAACTTCCACAATTCTGCTAAAACTTGCTTGTTTTTGAAACTTAACTACTTCTTCATGCTTTCACCTAGAAACTCCATTCAAACTTTAAAACGTTCTCAACTTATTGGGCTATTCCTGTCTGATTCAGCTTTTTCAGATCTTCTACCGTTTTAATCTTATCTCTCTTTAAGTTTTCAGTTGCAAAATTGTGATTTTTCAGAAAATACATGCGTTGCTATGGTTGCTATGCAATTAAGTCAGAGTGAGTGCTGGTCCGTTCTGAATTTTCTCTTCATGTCTAAACAACTTCTTGCTACTCACTCAATTTCCACTCAACCCTCACAAATTATACATCAAAACGTAGGTATTTTTGCTGGCTTTCAGACAATGTCACTATCTTTATTGTGAGGTTTACCGTTTTCTCTCATTTTGCCTCGGAGTGACACAAGGTCTGACAAGTCCCCATTCAAAGTCTATGGGGAGGTTTTCAAATTCAGAGCTGAAATTCTGTAACGGGAGGCATTTTCAAATTGCCATATCTCTTTAACAAAGCAAAGTTAGGACATCCTAAGTAAAAAAAATAAGTTTTTAGACACAATTTAAAAGACTTGATAGACTCGGAGGTACGAATATGAGCGGGGAGGTCATTCCAGAGTCTAGGTGCTACGGTATCAAAGGCCCGGTCACATCTAGACTTAGGACAAGACCTTGGTTGTGTTAGGAGCATCTGATTGCAAGATCCTCGCCTCTGTCAGTGCGCCCCAGGGCAGCTGTGGCTACAATGTAAGTAAGTAAGTAGATGTAACCCACATAAAAATCTGAATCGAAATCTTAAATTCCAATTGGAGCGTGTCCGTGAAGGCATCGCGACGCGTCATGACGCACGCCACGCCGCGAGTCTGCACGTGCCTGTTGTGACCAATTACATTCGCGAGGCACCAATATATGCCTTCCGGGTTGTCGCCTCGAAAAGATGCGGGGGAGAGGCGGTAGCGGATAGAAGCAACAGGTACGTGGGCGAACGCTCTTCGCTGTTTACTATCTTGGCTTGTCTTTGAATTAATTGTGGATTGCGTTCAACAGTACTTTGATACCGCCGCGGGTAGATGCGTGGGGGCTGGTTTGTGACATCGCACGTAGTGAATGGTGAGTTGAGTCTGAATGTCTGTTGTATTTGTAACCTGTATCAGTATGCCAGTGCTATTAGCTGATGGGATAGCTAAGGCTGAGGCCTACCACATTACTACTACTCTCACTCTATGTGGTTGTAGTTTTGTTATTAGAGATTGTTATTTATTTTAATTTATTATAATGGTTGGATATGTATTTGTTGTATATTTGTATTTTCTCATGAACCTTATTGTGTATACTGGAACTAAAGCTAGCTTGGGGGAAATTTAGATGAATTTTGCTAATAGTGGTCCTGTGATTATAGTGCAGGCTAGTGGTGCCTTGGGGAGACCACAGCGACACCACTACTTTGGATGGCGAGCTAGGCCCAACGAGCCAGAACCCCAGCTACAACTTCCTGCGGTCTGGTAGGAGGCTGCTGTGGCCTACACTCTCCCCCCCTGGTTTTCAGTCCTCTGAATCTCACTTCTGGGATCTCAGTTTTGGAATCTCAGTTCTGATCATCACACTCCCAAGTTCAATCTGTTACAGACTGTTATGCGCATTGGATTTATATCAATCATGAAATAGCAACTTTATGGACATTGTCTGCCGGGGGTTGGAGGAGGTTGCTGCACCATTGTGCAGCTGATACTTTACAAGCTTGAATTACGTTTTATCTTGTCCTGTCTGCAGATTTTGTAAATATTGGTATTTGGTATTTGCACTTTATTTTCACTGTAAATAACAACTGTAATCACAATATCTGTTGTGGTTGTATGTTTATTATACTTCACTCACCTCCCAGAGCCGAATCTGATATCTTCTGAATTAGGTCAACTACTCATAACTAACTCAATTTAGTTTAGCTTATGTACTTGCTACATAAAGTTTATTTATTAAGCTGTTTTCACAGACAAGCTGTCACAAAGCGCTGTACACAAATATTAAAATAAACAATACAATCAATAGACATTATACACAGTGTAAAGATCAAGAAAATAAAATACGTAGATCACCAAAAGGCTTGTTTGAACAGAAAAGTTTTTAACTGCTTTTTAAAAGAATCCACAGAGTCAAGCAAACGTAATTGTAGTGGTAAACTATTCCACAGCCTTGGTGCATTAGACTGAAAGGCTCCACCCCCCTTTTACGGGGAACAACCAACAGACTCTGAGTCTGAGCGGAGACGACGAGCAGCAGTGTATTTTATAAGAAGCTTGGAATGTAGCTGCCATCACTAGTGTGTGAATGTGTGTGTGAATGGGTGGATGACAGAATGGGTAAAGCACTTTGGGGTCCTTAGGGACTAAGTAAAGAACTATACAAATTAGAGATGGACCGATCCGATATTACGTATCGGTATCGGTCCGATACTGACCTAAATTACTGGATCGGATATCGGCGAGAAATAAAAAATGTAATCCGATCCATTAAATATCAAAAAAACACCTCACAAAACTTGTGACACGGCGTAACTCGGCTCATAACCGTAGCATGTCGGAGCAGTATGAGTCACGTGATTGAGCAGGCTGTGTGTATTTGTAGCCTCGCTAGCAAACCAGCATTTCATCTCCGAGGAAGTTATCCCAGAGAGAAGTAAAGCAAGTGTGTAAGTTCATCTCTGAATGTTTGTAAAGCATTCCCATGTTAAGCTTAACAACCGATATATGGAGCGACTGCCTCTCTCTCCCTCACCTTCCTGTCGCTACTTCAATCATGGAACTGCTTAATGATCAGCTGATCGGCTTTTCTGTTGCGAGTCCGTCTCTCTTCTTTGTTTTTGGCCCACTTTGCACCAGAAAGAGGAAACCAGCGGCTGAACAACAGCAGCACGTCTAACCTTGATAAGCTGTTGTTAGAATTTATTTAATATTACTTTCTAGACCAGGATCCTTTTCTACGTAGCTGACGGCTGGTAACTGTGCAGGGGCGGATCTAGCAAAGTTTAGCCAGGGGGGCCGATTGTGCCCCCTTTTCCCTGTTCATGCCCTAAGACATACTTTTCTTTCTTATTCTCATTTAAAATGTCTAGCTTTTAATAAATAATTATCTGAATCTTACACCCAAAGTTTTAATCTGATGTAAAATGTATAGAAGTCCATTGCTGTATATAGTAACTGTTAAGTCTAATATACCCTAGTAAGCTATAGTACTTTTTCCTTTGGGAAGATACCATCTGTGCAGTCTGCAATTCTGTTGAAGAAAGATGTTGAATCTATTTAATTATTCTTGAAAAATAATTTATTTCTGTGCATTTTTTTTCACACTGCATCAAATTAAAGTTGATTACATCGATTGTGCATCATCAGGTGGAGGGTGGTTCTCTATTTTTTTTTTTGCTGGGAGTTTGCAACCCTATTAGTTAGGTTGCTTAATATTTCTGCTAAGTACTCTTTAAAATACCAGAATAGGGAGGATGGAGCAGGTTTAAGTTTATTAGATTGATCAGTATTGCTGAACTATGAAATATTTTGGGTGCAGTGTATTTTTTACATACAGGTATAACAGAATAGCTTTAGTGTTGTTTTTTTTTAAACTTGAGTATGAACTTATACAAAATGCAGCAAGATATTGAAAAAACAGTTTTATTGATTAAAAAACACACTATATCGGATTCATATCGGTATCGGCAGATATCCAAATTTATGATATCGGTATCGGTATCGGACATAAAAAAGTGGTATCGTGCCATCTCTAATACAAATACAGGCCATTTACCATCTTATTGCTCTATTGGGATTGTATAAGTGGAGGAGTTCAGATGGATAGCTGGACGCTAAATTGTTAAGAATTTTAAAAGTACACAAAAGAATTTTAAATTGTATACGATATTTAACAGAATGCCAGTGTAAGTTGGCTAAAATTGGAGCAATGTGATCATAGATCACATGATCATAGAATTATGATAATCACATGTTTTGGAGACATTCCCACACAAACGAAGCAAAAACATATTCAGAATGATCATTTCAATTCAATAAAATTTTACTTATATAGCGCCAAATCATAACAACAGTCACCTCCAGGTGCTTTATATTGTAAGGTAGACCCTACAATGGTACATACAGAGAAAAACCCAACAATCATATGAGCCCCTATGAGCAAGCACACAGTGGGAAGGAAAAACTCCCTTTTAGAAGGAAGAAACCCCCAGCAGAACCAGGCTCAGGGAGGGGCGGGGCCATCTGCTGTGATTGGTTGGGGAGAGAGAAGGAAGACAGGATAACAATCTAATAGCAATCTTTGAGCGTAGTGATCAGTGTGCTTCAGTAAAATTCTCCATCTGTTAAGATTCCTGTTGCTCACAATAAATACATTTACAAAGTAAAACATGCAGAGGAAACACTGCTGTGTTTACTGTAATAACATCTTTACAGCTGTTTTGGGGTTCAGTTCACTTTTTACTCACAGCCCTCAAACTTTGGATGTGTTTGTTTGACTTTGAAGATTGATTAGGATGACGTCACTTGATGAAAGTTGAAAGTAGAAAAACGAGAAAAGAATCAGAGCTGAAAGCTCCTGTTTTATTTTCTCCTTAAAACAGAGGCAGTTTTTATTACAGATATTTTGTTAATTTCATAGACTGTGTGCTGCTCTCTCTCTCTGCTAATAGGAATGAATGAAGCTCACGCAGCAGTCTCTGTTTCTCTCTTTCTCTCATCTTTAGGCCACAAATAATTCAAATCGGATATTTTTATATTATTTATGTATCTATATAATGTTTAAGTGATTGAGTAGTCTACATTGGTTTTCACAAACCACAGCAATCATGACAGAGGGGGTATTATTTTGTTTCACACATGTGCGTGTCATAAACTGAAGCTGTCGTATGTCGTTGAAACATCTATCATCCCTAGAGTTCCTGCGTCATAATAATGTTTGTCCGAGGTCAGCATTGGAGCTGACCAATCACATTGTTTGTGATGTTATAGCTTTGGAAAGTAGACGAAATGTATTTACATTGATCTCTCGTATAGCAAATTGATAGGAATTCCAGGTTTCTTCTTTAATCATTTGTAGAGTATAATAAATATATAATTTAGAGTTCCTGTTAGCCATACCTCAATCACTACCTATTTCACTTGGCTAGTGATAGCTTTTAATAGCTACTGCTATTTAAATGCTCCAATCATAATGTGATTGGTCACTTGCGATGTTGATTCTGGACGAACATTGTCATGATGATCTAGAAACAACAGCATCTCATGAGTCCATGATGTCCCCACAAAGGCTGTGCCTGATAGAAATAAGAAAACGAGACTTGGATCCATCACTGGCTTGGCTTCTCTTCAGCAGTGCTTGATGCATTGCCTAACCCAGGAAACCATCTCAGTGTTTTATATGTCAAATTAGATTAGCAATGTCATTGTAATGAGGTTTTGGGAGTCAAACAAATGTCTGCCTGCTCTGTTTTTACAGCTCTGCACTCCAACAGTTTGTCTGTCGTCCATATCTCTGATGGTGAGATGGAAATCCTTAAGCCCCTAAACATCACAGACACTCATGTGATTGTGGAAGTTACTCACCTCTCTTCCTTTGGCCTCGTCTGGCCTTTGGACATGCTAATGAGCTTATGGCACCAGGAGAAAACCATTTTGGGCCAAGTTTTGCTGTTCCTCCGTCCACCAAACCCCAGAACACAGACGCAAAACATCAATGTGTTTCTCCTGCCAAGGAACATCCCAGTGAAAGAGGTGAACATCTAGGGAAAGTTATACTTTCACTTATTTCAATCCTAACTCATCTCATCTTTTCCAGAGCTGCTAACAGGAGCTTAATTTAGTCAGCCTGTCCATATTCTGTCACTTCTCAGACATCGTTGTCTTTACAAAAATCTTCCAGCTCGTCCTAGGAATCATGGGGAGCTCCCAGACTAGCTGGGATTGTATATCCTGTCTGCATGTTTAAATCAGGTTCATGAACATGTTTTAAATAATACCATGGTACATTCTAAAGGGCGCTTATGCTGCAGAATAACCTAAGGTTGTATTACAGATCAGAAATCAACACTTTACATCCTACTGACCGATTAACTCTCCATCTCACCACTGGTTTTATGCCTGATTTAGATTTTTGTGGGGGGCCTTTGCAGAGACTTACATAAGTGGCCAAAGTTGTTGCTCACATTTTATGGTTGTGTTTATGTTTCTATTACAGTGTGGTCTCATATTTTATATGCAGTGCTAGGAAATTAAAAGAAAAAAACACAGGAATGTTTTTGGTGAGGCGATGATTGTTAGTGTGCATGGGAGGAATCAATGTTCCTGAAAAGGCCAATAACAATAATTGCTGGCTCTGTTTACCTGATGTGTAGTTACACAATATAATATATAATGTACATAGTATAATGTTAAAAGGGTTTTCCAGTTGCAATGTAAGTTACAACATAGATGGAACCAGTTAAAAAGAGGGTGCTTTATCCAAACCCACCAAAATCCTTTTCATGATTGGTCTATAGCAGGTTGCCACAGTCACCTATTTTTGGCATTAAAAAAAAAATCAACATGTGTATAAACACCTGCCAACTACTTACTGAACTGTAGAGAAACCTGAGAAAGTTCAACATGAAACAGATTGTTAGTCTTCTATTTAAAAACTACTCCTTACTGCTGCAACCACTATGGTTTAGATTTCCGGTGTACTTTGCTTTCTTGACAGTTTCACTGCCAGGTACAGTTTCCTTTACATGTCCCAGAAAACAAAGACAACCCATCAATATATGTATAATTGATGTGGGGATGTAAAATTACTAAAGATAACCCCTCAAATTACATTTGTTATATTTTAAGGTGAGTGGAAAGCATGGATATTCCAAACACATTCCGGCATCATCTGACTGTGAATTCTTCCAAGATCACAGATACCGTGTTCTCTGTCCAGTCGCCAGTAGAATCCAGCCTGCAGTGAGTAATTAATCTCTTTGTGCTGGAGCCCTTTGACTCTGACATTCTTCACTCAGAGGACTCTGGGTGTGACAGAAACACTTGCACTGTGTTTGCAGGAGAAAAAATTTCACCCTGGTTTTGGACCAAACTACCATCCAACATTTGAGGTGCGCCTTCCTGCAAACACTGAAGAAATGCCAATAACAGTCCAGGACCAAGCGCAGACAGAGGTCTGGAGATGGGACACTGATCTAACCGGTAACATCTCTAACATCACTCCACCTAATCCACTATATCAGAAATAATTAGGAAATGTGGTCCACATGGCTTTTCATTAATGATCAAGGATCAAAAGCAAGTATTCTTCCTCCTTCATTCTTCTCTTCTTCTTTTGGCCACTCTATTTAAGATCATCTGTCTCCATCTCCATATCCTGGTATCCTCCTTTGTCACGCCAACCCTCTGTACGTCCTCCTTCACTGTATCCATGAATCTTCTTTGAGGTATGCCTCTTTTCCTCTTTGCCTGGCAGCTCCATCTTCATCATCCTTTCTCCCTCCTCTGCACATGTGCAAACTTCTCAGCCTCTCTGTCAGCGAGCTATCCTGCTGATGGACTCGTTTCTGATCCTGTCTGCTCTCTCATGATAAACATTAAATTAAATTGTATCTGCTGATTTTGAATTTGTCTCCAGCCACGTTTCATGATTCATGCTGTTATTGGTCGAGTGTCTGAAGATCAGCGACGTGCATTGATGATTGATTACCTGCAGAGATTTCTCTGGATTCAACAAAGCTTAGACTGTTCTGTTATCAAGAAATATCTCTTCTTTTTTGCTTGGTCCTCAGATGTTCAGAGCAGAGACAATCAGCTGAGGCTGCAGAGCCTCCCACCAAACAAGCGTCTGTTCTCAGTTCGGATTCAGTTTGTGGAAAAGGTGTCGGATTCGACTCTGAACCAGCTGCTGGACAGGCTGCTCCAAGAAGAAATTATAATTATGGAGGAAATGGAAGCAGCCAGAATCAAACCCAGGGCTGACCGAGCTCGACATGTTATTGATGTGGTGCGAAACAAAGGAGAAAGAGCCAGCTCATGCCTGATTGATGCTCTCCGTATGTTGGATAGACACCTTTTTGACACCCTCGGCCTCAGCTAAGGTGGAGCTTCAGCTGGATCTAAACATTAAATGCTTCACTCATCATACATCATCATACTTTTTAACTGATGGCACATAAAAGCTTTGAAAAGTGTATCTCAGGACCTGTCCAGACCCGCCCACTTCATATTGTGGTATCAGTGGTTTTTGTCCACAGATTCTTGAAATTGCTGAATTTCACTGTTGCTGGGTACCATCCTGCTGTGTCTGGTTGTGAGTTACTTCCTGTGTGCATATGATTGTAATGTCATGATGGCAGCTGAAACCCAAAGCTGTGGACTTGGATTTGGCTTTATTTCTGCTTGTCTTCATCATTGCCCTGTTGGATTATAATTCTGTGAAAGACAGTTGGTTATGGGTTCCATGTATGCCCTGCCTGCTAGCATCTCGCATACTGCTGTTATGTGCTGGATTGTCTCTGGGGCATCTTTACACAGCCTGCACCTGGGGTCTTGCCTGGTGTGATAGACCCCAGCCTCTATGGATCTTGTGCTCAGAGCTTGGTCCTGTGCTGCCATGATTAGTGCCTCTGTGCTGTCTTTCAGTCCAGCTTTGTCCAGCCACTGGTAGGATTTCTGGATGTCTGCTGTCTGCTGGTGGTACATACTGTGCAGGGGCCTGTTCTGTTCTTCCATAATGGTGCCTCCTCTTCCTCCTCATTCTTGGGTTTCTGCTGCCTGAGGTATTCACTGAGCACGCAGTCGGTTGGGGCCATGTTCCTGATGTATTCGTGGATGTTTGTTGTCTCATCTTGGACTGTGGTGCTGACACTCACCAGTCCCCGGCCTCTTTCCTCTCGCTTAGCGTACAGCCTCAGGGTGAAACCCTCCATGCATGGTCAGGAGCTTTCTATATTGGCCAAACACAGAAAGGTGTTTTTGTTCAGATGAGCCCAGAGAAGAAACACGAGTGTTCACAGACATCAGAAGCTCAGAGAGGTGAAACATGAGGTTGGAGTCCTCATCAGTATTCAGAAGAGCTGCTGTGAAACCCTGAGTACTCATGACAGACTCTGATGGCACAAACACATCATGATTCAAACATGAAGACAAACATGGAGCTCCTGATCCTCCTGCATGAGAACAAGCTGACATGAGAGTGTCTCCCTGTCACAGTGACAAGAACACAGCTGCTGCTCACAGTCATTAAACTGACCTGAGGTCAGCTGCTAGGACGTCTCTGTGCTCCTTACATATGAACCATGTGACCTCACATCAGTGCTGTGGATGACTGTAGTCATAGAAGAGTAGAGCTGTAGCAGGTGGTGTGAGGAGGAGGTGGTGTATTCTAGTTAACTGCTGTTAACTGCTGTAATTAAACCTATACTGAAAAAGGACAATCTTGACAAGACACAAATGAATAACTACAGGCCGATCTCAAATCTCCCATTTTTAAGTAAGATTATTGAAAAAGCAGTTTCTCAACAGCTCAATTACTTCTTAAAACAGAATAACTGCTATGATGCCTTCCAGTCAGGTTTTAGACAGAACCACAGCACTGAAACCGCTCTGACCAAAGTGTTTAATGACATATGTCTGAATACAGACAGTGGAAAAATGTCAGTCTTAGTTTTACTGGATCTCAGTGCAGCATTTGATACAGTTGACCACAACATATTACTCAAACGACTGGAGAACTGGGCAGGTCTTTCAGGAACTGTACTAAACTGGTTCAAAACATACTTAGAAAACAGGAAATACTTTGTATCAATAGGTAACTTCACATCTGAGCAGACAAGTATCACATGTGGAGTTCCCCAAGGTTCCATCTTGGGACCCCTTCTGTTTAACATTTACATGCTCCCACTGGCACAGATTATAAAGAACAACAAAATAAACTATCATAGCTACGCAGATGACACACAAATATATATCACAATGTCACCAGGAGACCGAGGCCCTGTACAGGCTCTTGGTAAATGCATTGAGGAAATTAATGACTGGTTGTGCCACAATTTTCTCCAGCTAAACAAAAATAAAACTGAAGTAATAGTCTTTGGTGCCAAAGAAAAACGATTACAGGTCACCAGAGAACTTCAATCTATACACCTAAAAACCACAAACCAGGCGAGAAATTTGGGTGTAGTGATGGATGCAGACCTAAACTTAGAAAAACACAGTAAGACAATAACAAAATCAGCTTACTATCACCCCAAGAATATTTCAAGGATAAAAGATCTGATGTCTCAACAGGACCTGGAAAAACTAGTCCATGCATTCATCTTTAGTAGGCTTGATTACTGTAACAGCATCTTTACAGGTCTACCTAAAAAATCAGTCAGACAACTACAGCTCATTCAGAACTCTGCTGCTCGAGTCCTCACTAAGACCAAAAAAGTGGACCACATCAGTCCAGCTCTGAGGTCTTTACACTGGCTGCCTGTCCATCAGAGGATAGACTTTAAACTTCTGATGCTGGTCTATAAAGCTCTGAATGGTATAGGACCAAAATACATCAGTGACCTCCTGACCCAGTATGAACCTTCCAGATCCCTCAGGTCATCTGGATCTGGTTTTTTATCAGTCCCCAGAGTCAGAACCAAACACGGAGAAGCTGCATTCAGCTTTTATGCTCCTTATATCTGGAACAAACTCCCAGAAAGCCTCAGATCAGCTGAAACACTCAGTTTATTTAAATCCAGGTTGAAGACTCACCTGTTCTCAGCTGCATTTGAATAAAACACCAAATCCACACTTAAGTTTAAATTTCAAAACCTACTTTTTAACTACTGATTTTATCTACTGTTTTGATATTTGATTTTATATACTGGTTGGTTTGTTTGTTTGTTTGTTTGCTTGCTTGTTTTAATCAAATTTAAATCATGCTTTTTATTTGTTTTTGTTTTTATTGTCTCTGTAAAGCACTTTGAATCACCTTGTTGTTGAATTGTGCTATATAAATAAACTTGCCTTGCCTTGCCTTGCCTTAACGCAGTACTGAAACACTCCACCAGAGGGCGCTGTTAAGTCCTTATTGTAACACAGTTACTGTGTGCAGTTATACTTCATACATAATCTGCACTTATTTCAATCAGACATGCTGTCAGTAAATGATTGGTTTCTATTGATTCTACTTCCTGTTGACTAATTTGATGACAGTGAAACAATCACAGCTGATTGTGTGATGATGTAAACTGTCACTGTTACATTCAGTGTGTGTGACATAATGTTAGTGCAGCCTGATAACAGCCTGGTTATGATGCTGTTAGAAACACATGAACGTGTCCATAGATCAGTGTGTGTTTAACATGAGAGCTTCAGCCCTGCTGATGTGTTCAATAAAGACATGCAGGAAAACTGATGAGACTCTGAAATAACTCTTTATATTTATAATGTAACTCTGCATCAAAAGAACAACAAAGGATCCCAGACAGGTTTATGTGAACAAAGTCGATTCTGATGTTTCTGTGTTTCTAACAGTTTGACATTATTAGTAAACAGACTGCAGTGAACAGGATTTATAAAGAGCTTATATATAAAGATATGACAGCTGTTTGTTGATCACTCTGTGTTTGGACCTGATCAGTCCAGCTGTTTACTTGAAATATGTTCATTTACCTGTGACATTATATTTATGTTCTTGTCTCTGTTGAAAAACACATTTTAATGTCCCTCAGATTTTTCTCCCAGATGAATAAATATAAAAATGACACAAACTGACTGCAGCTGCTTTTTGTCCTTTCTGTCAGAAACCTTCATGTGACTCATGAGAGACACGTTTCAGCTGTTTGTGACAGATCAGAGGCCAACAAGTCATTTATAACACTTTCAATCATTGTTTAGCACAAACACATGTTGACACAGCAGCGGGGCCGCAGTGAGACTCAGAGCCAGGAGATAAAAACTCCTGTTTGACCACAGCCTCAGTTTGTTCCTGCACTTCAAACACTTCCTGTTGTTGACTGGGTGGAGTCAGGAAGCCAGCGAGGCCCTGCAGGACTGAGCCTGCAGACTGGGACGTGCTCTGTGATGGAGATCAACAGCATCACTGACTGTTTCTGTGAGGACACCATCATCCCAGCAGGGCTGTTTCCCAACAACAAGCCTGGACCATCACAGACCTGAAGCTGCTGCTGAATGAAAGAAGAGGATCTTCAGGTCTGGAACAAGGACGAGCTGAGAGTGTTAATAACGTTACTAATGTTCAGCTACACTTTACTAGGTCACATCTGTGACACACGTCACTTCAATAAAGAAGGAAATATTGGCTCTGTTTTATCTGCTGGGCCCAAAAGTGACTCCCCGTATTTAAACTGCTATGAATAACTTGTTGGTCTATAATATGTGAAACATGTGTCAAATGTCTCCATCATGAAAGATATCAGGTCATCTTGAACCACAAAAACATTCCCATCATGAGGTAGAAGCTGGAATCAGTTTGTTGCAGAGGGACGTTTATATATCCCATATTTATCCAGTTAAAGTCACATTGAAATTCAAAAATGTCTTTTCAAGAGTCGTCTGTCCAAGAGGAGCAGAAACAAATATAACAACAGTTATTTAAGCTGTTTTAAAGGCCACAAAGGAGCAGATTGGTTATAATGCAGCTGCTTCACAGGAATAAAGATGAAACACTGTTTTTATTTCATGTGTAACACCTTTCAATGATGTGTTGACTAAAGTCTATTGACCAGTATAAGTAAAGACATCACACACACACGCATGGAAACACTGAAACCTGTTTTTGGTGCAGCAGTGGTCCCAGCTGCTCGCCTTTATCTAGACTGGGTCGGCTGCTTATCTCAATATAATCAATGTTTAAAGTTCTCAGTGTTTCTGTGTTGCTTCGTATAGGATCTCCCAGCATCATCACTGTGCTGTCCAATCATTGTGTGCTAGGTTACCCTTATAGTGCGATGTGTGTTTGCACAAAGAGAAGCATGTGTGTCAAATATAAATAAGCACAGAACAGAAAAAGCTGCCAGTTTCTTCTATTTAGAGTCAAGTTAGTGTTTTGTGTCTTTGTTTGAGGCCTAATGTCAAGCAGAGGTGTGTGTAACTGGACTGCTCTGTTATATGTGTGAAATGTGTGCTTCTCTTCAGCATCATCTTCGTCACTGCTGATTCCTTTGCGTCATCATGTGTTGAGAAGAGAGAACAGTTATAACGGAGGAGCAACAGGAAGCCCTGAAATCTGCATCCAACAAGGAAGTGTTGGCTCACCAGTGATCCCAGCAGAGCCACTGGTTTGGCTCCAGTTGTTCTAGATTCAATGATGTTGTTCCTACAGATACATGTTAGCATCTTTATTGTAGTAAAGTCTTGTAATGTGAAGCTAGAAACAAGGCAGGAAACAGCTCCATGATCTGATCTTAATGATGTTGTTTTTATTTCTGTCTTTCAGAACTGGATTGGAAACTATCAAAGGTCTAAAAACAGCCTCAACCCTCCCAAAGACAAACTTTACACACGTCATCTTTCAGCTACAATCTTTGTTGCAGGGATCTTCTGCCAAACAAGGCTGAGAGAAGATTTCTTACAGCTGTCATGTTGATGCTGTTTCAATCTTTGGGCAAACACACTCATATATTAGGGCTGATATCAGGGCTGCACAAGTTCTTTGTGTTTGTGATCATGAATAATAGAAGTGTGCCTGTTGAAGATCATGTTTGCTACATGATTATATGTCCTGTTATTGTTCTGTATTATATTCAGCTTTCAGCATCCTTTCCCAGCCCCCTGTTACACCATCCATACAAAGCCAATCTGACTGTGAGCCAATGTGTTTGATAGTTTGTGTTGGATGCAAAGTCCACTGAGCTCTTTGTCATTTAGAAACTCACGATCGACACAAACACAGTGAACACAAAGCTCCAACTGTCTGACAACAACAGGAAGGTGACACGTGTGAAGGAGGTTCAGTCATATCCTGATCATCCAGACAGATTTGATTCTTGGGCTCAGCTGCTGTGTAGAAATGATCTGACTGGTCGCTGTTACTGGGAGGTCGAGTGGAAAGAAGAGGTTTATATATCAGTGAGTTACAGAAGAATCAGAAGGAAAGGAGGGAGTAATGACTGCGTGTTTGGATGGAATGATCAGTCTTGGAGTCTGAGGTGCTCCGATGATGGGCCTCTTTACGTCAGACACAAAAAGACAGAAACATCCATCTCCTCCTCCTCCTCCTCCGTCTCTAACAGAGCAGCAGTGTATGTGGACTGTCCTGCTGGCACTCTGTCCTTCTACAGAGTCTCCTCTGACACTCTGATCCACCTCCACACCTTCAACACCACATTCACTGAAACTCTTTATCCTGGGTTTATGTTCTGGTCTCCTGGTGCCTCAGTGTCCCTGTGCTGAGTGTAAAGAGTGTCTCCTGTTAGAGAAACACTCTGACTGTTGAACAGATAGTTCAGTCTGTACATGTCTGTCTCTTTCACTCACAAACACGTTTTTAGATTCATGGATTCAATCAGTTGATGTTTGAAACTCTTCTCAATGATTCCTTGTAAACTTCTTCCTCTTCAGTCCTTTAAAGATGGAAGCTCCCATTATTCCAGGATCCACATGTTGTTTTCTGTCTTTTTCCACTCAAAGCTTCACAGTGAATATCAGTATGTTGTGTTTCTCTGAAGCTCAGTTCACAACCAGCTCCTCTGTATTTTCAACAAGTCTGAGCTCAATAAAATGAATCCAAATGTTTGATTTCTCTTTCTTAATGGGATGTTTCCATCATGGCTGAATAAGTGGACATCCAGTAGTACTCAGTGTATCAAATATTAAAGACATTCAGCATCTCTCATGTTTCTGTCATTCTATAAAACCAGCTGCTTTAAAAACTGACCCAATCAAAGAAACATGAACTTCCATATTAATTAGATCAATACATACAGCTCTGATGTCACTAACATCTCCTTGAACTCTTCATTAATGGTGATCTTTTGCCCTTTGCTGGTGAAAAGATGAACTGCATGATATCAATTTAATGAGCACAGATGACATGAAGTGTTTTTAAATCTGCTTTTTCTAATTGTTCAGGGTCCTGCTCCAGAAAACAGCTTCAACAAAGTCTGGCTTTCAAAATAAGACCTCAGTCTGAGTTTTTAAAAAAGCTCTTATTTTGGAGGGAGCAGACATTTAATCTTCATGTTATCAGTCCATCAATGGGCGTTATTCGCAGTTATCAGCCCCATAACTGTGGCTCAGATTGGCCCTCCTCCACCTGCTAGCAGGCTCATTAGGTCGTTATCACCAATCGGTGAGCCGGATCACTGTGTCGCTGTTGGAGGGACGGCGATGAATCCAGATCCAGTACAGACAGACTCCAGTTCACTTCACAATAAGACGGGCGCATGGCAGCTAACTACTGAAAAATGTCTATTTAATCAGTTTGAATGTGATTTCCTCATGAACAGAAACAGATTTCACAATGAAAAGGCTTCTGAAAGTTACTCTTTTGCCACGAGCATCATCTGTATGGTGGAAGCCTGGAAATAGTTTTTTGCTAGTATATTACTTTAGCTGACGCTAACTTCAAAGCACACCATGAGAATAACATTACTAATGTTCAGTTACACTTTATTAAGTCACATCTGTGACACACGTCACTTAAATAAAGAAGGAAATATTGGCTCTGTTTTATCTGCTGGGCCCAAAAGTGACTCCCCGTATTTAAACTGCTATGAATAACTTGTTGGTCTATAATATGTGAAACACGTGTCAAATGTCTCCATCATGAAAGATATCAGGTCATCTTGAACCACATCTTGAAGCGTGGCACTGACCTCCCACGTGATGAAGACCCTGGAAAGACTCATCCTGGACCAGCTGCGACCCATAGTAAGACCACATCTGGATCCCCTTCAATTCGCTTATCAGCCTCGTCTCGGAACTGAGGACGCCATCATCTACCTGCTCGATCGTGCCTACACCCATCTGGACCAGCCGGCGAGCACTGTGAGGGTCATGTTTTTTGACTTTTCCAGTGCTTTCAACACCATCAGGCCGACCCTCCTGGGTGATAAGTTAACAGCGATGCAGGTGGATGCTTCTCTGGTGTCCTGGATTGTTGATTACCTGACAGGAAGACCACAATATGTACGTCTCCCACAGTGTGTGTCTGACAAGGTAATCAGCAACACAGGGGCACCACAGGGGACTGTCCTCTCCCCCTTCCTCTTCACCCTCTACACCACAGACTTCAGCCACTGCACAGAGACCTGCCATCTTCAGAAGTTTTCTGATGACTCTGCGGTGGTTGGATGCATCAGCAGGGATGATGAGACAAAGTACCGGGCTGTGGTTGACTCCTTTGTCACGTGGTGTGAGCAGAATCATCTGCAGCTCAACGTGGCAAAGACCAAGGAACTGATCGTGGACTTCAGGAAGACCAGGAAACACTTGACCCCTGTTTCAATCCAGGGGGTCATTGTTGACATTGTGGAGGACATAAATACCTTGGAGTACATACTGACAATAAACTGGACTGGGCTAAAAACACCAAAGCACTTTACAGAAAGGGCCAGAGTCGTCTCTATTTTTTGAGGCGACTGAGGTCCTTCAACATCTGCCAGAAAATGCTCAGGATTTTCTACGAGTCTGTTGTGGCCAGTGCGATCCTCTATGCTGTGGCATGCTGGGGGAGCAGGCTGAGGGTCGCAGATGCCAACAGACTGGATAAACTGATCCGTAAGGCCAGTAGTGTTGTGGGGATGGAGCTGGACTCCCTCAAGGTGGTGTCAGAGAGGCGGATGTTGTCCAAAATAAAGACAATGTTGGATAACACCTCCCACCCACTCCGTGACATGCTGGCCAGTCACAGGAGCACGTTCAGTGAAAGACTGAGATTACCGAAAAGCACCACTGAACGACACAGGAAATCATTCCTGCCTGTGGCCATCTCCCTGTACAACGCATCCACTTAACACACTGGTTACTGCTACAACTACATGTTTCTTTTCCAGCTATTTATTAATGTGTGACTTATATATATATATATATATATATATAGAGAGAGAGAGAGAGAGAGAGAGAGAGAGAGAGAGAGAGGAGGAACCATCATGGAAGGACAGGCCCCTGCACGGTATGTACCACCGGCAGATAGAGGAGGTGGCTGATATCCAGAAATCCTACCAGTGGCTGGACAAAGCTGGACTGAAAGACAGCACAGAGGCACTAATCATGGCAGCACAAGAACAAGCTCTGAGCACAAGATCCATAGAGGCTGGGGTCTACCACACCAGGCAAGACCCCAGGTGCAGGCTGTGTAAAGATGCCCCAGAGACAATCCAGCACATAACAGCAGGGTGCAAGATGCTAGCAGGCAAGGCATACATGGAACGCCATAACCAAGTGGCCGGCATAGTGTACAGGAACATCTGTGCCGAGTATAACCTGGAAGTCCCAAGGTCGAAATGGGAGATGCCCCCAAGGGTGATGGAGAATGACCGAGCTAAGATCCTGTGGGACTTCCAGATGCAGACGGACAAAATGGTGGTGGCTAACCAACCGGACATAGTGGTGGTAGACAAACAGAAGAAGACGGCCGTAGTGATCAATGTAGCGGTTCCGAATGACAGCAACATCAGAAAGAAGGAACACGAGAAGCTGGAGAAATACCAAGGGCTCAGAGAAGAGCTCGAGAGGATGTGGGGGGTGAAGGTAACGGTGGTCCCCGTGGTAATCGGAGCACTAGGTGCGTTGACTCCCAAGCTAGGCGAGTGGCTCCAGCAGATCCCGGGAACAACATCGGAGATCTCTGTCCAGAAGAGCGCAGTCCTGGGAACAGCTAAGATACTGCGCAGGACCCTCAAGCTCCCAGGCCTCTGGTAGAGGACCCGAGCTTGAAGGATAAACCGCCCGCAGGGGCGTGCTGGGTGTTTTTTTTTTTTTTATATATATATTGTACTATTCTTAGTTAGCGTGTTGTCTGTTTTGTTAATGTTGGTTTATAATGGAGCACTGTAACAAAAAATAATTTCCCCCAGGGATCAATAAAGTATTCTGATTCTGATTCTGAAAAAACATTCCTATCATGAGGTAGAAGCTGGAATCAGTTTGTTGCAGAGGGACTTTTATATATCCGATATTTATCCAGTTAAAAGTTATGTTGAAATTCAAAAATGTCTTTTCAAGAGCCGTCTGTCCGAGAGGAGCAGAAACTGCAACAAATATAACAACAGTTATTTAAGGCTGTTTTAAATGGCCACAAAGGAGCAGACTGGTTATAATGCAGCTGCTTCAGAGGAATAAAAATGAAAAGAGGCCACTGGTTCGGCTACAGTTGTTATAGATCCAATGATGTTGTTTTGGTTTATTTCTGTCTTTCAGAACTGGATTGAAACTATCAAAGGTCTAAAAACAGCCTCAACCCTCCCAAAGACAAACTTTACACACGTCATCTTTCAGCTACAATCTTTGTTGCAGGGATCTTCTGCCAAACAAGGCTGAGAGAAGATTTCTTACAGCTGTCATGTTGATGCTGTTTCAATCTTTGGGCAAACACACTCATATATTAGGGCTGATATCAGGGCTGCACAAGTTCTTTGTGTTTGTGATCATGAATAATAGAAGTGTGCCTGTTGAAGATCATGTTTGCTACATGATTATATGTCCTGTTATTGTTCTGTGTTATATTCTTTTGGTGAGCCGCTGGGTTCTGTCTAATAATCATCTCAGCATTTTACAATAGAATAGCTCTTTATTAGCTCTTCATTTATTGTTATTGGACATGAAACAAGGAAGCTGTGTTTCTCATTTGATGTTAGTTTCATGTTCATCAGGATCATTTTCTAAAGAGCTGATATTTAGACCATTTACTGCACTGGCTGCACATTCTGTCTACATTTCTCTGTATGTGCTGTGTTTGTCTTTCATATTTCTCCATATTGACACAAACAGTGAACAGCAGTAGATCTACTCTTCATCTGTTTTAGGCCCAGTGAAAGATCTGAAGCAGAAATGGTGTCATTAGGAGAAGAAGAGAAGAACAAGTCCGGCGAGGAGGCAGCAGCTCTTAAAGATGAAACACAGCAACTTAGCCCTGAGCTCAGAGAGCTTCACATGAAAAAGCTCCTCAAGCAGATCATGTCAGAGGTTTGTCATCAACAGGAGGAACTGTTCATATCATAGAATGAAGGATGCTGTCAGCTGGATGAAGAAGGTTATTTAATGGCAAACGTTCACATTGAAGTCAAATTGTTGTCATGTTGAACAGATGATAAGTCCCGAATTCTTTATTTGAGGTAGAGAACACATCACCAAACATCCAGATAGGTTCAGTCAAGACAATGATTTTATTAAACACATGGATGGGACGATGTACACTGTGGCAACATCGGTGTTGGGGAGTAATGGAATACATGTACGGTTGCCGTGGTTACAAGGTGACGCTCTCTCTCTCTGCGACTGTGTGTTTCCTGGGTGAGTGAGCGCCTTTTTGTTGTTGTTGTTGTGCTTAGCTAATAGGCAGAATGCCTATTAGGCATAGCTCTAAAGAATGTAGCCTCATGGGCAGTGTAGTCCGTGCTGCAGGGAGAATGGACTACCATACACGTTATGTGTCTGTGAGCGCAAGGAGGGAGAAAAAAGAGGGTTGAAAAGTACGAGTTGTCATCGAGCAAAAACGGGAGCTGGAAGCATGTAAATATAATAATAACCACTGCAGCCAAGGTCAGTTTAGTTCGGAGCCGCGGACCTCTGGTAACTAATAAATCGCACATCAGTAGTACATTCACATAGTTGTAAAAAGCATGATAATATATTAAGTAATCCAAAGTATTCAATGTTATTGTTATGTTATTTCAACCATCTTACACTCCAGGTGTTTCCTGTTGATCTGTTCTCTTCATGCTTATCTCTGGAACATCATGAGCACATACTCTTGCTGTGCAGGCACATATGCCTTTCATCTAAAAACTCATATAACTCTTGTCTGTGTGTAAGCATGTTTGCATTGACCTTTCTGCACTCTGTGTCACCTTTCACAATATGTCATCTGGACAGTCGCGCCAGATGATGTTTGTAACCCTCTGAATGCTAACTCTTCATGAGCACATTTGCAAATATGAAAAATGATTATAACAACTTTATTTAATAAAAGTTTTCAGAAAAAGACACTACTTAAATCTTAATAAAAATGATATATTTCCCACACACTCCTCAGTCACCACAGGCCAGGCTCACCACATCCAGGGGAGGAAATCCAGGGCAGTCATATGATCCAGGAAGACCCAGAGTGCTGATGAGGTCATTGCAGCAGGTGATCACATGACTTAAGTCACACAAATGTTACACATCATTTCCATTAAAGCTGCAAACATAGTGGAAAGTGTGAGCACAGCTGTTAGAAAGGCCAAAGCCCAGAACTGTGAGAGCACTTTAAACTGCTCAGTAAGACTGGACAGACCTGCTGGACCAATAAAGTTTAGCCTTTCTTGAAAGTAGGAAGGAAAGACGATAGCAAAATGGCGGCCGTGCCACTTCAGATTTAGTATCTGTCTGTAAAGCACACGGTGGAGAACCTCAAGTTCAGAGCAGATGAATACTCTCCTCACCTGTGTGCAGTTGGGTATGGAGAGTTGAAAAATAACTGGAATGTGCAGAAGATTAGAGATTAGAGATAGATTAGATGAAACTTTATTAATCTCTCGGGTGGGTTAATCTGAGGGTCAATATCAGCCATAATACACTGAAGTTCAACATTAAAGGTCACTAACAACAACAATATATTCTTATTGGTGCAACCTGCCAGCAACGCAACTATCACCTGAGGGCTTTCTCTCTCCCAGCGCCCCCAGATGCTTGTTGCTTTAAAAGAAACAAGTCCACCCCAAATAAGTACCAGCCCAATAGTGTTTTAGATCAGGCAATAATTGGTAGCACTACAATCATGCTTTATGAAACTTAATCACAGCAAATCCACACGGAGCACCTCTGCGAGACCTAATCTCCCTAAGGTAAGAGCCCAGCTCAGGAATTGCACATTGCCCAAATAAGGAGTGAAAAGTATTCAGTTGTGTGGTGATGAGTAATGAACGAGGAGGGTAAAACAGCTAAGGACCCGGTTGATTGGCGACCTGAACGCATCCAGGCATTTTCTGGGGCCAAGGCCGGACTGGCCAACGATGCCCTGCTAGCCCACCCGTTTCCGTCAGAAGAGATTGCGTTGACCACCGACACATCGGATGAGGCGGTGGGCGCAGTGTTAGAACAGCGGGTCTCCGGTGTCTGACAACCGCTTGCCTTTTTCATTCGCACACTGATTGGAGCCATATCTTGGGAGATCGACGGGGCTCATCCAGGAGGCACAGGAGACTGAACCAGATCCTGGGACTGGCCCCCCCCGGTCGCCTCTTTGTTCCTTCAGCCGTCCGCTCTCGGGTTCTCCAGTGGGCTCACACCGCCCGTTTTTCATGCCATCCTGGGGTCCTCCGCACCTTATCGTTCCTCCGATGCTACTTCTGGTGGCCCGGCTAGGGATGCCAAGGAGTATGTGTCAGCTTGTTCGACCTGTACCCAGAACAAGCTTTCAAACCACCGTCCACCAGGTCTTCTGCAGCCTCTCCCTACACCAGCCCGACCATGGTCCCACGTTTCTTTGGACTTTGTCACGGGTCTGCCGCCCTCTGCAGGTAACACCACTATACTTACCATTATTGATCGTTTCTCCAAAGCTGCACACTTCGTCGCCTTCCCAAAGCTCCCTTCTGCCTTGGAGACGGCCCGGCTCCTCACCTCACATGTGTTCCAACTTCACGGGATCCCCGAGGACATCGTCTCAGATAGGGGGCCACAATTCACATCCCGAGTTTGGAGGGAATTCTGCACCGCACTGGGAGCCAAGGTCAGTCTTTCTTCCGGTTTCCATCCGCAGAGTAACGGTTTCCATCCGCAGAACGGGCCAACCAGGAGCTGGAAGCTGCCCTCCGCTGTGTCGCTTCGCACAACCAATCAACCTGAAATGAACAGCTTCCATGGATTGAATACGGCCACAACAGCCACACATCCACCGCCACGGGCAAATCTCCTTTCGAAGCATCCCTGGGCTATCAACCACCTTTCCTCCCGGCCATCAAAGGTGAGCACTCCGTTCCCTCAGTACAGGCTCACCTCCGCAGGTGCCGTCGTGCCTGGCGTGCGACTCGGGCTGCCCTACTCCATACTAAGGAGCGGAACAAGGCCCTCGCTGACCGTCACCTGACACCAGCTCCTCAGTACGCCATCAGACAACAGGTATGGCTGTCTACCCATTTTGTGCTGCTACGGACTGAGTCGAAGAAGCTGTCTCCTCAGTTTATTGGCCCTTTTCCCATCGACGCTATTGTGAACCCTGTGTTGAGGCTGGAACACAGATCCTCTCGTCGCTGGATGATTGTACTACAGACGTTAGTGTTTCTCATGCGCTTAGTGATTTGAGATTCGTGATTAGTGTGTGACTTCCCTTCTCTTCTGCTTCAGACTTTCCTCCCCGGACCTGTGACCCTAAAGTCAGCTTGTGTCTTGATTATGTGCCAATACAGTGTATTCTTGATACTGGACACAGTGAAACTGGGAGTGGATTGGAAGCATACAATCCGTCTCACATAAGCATACAGTAAGTCAATTGTTCTGTTGCTCTGTGTGGAACAGTTCACAAACTGGTGAAAAGCAGCCAGAGTAGAATCCGGTGTGACATGATTAAAGTCTCAAGATACAATATTGAAAGCCTCAGGGTGTTGTGTCTGCACTCTTGCTGTAACTGTGTGTATTTTCTCACAGGCAGCTGTTGCGGTGGCCCTCAGAGAGATGTAAACACACACACAGCTTACATGACTGAACTCTTGAGGTGTCCAGGGTTACATTATCTGTTGTTAATGTAGACAATGAGTCCCCCACCTCTGCATTTTCCGCTGGCCTGTGTGTCCCTATCGGCTCTCATAGATGTGAACCCACATAGGTCTACATTAGCCTGCAGCATTAGCTTGGTTAGCCATGTCTCTGTGAAGATAAACAAACTGCACTCACGGGGGGGGGGGGGGGGGGGGGGGGGGACACCACAGAGCAGACAGTTCATCAATCTTACCCTTAACAAGTTCACATTGCCCATTATCACTGTTGGGATTGATGGTTTGAATTGCCTCCAGTGATACGCTTTTCCTCACTCCATCCTCTGTAGCTCCTCTTTAGCTCAGCTGTGATGTTGTGTCTCATGCCGTTCTGTCTTTGTGTTTACTGCCAGAAGCTCTGTTCTTGAGTAGATGAAGGAGCTGCTTCCAGAAGTTTTAAAAAGTGTGTTATCCATGCTATATCTAGGAGGTAGAAAGTAAAGTAACTAAAGGAAGGTGGAAAAAAAGTTTGAAAGACTAGTGTAAAACAGTTAAAAGTTAAGAAACAAGTACGATGTTGCAGAGCTACGTGAAAAGGCTGCTGTCTCTCCAGCGCCATCTTGGTCTTATCATGGCCTACAACATGTGCATATTCAGGCCGGATGAGTTAGCTGAAAAGCCAACAGACGTCAGCGCTGGACCCAGAAGCCATGCCATGTAACAGCAGTTGCAGTTCCCTTTGAGGCCTTCCCCAAACCGCAACTCAATTCATGTTTAAGCCATTCATCTTTATCTAATAAAAAACCTAAAATGAGGAAATGGGCCCAGCTAGTGAAAAAAAAGGGAATATTTAGGGTCAGCTTTACTGACGTCTGCAGCAGCACAAAGACTTCCTTAGATGGTAAAAAGCTGCTGGATTTAGTCAGTTTGTGACTGGAAGCTGTGGACAGAAGGATTGTTGTGGCCTTATGTGTTTGTAAGAGTTTCACTTTCAGGAGGAGAAGAGTCACATGAATCACACAAACATAAACTACAAGGTCTGTGACAGACAATTTACTGAAAATTGCATGAAATCTGATCCTGTGGGGTGATTGTGGCTCAGGAGTTGGCAGGTCGTCTTGTAATCGGAAGGTTGCTGGTTCGAGCCCTGGCTCCGACAGTCTCGGTCATTGTGTCCTTGCCCAAGGACACTGGTGGTGGTCAGAGGGCCCGGTGGCGCCAGTGTCTGGCAGCCTCGCCTCTGTCTGAATGACTGAATGTAGTGTAAAGCGCTTTGGGGTCCATAGGGACTAAGTAAAGTGCTATACAAATACAGGCCATTTACCTGAAGAAATCCAGTCTTCTGCCTGCTGTGATAGAAAGAGGAATACAAGCACTGACTGTGAGCTCATGTCTCATGTCAGCAACAACACACACATTTACAGTGTGTTGAGTGTGTGTCGAGAGAAGAAACCTCACTTCCTGCTGCTAGTGTTTCACTTACCTGCAATTTTTAAGTTGGAATGTTTTCTCCATTTTACTCAGTGTGACAGATTTGATCATTAGTTTGACTTTAATGGCTTAAAAACTGCTGAGTGTCCCTTCATTTCAACATATAAACTCAGACACAGCTCAGCTGAAACAATTCAAATAACAGTGAATTCTTTAATATCCAGTGAAACAAGTTTGAATTCAAAGCATCAGTATACACCACAAACAGCTCATTTCATAAGCTACACTCAATAACAGGACACTGATGCTTCTGGAAACCATCATTAGTGCCCCAGAAAATGATGGTTTCTGGCCTCTAAGATTTGCACAAGCTTCTAAAGATGAAACTGAAATCATTCCCTTAATGGATCACTTCCTGACTTTGTTGATGCTAAACTTTCCCACAAACACAACTCAGGGGATTTTGTTCCTTATTAATGTTTCACTTCTCTTTCCTGAATGTGGTGTCAGGTGACCATCTCCGTGCGAAGGTAAGTAAAGTCAGTCTGTAATATTTTCCTGGCAAACATCAGCTGTGTGCAGCTTAGTTCCAGCACAAACAGCACAAATCTGCCGCTCCATAGTTCACGGTAACGGACTTACAGCTGGACCAACGAGGCCAACCTCTTCTGTCTTTTAGTTTGTGTGAGTATTTGTATCTAGAATTTGAGAAGCAGCAGGTAAATTAACCTTTTCTCTCAGTTGTTTGAGGCAGGTTGTTCTTTAAAGGTTGGACCTGCTTCTGTAACTTAAATCACTACAAATTTCTCCAGGACTTTTCTTCTCTGCTCTTTTTAAGTTCTTCTCCTTTATTTGTATATTTCACTATGTATATATATTTCACTAAACTTTTAAACACTTAACACCAGTGTAGAATAAATAATCAGTGAAAGGTGTTTTTTTTTTTTTTTTTTTTTTTTTTTTTTGTGAATTATTTAAACCCAAAGTGGTTTAAACACAAGTACATTTCATTTACAAGTCTGTAAAAAAAAAAAAAACAACAAACAAACAAACAGAAAAACCCCACCTCTTGTAATTGTATGAGACATTGTTTGTTTCAAGCCTTTTTTAACATTATTTTTCAGATTTGGATTCATATAAAATATAGTAGAATTTATTAATTTTTTTGTGCTGTTAACGCGTTAAAACATGCTAATCCATGTAAGGGGTTACTCGACGTTAATGCAGCTTAAATGCATTAATGCCGTCATCAAAAACTTACGCGATTAACAGTTAACCCATCTGAAGTGCAGACTGACTCAAAATCCTTGAAATGTATCTGTCAACACATTTTACGCCATTTGCCCAAAGTTTGTCCATTTTGTGCTCCAGATGAGTGTGTTAAATATTTTAGTTGTCTCAATCATGATGACTGTGTTTAACACATTTAAGCATCGTTAATGCTGCATTAATGCATTAATGCTAACAACACTTTCTTTTTTAAAGCCATTTATTTATTTATTTATCTCCCCTCTGGAGAGAAGACATATTCATGGGGCTGAAAAACTGAGCCACTGACCATGGGTTGTAAGGCTGCTTTCTGAATTATTATTAACCTCCTAGGACCTGCGGTCCATATATGTGGACATCGCATTTTGGGTTGCCTAGACCAAAATACTACATTTTGCTCTGCAAGGGCCTATCCACGTACGAGGACATTATACTGCCTCTGTTCTATTGAAATTTTAAACAAATATCCTCATATGTGGATCTCATTTTTCTCAGAAACAAAAATTAGGTAAAAAAAAATAAGTCTGGTAATTCTTTTTTTTTTTTTTTTTTACATTCATCAGGTGGCAATCAGCCCAAATATCAAAGAGAAATTTAAAATACATACCATAGAAGAGTTTGGGTCTTAGGAGGTTAATGATAATTTTAATCATCTACACCATCAAAAAGAAAACAAAGAAAAAAGAGGTGTTCACAGATGGATTCATGTTTTCTCTGTCTGCAGTCTGTCACACTGGGTTGTACTAGAAAAGGTCTATACTTCTCTGGCCTCAGCTCTGAGCTCTGACCCCCACCATTTGAGAAAGCTGACCTGAGCTACAATCATCAAGGACGCCCAAGAATGACTCTTCTATTGGTTGGACGGATGGATCCACACTGGAGACTGGACACTCCCAGGTATGGAGAGAATGTCTACTAGAGGAGAGCTGGAAGGAACAGCTGGAAACATTTAATGTGTCCTTCTCTCACTTGCTGTTGGTTTCATGAGGGTATGATATGAAAACTAACATGTGCAGGGACAAAAAGAGTAGTCTTGCGGGGAAAAAAATAGATTTTAATATAGGGAATCTTAAAGGAGGACATTTGCAGGATTATAAAAGAATGAAAAAAGACCTTTTCTTTACCATTTATTCACCATTTGAAAGGTTCCCTGTATGCTCTTCCTCCCTTTCAACCTAATGCCGATTAGATGAATCTTTATGTAGAGATAAATAGGACATATTTATCTCATCTTATCACAAACATGGGAAGCAGGGAAGACTATCATCCTTGCTTGATCAAAACATTATTAAATTGCAGATTAATTAAATTAATCTGCAATTTATTAAATTACTATTGCAAAACAACCACAGAAAATGATAAGTCAACCCTCGGCCAGGTGGGAAAAGAAGGCGCTGGTGTATCTGGCTTGCTGTCTACCTCTGTGAATTGTTTTATTGTTTGTTCCATTTCTGACAATTCTTGTTACCAAAATCAGCTCACACCTGCTGTATTTATTTATAAGGAACCCCATTAGCTTCATAGTGGTTGCTGGTCTTCCTGGGGCCCAGGCCATCAAGTATAATCTAATAAGTAGTAGATGCAAAAATTGGAACCTCAGCCCTTGCTATTATAAGTAGCAGTATTACTTCTAGTGGAGTTCCTGATGGTTTTAAACATGCTGGTATAATGGAGGTTTATCAGTCTGGTTTTAAAGGTCTACTTTCCACTGAAACAGCACTTTTACAGGTTTTTAATGATATAATTTTATCAAATGATTCAGGAAGCTTTGTGATTCTTGTGCTTTTAGATCTTGCTGCAGTGTTTGATACTGTGGTACACTGTATTTGTATCTCCCATTTGGAACACTGGGTTGGCATTAAAGGTGCATCACTGGACTGGCTTCATTCCTATTAGACTAACAGAATGTTTACTGTTAATACTGAAAAATACTTTGTCCACCTCACCTGCCCTTTCATGTGGGATTCCGCAGGGCTCAATCCTTGGTCCTCTTTGTTTTTCTTTATACTTGTTCCCTTTTTTGATCATTGATCATTTTTTGAGTTTTGACCACTCTGAGTCCAGTCTTTTTTTCTTCCGCCAAAAGAATTCAAAAGAACTGAATTTAATACTCTATTCTTTGAAAACATGATATATCCTTCCACTGCTGTGCAGACTGCCCAATTTATCAGGCTCTCTCCACGCTTTAAGGAGGTTGAGGTGATATATCTTTTCTGCTCCTCCCCTGCCTGACCGCACCACATCATAGCCGACATCTCCCGACTTTCTCACACTTTACTACACACAGTTAAACAGATGGTGAGAACTGGTGATTGTATCACAGGAAGTGGGGGTCATTCAGCGTCAACTTTATTGCAGGCACAGTGTTGGGGAGGGTTCCACAGGTGATGAAGCCTTTTGTCAACCATGTCTTTGAGGATGGGGAAAGAGGCAAGGGATGATCTGTAGGTGACCCTGTAAGAGATGAAAAGGAATTGTGAATTATTTTCCTGGAAAAGAGCAGGGTATAATCAACAGCTGGGGAATACATTTGTTTATGTGTAGGAGAGCCATGTAATGTCCATGTGTTCATGCTGAAAGAGACTGTGCTGCTCTGACCCCCCCTCCTCTTTTCAGGGTGGAGCCTGCTGGAGTCCGATGGTTGAGACCAGGTCTGAGGAACTGTAAGTGTATTTTTAATGTGATTCATGAAAACAAAGCAGCACAAATTCAGATCTGTGATATCAGTAGTCATCATCAAAGTGTCAATCAATGAACATATTATGGATCAATATCTGCAGCTGGATTGTTTTTTTTCTCTCCATCAGATTCCTGTCAACTCACAATCGACACAAACACAGTAAACAAACACCTCCAACTGTCTGACAACAACAGGAAGGTGACACGTGGGAGGGAGGTTCAGTCATATCCTGATCATCCAGACAGATTTGATGAGGAACCTCAGCTGCTGTGTAGAACTGGTCTGACTGGTCGCTGTTACTGGGAGGTCGAGTGGAGAGGAGTTGTTTATGTATCAGTGAGTTACAGAAGCATCAGAAGGAAAGGAGGCAGTGATGACTGTGGGTTTGGATACAATGATCAGTCCTGGAGTCTGTACTGCTCTGATGATGGTCCTCGTCATGTCAGGCACAATTCCACATTAACTCCTGTCTCTTCCTCCTCCGTCTCTAACAGAGTAGCAGTGTATGTGGACTGTCCTGCTGGCACTCTGTCCTTCTACACAGTCTCCTCTGACACTCTGATCCACCTCCACACCTTCAACACCACATTCACTCAAACTCTTTATCCTGGGTTTAGACTCTGTTCTGATTCCTCAGTGTCCCTGTGCTGAGTTGAGTGTAAAGAGTGTCTCCTGTTAGAGAAACACTCTAAATGTTAAACAGATAGTTTGGTCTGTACATGTCTGTCTTTTTCATGTTTTCAGATTCATGGATTCAATCAGTTGATGTTTGAAACTGTTCTAAATGATTCCTTGTAAACTTCTTCCCCTTCAGTCCTTTAAAGATGGAAGCTCCCATTTTTCCAGGATCCACATGTTGTTTTTCTATCGTTTTCTACTCAACGCTTCACAGTCGACTGTCGTAAACATGATTATGTTGTGTTTCTCTGAAGCTCAGTTCACAATCAGCTCCTCTGTATTTTCAACAAGTCTGAGCTCAATAAAATGAATCCGAATGTTTGATTTTTCTTTCTTAATGGTATGTTTCCAAAGTCTCCACATGCTCTTATGGCTTCACTCGTTTTTTTTTTTTTTTAAATGTTTTTGCAATATAAGCTGAAATATTGGCTCAATATTGCTAATGCCATTATAACCACACAAAGATTTTATTGAGATACAATAATGCGTGTTGATATATAATAAATACCAATTTCTGCAATAACTATTTTAAACTAGTTTTGTCTTTTTCAGGCACGTTGTGAACAAGGATGCAGGTTATAATGGTTATAATATTATAATATTGTGAATATATTGTGTAAAGAGTCTTTTTTCTCAGTCCTGGGGTTGTAACACCACAACCTCCTCAGTCCATAATCACAGAGTGTCTATTTGACACTAATCAAAATGTCTTTGGATAGTCTTTGTGAATGCAAAAAGAAAAAATGGTGTTAGCTGGCCAGCAAAATAAAGAGAGTGCATGGCACTGAGTGCGGGCGTGTGTGTGTGTGAATGAATGGCAGCTGCCGATCCTTAATGGCACCAGCGAGACAGCACGGCAACGAGACAGCACAGCAGCGAGGCGTCTGGCAGGAGAACGAATAATAGTCTTTTCTTAAGGCTACTGCAGAAGGAGATATTCCCCGCTAGCTCACCTAAGCTTGCTCTCTGGCACAGCTACAAGCCATGTGAGTTCAGAGCCCCTCCCGCCAGGATGTACTACCACAGTCGACTGTCGTAAAGCAGCCGCAAATCAATCGCAAAAAACCCCCCCCTCAAAATCATTGAAGAACATTTTATAACTGAACACCCAATATAGATATATACATATATACTGAATATCACACAATCTCAGATAACCAAAGTAACACTGGGTTACATTAACATTTTACCACAACTTCACCAGATGTAGCTAAAAAAACTAAACTCATCACCTTCTTCTAAGTCAAGAGTTAAATGCAACCTAAAATTACATTTCACAATCTTTAATTAGGGGTATAACGTGGCATAAGATATATAAGGTATAATAATCTCACAACACTAATTTCCCCAGTTCCACTAAACAAGGGGCAAGACCTCTCTAGGGATATAAACCAACCTCTCCTGAAGAGAGTCCTCCATAGGAGTAGAGTCATGAGGTCTACGGGTGCTAGAAATGCCTGATTGGGACTCCAAACCCTCGCCAGTAAGTGTGCCTACTGTGTTTAAATTACAGATTACACTTTGTTACCACCAGGAATTACCAGCTGCTGCTTTGCCTAAAAATAAATTAAAACAAATGTAAAAATTTTTTATACACACACACATAAAAATAGAAAAAATAATTTTACACAAACCAACTGACTAATCGCTGTGTAAACTTAGAGGCTCGTCCTGTCCGATAACGCCAGTTTGTGACCCGTGGTACGTACCTATTTAAAATAGGACAGAGCCGTAGGTGCACAGTCAGTTAAAAAAATGTTTAATTTTAATACAAAAATAAAAGTAAACGTGTAACAGCGACACCTAAAAACTTTACTTTGTTAAGCACGATATAACCAATAAAATTATATGATTGCCCATGAGACAGGATAAGCGCTGCGGGGAACCGGTTAAGAAATAATCAACATATCACACACGTTAAAAAGGGACGGCAACTCACACAGAACCCCAAATGGGCAAGACACTATATAAAAAAAAGGCAAAACGTCAGTGCCGTCTTCACTTTGGCCCACTGCGGTGCATGCAAAAAATATATATTATTTATTTATTTTTTTCCTATATGAAGTAATTTTTTAAACAAAACTCAAAACAGAGCCTATTAATTTTTCAGTCATTTCTACCCTCACTTAATTTCCTTTCACTGCTCAGCTCTCACATAGTGGCTCAGCTATGCTCCAATCCCTCCATATTGTGGCCAATCACATGCGAGGATATAGGATAATATCATTATGTAAAAAACAGAGCGGGAGAAAAATAGTACAAAAGCAAAAACACATATGTGCCTGACACCCATAAACGAAGCAGCATCTGGCTGCAGTTTAAAGACTTTTTTGTCTTGGTCTCGATACCCTCTGGTCTTGGTCTTGTCTTGATCTCAGTTTATGTCTTGACTACAAGTCTAATACAATTACAGGCCATTTAACAATACGACCAATATAAATATTTAACTTTGTACTGTGAGTAAAAGAAAACACAATTAGAAAATAATGTGCTTACATTTGCTTAGATGAGAGGGTCTAGCTGTGGATAAGAGAAATAGGAACGGATTTGTGAATGTCTGTGTCTTTTAATTTGGTTTAGCTGCAGAGTGTGAGAGTGTGTGTTATTGTGTAGAGGCAGAGGAATTTATTGACACTGGGTCTGCCTGTCATAAAAGGAGACAGGAAGCTACAGTTGGGGGATGCTAGGACTGTGTGGAGGAGACAGGAAAGAGAAGAATTTGGTGTTGCTTGTGTGAGTGGAAATGGCCCTCTTTATGACTGGCACGTGCACACACACTCACATGCACACACACTCACGTGTACACACACTAACGTGCACACACACAGTTACAAGTATAGTTTATTATATTTTATCACTGCCCTTGTATACAGACCCACAATGTTTCTCTTTCAATGTTTCCTACACATACACCATGTATATAGTTTCACTCACATATATGTATACATATACATTGCTTTTTATGTTATTTTATTTATCTATTTATTTACCCCCCCCCCCCCCCGTTGTATATAGGCTTCTCTTATTATTATTTTTGCACCTTTGTGGTCCAGCTACCCAATTCCACTGTGCGAGAAACTGCACAATGACAATAAAAAACTCTAAGTCTAAAAGTACGTGCACACGCAGGCACTCACATGCTAGAACATACAGACACAAACACACTGTTTTGAGTTTACAACACACCGAGTGGGTTTTATGATGGGGACACTTCTATAAAACTGGTTGTAACAAACAAAGAGGTTGAGAGCTGCAGAGGGACACCGGCCTTGTATATCTCCCCTTCTGGAAGGTGCATGCGTAACAGAAGATGAATAAAAGTTTTCTGAAATGACTGTGTAGTCTCTGGAGGCCTGAGGAATACAAAAGAACCGAGGTGAAACTGCTTTACGTCACACTATCAACAGATTTCATATGGTTAAATTTGAAAGTGTTTTCCTCTCCTGCTTCAACTGCCATCATTGTCTGAAAAAAACCTCCTTTACCACCAGCAATGAATCCTGGGGTATGGTAGGACAAGAAGGATACACCCAACCCATCCTTCAAATTCGAGGAAACAAAGATGCATTTGTTGCCACATTTGGTGGACTCTTCGATTTGGGACAACCTTAGTCGCATCGCTGTGACGTCATTGCCTCGAAATACGGCATTTGAGGCGTCCTTCCCCTGAATTTGGACACAGCCACCGTTTTCTGTTTTGTCCTCCCTGTGTTGTCATGTCTGATTAGTCACAGCTGTGTTCCCCTCCCGTCTGTGTGAGTATATGTAGGATGTGTCTAAATTCAAGGGTAGTGAAGGCAACATTTTTACAGTAGGTCTTTCTTTGCTCTTTTTCCCGACTTTCTTGTTTTATCTCTATTGTTCAATAACAACATAGACAAAAAAGTAAGTAATTTATATTTTATTTTTTATGTATTCTGCCAAAAGGAAGAGATAACTAAATCATCATATTAACAACACTGCTGGTGTTGTTGGTGCATTGCAATCTAAATTCTCTAAGCCTGCCTGTGAACAAACACAGAAAACACACAGGTATGCAGATGTCTTTACAAGGATTAGATTTATGTCACAGAGAAGAAGAAACATGGATGTGGAACATATAAAACCTGCTCAACACATCACTCTGATACTGAATTAATTCATTAATTGAGGTAGCAGCAGGTTGTCTGTTTGATGGCTATGACTAAGGCAGCTGCATCCATTCCTCTTTACAGACAGATGTATAACAGCAGCTCAAGGCCCTGCAGTTAAACTGAGAGAAAACATTTTGAATACTGCTGTACACTACGCTGACAGACAAAGAGATGATCAGCAAGGGGTTGTGACTTGAATATTTAGCTCAAGTCCTATTGGTTATCTGTTTTCTTAAAGCCAGGATGCTCTCAGTGGTTTAAAAGCTGGAGACGGTCCAGTTGCCAGAGGAGCTTCAGATTTAAACATTTTACACCTCAGAGTTTATAAAACTCTCATAACAAATTAGAAGTGGATTCTCAAGATATGCACTCTTTAAAATGCTCTGTGGCTCACTGTTCAAGTACTCATAGATCTAAACTTGTGCCGAAAGGAAGAAGTTACACTATAAAGGAGACGAGCAAGGTGGTAAAACAAAGCAGAGCAAACAGCATATCTAGCAGAATAGAGTTACACTCAAAATAAAAGATTCAGGTTGGAAAGACATGAAGCTCCTCCAGCTGTCTGTCCTCATTTTCCTGTTTGGATGAAACACACTGGATCAGTTGTGTGTCGTTATACAAATGCATTAACATATTTATATTTGGATCTGCTGAGGTACCTGCTCTCACTGATGAGTACACAACATCTGGATCAGCTGGGTACTCTGTAACACAACATAGAGTAGTGCAACAGATTCATTCACTTGAATTTTATTTATAGAGTCAATTCATAACAAGAGATTGAGAGTGGCCTTAGTGGGCTCCGACATCATGAAATCCACTTTTAAAGATTCTAAAAGTATTATTGCAGCAGATTAATTAATATTACAGTAAAATCATTTACTCGTGGGTAAAAGTACTCAGACTCTTTTGACTGGGTTATAATAAAGTCCATTAGTCCTTTGGAAACACTGACGGGAAACTGAGATCATTCAAAAAGGCAAATTTAGTCATCTAGCCATTGTGAAAATGGTCCTTACCGATGTTCAACCATCTAAAAATTTACATTAGAGGAATGTGAAATCATTTTTTTTCTTCAGTAATTAGCTAATAAGGTGTGGTGTTGTAGTACAGCTAACACAGTTACCTCCTGGACGGAGTCCTTACACTCCTCACTAGGTACCCAGTTACCACCTCTAGTCACAGATATATTGTTGCTCATGATATAGAGAAGATTGTGAACTTATCAGGAAGTTGGTGGTACAATCACCAATTCCTGCCTCTAGATATTGAAATGCCCTTGGGCAAGGTATCAACCTCATATACCCCCTGAGGCATCCATCTTGGGCTATGCGTGAGTGTTAAATATAAAAACTCCTATTTAACAGGAAGAAACCTCCAACAGAACCAGGCTCAGGCAAGGTCGGCCATCTTTCACGACTGGTAGAGTAGTAAAACTCTACCTAAATAACAGATAAGTCCAAAAATATTTGGGGACAGAGACTGCTGTACAGCATTTCTAGTAGTTGTAGTCTATGTGGAACATAGACTGAACATGAACTGGAAACACCAGGTGAACCACCCAGGAACCCTGACCAATAGCAGTGAAGGATTCCAGGGTGAGGTAAGAGAGAAGTAATCATAAGGTGTAGCCAAGATTTGTAATTGTTTCAAAAAGAGAAAGCAAGAGAGGCCACATAAGTATAAACGAGTGCTCTTAAGATGAGTTGAAGATCTTCCTCTAGTTTCCTGGCATGAGGACTGGAGAGCAACATCAGAAGAAAGGAAGAGGAGATTTTAGTGACATGTGACAAATCATTGTCCAACCACTGTGAACATAAAAATTGGACTATAACTATAACTTTTGTTGAATTGTTGTCTCAAAAGACTTGGAGGGCTTTGTACTGAATCATTGCTTTCCCCGTGGATATTACTGCGCACAGGATGGAAAGGAGTTTATCACCAGAATGTGCGTCTTCCCCTCCTCTCTCATTCATCTCAAGACCAATAAAAAGATCAGCATCAGTATAGAGTTCATTTATTAGATTAGGATAAAATTCTGGTGATTTAATTAAGTGATTCTTACTGTCTGCTAAAGCATTTGCATTGCCCATGCTAAATTGCTCTTGACCTGCAAGCTTACTCGGGCAGTCATTGAGAACCTTCACAGACGTCAGGCAGTCATTGTCAGAGGAAACAGGTTCATAACTGGAGATAGGCAGTTAGAGCTGGGTGAGTCTCCTCACTGGTTCAGTCCAGTTCCTTCGTTATCTGTTGGGGAACACTCCTTGGAATTAGAAACTTGAACCCTTTAAATGAATGGCCCGTCCAGGTTTCCTGTACTAACTGACTGATCCAGCAGTCCGTCAGGCCTGTAAAGATCTGTGGGTCACACTGAACTCTACAGGCTAGGCAACAGCAGCCTGACTGCTATTAGTTATTGAGTGAAAGAACGAAAGGATGCCAGAATTGTTACTTGTTACTGGCCCCCGAGCTCAGTTGACTTAAAACCAAGGAGGTACATGTCTATGATGCTGTCAGGCATGCATACAAGCACATGGGGGCCATACAAACTGCACATCACCAAGGATACTGTAGCTCCTCACAAAACAAAAGCCTCTATTCAGGAGTACTCGACTCTTGAATACAAACATTAACACGAACGTGCACCTTAAAGAAGATACCTGCAACCTGGAAAGCAAAATGTGTCTCACTGATGTCAGTAACAGGAAATCCCAAATTGTTACTAATGTGGTGTTGTCATGGAGTCCTCTCCTAAATTTCTCCCAAACAAATGCAGTGTAGTCAGGAAGCATTCAGTGTGTACCTAATGGTGGGTGTATGCGCCCTGGTCAACTGTCGGCAGACAGTGTAACTCTGGTGTTAATAAATTTTGCTAAAGACTTCCTCCTTACTAAAGCAGCACCTCTGTAAAATAACCATTTTTGTTACTCTCTCTTTTTGAAATGATCTTCTTATTATCAATCTACAATCAAAGCCCATTCCTCTAAATATAATGCAAAACAAATGGTTTGTTGAGGCTGTAATCGTCCATCATGGATCTTCTTTAACCATGTTTACAATGAAACAATTTGCTCCTTTGTGAAAACCACTCCAAAAACTGATTCAAAGGAGCCAAAATCACCAATGATTTCATCCTATGGTCTATGTATGAGTGGATGTTGCAGAGGTTACCAGTATTTCTGCCCGCAGGTCTCTGAGATCTGATTTGAACTTGGCCATAAGTGACCTCAGAAGGGCCTGTGAATGAGAGAGAGATGATGATTTACTGAACAGAGAAACAAGGTCACCCAGAAACACTGACTCAGCTAAAGAAATGGAACTGTAAGAGCCAAAGTGAATGTTTATGTTTTGTTTATTTCTTATGGTGGTGCAGGTGTTTTCCTGCACCTCAGGCGATTGCATGTTATTTACCTGACATGGGTGAACTCAAAGGGAAGTTGTCTGAGTGGTTTCTTGCAAACTTTTCTATGGACTGTTTATTGCATGTTACTTTACCTCACCTTTAAGTCCTAATTACAAACGATGTAAGTTAATACATCCATTATTTGTTTTGTATGAAAGGAAAGTTTATTGTTTAAGTTTTAAAATTAAAATGCACACAGTGTGGCTTATTGGAGACGCAGCACAGCCCATCAAAGCATGTTTTACTGCATACATCAGGACAATGAAGAGGATTTCTGGATGTAGCTTTCACATGCTGGGACACTGCTGTTGGAGAAGGAGATATTGGAAATGGCACCATCACAGTGGCACAGAGGAATGTAGCGCAATGCACACATCAGAAGTGGTAGGACACGTGGATTCACTCTGTTTGTTTTTGAATGCTTTGAACACAGTTTGGAAGCGTCACCCCTTGTCCATTGGGGACCTTGGTTTGGTTTGTGTTGTGTGTTGCTGTAACTAAGTTTAAGAATATAATCCACCCACTGTTATCATCTTCAATGCCCTGTACCAACACAGAGCAGAGCAGCTATCTGAACGCTACTCCAACAGAGGTCGATTATCTTGTTAATAATTTTACCTCCTCACTACGTACGACTCTGGATACTGTAGCTCCTGTGAAAACTAAGGCCTCAAATCAGAAGTCCCTGACTCCGTGGTATAATTCTCAAACACGCAGCCTAAAGCAGATAACTCGTAAGCTGGAGAGGAAATGGCGTGTCACAAATTTAGAGGATCATCATTTAGCCTGGAGAAATAGTTTGTTGCTTTATAAGAAAGCCCTCCGCAAAGCCAGAACATCTTACTATTCATCACTGATTGAAGAAAATAAGAACAACCCCAGGTTTCTCTTCAGCACTGTAGCCAGGCTGACAAAAAGTCAGAGCTCTACTGAGCCAACAATCCCTTTAACGTTAACTAGTAATGACTTCATGAACTTCTTCACAAATAACATTTTAATCATTGGAGAAAAAATTACCAATAATCATCCCACAGATGTAAGCTTAAATAGTTTTACAGCTTTTGATCTAACCCCATAAACTGAACTGAATTTCAAATATGTTTCATAACTTTGTGTATGTGTATTGTGTACCTGCAGTGTGTGTCCTCACAGCAGAGTAGACTGTATCTGGATCAAGAGAATGGTTTTCTGGAAGATAAACAGAGATCAAACAGAAACATGTTTCCTGTGATAAACTGCACAGTAACTTTAATTCACTCTTTTTTCTTTTTTCTTTTTGTCCTGTCCCGTTTGGCTCTTTTGCCATCAGAATTATTGTCTAAAGGCAAAGAAAGATGCCCAACAGATTTACTTTGCCAAATGGACCATCCCAGCTTTGCCATAATGGTCTATTTGATTCACCTTTTATTGTTTATTTTATTTTATTTTCACTCGCAAAACACTCGCTGGGGAAAAGAAAGGGGAGAAAGAAAAACAGCGGGGAAGAAGGACGGGGATAAAGGGCAAAAAACAAAAACCAACAAGATAAGCAGACAAAAAATAAATATATGAATTACCTGGATCACCTGTTGAGAAAGAAAAAAGAGAAAACAAGCAGAAGAAAAAAAAGAGCAACATAATAAACAACATCACGATGATCTATGGGAATATAACAGTAAATACTAAATATTAAACATTATTGTGCAGCACGTAAGATCGACTTCATTCATTCGAATTCATTCTAACCTTCCCAAAATGGCTGCTGAGTGCCTACAGTGCGGACAGCTAAGGCTCAAGTACACTCAGCTTACCTCGCCTCTTCTTCTGTCTGATGTTGATATCAGCATAGGTCACTTCTTCAGGAGCAGGTGAAGTCTTGGTTACTGAGAAGGAAAATCAGAAACAGACTCAAAACAGCTCTTGTATGTTGGTGCATTACTGTGTAGTGCTAGATCAGAGGAGAAAGCTGGGATGGAACAGGTCAGGGAGTAGTTGTAGGTCGCACTGGTTGGTATAGCAAGTAACTAGCGATGTGAATTGATAAGAATGTAGTGATTCATTATTGGTATCACATATCAATTTGATTCTCTTATTGATTCTCACTGGCTTTGCTTTGAGAGTCGGCATCATCATTAAAGCAACATATCAAAAACAAAAATACAGACATACATTTGTGTTAATTAATTACATGCTTTGGGTCAAAAGTTTGTACATTTTAGAAGTATTTCCCCTGTTTGTTGTGATCAGTGTTGGGGTCTTTATTTAGGTAAAGTAATTATTAGGTATATTACACAAAACACTTTAAGTATAATTACTAGGGGTGGGACTCAATTGAAAAAAAATTATCTAATTAATTAGAGTCTTGGTAATTAATTCATCTTGATTAACTGAATTTAATCACACAAGAAAATTTGCCCCAAAGTGCAAATGTTTGTTTTTTTTTAAAGGGTTTTACTCGATGACAAAATAAATAATAGACATGGACATGAATATTTTAAACTCAAGCTATGCTGGCATTAGGTATTTTCTGTTCTGCAGCAGTTTGCCCTCTAGTGGTTGTTTTTGTGTATTTTTTACTCTGCAAGATCTAGCCAGAGGCAGTTTCACCTCTGTTAATCTGTTGCCATCCATGCCTTCACAAGTTTATAAACGGCATCATCTATAAGTAATATTGTTTGTTATCACTGAGACAACTTGTGTATGTTATTATTTGTTGTGAAGGCGTGATATAGTTTGTAGTTTGAATTTAATTTGAATGCATGTATAACCTAAGCTAGTAAGGTTAAGCTAGCTCATATGGCATGTGGTTTCTTTAACATTTTGATCATGAGCGTGATTTCATTTGATGTTTTATTCGGGCACTCACTAAGCAGATAAATATTGTGCTCATATTTTTGAATATGTGACTTACTGGTGTGTTTGTTATATTTTATATTGATGCAACATTTTTATTGGTTTATTTCTGGTTTTGTCAACAGTTTCACACTCTTTTATTAAATCATCCAACTCAACACATCGGCCTGTTCCTTGGATTTTGATTAGGAGAGTGTTTAGCTGTCTGTATAGCTGAGTCTACGTTCACGAGGACAACACTTAGTGAGGACAGAACAGTGAAAAGATGAACCATCACATCAAGCTGTGAAGGAATCTCGGCAGCCCATTTCTTAGCCACCAGTAACCAGTGAGTAGAAGAAAAACACCAAAGAGGCTACGCTCGCTTCTTCGGTATCTTTTTACGGGATTTGAAGACCCATTCACCTGCCTGTATTAAACGATGTCCAGCTCAAACCCTATCAACGCCATATCAGAGCCTGGAGCTTAGGTCAGAGTGTGCTGCCTCAGCTGCATTTTCCAAGCAAAGTTCAAATAAATCTTCAGCTAGTGCCGCTGCTGCTAAAGCTCATGCCAAGGCGGAAGCTGCACGCACGCGAGCAGCCTATGCAAAACGTCAAATAGACATGCAAGTGGAGAAAGCACGCATAGAGGCTGCATTGAATGCACTAAAAGAAGAGTGTGAAGGTGAGGCTGCCTCAGCAGAGGCTCAAGTGTTTGAGGCTGCTGCAGATTTAGACAACTGTGACCTTGGGAGTAAAGCCAGTCATGCTCAAGCAACGAAGCAGTCATTTCAGCGAACTGGTGAGTTCATCCAAGCACATTTCTCTTCAGCGCAGAGTTACGCTTCAGCTCAAAATGAGAAAGAAACAGAGGCTGCTGCTTCTGTACCACAACACAGACACCTCCCAGATATTGAAGTTCATCGCGTCAGTCGTGACACACAACAGCCGTATCCTCCTGCTTGTTCGGCTGAAGGCCTGCACCCAGGCAACCAGAGAAAAAAATCGCCCTGACCCTCTGTCTTTTAACACAGACAGAGATGTTCCCTCCATGCACACACATCGCTACACAGACTCCCCAGTCGCCATTGGAGGCTCGAGGTGTGTCTGAGTTAGCTATATATCTGGCACGCCGAGACCTTATCACAGCTGGACTAAAAGTGTTTGATAACTAGCCTGCTAGTTATTAGTGATGGGATTTCCGGCTCTTTTTAGAGAACCGGCTCTTTCGGCTCACTAAAAAGAGACGGCTCTTCAGGTTTTTCGTCGCTTTAATTAATTTATTATTAACGATAATATAAAATTATGCACAAAAAGAATTACTAATGTAAAAAAAGTGGTTTTATTTATATATGTTTATATATAAATATATGTGGTGGCCCCTTGAGACAAAGCTCGTACAAACTCCAAAACACATTCCTAGCGTTAACTGAACTTATTTATTAACCTTTATTTAACCAGGAAGATCCCATTGAGATTAAAAACCTCTTTTTCAAGGGAGACCTGGCCAAGATAGGCAGCAGCAGGTGTCTCACAGTTACAGAGATTACTCAAACACAGGCAGCAACAACACACATGCAACAATAAGTGAAAGAAAACAAATAAAATAAAATAAAATTCAATAACATTTAATAAAAAAATTAAATTAAAATAAAAAGTCAGTTAAAATGACAATCAATCTAATTGAAACAGTTGCATGTTATGGACTTGGCCTCAAGGATTCGTAGTTTAGATTTAAAAGCACTTAATGAAATGAATTCAGTCATTTTCCATTCGTTCTGCAGTTTGTTCCAAGCCGAGGGTGCTAAATGGACAAAAGCTCTTTACCAAGTTCAGTTCGAGCAAGTGGAACAGAAAGCAACAAGTAACCATGCGGACAAAGAGAATACCGACCAGCATGTTTCATTAGCAAGCAGGGAACATATATAAGAAGGCAGCAACCCAAGTATTGCCTTATGTATAAAACTGTATAAATGAGAGTTCCTCCGACTTACCAAAGCAGGCCATCCTACCTGAGAGTATAACTCACAATGGTGAGTCTGAAAATTACGGTTAGTGATGAACCTCAGAGAGGCATGATACACAGAATCAACCATTCGAAGACATTGAGCAGAAGCATTCATATATAGAATATCACCATAAACCAGCACAGGCAAAAATTTTGCAGCAACAAGCTGCTTTTTTGTATTAAAAGAGAAACACAACTTATTTTGAAAATAAAATCTCAGTTTTAACTTCAGGTTTTTCACAAGATTCTCTACATGTGGTTTGAAGGTGAGCAAGTCATCAATTAAGATTCCCAGATATTTATAGGTGTGAACCAACTCTATTTTATTACCTTCAAGAGTGGTTACCGATGGGATTATTTGGGCCAAATTCCTTGATTTAGAAAACAGCATGAGCTTAGTTTTGTCTGCGTTGAGAACAAGTTTAAGCTGAAGTAATGAGTGCTGGACAGCAAAAAAGGCTTTCTGCAAGGAGTCAATGGCTTGGACAAGAGTTGAACCACAGCTGTAAATAACAGTATCAGCAGCATAGACGTGCAAGTTTGCATCTGGCACATTTAGACTAAGATTGTTTACGTAAATGATAAATAGAAGTGGACCTAATACAGAACCCTATGGTTATGCACTGTAACAAAGTTAGAACATAAACCGTCAGATTGTATGCACTGGGATCTGCTACTGAGGTAGTTTGAGAACCATGCCACTGCTCTCTCAGAGAGTCCTGACTGGAAGAGTCTAAGTTTTAAAATACAATGATCAACAGTGTCAAATGCTTTTGACAAATCAATAAAAAGGGATGCACAGTGTTGTTTTTTATCAAGTGTAATAGTAATATCATTTACCACCAGCAGCTGTGATAGTACTGTGATTCTTCCTAAAGCCTGATTGATATTCAGATAAAATGGCATTGGTGTGTAAAAACTCCTTTAACTGCTCACACACAGGAGCTTCAAGAACTTTGGCCAGCACAGATAGATTAGATATTGGTCTGTAATTAGTTAACACTGCTGGGTCGCCCCCTTTTAATAGCGGAATAACAAAAGCTGATTTCCATACTGAGGGAATTTCAGTCGTATCCAGTGTGAGGTTGAAAAGTGTTGTGAGAGGCTCTGCCACAAAATCAGCTGCCAGTTTCAAGAAGTAAGGATCTAGTAAGTCTGGCCCTGGAGATTTTCTAGGATCTAACAGTTTAAGAGCTTTACAGACCTCCTGCACAGAGAAAGGAACAAAGTTAAATGGCTGACCAGTGTACACTGGAAGGTTTGTGCCAGATTTTACATAGACTGGGGTTCAGAGAGTCAAACAAAGAGCCAGAAGATATAAAGTGCTTGTTAAAGCAATTCATAATCTCCTTCCTGTCATAAACAGGAACAGAATCCTTAAAAACATAGGTGGGTGATCTAGGTAGCTCTTCCAAATCAGATCTACCTAGATCACTTAAATTACACAATTGAAAGCATATGTGTATTGTTTGTGTATTTATACACAAGCACTCATATATATTCAAATAATTTAAAAAAATGTTCATTTACCTGCTACTACCACACACCAAATCCGGTCGTTGGTTCTTCCTGGCTTGTGTAGCCACTAGGTAACAAAAGCTCAACACTGCGCCGAGCATCCTGGAGCACTTCTGTTGTGTTTTGTACGTGTTTTGGAGTTTTTACATGCTTCTGAGTTTTTACGTGTTTTGGCGTTTGTACGTGCTTTGTCTCTAGGGGCCACCATAAATATACTTTTATTTATTCACTCCAAATAAAATGTAATAAATAAATCATATAATACAAAAACCAACTAGTCACAGTTCAACTTTTAACTATTTCAATTTTCAGCTTTTTCCTTTTAAACAAATTTAAAGTGAAACAACACAAAACACTGCAAACCACAACACAATTAAATATAAATTAAAATATGAAAAAGGAGATGCATATTCTCTGTCATATGGGCCTGCATGAATAAACTTTCTGAATCCTTTATCATCTGCAACTGAAAATAGTTGTGGATGATTACTATACCTTTCTAATGTGACGTTGTTGTCCCTGGCTTTCTTTCTCTCTCTTTCCCTCCCGCTCTGTTCCTGTGCTACTGCGAGTGTAACTACCGCCCCTCCCCCCTCTGCCCAGCGCAAAGCACAAGGCTCGCGTGCGAAGTGAAGGGGGAAAAAAAAGTGAGAGAGAGGGTGAGAGAAGGAAAAAAACAACCACGGCTCGCAATAAGGAGCCAGCTCGCGTCGTTCACGTCAAAGATCCGTCTCTAAGAGCCATTTCGTTCGTGACCGACACATCACTACTGCATAATCAAGATACACAGAGACCCAACTCAAAATAATCTAGGAAGTAGGAACTTCAAGGCAGAATACAAATAAAGACTGATGGAAGACAGACTAATGTCATTTTTATACTAATATTGACATCAAGAAAAACAGCAAGATTGTGACTGATAGAATAAAACTCAAATACAGAAATGGAGATAAAAACCCACAAAGAAACTCCAAACCATGGGTTCAAGACATGTCTTTTGGATTGTTTCAGTGGTTTTTTTAGGACTTTCTTTTTTCTCAAATACACCGTGTCATCCTCTCCCTGCATATGCTAGTTCAAGTGGACCAAATCCTAATCCAGCCTGATGACTAAAATGGTAAGAGCAGCACCTCAGTTCACTGTTCGGAGTTTTGAAACTCTCAGCAAACAGACGTCACCCTGACCAACACTCAGTTCATCAGAGACCAACCGTGATTGTTACTTTGTATCATTGTGAAGATATATGACTTGTTCTAAAGTCTTAGAGTTGACTACAGCTGACTGTGAACATTAAAAACATCCCCACTTCCAGAATAAGAGAAGCTTAACATCTAACTGGAGAGTGAAGACAGGCTGGCAGCGCTGAGCATCATCTCACATAGAAAAGGGAAAGTAGATAATCAGATCCTCATGAGTAAAGTCTGACTGTCACCCTCAGAGAGCTTCAGGTGAATGAATTTACCTGGTTAGTTCAGGTGAGACATACCTCTCAGTTTCTTCAACAGAACCACACCTCCAACCAGGACCAGGACCACGACTACAGGGAGGACCAGGAGATAAAGAGGAAGGGAGGAGGAAGAGTGTGGAGAGGAAGAGGAGGGAGGGAAAGTAGTGAGAAGAAGAGGAGAAGTTGTGGTGGGAGGAGGATCTGCAGGAGAGAGATCTGCAGGAGAGATGATGATGAGATGATGAAAGATGATGAAGATGGTTCAGTCAGTTCATTATCAGGTCACCAGGCTGGTTTGTATCTATAAACAGGAAGTCATGTCAGTGTCCTGACCTCTGACCCTCAGTCTGCTCTGAGGAGAACGTGGATGAATATCAGTATAACACGAGTAGAGACCTTCATCAGACTGGTTGACTTTAGAGAGATTCCACTTTCCTTCAGGTCCAGATCCAAGTGTAACATTATCTCTGATGAAGTAAGATTTTCGTCTTTCTCCCTCTTTGGGTGTACAGTACAAAGTGACATCACTTCCTGTCATGACAGGAAGTGCAGGAATCTCCAGGATCACACCTTTGCCTGTCCAGCAGAGACACAAACAGAGTGACACAGAGACAGACAGAAACAGAGACACAGCTGGAACATCTGTCTGTACCTGAGACACTGATGGAGACTTCATCACTCTGCTGTCCAGATGAGCTTACACACAGGAAATTTCCACCAGTGGAGAGACCGAAAACACAGAAGGAACTGTTAACCCTACTAAACTCTGAAGCAGCTGCTCCACAGTCCTCAGTGAGTCCTCCTCTGGTCCTCTTCACTGTCCATCCATCAGCTGTCTGTCCATCATCAACACAACTCAGATACACTGAAGAAGATCCAGTGAAGAACTGCTGAAGGTTTGGACTGACAGACAGAGACACTGGAGCACACACACACACACACACACACACATACACACACATACACACACACACACACACACACACATACACACACACACACACACAGTAAATGTATTTGTGTTCTTGTTGGAGTCTCACTGATTGTTTTCACTTCCATCAACTCACCTGCAGAAACAGTCGGTGCAGACAGCAGCAGCACACACACACCTGCAACAGGAGGTCAGAGGTCACTAAAGCTCAGAGGTCACAAGGTTACAGGTCATTAAAGGTCAGAGGTCACAAGGTTAGAGGTCACTAAAGGTCAGAGGTCACTAAAGGTCAGAAACAGTTCAAAATGGAGGTTTGCTCTCAGTTCATCCAAATCTTGAGTCAAACACTCCATGTTGGGAAACGTCCCAGAACAGGTTGTGGACGACAGGAAGTCATCAAGACAAATTACTTGCAAGTGTCTGATGAAAAGGTCTTTAGCATAAACTACGCTCTGACAGCAACCCTGAAGCTGAGCAAACATTTCCTCAGGAGACAATGTGAGTCTGCTGGGTCCATAATGAGGTAAAGTTCTGTCATGGTGGCTGTGTGGCTGGCAGAGGAAAGACCCAACTCAGAAACGGGAATGGTGAACTAATTATTGGTTTTAATAAACTAAAATAAGGTGAAAAATAACAAAACTAGGAAGTATAACCTTTGCATCAATGTCCCCGTGTCTCTCCAGCTGACTCACGTTGGGCTGCAGAATTGATTTTGTTTTCTCTCTCCTTCTCTTTTTTCTCGCTGTCTCCTCCTTGCCTGGGTGGATGTCAATATTGGGCTCCCCCCTTTGGCCCATGCACCTGCTCTGACTAGTCCTGTCTCCTCGGCCAGTATTTAGGGTTTGTGGCTCAGAGTGTCTCATTGCTGGATCGTTGAACAACCTGAGTTCATGCAGCCTCGGCTAAATCTAAGTTTTGCTCGTTATATATTTCTGGCTTGTATTAACACTTGTCTTTGTATAAAGATTCCCAGACTTGTCTGAGAACCTTTCCCTGGACCCCTGAGTGTGGCAGTGAAGTGCAGTGAAAGCATGAGTGGCAGAAGAGGAGCATGTGTGAGCGGAGGAAGTGTGGATGTGTGATTTCAGGTGAGTTAAATATATGTGTGTGTGTTGTTTTTTTTTAACTCAGTGCTCGCTGGTGTTTCAGCAACAGAGACGTGTTTGAGGAAGATGGGGAAAAAATAGTGTTTTTTGTGCAGTTGTTGTGTGACCACACGTTTAAGTGAGTAGTATGGCTGACCTGTAACAGGAGGGCAGAGGTCACTAAAGGTCAGAGGTCATTAAATATCCATGAGGTCAACAATATCTGTTGTGTGTTGTGGTGGAGGTCTCCATGCCTTCTCTGCGTCACTCAGGGCTCAAACACTCCATTGTTTGGTTTTTGGTTTTCTATGCTCTCTCTCTCCTCTACCAAGGGGAAACTCATTGTGTGTTCCTGCCTCCAGCCAACACATCTGCAGTCAATTCATCACTTGCTGCTGATTACCCTTGCTCTCTGGTGACTATTTCAGATGGCGGGTCAGCGTTTCTCATCCCTGGATTGTTGCACGACTCTCTTCAGTGTTGCCCAGCTCTCTCATGGTAATTTCATTCGCAGTATCTGTTCCTGGCTTTTGACTTTCCTCTCTTTTGTATAAAAATGAAAAACATGAAGGAAATTTTCCTGGCCCTGCTTTTTATAGCAGATAACCTTAAAAATGTTCTACAATAGATGAAAAATGGAAGGAGAAACCACAAATCTAAATTTGAACATGCTGAAGCGAAACAGAGGAAAGTTACAGAGGTTTGATTAGAGACATGGTTAACTAAAACTTAGGGTTTTGCAATTTGGCATTATCTTAAAAAGTTTAAATTTATTTGGTATTGAACAGCAGAATTGACGCTTTATTTTTCCAGGTAATTTTAGAAAAGAAAAAACAACAGCGACTGACAGCACTGTAAAAAATGGTAGTCTGATGTAATATAAGCAAGAGAATAATGCAGAAAACAGAGATTTGAATGGTAAATGGACTGATTGTTATATAGCGCTTTTCTATTCTGGTCTCAAAATCTCATCTCTGCTTTACGTGAGTGTGAAGCGATGGGAATGAGAATCAGCACATCCAGATCTGCGGCCATGGTTCCTCAGCCAGAACAAGGTGGAGTGCCCACTCAAGGTCAGGGACAAGTTCTTGCCCCAAGTGGAGGAGTTTAAGTATCTTGGGTTCTTGTTCATGAGTGATCTGAGAAGGGAACAAGAGATCGACAGACGGATTGGTACTGCCACTTCAGTGAGGCAGACGCTGTACCGGTCTGTTGTGGTGAAGAGAGAGCTGAATGTAAAAGCAAAGCTTGTAATTTCCCGTCGATCTACGTCCCTACCCTCACCTATGGTCACGAGCTGTGGGTAGTGACCAAGAGAACGAGATCACAGATACAAGTGGCAGAAATGAGTTTCCTCCAAAGGGTGGCTGGCCTCTCCCTTAGGGATAGGGTGAGAAGTTTGGCCATCCGGGAGGGGCTCAGAGTAGAGCCGCTGCTCCTCCACATCAAAAGGAGGCAGTTGAGGTTTTTGGGCATCAGACAAGGATGCCTCCTGGGCACCTCCTGGATGAGGTGTTCTGGGCATGTCCCACTGGGAGGAGGCCTTCGCTGGCCTGGGAACGCCATTGCTGTTCCCCTGGACAAGCTGGAGGAGGTGACCAGGGAAAGGGAGGTCTGGACTTCTCTGCTTAGGCTGCTGCCCCCTACAACCCGGCCCCAGATAAGATGTTGATGTTTTATGGTGATGCCACCCTCCTTCTTTAGTGGCAAATAAATTTGGCAGTCATTGGCATAACAAAGAAAAAAGATCCCATGTCTTCTAAGGATGGAACCGAGAGGCAATAAATACAGTAAAAACAGCAGTGGCACTAAAATTGAGCCCTGTGGGACGCCGCATGACAGAGAAGCAGAAGATGATTGAGAACTGAGAAGGCTGAGAGAGAAAGTTCTGTCTGCCAAATAAGACCTAAACCAATTAAGTGCAGTGCCACCAATACCCACTACATCATGTAATCAAGATATTAGAATATTGTGGTCCCAGTGGATAAACTGAACTGTAATGATAGAAGACTTTTGTATATCTTACTGGTTGCAAGTAATATGACCCTCACAAGGAGATGGCTCAAGCCTAAACCACCAACGATGGAAGACTGAATATATTCTGTACAAGAGATCTATAAAATTGTCATTCTTTATTAATGTGCAGAGGGATACCTTTTACAGAATATAGCCTAAATGGACGGAATATGTTAAGCCTGTGAGGTGTGATTTTATATGAACCATGCCACTTTTTATACTGATGTACTGATTTATAATGTGATGCTAACTTGGTTGCCCTGCCCTGTTTGCGTGTGTATGGGCTCAAGTTGTGGCCATTAATATTTTGTACTCATAAATCAGACTGCTTAGTTGTGAAGTGAGATTTTGTTAGGTATAATAGTTAATAACAGCTTAAGAATTTAGATGTACAGACAGAGTTTAGTTAGAAATGACAACAGTGTAGAAGCTTCAAGATGAAGGGATACTAAGCCCCACGATATGGTGGGTCATTGGGACTCTCAGTCAGGGTTGCTTTCAAGCTCACCAGGACAACAGGCTATTAGGTGAAAGGTGGGAGAATGGGTTAAAGCATCTACTACACATGTAGCAGAGTAGGAGATGTCACTTGGTAGGTGCTGCTCCCCAGGATCGGACGTGCTGAGAGGCCAGGACCAGCTTGGGGCACCAACGAAGGGAGAATTAAATGTAAACTAAAATTTTTCCCCATCAGTTTTAACAAATAGAAACACACATTCTATAAAACTTTGTATACTGTTTAGTTTAGTACTTTGTACTTTAGTACTGTTTTATAGCCTGTTGTTCTCTAATAATCAAAGGAAAAAGTGTTTTACTGCTGATTCCTCAATGGTGAAAACATTTTGTAATGTTAATGTTTGTGGTTACAGATACAGAACAGAAAAACTATGTGTAAAACTCTGCATTCAGGTTCCCTCGCTTGTGTGTGAGTGTCAACTTTCAAGTATAAATTTTGGCCAGATTTTTACTTCTTTCAGCTTATTGGTGAATGTCATGTCAACCTCAAATTTAACAATCCAGTCAGAGAACAGATGGGTTTGACTGCCGGAGTGGCGCTTTACTGAGCTTCAGGCCCTAGAAGGGCTCTGAACACCCAAACAACCATGAAAAGCTACTGGCCTCTCAGATTAACAAGCTGCTGTCATTGTTAACTGGACATGAACATGACAGTTAACCTGAGACATGCGATAGATTTCAGTGGAACCTGAGGCAACCCTCGTTCCTATGACGATTACCAATCACGGCCACAAGATGGAAATAATGCAACAGCAAGAAGCTTTAAGACGGAGATAAGATGAAAGGAGAGGATTGCTTTCGATTTGGCTTTATTTAATGTCTGTTTTTATACTTCCATAGGCAAGCACTGCTTTCCCCTGCTTTTCCTGATGGACTGAAATGGTGAGTGAAATTATTTTGGTGACACTCCCTAAGTTGCATGTTTCTGAAGAATTTCAGTTTTTAAGGTTTTGCACTCTATAGGCGTTACCCGCACATTCGTCTCATGCTACCACATTAAAATTATGTCAGCTGGACATTCAACCATTTTTGTCTGCTTATCAATTTAAGGGTGACTGAGAGAGTAGTGAGACCAAAGGAGGTCTTCTATGGGTTTGTAAGGTTAAGTGTGAGGGAATTTGTACCCAAGCCACTGAGATATTTTAATTGCCAGGAATTTGGACATAATGCCAAGGTGTGTAAAGGGAAGAGAAGGTGTGCTCGATGCTCTGGGGACCATGACTATGTCTAAACTATGACATGCTGCTTTAACAATAATCAACAACAACCATCTTTTTCTTCTCTTCCTCCATTTTCCTTTCTACCATCTCCATAACCTTTTCCAGCACTTGCACCTCCAAAAAGCAACACTATGCTCTCCTTCGCAACTACAACATTTTGGCTTAACTCCCACGTCACACTTTCCATAAAGAATATTAGGTGGGAGGATGTTAGGAGGGAACTTAGTAGTCAGGTGAGCCAGGAGGGATAGTGTGGTGGTTAACTTTTCTTATAAACATCCTAATCTTACAGTGGAATGCAAGGAGTCTGTTGGCAAATGAACAAGACTTTAAGCAGTTTGTGTATGACCAAACAAAAACCTGACATAGTCTGTGTTCAGGAAGCATGGTTAAAGCCTTGTGTGGACTTTAGGGTGTATATTGCATTTAGGTATGATAGGGAAGAGGGGAATGGAGGGGGGTGTCTTACATTGGTTAAGGAAGGCATACCATATTGGAACATTGGAAGGAAGGGGGAGTTGGAGTATGTTAATGGAAAATTGTACTGAGTAGTCAGTATAAGCTTTTAATGATATAACTTTACATGTGATAGAATACTGCATGATGACCTTTTCATTGCTTAGAACTGATTGTTCTTTATAAAACGTGTTCTGATATTTTTATCTGAATCTTCCCACAGCGATAGTAAGAAGTCGAACAAGCAGTTCTGACCTCGCACACACACACACACACACACACACACACACACACACAATCACATACGCACATGCTCACGTATCAACATTCCACTGAACAAATGTTTTCATTTTTCTTGTGTATAAATAAAGACAAGTGCAAGAGCAGACTGCGCACTTCACAGGGACCCCACTCTGATGTGTTGCGGTTGAGGTTTGGTTGGGAAGGAAGGTGATTATGGTTATTAATTTCTACAATCCTTGTAAAAAGCTGGAAATAAGTAAGGTGGAAGAAATGGGTATGAAAGGAAATATTATATGGTGTGGAGATTTTAACGCACATCACTCACTGTGGGGGAGTGATGGAACAGACTATAATGGTACAGTATTTGAGGAATTTTAGGATGATAATAATTGTTTGAATGATGAGAAAAAAACAAGAATTGATATGAGATCTGGTAAGGAATTGGTGCTAGATTTAACATTTGCATCTAGTTCATTGGCTCCACTATGTGAGTGGCAGGTAAAGAGTAAGTCCTTTGGTAGTGATCATTATACGGTAGTTAGTAGAATAAGGATAGGTCAAGTACAGGTACCCGAAATGGTAGAAGGGGAGTGGGTGTTTGGGAAGGTAAGATAGGGGGATTTTAGTAGACTACGTGAGAGGAAATTGTTACAGGTCCAAAATCACTTGAGTGTTGAAAGGATGAGTCAAGAGATAAGTCAATCGGCAGTAGTATGCACATGGGAGAAGTCTGTGGGATAATTCGGAAAATGGGGGGAGAAAGAAGATAGTGGAGTACCCAATACTTAATAATAATAATCAAGTAGTGGTAACTGATGGGGGAAAGGTGGAATTATTGGCAAGTACTGTTGGAGAAATACACAGTGGGAGAAATTTTCAGATGAGGGTAAACAAGGAAGAGAGGGTGGACAAAAAGAAGGAATCATGAGGTGTTAGGGAAGAATTGTAAATGGCTTGTTTTTGTATAGCGCTTTACACATTCAGTCATCCACCCATTCACACACTGGTGATGGCAAGCTACATTGTAGCCACAGCTGGCCTGGGGCACACTGACAGAGGCGAAGCTGCCGGACACTGGCACCACCGGACCCTCTGACCACCACCAGTAGGCAACGAGTGAAGTGTCTTGCCCAAGGACACAACGACCAAGACTGTCCGAGCCAGGGCTCGAACAGGCAACCTTCCGATTACAAGACGAACTGCCAACTCTTGAGCCACGATCGCCCAAGAAAGAGACTACCAAAGAGATAAGGAAAAGGTCCCCAGGTAAAACCAGGAAGAGTGCTCCAGGGAAAGATGAGGTATGAAAGATGCGGTATGTTATATCATGTTGAAGCATTTAAGTGATGAAGTAAAGTGCTAATGTTAGGTGTGGGAAGTAGGGTGTGTCACAAGTAGTTGGAAAGAAGGAATAATTATACTAGTAAAGTAGATGTACAGATACAGAGTTGGATGTCTCGAGACCGGTCTTGAGACCAATTTTACGTGGTCTTGGTCTTGTTTTGGTCTGGACAGACTTTGGTCTTGGTCTTGTCTTGGTCTCAGATCCCTCGGTCTTGCTTTCTCATATGGACATAGTGGTCGGGAGATTTGGAGTCAACCATCGGCGGAGCTGGGGCGTGGCTTACGGAGCTTAAGTCCAGGTCATTTTTTCCGAAGCCCGGTGTCTTTTGGAGTGTAATTTGTTTCACAGTTAGATGCCTGACAACTGACAACTGTATTAAACACAAACTACACACATTATTCAAAGCACATAGCGGACAGTCGTAAATTGCCACTAATTCTGGTATGATCCGAGCTCAGGCACTAGGTGACTGAGCACAGCACTTACACATGTGAGCGAGGGGAGAGAAGCTGCTGCCTGCGAGTTTGCTGCAGACAGAGGAGAGCTTAAGTTTGACCAGGTACCAAAGCAAATCATTCGTATTGTACAAATAATGTAAATATGACGGTGTATCACAAAACATTGATATCAAACGGATCACTTGACCCATATTATGTTACTTGCTCTTCGAGTGAATCAACAAATGGCGTAATGAAAATCCAAACAACAATGCTGGGTTTTTTAGAGAGTCTTAGCTTACATGTGTTTATTTCATATTTTCAATTGTTACCCTCCACGGCTAAACAAACTCTCTAAATCAGTTTCAGTTATGTACTGATGAACAAAGCAATGGACATAAGGGGCTTCTTTCAGAGAAAAAAACTTAGGTAAATGCTATTTTATATATTATGCTTTGTATGTTGTTCAGTATATTTCTATGCACAACAAGAGGAATTTCAATACACAGCAGTATATTCACAGTTGAAACCAGATACACATATACTTTAGGGAAAAAACAAAAACAATTTTTACAATTTAGAGTAAACTTGTTTTTTTTTAGATAAATAAATATTGAAATATCTTTTGAATTAGTTAAATGTCAGAATAAAAAGAGGGAGCTGTTTATTTTAATCACTTTCATCAAATTTAGGAGTACATATACACTAAGTTTATTGTTAATTAATAAGAAAACTCCAGACGATTCCATTCTGAGCTGAAGAAGCTTCTGATAGGTTAGTAGAGTCCATGTGAGTAAGTTTGTGGCACACCTGTGGATGCATATAAGGCAAAACACAGAGCCTGTTTCTTTGAAATGGGAAAATCAAGAGATATCAACCAAAACACCAGGAAAAGAATTGTGGAGCTCCATAAGTGTGGCTCAATTTTGAATACAATTTGGTGTAATTTACAATTAAGAAATACAGATAGTTTCTCTCTTTACTCTTAAAGTTAACAAATATGTTTTCTAAAAAAATAAACATTTAGTCTGATTTGATGTTACAATTTAAAAAGTGTTTGTGTTTTTATCTGAAGAGTTTGTAAATATCTGGTTTCAACTGTATATTTGATGATGTTGGTGTTTGGCTTGATTGTCAGCACAGAGAGGGCGAGAGAGGAGCAGAGAGGGAGAGAGAGGGACAGAGAGGGACAGAGAGGGAGAGAGAGGAGCAGAGAGGGAGAGAGAGGAACAGAGAGGGAGAGAGAGGAACAGAGAGGGAGAGAGAGGAACAGAGAGGGACGGAGAGGGAGAGCAGGTGAGACACACGTGTTAGTCAAATAGTTGTTTGCCAAAACTCATCAGAACATGTATCTAGTACCTGTTTCTTTTTAGATACCATTTGTTACTTTTCTAATTCTATATTTATTAAGTTATGCAGGCTTGTTTGCACAGCAAGGCTAAATAATTATTTAAACTCCTGAATCTAAATAGTGTACTTTGGTAGAATTAAAAAACATAAGTGTAGTGCAGGTCTATGATGATTTTCAGTGCTACTATCATCTAGTTCTGATTCTGGTTCCGTCTTGGTTAAGTCCTAAGTAGTCCTGATTTTGAACTGTTGTAGTCCTGTTTTAATTCAGTTCTGGGTCTGGTTGAATTGGGGTTTAGTCCCTGTGTCTTGATACAGCCCCGACTTTGTTCTGCCTTGCTGCTTAATTAAAAACTAGTTTAAGTTGTCCTGCATATGTAATATATATTTTTATCCTATATGAAGTCATTCTTTTTTTTTTTACCAAAACTGAAAACAGCCTAATAAATCTATCTAAAAGCATCAGCTCTAAGAGCCGTGCTTAGAGAGTGCTTCGTAGCGAGAGCCGGCTCCTCATTTAATTTCCTTTCGCTGCTCAGCTCTCACACAGTGGCTCAGCTATGCTTCAGTCCCTCCATATTGTGGCCAATCACATGCAAGGATATAGAACAATATCATTATGTGAAAAACAGAGAGGGTGAGAGATGCGTCAGTCAAGTGGAGCGTGCGTCTGTCCTCTCAGTCAGTGAGTGAGACAGTAGACAGTGGTGAGGAGGGCTGTGCGAGTGCATCGCAAAAACACATATATGCCTGACACCCGTAAACGAAGCAGCATCTGGCTGCAGTTTAAACACTTTTTTGTCTCGGTTACAAAAGTTACAAAAGTCCGTCGAGACCAAGACAAGACCAAGACAAAAGTCCATCGAGACCAAGACCGAGACCAAGACAAAAGTCCGTCGAGACCAAGACGAGACCAAGACCACGTAAAAGTGGTCTCGAGACCGGTCTCGAGACCAAGACCGGTCTCGAGACATCCAACTCTACTCATCCTTGACAGCCCTAAGACTCCTTCATATAACGCTCCACTGCCCCTTTATGACTTTGAGCCCAAGCCCTAGCTCATGTGGTGATTTTGCATTGTAGTGACTCATTGTAATGTGCATAGCATTTTTGTTAGTGCTGCTGATGGTAGCTCATAGTATTGTTCCACAGATCATAGTGATTTTCTCATAGTCTTGTTCATAGCGTTTTCCTTCGTGCTACAGATAGTAATTCACAGTTTTGTTTCATTGAGTGCAGGTAGCTTCTAGTTATTTGTTTGCTTCATGCAAGGTGATGTGCTACCTGGTAACTTGGCAATTTGTCTCAGAGCCAGTTTTTGGGCTGTGTTTTTGTTTTCGCTACAGGGTTATGACACTCTTGTCTTCCTATAATAAACTTCTCTTAATACTACACCCTCGTGTGTCCGAGTTTTGTCTGCAACTGAGTCTAGTCCTGTGTTTTGGGCAGTGCGACCATGACAAATGGACTCAAACCCAGGACCTTCTTACTGTGAGCCAACCCACATAAAATGAATGATGAAAAACCTTCTAGTGGAAGAAGATCAAATAAGGGGCATGCAAGAAATATCTGAAAAGGTTTTAGGACTTTTCTGAACTGTTTGCACTTGTTTGTTAAAAAATATTTATACAAACTTAAAATTGGAGAAAATATTTCTTGAAATAAAACAACAAATGTCACGTGAATGATTAAGTTATTATGTAAAATTATGATGTCTTTGTAGAGTCACAGAAATGTAAGATTTTACAAACTGAAGCAGAAGTCGTTGTAATGTAAACTTGACTTCCTTTAATGATGCAGTTTCATAAGGCAAAATTAATAAAAAGTAATAAATGAATCAACTAATAAATTCGTGTAAAAGGTGGATGTAGCAACCCATTAAAATCCGACATTACAAAATCATGTCAGACAGCTTGGACACAGTGTACTGTCAGAGGGCGTTGGTAAGTCTTCAGAAATGTGTTTTCCTCTTTGTGTGTGTGTGTTGGAGTGAATGAATATTTGACTTACCGAGGAGTGGAGAGATAGATGGGGTCTTCATCTTGTCTGGACGTCGACTAAACGTCTGGACGACAGACTGAGACCATCTGCTTCATCACTTCCTCTGTAGCACACTTAGTGATTCGCTGGCTGAAAAAGTCGCCATGCTACTGTGATGAATTCACGGTGAGGGCGGAGCACCTTTAATGGGCTGCAGCCTGCAGTTTCTGTAAACAAAGACAAAACATCATCCGCCCCCAACACCTGCTGCAGATGCTACAGCCATGTGCTCACCTCAACATGTCGAGATTCCCAATTTCTGTACCTCTCAGGTGACTTTAGCCTCCTAGGACCTGGCGTCCACATATGTGGACATCACATTTTGGGTTATTTAGACCGAAATACTCAATTTTGCTCTACAAGGGCCTGATATCCACTTACGAGGACATTATACTGCTACTGTTCTATCAAAATTTTAAACGAATATCCTCCTATGTGGCTCTCATTTTTCTTAAAGACAAAAATCAGGTAAAAAAAAAAAAATTCTGGTAATTCTTTGTTTTTACATTCATTGGGCCCCAATATGCCCAAATTTCAAAGAGAAATTAAAAATGCATGCCGTGGAAGAGTTCGGGTCTTAGGAGGTTAAGAACCTTTCCACAGCTGCTGCTGTGATATAGCATTAAATAAATGAAATTTAATTGAACTCAATCTTAAAATCTCTGCATTCAAAATTCAGTCTTCTATATGGCTCAAGTTAAAGATCAAATGAAACTTTATGTACCTGTAAACATGAATCCTGCAGCAATAAAAACTCAGAAGCTCTGCCTAATATATGATGACCAAACACAGACACATTGGGCAACAGATCATCAGGTTTGTCCCATTATATATTTCTCTATTTCTTAGTGATCCCTGTAAAAGTTGGGATTTTTACAGTTTTTAATTAAATTCAGAAAGAAAGGAGCAGCTTTTGACTCATTTGATGCCAAACTTCAACACATCTATGCTTGAAGTAACATGTAAGCAAACGAATAGATCGACAGTTTGTGTAACCATGTGTTTTGGACTGAACCTATTACTCATACAGAGGTCTGTTGGCTGAGTTGAGGAAAAAACTTTCAATAGGGTTTTTGAGCTCAGCAAGGAAATCTGTCAGTTCATGGACATGGCATCTATGATGCGGTAAAGGCATTTCAAGTGAAGCTGTCACAAATGCACCAGTGCAACTTGCCTCACTCTCCCTGTTGCCAAGTAATAGTAGTTGAACGAAGTCGGCTGACTTTCCTGATAAGCTGAGTGCACTGTGCACTGAGGTTGCGGCGCTTTGGTGACTTTGAAGCACGAAAAGAGAATTTTGAGCTGCTTCGCAACCCATTTATGTGGAAACTGCACCTGTGCAGATTCAGATGGAGCTGCAGTGTAATGATACACTCAAGGCAAAGTACGACACTGAATGGCCCGCAGAGTTTATTAGTTCCATTCCTGAAGCAATGCTCCGTCTACATGCGGCTCCAACCTTGTGTTTGCTTTCATTTATTTTTTCTGGGGTTTTTGGCAGCATGTTCATATTTCTAACTTGCATAATTTTCACACGATATATTTTTATGAAGAGCAAAATATTTAAAGTTAAAGTTTATTTTTTTTAAGTTTATTTATTCTGGAATAATATTCCTGTCTGTTTTTATTCATATTTATGTTTAAAAAACATTGTTTTAGTGTGTTAAATAAATGTTTATCTTGTTTGGCCCACGACCTAAAGTGTGCCTTGAGTTTTGGCCCCTTTTTGACACCCCTGATGTGCATGGTCCCCCATTTGTTCAGGAAGCCAGAGTATGCAAGCCATCAGCTGTGGCCAACTTTCCAAAAGAGGTGTACCTTCTTTTAGTAGTTTTATATGTGAATGTGCATTTATCTAACCAGTTAAAACTGGTGGAAAGAAGCAGCTTGTTTTGCAGGCACTGAGCTAAGATGTGGCCATGAGCAATTATCAGGCGTTAGCCATCATGTCTACAGCTGCCCGTCCACATTCGAATTATTGCAAATTATTAATGTGTATAAAAGTCCTTTGTTTTTATTTAAATTCATGACCTGATGGTATTGTTTTTGTAAACTGTTCTTAAACCATGGTAAACATTAAGTAGATTGAACTCAATTTTCATCAGTTTGTTATTAGATCTCAGGTTAGGTAAGTTACCTGTACTTTTTATTCAAAGAGCTGATCAACTCAGTAAGCTGGAAATTTTGACTATATGGTTTGAAAATGCCGTCCTCCTCCTCTCACAGATCAGTCTGCATGTTCATGGAGGCCACATTTTTTTCTGGAATATGTTGAGCAAACCTAGAGAAGCTTTAGCTCCAGAGATCATTGTTGGCATTGCTGTGATTCTTTATGTGATTCACTGACTCAGTGAGTAAATGTTTACTCTTATTCAAACAGATTTTGTGCCTTCTCTTAGTTTAGCACCAGGTTTATGAACTCTGCTAGCTAGCTAGTGTTAGACTGGCGTTGCTGCTGCCTCTGGGCTCATGTTACTTAAAAAGTAACCCACAGCTTTAATGTCAGGGGTCCTGGGTCGATGACCCTTTGTTTTCAGTTTTGGACTTTTGTCACTGTTTAGTTTTAATATTTCCTGATTTTGTGTGTCAATCCCCTGCCTATTTGCATTATGTTCTAGTTCTTTCCCTGTGTATCATTAGTCAGATTTAGTTCAACTGTGTGACTCACCGGTCTCCTATCGTCTTCTTTAGTCAATGCATTTAAGTCCTCAGTTTCCTCCAGTTCTTTGTCTTGTCATTGATGTAATGTTGTTACCGTGTTCTTAGTTCAGCCAGTCTTCCCGTCAGTCAGCCAGTCAGCCAGTCAGTTATTCATCTCTCAATCTGTTCATTCTATTCCCTCCAATAAACACCCTTATCCTGCACTGTGAGTCCTGCGTTTGGGTCCACTTTCTTCCTCACCTCCACACAGCAACCTCTGACATTTAAAAACCTTATATAACATCTGTCTGTGAAATTTTCTGTTGATTGTTTGAAATAGAAAAGTGAACCGCTACTAGATAAGAACCGAGAGAAAACTTTTTCTGAAGGTGACAGCCATTGGGGGCGGGGCTTGTTTTCAGTCCACTTTTATAACATATGAACTGTATATTCTTAACCTCTGTACTTATTTTAATTCTTTGTGGTTTCTTTTGAACATCTGTGGCCTCAAAGTGCTGCACAATTCCACTATTCATTCAGTCTCACATTCACACACTGGTGGAGGCAAGCTACAGTTGTAGTCACAGCTGCCCTGGGGCAGACTGACAGAAGCGAGGCTGCCACATCGCGCCATCAGCCTCTCTGGCCAACACCAGTAGGCCGTAAGTGTCTTGCCCAAGGACACAACGACCGAGAAAGACAGAGCAGGGGATCAAACCGGCAACCTGAACCACAGTCGCCTGACTATCCATCCATTCAGGCCAGCTGAGAGATAATCTCCCCAGCGTATTCTGGGTCTGCCCCAGGGCCTCCTCCCTGTGGGACATGCCCAGAACACCTCACCCAGGAGGCATCCTTGTCAGATGCCCAAACAACCTCAGTTGGCTCCTTTTGATGTGGAGGACCAGTGGCTCTACTCTGAGCCCCTTCCGGATGGCCAAACTTCTCACTCTAGGTAATGATGACATTTAAATGAGGTGGGTTTTTTAAACACATATCTCTTTAGGCCTAAACTGAGAATGCCAATACCACACATTCAGACACAGTAATAGATGGTGTTTTTAGTACTATATGTGCTATTGTAATTTGTGTGTATGAGGTCTACATTGACCTTCTGTGTTGTAAGTTATAATGGCTGCACAGCCATTAAGGATTAAATCAGTTTCTAAATAATTTTATGTTTTTTCTCCCTCTGTGTGCTTCTTACTGTCTTTGAGGCTCGGACCAGCACTCCACACATTACATCAAACTCTTACAAGTCTAGAAGAGGAGCTGTTGGACAGAAAGACATCAACTGAGTGGGAAGTATTTTGGTTACAAAATAATTACCACAATATATTAGTAACTGTCACTGACATTTATATTAATCAGGCTGAACTTTGATCATGCTTTAGACTAACCTGTTTTACTTTCCTGTAAAAAAAACTGTTTCCTTTATGCTTTGGTTTCCTGTCTTCTGTTATTAGACCTGAGATGTGACTGCTCTGTGCTGTTGCTGATGACTCCAGTTAATCCTACAAGACATGCTGTGTAAGTAAATACAATCAACGACAGTTTGGATATAGTGAAGTTTGCAACTTTTTGAAGGGTGAAATTATTCTGCAGATCATTAGAATGATGACTTATTGGCCATGTTTGCAGAGCCCTTTTTAAAAATATGCTTTCCTGACATTATTGTGTATCGGTTGGCTATCCAGACTGACAAGTAGGACATTGAATGTCTCCTCTCTGGTGGGGAGGGAGCCTGAGAGTTTAAATTGAGGTCTGTTCTGTAGAAGATGCAGAACAAATGTTTTAAGAAAGCAAATACTGCCACTGCCACTGTACTTAAGGGAAGCTAAAGACTTTCTGCTGCACTTACATTTGGATCACCTAAATCCATGACAGTCATTCAGGCAGTGATGCCTGGACTGGAAGCAAGTCATCCTTAAATTATTACAGCATGAAAGCTTCAGTGTATAAATGTAAAACAAATGTGTTGTTTGAATTAGAGACTGCACTTGTGACAGAACAATAAATACATTTAATTTGATTATAGAAGTAATGTAAGTATAAAACAAAGTTGTGGTACGCCTAAACTTATTTTCAGAATAATTAAATCTGAGACGTTGTTTCATTGTAAGATTATAACAATGATGACAGTATAACTTTTTGTTGTTCAGCAGAACAGTGTCCATGATGTTGGCTGATATATTGTTTTATATTTCAAAATAAAAGTTGGGCTGATTTTAATACCATTACAAGAAGTGTTGTTAATTATTCTTTTTTTAATCATATTTGAATACAGTGTTATATTAATATAAGTTACCACAAGTTGTTTTTTTTTATTTAGTAGAACTTGAAATGTTTGTCAGTGTGTAAACAATCAGTATTGCACAGTCAGAAAGTTATTCTTAGAACTGTATACTTGCAATGAGTAAGTTGCCCTAACTTACTCATCTTAAGTAAGTTTTACTCAGTTGTTTTTTTTGACAATGAGTTTGCATAGTTTTCTTGAGTTCTGGGAACTAATTCGATTTTACAGTGTAAGTATCTATTCAACCAGTAAAAAAAACTATAGATTCTATTCATCCTGAATAATAATCTCACTCGACATGTTCTGCCAGTGTTCTTTGTTTGAAGTTCTTCTGTTTGATGTTAAATCCCTCAAGAGTCTCTCCATCTAAAGCAATGCATTATCAGGACTGTAACATCCTTTTGACTGAAACAGCATTTACATTCCTGTTAGAATACTTTTAATTAAGTGCTTTAGTCTACTTGCAATGAAATTTAAAAAAAAAAATCTTGTTCATGACCTGTGCTCTATGTAAACACTACTAGAAGTAAAAATAACTTGAACTCCAATTTTGAAAACACACATGAAGCTCTAACATGTGTTGAGAATATGAGTTTGTGTGAAGCTCCTGCTGTGCACTGAGTGAGATTGTCTGACTGTGGCCTGGGAGAGAGTCCTGTAACTCATCTGCAAAATACAGTGTATAATGACCAATGTTGGGCTTTGAAAAAATATTTAATTAGAGTTACTAGTGTGGAATTATCATTGCATTAATTATCATTTCATCAAAGTGTTTATTGAAGCTGCTGGCATTATGTTATAATTTATATTATAGGGGTTATCATAATCAAATATTAACATTTTTATTACAGGGGCAGTTATAACTACTTTAAAATGATTGAGTTAAATATATATGTATCATAACTCATATGCTGAGTATATTGGTATAGTAAAATAGTAGCTGAGCAAAGGCCTGAATGTATTCAGCTTCTTGTGGGATTTGAGTTTGCTTAGTTACAGGTGACGGAAGGATGTCCAGCCCATGGTGACCTCAAAGGCCTTAGGTCATCACCATATTCGGAAGAGTATGCTACAAGGAGGAACCTCTATGTTACATTTAATTCTTAAAATACCTGAATGTTCTGTACATGCAAATTATGTGCTTGTAAACGCAAGAAGGGGCGTCACAATACCCTGATGTTATAAAAGCAATCTAGAGTGTATTTTGGGTAGAGATGTACAACTGTTTTGCAGTTTACACCTCTCCACGCAGCGTGCATTCATTAAAATCAATTGTTTGAACGACCTCTTCTGGACTATCATTGTTTTGCTCTCATCCTCAATTTCGAACCCGTAACATTTGGTGCATTGGCCGAGGTTGAGGGAGAAAGTTGGAGAATGAGACTGAGAGGGTCCAAGGTGCTCAAACAGGCAGACACAAGTCAGTGGTCGAAGTGAGTGGACATAAGCCGGCTTATTTAAAGGTAAGGCACTACCTGTTGAATTATTTCCAAACAGTGCTGAATTGGATCTGAAAACAAATTGAAAGTCTACTCACTGAAAATTACTGGTAAAGGTCTGTTTTGATTTTGGTGAAAATCTCATGAGAAGTTGAAGTTGAAGTAATGATAAGAAAAAGAGTAAAAGTGAGTTAGAGTCTCACTAAAGGTACCGGGTTAAAGTCCCAAAGGAATAAGAAAAAGAGTAAAAGTGAGTTAGAGTCTCACTAAAGGTACCGGGTTAAAGTCCCAAAGGAATAAGAATAAAGAGGATTTAGAATAAAGAGGATTTAGAATAAAGAGGATTTAGAATAATAGGTAATTGGTGAAGTTTGTGACAATAAAGTCTCAATTGAATATAAAGCCGGGCTTGGACACCGATATGGTGGGTTTGTGATTATTGGGGTGTCTTCAAAATAATTAAATTGTATAGAAAGGGACTCTGGGAGTCTAACAAGTGCATCGCTCAGAGGTAACGCTTGCCGGAGTCGGGGACGCTCAGATTCCGTCCTCTATGAGGGATAGTCAGTTGGTCACTGTGGAGCTTGGGGCACTCCAGAATAACTAGTGGTTGGACCACTTTGCCGTCCGGGACGGTGGTTTGCACTTTTTTGGTCAGTAGAAACCCGGTTTCGGGCGTGTAACTTTAACTTAAAACTTCGAGAAAGCCTTGGCTGTGAGATGCCACAAATAGAGCTTCAGGGAAAGTTTGGGTTGGTTAACGCTTTTAAATTCAGGTAGGACACTAGCAATCGGGCCACCGTCGGGGACGGGATAATGGCTAAATTGGTCGCAAAAAACTCAGGGAGTTTTCCGCAGGGCGGTTATTATTAAATTTGTCGAAATTTGGTAGGTGTTTTAAAGGCCTAAAAATCTGTGCAGTTGTAAATATAAAGACGTCTGTAATATAAAATATGAGATCTATGAGTAAGATCAGTCTCTGGGTCAGTAATGCACAGCCGGATGTGCACTGATGGTGTGTGTAAATGCAAATGAGCAGTGGGGACGCGCAAAGAGGGTGGTTTCAGTTTCGACAGTATTGAGCGTTTTGCCAATTTTCCTGTATATAAGAGGTTGGTTTTGCTTATTATGAGGTTAGAATACAGTTTGAATATATTAGTGGGGATGTATAGTAAATGACTGAATTTTGATAGATGTATATTTCGTGAGCCATAAATGTTGGTGTGTTTTATTTTTCAGTTATGTGTGTGAGACGGGTCATGGCGTCTGAAAGAGGTTAGAATATTTAAAAGTGTGTATGAAATATATTTCTTTTTTGATGTAAAGTAGGATGTTTTACGTGTCTGTGTTATAATTTCTATGTTTGTATATAGGCTCTGTTTGCCACGGGCACTGCAGCAGGCTGGTTATTTTGAGAGTGTGTCTGTGTCTATGTAAATGAGATGCCTGTGACTTATTTAGAGTGACATTTCCTGTTTACTAATGAGTGGCTAATGACTGACTGCAGAGCCTGGGTGAAGGACGACGTATATTGGTGTTTTAAGGGAAGAATTGCTTTTATTTCTACTTTGTTGGCATTACGGTTGTTAAATACGATGATTACTTTATGATACATGTCTGTCTCATTTTGCATGTGTGCGATTGGCTTTCAAATGTAGTTTTGTAATGTAACCTGTACACTCCATGGAGGAAACAGACCATGGAGTTTTGGAAGAAGATAGCAGAGATATGACTGGCTTTACGTTTAGTCTTGTGTTGACTCCAATAACGGATGGTCAGACAGGGCCGGTTGAAACAGAGGTGCGTGTTTGCTGTGAAATAGGGGCCACTGACCATGACTCAAAACACAAAGGCTGTGAGATTAAAAATTACTGTGAGTAACGGTTTGACTTTTGACTAGGGAAATAATATGCTTGCTTTTGGGACTATGAAGATATTTGACCTTGAGTGATGTGATGAGAGGTTGAGTTTATTTTTCTGTTTAAAAACACATAAGTATATGCACTTAGTACACCCACTCAAGAAATGATTGTGTGACTGATGCTACAAAACTGACCTAAAGAATGGTGATGTGTGTGGAGAAGTGTTAGTTGTCCTGGTGTGTGAAAGAGCGCTATTAAAATGTGTGTGAGTGAAATGAAGGCATATTTAGTAGAATTACTGATTATTTGTAGACTGAAATTAAAAGGAAGTCTCTGCAGAAGCTGTAGAAACAGGAAACCGTGTGTGTGTCTGGGACAGGAAATGCATGCCCATAAAAGGGAAGCTCACGGTGACAAGGGTGCACCCAGAGTAGAGAGGAGAGAGTTTTAGCAATAAAGACTGTGGGGTTTTAGTTTTCCAGTTATGTGTGTGCGGTGAGGATGGTTAGAGGGTTGAAGTGTTGTGATTAAATTTGCTGAATTTGCTGATTTATTATAGCATGCATGTAGAATACTCTTAGGGAAGCGTATTTTGACTGATCTGCACTGGGGGAAGTTCTGTATCAAATAGTAAATAAATACTAATAACACTAGGGAGATTTATAGGAGAATGAGTGAAAAAGTGGAAGTCTGAGAGAAAAGGCAGTGTGTGTGAGACGATTATGAAAGGATTGTGTGAATGAAGAAAAAAACTGATAAATGCAAAATTAGTATACTTAAAAGTGTGTGAGAAGAGGGTGTATTATTTTAGATCAAGACTTAGTAAAACCACATAGACAGACGAGTTAAATTCTGAGAAGATGAAGCGAGTGCATGTTTAAGTAAAAGTAATAAAAAGACATTAATTACAGGTTTTAGAAAAAGGACATACCGAGAGAAATAAATACATGAACTGATAATTACATTAATGAATTGAAAACGCATGTACACAAACTGTTACAGGTGAAATTGTTGTTGGAAAGTTAATACACACATGAAATACAGAACGCAGTTTACACTCCTTTAATTTACAGAACCAGTGTGTCCCCTAGATCTGGTAACACCCTTGCCCAGCGGCCCCCGTATCAGGTGAGCATGGAAGGCTGGATAGCCCATGACGGGTAAGATCCCACCTCGAAACCCTGGGACAACCTAAGGCAGGCACAGTCACGATTGCTCGCTAGGTCCCTAAGTGACCCTATTGTCACTGGAGGAGATGGGACTAAAAGGTAAAGCCGCTGCGCAAAGGCATAGGGGGAAAGGTCGTTAAGAATGACCAGTGGTGAGCCAAAGACAGAAAACACATCCTGTCAGGAGGAGTCGGAAACATTGCGAAAAAACATTTACAAGATGACAGGGATCACAAAGACACATTGATGAAATTACACATACAAACAGAAAATGCACTAACCTTATAAAGATAAGCTCATGAAGATTAATGCGATTAAAACCTGGCTAAGAATAAAAACATATGTAATAAAAATAAGGTATGCAAAAAAAAAAAAAAAAAAAAGGTGATTAAAGCAGGTTAAAAAGAGTGACTTAGCAGTGCTTTTGCACTGCGTGATTAAAACAAGAGATTAGTATAGAAAGTAAATGGAAATAGTTGAATAATGGCAGGAGGTTTAAAAAGTATTTCTCTTGACAAGTTAAATTGTTGAGTTATGGCTGAGTATGCAAAAAGTTTGAGAGCTCGTGTGAATGTCGACAGAGGAGCTGGCTGTGTGTGTGTGATTGAGGCCTTAAAGGAGGGGTAGATTGTTCAGAGGTGCAAAATTGGTTAAGAGGTTTTAAATTAGTGTTGACATATTGCGAGAACGTGCTTATATGTTAAGGATGAATGTGAGTTTGGTAAAATGCTTAAAGGGGGATATTGTGTACGAAACGGTGTAGTTTTTTACGTTTTGGGTGTGTTCTATGGGTGAAATTTAAGATTGTTGAAGATATTTGAGGTTGTTGTTTTATTTTTAAAGAGGGAGTTTTAATAAACATGGACATGCTTAAGGGGTTTTGTAACAGTGCACTTATAAAGAAAAAACCTGTCAGGTGATTTTGTTTGGTACTTTGATGAGCTAATACTCAGCTCTCTTTTTTCTCATTTTTGTTCTAAGCAGGCCTGCAAAAGAAAACAATGAATAACGGCGCCGACAATAGTCTCAGGAGAACAAAAAGTAAGGTGACCTTTTCCGAATTACAATGGGACAGATTGTGGGTCCCTGTCTAAAAGGATTGCAGCGAGCCAATCCAGTCCAAAAGTATCAAGAAATATTTTCCTAGACACAACTAAAAAGAAAATAAATGATTATATAAATTAACTGAGTTTACTGAAAGTGGAAATCTGATTATTTGTGCGGACGTTTACCACTACCGGATGTTGATGCGTGTGAGTGAATGTGTGGGAATGGACAGGTGAATGGACGGACCAGGCAGACCATAGGTTGGACCGACTGGACCCTGATAAAAGACTGGACTCAGGTTGAACACATGACTGATAATTGTTCTGTTTTAACTTTTGTTTTATAACACAGGTTGGATCATAAGTGGAGAAGGTGAGTATAACAGGTGATGTTCTGGTTAACACACAGGTTTGAAGTTCTGGAGCATTTATACATAATGCGATAGGAGTAAACTTTAGCTTTAATTCCCAAACCTGAGTGAAGGATTTTGAGTTTGTAACACATGAGATGTCTCACAAAAAAAAGGGGGGTGTTAATATATGCGATTAGCTACATGAAATGTGCTGTTTTAGGGTTACTAAGCAAATGTCTATGTGACCTTTACCTAACAACCTTTGTGATAAACTTGTTTATCGACTGGCTCTCTTGTAGAACATACAGACTTAGAAAAGGGGAACTTCAGCTCTGAGTTTAGAGCTTGTAATTAAATATGGGACTTGAAAAGAGGAAGTAAATTTGGTACAGGACGTACTTGAGATGATCAGACGAGAGAAGGAGAAGGTCAGGAATAGTTTAAACTAAGATTGAGAAATTAAATGGGGTAAAAGGGGGTGTAGCTTCAGGGCAGCTCACAGCCGGGCGTAAACGCAAGGTGCTGTCACACAGCTTAAGTTATTTGGTTGATTTATTTTATGACAAAATAATAAGGAAATATTAAAAATATACAACACGTTGAGAAGATCTCTTATGTTATATTTTAGTGTTTAACATGGTAGATGCCTCTCTGGAGCTTCTCTCCTGATGCTACTCCACCAAAAGAAGTTCATTTATAGAGACTATGTCAGCTCCCAAACAGACAATAAGAAACCAAGACTAGCAATAAACAATCTGAATATAAATAATAATAAATAAAGAGCAATACAGAATCCAAATTTGAACCGAAGAACAAAATAGTGAAATGTGGATTATTGGGTTTTTCTCTGCATATATGAAGCATTTGTAATGTGTATCTGCTATGAAGGCTTGTAGAGGCCAGTTTTTACTCACAAACAAGTGCTCAGCCAGACTGAAAAACAGGAAGCTTTAGTGCACAAGGCATATTAATAAATATAGACACAAAAAAGAGGAACTCCCCATATAAACAACGTTCAAAAATGTGTGAAGTATAAAGTACCGAAATAACACTATATAAGTCACAGTTGATGATTATAATGTTAGAGAGCTCTTGCAACTGGCGTCTGAGCTGTGCAGAGGTCTCTCTTAAGACAGGTATTTATGTAGGTTAGCATGAGGTTGAGTCCAACAGAAGCAAGGCACCCTAAATGTGCACAGCATGCAGCAGGGGTTGCCAAAATAATATAGGAAACAGTACATGTAGGGAGAGAACACTCACTAAAAGTTCTGACTACACATAGTGTGGTGGCTTATGTGAACTTGCAGGCGTTCACTATGACATCATTAGCACAACAGAGACTGAGTAAAGTTTTAGATGCTCGAAATCTGACACTTACACATGAAGGAATCAATATGGCAGATGTAATGGGATTAGGAGGACCTAATTATTGTACTAAGAAAGCAGAACTTGAAGGGAAAGTCAGGGAAGATTTAAAAGCAGGACTTGTTGGGATTTGGGATTTGGAGATTCTTTTAATGCTATCATATAATCTGCCTTAGGATGACTGTATTAATAACGTGTTGTACAGTATTATTTTATGTTTGACATAACAGTGATGTCTCTATTTACAGGTTGAGTTCATTTTATACACAAGGCATAACTGTGCTTGTTTAGAGTTGATGTTCCGTCCAAAAGGGTTTTAAGCTTCACTGGTGAGAGTGTCCAGGTGATACATGTTGAGGGAAGATGAGAACATAGCAGGTTAATTGCACGCACGCTTACAAACACACATGATATATATATAGGCCAGGCCAAAGGCCTGGACTTGATGCAGCTTTCAACTTTACAGCTTCTAACTTGCAGGAATGAATGCAAAACATGTTTACAGACACAAACATGACAGGGGTTTATTTTACAGGGTAAAGGTGGACCACAGGTTGCTTTGTTTCTGCTTAGCAACTACTGAGGTAAAAGGTCTTAAAGATAAATATGCAATAAGTGAACAGGAAACGTGTGAGGGTGAGCCGGGTGAAACAAAATGTTGTAGATAATGGAAACTTGTCTAACTGGCATTAACAGTAACTTTTGCATGTTATGTATATGCTTGAAACCAAAAGAGGCGTAAATTCTGATAGAAACTTTGAAGTGTGCTTTTTAGCGGAGAGTCAGGCTGACATGGGGATGGTGTGTATTTTACTCTGTGTTTAATAAAACTAAAAGCGTTGCTCACACACATAAAAAGTATTGAGATTGAATAAAGTTAATATTCAACCTATGTTTAAACTGTGAAAACACTCTCCACATACATTGACTGTTTATATTTTGCAGGGTACTCCAGACCCCTTGTCTGAACACGGAGGCCAGTCCAGTCCAGCACTTCCTGAGACTGTAGTTGCTAAAACGGGATCGGTAGAAAGACAAAAGCGCGAGGTGTCAGGTAAAGGTGATGAGTGTCTCAGCAGCAATAATGGCATAGAGGTGAATTATGTTAAAGGGTCTACCAGCTCATTCACGTTTGATTTGTGTAACGTCATTAAGTGTACAGGAGTTAATAGTAGTTGGAGAGCGTATGATGTACAGGTCTGCAATCACCCCATGATATGCTTAGGTAAATTTAGTTGATGCAAAGTCTAACCCGCTCGCAGAAAGGGAGAGTACTTCTGACCACAGATTACTCTAGACTGGAGCTTAAGGATTTAATCGAGCGTGTCACTGGTTTCAAGGACAGTAACCTCTGGCTTGATTGGGTGGCTCAACATGCTAGAGAAGAACATGTATTTGAATATGTTGCCTGTGCTTTAGCCAGGCCACGTTTGTCTACAGAGCGACTGGGAGCTTCACTCATGCTAATTAGAAACCAGGTAAAGACTATTCCATAACATAACTCGCGAACATTAGCTGCCAGACATAAGAGACAGATTTTGGCCAAAAGAGGGACCTAGGGTACACATGTTTATGAGCCTCGCCTAAACTCACCGACCTGGGTAGACTCCATAGGAGTGCCTAGGGGAGTTCCAGACGAGTACAAGCTGGTAAATCTGATAGCTGCAGGATTTGAGAGTATATTTCTTTGGGTAACGCCTAATCAAAATTTTGACCGCATTTGGTTCACTAAAACCTGCTGAGACTCTCTAACCTCACCAGGGACGCCATGATGGGGTTGGAAGAACAATTGGGTCCGAGTTTGCTGATGGGAGTGTAAAATCAAATTACCCTTGAAGTGAGAGGGGAGGCGTATGCGCCATGTTCGGAGACATGTGCGGCACTTTTATCGATATTAATACTGCCCCAGATGGCTCAGTAACCTGAGCTCTGGTGGGTCTGAAGATCTTGTCTAAAACAATGCATGAGCACTCAGGTATCGAAAATCCGCTGGCGTCCTGGATGACATCTGTGTTTGGACAATGGAAAGCTGTGGCTATGTCAGTGATATGTTCATTGGCTGTAGTTTTGGGAATGTTGGTCATCGCTGGTTGTTGTATCATTCCTTGTGTAAAAGGACTGTTGGTAAAGGTAATGGGTTGTGAACCCTGGCTGGGTTGAGGGCATCTATAGGATGAACTTAGAACCCATAGAGCCGAGCAGGGAGTGATACAACACGAAGTGTGGTGACATTCCTGATTGGAATGTCAAAAGAGGGAATTGTGGAATTATCATTGCATTAATTATCATTTCATCAAAGTGTTTATTGAAGCTGCTGGCATTATGTTATAATTTATATTATAGGGGTTATCATAATCAAATATTAACATTTTTATTACAGGGGCAGTTATAACTACTTTAAAATGATTGAGTTAAATATATATGTATCATAACTCATATGCTGAGTATATTGGTATAGTAAAATAGTAGCTGAGCAAAGGCCTGAATGTATTCAGCTTCTTGTGGTATTTGAGTTTGCTTAGTTACAGGTGACGGAAGGATGTCCAGCCCATGGTGACCTCAAAGGCCTTAGGTCATCACCATATTCGGAAGAGTATGCCACAAGGAGGAACCTCTATGTTACATTTAATTCTTAAAATACCTGAATGTTCTGTACATGCAAATTATGTGCTTGTAAACGCAAGAAGGGGCGTTACAATACCCTGATGTTATAAAAGCAATCTAGAGTGTATTTTGGGTAGAGATGTACAACTGTTTTGCAGTTTACACCTCTCCACGCAGCGTGCATTCATTAAAATCAATTGTTTGAACGACCTCTTCTGGACTATCATTGTTTTGCTCTCATTCTCAATTTCGAACCCGTAACATGAGAAGTGAAATAGAAATTATTCTAGATCTGAATTTTTAAAGGATAAAATGCAGTTTCAAAGCAAATCAATTCATTTTCAAAATATAAAATTCAGTTTCAATTTAGTGATGATCATTTTCAAACCATAAATTCAATTTCAAATTAGACTAATTCAAATTCAGTTTTCAAAAGCATTTATTCAAGTTACAATTCAGATTCAATCCGAGCAATTCAAATTCAAATTTAACTTATTCAAATTCAGTTTCTGATGGCACAGATTTCTGCCCATACTAAGGCTCTGGAGGCAAATATAACACATAGTCAGAGAGAACTATTAGTTGTCCTCCTCGAACAATTTAGCAGTATGTTTGATGGTCATTTGGGTCGCATGTATTTAACTGAACATGTGATCTACACGGGAGATGTCCCATGTAGATCACTCCCACTATCCCCAGAATACCAGAGTATTCATCTCCTGGTTTATCATATAGCCTTTTTACATTTTCTCCAATCATCCCTGCTTTTAGAGTCTTGCCCCATCTGCAGCCAGTCCCAGAGAAACTGCCTCTGCCATTTTCTTCTTGTTAATCTTTGATTTATTTCTTCACTTTCTCCATTGGGTCTTCTTAGACGCACTTTCCAGAAAGCAGCAACATTTTTTTTGTGCCCCACTTTTCAAATTGTGCATCTTTCTTCAGCTTAATGTGTTTACTGATTTGTTTTTACACAGGTCATGTAAAAAAAGTGTCTGACATTCAAAAATCCTACCAGAGGCTCGACAAAGCTGAACTGAAAGACAGCACAGGCAATAAATCAGAGCAGCACATGGTCCATAGAGGCTGGGGTCTACCACACCAGGTGTAGGCTGTTTAAAGATGTCCTTTTACTCCTAGTGTACTTACACTGATTATCCATTCAGACTAAATCTATAGTCTCCATCTATCTGACTCATACTCTGTGGACAGTAATTCAAGTGAATACATTTTGATGTCACTATCTAACTGTAGTCTGCAGACATTATACAAAGCAGACATTATAACATCAAAAGAATTGGTCCCAGCAGAAGACCCTGTGTAAGTACATGAATAATGTTAATGTGTGAGAATAATAACAATGTGTTCACTGCGATCAACAGTTTTTAATGCTGCAGTGAGGTGTAGCTTAGTGGTAAGTCCCCTGAAAAAGTTTCACTTGTGCTGTTTCTGTGTAAAATCACTGGTTTATTTGAACAAGTTCATCAGCTGAACCATAAATGCTCCAGACCAATTTCTTTGTGACTCAGTGTGATTTTGCGTCTTGTAATATTAGCATGTCAAACTCTACATTCTCTACACAGATGAGAAATGACGTGTATTTAATAATAAAAGTTATCTCTCAGAGACAAAGTTAGTGTCTCATTCAGGTCTGTATCTGTGTCGTCTCAGACACATGCAGTGCTCATATTTGCTGTTTTGTTTGTCACTCAGACCTCTTCCTGACAGGGGCAGCAATTTCATTTAAAGTCACATTCACTGATACAGGCTGCTAGAGCTCCAACCAGGAGGGTACACACATGATCCAGGGAAAAAATCTGATTAGTATTTTGGTGCTGAAACTTGAACATATACGTTTTCTTAGATGACTATTAGGCGGTAGTAAAGTAGTAAAACACAGGACCTTTGGGTTAGATATAAAATGATTTGACAAATCATGTCTGTTGTAAATGAGTAAGCCATTTATCGATGTGACTCAGGTTTTAAATCATCATAAGAAAAGACTGAATCCTGACCTGAGAATTCCCAGTGTACACTTTGGACTCTCCACTGCAGAAAATAGAAGCTTCAGTCCTGAATCCTGCAGGTTGTTGTTACCCAGGTCCAACTCTGTCAGACTAGAGGACTGGGAGCTCAGCACTGAGGACAGCGTTTCACAGCTTCTGTCTGACAGGTTACAGCCACTCAGTCTGAGAAAATGATGACAAGAAGACATGAAACACTTGTGTTAAAGTATATTCATGGTGCCATGAGGAGCTACTACATTTACAATATTTCAACACTGTTTCAGGACATGCTGGAATCCTTATTGCCTTATGTTACAAAAGATAAATGTGGCAGTTTACTGTGACTTGGATGGATTCATTAAAAAAAACAAAACATACACACAATGTTAATTTTTTCCAAATGAAATTGATTAAATGACGTTAACTGATGAAAAAAAATTGATATTGCTTGATCTGACCTCAGCGTTTCCAGTTTGCAGTATTGACTCTTCATCCCAGCAGACAGAAGCTTCACTCCTGAATCCTGCAGGCTGTTGTTACCCAAATCCAGCTCTGTCAAACGGGAGGATTGGGAGCTCAGGACTGAGGACAGCGTTTCACAGCTTCTGTCTGACAGGTTACAGTCACTCAGTCTGAAATCAAGCGGGAAGGGAAACAAGATCAACAAAACAAATCAGAGCTTTATTGCTTTTTTTGTTGTTTTTAAGCAGAAATCAGTGAGGTGCTGGTAGACTCTGTTCTTTTGGTTTATTACCCAATAACACACACATACACTAATATTTGTGAGTTTTGTAATAGTAGCATTTATAATGCAAAGCAACAGCGATCACAGATTGAAGGGGCCTGAACAATACAGTGCAGTGACTTTTAAATGACCTGTTCTTCCAATTTACAACAACAGATTTCTATTGTCCAACCTTAAAGGTAAAAAATTTTTTTTTATCTCATACTGAATCTTGGTGCACCTCCCCCCAGTTTATTAAAATGAAGTGGTACTGAAGTTGCTGTAAGTGATGTGTGATGCCACTGGTTTCCTTTCTGATCCAATACAAAGTAAAATTCAGGCTGGTATCTGCGATACTGATGAAAACTATTCCTTCAGAATCAATACGAGACATCATAAGAAAATATGATGTTTTGTATGACATAAAAAGCCTGAATTTTAAAATATTCAATTAATAATCAAAATGGTTCGCAGCCGAGTATGAGGCAGTGGGAATGAGGATCAGCACCTCCAAATCTGAGGCTATGGTCCTTAGCCTGAAAAGGGTGGAGTGCCCACACCAGGTCAGGCACGAATTCCTGCCCCAAGTGGAAGAGTTTAAGTATCTCGGGGTCTTGTTCACGAGCGATGGGAGAAGGAGGCGGGAGAACAATAGGTGGATTGGTGCGGCGGCTGCAGTGATGCGGATGCTGTACCAGTCCGTCGTGGTGAAGAGAGAGCTGAGCGTAAAAGCAAAGCTCTCAATTTACCGGTCGATCTACGTCCCTACCCTCACCTATGGCCACGAGCTGTGGGTAGTGACCGAAAGAACGAGATCACGGATACAAGCGGTGGAAATGGGTTTTCTCCGAAGGGTGGCTGGCCTCTCCCTTAGAGATAGGGAGAGGAGTTCAGCCATCAGGGAGGGACTCAGAGTAGAGCCGCTGCTCCTCCACATCGAAAGGAGCCAGTTGAGGTGGTTCGGGCATCTGACAAGGATGCCTCCTGGGCGCCTCCTGGGTGAGTTGTTCCTGGCATGTCCCACGGGGAGGAGGCCCCGGGGCAGACCCAGGACACACTGGAGAGATTATATCTCTCGGCTGGCCTGGGAACACCTTGGTGTTCCCCCGGACAAGCTGGAGGAGGTGGCTGGGGAGAGGGAGGTCTGGGCTTCTCTGTTTAGGCTGCTGCCCCCACGTCCCAGCCCCGGATAAGCGGAAGAAAATGGATGGATGAATGGTGTTATTTTCTCTCTCTTTCTTATATTAAATATTTTGAGTTGTATTTTTGTTGTTTAAAGCCAACAGCTGCTGTTTTTACACTGTATATTTTTAAAATATATCTATGATGTCCATAGTCAACTTTAAATGCTCTACAATTTGAACAAATGGGATTTGTAGTTTTAAAGATGCAGTGAATTCCCATCATTTAAACATAGACAGAAAAACCCAGAGCCTGGATTTCAGTCACTTTACAAAATTCAGCAACCGTGCTATACAACACTGCCAGCTCCATATTTCCTCCCTCTATACAGGGAGAGTACCTGCCTGCAGCACTACTCTGTGTTAAGATTTACTTTTATTTGTTTTGGACGAGGTTGTCACCCTTGCCACATTTCTCACAACTAGCATCTTGGCAGTTTGTGGAGCTGAAATATCTTCACACATGACTCGCTTATGATCATCACCTGAGTGAGAAAGCACACGTCAGCTGTGAAGCATTTTTACAGCTGTATTTCACACATTACTGTGACAGGTGGAAGAAGTAGTTCCTACTAATCATTTAGACAATCCCAACAATGCAGTTACTTTCAACTGTGTTCCTGTTAAGAATAAACAAAAAATACCACAAATTACAAAAATGTTGATATTTTAATAAATTCTAGAACAAAAATATCAATATATATCAATAATTGTGTGAATGTGTGTGTGGGTGGATGACTGAATGTGTAAAGCGCTATACAAATACAGGCCATTTAGCTTTTTTTTTTTTTTTTTTTTTAAGTAACAGGTTTTAGGACCTTTTAGATCTATCATGGAAGAAATCTATGACCACTTTTAATCAACATTTTAAAAATAAACATGAGCACAAATGTACTCACAGAGCTTTGTTGGAGGCTTTGACCACTGGCAGCAGCCTCAGAAGAGCCTCCTCTGAAGCAGAGTAATTCTTCAGGTCAAACACATCCAGATCTTTTTCTGATGACAGTAAGATGAAGACCAGAGCTGACCACTGAGCAGGAGACAGTTTATCTGTGGAGAGACTTCCTGATCTCAGGGACTGTTGGATCTCCTCCACTAGAGAACGATCATTCAGTTCATTCAGACAGTGGAACAGATTGATGCTTTTCTCTGCAGACAGATTCTCACTGAGCTTCTTCTTGATGTACTGGACTGTTTCCTGATTGGTCTGTGAGCTACTTCCTGTCTGTGTCAGCAGGCCTCGTAGGAGAGTCTGATTGGTCTGCAGTGAAAGACCCAGGAGGAAGCGGAGGAACAAGTCCAGGTGTCCATTTGGACTCTGTAAGGCCTTGTTCACAGCACTCTGGTGGAGAAACTGTAGGTTTGGTTTGCTAAATAATTTTGACCACCAGGAGGTAGTTTGTTGTTCTTGCAGTAGATTGAGTCCAGAGTTGATGAAGGTCAGATGGACATGAAGAGCAGCCAGAAACTCCTGAACACTCAGATGGATGAAGCAGAACACCTTGTCCTGGTACAGTCCTCTCTCCTCTTTAAAGATCTGTGTGAACACTCCTGAGTACACTGAGGCTGCTCTGATATCGATGCCACACTCTGTCAGGTCTGATTCATAGAAGATCAGGTTTCCTTTCTGCAGCTGATCAAAAGCCAGTTTTCCCAGAGACTCAATCATCTTCTTGCTCTCTGGACTCCAGTGTGGATCTGTCTCAGCTCCTCCATCATACTTGACCTTCTTCACTTTGGCCTGAACCACCAGGAAGTGGATGTACATCTCAGTCAGGGTCTTGGGCAGCTGTCCTCCCTCTCTGGTTTCCAGCACATCCTCCAGAACTGTAGCAGTGATCCAGCAGAAGACTGGGATGTGGCACATGATGTGGAGGCTTCGTGATGTCCTGATGTGGGAGATGATCCTGCTGGTCTGCTCCTCATCTCTGAATCTCTTCCTGAAGTACTCCTCCTTCTGTGGGTCAGTGAACCCTCTGACCTCTGTCACCATGTCAACACACCAAGGAGGGATCTGATTGGCTGCTGCAGGTCGTGTGGTTATCCAGAGGTGAGCAGAGGGAAGCAGTTTCCCCCTGATGAGGTTTATCAGCAGCACATCCACTGAGGTGGACTTTCTAGGGTCAGTCAGGATTGTAGTTTTGTGGAAGTCCAGAGGAAGTCGACACTCATCCAGACCATCAAAGATGAACACAACCTGGAAGTCTTCAAAGCTGCAGATTCCTGCTTCTTTGGTTTCAGTAAAGAAGTGATGAACAAGTTCCACCAAGCTGAACTTTTTCTTCCTCAGCACATTCAGCTCTCTGAAAGTGAATGGAAATATGAACTGGATGTCCTGGTTGGCTTTGTCTTCAGCCCAGTCCAGGCTGTATTTCTGTGTTAAGATTGTTTTCCCAATGCCAGCCACTCCCTTTGTCAGCACTGTTCTGATTGGTTCATCTCTTCCAGGTGAGGCTTTAAAGATGTCTTCTTGTCTGATTGTTGTTTCTGGTCTGTCTGGTTTCCTGGATGCTGTTTCAATCTGTCTGACCTCATGTTCATCATTGACCTCTGCAGTCCCTCCCTCTGTGATGTAGAGCTCTGTGTACATCTGATTCAGAAGGGTTGGGTTTCCTGCTTTAGCGATGCCCTCAAACACACACTGGAACTTCTTCTTCAGGGTGGATTTAAGGTTACGATGATAAACTGCAGCTGGAAGATCTGAATAATAATAATAATAATACAACTTCAACAATCATATTTTACAAAATGCTGATGACTATTTCTGACCCACTGAGAAATGATTGAACACACTGGTGTCACAGGTGTCTCATTTATCCAGCAGCTTAAATCTTTAGATAAATCCTCTTACGTCTCTGCAGACGGTCAGCCAGCTCCTCCTGCTTCATTCTCCTCAGGAAGTCCACTGTGATCTTCACAAATGCCTCTCTGCTGCTGCTCCTCTGCTCATCATCCTTCCTCTGAAACTCCAAGCACTGGGGTTTATTTGGATTCAGAGCCTTCTGGATCTTCTTTAGCTCGTTCTTCACAAAGGTGATGATGTTGTCCTCCAGCCGCTGGAACAGAATACTTTATGAATGAGCCACCACTCTGAACTTCAGTCTACACAACATCCACTTCTTTATGATCAATGGGGATATCATCCACGATCTCTTCACCCATTGTAAGATTGACTTTATATGATTAACTGAGACTTTGTCCACAACCCCATGATCCCAAAACATTGATTATGCTTATATGAATGCAGTGATTTCAGTGGGAGAAACATTTCACTGGTGTTCAGAGCTGAACTACCAACAGGTTGATGATCAAAGCCAGAAACTTGGAGATGTTATAAGTGACCGAGTTGATCATGCAGACAGCTTGTTACGGTTTGGAGGAAGCGCTCAAGCGCAGGATTCCGGTTCTGATGTTCACAAGAAGGGTTTATTTACAATTCACCAGGTGTATATACAGGAATATGTGGGGGGCGGGGGGGGGGGGGCGCTATATACAGCTGAGTTAGGGGAGAAGGGGTCTCCAGGGAAGTCCAGGGGAAACACGCGTTCTTCAGAATATCCACTCACACGATCACAAGCTCACACTTGACACTGCCACACGGGAATCACACGGGGAAAAATCCAGGAAGCTCTGTAGACAGGAAGACAGGGTTAAGTACGACGCACACAGGAAAACACTCTTAACTAACTTCCTGTAGCTTGACTTCACTAACGCATGGTAGACAACAATCCAGCGACGAACAGCAGTCACCTCTGGCTTAAATGCTGGTCACCTTAATGAGACCCAGGTGTCTCATCTCCCAAGGGCGTGAACCCACAATGAGTTCCGCCCTGGCGAGAGAGAGGAAGAGAGAGAAACAGAGAGAGTGCTGATCAGCGTGCAGCTGATCCGCCTGGCCGTGACACAGCTGGTCTTAAAGGTTCACTCTGTTTACACATACAGATCAGTATCTAAGGTTTGACTCTCATCATCCACTGGAGCTCAAACTGGGCATCATCAGGACGCTACAACACAGAACAAACACCATCCCCACAGACACAGCAGCCAGGGAAGCAGAAGAACATCACATCAAGAAGGTCCTGAGTAAATGTGAACGCTGGTTTGAGGGCGGAGTCAAGGAGGCCATTTACATAAAAAGGGAAAGACCATCTCTGAATGGAGGAGGGGCCTAAGGGTACATCTGTCACCCACCCACCACTTTAATCACACTCTAGATCTTGTTTTAACATATGGCATAGAAACTGAACATTTAACAGTGTTTCCTGAAAACCCTCTGCTGTCTGATCATTTCCTGATAACATTTACATTTACAATAATTGATTACAAAGCAGTGGAAAGTAGACTTTATCAAACTAGATGTCTTTCTGAAAGTGCTGTAACTAAGTTTAAGAATATAATCCACCCACTGTTATCATCTTCAATGCCCTGTACCAACATAGAGCAGGGCAGCTATCTGAACGCTACTCTAACAGAGGTCGATTATCTTGTTAATAATTTTACCTCCTCACTACGTACGACTCTGGATACTGTAGCTCCTGTGAAAACTAAGGTCTCAAATCAGAAGTACCTGACTCCGTGGTATAATTCTCAAACACGTAGCCTAAAGCAGATAACTCGTAAGCTGGAGAGGAAATGGCGTGTCACAAATTTAGAGGATCAACATTTAGCCTGGAGAAATAGTTTGCTGCTTTATAAGAAAGCCCTCCGCAAAGCCAGAACATCTTACTATTCGTCACTGATTGAAGAAAATAAGAACAACCCCAGGTTTCTCTTCAGCACTGTAGCCAGGCTGACAAAAAGTCAGAGCTCTACTGAGCCAACCATCCCTTTAACGTTAACTAGTAATGACTTCATGAACTTCTTCAGAAATAAAATTTTTATCATTAGAGAAAAAATTACCAATAATCATCCCACAGATGTAATATCGTCTACAGCTACTTTTAGTACCATCGATGTTAAGTTAGACTCTTTTTCTCCAATCGATCTTTCTGAGTTAACTTCAATAATTAATTCCTCCAAACCATCAACGTGTCTTTTAGACCCCATTCCTACAAAACTGCTCAAAGAAGTCCTGCCATTAATTAATTCTTCAATCTTAAATATGATCAATCTATCTCTAATAATTGGCTATGTACCACAGGCCTTCAAGGTGGCTGTAGTTAAACCCTTACTTAAAAAGCAATCTCTAGACCCAGCTGTCTTAGCTAATTGTAGGCCAATCTCCAACCTTCCTTTCATATCAAACATCCTTGAAAGAGTAGTTGTCAAACAGCTAACAGATCATCTGCAGAGGAATGGCTTATTTGAAGAGTTTCAGTCAGGTTTCAGAGCTCATCACAGCACAGAAACAGCTTTAGTGAAGGTTACAAATGATCTTCTTATGGCCTCTGACAGTGGACTCATCTCTGTGCTTGTCCTGCTAGACCTCAGTGCAGCGTTCGATACTGTTGACCATAATATCCTATTAGAGCGATTAGAACATGCTGTAGGTATTACAGGTACTGCGCTGCAGTGGTTTGTATCATATCTATCTAATAGACTCCAATTTGTTCAAGTAAATGGAGAGTCCTCTTCACCCACTAAGGTCAATTATGGTGTTCCACAGGGTTCAGTGCTAGGACCAATTCTATTTACATTATACATGCTTCCCCTAGGCAGCATCATTAGAAGACATAGCATAAATTTTCACTGCTATGCAGATGATACACAGCTCTATCTATCCATGAAGCCAGGTAACACACACCAATTAGTTAAACTGCAGGAATGTCTTAAAGACATAAAGGCCTGGATGGCCGCTAACTTCCTGCTTCTTAATTCAGATAAAACTGAGGTTATTGTACTCGGCCCTGAAAATCTTAGAAATATGGTATCTAACCAGATTCTTACTCTGGATGGCATTACCTTGGCCTCCAGTAATGCTGTGAGGAACCTTGGAGTCATTTTTGACCAGGACATGTCCTTTAAGGCACATATTAAACAAATATGTAAGACTGCTTTCTTCCATTTGCGCAACATCTCTAAAGTTAGAAATATCCTGTCTCAGAGTGATGCTGAAAAACTAGTTCATGCATTTATTACTTCCAGGCTGGACTACTGTAATTCATTATTATCAGGATGTCCTAAAAACTCGCTGAAAAGTCTTCAGTTAATCCAAAATGCTGCAGCAAGAGTACTGACAGGGACTAGAAAGAGAGAGCATATTTCTCCTGTTTTGGCTTCTCTTCATTGGCTTCCTGTTAAATCCAGAATTGAATTCAAAATCCTGCTCCTCACTTACAAGGTCTTAAATAATCAGGCCCCATCTTATCTTAATGACCTTGTAGTACCATATCACCCTATTAGAGCACTTCGCTCTCGCTCTGCAGGCCTACTTGCTGTTCCTAGAGTATTTAAAAGTAGAATGGGAGGCAGAGCCTTCAGTTTTCAGGCCCCTCTTCTGTGGAACCAGCTTCCAGTTTGGATTCAGGAGACAGACACTATCTCTACTTTTAAGATTAGGCTTAAAACTTTCCTTTTTGCTAAAGCATATAGTTAGGGCTGGACCAGGTGACCCTGAATCCTCCCTTAGTTATGCTGCAATAGACGTAGGCTGCCAGGGATTCCCATGATGCATTGAGTTTTTCCTTTCCAGTCACCTTCTCACTCACTATGTGTTAATAGACCTCTCTGCATCGAATCATATCTGTTATTAATCTCTGTCTCTCTTCCACAGCATGTCTTTCATCCTGTTTTCCTTCTTTCACCCCAACCGGTCGCAGCAGATGGCCGCCCCTCCCTGAGCCTGGTTCTGCCGGAGGTTTCTTCCTGTTAAAAGGGAGTTTTTCCTTCCCACTGTCGCCAAAGTGCTTGCTCATAGGGGGTCATATGATATGATTGTTGGGTTTTTCTCTGTATTTATTATTGTGCTATCTACTGTACAATATAAAGCGCCTTGAGGCGACTTTTGTTGTGATTTGGCGCTATATAAATAAAATTGAATTGAATTGAACCATCTTACAATGCTGTGATTGCAGCCATTCCCCAACTCTGTGAATGGGACTCATGACCATTGATCAGTGGTTGTTGATCAATGGTCCTGACAATATGCACACCAATGATCAATGAACTGACCTCCCAGCCCATTGTTCCCTTAGTGGGCTGGTTTCAGTCATTATACAAATGTCCCCTTTATAAGGTTGGAGACCTGCAGTCAGCTGAGACTGAAGAAGTCACCTGATGATGATGATGAAACGTTTCTCCCACTGAAAACGTCCAGATGAACAGAATCAACCTTTTTGGGATTTACTCACATGGATGATTGAGCATCAAGACACAACTCTATGACTTTTCTCAGTTGAATAAATCCTCCCCTCCAGGTTTGTTTACATCTACCAGCCCTGTGGCTCTGCCCAGGGACAATAATCTATGTGAGAGGTGGAAAGTCATACAGGTGTCTGCTCCTGCCTTCAGTTAGTTTTTATCTACTGTGTGTCAACTGGCTGAACCTACTCCAACTGTCCACCATCCCCCTAAACTCAACAATGACTTAGTGATCTATCCATTCTCTGACCAAACACTTCCTGCTGCAGGATGTTAACATAGCAGCACACTGAGGATCCCACTCACTGTGAACAACACATTTGGACCTGATTTGCTGCTCTGCTTTACACGTGAACTTTGACTGCTGTCACCAACTAGAGAGGCTCTACAGATAAACTGGACTTGTACACAAACAGATGTATAAAAATCATAAACTACATTACAAGGACAACATTGCTCCATCAACTCTAATTACTACTGACATGTTATCTCTTCTAATTAAGGTACAGACACTCAAACTTGCTGCTTTCAGTGAGAAGTCAAATGTCTGAATATGAGCTGGAAGCTGCTGAAAGTCTTCCTCCTTCCCATGGGGTTTCACTATAAACACGCCCCTTTCATGCACCTGCAGAGGGCCACCAGCAGATGGAGCTGTCTTAAACAAATCCACTTGGATAGTTAGCTGTAGATGATTTTCTCAGTATGATTGTAGGATTTTGAGTTATTCTTTAGATTTATTTAAACTCTTATAATGAGCACAAGTGTTGAGCGACCCATAATTTCTCTGTACTTTTCCTAAGAGAAGCCAGACTTTCAGCTAGTGTTTCTTTTTTAGTTGCTCTGCAGGCTTTATGAAGCTGTGTCAAAGTTGTTCTTTGGCTGCTTTTTAAATCATTTTCAGTCCTCGTACAGGAACCTTCTTCAAGCTAAGTCCAAGTGTGTTAGACCAGAGTTAACTTGATAGATATGTGTGGGTGTGTAACTCTTAGAAGCTGATTGGCTGCTTTTTATGGGGGCTGGGTCTTTGGAAAGTGAGCAAACAACAGTTTTAGTAACACCCTGAACTTTAACAAACAACATGAGATTTTAACAGTAATGTAAAAATATAAAAATCTTGTGATTCATTGTTATTAAGCACAAACACATCAATGGCCCCATTTCCATTAGTAGCTGCTCAGATCGACTCACCACAGGTTGCCACGACTGGACTGGATCCACTGGTTTCCATTACAGTTGAGGACCACCTAATGTGGTCGTCTCAATACAGCCCAGTGTCGACTCACATCATTAGTAAGTGCTAATGCTGCTAATTTACATCATATTTGTCATTTATTTCTCAAAGTTATTGAAGAAACAATTATTCAGCTTCATTCCCACTGATCTCAACTACAAACTGTTGCACTTTGGTTTCTGTTTAAAGCCTTGATGTTTAAAACATTTCCCTGTGATCACATTTGCTCCGTCTGATTTCAAAGTTTGTTTCTTTTGGTCATTTAGTCCACAGAGTCCTTGGTGTTCTGAAAGGGAACTATAAATAAATGTATTATTATTAATATTAATAATAAAAGTAGTTGTTGTACACGTACAGACCATAAATATGGAGTCCAGCTGTGTTTGATGCTGCTGAGCAGACTGACCACTGGGAACCTCTGAGCTCTGCTGGTCCACTCTGTGGAGGAACCATGAAGAATTGGTTGTCATTTTACTGAAAAAAACACACACGCACGCACACACACACGCACACACACACACACACACCCTCATTTCCTCCTGATCACATGATTGCAGCTCAGTGTATTCAGGCCTAAATGATGCAGCAGTGTCTCGTCTACAGTCAGTACAACACACAGCAGCAAAGCTCCCACACACACTGAGGACAGTGAACACATCACTGCAGCAGCTTCTCGTTCACTGCAGACTCCAGTTGAATCAACTCTCTACATGTTACAGCTGCACTTTATATCTCACAGCATCTTCTAGCCGAGACCCTCAGTCCAGAGAATAAATGACTGTTACAGGGTCAAAGGTCAGGGTTCAAACACAGGACTGTGTTTCACTGTTTCAGCATCAACACTGTGGAACAAACTTGCTGTCACTGTGAGATCAGCACAGTCAGTGAGGTGTAGAAAACTCTTCTGGATGAATCCTGCACTCCTCCTGATCTGTCACATTGATCCAGCTGTCTGCAGATTCATCGCTGTGGTCGGCCTGCTGCCATCAGCAGCTGGATCGCTGCCGCCAACAGCAGCTGGATCACTGATGCCAACAGCAGCTGGATCACTGCTTCCTGTTTAAAGGACTTTCTTTATCAGTCACTTCATTATAGGAACAAGAAGCTCATCAGATCCTGTCTGTGTGACACTGAAGGTGAGATTAACAATGAAAGATGCAGTCGCAGTGTGAGCGACTAACAGTGTGTTATCATTTATACATAAACTCACAGGAAAAGAGGAAACACACTCGTATAAATGTATGAATGAGGCGAGTATCAAAGAGCTCAGAGGAGAAAAGCTCCATATAAGAACCATTGTTCCCAGTATTATTCCAAACTGTTCCAGCCTATGAAGCTGAACTCTGTGTGAACAGCTGACCTGTGTCATGTGACCAAGAACACAAACATGATCTACTGTCAGATCAGGACACGTCACAGTTACTGTTTAACAGCACACTGCAACATTCACACGTTCATCCAACAAACTGGATCATTAACATTTTCACACAAGTTTCACTTTGATTCACAGATTCAGACAGAAAGAAGCTGATGAGGAAACAACAGTTCATTTCTGTCCTGGTTGATGAAAACAGCAGCACTGCTGAGGAGCAGGAAGTGGGGATCAGACTGAGTGAAGAGTTTTAGGACAGAGTTTGAGAACATCTCCCCTTCCTAAAATAATCTCTGAGTATCTGCTGTGTTTGTGGAAACACTCCAACACACACCGTTGCACATATGAACATGTGTGTGAAACAGAGCTGACATTACACATGATGGAGGATTTATTCACAACAACATTTACACACACATTACCTCTCTGCAGGACGACACACGCCTGATTTAAAGTCAATGACATTATCTTTAGACCGGTCACTCTGTAAGGACACAGAGCTGGGTCCAGGTTCAGGTTCATGTTTGCGTTTAGTTCCTCGTTCCTTCCTGTGAATAATGATGGAGCAGTGATGTGAGTGCTGAGCTGTGACATGGAGAAGAGTCATGGACAGTTAGAGATGGTCATCTCACCTCTGAGCTTTGGTCTGGCTCTCATGTTCCCCACACAGAGTGCTTTTAGAGGGAGGGACTCCCTCCTCTCTGTCCTCACACTGATCCATGCTGCTCAATTCAGCTCACACACACTTTCTACCTGCAGAGGAAACACAAATCATTCATGTGCACATCAACTGAAATCCTCCTTTCATAATGTGTGCTGTCCAAATATCAGCTGCTTCTTTCCTGCTTCATCTCAGTGTCAGCTGAATGCAGTCAGACAGCAGTGTGAGGCAGAGGAAGCAGCCATCAGCTGCTCTACTATCAGTCCACTAGATGGAGCCATGAAGCACACACGATGCATTCACTGACACACTTTGAGTTTGAGAAAACTGCACACAGATTCACTGTTTTGGAAACTAGAAAAACGTTCTTGTCATGAACCGGTTGTGTAATGCAGGCAGGATAGGACCCAAATGCAGACTATAGGCAGGACATTAACTTAATAAAAGCTTTATTTGCTGAATGGAAAAGGTTATACTAAACTCACAGAGAAACACACAAAGAATAACACAGCCTTTAGAAACAAGGATGCACAACACAACATACACAACAGTGGACAGAAGCAAACAGAGAGCTTAAACACACAGGACAAAAACACAGACACGGGGGAATCTAATAATCAAGGAACTAAACAAGAAATATAAGAAACTGAACACAGCATAACTAAGACTGTAACCAGAACATAAACCATAATACAAAATATCACCAAAACTCAAGAAACTCACAGTGTTGGGTCAAAAGAACCCAGAACCATCACAGTACTTTGCTCTTCACTGTTTGGGTGCAGACAGACTCCACATTAAACTATGATAGCATCGTCCCTGCTGGTGTCAGACCTGTTATTCACTCACTGCTTCCAGATGTTTCTGCTGAAGGTTTTACTCATCAATGAAAGTTAAAAGCTCTTACATGGCGACTATCAATCAAAATGAGTGTGCTTCACTGTCAGGGCTGCAATGATTCATTCAGTAAGTCGAATGACTTGATAATAAAAATATTTGTTTGATGCTTTGTATTGAGGCCTATTGTTGAATTTGCAGGGAAACAATAACCTCAGATCAATTGTTCAAACCACTACAGTACAGAGCCTTGTACTGTACTTGTACTAATAAACAAATAATAATAATAATAAAGTCAACTTAAGTGATTGTTTTCGACTGAACATCACATATTATGCATCAAAGAGTTTAATCAGGTTAAGTGCAGTATCAGCATTTGGAGGAGCTCCTTATCCTTCTCTTTACTGCTCACCTCTGACAAAGTTCACACAGTTAGCTTCTTTCAGCCTGCTAGCTACGCTAAGTCTACTACACAGACTTGACTCAGTCACATGACAGACAGCAGAGGTAAATGGCCTGTATTTGTACAGTGCTTTACTGGTCCCTAAGGACCACAAAGCGCTACATCCAGTCATCCACACATTCACACATGGCAAGCTACATTGTAGCCACAGCCACTGACAGGGGGGAGGCTGCTGAACACTGGCGCCACCGGGCCCTCTGACCACCACCAGTAAGCAACGGGTGAAGTGGACACCAAATATTCACCGGCGTCACTTCCTGATCCAGGATTCAAACAGGAAGTTGCACTTACTCAGCTTCTTCTCATGAACGTCTTCACTCTTCAGCTCTCTGCTTCTCTGGACCAGGTCTGTGTAGAAACAGAGAAAATCCTCTGCTTCTTCTAAGTAACCGTCCTCTGTGTCTGCAGGCTGCGTCAGATTAAACACTTCACACCAGCAAAGAGTCTGAAGCTCACAGGTCAAAGATCAGCTGCTGCACCTTGTGTGATATTAATTTGATCAATAATTAACCTGCAGCAGGTTTCTGCTCCAACACTCTGAACAACGCTGAAAACGAATCAGATAATGTGGGTGTGTCTGCAGGCTTCAATAGATGAGCATTAAACACTTTACATCAGCTAAGTCTGAAGCTCACAGGTCAAAGGTCAGCTCCTGCACTGTATATAATAATTCTCTTTTCAACAGCAGCCTGACTATGGGCGTCTCTGCAGCCATAAACAGTTAAAAAATTAAACACTGAACCATAAAAGAGGCTTAAGTTGCAGCTCACAGGTTAAAGCTCAGCTGCTGCACCCAGTTATGAGTTTAAATAAATCATTAATCATTATCTTCTCACTCTCAGCACTTTCACTTGGGCTGTTTTGACTGAGCTACACTGTTTGTGTCAAATGCTGTAAATAACCAAAGTCTTGAACTGGGAGTGATTTGGTTGTATTATTGGTTTGGTTGTTGGTTATATATTTCCATGTAGATGAATGAAGACAGATTCATTCTTACCTTTTCAAAATGACTGTATGGTCCACCATGTCTATGCTTTTATGCCTCTTCACAGATAACCCCAGTGATTTTCCCTTGGTCTAAAATCTCGCCTGATCTTGTGATATTGTGTAACATCTGCCTTTAAGGCAGCTAAGCACTCTTACTAGATTGTATCACATCATCTCAACAAGAACTGAGAAGTGTTAAGTAGTTAAATTTCATGCAGATCGTATATGATTTAATTATGTTCATGTCAGAAACATCCATCCATCCATTCACTTCTGCTTATCCTTTTCAGGGTCGCGGAGGGCGCTGGAGCCTATCCCAGCTGTCATGGGGCCAGAGGCGGGATACACCCTGGACAGGTCACCAGTCTGTCGCAGACAGACAACACATAGAGACAGACAACCATTCACACTCCCGCATTCACACCTATGGGCAATTTAGATTTTTCAATTAACCTATCCCCACAAAGTGCATGTCTTTGAACTGTGGGAGGAAGGTGGAGTATGTTAGAAGCATGTTTTGTTCAAACTCTTGTAAATGTAACAAGCATCCAGTTTGTCTGTTTTGAGTGAATGATTAAGAAGAACAATCAGAGTGTTTCTATGTGGAAATAGTTTCTGATTCATCTTCAATCCATCGTCTGATTAACCTGATGTTCATATTTCTGAATGGGACTAAATGATTCCTACATTATTTCTGTTCTCTCTGTATTCAAGTGCAACATTTGGACTTCTGGTGTGTTTACATTTGATAACAGTGTTTTAAGTATTACAAAACAAACCCAGTTTACTTTGGTGATTTGGACTATTCCATTTCACAGCTATTGTTACGTTTTTTCCCTTTATCTCCTGTACAGGCCAACACAATCTATTTGTGGTTTCAGGTTGTGGGATTACACAACATTTTCAGATCTAATTGAAATAAAATAAGTGTTTCATAATTCATTCAATTTATTGTCTTAATTTATAACTGGCATTATTGTTTCATTCTATTACAGAATCTTACAGGAAAGAGGCAAAATTGTATTCCAGTATGCTTTATTAGCTGCTTCGGTGAAAACAAACCAACAATGCCAAAAAAAACATATCAAAACAACATAGTGGAAAACAGTTATTCATCACTTGCTTGCTTCATACAACACTTGGGCACATATATGCGGGACTTTTTGTGGCTGTTTTGATCTCGCTCTCTCTCTTAACCGATCAAATCTCGCTGTGGTAGCAGCTTAAACTTGGTCTGACCCAGGTTGATAGAGGTACCCAGTCTGGATCGCATTCCAGCATTTTGTAGGCTGGTTTTCCTACAAAACACAACAAACATCAGCCCACAAAGCCACAGTGAACAGAGCAGCATAGCGCAACGAATTCAATTCAAATCAATATAAGACTTATTTTTAACCTACATCAACAACTACATTATGATAAATTACGTAATAACTACAACAGAAGACTGACCTTTGTAGAAATGCTTGGAGCAGACTAACATGTGAGCTGGAGTGTTCTGAAACATTATATTTGGTCTCCAATCCAGGCCATCCGTCGGCTCTTTGTTACTTCGGAAACACGGCTTGAACAATTTCTCTTCCACGAAGGAATCCAATAACAACCTATGTCTTTACCCGTCGGCTTCCCGTGGCTGTCATGCGACTGGTTATTGCAGATAATAATACAACAGCTTCTTGCCATTCTTTGTGTTTCTTTTTATCGCTGTGTGACTGTTTTCATGTGAAAGCCTGCGTGCACTAGTACCGCTTGCCACTCGTTCCCAGAATCCTTTGCGGTTTTACCCCTGAATGACGTCACATTTTCAATCTCGATAGCCAGAATGTTTTCTACATATTTCAGTCATGAAGCAAACCTTTATTTTGATTTCTTACATGTTCATGGATGGATGGACGTGTTTAAACTGCTTCAACATCTCATGTCTTCTATTTAAATAAGAACTGTGAATGACACATAATCATCTGTAAATGGTTGGAGGCAAACTGAGGCCACCTACAGGGCAGGTGGGGAACAGCAGGGATCTGAACTCATGAGATGTTAGTGAGTGAAAAGTTAGAACAAACGGACTTCAGTTGGCTCTAAGAGATCAATGTTGATCTAAAACAGAAGATAAATCCAAAGCAGCATCAGATGAATGTTACCATTTCCAGTTACGGTGCCCTTCATCTAATCTGGAAATGTGTTTTTTGCGGTGTTGTTCTTCTTCCTATTGGGTCTAGGCCAGAGATGCTTTTCAAACAAACGACAGACATGACCACATTACAAGAAGATGCTGTGATTCTGATTTGATTTTCCAGTCAACGCTGTTAGACCTTAACCAGGAAGTCAGAGGTCAGCTGATTCTGCGAGCATGAAATGAAGCAAGAAAGAAGGATCGCTCTACTCAATCTCAAAGAAAATATCCTGGTACTTATTTTGTTTGCTGTTATTTATATTCATTATGGGCATTATAATGATGAGCCTTTTGATATTAACAAGCACATTTTCATTGTCACAGAGAGGAAATGTTGTATTTTGTGCGTCACTTCCTCACAGTAAAGATATTTGTACCGCAGTCCTGCAAAGGAGATTCTGTAGGTAAACTGTTGATGGGACAATAAACAAATTAAACTTTGCAAAATGTTCTGCAGGGAGGTTGTGGTTGCTTCTTAGACTACCATGACCTGGATGACTGAGAACCTGCTCAGACACGTTCTGAAGGAAGGACTCCACACTTATTGGACTGATTTAACTGAGCTTATTGTTATCTAGCAAAGTTTGGTTTAATGTCTCTCTATTGACAACCCAAAGTATTTTTTCACTATTTATGAAACATAGAGGTCTTAAAATATATCTGCAGTGCTTGGTGTAATTTCAGTGATTCAAGCCATCACTGGTTGTCATCTTCATTCAAAAACAAATATGAATAATTGATAATAATATATAATATGATAAATAATAAAATATCATGTGATGTTGACATGTGTTGTTGGTGTTTTCTGTAAATGTCTTTTTGAATGTAAATGCTTTGTTCCAGACAGACAGGGAGTCGCTATCAGGCTGTCCAAGCAAATCCACGTCTGTAACAGGAGACTGAAGAAGATTGTAACAGAGTCCAACAGTCTGCGGTGGCCACCACAGTCCACCGTCTTCACATCACAAGGACAATTTCAACATGTCTGTGACATCTCCTTGCCCTTGCACTCATGCCTCGATGAACCAGTAGGTAGAGTTCAAATGTGGGTTTTCAGTAAGTTTATAAGTACAATTTACTGTTACTGCTGATGTTTGTGTTTTGTCAGGTTTGTTTCATGAATATTTTTCAGACAGAAGAAGGTGATATTCCAACGGAGCTGAAAAGCAGAGCCGTCGATGCCTTACATTTGAAGAGCAGAGCACTGAAGAAAAGCTGTGACTCCAACATGAGATGGACACTGTGATTCATCACCAGCAACACACTGACCTGCATTCATCCATAGATGACACTCGGGACTCTGGTTCCACAGCTGTTCTTGTTCACAGCTGCATCCAGTTAGAGAGGAAACTGTGTAATGCAATGATGATGTTCCAGCGTCATGTTGTTGCTCCTCCTCCACATGCTTACCTGTCACAGTTTAACTCCGCCTCTCAGACAGTCAGGTCACCTGATCTGCATGTTTTGCTGTACGATGACATCATCTTGACGTTGACGAGGAGAAAAACTAGTTTTGTCCTGCAGATGGCGATCTTGCACCGTGTTCAGAGACACTTTGATGATGCTGCTCTACTCAACTTACTTTGAGCCTGGGTTGGACTCTATATGAGCAGCTTCACTCTGGTTTCACTGTTAAACACACTTGTTTGATTTCACTTGTGAAAAGTTGAAAAATATTCTATTACAAAATTATTTGTTGATACATTTTTTGAGGGTCACATAGCTTGTTTGATTTGAGGAACGAACTGTGAAGGTGGAAAAAATGAATCAGGTTAAAATACTTTAAATCAGTGCAGATGTATAATGTAATTTAACATGTTGATGATGGTTGTAGTGGGCTTGTAATGTAAATGTGATTAAATGTGACATTAATGGTGACGCTGCATAAACCTGATCAAACAGTTCTATTAGTGGGTCTGTGTGATCAGCATCAGTGGGTGAAGGTGAGGCCTTGACTAGTAGAACGTCATGTTGGTGTCTGACAACACATGAGCCAACATCAGACTCCGAGCGCTACGATGCTAAAGATCAGAAGATCCAGTGTGACATCATCGTTACCTGGCAACAGCAGCCCTCATCTGACTTTATTGGAGGATATTTACACCAGCAGCACTGTTTAGTTTGATATGACGGATTAACAACATGCTGTGATATCCAGTTCATCTGTAATAGATACTGGATCTAATCAGTCAGCAGATATTTGATCAGCTTATTTATAACTATACTAGAAACAAACACAACTGTGTTGGTGATTCATGCAAACTTGCATATCAGCCTTTGAAGGTTTTGTAGTATTGAGAACAAAGAGGTTGTGTTAGGGCTGAAAAGCCCGACTTGTTCTCCTCTGCAGGTCATCAAATGCACCACAGAAGTTTGTATTTGCACAGCCTGTATATGTTTGATGGCTTTATTATTCTCTGTTCAAAGACAATAAATGTGCAAAATGTCTCATGTAGTATCAGCTTCATTTAAAATGACTGCAAACATTTAGAGAACATGTGCTGCTGTTTGTCCTACATTTCAACACTGAATGAACCCTGAAAACGTGATGGCAGGTGGCAGATTGGAGTCCACATGAAATATCGGCTGTATGAAGACTGGAAAATATAGATGATACAAACATGCAGCCAAACATTTGTGGACATGGATAAACTCTCTGATCCAAAAAGCAGGAAGTGACACAGCTAGAAAATGAAAGTGTGTAACAGCTGAAGTCAAATGTAATGCAGAGTTGAATCTGCACTTGGATCCATGTGTGAAAGGTCCACATGTAGGGATCACATGAGTCCTGATGTTTGTCAGTGCAGCTTGATAACTCCATCTACTGTGGGCTACATATACTGGGCTGGTAGCTCCATAGTGTTGCAAAGAAACTATTCAATGTGCAAATTTAAAATCAGAGGCTCTTCTAACACAGGAGCCATGTTGAGTTTAGATCACAGCGACCACCGGCAGTCTGAAATGGAATGAAGCCCATTGACAGCCAGCAGGTCTAAACAGGAACGCAGCCATTTGTATGCGTGGCAATGATGTGGCTGCAGCTGACACAGGATTGGTTCAAACTAAACATCATTTCACAGAGTTCACAAATAAACTCACGTTTTTATCTTTGAAGATCATCATAAAGTAGAATTGATGGTCCAGCAGACAACAGCAGGAGGTTTGAGCCCTTCTGATGCAGCAGAAACAGGATTTGGAGGAAGATGTTAATAGATTAGAAAGAATTGTACACTGTGAATCAATGCAAGTCTTTCTAGATAGACAGATCTTTAATAATCCCTCAGGTAGGTTCCTCTGGGACAGTCACAGATAGAGACACCAATTCTGACGTCCTTTGAAAGTTTTCATCACTCGTCATGTACACAGATGTTAATTCTACATATTCCTAGTACTGAACTCTAAATCAATATGAAGAAAATACTAATCTGCATATATGTTGATATCAAATCCTTTTCCAGCACATGGATAAATCTCTATAAATCTTTCAGTCTGATCAGAATGGGCACAGTGTTGTTATTGCAGCACTCCCTGATGTTTGAAAAGCTAAATGTCCATTTTAAAGTGCTCGTGTGTAGGATTGTGTTTCCTTCCTTTGTGCAGTTCTTACAGGAAACATGTTTGAATGTTTCCTGTTCCCCTGATGCTTCTTCCTGTTGGATAAAGTTGGTTTGAATAACATGTTCTTATAGGTTTCAATGAACTTCAAACTGGGATCCACTTACAAAACTGTCTCATTTTATTGGAACGATCCACATTTGCATCCATTCACGGTACATTTGACATCTGAACACGTTTGTACACATGATGAAAGGACAGATGGTGTTTGTGTGTCCTTCTTAAACTTAGTGTGAATGTTTCATCATGTAGAACTACTTAGAACAAAGTCTTTGGGAACATTTGGAGAACACGTTTAGGAAAGTAACATCCTGGTAGAACATTTTCTTAAAGCAAAGCAGAGCTGCAACATGACTGTGAGGATTCACAATAAGAAAGTCACAATACTTTATTATTATGAAGACTAAAGTGCACCTTAATGCTGCCAATGAATACACATGTTCTTTGTGAAAGCATGAGCACAGCTGACATGCACCACACTGACCCCACTCGCCCCATTTCTTCATCCACTTCTTGCTCTTGTGCTTGAAATGAGACGCAGACGCAGCAAAAGTCAGAGGCTCTAAAATCCACAAAAAGGGGGCTTGTTAGATCAGGATATTGATGTGATCCATAGAAAACATGGATAATACACCAGATGTCAATTCATTGATCAGCTGAGCTGCTGATCTTCATCGTGCACAGAAACATTCAGCTTGTTTCAATCAGTAAATAACTCCCACTACTCCCAGTTTGAACTGTTCCCACTCAAAATGCTGTCAGAACAATGATCATTGTAGAACTTCACAAACATCACGTGTTGTTTTCCAAACATACAGAAACTTCCTGTTGCCACACACGGCCTCTAAAATCTCTTCCACGCTTTCTGTCTGAAGTCCACTCTCTGTGTCGGATCCACAGGAAACAACAAGATCTTATTAACATGGTTTTCAATGTGTCTCCTTCCAAAAAGTCCAACCAATGAACAAATGTGTATATTTGTGGAGGCCGAACAAAAGCATGACACATTTGTCTGTTTCTATAAACTGGTGTCAAACACAAATATGAAGAGTTTCATTGACAGACTCCAAAATGCCCCCGCAGTGAATCAGAGGGAAATCCTACAGTGTGCAGAGAATCTTAATGGCTCCAACATCAACACATCCACAATGTTGGATCCAGTTCTACCTCGCAGAGTTACTAAGACACACCCTCTGCCAGCATTACAACAGCTCCACCTGCTTCACCTGCCTCCTCAGCCTCTGTACACCTGAAGAGAAAAGAAAGGCTCCAAAAGCTCAAATCTACAAAGGATTCATGAAGTTTCATCCAACAAGAACATGTTTGCCTTCCACAGTGTGCTGTTAGACACCACTGTACCTCTGCCATTTCAAAAAGAGCAGCTTGGGAACATTTTGGCTCCAAACACTTTGTGTTTAACTTCCTAATCTTTGTTTTCTTTGTGAACAACATCTGGAGCTTTTTGACTCATAGAAACATCATTTTGTTCTTTAGATGACAGCAGATTGGGACTGAATAATCAATCACTATCAAACCAATAAAGATGCTGATTTTACAGGAACTTTGTTGGAGAAGCTGGAAAGACATGAAACTGATCCCAAACCAGTTGATAGTGCTGATTATTCCAAATAAAGCTGTTTTCCATTTGAGATGACTTTCTGTCCTGATATATAATAAAGATGTTAGTTGTTTTTGAGCCCCTGTATTAAAAGTAGATCCAGTTTAAAGTCAGCTTGAGTTTGATGTCTTTATGTCAAAGCTGCTCATGATGTTGAGCTGCTGATGGAATAAAAACAGGTAAAAATCTGCCTCAATATAAAAGCATGTAGTCCAGACTTAAATGGAGCCTATTGTTAGCTGAGGTCCACACACAGTGTTTGACAGTGTAAACTGTGTGAAAGGGCTGCTGGTGGAGCTCACTAGGATGAGCAGGTGACCATGTGCCACGAGGTGGAGAGCAGCTGGCCTGGCTTTGATTCTGACCACGCCCCCTTTCTCTCTCCCTCTGCTTTGCTGTCACTTATCTTCACTGCTCTGTCCAATAAAGCTGAAAAAGGCCCCAAATCAAAGAAATCTGCTGCAGCCTCTAAAATGTCTTCTGTTTCCTTCCCGACAGCTTTTTCACCGTCAGCCCATCAGACAGTCCAGCAGCATTTATGATGATGTCATGATGTTGAAGAGACTGCTATGGTGGCCTCCCATGACCCCCAGCCTCATCTACACTGAGATGCAGACATTTGAAAACAACTGAATAATAGTCCAACACAACAGTCTGTGTACAGACACACACTGAGCTTTCATAGAGTCAAAGGAGTCAATCAAACACAGCTAGTTGAGTCATTTCTTGTGTGAGTCTAAAGTGAATCTCGTATTTGAAAGTCCACTTCCTGTATTTGTTGTTGAAGACTTCTTCAGCTTCTTCTCAAGGACATCAGCTGCTTGTTTGGCAGCAGAGGCAGTTAAGAAGCTTCCTGAAAAACACTGAACAGTGAGTTCACTGTGGCATATGACAAATTCAGCTTTCTATGTGCAAATGTGTCTGTGTCAACCTTTCAAATGCTGTTGAATCCAAAACATCAGCGGCTCCTTGGCTGCTCACTTCATACACTTCTGTCTTTGTGACAGTCCAATGACATCACAGCTGTTTCCACCCCCAGTGTCTCAGGACTGGACACCTTTAAACATGTGGAGGATCAAACAGCCGTCCAGCTAAACATACATGAAACTATCAAAGCTGACAATCATTCCAATAACATCTAATGCTACATATATATAGACACAGGACTACAAGGAAATGGCTCTCAGCATCTGGCTGTGGGAACAAATGATCCCTGTTTGTGTTCAAATTGTGTGCATGTTTTAGACGTGTGTCACATGTAGAAACACAAAAATGACACAAAGATGTGTTTGACACAACTGTGCAGCTGTAAGTTGTTTCTAATGATTCATTGAAGCTCTTCTAACATTCTGGAGACAATCAGTCCATGAATCTGTTCAACACCACAACAATTTGACTTCAATGTGAACGTTTGCCATTAAATAACCTTCTTCATCCAGCTGACAGCATCCTTCATCCTATGATATGAACAGTTCCTCCTGTTGATGACAAACCTCTGACATGATCTGATTGAGGAGCTTTTTCATGTGAAGCTCTCTGAGCTCAGGGCTAAGTTGCTGTGTTTCATCTTTAAGAGCTGCTGCCTCCTCGCCGTTCTTCTTCTCCTAATGACACCATTTCTGCTTCAGATCTTTCACTGGGCCTAAAACAGATGAAGAGTAGATCTACTGCTGTTCACTGTTTGTGTCAATATGGAGAAATATGAAAAACAAACACAGCACATACAGAGAAATGTAGACAGAATGTGCAGCCAGTGCAGTAAATGGTCTAAATATCAGCTCTTTAGAAAATGATCCTGATGAACATGAAACTAACATCCAATGAGAAACACAGCTTCCTTGTTTCATGTCCAATAACAATAAATGAAGAGCTAATAAAGAGCTATTCTATTGTAAAATGCTGAGATGATTATTAGACAGAACCCAGCGGCTCACCAAAAGCCTGCATTGCAAATCTACATGAAAGTAATCTATGCTCATATATGGCAAAATCCTTTAAGTGTCACTGTGTTTTTCATCTGTGCTCTTGTTGGTTGGACAAGTTTGTAAATGACAAAGAGCTCAGTGGACTTTGCATCCATCAAATCCTGTTAGATGTTTGTTTTTCCTTCACAGCTTTGTGATGAAGGCTAAAGAACAGAGATATGAACTATTGCCAATATGAATCCTGATGCATGACGTGGGGACAGACCCACCAAAGCAACACTCAGCTCACCTCATTCCAGGCGCTTGTCTGCTGGAGACCATGAGCCTTGTTAGTCACACATTAGCACCGTGGTAGGAAACAGCCTCCATCATTTCATTCGATCTGAATTTGGACTGTTTCCCTCTGGATGAGAACCAAGTCTGTCAAATCTATTGATCCAACACAAACTATCAAACACATTGGCTCACAGTCAGATTGGCTTTGTATGGATGGTGTAACAGGGGCTGGGAAAGGATGCTGAAAGCTGAATATAATACAGAACAATAACAGGACATATAATCATGTAGAAACATGATCTTCAACAGGCACACTTCTATTATTCATGATCACAAAGAACTTGTGCAGCCCTGATATCAGCCCTAATATATGAGTGTGTTTGCCCAAAGATTGAAACAGCATCAACATGACAGCTGTAAGAAATCTTCTCTCAGCCTTGTTTGGCAGAAGATCCCTGCAACAAAGATTGTAGCTGAAAGATGACGTGTGTAAAGTTTGTCTTTGGGAGGGTTGAGGCTGTTTTTAGACCTTTGATAGTTTCAATCCAGTTCTGAAAGACAGAAATAAAAACAACATCATTAAGATCAGATCATGGAGCTGTTTCCTGCCTTGTTTCTAGCTTCACATTACAAGACTTTACTACAATAAAGATGCTAACATGTATCTGTAGCAACAACATCATTGAATCTAGAACAACTGGAGCCAAACCAGTGGCTCTGCTGGGATCACTGGTGAGCCAACACTTCCTTGTTGATGCAGATTTCAGGGCTTCCTGTTGCTCCTCCGTTATAACTGTTCTCTCTTCTCAACACATGATGACACAAAGGAATCAGCAGTGACGAAGATGATGCTGAAGCACACATTTCAGACATATAACAGAGCAGTCCAGTTACACACACCTCTGCTTGACATTAGGCCTCAAACAAAGACACAAAACACTAACTTGACTCTAAATAGAAGAAACTGTCAGCTTTTTCTGTTCTGTGCTTATATTTGACACACATGCTTCTCTTTGTGCAAACACACATCGCACTATAAGGGTAACCTAGCACACAATGATTGGACAGCACAGTGATGATGCTGGGAGATCCTATACGAAGCAACAAAGAAACACTGAGAACTTTAAACATTGATTATATTGAGATAAGCAGCCGACCCAGTCTAGATAAAGGCGAGCAGCTGGGACCGCTGCTGCACCAAAAACAGGTTTCAGTGTTTCCATGTGTGTGTGTGTGATGTCTTTACTTATACTGGTCAATAGACTTTAGTCAGCACATGATTGAAAGGTGTTACACATGAAATAAAAACAGTGTTTCATCTTTATTCCTCTGAAGCAGCTGCATTATAACCAATCTGCTCCTTTGTGGCCTTTAAAACAGCTTAAATAACTGTTGTTATATTTGTTTCTGCTCCTCTTGGACAGACGACTCTTGAAAAGACATTTTTGAATTTCAATGTGACTTTAACTGGATAAATATGGGATATATAAACGTCTGCAACAAACTGATTCCAGCTTCTACCTCATGATAGGAATGTTTTTGTGGCTCAAGATGACCTGATATCTTTCATGATGGAGACATTTGACACATGTTTCACATATTATAGACCAACAAGTTATTCATAGCAGTTTAAATACGGGGAGTCACTTTTGGGCCCAGCAGATAAAACAGAGCCAATATTTCCTTCTTTATTTAAGTGACGTGTGTCACAGATGTGACCTAGTAAAGTGTAACTGAACATTAGTAACGTTATTAACACTCTCATTGCGTGCTTTGAAGTTAGCCTCAGCTAAAGTAATATACTATATAATAGCAAAAAACTATTTCCAGGCTTCCATCATACAGATGATGCTCGTGGCAAAAGAGTAACGTTCAGAAGATTTCATTATGAAATCTGTTTCTGTTCATGAAGAAATCATATTGAAACTGATTAAATATACATTTTTCAGTACTTGGCTGCTATGCCCCCGTCTCAGTGTGAAGTGAACTGGAATATGTCTGTACTGGATCTGGATTCATCAGAGTCCATCCCAACAGCGACACAGTGATCCAGCTCACCGATTGGTGATAACGACCTACTGAGCCTGCTAGCAGGTGCAGGAGGGCCAATCTGAGCCACAGTTATGGGCTGATAACTGCTAATAACGCCCATTGGTGCACTGATAACATGAAGATTAAATGTCAGCTCCCTCCAAAATAAGAGCTTGTTTAAAAACTCAGACTGAGGTCTTATTTTGAAAGTGAGATTTTGTTGAAGCTGCTTCCTGGAGCAGGACCCTGAACAATTAGAAGAAGCATATTTAAAAACACTTCATGTCATCTGTGCTCATTAAACTGACATCATGCAGTTCATCTTCTCACCAGCAGAGGGCCACAAATCACCATCAATAAAGAGTTCAGGGAGATTGAGTGACATCAGAGCTGTACGTACTGATCTGATCAATATAGAAGTTCATGTTTCTGTGATTGGATCAGTTTTAAAATCAGCTATTTTTATAGAATGACAGAAACATGAGAGATGCTGAATGTCTTTAATATTTGATACACTGTACTATTGGATGTCCACGTATTCAGCCATGTTGGAAACATCCCATTAAGAAAGAGAAATCAAACATTTGGATTCATTTTAATGAGCTCAGACTTGTTGAAAATGCAGAGGAGCTGGCTGTGAACTGAGCTTCAGAGAAACACAACATAATGATATTCACTGTGAAGCTTTGAGTGGAAAAAGACAGAAAAACAACATGTGGATCCTGGAATAATGGGAGCTTCCATCTTTAAAGGACTGAAGAGGAAGAAGTTTACAAGGAATCATTTAGAAGAGTTTCAAACATCAACTGATTTAATCCATGAATCTGAAAACGTGTTTGTGAGTGAAAGAGACAGACATGTACAGACTGAACTATCTGTTCAACAGTCAGAGTGTTTCTCTAACAAGATGACACTCTTTACACTCAGCACAGGGACACTGAGGAACCAGGAGGATAAGAACAGACCCAAAACCCAGGATAAAGAGTTTGAGTGAATGTGGTGTTGAAGGTGTGGAGGTGGATCAGAGTGTCAGAGGAGACTCTGTAGAAGGACAGAGTGCCAGCAGGACAGTCCACATACACTGCTACTCTGTTAGAGACAGAGGAGGAGGAGGAGGAGGAGGAGGACGAGGAGATGGATGTTTTTATCTTATTGTGCCTGACAGACTGAGGACCATCATCAGAGCACCTCAGACTCCAGGACTGATCATTGTGTCCAAACCCACAGTCATCACTGTTTCCTTTCCTTCTGATTCTTCTGTAACTCACTGATATATAAACGTGTCCTCTCCACTCGACCTCCCAGTAACAGCGACCAGTCAGACCATTTCTACACAGCAGCTGATAGAAATAATCAAATCTGTCTGGATGATCAGGATATGACTGAACCTCCTCCACACGTGTCACCTTCCTGTTGTTGTCAGACAGTTGGAGCTTTGTGTTCACTGTGTTTGTGTCGATTGTGAGTTGACAGGAATCTGATGGAGAGAACAAACACAATCCAGCTGCAGTTATTGATCCATCATCTGTTCATTGATTGACACTTTGATGATGACTCCTGACATGATGAAGATGGTTGAATGTGTGCTGCTTTGTTTTCATGAATCCCATTAAAAACACACTTACACTTCCTCAGACCTGGTCTCAACCATCGGACTCCAGCAGGCTCCACCCTGAAAGGAGGAGGGGTCAGAGCAGTCAGCATGCACACATGGACATTACATGGCTCTCATACACATGAACATTCACAGTGTTCATCAAAGTGAAAGCCCGGGGGAATGAATTGTCTGTGGTGTCTGTTTTTTTGTTAACAACACTCTGTATCGTCTGCCTGAAGGAAGAAATGTGAACAGTTTATCTCCACGATGTGAAAGGTCTGTAGAGATGTGTTTGTCCCTCATTCTGGACCTTTACAGGTCCTGGATGGAGGAAAGACAGCACAGATGAGCCTCTCTAAAGACCTTATTGTCTGGCCCCGTCATGCTTCAAGATTGAGGCCAACCAGACAGTGATTGTTGGAAGCAGGACAGACTGGATTAGGGATGGGCATCGTTTAGGTTTTATTCGATTCTAGTACCAAACCGGTACTTTTGAAATGGTGTCAGTGCTTAAACGGTGCTCAAACCCGTGCTTAAAGAATGAAGAACACACACTTTGTCCAAAAACCTCTCATGTTTAGTTGGGGGTTTTTTGTAAAAAGATAACAATTGTAGCCTTTTCTGCAACTATAGGGCAAATATAGTATCACTCTTGGCTGGAAGCAGTGTTTAATCAGTGGAAAAAACACAAACTTTGTCCAAAAACCTCTCATGTTTAACCGTGTACTACTTTTTCTTTGGTCATTTTAGCCTTTTTGGCCAGGGTTAAGGGAGCATCGGCCATCAAAAAAGAAGACAGCCGCATCTAACTACGACTGTGTTTGCTAGTTCACCTTACATGCATTAATGTAATAACGTTGTGAGAAGAGATATATTTTACTGTTATTTTATCATTGTATCAGAATCATATAATAAGCATTGCATTAAAGCATTTATTGAAGCTATTGACATTACATTAAAGTTTGGATGACAGTGATTGTTATAACCTCATGTTAATCTTCTATTTACAGGTGTTAGTATAATCATATAATCTTTCATTGCGGGTGTAAACATGATCATCTTTATACATATTGCAGTTTGGTGCTCATTATAGAGTTGTGCTCAAGCTAGTAAGGGTTAAAAGCTACAGTCAGCGGGATGTTTGGCTGATCTATTGAGGGAAGTGGCTCAGAGCATAGAAGGCCGCACACGCTTACAAAACACTTCATCATTCATTATTCATCATTATCCTTTATTCATTTATAGTCTTTTATTAAGCTTTGAATAGTGGCATTTGATTAGAACATTTATTCAATATATCACATATGTGGGTTCAGTTAGGTTATTGCACACATTGGCCTCTGTCCTTATAGACAGAGTGAATGCTGAGGTCGAGGCACACACGCACACAAGCAGTAGTTGAACTCATGTGTAGGGGAGAGTTCAAATATTTAAATAATAGTTTGCAAGGCCTTGTAGCTGTTTGATTATGCTTGCAGGAGAGACTGTTTGTTCCAGGGGATAAGCAGAGTTAGAAGATTATTGGGATGGATCTGGCCTCGGGAAGAAGAAGATGTTCTTTTAATGTGTTAAAAGTTGTCAACATTGATTGTATTGTACCTACGCTATGCATGAGGGGGTGTTCTAATACCCTGATTTTCATAAAAACTATTGTTGTGTGGTTTTCGGTGAGAGGTCTTTGCTGTCTGCGTGCAGTATTCATCTCCCACACGTGTGCATTAAAATCCCCGCCTACTACGCTTGCAAAGGTAAAATGATTGGCTAGAATCCAAAGTGTATAACATCTCAGTAAAAAGCACCGAAATGTGCGCTGCTTTTCGGTATGGTTACTACCGTTTATGTCAGAACCGGTGCCATAATGGATACCGGTACCCATCCCTAGACTGGATGATGGCCATTTCTCCAGACTGCACAGGGTTATATCTTTGTATTAGTTTTGACACATTCATGAACACCATATCTCCAGTCATTGGAGGTTATTATTATTAGTAGTAGTAGAGTAGAAAAAAGTTAGATTTTTACTGTAAAAACCACAAACATGTCTAACCTGTTAGACACTGATAAAGGAACAGTCCAACATTTTCACAAATACACTTTAAGGAGTGGAAGTCATGTGAATATTGTCATCTGATTGGTTTGAATCCACTGGTCCAAGAGTCTCCAACTTCAGGCCTCTAGGGCCGGTGTTAGGGTTAGGGGCTGCAGGTTTTAGATGCATCCTTGATCCAACACAGCTGATTTAAAGGGTCTTGAAGTTTTCCAGAGGCCTTGTAATCATTTGATTCAGGTGTGTTGACCCAGGGTGAAATCTAAAACCTGCAGGACACCAGCCCTCAAGGCCTGGAGTTGGAGATCCCTGCTCTGGTCAGTCACAGAAAGAGGTCCTCTCCACCCCAGCATCCCCCAACATCCTCCACTGCTAGCTAACAGCAGCCTAATTTCACTAAGCGGATTGTATTGCTGTGGACGATTAGCTTCAAAAGATATTTTGTCCAACAACAATCACTCTCAGTTTAAATATACACTTTATTTGAAGTGTTGTCAGGGCTACAGTTACTGTGAAACAGCTCTTTGGGACCATTAGCAGTGTCAACTTCACTGATTAAAGTTTGCAGCTATTACTAACTTGATGTGAATTAGAGCAGGCCATTAGCAGTTAAACTGCTAACGGCCTGCTCTGTGTCTTTGAAGGTACTCAGTCATCCGGTTCATCATAGTCTAAGGAGGTGGGAACGAAAAGCGTCTGGACTTTTTTAAGTTGCTTGAAGACGTTTCACCTCCCATCCGAGAAGCTTCTTCAGTTCTAAGGTCAAATGGCAGAGAGTCCCAGATAGAAAGCCAGTGGAAGTAACCCCCTAAATAGGGACAAAAGAACCCCCGATGATCCTCTACCTATACTGGGGCGATCGATGCTCAAGAGTTGGGATTTCGCCTTGTAATCGGAAGGTTGCCGGTTCAAGCCCCAGCTTGGACAGTTTCGGTCGTTGTGTCCTTGGGCAAGACACTTCACCTACCGCCTACTAGTGTTGGCCAGAAGGGCCGATGGCGCGATATGTCTGCCCCAGGGCAGCTGTGGCTACAACTGTAGCTTTCCTCCACCAGTGTGTGAATGGGTGGATGACTGGGTGTGTAAAGTGCTTTGGGGTCCCTAGGCTATACAAATACAGGCTATTTACTAACTTGATGTGAATTTGCATTATCTGCTAACGCTAAGACCATTTTCCCTTCCTTTTCAACTATGTGAATAGCTAATACTTATACCCTTTTGCCTTGCATCATAACTATGTGTGGAGTTAATGCTAAGTATTAACTCCTCACAATTTACTGCTAATGCTAATTTAAGGTGGAAAACCATTAACAGGTAATGCTAATACCGTTGTCCCATGCTTTATAACAATGTGATCAGCTAATGCTAAGTAGGCCGACATTAGCGGCTAAATCTAATTTTAGGTGAATAAGCATTAGCAGCTAATGCTCATACTGTTTTCCTTTGCTTTATAACAATGTAAGCAGTTAAATAGGCTGACATCAGGAAGAGGAGGAGGTACAGCGGTTGTTTTTAAAAAGGATTTTAAATGTAAACAATGCTTTTTACAGCCTTTATCTTCCAGCTTTGAGCTGACGTGTTTTGAAGGTATTTGCTCTAACTCAGTGCTCTTCGCTGTTATTTATCGTCCCCCTAAATATAATAAGAACTTCATAAATGACTTTTCAGAATTTCTAGCTGGGGTTATGCCCAACTATGATTACATTCTCATCGTGGGAGATTTTAACATTCATGTCTGCTGTCCTGACAAACCCCTGGCGAAAGAGGTTTTTAAATCTTATTGACTCTTAACTTGGTTCAATCTGTTTCTGGCCCTACTCATGATTCTAACCAGAATCTGAAAGAGAGAGCATATAACTCCTATCACGGCTTCACTACATTGACTTCATTTTAAAATTTTAATGTTTGTTTTTAAAGTTTGAACGGTCTTGCTCTACTTTATCTCTCTGAGCTTCTTCGTGCTTATTCCCCTCTGTCTATCATGTCAGCTGATAAGCTGCTCCTGCAGGTACCCAGATTTAAGAGGAAGCTCAGAGGGAACAGGGCCTTCTCTATTTTTGCTCCAAACCTCTGGAACAATTTGCCTCATTTAATTTTTTTTTACTTTTATTTATTATTTATTTATTTTTTAAATATAATATTTCACTATTGTTATTTCTTATGTCATGTGTACAGCACTTTGTTTTCAGCTGAGAGTTGTTTTGAAAGTGCTACATAAATAAATTGCTTGCTTGCTTGACATTAGCAGCTAATACTAATTTGATATGAATTAGGTACCCAGGTTTAATAGTGTAATTCTAACACTATTTTCCCTCAATAGAGATTGACAGACCACGTGACTTTCGTGGCAAAACAATCAAAGTACCGCATCAAATGCAAGCATTTGCAGCACCGCAAAACGTTCATTCGCCGGTTTCAATACCTTCTTGCTTTGTCTATGCCCCCCAAAAGAGGAATGTACAAAACGAAGGAGAATAATGCCGGACCGTACAAAGACAGACTCGACGAAAAGTCAAAGATATGGTACGAGGAAAAAATTAAAGGAGTGAAGGGGTTAGACCCTTACGAGCACACAGAGTGGACAAAAGACGTCAGCGTGCTGCCCAACTTTCACCACGCTTATATTTATAATTATACGGTTCTTGGAGTGAGTGCATACACTGATGAAGTTTTTAGTAACTTCAGGTCACTGCAGCAAGCCCAGGTACAGTTTACCAACGGATGGGTACAGGACCTTGAAATGCACCGTGTAGAACACAAGACCATAGTACAAACAAAGGTAAGTTTACCAGTCTCACAAATCGTCGTCATAAATACACATTCGTTAACCCTTTATTAATAGGAACTTTGCGCTCAACGGTAATTAATTAGTAGTGGAAATAATTTCTGGTATGCATTACAGAAATGTAGCAGTGACAATAATATTGTATGCTGTAACCGTACAGTGCAATTAGTGATACAAAAAAATGTTTTATCCTGTGAATAAAAGTATATGTTTTTGTCAATGTATTATGGCAATAACAGAAGCGAAAAACCATTAACAGCTCATGCCACTACCATTTTTCTTTGCTTCATAACAATGTAAGCAGTTAATTATAAGTAGGCTGATGTTAGCAACTAATACTAATTTGAAGTGAATTAGTATTATCTGCTAATCTGCTACTTTCCCTTGATTTTTAACAATGTGAGTAGCCAATGCTAAAGCTCCTACTCTTTTCCATTGCATTATAACAATGTGAGCAGCTAATGCTAATTAGGCTGTCGTTAGCAGTTAACCCTAATTTGATTTGAATTAGCATTATCTGCTAATGCTAACACTGTTTTCCCTTGGTTTTTAACATGGTTAGCAGCTAATCCTAAGTTGGCCGCTTTGCTCTGCACAGGATTTGTGTGACCATGATGTATTCTGACAAACTCTAAATTCATAGCTGAATCAACAATAAATATGTTCTCAAGTACATATTTGTTGTTATTGTTGTCAAACAACAGAATGAGAATGAAATATTGATTTTTTTGTAACGCAGCCCATCATCAGCATTAGCTTATCAGAGTTTCAAGTATTTAAGCTGCCATTTCCAAATGTTAGCTGCTTCTGTCTTTCTCTTTGTCACACAAACAGACATAATAATAATTCACAGCCTTATCTCATTCTTCTGTCAGTGTCGCTGACTGTCACTGTGACTGTGGACATACAGCATGGGAAACATACACATGGCTGACACTTTATTAGGTACACAGTGGCCACTATCTCAGGCGCAATACACCTGTAACCAAAAAATATCATTAATGTTCCTGCAAACACACGGGCCCGGTGGCGCCAGTGTTCACCAGCCTCGCCTCTGTCAGTGCGCCCCAGGGTAGCTGTGGCTACAATGTAGCTTGCCATCACCAATGTGTGAATGTGTGTGTGAATGGGTGAATGACTGAATCTAGTCTAAAGAGCTTTCGGGTCCTTAGGGACTAGTAAAAGTGCTATACAAATACAGGCCATTTGCCATTTTTACCCTACATAAATATCCATGTACTATCCAGCTAGACTAGTGTGTCTGTCCCTGAAAATATTCCTACATGTGTGATTGTTCATGTCTCATCTGCAGGAAACAAACAGGAAGTGAGTGAAGGACACAGGAAATGTTTCCAGCTCTTCCTCCTCTATTAGACATTCTCTCCATACCTGAGAGTGTCCAGTCTCCAGCCTGGATCTTTCAGTCCAGCCGACAGCAGCTTCATTCCTGAATCTCCTGGATGATTGTAACTCAGGTCCAGCTCTCTCAGATGGGAGGGGTTGGAGCTCAGAGCTGAGGCCAGAGAAGTACAGCCTTCCTCTGTGATCAGACAGCCTGACAGACTGCAGACACACAAAACAACAATCCATCTGTCAACAATCGTTTTCTGTTTGTCACAATAACATCTATCCATTTACATCCATTCAATGTAACTTTATTTATAAGTGAGAATTCCCAGCAGACAACAACAGTCATCTCAAGCTGTTTAACAGTGTAAGGTAACAGCCTCCAATATTAGAGAGAAAGCCCCAAAAATGGGAATTCCTGAGCCTGGCAATGCCTGGAAGCAGCAGGTATGCCACCTGTGGCAGCTGAGGTCACATTTATGACACATTTATACCCAAAGTCTCAGCTGGATAAAAAAAGAAAGAGGAAAAACAAATCTGTTGAGAGAATTCTTGAGTGTTGTAATTGTTAAATACAGAACTATGATTTATATGTGTTTCCTGATGGTAACACAGATACAAAAACATCTGAAACTGATCAAATACCACCCAACATATTAAACATAAATATGTTCCAGTTACCACAACATATATAACTTATACTGAGGGTTCATTATGCTTTCAAGGCTGTGTACCGGCAGGCAGGAAGGAAGGACCCAAAGTGCAGGATTCAGCGAGGCGAGGTTGAACTCAAAGTAAACAGCTTTATTTGAGAAATCACATCTGACGAGACAGACTAAACTGAACACACTGACACCAGACACGAACCTTCAAAGTTAAACAGGAAACAATTTACAAGGACACAGACAGTGAACTTCATCTAGAATAATAATCAATACCATAGAAATATACCAAAATATAAAAAACTGAAAAAGCTGGGTCAAAATGTCCCAGAACCGTGACATATGCTCAGTGTCTCAATACTGGCATGTTGAATAGAAACAAAGATAAATATGTTGAAGTTAACCACTATAATGAATCAGAAAATAGAATAACAGTGATTCTAATAACAGCCTCACTTTGTAAAGAGTTTGACCTTCGATGTGTGTGTGTGGTGCAGGATGTGGGTGAAAGCTACACAGATTATGGGAATAAGAGCATCTTTAGGCCTGACTGTGCTCATCCTACCTCCAACCTTTCCTCAACACTAAATCAGCATTAGCTCAGAGTAGGTTAGTTAGATAATCAAAGTCATTTCATTAGTTTTGTGATTTTTACCATTTGATTAAGCTTTGCTCCTGCTGGAATTCTTTAATACAATTTCCCGGAGCCCCACGCTCTCGGTACTGGGGGCAAAAGGGAGGAGATCACGTTTAATTGGTTATAACACGGGTCAGAAATATAAGACCTGACATGTGTGGTATCCAGTGTTGGGTAAGTTACTTTAAAAAAGTAATTAATTACTAATTACTTAGTCAATATTGTATTTAAAATACTTATCTAATTACTGTGTCAGAAAAGTAACTTAATTACTCAATAAGTAATTTAACTAAATACTTTTAAAAATCCCTATAAACCTTGAGTGGACCAACAATAGAAATTAAACTCTTTAAATAATAAATACATTTTTTTAAAGACGGAGACTCTACAGCAGCGGTCCCCAACCTTTTTTGCGCCACGGACCGGTTTATGCCCGACAATATTTTCACGGACCGGCCTTTAAGTTGTCGCGGAAAATACAACAAAATAAAACTAGTACTGGTACCAAAAAAAAGAAGATTTATTCATAACACATGTGAAAAGACCCAGGAAAACCGAGTTAACCATAAAAACGATGACAAAATAACACTGAAAACTGATAAAAAACCCTGAAAACCATACATTTCAGACCTGAGCCTCAACTCTCACGGCCCGGTACCAAACGACTCACGGACTGGACATAGCTTACATATTACTGTAATATTCTTGTCTGCTTGTTTCAGAAAAGTGAAGAGACGGGAATATGTCCATTTCATAAAACAGCCACTCGCTTCATCCGAGTCCGATATCTTCCGCTTCAGAATACGACTATGCAGCAAACTGGCGCGAAATGACATGCACCTGCACTACAGCGAAGTTAAAGCGGCAGAGTTTACTTCTATGTTTAGAAGATAAATTATTGAAATTAAATAATGATATTCAGCGAGTTTAATTATTTTACAATGTAACGCAACTACATTGTAAGTAACTGTAATTAAAATACCTAAAAATGAACAGTATTCAGTTACTCAACTTTTTCAGTGGAAAAGTATTTAATTACAGTACACCCAACAGTGGTGGTATCCACAGAAATCTCAGCTAAAATCTCATAGAAACCATTTCTACAACCACCAAACACAACGAAAACAAGCCATTATTAAAAGAGTGGTTACGTAAATGTGCAAAAGTCCGCTAAACAAACAAAATCAAACCGGAAATGCTCCATGTAACCGGTGTTCTGACAAACAATCCTACTTTGGCAAAACATCCTACCCTAAGTAGTTTATGCACATTTCTGCTGTCACAGAGCAGTTCCAGCACAAATATAAGTAAGTATGACGGTTTGCCACTTAATGTTGCCCATCAGAGTATGCTTGTAGCTTATATTCATAAAGCCAGGACAGTTTGCCACTTCATTTTACCCATTAAAGTATGCTTATAGGTAACATTCACAAATTAGGATGGTTTGGCACTTAATTTCACTGGTTACAGTATGTTCCTAGCTCTTATTAGCAAAAGTAGGATGATTTGCCACTTAATTTTAGCTGTTAAAGTATTCTTGTAGCTCATATTCACGAAGGTAGGATGTTTTGCCACTGAATTTTAGCTGTTAAAGTATGCTTCTACCGCTGATTAACAAATGTAGGAAAATTTGCCACTAAATTTTAGCTGTTAAAATATGTTTGTAGGTCACATTCACAAAGGTAGGATGGTTTGCCCACTTTTTGTGTTGTGTTGTGCGCAGAAACAACGGGTAGTGTTAGGTTTACATTGTTGATTGTCATTTATGCTTAGAAATATTTGCTCATATATGCTTAGAGTTTTATAATCGATTGCATATTGATAGGATGTCTGATCCTTAGCAGTCTGCAAAGACTCTGTGTGCCTCCCAGAGCACTCTGGCATATACTCATAAGGTCATGAGACCTTAAGATGCGTCTGATGCATAGTATAAATCAGTAAAGTCTCTTACTGATTCATACTATGGGAGGACACCTACTCTGTGTCTGTTTAAGTATAAGTGCCTTTTGTTTTGGTGGACCGCTGCACTCCTGGCACTAACTTTGGGGAGTCGTCCACAGGGTCACATCTTGATCCCCCACCCCCCCAACCGCACACACACACACACACACACACACACACAAACACATACCTACACGACACACAGACAAGGTACTCTTTGTTCACATGTATGCCTATGTAAGACGTTATATGTTGATGAATTTATGTATATTCATGTAACCACAATAAAGAGCAGTACTACGAGGGAGCAGATGAGAGCTACTGGGGTTCGAGCGGAAGGAACGGTGCTCATCACAGTTTCCTCCCTCATGCACGAGATCAAACAAAGAGCTCTGCTTGGTGTCCAGTGCTTTTTGCTGTTGTAGTAGAATTGTCTCTTTACAGCAGTGGGTCTGTGCTAGACAGACCCAACAGGTAGGATGGTTTGTCAGGTAGGATGGATTCCCACAACACTGGGTAAAGAAAGGCTAGTTAGCTTCCAGAGCTATCACCGATTCAAAATACCAAGTTTCACCACACTCCAACTAAAATTCACTGAAAGAGCTTCAAAAGAAGACCACAAAAACACACGGCACAAATGCGCTAAGACAGAAACTGGCTTACGGTCCCGATTTCCTCCGTTATTTTTGCCAGTAACTGATAGCATTGTGATTATCAGCAGCTACCACAGCTAACTAGCTGCACCAGAGCCACATCCACCAACAACCGCCATTATAGGTCTAGCTACAGACACGTGACTGGACTGATGCCACATGCAGTAAATTTGGGCGCAGGTGGGGTTCGGTCTTGAAACTTCTGATTGGTTGAAAGTGAACATGGCATTGTTACTGTGATCAAACGATTAAAAAGAGCCAATCATTGGCCAAAAGAAACCAAAGTTACAGCCCCCCAGAGTTTAAAGGGCCAGAGGCCAATTAAACGCTCCATACGCACGGCAGACAAAGCCCATGTAAATGTGTGGTATGGGCAGAACTTTGTGTCATCACAAACTGCATTTGAATAAATTTAAAGCTAAATTAGGCAAATAACTTTGATTTGATTAGATTCTTGTTTCAGCTCAGATTGACAGAAATATACATAATCAGATCGAAAACAGTGATGTTAAAAGTAACAGTTTCTCGGGTGCCATTGTCTAGATATTGAACTTTGGTTTTATTATATTAATTTCCTCTGTTAATGGGAATACTGCTGTTAAAAAGCAACTGATTTGTTTCACATCTGCACACTGAATGTTGCACTTCTCATACTGCATCACTATTGAAATAAGTACACAATACACTACTTTTGAATTCATGATTGAATGTTGCTGTATCAATGCCATTAACGGTGATTCAAAGTGTTCATGGTTGCCCAGCACTATACATGATTGTACAAGTGTCCACTTTCTGAAGTGTGTGTAGCCCACATTGTGTGTCACTGTGTCACAGGTGAGTCTGTGTATCCAGGTTCTATGAGGAAAACAGGATATAGTGAATTAGTCCAGCAGCTTTAAGTCTGACTCCATCCTCCATTTAAATAACTCACACCAACAACTGAATACCTTTGCCTTTGTGTAGCTGACACTTCATTTTAATGTCCTTCTATTCTGGTTCATCTGGTTTCAGTTTCTATAAGCACACAGGTTTCATCAGTAATCTTTGCTGGGCTTTGATGCTCTGAACAAAGCTGCACATCACAAGACAAAATAGAAATGAATCAGCCTTTCATTTCTCACTTCTGTTTGACTTCAGCTCTCAGTGTCCCACCATAACTCTTTTAAAGAATTACTGTCCATCCAGGCTCCTGAACATGAAGCTGATGAAGGTAGAGTATTGTGAGGGCTGATGGAGATGATGATGAAGATGTGAATTCAGGAACATTGGGTGGATGGCAGTATCACCATGAAGGACCAGTGTAAGAATTCATCATCATCCACAAAGAAAACCAGTCTGAGTGTCTGACGCTCTTGTTAGAAATATGCAGTCACAGCTTGCGGCTGCAGTTAGCTGGTTTGCCAGTTAGCTGGTCTGCTAGTTATCTGCTGTGCTAGTTAGCTGGTTTGCTAGTTAGCTATTGTGCTAGTTAGCTGGGAGCTAACTCACCAGAACATTTGATGCTAAACTGTCTAAACTGTGTGAGCAGCTTTCATGGCTGCTCTGTGTTACTCTCCAGCCTCTCTTTAACTCAGTCCTCTCAGTTTGTTCCTCCTAACAAATAGAAAACATTCTTTTTCAGCTTCTCCACACCTGAGCTGTGGCTAAGCTGCTACCACCATGCAGGCTCGCTTTCTCTCACCCAGACTAACAACATTCCACATGTTTACCACTAGGAGGTGCTAAAAGACCACATACAGTGAGATTATCACTAAATGTCTGCTGTGTCTGACGGTGATATTTTTACTAATTGACTACATTAGCACGATTAGCTGCAGTTCTGTCTTTGTAAAAGAGACTAAGCAGCAGATTAGAACCAACCAGAAACATTTCTACTTTTTCTGCATCACCAGCTGAATGCATGGAGCCTAAACTTCAATGACAATGAGACACATACATTTTGACTGCTGTGACTTTACAGCTGGGCCTCATTCACAGACATTAGCAACATTTTACTGAATATATATCACACTTAAAACTTTCTGTAAATAAAAGAATCAGTAAAAACGAGGCACTTCAGTCGATTTTAAACACAAAATCTGAACATAACCTGCTCCAGACCAGGTTATAGGTTCAGCATCAGTAACCATGGTGATGTAGCCAGTTAAACCAGAGCTAGACAGAGACAGACAAACATTTATGCTAACAATCATACATCTCCACCCAGCATGCTTGCTTTTGGACGATGGGAGGAAGCAGAGTACCTGGAGACAACCCACACAGGCCACATTATCACCCTTATTTAGACATTAATAAGGATTTAGCTAATAAATTCATTATTTCATATTTCTATGAAAATATGAAAACTATTTTAGATTATTCTAGATGAACTCTTAATTATGGTTATATAAAACTTTCTAGAGGTGAACAAATGTAGACAATGACAGGGGGAAAAGAAAAACTAAACCTATGACACCAGAGATGATAACTACAAAATAAAACAGGAAGTGAATAACAACCATGAGTGAACTTAGTAAAGGGATGTAGGGGAACACAGAGGGAAGTAAGTAAATTCAAAAACACAAACAGTAACTAAAACTAACGAGAGTTGAAGGCCCACAATACTAAGAAATAACTGAAAATAAATCCTAATAGGAACTAATCTAAACTAAGAAACCCTAAAGCAAACAAACAGAGCAGCTAAAAATAAACAAGAAGTCTAAACTACAAAAACACCAAACAGGGGCCTGTGACATATTCAATCTATTTAAAATGTCCAGCATGGATATATGAAGAATGTGGCTCTTCTGGTTTCACACTGACCACCTGCAGAAGCTAACATGGCTAACACTAGCATCTCTGCCTCGCTCTTCTCGCAGCAACATACAACTCTCATGGCTAGACTCTTTACTGATGTTTCATGTTTGAAATGATCAACAATGGAAAAATTTAAATCCTGACCTGAGAGATTCTATTTTACAGTGTGGACTCTTCACTCCAGCTGACAGAAACTTCAATGCTGAATCCTGCAAGTCAGAGTTACTCAGGTCCAGCTGTCTCAGACTAGAGGACTGGGAGCTGAGAGCTGAGGACAGAGCCTCATATCCTCTCTCTGAGAACTGACAGTGACTCAGTCTGAAAAATGAAAGATAAACATTAAACAAACATTATTGTTGAAGTGCAGTGAGGGTGCACTGAAGAGCTATTAGATTTAGCAATAAATCCTAGTTATATTTCTAATTTTTAGAAATCCTTCATTCTATATTAAGATACAATAAATGGATGACACTGACATTCGCTGGCTAAAATACACTGCTCAAAGAAACAACAACAACAACAAAAGGGCAAAATGCACAACGGTTGATCAATTCTGGTATTGAGTAACAACGTAGCTGATATTGGTCAATTTTGATCAATAACTCTCTCTGCTCATTAAATTATCATACAACTATTGCAGAAGTTTAAATTACATTTTTCAAAGCTCAACATAACTTGATCTCACCTCAGAGTATTGATTTTACAGTGTGGACTTCTCAGTCCTGCAGAAAGAAACTTCACTGCTGAATCCTGCAGGTTGTTGTTACTCAGGTCCAGCTCTCTCAGACTAGAGGACTGGGAGATGAGAACTGAGTACAGCGCTTTATAACCTCTGTCTGACAGGAGAGGGAATCTCAGCCTTAAAACAACAAAATGTTTGTGATTAATTTAAATCACTTATATTGAACCTTTACAAGAAAGATAAATGTTAGTGTGCATAACTATTTATGGTTGGCTAAAAAACATTTTAGTTTTACAAAATGTTTCCTGTGTAAATATAAAGACCTGGAACTTGCTCATTAAGTTGCAGCTTTTTATTCTGTGAACAGGAGATAAGCAAGTCTGCAAGCATTCAGCAATGAGAGGGAAGACTGGCTCAGATCCTGGTGAGTGAGGACTCATTACTCCAGGATAAGGTCAAGATATGACAATTAGTTAAACTGCAGGAATGTCTTAAAGACATAAAGACCTGGATGGCCGCTAACTTTCTTCTTCTTAATTCAGATAAAACTGAGGTTATTGTACTCGGCCCTGAAAATTTTAGAAATATGGTATCTAAGCAGATTCTTACTCTGGATGGCATTACCTTGGCCTCCAGTAATGCTGTGAGGAACCTTGGAGTCATTTTTGACCAGGACATGTCCTTCAACGCACATATTAAACAAATATGTAAGACTGCTTTCTTCCATTTGCGCAACATCTCTAAAATTAGAAATATCCTGTCTCAGAGTGACGCTGAAAAACTAGTTCATGCATTTATTACTTCCAGGCTGGACTACTGTAATTCATTATTATCAGGATGTCCTAAAAACTCACTGAAAAGTCTTCAGCTAATTCAAAATGCTGCAGCAAGAGTACTGACAGGGACTAGAAAGAGAGAACATATTTCTCCTGTTTTGGCTTCCCTTCATTGGCTTCCTGTTAAATCCAGAATTGAATTCCAAATCCTCCTCCTCACATACAAGGTCTTAAATAATCAGGCCCCATCTTATCTTAATGACCTTGTAGTGCCATATCACCCTATTAGAGCAATTCGCTCTCGCTCTGCAGGCCTACTTGCTGTTCCTAGAGTATTTAAAAGTAGAATGGGAGGGAGAGCCTTCAGTTTTCAGGCCCCTCTTCTGTGGAACCAGCTTCCAGTTTGGATTCAGGAGACAGACACTATCTCTACTTTTAAAATTAGGCTTAAAACTTTACTTTTTGCTAAAGCATATAGTTAGGGCTGGACCAGGTGACCCTAGACGTAGGCTGCCGGGGATTCCCATGATGCATTGAGTTTTCCTTTCCAGTCACCTTTCTCACTCACTATGTGTTAATAGACCTCTCTGCATCGAATCATATCTATATGTTATTAATTTCTGTCTCTCTTCCACAGCATGTCTTTATCCTGTTTTCCTTCTCTCACCCCAACCGGTCGCAGCAGATGGCCCCGCCCCTCCCTGAGCCTGGTTCTGCCGGAGGTTTCTTCCTGTAAAAAAGGGAGTTTTTCCTTCCCACTGTCGCCAAAGTGCTTGCTCATAGGGGGTCATATGATTTTGGGGTTTTTCTCTGTATTTATTATTGTGCGATCTACTGTACAATATAAAGCGCCTTGAGGCAACTTTTGTTGTGATTTGGCGCTATATAAATAAAATTGAATTGAATTGAATTGAATATGATTGAGAGATTCTGGGAGACTGAACCAGTGAAGTTTTCATGGAGATTATTTCTACTAAAGCAGATATAGTGATTAGTCCTTCCATCAGAGCCGTCCACAAAGCAGTGAGATCAAGTCTCATTCTGCAAATGTAAATGTCAGTGTCCTCTGGGTCCTCAGTGATCATTGTATTCTGTCACAAACTGTCATGGTTCACAGACTGCATACTGTCAGAAATCAAAGTGATGACCTAGGAGTAGGGATGGGTATCGTTTAGGTTTTATCCGATACTGGTGCCAAACCGGTACTTTTGAAACGGTGCTGGTGCTTAAACGGTGCTCAAACCGGTGCTTAAAGAATGGAGAACACAAAATTGGTCCAAAACCCTCTCATGTTCAGCTGTTTCTTTTGTAAAAAGATAACAATGTTAGCCTTTTCTGCAGCTATAGGGCATATATAGTATCACTCTTGGCTGGAAGCAGTGCTTAATCAATGGAAAAAACACAAACTTTGTCCAAAAACCTCTCATGTTTAACTGTTTTCCACTTTTTCTTTGGTCATTTTAGCCTTTTTGGCCAGGGTGGAGGGAGTATCTGCCATCAAACAAGAAGACAGCCGCATGTAACTACGACGGTGTTTGCTAGTTCACCTTACATGCATTAATGTAATAACGTGGTTAGCGTACTCAACGTAAATTACACACGAACAACATGAAGCTACTCACGCAGAGAAGAACGGCTGCTGCTGCCATCATCATCCGTCATCATTTCTGCTACACTGGCAGGGCTAGGGGCCAGGACTCTACTCTTCGGGTTTTTGGGGGATGTTGCTAACTCCAGGTCCGATAACAGGCACCACACCCGCAGTAGATGTGCTCGGTGTGAGGTCTAGCAGCAAGCTTTCAAATACGGCGCATTTCTCGGCTTTTAAAAAAAACGCTATGCGTCGCCAGGTGTTTCATCAGATTCGAGGTGTTACCTCCTTTGACAGTATCACAGTATCAGCTTAAAGCACTTGTTGCAGGCTGCTGAGTTTGCATCTTTTGCTGCGAAGTACAGCCAGACTTTTGTCCGCTTCACCTTGGGCATTTTTAATCTGTAGCTCTGCTCTAAAAGAAGATACGTACCTGGCCCCGCCTACTATCCTCGGAAACGTAAAATGATTGGCTAGAATCGAAAGTGTGTCACAGCTCAGGAAAAAAAAGCACCGAAATAAAGCACCGAAATGTGCGCTGCTTTTCGGTCTGGTTACTACCTTTTATGTCAGAACCGGTGCCATGATGGCACCGGACACCGGTACCCATCCCTACCTAGGAGTGACTGAAAAAAAAAATCAAACAAATAGATCTAACAACAGGACACTAGACGAAACACAAGGAATATGATTCAATCTACCAGCAGCTGCAGATCCTGAGGAACTGTACTGGTGAGGCTGATTGTGATATATAGAAGTGAATTCATCTTCAGCTGACCAATAAGACCAGAGGAGGAATGAGGGAGTTGATGATTATTACCTATGAGTCCATCACAGTCATTGAAAGTCTTCAGTCAGTACAGAAGGATGCTGCTAAGCTTTCAACCAGCACTGAAATAGACTGTGCATTACTTCAGTTTAATCTCTTATATTGGTAACCAGTTAATTTTGGAATTCATTTAAAATGGTCAAGTCCCAGTCTATATTTCTGACCTTCTAAAACCCTAAAGCTCTTCTCACAGTCTGAGATCTTTCAGTCAAAGGCTGTTAATGGTCTCACTAACTAATTTATTCAAACTCTAGTATTCAGAGTGGCCTTTAACTATTTTTTGGCTGTATGATGTTCGGTGTTTGCTGTTTAATGTTTTTGTCTTCTGTATTTTTATTGCCTGTTTCTATTGTAAAGCACATTGTGGTTGTTGACCTGTGAAAGCTGCTGTATAAATAAATTTTACTTACAGGATGATTCTGGATGTGACTTTGATAAAAGCTGACACCCAGAAATGTTTAAGACACTCTGACATTTACTGCTGCTATAAAACATTAAATAAAATTGACTTTATTTAGTGCTGATGATCATTTAATAAATTATGTTTAAGATTTTAAACGGCCATCACACATCAATAATAATAATAGTAATAATACTACTACTACTACTACTACTACTACTACTACTACTACTAATAATAATAATAATAATGGATTGCATTTATATAGCGCTTTTCTAGGCAGTGCAGGCATACCACAGTTGTAGCCACAGCTGCCCTGGGGCAGACTGACAGAAGCGAGGCTGCCATATCACGCGATCGGCCCCTCTGGCCAACACCAGTAGGCGGTAGGTTAAAGTGTCTTGCCCAAGGACACAACAACCAGAACAGAGAGAGCTTGGGGAACGAACCGGCAACAGATGGGCTTCCCAACCCCTGAACCACGGCCATTACACATTACATTGTTTATGTTATAAATAAAAGTCTGAACACATATTCACATACAGAGCTTTGTTGGAGGCTTTGACCACTGGCAGCAGCCACAGTAGAGCCTCCTCTGAAGCGGAGTACTTCTTCAGGTCAAACACATCCAGATCTTTTTCCGATGACAGTAAGATGAAGACCAGAGCTGACCACTGAGCAGGAGACAGTTTATCTGTGGAGACACTTCCTAATTTCAGGGACTGTTGGATCTCCTCCACTAGAGAACGATCATTCAGTTCATTCAGACAGTGAAGCAGATTGATGCTTTTCTCTGCAGACAGATTCTCACTGAGCTTCTTCTTGATGTACTGGACTGTTTCCTGATTGGTCTGTGAGCAACTTCCTGTCTGTGTCAGCAGACCTCGTAGGAGAGTCTGATTGGTCTGCAGTGAAAGACCCAGGAGGAAGCGGAGGAACAAGTCCAGGTGTCCATTTGGACTCTCTAAGGCCTTGTTCACAGCACTCCGGTGGAGTGATGATTTAATCCACCAGGAGGTTGTTTGTTGTTCTTCCAGTAGATTGAGTCCAGAGTTGATGAAGGTCAGATGGACATGAAGAGCAGCCAGAAACTCCTGAACACTCAGATGGATGAAGCAGAACACCTTGTCCTGGTACAGTCCTCTCTCCTCTTTAAAGATCTGTGTGAACACTCCTGAGTACACTGAGACTGCTCTGATATCGATGCCACACTCTGTCAGGTCTGATTCATAGAAGATCAGGTTTCCTTTCTGCAGCTGATCAAAAGCCAGTTTTCCCAGAGACTCCATCATCTTCCTGCTCTCTGGACTCCAGTGTGGATCTGTCTCAGCTCCTCCATCATACTTGACCTTCTTCACTTTGGCCTGAACCACCAGGAAGTGGATGTACATCTCAGTCAGGGTCTTGGGCAGCTGTCCTCCCTCTCTGGTTTCCAGCACATCCTCCAGAATTGTAGCAGTGATCCAGCAGAAGACTGGGATGTGGCACATGATGTGGAGGCTTCGTGATGTCTTGATGTGGGAGATGATCCTGCTGGCCTGCTCTGGATCTCTGAATCTCTTCCTGAAGTACTCCTCCTTCTGTGGGTCAGTGAATCCTCTGACTTCTGTCACCATGCCAACACAGTCAGGAGGGATCTGATTGGCTGCTGCAGGTCGTGTGGTTATCCAGAGGCGAGCAGAGGGAAGCAGTTTCCCCCTGATGAGGTTTATCAGCAGCACATCCACTGAGGTGGACTTTCTAGGGTCAGTTAGGATTGTAGTTTTGTGGAAGTCCAGAGGAAGTCGACACTCATCCAGACCATCAAAGATGAACACAACCTGGAAGTCTTCAAAGCTGCAGATTCCTGCTTCTTTGGTTTCAGTAAAGAAGTGATGAACAAGTTCCACCAAGCTGAACTTTTCCTCTTTCAGCACATTCAGCTCTCTGAAAGTGAATGGAAATATGAACTGGATGTCCTGGTTGGCTTTGTCTTCAGCCCAGTCCAGGCTGTATTTCTGTGTTAAGACTGTTTTCCCAATGCCAGCCACTCCCTTTGTCAGCACTGTTCTGATTGGTTCATCTCTTCCAGGTAAGGCTTTAAAGATGTCTTCTTGTCTGATAGTTGTTTCTGGTCTGTGTGGTTTCCTGGATGCTGTTTCAATCTGTCTGACCTCATGTTCATCATTGACCTCTGCAGTCCCTCCCTCTGTGATGTAGAGCTCTGTGTAGATCTGATTCAGAAGGGTTGGGTTTCCTGCTTTAGCGATGCCCTCAAACACACACTGGAACCTCTTCATCAAAGTAGATTTAAGGTTACGATGACAAACTGCAGCAGAAAGTTCTAAATGAAAAAAAAAATCAGTTCACGTTTTACACAAAGGTCATGACAATTTCAGTGCGCCTAAGAAATTACTTAACACATGATTTTCATATTTTGAGACATTACTAAATGTTATCCACCAAATTAAATCTTTACATAAATCCTCTTACTGCTCTGCAGACGGTCAGCCAGCTCCTCCTGCTTCATTCTCCTCAGGAAGTCCACTGTGATCTTCACAAATGCCTCTCTGCTGCTGCTCCTCTGACTCTCTAAGCTTTCTGGGTAATCTGGACTCAGAACCTTCTGGATCTTCTTCAGCTCGTTCTTCACAAAAGTGATGATGTTGTCTTCCAGCAGCTGTAACAGAATACTTTATGAATGAGCCACCACTCTGAACTTCAGTCTACCCAACATCCACTTCTTTATGATCAAGGGGGATATCATCCACGATAACCTCACCAATTATAAGTTTGACTTTATCTGATTAACTGAGATAATCTCCACAACTCCATATTCCCAAAAAGTTGATTGTGTGAATGCAGTAATTTCAGTGGGAGAAACATTTCATTGTTGTTCAGAGCTGCCTACCAACGGGTTGAGAATCGCAGCCAGAAACCTGGAGATGTTATAGGTGACTGAGATCATCAAACAGCCAACTGGTCTTAAAGGTGCACTCTGTTTACACGTATGGATCAGTATTTAAGGTTTCACTCTCATCATCCACTGGAGCACAAACTGGGCGTCATTAGTACGCTACAACACAGAGCGAACACCATCCCCACAGATACACCAGCCAGGGAAGCAGAAGAACATCACATCAAGAAGGTCCTGAGTAAATGTGAATGCTGGTTTGGGGGCGGAGTCAAGGAGGACATTTAGATGAAAAGGGAAAGACCATCTCTGAATGGAGGAGGGGCCTAGGGCTACATCTGTCACCACCTTACAATGCTGTGATTGCAGCCATTCCCCAACTCTCTGTGAAAGGTACTAATGACCATAAAGTCAAATTATACTATATTTGATTGGAAATAAAACTTTTTGGAAACCAATTACATCAAATAAAACTTTCTTGGAAAAACTTTACTAGAATGAATGTAATGAGATGTTTTACCTGAATCAAATGTATTGGTTTATATACCTGAAATAAAACTTTTTTGGAAACCCTGTACATGAAGTAAAAGGTTTTTGATGTTGTAGGTTCTGGCTTTAATATTTTCAGCTAATAAGGTGAACTTCATACAAACTTTGTGTTAAAAAAATCAAACTGTGTCTCGTGAGTGTGTATTGTAGTGTATTGTATAATTTGACTTGTGAGGTACACACAACAAGGCCAAGAAGAAAAAGGGGATAGTTTACGTGCTATAAAAACACAATCCTTAATCTTTGATCTTCCAACTTTATCTCTCTGTTCTGGTTTTAGCATTATACAAGCACAGTGTTTTAGCTGTATCCGTAGGTCTAAGACATAAACCGGTTATTAGTTATTAAAAAAAGTTAACTGAAGTGCAGATTTAATTTTAAATTATTTCATGAACTGTCCAGGAATTACAGAGAGCTTTATACTGATATGCTAAAATTCCCTGAGTGTATTGGTTGTATATGACAAGCATTTGTAAATCATTAGTAATTACTCTTGCATAGGTGTTTTGCTTGTTTTAAATTTGTGCACTATTTATTTATTTATTCTTTGTATTTTGTAATCTATCTCTGATTCACTTTTTCCTGCTGACCGTTGTGGTTGGTTAACGTGAATTTCCCGAGTGTAGCATTTATAAAGTCTGTGTCTATGCCAAACCTGAAGTTTAAACTCCTTTTTAAATTTACCAACATTTCTGATTTGCAGCTAAGACTGTGACATGTTTATCCATTTGCAAGCCAGAAAAGTGATCACTCTTGAAGCCTGGTTGCGGAAAAATACTAGTACTACTAGTACTAGTTCTAGTACTACTGCTATTGCACCAAGCATATTGTTCAGGAAGTTCACAAATTTGTTTAAGTCTTGGCTTACAGGTAAAGTTGTTTTGCAGGTGGATAGGATGGAAACGTCCAGCATCACATAATGTTTTCAGTAGGTTTGGAGTAAAAAAGAACTGGACATATATTTGTCATTTTTGCGCTACTTTTATATCAAGAAAGTTACCTTTTTTAGAACTGTGATCAAGCATAACACATAAACCCTTAAAAATGTGAATGTAAAAATTGTACAAACTCCAGAAAAAGGGGCAACGGGGTGACAAAAGTGCACACTATATTTTACTTAAGTAGAGGTACAGCTATTAGTGTTAAAAACATTTGAGTAAAAAGTTTGATAAAGTATCGGGTCAGAAATGTGCTCACAGTGAGAAAGTCAAAGTAGTAACTTAACTGAACGGTGTGCTATAATAAAAAAAATAAAATAATATTAGTAGATAGGACTACAAACTTAGTTTGGTGGTAAAAGGCTCAAAGGCCTCAGAGGCACCTTTGGCAGCCAGGGTTAGAGCTCAGACACCTGGAGCCTGGGAGTTGCGGGGGCTAACAACACTGACTGGTAAATTAGTCTAACATCCAAGTGTTACATGGTGTTGCAGGTGATAAAGAGCCATAAACTACTTTGATTTGTTTAGAGGTGATTGCCAGTTTGGTTGGGGTTTTTAGAGTCACAGAGATCCTGTTTTGCATTACTTTTAAAGAAAAAGGATTTTCAGAGCTGTTGATATATGAATCAGTGTTCATAGAAACTTGGATCAACCCCTGGCAGCCAGGGTTAGAGCTCAGAAACCTGGAGGCCTGGGGGTTAGGGCTAACAACACTGACTGGTAGAAGAATCTAACATCCAAGTGTTACATGGTGTTGCAGCTGATAAAAAGCCATAAACCATTGTTTAGAGGTTGTTGTGGAAGTTTTGCATTTAATAAAGCCTGCAGACAAGCAGTGAGCTAACATTCTTTAATCAAGACAAAGAACAGAAACCAAGCTTGGTGAGGGGCTGCCATTGCTGGGGCAGAGGGTGAGCAGAGTCTCTCACTAAGCCTAGCATGACTCTCAGTTAAATACCTCCGACAGGAACAAAAGACAGTACACAGCAGTTTTCACACCTCTGGTCTTTCCCCCAAAGAAAGATTCACACTCTGCTTCCCCCAACTTCCTTACCAGACCCCCACCATCTTTCTAACTGTTTGAATGGAGTATGAGGCAGACATGCTAACACAGTGACCTACAAGTCTAAGGTCTAAGGAGCTTGGAAGGAAAGGACCTAAAAGCATTACCAATAAACAATGTGATCAATACATAAATGAAAGAAATTCCTCTATCAGGTAATTGCCAGTTTTGTTGGGATTTTTAGAGACAGAGAGTGAGAGAGATCCTGTTCTGCATTACTTTAAAAAAAATAAAGGGGGTTTCAGAGCAATGTTCTCCCTAAGCTGCGCACGTGCGCAATTGCGCACTGCTAGCACGGTCTCTGCGCACAGAAAAACTGCGTTGCGCACAAAAAGAATCTAACCTGAATTAAAATTAACAGTAAAACTTTAACAATTCTGTTTTGCAGTGTTAGTCAGTGAGTGACTGGCTGCTCCCGTATGGGATTAGAACGATGCCACCTTATCCCATAGTCCAGCCAATAATGTGATTCATATTCGTATATATGCAGCTAATCAACGTCATTGACAGGCTATGACAGCGTCCTTATGTGCCGACACCGATGTTTTAGCTAGCAAAGCGGCGTGTACAACCATTGGAGATGTGAGCAGGACAGACGGAACAATTGATGGAAAAAGTGTGGTTTTTATATTGTGTAGATAGGCCACGTAAAACCAGAGTTATGATAAAAATATCTGCAATGTTTGGTTTTCTTCCTGAATACTATCGTTGTTTATATTTACTGCAGAAGATGATAAAAATGACGTTTTATAAGGAAAAAGGCTCGAAAGCACTCTCCGCCTTTGAGCAAAAACAAACCCCCACCCCCCTCTCTCTTTCCTATTCGTCCAAAAAGTGCCATGTTGAGCAATCAAAAAATGGTGTGGCAACGCAGCATCTAGTTGTTAAGAAAAGGGGGGAAGTTTTAGGAGTGACGTCGGTGTTTTGAGATGTGAGAGATTTGAGACGTTTAGCACAAATCTTGTGTAGTTAGTGTGTAGTGTAGTCAATAGTTTTGTTGTGTGTGTCAGAACAATGAGGCGGCTGCTGAATGTTACAGGTGTTACAGGAGTGATACATCTCCTGTTGTCAGGCCTGCAGGTATCAGGCTGTTGTTCTCCTTTATCTAATAGTGGACAGAAATTATTTTTTGGAGTGGCACAAATAATTTGTGTGGCATCAGATTTGATGCAGAACAGCTGATTGTTCTGTAAATAGTTTGAAATGTTTATTTAAAAATGCATTGGCTGCATTAAAAAAATAGCTGCAAAAAACATTGTTGTTTGCCAAACTGAGTTACTTTTTTGAAGAAGTAACTATATAATTAATTGCCCAGCATTAGTCATTATATACTGTATTTGGCAGACAGAGTTACAGGACTCTCTCCCAGACCACAGACTCATACTCATAATACATGTCAGAGCTTTATGAAAAAGAAAAAAGAAAGTTGTGTTTTCAAAATTGGAGTTCAAGTTATTTTTACTTCCAATAGTGTTAACATACTACACAGGCCAATGGCTAGATTTTTTTTACATTTTCGTTGTAAGTGGGCTAAAGCAGTTAATTAAAAGTAGTCTAACATAAATGTAAATGCTGTAATTTGATTATCTTAATAAACCATGTAACTTGGATGGATTAGATGCTGGCGTGACCACAGTGCACACGTCTGCTGTTGCTCACAGTGGTCCAAGGGACCACTCAGGGAGTTTGTGTGTTCGCTCAGACACATGAAACATTAGAGGGAACATTGTTTCAGAGCTGTTGATATACAAAGCAGTGTTCATAGAAACATTGATCAACCCTTTTTTTGGCATTGACTGTCACGGTCGCAGTGGCTGACCGTATGAAGGGTGATTGTAGACCCAGGTGTGGACACAGACGAAGGAGGCAAGACGTTAACTGAACTCAAAGTGAGCCTTTATTAGGGCCGGTAAACAGTAGAGCAAACATAAACTACAGAAATGACCTAAACAATGAGCTTAGACTGGGAAACAACTAAAGACTAAGACAAACTAATACTCTGATTTGAACTGTAACTAAGAGCTATGAACACGACATGAAAAAGCAAAGGACAGACTTCCGGACTTGTACATGAAGGGCTATGAAAACATGACAGGAGCAGATTACTATGAACATGACAAGAGCGGAGACTGAAAAACTATGCCTCATGACGTGTAGCTAGAATGACAGGAATGATAACAGACGAAGCGACGCAGACTGAATGAAACACAGAGACTAAATACCTACAAGGTTGATTAGTGGAAGTGAAAACACACGAGGGAGAACAGCTGGCGCACATGAAGCTAATAACAGGACAGGGGAATTGAAGCTACATAACACTGGACTCTTTCAAAGTAAAACAGGAGACATGGAGATTAAACATGACATGAACTTAACATAACCACAGAGACATGAAACATGAGTACATGAGTACAGGAGGAGATGACATAAACAACTAAGAAACAAAGGACTAAACAGCAACTTTGAAATTAACTAGATGAACTAAACTAGGGCACAAATGATTACCAAAAATATATAAAAAACTCAAACACTGGGTCACACGACCCAGGACCATGACATTGAGTCTTACATTGGTGACAGCTTCAATAAAGCCTGCAAATTCTTGCATTTATACTGGAGATTGTTACATTATAAATATATATTCTTAGCGCTTATTTTCTGATTATATTGTCTTTTGTACTTTGTAATAGAAGCATAAGAAACAACTAGGTCAGAGGGTGACAGGTCACCTTGGCAACAGAGACTTCAGTAAGGGGAAGTAAAGAAAGGGGAAGTTTAGTGCAGAGACATATTAATAAATCACAGGAAACCAGACAGAAAAAAGCGGAACTAGTAACACGGAAGGAGTTTTTTTTATATCGAAACTATGTTTGTGTGACGTGCAGCAGAACTATATAACCATGCTGGCTTCTAATGTTTTCAGACCTGAGCGTGTGTATTCGTGTGTACAGGCCTCTCTTTCCAGAAATGTAAAAATAAAGATCATTTTTTGAGCTTGACCCCTCTGAGTCCAGTCTTTCTCTGTCAGCAAAAGAATTCAAAAGAACGGAATTTAATAAGAGCAAAGTAAAAATAAAAGCTACTTGTACTATGGAAAATCAGTTTCAAAAAAGCTACATAAACAGACCTGAAGAAGACTGTAACGTCTGAGAAGTATAAGACAGACTATTTCTGCTATCGAAACAATTTGTGTTGTTAATCCTGAATGATTCACTTAGAATCATAGCTTAGAAATATTTACTCATATGTGCTTAGAGTTTAATAATTGATGGCATATTGATATGGGTCTGATCCTTAGTAGTCTCGAAAGACTTTGTGTGCATTCCAGAGTGTTCTGGCATACACACTAACATCCTAGTCATGGGAGTGGTTGTATCTTCACTTGATGATATATGGTATAGCAAACACATCTCTAAAACATGTCTGTTTTAGTCTAAATGCCTTTTGTTTAGATGAACTGCTGGACTTCCAGGGCAGCAGGAAGTCACACACACACACACACACACACACACACACACACACACACACACACACACACACACACACACACACACACACACACACACAGAGAGAGAGAGAAACGGTACTCTTTGTTCACGTGTATACTTATGTAAGATATCCTATGTTAATGAACCTATAAATAAATGTATTATTATTAATATTAATAATAAAAGTAGTTATTTTATATGTACAGACCATAAATATGGAGTCCAGCTGTGTTTGATGCTGTTGGGCAGACTGACCACTGGGAACCTCTGAGCTCTGCTGGTCCACTCTGTGGAGGAACCATCAAGAATTGGTTGTCATTTTACTAACATACACACACATTGAGATGAGGCCACTTTGACTATTGAAATGTGAATTTAGCCTCTAAAAGCTGTGTTCAGTCACTTTTGCTGGTTCCTTTGTTGCATCTGTATTTGTAGTTTCACTGTCAGAGATCAAAACAGGGGCGATTCTAGGATCAGAGCTTTGGGGGTGCTGAGCACCCAGAGAGCTGCCCATCCAGGCAAGGTAAACTTTACTCGTCACGATGAAACTTCTTCCCTGTCTCTGTGAGTCCCTGCATCCTTAAATGTCTCCAGTTGTCCCGAGTTCCCTGTCTGCCAAGTCTCTCTGTGCCTGGGTCCTCGTCACAAAACATGACATCACTGTTTTGTACATTTTAACACAATTTAATCCCCACATATGTCAAAGCAAAACACTTTTTGAAAAGTCTGTAACAAAACCATCAAATCTGATAAAGGTTATTTAAATGCTGCAAAAGAAGAATGGATTGGATTAAAAAATACATATCCTAACCTTAATTACTGTGGGAGAATAATGAATGATGCTCACAGTGAGCTGAGTGCATTTTCTGGACCAAGATTCACTTTTAATGTGTATGTATAATATAGTCCAGATACTGTGGAATTACATGGATTATTTTACATAACCATCATCTTATCATTGCATTAATTATCATTTCATCAAAGTGTTTATTGAAGCTGCTGGCATTATGTTATAATTTATATTATAGGGGTTATCATAATCAAATATTAACATGTTTATTACAGGTGCAGTTATAACTACTGTAAAATGAGTGAGTTAAATATATATATCATAACTCATATGCTGAGTATATTGGTACAGTAAAATAGTAGCTGAGCAAAAGCCTGAATGTATTCAGCTTCTTGTGGTATTTGAGTTTGCTTAGTTACAGGTGACAGAAGGATGTCCCGTCCAGGGTGACCTCAAAGGCCTTAGGTCATCACCATATTCGGAAGAGTATGCCACAAGGAGGAACCTCTGTGTTACATTTAATTCTTAAAATACCTGAATGTTCTGTACATGCAAATTATGTGCTTGTAAACGCAAGAAGGGGCGTCACAATACCCTGATGTTATAAAAGCAATTTAGAGTGTATTTTGGGTAGAGATGTACAACTGTTTTGCAGTTTACACCTCTCCACGCAGCGTGCATTCATTAAAATCAATTGTTTGAACGACCTCTTCTGGACTATCATTGTTTTACTCTCATCCTCAATTTCGAACCCGTAACATTTGGTGCATTGGCCGGGGTTGAGGGGGAGAGGTTGGAGAATGAGACTGAGAGGGTCCAAGGTGCTCAAACAGGCAGACACGAGTCAGTGGTCGAAGTGAGTGGACATAAGCCGGCTTATTTAAAGGTAAGGCACTACCTGTTGAATTATTTCCAAACAGTGCTGAATTGGTTCTGACAAAATTGAAAGTCTACTCACTGAAAATTACTGGTAAAGGTCTGTTTTGATTTTGGTGAAAATCTCATGAGAAGTTGAAGTTGAAGTAATGATAATGTAAGGTTAAGTGACAGTACTGATTAAAGGAAATGCAGTTGGACTGCTAAGGAAAGAGAATTTAAAGTAGTTGGACTACTGAATAGGAATAGGTAAAAGTAACGGAAATAGGAAAAGGACAAGTTAAAGTAGTTGGACTACTGAATTTAGGAAATAGGTCATTTGAAATCTGTATATGGTCATACAGTTATAATTGAATATAAAGCTGGGCTTGGACATCAATACAGTCGGTTTTGTGGTTTCATAGGATGTCTTTAAAATACAAGTAAATTTCTGTAGGACGGAACTGTGGGAAGTTCTAGGAAGTGCATCGCCCAGAGGTAACGCTTGCCGGAGTCGGGGACGCTTAGACTCCGTCCTCTATGAGGGATAGTCAGTTGGTCACTGTGGAGCTTGGGGCACTCCAGAATAACTAGTGGTTGGACCACTTTGCCGTTTGGAACGGTTTATGCACTTTTTTGGGCAGTAAAGCTTGGAGCTGGGCGTTGGACGCTTTTAAATTTACTTAGGATATTTAGGGATTAGAGCAGATACAGTTTGGAACTGAGACTGTTATTGATTATCAAAAACTCAGGGAGTTTGTCCCTTGGAGGGTTAAGTTAAAATTTTGTCTAAATTATGTAGGTTGTGCAATTTAAGGCCTTGTAAATATTATTTAATTTATCAGACGTCTCTGTGTTATAATTTCTATGTTTGTATATAGGCTCTGTCTGCCACGGGCACTGCAGCAGGCTGTTTATTTTGAGAGTGTGTCTGTGTTTATGTAAATGAGATGCCTGTGACATATTTAGAGTGACATTTCCTGTTTACTAATGAGTGGCTAATGACTGACTGCAGAGCCTGGGTGAAGGACGACGTATATTGGTGTTTTAAGGGAAGAATTGCTTTTATTTCTACTTTGTTGGCATTACGGTTGTTAAATACGATGATTACTTTATGATACATGTCTGTCTCATTTTGCATGTGTGCGATTGGCTTTCAAATGTAGTTTTGTAATGTAACCTGTACACTCCATGGAGGAAACAGACCATGGAGTTTTGGAAGAAGATAGCAGAGATATGACTGGCTTTACGTTTAGTCTTGTGTTGACTCCAATAACGGATGGTCAGACAGGGCCGGTTGAAACAGAGGTGCATGTTTGCTGTGAAATAGGGGCCACTGATCATGACTCAAAACACAAAGGCTGTGAGATTAAAAATTACTGTGAGTAATGGTTTGACTTTTGACTAGGGAAATAATATGCTTGCTTTTGGGACTATGAAGATATTTGACCTTGAGTGATGTTATGAGAGGTTGAGTTTATTTTTCTGTTTAAAAACACATAAGTATATGCACTTAGTATACCCACTCAAGAAATGATTGTGTGACTGATGCTACAAAACTGACCTAAAGAATGGTGATGTGTGTGGAGAAGTGTTAGTTGTCCTGATGTGTGAAAGAGCGCTATTAAAATGTGTGTGAGTGAAATGAAGGCATATTGTTTTTCGATAAAGATTTAGTAGAATTACTGATTATTTGTAGACTGTGAAATTAAAAGGAAGTCTCTGCCGAAGCTGTAGAAACAGGAAACCGTGTGTGTCTGGGACAGGAAATGCATGCCCATAAAAGGGAAGCTCACGGTGACAAGTGTGCACCCAGAGTAGAGAGAGAGATTTAACTCTGGGCAGATGAAGCAAAAGGGAGGTTTTATGATAAACAATGAATATGATACTAATTATATGCTTTAGTGTGCCAATACAGGTGGACTCTCTCAACTTTGCAACCTTGAGTTCAGCAGCAGAAAAGTAGATTAAAAGAATTGGGAGAAAATAAGCCAGTCTTTGGCTGGAAATTGTGCAGCTTGAGCTCTCACTTTGTCCTTGACCCCGAGAAGAAACGCAAAGGACAGTCAATTTCCTGATGAAGACCGATAGAACGTCGTGGACGTGAAGAAGTAACGGAAGCTAAAAGACAGTGCAGGCGAAAGCAGTAACACTGACAACGACTGATGAGTCCAGCACCATGGAAGACAGCACGTGATGCAACATGCATGCTGGTGAAGAACAGCGTGATATGTCTGCTTGAAGGCACTGACTGACATATTTGCCAAGCTTGGAGCAATCTTGGAAGAAAAGACTGAAAAGATGGATGGAGAAGAAAACAGAGCAAATGAAAATAAGACTGAAGGAAGAGGAAATACTGAAAGATCAAAACAGAGAAGAAACACACTGTGTTTGCTGGAGCTCTGAAGCCCGAACAGGACACTGTGAATGAAAAAGGACCAGTGAGAGATGAAGTTGGACGAGTTTGACTGTGAGAAGATAGGAGATGATTGGATTGAAATTGAACCCTGAACTCGTGATAGTTTAGGGATGTCCACCACATCACAACAAAGAGGTAAGGAATAGAAAAGGTAAATATAATAAAAAAATGACAATTATATTAATGAATAGAAAACACACATATACCAATTGTTACATGTGAGATTATTTTTGAAACGAATCAGAAGTGAGATAGTTTGAATGTAGAGCTCAGTGAAAAGATGCATAAATTAAATATGAATACATGAAAATGCAATGAATACATAAGGATGCAATGAAGAAGCAGCTTACACTCATGCAATGAAGAAACTGCTTACACTTAATTAAGATGATCACCTGGCATGCAATGAAGAAAACAGCTTACACTGCATTTACATGACCACATAACGCAAGGAAAAACACGCTTACATACATGACATAATTGGTATTTTTGAATAGAAAATGAGAAATGGGTCGTTTAGGCGTCCGTGATAATAATGAAAATGTTTTAGTTTGTTATTTTCAGGAGTACAGCAGACCCGCACCAATTCTCCAGATGCAGGAGTCTGAAGAAATTACAGGTTAACATGAATGGATATGTTAATGCAAGTTTCTGGTTGAATTGTTTACAGTGTCCAGGAACCTGACAGCAAGCCCTAACTGGTGGTGGAAGACCAGCAGGGCTGTGATTTAAGGTGGGGAAGTAAAATTTGGGTTAGTGATTCGGGGACGGAGAAAACTGACTCTTTAACTGGAGAATGGGAAAGTGTCTGTGAGACTGTGAAGCCATATATGCAAAATAGCACACACAAACATACACAATGAAGATCGGCTTGCTACTTGTATGAGTGATAGAATGGTGTGAATGTTGAATAAACTGATTAAACTAGTTTAAAAGTGTGACTTAGGAGTGCTTTGCACTGATTGATGAAAACAAGGGATTAGTATAGAAAGAAAATGAAAATAATTGAATAATGGCATGAGGTTTAAAAAAGTATTTCTCTTGCCAAGTTAAATTGTTGAGATATGGCTGAGTATGCAAAAAGTTTGAGAGCTCGTGTGAATGTCGACAGAGGAGCTGGCTGTGTGTGTGTGATTGAGGCCTTAAAGGAGGGGTAGATTGCTAGGAGGTGCAAATTTGGTTAAGAGGTTTTAAATTAGTGTTGACATATTGTGAGAACGTGCTTATATGTTAAGGATGAATGTGAGTTTGGTAAAGTGCTTAAAGGGGGATATTGTGTACGAAACGGTGTAGCTTTTTACGTTTTGGGTGTGTTCTATGGGTGAAATTTAAGATTGTTGAAGATTTTTGAGGTTGTTGTTTTATTTTAAAGACGGAGTTTTAATAAACATGGACATGTTTAAGGGGTTTTGTAACAGTGCACTTATAAAGAAAAACCTGTCAGGTGATTTTGTTTGGTACTTTGATGAGCTAATACTCAGCTCTCTTTTTTCTCATTTTTGTTCTAAGCAGGCCTGCAAAAGAAAACAACGAATAACGGCGCCGACAATAGTCTCAGGAGAATAAAAAGTAAGGTGACCTTTTTTGAATTACAATGGGTCAGATTGTGGGTCCCTGTCTAAAAGGATTGCAGCGAGCCAATCCAGTCCAAAAGTATCAAGAAATATTTTCCTAGACACAACTAAAAAGAAAATAAATGATTATATAAATAAACTGAGTTTGCAGAGAGTGGAAAATGTGATTATTTGTGTGGACGTTTACCACTACCGGATGTTGATGTGTGTGAGTGAATGTGTGGGAATGGACAGGTGAATGGACGGACTAGGCAGACCATAGGTTGGACCACCTGGACACTGACAAAAGACTGGACTAAGGCTTTTGGTTCTAGGACGTTTCAAGGATGCAGGCTGTGGATGGAGCCGAGAAAGGATTTGACATGACGATTAATTTGATTTCATTCCTTAAACACAGGTTTGAAGTTCTGGAGCATTTATACATAATGCGATAGGAGTAAACTTTTGCTTTAATTCCCAAACCTGAGTGAAGGATTTTGAGTTTGTAACACATGAGATGTGTCACAAAAAGGGGGGTGTTAATATATGCGATTAGCTACATGAAATGTGCTCTTTTAGGGCTACTAAGCAAATGTCTACGTGACCTTTACCTAACAACCTTTGTGATAAACTTGTTTACCGACTTGCTCTCTTGTAGAACATACAGACTTAGAAAAGGGGAACTTCAGCTCTGAGTTTAGAGCTTGTAATTAAATGTGGGACTTGAAAAGAGGAAGCAAATTTGGTACAGGACGTACTTGAGATGATCAGACGAGAGAAGGAGAAGGTCAGGAATAGTTTAAACTAAGATTGAGAAATTAAATGGGGTAAAAGGGGGTGTAGAATTGAGTAGATTGAGGAGTAGCTTCAGGGCAGCTCACAGCCTGGCGTAAACGCAAGGTGCTGTCACACAGCTTAAGTTATTTGGTTGATTTATCTTATGACAAAATAATAAGGAAATATTAAAAATATACAACACGTCGAGGAGATCTCTTTTGTTATATGCCTCTCTGGAGCTTCTCTCCTGATGCTACTCCACCAAAAGAAGTTCATTTATAGAGACTATGTCAGCTCCCAAACAGACAACAACAAACCAAGACTAGCAAAAACAATGTAAATATAAAGAATAACAAATAAAGAACAATACAGAATCCAAATCTGAATCAAAGAACAAAATAGTGAAATGTGGATTATTGGGTTTTTCTTTGTATATATGAAGCATTTGTAATGTGTAGCGGCTCATTATCTGGTTATATGTATTTTAATAATGAAGGCTTGTCGAGCAAGGCCAGTTTTTACTCACAAACAAGTGCTCAGCCAGACTGAAAAACAGGAAGCTTGAGTGCACAAGGCATATTAATAAATATAGACACAAAAAGAGGAACTCCCCATATAAACAACGTTCAAAATGTGTGAAGTATAAAGTACCGAAATAACACTATATAAGTCACAGTTGATGATTCTAATGTTAGAGAGCTCTTGCAACTGGCGTCTGAGCTGTGCAGAGGTCGATGTTGGTCATAACAGTGATGTCTCTATTTACAGGTTGAGTTCATTTTATACACAATGCATAACTGTGCTTGTTTAGAGTTAATGTTCCGTCCAAAAGGGTTTTAAGCTTCACTGGTGAGAGTGTCCAGGTGATACATGTTGAGGGAAGATGAGAACATAGCAGGTGAATTGCATGCACGCTTACAAACACACATGATTTATATATAGGCCAGGCCAGAGGCCTGGACTTGATGCAGCTTTCAACTTTACAGCTCCTAATTTGCAGGAATGGCGTGGAGTGTAAAGAATGAATGCAAAACATGCTTACAGACACAAACATGACAGGGGTTTATTTTACAGGGTAAAGGTGGACCACAGGTTGCTTTGTTTCTGCTTAGCAACTACTGAGGTAAAAGGTGTTAAAGATAAATATGCAATAAGCGAACAGGAAACATGTGAGGGTGAGCCGGGTGAAACAAAATGTTGTAGATAATGGAAACTTGTCTAACTGGTATTAACAGTAACTTTTGCATGTTATGTATATGCTTGAAGCCAAAAGAGGCGTAAATTCTGATAGAAACTTTGAAGTGTGTTTTTTAGCGGAGAGTCGGGCTGACATGGGGATGGTGTGTATTTTACTGGGGTTGTGTTTAATAAAACTAAAAGCGTTGCTCACACACATAAAGAGTATTGAGATTGAATAAAGTTAATATAATGGATAGAGCCCAGAACATGATAATATATAAGTGAGATCAAATGCAATGTATGATTTCACTTTTATTGGGAAATAATCAGGTTAGAAATGTGAGTAACCTATGTTTAAACTGTGAAAACACTCTCCACATACATTGACTGTTTATATTTTGCAGGGTACTCCAGACCCCTTGTCTGAACACGGAGGCCAGTCCAGTCCAGCACTTCCTGAGACTGTAGTTGCTAAAACGGGATCGGTAAAAAGACAAAAGTGCGAGGTGTCAGGTAAAGGTGATGAGTGTCTCAGCAGCAATAATGGCATAGAGTTGAATTATGTTAAAGGGTCTACCAGCTCATTCACGTTTGATTTGTGTAACGTCATTAAGTGTACAGGAGCTAATAGTAGTTGGAGAGCGTATGATGTACAGGTCTGCAATCACCCCATGATATGCTTAGGTAAATTTAGTTGATCCAAAGTCTAAGCCGCTCGCAGAAAGTTCTATCACCATTCTGACTGATCAGATGCTAACTTTGAGAGCAGTAGCTCAAAAGCAACAGGAACCAAAAGGGAGAGTACTTCTGACCACAGATTACTCTAGACTGAGGCTTAAGGATTTAATCGAGCGTGTCACTGGTTTCAAGGACAGTAACCTCTGGCTTGATTGGGTGGCTCAAAATGCTAGAGAACAACATGTATCTGATTATGTTGCCTGTGCTTTAGCCAGGCCACGTTTGTCTACAGAGCGACTGGGAGCTCCACTCATGCTGATTAGAAACCAGGTAAAGACTATTCCATAACACAACTCGCGAACTTTAGCTGCCAGACATAAGAGACAGATTTTGGCCAAAAGAGGGACCTAGGGTACACATGTTTATGATCCTCGCCTAAACTCACCGACCTGGGTAGACTCCATAGGAGTGCCTAGGGGAGTTCCAGACGAGTACAAGCTGGTAAATCTGATAGATGCAGGATTTGAGAGTATATTTTTTGGGTAACGCCTAATCAAAATTTTGACCGCATTATGTTCACTAAAACCTGCTGAGACTCTCTAACCTCACCAGGGACGCCATGATGGGGTTGGAAGAACAATTGGGTCCGAGTTTGCTGATGGGAGTGTAAAATCAAATGACCCTTGACGTGAGAGGGGAGGCGTATGCGCCATGTTCGGAGACATGTGCTGCACTTTTATCCCTATTAATACTGCCCCAGATGGCTCAGTAACCTGAGCTCTGGTGGGTCTGAAGATTTTGTCTAAACCAATGCATGAGCACTCAGGTATCGAAAATCCGCTGGCGTCCTGGATGACATCTGTGTTTGGACAATGGAAAGGTGTGGCTATGTCAGTGATATGTTCATTGGCTGTATTTTTGGGAATGTTGGTCATCGCTGGTTGTTGTATCATTCCTTGTGTAAGAGGACTGTTGGTAAAGGTAATGGGTTGTGAACCCTGGCTGGGTTGAGGGCATCTATAGGATGAACTTAGAACCCATAGAGCCGAGCAGGGAGTGATGCGACACGAAGTGCGGTGACATTCCTGATTGGAATGTCAAAAGAGGGAATTGTGGAATTACATGGATTATTTTACATAACCATCATCTTATCATTGCATTAATTATCATTTCATCAAAGTGTTTATTGAAGCTGCTGGCATTATGTTATAATTTATATTATAGGGGTTATCATAATCAAATATTAACATTTTTATTACAGGTGCAGTTATAACTACTGTAAAATGAGTGAGTTAAATATATATATCATAACTCATATGCTGAGTATATTGGTACAGTAAAATAGTAGCTGAGCAAAGGCCTGAATGTATTCAGCTTCTTGTGGTATTTGAGTTTGCTTAGTTACAGGTGACGGAAGGATGTCCCGTCCAGGGTGACCTCAAAGGCCTTAGGTCATCACCATATTCGGAAGAGTATGCCACAAGGAGGAACCTCTATGTTACATTTAATTCTTAAAATACCTGAATGTTCTGTACATGCAAATTATGTGCTTGTAAACGCAAGAAGGGGCGTCACAATACCCTGATGTTATAAAAGCAATTTAGAGTGTATTTTGGGTAGAGATGTACAACTGTTTTGCAGTTTACACCTCTCCACGCAGCGTGCATTCATTAAAATCAATTGTTTGAACGACCTCTTCTGGACTATCATTGTTTTACTCTCATCCTCAATTTCGAACCCGTAACAATACATAAAAACACACTCCAAAAATAGAGTCCTTGAAATGTACAAAATATTATTAAAAAATTTGAAAAATTGAGACACCTTGGCCTGTGGTACAATGTATACAATGTATGAAAAGATCTTTACTGCAGATACTACTTTGGCTCTACAGATTTTTTCTTTTCTTTTATCCTATGTCGCCTCACCTTGAGGCTGGCAAATCTTTCGATCACATTTTGGTGGTCAAGTCTCTCAAGCATCTTTCTCAGCTGACATCACAGCCAGGTGCTGGAGTCTGCTTTGACCCATGGTCCTTCTCAGCCAGGTATGGAGCTGATGAAAGACATTAAAAGACCTTTCACAGCTACAGCTGCTAACTCGGTTTGTTAGGGCAACCGGAATAACAGTTTTCAGTGTGGGGAAGATCTGATTATCCAGAAGATTGTACAATGTTAACATATCTGGGATGGCACCAGCCTCACTCTTGAGCTTCAAAAGGTTTTTGGCAACCGTGACTTCCTGTGACTGAAGCTCAATATGGTAATGCAGTGCCAGGGCTGACAACCCAGTTTGTTTTGCAGATTCTGTACAGCAGCTTTAATATAGGGAGAACACAACTTCAAGATTGTGTGAGTAAAATTAGTTGTTGTTTTTTTTTCTTTGCCAGTTTAACAGTTTCTGCCTGTTAGTATTCCCTGTCTGTTTTCTTACCTGGTTCTTCCTGAACTTGTACTTTCTCCTCATGTTCTCCTCTTTCATCTCTCCCACTTTGGACTGACAATCATACTCAAATAGATTGTATTCAATTAGATTAAAAAAATACTATTAAGATCACTAATAAAAAAGTCCTCTCTCAGTGTACTTTCAACCAAAAGGCAAATAACCAAACCACATGAACATCTAATAAAGGATATAAATATTGAAACACTGATCCAACATTATCCTTTATTGATGGATCATTTGATCTGATCTCATATAAACCTGGCTGTCTCTCTGTACACAAAAACACACACACACACACACAACAGGAGCTATAAGGTTAATGGGCATCCAGTCAGTTAGCTAGTTAGTACCTTGGGTTCAATATCGGCAAATATAACAAAATAACCAGTTTTTCTCATTACATTTCAAACAGGACAGTGGTAACAACAGCAGGATATGGACAATGTTAAGTTTTAGATTTTAAATAGGCTGTATACATTTCAATGGGAGCAACAGGACAGTCAAGTATCGCTGATTTTACTACAGAGCAGGACGGATTGTAGGGCAGCAAACATAGTTGGGAAACACGCTTTCAACTCTGCAGGTTACCTGGGTGTAAGGTTTTTCAGCTAAAAAGAAACATGGCCTGACTCCTACCTAACTATATAAAGAGTAACTGAAGGTTAAATGCAGCTAATATGTCCTGTTTTAAGGCAGGCGCTTCCACCTCTGCTCCGCTGTGTCTCATCCACCATCCCTCTGGCAGTAACGGAGCTAGAGCCAGAGCAGGGGAGAGCCAAGCTGGAACAAACCATTTTGGAAGTGGGGTATCTATACTTTTGTTGTTAAAATGTTCCATCTCAATTACGTACTGTATGCTTTTTATATTTTTAGTAGTGTGTCCTACAAACAGCAAACATTGTCAAAAAAGTAAGAAATCTTTGGGGGTGCTTTGATTCATATGCACCCCCAAAAATGGGCTAAAATCGCACCTGAATCAAAATGATCAATAATATAAATTATACTCCTTATTAAAATCCTGATCACTGACACTTCTTTGTTGATCATAATTACCTGAATGACATCAATTTCTTTCTAACTGAACTTTGATTCTAAAGTTAAAGGCCGTTTCTCAATAAATGTACTTCATCATTTCATCATATGTCATCATTTACAGATCAAGTACGTTTCAATTCAAAGTATGTATAAAGCCAGGTGTGTAAGTTCATCTCTGGATGTTTGTGAAGCTTCCCTACGTTAAGCTTGACAACTGATATATGACGCTCAGACGTCTGTGCGTTGTCATTGCTAAGTCTGTTTGTTTGTTAATTCCAACCACAAAAATGTTTACCTGCAGCACAGTTTGTTTTTTCTTTCAAAGTAAAACAGTGAAACACTTTTTTTCATACTCGTGTTAAGTTTTGTATAGAAATGACGTCAAATTCTGTGTCAGGTTAAATGTGATAGAAACAGCTTACACTGACCTCCATCCTGATAAAAGATGAGTGCCAGAAAACCATGTTTGCATTTATGGTAAATGGCCTGTATTTGTATAGCGCTTTTACTAGTCCCTAAGGACCCCAAAGCGCTTTACACATCCAATCATCCACCCATTCACACACACATTCACACAGTAGTGATGGCAAGCTACATTGTAGCCACAGCCACCCTGGGGGCAACTGACAGAGGCGAGGCTGCCGGACACTGGCGCCACCAGGCCCTCTAACCACCACCAGTAGGCAACGGGTGAAGTGTCTTGCCCAAGGACACAACGACCGAGACTGTCCGAGCTGAGGCTCGAACTGGCAACTGTCCGATTACAAGGCGAACTGCCAACTCTTGAGCCAGCAACTCTTGAAGGTGAGGTCTAAGGAGCTTGGAAAGAAAAGCATATGGACTTCTTTAAGTTGCTTGAAGATGTTTCACCTATAATCCGAGAAGCTTCTTCAGTTCTAAGGGTCAAATGGTGGGGAGTCCCAGATTTAAACCCAGTGGGAGTTTCCCCCCAAAGAGGGACAAAGGACCCCCTGATGACCCTCTACCTAATCACATGAGCCAAGGTGTGAAAGTGGGCGTGGGTCCCAATCAGCCAGGGTTTCGGGTGAGCTCATTGTGAAACCTGGCCCCACCCTATCATGTGATTTCCTGAGGTCAGATGGCCCAGGATGTGACTGGGCGTTAAGGCGTCTGGGAAGGGATCTCAAAACTGGATTATAGATGGCAGACTGTTGGTGTCGTAAGCCAACGTCTGTTCAAAGATGGCCGCTCACAGTGGACGTAAATGGCTTCTTTCACTCCTCTTTCAAACCATCTGTCCTCTCTGTCCAAAATGTGAACGTTGGCATCCTCGAAAGAGTGACCTTTGTCCTTTAGATGCAGATGGACTGCCGAGTCTTGTCCCATGGAGGTGGCTCTTCTATGTTGTTGCGCTTGTGAAATGGCTCTTTGGTCTCTCCGATGTAGAAGTCTGGGCATTCCTCGCTGCACTGTACAGCAAACACCACGTTGTTAAGTTTGTGTTTAGGAGTTTTGTCTTTCGGGTGAGTTTTGTCTTTCACCCGAAAGACAAAGTTTCAGATGGCCCAGAATGTGAGTGGGAGTTCTGTCTTTCACCCGAAAGACAAAACTCCTAAACACAAACTTAACAACGTGGTGTATGCTGTAAAGTGCATAAGATCAACAGGACCCTGAGAGCCTTCATCAGGAACTCAATGGGGATGTGGCGGACAACACTGGAAGTCACCATCAAGTGCGGGATATCCCAAGGAGATGCTCTGTCCCCACTGCTGTTCTGCATAGGCCTGAACCCCCTCAGTGAGATAATTGACAAGACTGGCTACGGATACCGACTACGGAATGGAGCAATTGTCAGCCACCTCCTGTACATGGATGATATCAAGCTGTATGCCGAAGTCCCCCAAGTTCAGTACCCTGAGGCTGTATGCTAAGCGGAAGGAAGGGGGCCGGAGACTGGTGAGTGTCAGCACCACAGTCCAGGATGAAACAACAAACATCCAAGAATACATTGGGAAGATGGCTCCAACTGACCGAGTGCTCAGTGAATACCTGAGGCAGCAGAAACCCAAGAAAGAGGAGAGAGACGAGGAACCATCATGGAAGGACAGGCCAGAAATCCTACCAGTGGCTGGACAAAGCTGGACTGATAGACAGCACAGAGGCACTAATCATGGCAGCACAGGAACAAGCTCTGAGCACAAGATCCATAGAGGCTGGGGTCTATCACACCAGGCAAGACCCCAGGTGCAGGCTGTGTAAAGATGCCCCAGAAACAAGCCAACACATAACAGCAGGGTGCAAGATACTAGCAGGCAAGGCATACATGGAACGCCATAACCAAGTGGCCGGCATAGTGTACAGGAACATCTGTGCCGAGTATAACCTGGAAGTCCCGAAGTCAAAATGGGAGACGCCCCCAAGGGTGATGGAGAATGACCGAGCTAAGATCCTGTGGGACTTCCAGATACAGACAGACAAAATGGTGGTGGCTAACCAACCGGACATAGTGGTGGTAGACAAACAGAAGAAGATGGCTGTAGAGATCGATGTAGCGGTTCCGAATGACAGCAATATCAGGAAGAAGGAACACGAGAAGCTGGAGAAATACCAAGGGCTCAGAGAAGAGCTCGAGAGGATGTGGAGGGTGAAGGTAACGGTGGTCCCCGTGGTAATCGGAGCACTAGGTGCGGTGACTCCCAAGCTAGGCAAGTGGCTCCAGCAGAACAACATCGGAGATCTCTGTCCAGAAGAGTGAAGTCCTGGGAACAGCTAAGATACTGCGCAGGACCCTCAAGCTCCCAGGCCTCTGGTAGAGGACCCGAGCTTGAAGGATAAACCGCCCGCAGGGGCGAGATGGGTGGGTTATATATATATATATATATATGTACATATATATATATATATATATATATATATATATATATATGTGGAGGGTGAAGGTAACGGTGGTCCCCGTGGTGATGCTGGGTGTTTTGTATATATATATATATATATATATAGTCTAAAGAAGATGTCATTAACGTTAAATCAGAGGTGTGTCCGAGCTTGAGGGATAAACCGCCCGCAGGGCGGGCGGTTTATCCTTCAAGCTCGGGTCCTCTACCAGAGGCCTGGGAGCTTGAGGGTCCTGCACAGTATCTTAGCTGTTCCCAGGACTGCGCTCTTCTGGACACAGATCTCCGATGTTGTTCCCAGGATCTGCTAGGAACAAGCTAAGCCCAAGCTAAGCCACCATCCGAATTGCTATCTAAAGGCGAAGAAAGATGCCCAACGGATTTACTTTACCAAATGGACCATCCCAGCCTTGCCGTAATGGTCTATTTGATTCACCTTTTATTGTTTATTTTATTTTATTTTCACTTGCTAAATACTTGCGCTTGTATTTAAAAGGTTCCTTCATGTAATGATCTGCTAGAGCAGTGGTTCCCAAACTTTTTTTGCTAGGCCCCCCTTTGTTTTACAAGAAAAACGTGCCCCCTTAAGTTATTGCCCCCCCCCCCCCCTCCCCCGCATGCACAAACACATCCTCCAACCACACACACCCATATTTTGCTCCATCGCGGTTTATGTCACACCTCAAACATTTAGTAAAGTATGTGCCTTTTTTCACGTCACGCTGTGCGCCATGTTATTGTTTACAGGAGATGAATTGCAGAATGACCGATACAAAATACTGTTAATCTGACTATCTGCAGTTTTTACAGGCTTACATACACACACACAGTTACTGTCCCTCCATTTAGAAAGGCAGAGTGTGATTATTTTACGTGTAGTTGTTTTCTGTGTAATAATATTCAACATTGTTAACGATATGTTTTAAAAAAAAATGCCTTTCTGTGCAAAATGGGTTTAAAAACATAAACAGCTGTAGGATACTGTTTGTCCATGATTTAGACAGGGGGGAACAAACTGTGGCAGGATCAGCCTTATGTTATTTGTATCCCACTGTAACTTTACTCTATAAAGAGCTAACATCTCCAAAATTTCAGGAGTAGTTAGTCATTTCAACAAAGTGTTTGTGAACTAAAAATCAAGAATGTGGGTTACTGTTTGTCCGTGATTTGAACAGCCCAGCGCTGCTCCCGATGCAGGGAAAACCAATTCTGCAGGGGAGACCTACATTGTGCAGGTGAAACCAAAGGGAAGATATGCTTCACCATATAGTCTTCACCATATTTTCTAGTCTTTGGCTTAGAATGAAGTTGGTTTGGAAACATGCTAGCAGTGTCCAAGTGTTGTTTCTTTTTGTTTTTTTCCCCTTTTCATACCCCCTCCCCCTGCAATGGCTCTGTTCCCCACACTTCTTAGATTCTCAGATTAGTGCCTCTGTGCTGGATCACTACTGGGCCCCACACTTTGGGAAGGTCTGTGCTAGAGGGTTTGGGGAGCCACAGCCCCGTCCTCCAGGGCATGAAGTAGGTATGGAGAAGATCAAGACTCCAGACATCCAGAGGCCCTCAGAACACAAGAGACCAAGGATGACCAACAGAGGGGCAGCCGCGCCACTATCCCAGAAAGAGCTGAGGAGAGCCCCAAATGAGGCCCCAGGCGACCCTTAAGTTATTGCTACCCATCACTTCCTCTACCTTATCCTTGTATTTTATTTTGATTCTGATCTAATCTCATTCCTAATTTCTCTAACTTTCAAGATATTCAATAAAAACATTTTTCATTTTATGAATCAGCCTCATAAGAGCTTTTGAAGACCATGGTTTCTCCAAAAGTTGATTCTGTTCCTTCTCAGCCCATTGTTCCTTCAGTGGGCTGGTTTCAGTCATAATGCAAACGTACTGCTTATAAAATTGGGGAAACCTGCAGTCAGCTGAGACTGAAGAAGTCACTTGGATGAATGATGAAATGTTTGCCCTACAAAACATCCAGATGAACAGAATCAACTTTTGGAGATTTACTTACCTGGATGATTGTGCATGCATCAAGACATTTAAACCCACTTTGGCAAGGACTGCCTAAAGCTTGTACGTTAGTATGAGCAAACAGCACACAAGGTGGCACATTACAGGATCCACCTGAGATTCAGCATCAGATGCCAACAAAACAGGACTATTCCTAAAAGCCTGCAAATGAGCTCTTCATTTAAAGACTTCTGGGCAACAAAAATCCTCCAGAAGGCACAGCATCAGATGCTTAATGAATGGGTGAGGCAAACAAATTTCACCATCGATGTGTTGAAATGTCAAGAGGAGTGGATCCGACAGAGACTTACAATGCTTCTAGATGAGAATACTCTTAGAAAGGTGTTTGACTTTACTGAGAAGGCTCCATCTAGCACGGCACAAGAAGTCTAAAACCAGGCAACAAAGGAAGTTTGACTTACTTGTTCTATGTCGGAAACCACCGTATATACGTTTACCCTTAGCCAGCAGTTTTAAATTTCCTTCAATGTCGCCTGTTCTGGCCCCTGGAAGACAATTGACTATGGTTGCCGGTGTCTCTAGCTTCAAATGTCTGAGAACAGAATCACCAATTACCAGAGTTTGACCCCTGGTGGGTGTGTCGCCGAGTGGGGAAAAACGGTTAGACACATGAACAGGTTGGTGGTGTACCCTTTGGCTTCTGTTTAGGACTATGCTTCCTCCTCACCGTCACCCAGCCGCCCTCTTTCCCCAGCTGCTCGGGGTCTGCCGGGTAACAGCTAGCGGGGCCTATGCTATCTTCAGCTGCACCAGCTACAGGGGCCTGGCTAGCTACGGGTGAATGAAGGGTGCGAAGCCGAGTCTCCAATTCAGTAATCCTGGCCTCCAGAGCTGCAAATAAGCTACATTTGTTACAGGTATCATTACTGCTAAAGGAGGCCGAGGAGTAACTAAACATCTGAAACAATGAGCAGGAAAGTGCAGGAGGGACAGGTGAAGTAGCCATGGTGCTAACGAGTCGGCTACGAGCTAAGCTAAGCTAGCAAAACAGTACAGAGTCAGTGAGTAAATACTTTGGCTATAAATTAGGTAGTGAGTACACAGAAAGGGTGCTTCGGATGTAGCACGTGAAGATTATACAATGAAAAATTTATGTATCAAAAGATTTTAATTAAATTGCTAAGCAGCTAAGCTACTCAGAAACACCACTGTGTTTGAGCAGGAACAGGAAGTGATACTCTACCACAAAGCGAGCGAACACCAAGTGACAGCGCCACCACAGTAATGAAAACAACATTATCATCCTTCCGGCAGACAAGGGTGAGTGCACAGTATTGCTAAACCAGAAAGACTATCATGAGAAAATTTTGTCACTACTCAGTGATGAAAATACTTATGAGCCGCTGAAATGAGACCCAGGAAGTGGTTACAGGAAGAAGGTGATGGACTATCTGAAGTAGTTATAACAAGACAAGGCTACTGACCAGACCTCATACCACAGGCTGTACCCAGGGGAGTCTACAAGTCTGTATGGTTTACCGAAAATAGATAAAACAAGGTGCACCTTTAAGACCGATTGTCTGCATGATCAACTCGGTCACCTATAACATCTCTAAGTTTCTGGCTTCGATCCTCAACCCGCTGGTGGGCAGCTCTGAACACCACACCCAGAACACCCTGGGTTTTGTTGAGAAGGTGAGAGATGTCATTATGGAGGCAGATGAAACCATGGTCTCGTACGACGTTACATCTCTCTTCACTTGCATCCCAGTCACGGAAGCGTTGGAGGTAGTCCGTAAGAGATTACTGGATGACACCAAACTCGGTAACAGGACCACTCTCAGCATCGACCAAGTGTGTTTGCTTTTGGAACTGTGTCTTCATTCCACCTACTTCACATACAAGGGTCAGTTCTGCAGGCAGAAACATGGGTGTGCCATGGGTTCCCCAGTTTCACCCATCGTGGCCAATTTGTACATGGGAGAAGTGGAAAAGAGGGCTTTGCTATCCTACCCTGGAACACCACCAAGCCATTGGTTCAGATATGTGGATGACACCTGGGTGAAAATCAAATCTCAGGACGTACTACATTATGACAGATCACATTAAATTGGTGGACCGACACATCAAATTCACCAGGGAGGATATGAAAAGTGACAGGTTAGCCTTCTTAGACTGGCTAACCTGTCTAAGAAAGTTCCCTGCTTCCCTCACAGCCTTCTTCCTGTGAGGGAAGCAGAAGAACATCACATCAAGAAGGCCCTGAGAAAATGTGGTTATCCCAGGTGGACTTTTGTCAAAGCTAGGAAGGCGCCAAAAGAAAGCTCCAGCCGATCCAGGAGAGAAGGACAACCGCTGCACAAGCGAAAACCTGGTCTACCCCAAGGATTGGGTCCTCCGACACAAACGGAGTAACATAGTGTACGCTGTTAAAGCGGATGGCACAACACAGAAGAGCTACCTCATCGGGCTTGGACTCTGCAGTCTATTTACATCTACAGGCCAGTGGACACTCTTTCAATGATGAGGATGTACACATCCTGGACAGGGAGGAACGCTGGTTTGAGCGCAGAGTCAAGGAGGCCATTTACGTGAAAAGGGAAAGACCATAATCGAATCGAGGAGGGGGCTTAAGGTTACATCTTTCGCCATCTTATAATGCTGTGATTGCAGCCATTCCCCAACTCTCTGTGAATGGTACTCATGGCCATTGATCAGTGGTCTTCAGTGTTGGGACTAACGCGTTATTAAGTAACGCGTTACAGTAACTACGTTATTATTGTGGTAACGAGCACGGTAACTAGTTATTATGCCAAAACCAGGAATGCGTTACTCGTTACTGGGATTTAGATAGGCTCGTTATTCGTTACTTCGTGTGGTGGCTATCGCGGAGCTTCCACAGATTCAGTAACATTAGCAAGTGGTGGAGGCCAGCAGGTAGATGAAGGAAAAGGGAGGCAAGAGGAGAGACCCGAAGCGGCCGCCGGCCCGCATGTCAGGTGAACTGAACTTCAGGTAAGACGTTATGACCTGCAGTCTATCGGAGTCAGATATAAACCAAGTTTAGGTGGAGTTTATTTTCGGTATGCTGACATTTGGCTCCACCAAGAGTCAAATGTCAACGCACATATTAAACAAATATGTAAGACTGCTTTCTTCCATTTGCGCAACATCTCTAAAATTAGAAATATCCTGTCTCAGAGTGATGCTGAAAAACTAGTTCATGCCTTCACTACTTCCAGGCTGGACTACTGTAATTCATTATTATCAGGATGTCCTAATAACTCACTGAAAAGTCTTCAGTTAATCCAAAATGCTGCAGCAAGAGTCCTGACAGGGACTAGAAAGAGAGAACATATTTCTCCTGTATTGGCTTCCCTTCATTGGCTTCCTGTTAAATCCAGAATTGAATTCAAAATCCTGCTCCTCACATACAAGGTCTTAAATAATCAGGCCCCATCTTATCTTAATGACCTTGTAGTGCCATATCACCCTATTAGAGCACTTCGCTCTCGCTCTGCAGGCCTACTTGTTGTTCCTAGAGTATTTAAAAGTAGAATGGGAGGGAGAGCCTTCAGTTTTCAGGCCCCTCTTCTGTGGAACAAGCTTCCTGTTTGGATTTGGGAGACAGACACTATCTCTACTTTCAAGATTAGGCTTAAAACTTTACTTTTTGCTAAAGCATATAGTTAGGGCTGGACCAGGTGACCCTGAATCCTCCCTTAGTTATGCTGCAATAGACGTAGGCTGCCGGGGATTCCCATGATGCATTGAGTTTTTCCTTTCCAGTCACCTTTCTCACTCACTATGGGTTAATAGACCTCTCTGCATCGAATCATATCTGTTATTAATTTCTGTCTCTTTTCCACAGCATGTCTTTATCCTGTTTTCCTTCTTTCACCCCAACCGGTCGCAGCAGATGGCCACCCCTCCCTGAGCCTGGTTCTGCCGGAGGTTTCTTCCTGTTAAAAGGGAGTTTTTCCTTCCCACTGTCGCCAAAGTGCTTGCTCATAGGGGGTCATATGATATGGTTGTTGGGGTTTTCTCTATATTTATTATTGTGCTATCTACTGTACAATATAAAGTGCCTTGAGGAGACTTTTGTTGTGATTTGGCGCTGTATAAATAAAATTTAATTGAATTGAATTGAATTTTCGTACTGCGTGCTAGCTAGCAAGACAGAGTTTCTATACAGCTGGGTGGGTGCTATGTTACTGATGTTAAACTTTATTTTGTTCATACGGTTAATTATCAGAGTTGCCAACCGTCCCCTAAAAAACAGAATCGTCTGGTACTCAGAGAAAATATTACGCGTTTCGTACTGAGGTGAAAAGGAACACAGTTTGTCCCGGACTTCAGCTACAATGAAACAGACACAAAGCTGGAGCTGCACAGCTGCCTCTTCTTCTCTCATTCTCTCCTCTCCCGTTTCTACTTCAATCATGAAACTGATCAATGATCAGCTGATCGGCTTTTCTCTCTTGTTTGTTTATCGCCCACTTTGCAGAAAGAGGAAACCAGCGGATGTTGTGCTAAACAACAGCAGCATGTTTAAGCTTGATCAGCTGTCGTTAGAATTTATTTAATATTAATTTCTAATATCAGCTGATGTTTGCTGGAGCCACAGCTGTAAAGCTGCTGGTCATGATATCAGTTTGGTTATCTGGTGAGAAGGAAACATAATGATGAAACCAGGAGATGTCCTTATTGAATCATCAGAGCTGAACAGGTGATGTAGAAACAGGTTTACCTTTTAGGTGACATGAATGAGTTGAAAGGAAGTCATGAGCTGTTTCTGAAAGACAAATAACACCAGCATCCTTTTCTATGTAGCTGACAGCTGGTAACTGTGCAGGGGCGGGTCTAGCAAAGTTTTGCCAGGGGGCCAGGTAGGGCATTAACATGGAAATGGGGTGTACAAGGAAATACCTTTCTTTATTATTCTCATTTAAAATGTCTCGCTTTTAAAAAAAATAATTATCTGAGTTTTACAACAAACAATTGATAGATTGATACATATATACCATCAGAACAGTGTACATCACTGTCACAACAGTGTTTGTTTTCATTCAAAGGCTTTATGATTTTTCCTATAATGGTGGGCCGGTCTCTAGTCAAAATGCCCGGGACGATATTTTTGTCCCAGTCCAGCCCTGTATACAGCTCATCTGCAGTCTGGTGTTACCTACATCTTCCTATTCAGAAGGCAGCATTTCCAAGTACTGAGTACAATCAAAAGCACCACGACTGCAGTTTTTGTGTTGGATGTAAAAAGCAGGCTAGAATCATGGCGGCGGTCAACGACGGTCCAGGCGTGGGATTTCTCTCGTGGAAATGTGCACATTATTTTTTCCTTTCTATTGGTAGGTGGCACAGTGCACTTGTGGCAAGTAAGCAAGCAAGAAGACTCACAATCTTGCTGGGTATCCAGTTACGGAAGCAACACATTAACAAGAGAATTCTGAGTAAAACCAAAGTTACTTTCCCTAGTAACTAGTTACTCTGAAAGTAACTAGTAACTTGGAGTAACTGAGTTACTTTTTGATAGAGGTAACTAGTAATGTAACTAAGTTACTAATTTAAACCCAACACTGGTGGTCTTTGATCAGTGGGTTTTGGTCAGTGATTATTGATCAATGGTCATGAGAATTTGCATAACTAAGATTAAGGAACTGACCTCAGAGCCCATTGTTCCTTCAGTGGGCTGGTTTCAGTCATTCTGCAAATGTACTGTTTATAAGATTTTGAAACCTGCAGTCAGCTGAGACTGAAGACGTCACTTGGATGAGTGACGAAACGTTTCTGCCATAAATCGCTACGTCCAGATGAACAGAATCAACTTTTGGAGATTTACTTACCTGGGTGATTGTGCATGCATCAAGACGAAGATCACGGTTTGTTATTAAGGAAAAAATGCACAACTTTTGAAGGAACAATCATATCTCTGGAAAAGGAGATCAGGAGGAGTCGGTTCATTAATGTCTCTACATGACTCTATTAACACCAACCAGTCTGTATAGTCAAGGCAGCCCTGCAGGGCTAACGAGGTGTCGTCACTACAAACCTTTAAGTGGTGCTTCTATACCTTCTCTCTCCTCAGCACAATCCTATGAACTGGCACGAGATGCACCATGTTGTGATCCGAGGTCGGGGCCTGCCACAGAAGTGTAGGCACCTTTTATGGAACCGTAACATAGATCCAGAGTCTTATTGAAGCGTGTGGGACAGTTCACATACTGATAAAAACTGCTCAGTGTTTTCTTCCAGTTACAGCGATTAAAGTCCCACAGGACCTTAGGAGAGAGAGATTGTAGTGAGTGGATAACGTTGGAGATGGTGTCAGTCGCATTCTTTGGATTCACTTTAGGATGGATGTAAACGATGGTGAAGTTGATCTGCAAGAATTCCCTCGGCAGATAAAACAGCCTCAAAGACACAGAGAGGAGCTCAATGTCAGGCAGACACATCTGTCTACAGACGGTAATGATTTTACACCATTTCTGATTAATATACAAAGATTATCCACTAACACGTGTGTTAGTGTGTGGGGCTAAATTTCAGAGGAGAAATATTAGAGTCTACAAAAAGGGGAAAAAAGGATCACAGCAGGATGTCTCTGTTTGGGAAATATTCTAATTATTCCCCTGAGCTTGGTTAGTGAACTCAGAGTTTTTCCATTAATCACACAGGTTCTAACATGAAAACATAACTCCATCCTCTGAAATGGAGAACAGACTTTAACATTTGCAGTAAATCTTGGATTCTGTGTGTGTGTCTTATGTTGACCTTCGTGTGACTAACATCTTGTGCAGAGTCAATGACGATGAGAAACCAAACACAGACAGTAGATACAGAAGATAGGACTGTTTATTCGGGGTTTTATACTGCTGAACTAATGCTTAAAATCTGTTTTTGTTCAAATCACAGATGATCAGCCAGGACAGTCTTGCTCCTAAATCATCACACAGTGAACCTGATCATATTTCGGTCAAATTGAAGAGAGGAAACAGTTCTGTATAGTTCATCATCACAGTTCATCCTTTAGCAGCATTAACCAGATCTTCCAGCAACTTTTCTTTTCCTGTCTTGGTGAGGATCGTGCATTCTGGGACAGTGACACACTCATTTATTTCTGTCAGTATAAACTAAGAGACTAAAGTGTTTCTACAGTGGCTGCACCAACAGAAAGCTGACAGACAGACCAAGATCAGAGATACAAGATTTACCACCATCAGAATTAATAGTCTAGTTTTTTACTGATGGACCATTATTAATGTGCAGAGATGACAAAGCTATTCACCATACAAAATCAAATGAAGTCAGGGACGGACATAAGGAAGTTAGTCAGAAACCTCAAAGGTAGAAAATATTATGGAGATCCCTGAACACAGTCAGCTCAGAAGAAGCAGCTTCTGGGCTGTTCATCAAAGTCAGCATTAGCTCCTTGCTTTGTCCTATATCAAATAATTGACAAATAAAGGTATGTTTTTAATGACGTTAGGTGTTCTCAAATGAGGAAACATTGTTTCATAATAGTTCCCATCACCACCAAACTAGAAGAACTGCATGCTGCATAGTTTCAGTATGCAGAACACTTGATCTTTGTGAAGCTTCACAGTAATAACATGTTATATAACAGGACTGTACAAAGACAAACATGCATGGGGAGTTTGATTTACATCTTTAATCCAGATCATACATCAGATCACCGTGTGGTACGCTGGAGCCACTATCAGGGACAAGCAGAGACTGCAGCGTGTTGTGCGCTCTGCTGAGAAGGTGATTGGCTGCAAACTCCCATCTCTGCAGGACCTGTACACCTCCAGGACACTGGGGCGTGCAGCTCGGATCACAGCTGACCCTTCTCACCCTGGACACAGTCTGTTTGACCTGCTCCCCTCAGGCAGGAGGCTCTGGTCCATTCGCACCAGAACCTCTCGCCATAAGAACAGTTTCTTCCCCTCTGCTGTTGGACTCATGAACAATAACCACATGACTGTTCCCACCACTAACACATGACCCTACACTGTGCTCACTGCATCATTCCATGTTTGGCACTGATCACCACCTGCACTCATGTATATATCTAACTACTTAGCACTTTTAATTCTTATTTTTATATCTATTTAAGCATTATATGACAGTATGTTCGCACTAAGTACCGCAGCAATTTCCTAATGTTCTAAACCTGCTCAACATTTGGCAATAAAACCCTTTCTGATTCTGATTCTGATTCAGATATACCCCTAGAGTATACCTGCTCTAAAAGAAGTCTCTCTACAGAATAATGAACTGGCTAATGACCAAAGACCAAAGGTGAAAGGAGGCCTCTGGTCTTATCCAGTGTGTAAATGTGAGAGTGAATGAATAGTGGAATTGTAAAGCGCTTTGGGTGCCTTGAAAAGCGCTATATAAATACAATCCATTATTATCCATGGAATAGGATGGATCCAAAGACTTCAATGAAGAGCAACACACAGGGAAACACTCTGACCAATCAATTAAAAGCTTCTAACACTAAAAAAAGAAAACTCAAATATACTGATTAAGAACAGAAAGTACAAGGTGAACACAAAACCCTCAGAGTGTGACAACACCAATAAAGGTGATTGTCAAAAGAGAAAAACAAGGAAAAGCTGACAAGTCCAAGTATTTTATTATGATTTTTGTTTGACGTAAGTCTCAGCCTCAATTTGCATATTATCACCAAACACAGGATTTAAAACAGGCTGAAAATGTTCATGGTGGAAATCTATATTTTCTGTTGACTGGCTTTCCTTTGAATAACTCTGAAGTGAGCTGGAGCTGCTTTGATAATACTTCATTTAGCCTTTATTTAAAGGCTGCCAGATGATCCAGTGCCATGCTTTGCTTCTTGATGTTTCGATGTTACTTTAGTAAAACCTGAATGTCAACTTCCTAAGAACATGCTGACTTTATCTCTTTGGTCTTGCAGTTTCCAGTTAAACGAAATAACAACGTCTCACTGGTGATGACTGATTAGTGATCATTGTCTAAAGTTTGATACGAAACGATTTAAACTTTATCCCAGTAAAAAAGAAATGTTTAATTGCAGAGTCATGCACTGAGAACCAGTGTGGAACACTTGAAGTCAACTCTCTGCGCAACATTTAGACATATGTGTGTTTGTGGAAACACTGAAATCCTGGAAGGATCCACAGGATCAAGTTGTTTGTGTCCAGCGTCACTGTGTTCATGTTCATGTGAGTGTCACTGTGAAGCAGTTTGATAACCAAACACATCATTCTCTCTATCACACTGTCTGACTCAAACCTCAACAATGATGCTAATAAGAATAAGTAAATAAGAGCTGAAAATCTGGTCCAAACACTACAGAGCAGAAACAAACAGTAAAACTGTTAAAGGAGGAAACAAAGAAAACAGAGACATCATACAAGAGTATTTTTTCAACATTCACAAGTAATACACGAGCAGGACACAAAAATTAATTGGTAGGAATACCAGAGGAGTACCAACGACTGGTAGACCGAGCAGTCGCCTGCAAGACTCGGCTGACCAACCTGTGCACTGCCTGGATTGATTACAAGAAGGCCTATGACACGATGACCCACACCTGGAATACCTAGACCTATTCAAGACCAGCAGGATCCTGAGAGCCTTCATCAGGAACACAATGGGGATGTGGCATACAATACTAGAGGCCTACTTCAAGCTAATAGAACAGGTCACCATCAAGTGTGGGATCTACCAAGGAGATGCTGTGTCCCCACTGCTGTTCTACAGCAATTAATAAAATATAAAAGACTTCATAGTCTATCAGCCCTGAATGATTAAACTGCAGCTTCTTGGCTTCATCAGTGTGTGTGTGTGTGTGTGCACGGCACACCTTCATGTGTTCACTCCAGAAAAATGCCGTCTGACTGCTCAGACTGATTCTCAGTCAGAGTAAAGTTCACATGCTGTGTCACAATCAACATTTAAAAATACAAACCTATAAACTTTAAACTACAGCCCAGCACACCAACACCAATTATTACCCTAATCAGGAAATTGTCTTTCTAATATTTAGGTATGAGCTCAAAGTCAACAGCACAAAGCAAAAAGAAAAACACAAACATTTTTAACATGATCACCGCGGCTCCATCATGTGACACCAACCATCATCTGTCAGCAGAGGAACGTTTACCTGAACTCATGTCTGAGTGTGTCACAGTGTGTGCCTCTGCATACTGACCAGGTTATTAAAATATATTCCACTCAGTTCCCTCTGTTTTTAAATCCATTTTTCTGTTTTGATCAATAAATCTTAGTCCTTGTTAAAGAAAAGCATGAACAGGCGTGAAAAGCGGAAACTGATCTTTTGGACAGAACCAGCTGATCTGTGGTTCTGATCTTCAGTCCTGAACATTTCCAACAGACTGAGTTCAGTCCGCCTGATACAGAAGGACTTTGATATCAGATAATCAGGACATGATGTTTATTTTTCGTTACTTGAGCTTCTGATTGCATCCTGTGTGGTGATGTTAACTTGTACATGAGTATATCTGCTCCAAAGAGACAGCCTTTTTACAGAATTTAGATCTCACCTTGGGTCAACACACCTGAATCACATGATTAGTCCGTTACCAGGCCTCTGGAGAACTTCAGGACATGTTGAGGAGCTAATTTGGCCATTTAAATCAGCTGTGTTGGTTCGAGGACACATCTAAAATCTGCAGGGACACCGGCCATCGTGGACTGAGATTGCCCACCCCTGACATAGTCCCTAAATGGTACATATAGACTATGTAAATGTATTTAACACAAGATTATTGGTATTAGCTGAAGTTTGTAGCCAAATCCAGGACAACTGACTCAAACAACTTTAAGCGAGCCTTGATTCAGTCCAAAAACAGTTGAAAAGGAACAAGATTCAAAGCATTTAACCAAAAATCCAAAGCCTTCAAAGGCGGGAAACACAAGAGACCACACACTGAACTATTAATGATTAAAGCTTCAAACACTAAAGGAAGAAAACTCAGACTCAAATCCACTAATTAAAAACACAGAGTTCTAAGTGAACATGACAGCAAAACAAAGACACGGAGAAGCTTCCAAGTCCAAATACTTTGCTGCACAATATGCATGGCTCACGTCCTAGCATCCATATGCAGATATTATAAGGTTCAGAATTTAAAATATAATTTATAATATGGCTAAAATGTTCATAGTGTTTAAAAATTTCGATATTTTTATTCGATTAATTTTATTTGCAGTAACAGTAAACTGAGCTGGAGCTACTTTGTGTTTTTTAGACATCACTTAAGTAAAACCTGATAGGAGACTTCTTAAGAACAAACTGAGTTTATCTGATTGTTTCCAGTTAAAGAGACGATCGATATTCCAACAGATCACTGTCTAAAGTTTCACACAGATCCATTTAACAGTAACAAATGTTTCAGCACAGTTACTGACTGATAACCAGGATTCAGTCAATCAATAATCTCTAATCATGTGTCTTCAAACACAAGAGTGATCAAAGTTTTCCTGAAATAAGAGCTGAACATCAGGTCCACAAACAGTCAAACTGTTAAACGAGGAAACAAAGCAAACTTACAGTTTCTTCAAACACACACCGACAATAAGCTCCACTCCACACCTGGACACTAAACACAGACACACAGGTGAGCTGTTCCTTACTGGAAGGAGACGGGACTCCACCTGAAGACTGTGAGAGGGCCACACCTTCAAATGTTGGTTTACAAATATGTCATCAGACTGGCTCAGAGTGAACAAACTGATCAGAGCTCGTCTCTGATACAACCACAGTGTTTACTTTGTTTGGAGTATAAATCTTTGAGCTGTGATAACTGCTTCTGATAGAATGAAGAGTAGACTGATATATGAAATATTCCTTTATTGGGTGAGAAAATCAGACCATGTCATAACTGCTTTAAGTCATACAGAATAGATATCAGAGCCTTAAACAGGCTGACTTCTGCTAAATGGGTCAAACTGGGCAGAAAGTATACAAACACATAACATCCTTATAGAATATGATGTAACACAATAGATCAACTTACCTCAAAATAATCAGAATCAGAATACTTTATAGATCCCTAGGGGAAATATACATATATATATATATATATATATATATATATATACATATATATATATATATATATATATATGTATATATATATATATATATATATATATGTATACATATGTATAACCTGGAAGTCCCGAGGTCAAAATGGGAGACGCCCCCAAGGGTGATGGAGAATGACCGAGCTAAGATCCTGTGGGACTTCCAGTTACAGACGGACAAAATGGTGGTGGCTAACCAACCGGACATAGTGGTGGTAGGCTATATGTGTGAACTTCTATATGTAAGTAGGAATGTGTGTGTGTGTGTGTGTGTGTGTGTGTGCCCTTCTGCTGATCAAAAGGTCATAAATCACAAAAGCAGGAGGAACATCCTTGGTCATAAAGAGGGTAGTCTCCCCCACACCCAATGTATGGTTTACCATAGGTAACACAGTGAAACCATACAAAGGGCAGGAAGTTCTACCAAGCATCAAACAGACCTCCACAAGGATGTTGCCTGTAATAAAACAGCTCCATCCCCACAACATTACTGGCCTTACGGATCAGTTTATCGAGTCTGTTGGTATCTGCGACCCTCAGTCTGCTCCCCCCAGCATGCAACAGCATAAAAAACTGGCCCTTTCTGTAAAGTGCTGTGGTGTTTTTAGCCCAGTACAGTTTATTGTCAATGTGGACTCCAAGGTATTTATAGTCCTCCACAATGTCAACACTGACCCCCTGGATTGAAACAGGGGTCAAGTGTTTCCTGGTCTTCCTGAAGTACTCTATCAATTCCTTGGTCTTTGCCACGTTGAGCTGCAGATGATTCTGCTCACACCACGTGACAAAGGAGTCGACCACAGCCCGGTACTCTGTCTCATCATCCCTGCTGATGCATCCAACCACCGCAGAGTCATCAGAAAACTTCTGAAGATGGCAGGGCCCTGTGCAGTGGCTGAAGTCTGTGGTGTAGAGGGTGAAGAGAAAGGGGGAGAAGACAGTACCCTGTGGTGCCCCTATGCTGCTGATTACCTTGTCAGACACACTGTGGGAGACGTACATATTGTGGTCTTCCTGTCAGGTAATCAACAATCCAGGACACCAGAGAAGCATCTACCTGCATTGCTGTTAACTTATCAACCAGGAGGGTTGGCCTGATGGTGTTGAAAGCACTGGAAAAGTCAAAAAACATGACACTTATATATAAAGCATATAAACAATCACAGCAATATGATGCAACAAACACAGCAGTGCTACTAATCCAAAATACTCAAAGCTTCATATAACTGAAACAAACATTTATTTTTAGCTCCATTCTGCTGCTGATACATAGGCCTACATAGGTTTCTGAATATTAAACTTGTTGCTGCCTTTCATAGTGTGTAACTTGAAGGCCCTGAGTACTTTCTCCCACACTGAAAACACTGGGATGATAACATTATTTGAACATTACCTAATAAGACTGATTCAGGACAGACAATTAGTTATGTTAAACTTTCCTAGCAGTCCTTCACAAACAGGGAACAGTCTGTCTATTCTCTCCATCTGTCAGCTGCTGCTGGCTCTTCCTCCTCCTCTTCCTCACACACTGCTGAGTTTGTCCTGGTGGATCATCAGGGGTGCAAAGCCTCACAGATGATGTGCAGCAGTGGGTCCCTCAGTCTGTCCTCACTCTGGACACTTGCAGTTGTCACAACTTATAAGTTATAAGTTACTTATAAGTTAATGTAATTTTAGTCTGCAGTAGTCATGTGGAACTAACAGTGTTAAAAGGTGAAATGAACTATTTCCTGAAACATTGTACAGCTTAATATTGATGATTTTGGCATACATAACTCATGAAAACCCAAATATCCTATCTCAAAAAAATAGCATATTTCATCCGACCAATAAAAGAAAAGTGTTTTTAATACAAAAAAGTCAACCTTCAAATAATTATGTTCAGTTATGCACTCAATACTTGGTCGGGAATCCTTTTGCAGAAATGACTGCTTCAATGCGGCGTGGCATGGAGGCAATCAGCCTGTGGCACTGCTGAGGTGTTATGGAGGCCCAGGATGCTTCGATAGCGGCCTTAAGCTCATCCAGAGTGTTGGGTCTTGCGTCTCTCAACTTCCTCTTCACAATATCCCACAGATTCTCTTTGGGGTTCAGGTCAGGAGAGTTGGCAGGCCAATTGAGCACAGTAATACCATGGTCAGTAAACCATTTACCAGTGGTTTTTGCACTGTGAGCAGGTGCCAGGTCGTACTGAAAAATGAAATCTTCATCTCCATGAAGCTTTTCAGCAGATGGAAGCATGAAGTGCTCCAAAATCTCCTGATAGCTAGCTGCATTGACCCTGCCCTTGATAAACACAGTGGACCAACACCAGCAGCTGACATGGCACCCCAGACCATCACTCACTGTGGGTACTTGACACTGGACTTCAGGCATTTTGGCATTTCCCTCTCCCCAGTCTTCCTCCAGACTCTGGCACCTTGATTTCCGAATGAGATGCAAAAGTTGCTTTCATCTGAAAAAAGTACTTTGGACCACTGAGCAACAGTCCAGTGCTGCTTCTCTGTAGCCCAGGTCAGGCGCTTCTGCCGCTGTTTCTGGTTCAAAGGTGGCTTGACCTGGGGAATGTGGCACCTGTAGCCCATTTCCTGCACACGCCTGTACACGGTGGCTCTGGATGTTTCTACTCCAGACTCAGCCCACTTCTTCCGCAGGTCCCCCAAGCTCTGGAATCGGTCCTTCTCCACAATCTTCCTCAGGGTCCGGTCACCTGTTCTCGTTGTGCAGCATTTTCTACCACACTTTTTCCTTCCCACAGACTTTCCACTGAGGTGCCTTGATACAGCACTCTGGGAACAGCCTATTCGTTCAGAAATTTCTTTCTGTGTCTTACCCTCTTGCTTGACTCACAATCAGCTCACTCATTTAAGACCCTTCATCAGCATTCTGTTTTCCTCTATGATGCAGCCATCTGTCCTCCTATAATATTCAGTCCACTAGTCTATGTATCACTTTCATCTTACTAGTGACTTGGACAAGATGACAAACAGAATCTCATGCTTAAGATGCTGTCTGGTCTTCATGAGTATCATTTAGTGTGTATACATGTAGGGTTAGTATAGTTAATCCATTTTCTGTATGTTTTTGTGTTCCTCTCATCACATTTTCATTATTCTCATCACTGTTTAAAACAACACACATCTCTCTCTCTCTCTTTTTAAACTGTCCTTCTCTCCAAAACAGAAAGTAGCATTACAGCTGTTGCAGGCTGAGAAACACCAAACACTCTTCATGTTATGATTCACCACACAACTATGTTATTTCTTTGTCCGCTGGGCAGGTGACCTGCAGAATCACATCTGCCCCAGACTCCGCGACGTCAAACACACTCACACTCATTTCTGCTTAGAGCACAATTTCACTTCATTCTTCAACGATCCACACACCATGTGCTGCCCAATAAAAACTTTGAAGTGTATTTCATCCTCTTTCAAGGCAGACTTCTTTTAAGTTTGCAGCAGGCAACGCGACTTACACCAAAACCCAGGCCACGTGTACACAACAGGTCACCGAAATCCGTTAACACCGCTTAGGTTTCCTTCTGTGCTGCTGCGTTCACTTTACTGCCACTCCCACAAATATACGCTCATTCACACTCTTTTTAGGCCTATAATCCCCCTTACCGCGGCGAGCTCTTTCCTCCTTACCATTGGTGGAGAAACTGTCAATAGAATGTCAATATAATGTCAGTATAATCTTTTAATTATACTTTGTTTACTTATGGTAGAATGCTGCATGTAATCATTTGTGTTTAGAAGTATGTAGTAGATGGTATATTGAAAGAATAAGAACCATCCTAGGAGGTTTGTGTGCATTTCCAGGGTGTTCTGGGATTCAAACCCACACTCTGGGAGCATGGGAGAGGTCGTACCTTCGTTTATTGTTTTACGGTTGGATAAACGTAGCTATGTCAGTTTTAGGCTAAGTGCATTTTGTTTAGATGAACTGCTGGACTTCCAGGCCAGCAGGTTTAGGGAAGTCATTTATGGGGTCACCCACTGACCCCACACACACATACACACAATGATGTATAAATAAAGACCAGGGCAGTGGCACGGCGCGAGTCTCAGAGCCCGCACTTCTGTGCGAGTGCTGTGGCTGCCCTTGCTTGCAAGTAACTAACTGCAGTGTGTGCTTCTCCTCTCTGATTCTCAACTGAAGAAGTGTTTTAGAATAAATCTCCTAACAGAAACCTCAACGACCTTAACTGCCTTAAATGCAGAGAACCTTTTTTTTTTTATCTTTATAGAGCTCTATCCTCCTTCGGTGGAGAAACCGTCCTTACCCTCCTTCTATTCGGTGGAGAAACCTCTTTAAACTTCCTTCAGTGGAGAAACCGACTTAACCCTCCTTAAATAAATCAAAAAGATTAAAAAAACCAAAAACACTGGTGGAGAAACCAGGCAGCTTGCGTCTACACGCACAGCTTGCCCACTCACGTACCTGCTTTAACGCACGGGCACGTAGCCGCTCTGTAAGGCCTTCTATACTCACTGTTCATGTGTTAGGCTCCGGCTCTCGAAGGACCAAATAAATGTTGGGTCTAAACTCAGACCCCGCTGTATCAAGGACTTATTCCCATGAAAGAAAAACAAGGCAACAGCGTTCGATCGATTACTTGCGCAAGGGAGGCCTCGTTGGTATCTTAGCTCATCACGAATGACCCCAAATCCGGCCTCCTCTCGCTGCCTTTTATTGAGAGACAGTTCACACAAAACACAGCAAAGCAACGCCCACATGGTTCTAAGGCATTGTATGTATATGTGTGAACTTATGTATGTAAGTAAGAATGTGTGTGTGTGTGTGAGACCTCCTGCTGGGCAGGAAGCTTACATAAAAAAAAAACCTTCACAAGGATGCTGCCTGTAATAAAAGACTACAGCCACCCCACCCAGAACCTCGAGAATCTGGGGAGGGTGACAGTAGAATTCCTTTCATCCTACAGTTAAACAATGTAGAAATGGATGGTAAGCATAAAAATGACAAACATTTAACAATTCACTCCAACAACTGCTCTGTCCAATAAAGCTGAAAAATGCCCCAAATCAAAGAAATCTGCTGCAGCCTCTGAAATGTCTTCTGTTTCCTTCCAGAGGCCGACGGCTTTTTCACCGTCAGCCCATCAGACAGTCCAGCAGCATTTATGATGATGTCATGATGTTGAAGAGACTGCTATGGTGGCCTCCCATGACCCCCAGCCTCATCTACACTGAGATGCAGACATTTGAAAACAACTGAATAATAGTCCAACACAACAGTCTGTGTACAGACACACACTGAGCTTTCATAGAGTCAAAGGAGTCAATCAAACACAGCTAGTTGAGTCATTTCTTGTGTGAGTCTAAAGTGAATCTAGTATTTGAAAGTCCACTTCCTGTATTTGTTGTTGAAGACTTCTTCAGCTTCTTCTCAAGGACATCAGCTGCTTGTTTGGCAGCAGAGGCAGTTAAGAAGCTTCCTGAAAAACACTGAACAGTGAGTTCACTGTGGCATATGACAAATTCAGCTTTCTATGTGCAAATGTGTCTGTGTCAACCTTTCAAATGCTGTTGAATCCAGAACATCAGCGGCTCCTTGGCTGCTCACTTCATGCACTTCTGTCTTTGTGACAGTCCAATGACATCACAGCTGTTTCCACCCCCAGTGTCTCAGGACTGGACACCTTTAAACATGTGGAGGATCAAACAGCCGTCCAGCTAAACATACATGAAACTATCAAAGCTGACAATCATTCCAATAACATCTAATGCTACATATATATAGACACAGGACTACAAGGAAATGGCTCTCAGCATCTGGCTGTGGGAACAAATGAGTCCCTGTTTGTGTTCAAATTGTGTGCATGTTTTAGACGTGTGTCACATGTAGAAACACAAAAATCCCACAATGACACAAAGATGTGTTTGACACAACTGTGCAGCTGTAAGTTGTTTCTAATGATTCATTGAAGCTCTTCTAACATTCTGGAGACAATCAGTCCATGAATCTGTTCAACACCACAACAATTTGACTTCAATGTGAACGTTTGCCATTAAATAACCTTCTTCATCCAGCTGACAGCATCCTTCATTCTATGATATGAACAGTTCCTCCTGTTGATGACAAACCTCTGACATGATCTGCTTGAGGAGCTTTTTCATGTGAAGCTCTCTGAGCTCAGGGCTAAGTTGCTGTGTTTCATCTTTAAGAGCTGCTGCCTCCTCGCCGTTCTTCTTCTCCTAATGACACCATTTCTGCTTCAGATCTTTCACTGGGCCTAAAACAGATGAAGAGTAGATCTACTGCTGTTCACTGTTTGTGTCAATATGGAGAAATATGAAAGACAAACACAGCACATACAGAGAAATGTAGACAGAATGTGCAGCCAGTGCAGTAAATGGTCTAAATATCAGCTCTTTAGAAAATGATCCTGATGAACATGAAACTAACATCCAATGAGAAACACAGCTTCCTTGTTTCATGTCCAATAACAATAAATGAAGAGCTAATAAAGAGCTATTCTATTGTAAAATGCTGAGATGATTATTAGACACAACCCAGCGGCTCACCAAAAGCCTGCATTGCAAATCTATATGAAAGTAATCTATGCTCATATATGGCAAAATCCTTTAAGTGTCACTGTGTTTTTCATCTGTGCTCTTGTTGGTTGGACAAGTTTGTAAATGACAAAGAGCTCAGTGGACTTTGCATCCATCAAATCCTGTTAGATGTTTGTTTTTCCTTCACAGCTTTGTGATGAAGGCTAAAGAACAGAGATATGAACTATTGCCAATATGAATCCTGATGCATGACGTGGGCACAGACCCACCAAAGCAACACTCAGCTCACCTCATTCCAGGCGCTTGTCTGCTGGAGACCATGAGCCTTGTTAGTCACACATTAGCACCGTGGTAGGAAACAGCCTCCATCATTTCATTAGATCTGAATTTGGACTGTTTCCCTCTGGATGAGAACCAAGTCTGTCAAATCTATTGATCCAACACAAACTATCAAACACATTGGCTCACAGTCAGATTGGCTTTGTATGGATGGTGTAACAGGGGCTGGGAAAGGATGCTGAAAGCTGAATATAATACAGAACAATAACAGGACATATAATCATGTAGAAACATGATCTTCACTCAGGCACACTTCTATTATTCATGATCACAAAGAACTTGTGCAGCCCTGATATCAGCCCTAATATATGAGTGTGTTTGCCCAAAGATTGAAACAGCATCAACATGACAGCTGTAAGAAATCTTCTCTCAGCCTTGTTTGGCAGAAGATCCCTGCAACAAAGATTGTAGCTGAAAGATGACGTGTGTAAAGTTTGTCTTTGGGAGGGTTGAGGCTGTTTTTAGACCTTTGATAGTTTCAATCCAGTTCTGAAAGACAGAAATAAAAACAACATCATTAAGATCAGATCATGGAGCTGTTTCCTGCCTTGTTTCTAGCTTCACATTACAAGACTTTACTACAATAAAGATGCTAACATGTATCTGTAGCAACAACATCATTGAATCTAGAACAACTGGAGCCAAACCAGTGGCTCTGCTGGGATCACTGGTGAGCCAACACTTCCTTGTTGGATGCAGATTTCAGGGCTTCCTGTTGCTCCTCCGTTATAACTGTTCTCTCTTCTCAACACATGATGACACAAAGGAATCAGCAGTGACGAAGATGATGCTGAAGCACACATTTCACACATATAACAGAGCAGTGCAGTTACACACACCTCTGCTTGACATTAGGCCTCAAACAAAGACACAAAACACTAACTTGACTCTAAATAGAAGAAACTGGCAGCTTTTTCTGTTCTGTGCTTATATTTGACACACATGCTTCTCTTTGTGCAAACACACATCGCACTATAAGGGTAACCTAGCACACAATGATTGGACAGCACAGTGATGATGCTGGGAGATCCTATACGAAGCAACACAGAAACACTGAGAACTTTAAACATTGATTATATTGAGATAAGCAGCCGACCCAGTCTAGATAAAGGCGAGCAGCTGGGACCGCTGCTGCACCAAAAACAGGTTTCAGTGTTTCCATGTGTGTGTGTGTGATGTCTTTACTTATACTGGTCAATAGACTTTAGTCAACACATGATTGAAAGGTGTTACACATGAAATAAAAACAGTGTTTCACATTTATTCCTCTGAAGCAGCTGCATTATAACCAATCTGCTCCTTTGTGGCCTTTAAAACAGCTCAAATAACTGTTGTTATATTTGTTTCTGCTCCTCTTGGACAGACGACTCTTGAAAAGACATTTTTGAATTTCAATGTGACTTTAACTGGATAAATATGGGATATATAAACGTCTGCAACAAACTGATTCCAGCTTCTACCTCATGATAGGAATGTTTTTGTGGCTCAAGATGACCTGATATCTTTCATGATGGATACATTTGACACATGTTTCACATATTATAGACTTTTAGGCTTTACTTCCCCTTCTATGAAGCTTCCTGCTGAGCCTGCTGAATGAAGGCGGAATTAAAATTGTGTGAGGTGACTCTGAGAGTGCTGAACAGGTTGTTCACAACATTCACGTGTGTGCGTGAGAGATGCAGTGTGAGTGAAACTGTGAGATAAAAGCTGCTCATTTAGAGCTGAAAATAATTCAGGACGAGTCCCAACAGGTGAGAGAAGAGCGGCTGCAGGATGACTCCACACTTCACTCAGTAGAACAAAGAGTCTGGTGCTTCGAGTGAGAGAAAACCTGCTGGGTGAGGACCAGCGGTTAATGTTGTTAGATCTTTGTATGGGAGAGAAAACCTGTTTAAGCTGAAACTGGTTTCTGTAACAGGGCTAATTGTAAACAATAATCTGTTACACTCAGATTCTGAATTGATGCCAGCACTGAAAAACAAGCACAGCTCCAGAAAGGCTGCTGTGTAAAAACGTGAATACAAACAGGATACAATGATTTATAAATCTGATAAAGTCTCATTTATTCACAGTAGAACACAGAAAATATGTCAGATATTTAAACTGAGAGCTCGTTTTGAACTTGATGGCAGCAGCATTGCTCAATAAAAGGCAATGATGGGGGCAAAGCTGCAGAGAAATTATGTTCCAGTCAGCTCTTTACGAACCCACGGTTGGTCAGATGGGATATGATAACAATTTGGAGCGACTACTGGTCCAATTTTATTTACCGGACGCATCCTGCGTAGAGAGAAAGCTGGTGAATGGAAGTCCAGTCTGACCGCACTGGCAAGGACCTCATTGAGTCAGTATTTCACCAGAGCACATGGACAAAGTGAATGGAGCTGTCACTTGGTGTTGGCTCTCTGTGGTATCACTTCCTGTTCCTGTTCCAACACACGGTGGTGTTTTTGGTGATCTGAGTAGCAAATTTAATTGAAAACTTATAGATAACTTCTTGTTTCCTCTTGTGATCTTTGTTACTCCCCTCGGTTTTTAATAAAGCTCAACTTGTTACTCAGACACACCCTTGACACTCGCTGCAGGACTAACAATGATTTCAGCAGATAAAACATGATTCATACAAACGTTCTGTGGATGATCAGTAAGAAAGTCTCTGATCCAGTGAATAATGAATCACTGCAATAAAATGTGAGTCCTCGTTGTTTTAAAGTCAAATCAACAGATAAACTTCTTGCCTGAGCATCTGTGTGTTGTCAGTGATGTGTAGCTGTATTAACTGAAAGCAGCGTTGCATCTTCTTGCTCCTTTGTGGCTTACAAGCAAAGTTGTGACGGTGAAGAAGAGTTGCAGTCCTACACGCCTCTTTGCAGCTCGTGTCTGTCGAGCCCAGAGGCCAGTACGTGTACCCAAAAATGCATTTTTATAACATTTACACAGATTGTGAAGGCATTTAAAAACAAACATAAGACATTTAAAATGAACTCCAAAAGAAACAGGCAGCCAGTGAGGCCAGCACAGGGGCTGGTGAGCACCCTGAATGGCTGTGAGTGAGGTTGGCAGGACCTGTAACATCCAGCAGGCTCTAATGGTTCTAATAGGATATTATGGTCGACGTGTCTGTGAAGGTTCGCAGTCATCCAGGTCAGCGTTAGAAACACCTGCTGAGACCATTCAAACCTGAACGACTGAATAAAGAAGTGAAAGAAACACATTCAACTCTGTGTTTGGCTCAGAAAGAGGACGTCACTTTGATTAAAGTCCTTCTACCAGCAGCCGTCATGTCTCTGATAATAATGTGTCTGATTTTATCAAAAGTCGCCTGAACACAACACTGATCCATTCACTTTATCCCTGAACAGTAAACACACCAAACCATGTTTCATAGTCAGATCAAACTGGATGTCAGCTTTTGTCTTTGTAACAGCTGCTCTCTTACTTGTGCTGTTGTTCACAGAGGGGAGCTGATTCTAGTTGCAGCTGGACTCTGTCATCTAACTGAATGTGTTGGTGCTGATCACGGGGCTCTGAGGGGGGAGCAGCAGGAGGACTCTGGATGCTGACGTCAGTGTATCTGTGGAAGCTCACACAGCGTGTCTCTGTCATTCAATATTGTGCTATATATTGTATCTATGCAAAGATGAACAGACTGTGTGTTCACTGGTCTCTGTGCTGCTGACTGCTGCAGCTCTGATGTCATCATCACTCCCTCCTCCACCCTCAGCAGTCCCAGCATGCTGCTGTGGTGCACACAGGACCCCACCCTCACTCTACACCTGAGCCATAGACCACACCCTCCACCTCAATATACACCACAGTTTTCGCTGCTATGGAAATGAGATCAGGAGGAAATCATTATTATTATTATTATTTAATAAATGCTCACATTAATGTGGGCTTATTTGTTTTCATATTAGAAACATTAGTTGAGTGTTGAGTGCCCTTGACAGCAGAACGCGCTGCTTACGAGCCGGGAACGAGCTCACAAATAGCACGAGCATTTTTTGCGGTCCGGAGCTGCAGGAATCTGAAAGCTAAACATCCCACTTCAGGCCTTCTCGGTCTTCGAAGGACCCGGCCCACGTAGACCGCGAAGGCTGGGTCCTCCGAAGGGACACAGCTACAAATTACCTCAGACACACAGACTGATGCGACAAAACCAGTAAGTAGGTGTACAGCGCACACTGTAGTGGATAGCACACAGGAGTATTAGCTTATTATGTACACGTTGGTAAGTTGTCTTGTGACAACTGACGAACTGAAACAAACGAACGTGCTCTGTGTCATAGCTGCTGGCTGACTGGGTAAGGTTGTCATGGGTCTGTAGCTCTGTCCACCGTTTTAGGGAACATATTTAGTTTTAAAGTAAGTTACAGGGCTTTTCCTGCCTTTCTGGGGGGATTAAATTGCACTAGAAATGATGTAATATGCATGTCCACATAATAATGGATTATTATAATTATAATATTTAATTAAAGCTGCAAGCAGCGATATGAGGGCCCTCGCACCTACAACCAGCACATCCGATCTGATGTCAGATTGATGGAATTCATGCATTTAACCACCAGCTAAAATTTCATCTCATTCAACCATTATTATAGTCATCCCACTAGGTGGCGCTCTAACCATTACTGACAAATGGCATGAAAAACATTCCTGAGCTCAAGTCTCATCACGCCTGCGACTTTTGGGAGAGATTGGACATTGTATTTTTGAGTGACAGCAGATTACTGCTTTTTGGCGAGTGACTGAAACTCCACGTGCCACCATGACCACCCCATTTCCCTGAACGTAAAAAGCTTCGCAATTTAACATCACAAAGGTCTTTAGATTACACGCACTTGAGATTGCGGCAATATGATGAAATCCCTTGGAGGAGTTCGTCAAAGAACGGTGCCTGAAAAGAGGGGAAAATGTCGCCAAAATTACACATTAATTTTAAAATGGCTGACTTCCTGTTGGATTTGGGATATTGCTTCAAGAGACTTTTTTGTACATGTTGAACTCTCCCATAAGCTTACCAGGTTTCAGACTCATACATAAAACACAGAGCAGGGGCTGTTGGTTTGAAATTTTGTAGGGGGCGCTGTGGAGCCATTTTGCGCTATTCAAGGAAAGTGATAACATAACAAGAGAGCCCTCATCACATTGGAGGTCTGTGCCAAATTTCAAGACATTTTAAACTTTCCAAGCCCTTCAAAAGCCACTTCATCTTTCATGGTGAACTGTGTTGACACCAGGGTGCGCTGTTCAGTTTAAAGTCACAATTTTCTCACTGAAGCATCATGAAAGACAGATGGTAATAGTCACCGCTTTTGAGGTGGCCACAATGAACCTGTGAAAATCAGTACAACAAAATGAAAGACATGACATTTCCTGTTGCCACTAGGTGGCGCTCTATGTATTCCTGACAATGGGCATATCAATCTGTTCAGGGCGGGCCTAAAATCATGCCTTTAAAGTCTGTTACTGATCAGACTGGATTTCGTTGAGTTATACTAATTTGTTTCTTCATGGCGAGACATCAATGTTCGCCATGCTGCAGGGGTTACACCCTCTTGCGAAAACTCACAGTTTTCACTGTAACCCAAGACCAACTCCTTAAGGCTTTCCTGGAGAAATTTGAGGCAGCAGATGTCACCCATTACACTTGTCATGGTCTGCAGTGGGTGGCTGGAATTTCCATAAGGCTCCTGAACTTACCTGGGATCCGCCCCTGGGCAGGGCCAACTCCTCCAGCTCCTGCACACCTGGAGCCTATTGCAGGCAATCAAGCCAGAGGGATTTAAGCAACACATTGATGTTCATTCACTGCCAGTTCGTCATCAACTCATTTACTGGTTTCACCTTGCCTCACGCGCTACCTCTGGACTCAGGATACTAAGCAAACATTTTGAAAATCACTCTGTGCCTCACCTGCCTGCCCTCCTGCCATCACACTGAAGACCCCGGATCTCAGGTCAGCCTTGCCACACCACTCAGCTCCCCTGGATTCTTATCACCCCCCTCTCAACACCCTATGTCCCCAACTGCAAGTAAGAACTGCTACTCTTACAACTTATCACTCAGAGCTACCTCCACTACCTCGCTAACTCCACTGTCTTCTCTCTTCAGTGTGACTGTTCCCTGCTCAGCTCCACTCTGCATCTCAGGCCCTGTTCCCTCGTCCTAGTCACTCCACGTCTTATTGTTTTTTGTCCTTGCTACGTTTCTTGCACTCCAGCCTAATAAATTATTGTGACATCATCTGCTGTCTCAGCTCTGGGTTTCTGCACCTGAGTCCTGTTCTGTACAGACCACTCGGTCCCGTGACACACTACTGTAGCCCAAAGTATAAAACATGACATTTCCTGTTCCCACTAGGTGGCGGTGACTCTGGTGTCAAATATGGCAGTTGAAATATGTTCAGGGGTGGAGCCTTATCATATGTGTGCGCTGGGGTCCAGGTCAGACCATGTATGACAGAATGAGAGGCAATAAGAATTTCATGGCAAGTCATCGAAATTCGCCGTGGCGCCGCCGCTTCACCGTATCGCGAAAACTCAAAAGCTCCGCAATTTAACATGGCCCAGGTGTGTAGTTGACACTGACCTAAGATGCAGCTTATACGACCAAATCCCAAGGAGGAGTTCGAAAAAGTTTGAGGCATGGAAATGGCAAAATTAGAGGCAAAATGTCACATTCACTTCTAAATTGCAGACTTCCTGTTGGGTTTGCGTCAATGGTCCCACTGACTTTTTTGTTCGTCTTGGCATGATACACATGTGTGCCAGATTTCATACATGTAGCTCAAACGATGTGTTCGTAGGGCTGCATTTAACAAGGCATAGGTGGCGCTACAGAGCCATTTCCCAATGCTCATATGTAAAACCATTAAAACACAAAATTTTTCCCCAGACCCGGCATGTGTGCAAAATTTCATGAGTTTTTGAGCATGTTTAGGCCCTCAAAAAGGCCCTTGTTTTGCCTCAATAATAATAATAATAATAATTAAAGCTGCAAGCAGCGATATGAGGGCCCTCGCACCCCAGCACGTCGAGCCAAGCCCAACACCTAAAACCAGTGCGTCCAATCTGATGTCACATTGATGGAATTCATGCATTTAACCACCAGCTAACATTTTATCTAATTCAACCATTATTATAGTCATCCCACTAGGTGGCGCTCTAACCATTACTGACAAATGGCATGAAAAACATTTCCGAGCTCAAGTCTCATCACGCCTGCGACCTTTGGGAGAGATTGGACATTGTATTTTTGAGTGATAGCAGATTACTGCTTCTTGGCCAGTGATTGAAACTCCACGTGCCGCCATGACCACCCCATTTCCCTGAACGTAAAAAGCTTCGCAATTTAACATCACAAAGGTCTTTGGATTCCACGCACTGGAGATCGCGTAAATCTAATGAAATCCCTTGGAGGAGTTCGTCAAAGAATGGTGCCTGAAAAGAAGGGAAATTGTCTCCAAAATTACACATTAATTTCAAAATGGCTGACTTCCTGTTAGATTTGGGATATTGCTCCAAGAGACTTTTTTGTACATCTTGATATCTTCCATAAGCTTACCAGGTTTCAGACTCATACATAAAACACAGAGCAGGGGCTGTTGTTTTGAAATTTTGTAGGGGGCGCTGTGGAGCCATTTTGCGCTATTCAATGAAAATGATAAAATAACAAGAGAGCGCTCATCACATTGGAAGTGTGCGCCAAATTTCAAGACATTTTAAACTTCCCAAGCCCCTCAAAAGCAACTTCTTTTTCATGGTGAACCGCCTTGCCACCAGGGTGCGCCGTTCAGTTTAAAGTCACAATTTTCGCAATGAAGCATCAGGAGGGACTGATGGTGATATTCACCGCTTTTGAAGTGGCCACGATATACCTGTGAAAATCAGTGCAACAAAATATAAAACATGACATTTCCTGTTCCCACTAGGTGGCGCTCTACGTATTCCTGACAATGGGCACATCAATCTGTTCAGGGCGGGTCTGACATCATGCCTTTAAAGTCTGGTACTGATCAGATTGGATTTCATTGAGTTATACTAATTTGTTTCTTCATGGCGAGACATCAATGTTCGCCATGCTGCAGGGGTCACACCCTCTGGAGAAAAGTCACAGTTTTCACTGTAACCCAAGACCAACTCCTTAAGGCTTCCCTGGAGAAATTTGAGGCAGCAGATGTCACCCATAACAATACTGTACCCCAAAGTGTAAAACATGACATTTCCTGTTCCCACTAGCTGGCGCTGTCCCTGGTGTCAAATATGGCACTTAAAATATGTTCAGGGGTGGAGCCTTATAATATGTGTGCTCTTTGGTCCAGGTCGGACCATGTATGACAGAATGAGAGGCAAAAAGATTTTCATGGCGAGTCATCGAAATTCGCCGTGGCGCCACGGGCTCACCGTATCGCAAAAACTCAAAAGCTCTGCAATTTAACATGGCCCAGGTGTGTAGTTGACACTGACCAAAGATGAAGCTTATACGACCAAATCCCAAGGAGGAGTTCGAAAAAGTTCGAGGCATGGAAATGGCAAAATTAGAGCCAAAATGTCATATTCACGTACAAATGGCGGACTTCCTGTTGGGTTTAGGAAATGGCCATAACAGACTTTTTTGTGCCTCTCCTAACGTTAGATATGTGTTCCGAGTTTCATACATGTAGGTCATACCCACACTGGGGGCTCGCGTTTTTCATTTTTCTAGGTGGCGCTACTGAGCCAATTTTCCCTTGATATTTCTGAGGACAATAAAATACGTAAATTTTCACCAGACCTGACGTGTGTGCAAAATTTCATGAGTTTTTGAGCATGTTTAGGCCCTCAAAAGGCCGATTCATTTGCCGTAATAATAATAATAATAATAATAAACGGAGCAGATACAATAGGGCCTTCGCACTTTTGTGCTCGGGCCCTAATAATTAAAGCTGCAAGCAGCGTTATGAGGGCCCTCGCACCCCATCGCGTTGGGCCACGCCCAACACCTACAACCAGCACGTCCGATCTGATGTCACATTGATGGAATTCGTGCATTTAACCACCAGCTAAAATTTCATCTCATTCAATCATTATTATAGTCATCCCACTAGGAGGCGCTCTAACCATTACTGACAAATGGCATAACAAACATTTCCGAGCTCGAGTCTCATCACGCCTGCGACGTTTGGGAGAGATTGGACATTGTGTTTTTGAGTGACAGCAGATTACTGCTTTTTGGCGAGTGATTGAAACTCCACGTGCCGCCATGACCACCCCATTTCCCTGAACGTAAAAAGCTTCGCAATTTAACATCACAAAGGTCTTTAGATTCCATGCACTGGAGAACGTGTCAATCTGATGAAATCCCTTGGAGGAGTTCGTCAAAGTACGGTGCCTGAAAAGAGGGGAAAATGTCGCCAAAATTACACATTAATTTCAAAATGGCTGACTTCCTGTTAGATTTGGGATATTGCTCCAAGAGACTTTTTTGTACATCTTGATATCTTCCATAAGCTTACCAGGTTTCAGACTCATACATAAAACACAGAGCAGGGGCTGTTGTTTTGAAATTTTGTAGGGGGCGCTGTGGAGCCATTTTGCGCTATTCAATGAAAATGGTAAAATAACAAGAAAGCTCTCATCACATTGGAGGGGTGTGCCAAATTCCATGACATTTTAAACTTTCCAAGCCCCTCAAAAGCCACTTCGTCTCTCATGGTGAACTATGTTGCCACCAGGGTGCGCCGTTCAGTTTAAAGTCACAATTTCCTCACTGAAGCATCACGAGGGACTGATTATAACATTCACCGCTTTTGAGGTTGCCACGATGGACCCGTGAAAATCAGTACAACAAAATGAAAGACATGACATTTCCTGTTGCCACTAGGTGGCGCTCTTCGTATTCCTGACAAAGGGCACTGTTGGGATTCAGAGATTCTTTTACTGCTGTCATATAACCTGCCTTATGATGAATGCATTGAGAACATGTTTTACAGTATTATTTTATCAGTAATATTTCTTACAGGGCTCATATTACATTAAAGATGTTTGTGATCACATTGACCTTTCTATTCACAGGTTTAGTTCATTTTATACACATTGCATCTGTGCTTGTTTAGAGTTGATGTTCTATCCAAGAGGGTTTTAAGCTTCACTGGTGAGAGTGTCCAGATGATACATGTTGAGGGAATATGAGAACATAGCAGGTTAATTGCATGCATGCTTACAATACACATATAAATCTAGGAGCAGGCCTGAGCGAAGGCCCAAGTGCTTCTTTTTGAGACCTGCTGCAAATCAGTCTGCTTAGAGATTGGTGACGAGCGTCCATAATTAGCCATTAGAGACTCTGAGGCTTGAAGTTTATTACCTTAAAAGGCAACTGTTATAGAAAAGAGAAGTTATCTGTCTGTTTATAGCTATTAAAAATGTACAAGATGTACCTTGCCTGACAACAATGTATTTTTGACTTGTACTTGACGTGTATGGGGGCGTGATCCTTTATGCTATATAACCCCCATCCAGTGTATTTTTGTCAGAGGAAGACATATGCAGATGTTGCCTCTCCTGTGTTAATAAACTCGTCGTTTGATTGCACTTTTCTGGAGCCTCCGTCGTTTTTTGACTGGTCTGCAGTTGATTGATCACGCTTCATTTGGTGGTGGATGCCGGCACTGTAACCAGTACGGGTGTTTGTTGTCGAGGCGGAGGTCGAGGCCAGATCAGGTGATCGGACGGCAGACGTCACGGTGATTTTCTTGACTACTAGGCCTACAGATAAAAAGGTAAGGCACAAACCTCTTAAACAGAAATTGTGCTGTATTGGAATATAATTCTAAAATATGTAGTCAAGTAGTCATCCGTTGATCTCTGTTTGGAGTGTTGTTTGAAACGAAAAGCATTGTTGCAACGAAAGTGAAACTTAAGAGTAGTGTTGTGTTCACGGCCGGCTTGGAAGGAGCAGTACTGAGCTAAAAGTAACTAGAGATTGAGTTTTGATTAAGGAATAAAGAGATTAAAAGTGTCTAAGTCACGGAGCCGAAGGACTCCAACCCTGGGAAAGACGTTTCCTAGGATTAAACTAGCGGTGGGGCCGCGCTGAGATTTTGTGGCCTCAGATATAGCCCTGGTGATCAGAGGATCATCTTGAGAGACACTGTGACACGTGTAAAGATTAAATGCCGGACAAAAGGTCCGAGGAACTGTTACACATGTGAAGAATAAATGCCGGACAGAAGGTCCAAGGAATTGTGACATGTGTTAAGAGTAAATGCCGGACAGAAGGTCCGAGGTTGATATATGAGCTAAGAGAAACTCAGGCCAGCCGTGAGCCTGAGGTGTCATACCAACCCGAGCCGACCAGTAAAAGTGAAAGCCTGATAATAAATACTGTGAGCTATGAGAGACGATTAAAAGCATTACCTGTGCATTGGTGGACCCGCCGTGGTCCGTGAAAAGCTGTGTTTTTTGTTGATATTCCTCGAGAATCCGCGGACCTGTGACGTCTCTGAAAGACGAGCGGCACTATGCATATCCGGGGTAAACTGAACTGAAGCTGTGACGTAAGAAACTGTCTAAAATGATTTAGTGCCAGCCGGCTGCAGGCTGGGTGTGTTAGAGGCTTTAAAAAGTCTCTTTTTCCTTTCTTTGTCTGGTGAAAAGTGCGCAGTTAAAATTTGGGTGCGGTCACTTCCCTTTTTAACTTTAACAAAGGACACACATCGATTAAATGAGAGGTAGATAAAAAGGCATGCTCATTTCTGGATCGTGTCAAATTGAGTATTCATGTGCAGGGGATTTTGTTTATATGTAATGCATCCTCTTTTACAAGTAGAAAATACGCACTGTAGGCCTCTGTAAGAGTAAGCACTGATTTAAAACATTTCATTTAGCTGAACAGTGTGATTTTGACTTTAAGCAGAAAGAGCAGAGGATTGTTTCTTGACATTGGGCATGTTTAAAAAAAAACCTCCTGAAATATAGAACTGCACAGTATCTGCACTTCCTCTTTTTCACTGAGGCTTGTACCAAAACAATTAAAGTAGCAGGCAAAGACTTTAAGCTAGTAAGGAAAAATGTTGAGAAGTTATGTGTTGCTCAGCAAAAAACTTTGCAAGACAGAAAACCTATTCATATAATTTTTGAACAAGAAAGGGAAAAGTGTGAAAAAGATTACAACAATTGCAGCAGGAAACATTAACTCATGCAATAAACAGACATACCAGAGCAGAAATAAAACTTGTAAAAGAAAACCATGCAAAGCTTTGCAGATGGATCATAATGTGTGAAGGGATCTCAGCTTGGATGAAAGAGGATGAGTCTCAAGCTCAAGCTCAACAGGTAAATTCACCTTCCCAACAACAGGAAAAGAAACCAGAAACATTAGAACAAGTGCTCACCATGATAAAACTTCACTACCGTGAAGTTTTTAGAGAGAACAAATGTGGCCGAAGGTTGGATCTGATACCAGGCGAACAGGGCCGGTCTAAAGATTAAAAAGGTATGCACAAACCTGTTCAATAAGCAAATTTGTGCAAATTGGCTGAATTCTAAATTATCTGTTCGCTGAAGTAGATGATCTTAACTATCAAAATTCCCAAAATTCAAAAGTCTGGCCACGCAATCGACACTAATGCACCCATAGAACAGTGGGGTGTAGTGGGCCTGCCCGACTGAATCTCAGGAAATATTTCCTCATGTCAATAAAGCTCATTTGATTTAAATTGTGAAACACCCTAAAATAAATTTTCCTACTACGACCTCACTTTGTCCAGAACGTGAACGTGACCCCAAAGAACGGAATAATGGCAAAAAGGTAAGGTAAGAGAAAAATTGATTCAGAATGCAGGGTATTTAACCTGCAGTGGACACACGATTATTTTTTTGTTCAATGCAAAGAAAAGGCTGTTTGTCTCATCTGTCAAGAGACGGTGGCGGTATTCAAAGAATACAATCTGCGCCGACATTATGAATGCCGTCACAAAGACAAGTATGATAGCTTGCAAGGCCAAATGCGAACAGACAAAATCTCAAAGCTAAAAAGTGGACTGTTAGCTCAGCAGACTGCATTTGTACGCCAAACTCAGCTGAACCAGTCATCAGTTCGGGCCAGCTTTCGTGTTGCTCAACTGATAGCAAGCTACGGTAAACCTTTCACTGAGGGAGAGTTTGTCAAGAAATGTTTGAATGTTGTCGTGGAGGAGGTGTGTCCCGATAAGAAAGATGTCTTTAATGCTGTGAGTCTATCGGCAAGCACAATCACCAGACGCGTGGAAGAAATAGGGGGTAAAGTATATGCCCAGCTGCAGCAAAAGACGAAAGAATTTGACTTTTTTTCATTAGCACTGGATGAGAGCACGGACGTGCAGGACACAGCGCAGCTTCTTATTTTTATTCGTGGAGTCAGCGCAAACTTTGAGATGTGCGAGGAGCTGGCAGCCCTCCAAAGTCTGAAAGGCACTACGACGGGGGAGGATATTTTCGACAAAGTATGTCAAACAATGGAAGAGTTGGATCTGGACTGGGCAAAGCTTGTTAGCATCACGACTGACGGGGCTCCTTGTATGGTGGGCGCATCTCGGGGCCTAATAGGACGCATGAACCGCGAGATGGAAGAACGGGGTCTCACCACCCCTCTACAAGTCCACTGCATAATTCACCAGCAAGCGCTTTGCTGCAAAGTGTTGAAGTGGGATTCTGTCATGAAGGCTGTGGTTTCATGCATAAACTTCATCAGAGCAAATGGACTTAAACACAGGCAGTTCCAACAATTCCTGTCTGAACTGGAATCTGTGTACGGAGATGTGCTGTACTACACAGAGGTCCGATGGTTGAGCCGCGGCAGAGTTTTGAGGCGTTTTTACGAGCTGCTATCCGAAATTAATGCATTTCTTCAATCAAAAGGCAAAACGGTCCCAGAGCTGATCGACCCAGAATGGAAGTGGCATCTCGCATTTTTAACAGACGTGACGGAAATGCTGAACGGCCTTAACTTGCAGCTACAAGGCCAGGGGAAACTCATTTGCGACATGTATTCCCACGTAAAAGCATTTGAGTTGAAACTAGCGCTGCTTTTGGAACAAGTGAAAAAGCACAACTTCACCCATCTCCATGCTACCCAAAACCTTTCTGCAGAGAACCCAGCAGTCCTGTTCCCAGCTGAAAAGTGTGTGGAAGCACTGGAAATGCTGAAGGCGGAATTCAGTGTGCGATTCCGTCAACTACATGCTCATGCAAAAGAAATCCGTCTTTTCCAAAACACCTTTGTTGCCGACATCGATGAAGCCCAGCCTTTTTATCAGTTTGAGCTGGCCGAGTTACAGAACTGTGATGTTCTGAAAGACGCATTCAAGCCCAACAGTCTCGTTGACTTCTATGCCGCCCTCCCAAATGACACGTACCCTAACATAAAAAAACACGCAATGAAGATGTCCACACTTTTTGGCAGCACGTATATCTGCGAGCAAACCTTTTCACGCATGAAACTCATGAAATCTCCGATGAGATCAAGATTGAGAGATGAACATCTGCATCAGTGTTTGAGAGTGGCTGTGACTAGAATGGAACCGGACATTCAACTTCTCACTGGCCAGATGCAGGCCCACAGTTCACACTGATGAACATACATACATAAGGTAAGCTCACTTTTGTGACTTAAATGAGTTATTCTGAGTATAACTCATTTATAAACTCATTTATAAATATAATCATAATAAAATCTACTGGGATGAAATCCATCTCCACAACCATTGAAAAAAGCTTGTGAAAATGTTTTGTGCCGTGTAGGTGCTGTATCACTTAGTTCGGTTTCTCAGCCTGCTTGCTTTGTGGTTTTCAGAGGGAAGTTGATGAGAGAGAGCAAACAGTGGTGTCTACTAGGCTACCCTGCTGGAACCTACAAAACTGGATTATAAGGAAAGAACACAAGAACTTTGAGAGACTGCTCATATGTGTCACTTAAGATTCTGCTCTGACAACTGAAGCGTAAGATTGTGCACGGCACAACAGATACTGTGTGTGAAGAACCCAGAGAGGGTTATTTGGTTATTATTGATGTCATAAATAGTATTATTAAGTATTTCCTATGTTAATTTTTTCTGTGAAGAACCCAGAGAGGGTTATTTGGTTATTATTGATGTCATAAATAGTATTATTAAGTATTTCCTACGTTAATTTTTTCTGTGAAGAACCCAGAGAGGGTTATTTGATCTCGGAAAGGGTTATTAATATTTGGTTATGTGTGGCTTTCTGGAAAACAATAAATGTTTACATTTCGGCAAACCTGCGATCGTCACACTTTTTCTGTTACAAACTGACCCTGGCCCCCCATCAGAGAAGGAAAAAGTTATGTGGCCCTCACTGGAAAAAGTTTGGGGACCCCTGGTTTAGAACAACAAAAGTGTCTGGATAAAGAAGAAATGAGTTTACTTCAAAGATGGGATGGAAAAGGAAATTTGTTCTGTTCAACACTTGATACATGACAAATATGTACTTTCATTGTCTCTCATAAGGAAAGCTTGACACTCATTTGTGGAATTCACCAAGAACTCACTTTAGTAACAGTTTCAGTAACCTGCCAGATTTGTCGTTTTTACAGGTTCACTGAATATAATGGTATCTTTAAAAAGCCTCTTTATTATTTATTTTCTAGTGTATTTAAACTTTAATTGTTTTTATTTAATTTTTAACCTAGTTTCCTAAATTTGATTTGACATTTCTGCTTAATCTGAGCTTACAGACAGGTTTACATTTTGAAAAAACTGTACTGTTTATGTTTGTTGTCACCGTTGATCAGGTACACCTGCACACACTGTTTTTAGTGCGGAGAAACGGAGCTCAGAGGGCTGAATGAGCTCGGCTCAGATCGGAAACGGCACAGACACGAGGCTACTTTAGCATGGTTAGCTAGCTCTGCCATACCGGAAGTGTTCAATATGTGACTACAAAGTCCACAGTCTGTTAGTCTGCTCTGTTTCCAACCTTCCCTCATATTTTTACTATTAAAGCCTCATCATTAAATCTGTATTTCCAACACTGTGTGAATTTCTATGACGTCAGAGGCGCGAGCTGCACCTGAGTGTAACACTTCCGCTCACATAGGGCTATCTGCAGAGCTGCTGCAGGTTAAACAGAGACTTTCTTACCGTTCATGACGAACAGGAACACCACCAGCGTCTTCATCCTCCTTTAAAAACAACTCAAACCGACACAAAGTCCCTCTGCTGACCCAACGAACCCACAGCTGGACACACCTGCAGCTCCCAAACACGCCCACGCACAAACTTTACTTTCGGTTCAACAGGAAGTCGTGTGAATTAAATAAAACGCATAAATGTGCCCCATGAACACAAACAGCTGGATCATTGTGGTCTGACAGGCCTGTTAAAGAAAGGCTAAGGTTCAGTGATGTTTACTGTGAATAGTTCATGGAGCTGTGGATCACCTTCATGCAGGAAGTGAACTTTGTTTGGGTGAAATTATAAAAGTATTTTCATTTAAAATGTGTTTTACAAAAGTAATACAATTTATTATTATAATTATTATATTATTATAATTTAAAGCTTTAGCCTTTATGTTAAACTGAACACATTCTGTTAAAATCTGATTTGTGTAATAAGTGTAATAAGATTTGCCACAGATTAATAATTAAATATTAATTAATTAGATTGATAACATAATCTTAGTTATGGCATAGCCTTAATAAATTACAGGTACATCATAACCTCATTAACTTTCACTTAAGTCATAACCTTCATAAATCTGAGATCTGACATAACCTGTTATAAATGTGAAGTGCAGCACAGAGGTGCTGGGTGAAAATGTTCCACATGCTAGTGTCTGAGCTGGACCTCAGTGACATCATGAAAGGCACAGTGCAATCTAACATTTTCACTGGTGCGTTCATGTTTTCACTTTGTGATGCAGAAAATGTTTAAATATTTTCTCTGCTTGGTTCTGATCTGCTGCTAAGTTATTTTCACACTGCTGTAATTCAAAGAACCCACACAAAGAACACTGCTCAACCAATCACATTCATCTCACTCTGATCTGAGACAAACTGCAGTGATTTCCACGTGTCCTTCATCAGGCTGTGGGAAGCTTTATTGTTTGAATGGATCTGTTTAAAGCTTCAGACTCTAACTTATAATCTCAGAAATAATAGTGCATCATCTTCTTCATTTTTATCATCTACTGATGTCTGATTGGAGCAGGCAGCAATTACAGGGGATCATTGCTGTAGAAGAAGTGGAGTCATGTGACCATCAGATCAGAGTCTGCCTTCATACTCACACCTGCTGTGCTGCTGACACTGACAGCAGGCGCTCCTCCCTGTGAGTCTGAGAAGATGAAACTTTGAGGTTGTTATTCACAGCTCATGATGTTCAGTCTGTTTAATCAGCACTTTGTTCCTCTAACAGGACCCCAGGTCCCTCCTCTTCCTCCTGTAGATGCAGCAGGTTCACTTCCTGTCTTCACTGAGCTCTGGGATCACAGATTTATGGTTAAAATAACAGGAAGTTAATGCGCCATGGTACACTGTAAAATCTAATTAGTTCCCAGAACTCAAAAAAATTATGGAAACTTGTTGCCTCAAAAAAATTGAGTAAAGCTTAGCTAAAAATGACTAAGTTAGGACAACTTATTTACTTTGAGTACTCTGTACAAGCTCATTTGTTCCCAGAACTCAAAAAAAATTGGATCAAGTTTACGTAAGATGACCAAGTAAGGGCAACTTACTCATTTTGAGTACACTGTACAGCCTTGTTAGTTCCCAGAACTCAAAAAAATTATGGAAACTCGTTGCCTCAAAAAAACTAAGTAAAGCTTACTTAAGATGACTGTTAGGACAACTTATACATTGCAAGTCTGCAATATTAACAATAACTTGATATTTCTGACTGTACAATACTAATTGTTTACCTACTGACAAACATGTTAAGTTCAACTAAATGAAAAAACAATTTGTGGTAACCTGAATATGATTAAAAATAATTAACAACACTTTTTGTAATGATGTTAAAATCAGCCCAACTTTTATTTTCAAACACAACAAAGTACAACAGCCAACATACTGGACACTGTTCTGCTGAACAACAAACAATTATATTGCCATCACTGTTATAATCTTACAATGAAACAAAGTCTCAGATGTAATTATTCTGAAAATAAGTTTAGGCCTACCACAAGTTTGTTTTGTACTTACATTATTTATATAATCAAAATAAAATATTTGTTGTTCTGTCACAAGTGCAGTCTCTGATTTAAACAACACATTTGTTTTCCATTCCAACACATGAGCTGGAATGTTGTAATATTTTAAGGATGGCTTGTTTCCAGTCCAGGCATTGCTGCCTGAATGACTGTCATGGATCGAGGTGATCCAAATGTAGGTGCAGAAGAAAGTCTTTAACTTCCCTTAAGTACAGTGGCAGTGGATGTGGGTTGGAGATGCAATGAGCTTGAACCTGCAGGCGACCATCTTCACTGACCACACCATCTGTGACGGAGGACTCATCTCTCCTGGTGTCCTGCAAGCAAACAATCATATTTTTTGGAACATGAACTTTATTGCTTTCTTAAAACATTTTTTTCTGCATTTGGTATAAAACAGACTCCAATTTAGATGATCTCAGGCCCCCTCCCCACCGGAGAGGTGACATTCAATGTCCCAATTGTCAGTCTGGATAGCCGTAACCACCACCCAACACACAATAATGTCATGAAAGCATTATTTTAAAAAGGGCTATGCAAACGTGGCCAATAACTTTCATTCTAATGATGTGCAAAATGATTTTGGGCACAAAACAGATTTTGCTGTTAGAAAACTTGCAGACTTCACTATATACAGTGTAGACCCTCTAAACTAAGTTTGGGGGATGTGATCTTTCAAGAAATGCAGACCAAACTGTTGTTGTTTGTTTACTTACACAGCATGTCTTGTAGAATTAACTGGAGTCACCAGCAACAGCATAGTGCAGTCATATCTCAAGTCTAATAACAGAAGACAGGAAAAGATCAGTAAAGAAACAACTTCCCCAAACCAAAGCACAACAAAACAATAAGTAAAACAGGCTAATCTAAAGTATGATTAAAGTTCAGCCTGATTAATATAAATGTCACTGACAGTTGCTAATATATTGGAAAACCAAAATACTTACTGATGTCTTTCTGTCCAACAGCAGGAGTGCTGGTCCCGAGCCTCAAAGACAGTAAGAAGCAAGCAGAGGGAGAAAAAACAGAACATTTTTCAGAAACTGATTTGATCCTTAATGGCTGTGCAATCATTGTAACATAGAGTTTGCTTATGTTGTTAAATAAAGGCTAGATTTGACATTAATAGATGCCACAGATGTTCTAAAGCTGCCACAAAGCATGAACAACAACGAAAACGTTTTTGCAAATATGTGCTGTCTTGAAAAATCGAGCAGATATTTGAACTTTACACAGCTACATTCTCGCCTGAAAATATCTTAAAAGTTTATTTTGTGACCCAGAAAAAGTAATAAGTTTTTCAGCGGCGCTCCTCCGCCATTGCCGCGCTTACAAGTACCCACAGGCTCCGACAACCGCGGCCGACAAATGCGATCCTCCTTTTCCCCAGACTACCCTTTCTGGGTCACAAAATAACCTTTTAAGATATTTTCAGGCGAGAATGTAGCTATGTAATGCTCAAATATCTACTTAATTTATCAAAATATCACATATTTGCAAAAGTGCTTAAACGTTTTCAGAGAGCTCTGTTATCCACCCCCCCACACCTAGCCCACCCCTAACGGCTGCACCTCCCGAAGAATTTTGTCTGGGCTCTTATCTCACTTATTTATTTCAAACAATCAACAGAAAATTTCACCGACATAGTTTTATGTAAGGTTTTTAAGGCTGTGGTGTTAATTTTTAAGTAACATGAGCCCAGCGGCAGCAGCAACGCTAGGCTAACACTAACTAGCTAGCAAGATTTTAAACCTGGTACTAAACTAAGAGAAGCCACAAAATCAGTTTGAATAAGAGTAAACATTTACTCACCAAGTCAGTGTATCAGGTAAACATCCACAGCAATGACAACAATAATATCTTGAGCTGAAGTTTCTCCAGGTTTGCTCAACATATTCCATAACAAATGCACCGTGAACATGCGGACTGATCCGAGAGGGAGGAGGACGGTAGTCACGTGGCATTTTCAAAAAACATCTTTCATCCTTCCGCACTGAGAAGCAAAACTTTTAGCTTACTTAGTTTTTCTAAGTTAAGACAACTCAAATAAATGGAGCTTATCAGCGTTTTTGCATAAAAAGTACTGGTAACGTATTTAAATCGAGTTCTAAGAACAAATTGATAAAAATTGAGTTCCGCGTATTTAATATTTTTAATTAAACACAATATTAAATTTTACAGTGTAACAGAAGATGTAAACACTTCACTCTGAGATTAAATGATCATGTGATCTGATGTTGATGCTGGAGAGAAGTGCCCACAGCACCAACATCTGGGCTTCATGTTAAGCAGCTGTTACTGAGAAGCTGTTTGTACCTGTTTGGATTGTTTGCGGCTGATTTCAGTCCAGTTTGTTGTTTCTAAGATGAAAACCTTCTAAGGTTAAAAAGCTGGAATATCTCTGGAGTTCTGACACTGATGTGAGAAACAGTCCAAATAAGAAGCATTAAAGAGGGCAGCAGCAGCTCTGACCTGTGTGTCCGTGTCAAACATGGAGCTCCACAGCCCACAGTGGTGCTTGTTTTACACACTCAACTTATACTTGGCTGCTCCACTGGAATTAAAGTACATGTTTACTATCCTGTGATCTCATTCTGTGTTTTAGGCTCACTTTTAACCTTTATATCGTTTTGAAATCATGCTTCAGCTGCACATTGATGTGGCCTCATAGCTATCTTCCAGCACTGATGTTAAATACTCCTACATGATTCTTTCTCCATGAGGATTATTGTGATTTCTGAGCTGATCTTCAGTGTCACTGTAGATCATCCATGAGAGGACCTCCTGCTAAACTGCAGAATGTTGGTTGCTGTTTAGAGTTACAGGAAATAAGTTTTCCAAACATGGACCATCAGGTACAAACCAAACTGAAAACTGTACTGTTACGAGTTCGAAATTGAGGATGAGAGTAAAACAATGATAGTCCAGAAGAGGTCGTTCAAACAATTGATTTTAATGAATGCACGCCGCGTGGAGAGGTGCAAACTGCAAAACAGTTGTACATCTCTACCCAAAATACACTCTAGATTGCTTTTATAACATCAGGGTATTGTAACGCCCCTTCTTGCGTTTACAAGCACATAATTTGCATGTACAGAACATTCATGTATTTTAAGAATTAAATGCAAACACAGAGGTTCCTCCTTGTGGCATCCTTTTCCGAATATGGTGATGATCTAAGGCCTTTGAGGTCACCATGGACTGGACATCCTTCTGTCACCTGTAACTAAGCAAACTCAAATACCACAAGAAGCTGAATACATTCAGGCCTTTGCTCAGCTACTATTTTACTGTAACAATATACTCAGCATATGAGTTTTGATATATATATTTAACTCAATCATTTTAAAGTAGTTATAACTGCACCTGTAATAAACACGTTAATATTTGATTATGATAACCCCTATAATATAAATTATAACTTAATGCCAGCAGCTTCAATAAACGCTTTGATGAAATGATAATTAATGCAATGATAAGATGATGGTTATGTAAAATATTCCCTGTAATTCCACAGTACCCAACAGAAACCTGCTCTGAGAACTAAGAAACACCACAGCTAAGAGACATGAAGGGGAAGTAAACTGACACTCTGTCAAAGACAAAGGGAAGATAGCAACTGAGGAGCTTTAGACCACTAACATAAAAGAATATCAAAATACAAGGCAACTCAAATACTAATAATAAAATAACAAGAACTTAGCATGTCTACAAAAGTGCATAATGATGGTGCAAAATGAACACAGAATGCTGGGTCCCAGACCTGGTCCATGACATCTTCACTCAAAGTGTTTATTTAATAGTTGTGTGAGGGTGAGAGACTTTGAGAAAGATTGACTGTGAGTGTCTGTATGAGTGTTTCTCATACAACCTACTTGAAAATCAGGGTGAGACTGCAACAACAGCCTCCGAGAGCCTGAGGCGGGCAGGGAAAGACCCAGGAGGAAATGGCCGTCTAAGAGTCCTGAAGACCCGAGGCCACACATCCCGATGAGAACCTTGTGTCAACCTTAGCAGTGGAAAGATGGAGGCACCGGATGGAGCTCTCACAGCCAAGGGCAGGAGTGACAGGGGACCAGAGGCAGGGGGCAGCCAACCTCAGCATAGGCTGGAACGACAGGTCCCAAGAACCCCTCAACACACAGCAGAGCTCCCACAGTGCAACCAAAGCTCCACCAGGCCCTGTTAATAATCAGTTAACAACCAGTTAAGAGAAAACCCTCCTCAGCAGCTCACAACCAGCAGGTGATGAAAGATCTTCCTGTGTTTGTCCCATCTGGTTCAGAGATGGCGAGGAGCTCTGAAGCATTTCCAAAGCAGTGTGGAGATCCAGCACTTTATTAAGATATGATGTATTAGTCTGATAACTCATTTCACTTTAATCTGCAGATTTCACTGTTCACTCTGCCCCTGACTGTAATTATACTGGACGCATATAAAATTATGAATTACTTTGCAATAATAGCCTGTTGAGTTTCTTTAATCGTTTCAATTATTACCAGCAAAATAGTTTCATGTTTAATCATCTACTAATTTAACCCCGCCTCCTTCGCTGCATACTTGGTATTACCCAACCAGCTTTCTCTACAAACCTTCACTGTTTGCTGTATGTTTGTTAGTGCAGTCGCTGGTGCCAGAGGCTGCCAGTGACTTCAGTCTGAGGGTTTGAAGTTTCCATGTCTGTGTGATGTGTGGTGTGAAGGCTGCTGGTTAAACTGGGACTCACTGTTTAAAGCACTGAGTGCTCATAGAGAGATGCTCCATGAGTCCCAGTACAGACTACAAACATGGTGGAAACTTAGCTTTGATATCCACACACTCTGCACGTCTGTGAGTAACTGTGATGAAGATGTGCAGAGATCTGTGTACAAACAGGAGAAAGACTGTAAAGACTCTGTGCTTCTAACAGCCTCTGTTAACATATGTGAGGCTGTTTGTTGTTGTTGCCATGGAGCTTTTCACTGTTTGGGTCAGCAGGTCATGTGATCAGGTTTGTTCTGCTCGACGATGGTTCAGTGTCAGGGTTTGTTTGCATTCATCAATAAATATCTAAATAAATCAAAGACTCCATGTTTGTTCTTTCATCATGTGACCTCTGCTCATCCATCTCTGTGTGTATCAGGATACATTTAGTTCATAATACACAGAAAAATCAGAGTTATTACCTGTAATAAATGTGAAAGATTCCTGCAGTGATAACCAGGCAGGACTGAAACACATCACAGCTGTCACCACGGTAACCGTCCATCCACAGGTGAGGGGAGGAGCAAAAAGAGGAACTTTCACCATTTTATACTAAAAACACTCAACTAATGTTTCTAATATGAAACAAATAAGCCCACATTAATGTGAGCATTTATTAAATAATAATAATAATGATTTCCTCCTGATCTCATTTCCATAGCAGAGAAAACTGTGGTATATATTGAGGTGGAGGGTGTGGTCTATGGCTCAGGTGTAGAGTGAGGGTGGGGTGCACCACAGCAGCATGCTGGGACTGCTGAGGGTGGAGGAGGGAGTGATGATGACATCAGAGCTGCAGCAGTCAGCAGCACAGAGACCAGTGAACACACAGTCTGTTCATCTTTGCATAGATACAATATATAGCACAATATTGAATGACAGAGACACGCTGTGTGAGCTTCCACAGATACACTGACGTCAGCATCCAGAGTCCTCCTGCTGCTCCCCCCTCAGAGCCCCGTGATCAGCACCAACACATTCAGTTAGATGACAGAGTCCAGCTGCAGCTAGAATCAGCTCTGTGAACAACAGCACAGCGTCAGTGTTTCACACTCAGTGAAAGGAGGAAACAGCAGAAGAACACCATGTGTGCTACGTTTCCCAGGACACACTACAAACTGCACAAATACAGCACGTGGAAGGACCTGGAGCTGCATTTAAAGAGAAAAGACAGCGTGATGTCCTGTATGGACAGGTGGAAGGAACCAAGTCCTCAGCTGAAACACTCGTGTTTGTCCACAGACAGGAAACACAGCAGGAAACAAAGAAGCTCATGGATAACACACTTCCTGTCAGTCACAATGAGGCTGGAGCCAAACACAGAAAGGTGTTTTTGTCCAGATGAGCCCAGAGAAGAAACACGAGTGTTCACAGACATCAGAAGCTCAGAGAGGTGAAACATGAGGTTGGAGTCCTCGTCAGCATCCAGAAGAGCTGCTGTGAAACCCTGAGTACTCATGACAGACTCTGATGGCACAAACACATCATGATTCAAACATGAAGACAAACATGGAGCTCCTGATCCTCCTGCATGAGAACAAGCTGACATGAGCGCTGTGTCTGAGAGTGTCTCCCTGTCACAGTGACAAGAACACAGCTGCTGCTCACAGTCATTAAACTGACCTGAGGTCAGCTGCTAGCACGTCTCTGTGCTCCTTACATATGAACCATGTGACCTCACATCAGTGCTGTGGATGACTGTAGTCATAGAAGAGTAGAGCTGTAGCAGGTGGTGTGAGGAGGAGGAGGAGGTGGTGTATTCTAGTTAACGCAGTACTGAAACACTCCAGCAGAGGGCGCTGTTAAGTCCTTATTGTAACACAGTTACTGTGTGCAGTTAGACTTCATACATAATCTGCACTTATTTCCATCAGACATGCTGTCAGTAAATGATTGTTTCTATTGATTCTACTTCCTGTTGACTAGTTTGATGACAGTGAAACAATCACAGCTGATTGTGTGATGATGTCACTGTTACATTCAGTGTGTGTGACATCATGTTAGTGCAGCTGATAACAGCCTGGTTCTGTTAGAAACACATGAACGTGTCCATAGATCAGTGTGTGTTTAACATGAGAGCTTCAGCCCTGCTGATGTGTTCAATAAAGACATGCAGGAAAACTGATGAGACTCTGAAATAACTCTTTATATTTATAATGTAACTCTGCATCAAAAGAACAACAAAGGATCCCAGACAGCTTTATGTGAACAAAGACCATGTTTCTGTGTTTCTAACAGTTTGACATTATTAGTAAACAGACTGCAGTGAACAGGATTTATAAAGAGCTTATATATAAAGATATGACAGCTGTTTGTTGATCACTCTGTGTTTGGACCTGATCAGTCCAGCTGTTTACTTGAAATATGTTCATTTACCTGTGACGTTATATATTTATGTTCTTGTCTCTGTTGAAAAACACATTTTAATGTCCCTCAGATTTTTCTCCCAGATGAATAAATATAAAAATGACACAAACTGACTGCAGCTACTTTTTGTCCTTTCTGTCAGAAACCTTCATGTGACTCATGAGAGACACGTTTCAGCTGTTTGTGACAGATCAGAGGCCAACAAGTCATTTATAACACTTTCCATCTGTCATGAACCGACTGTGTGGCAGGCAGGAAATAGGACCCAAACGCAAAACTCACGGGAAAACAGGACTGAACTCAAAATGCAGCTTTATTGCTGACAAAAGATGACAAAAGATAACAGCGATACAAAATAACAGGAAACTAAACTGGGAAGTACTAAGAAACGGACTTACTAGGAAACACACGGAGGGGCACACAGTCATGAGGGAGAACGCGACACAGAACTGAGGGAGACGCAGACATAAATACACAGAGGGTTAACGAGGGAAGTGGGAATACATGGGGAACACAGGTGACACTGATAATCATAACGAGACAGGGCAGGAGTGAACACAACGTGACGCATACTGACGAGGAACTGTCAAAGTAAAACAGGAAGTACAGAGGTTCAGACAGGAGGAGAGGGAGCACGGGGAGAGCACAGACATAACGGGCTGGGGAAAACATGGAATAAAACACAAGGAGAGACGAGGGCTCACAGATACACAGAGGGGCACACAGGGGGTAAGAGTCACCAGGGGGAAAACACATAAGGAGCAACGTAACAGGGCAGGAACCATGGCCTAAATACAGAACAACATACTAAAAATACAAGAGAACCAAAAATGCTGGGCCAACATGGCCCAGGATCATGACACCATCATTGTTTAGCACAAACACATGTTGACACAGCAGTGGGGCCGCAGTGAGAGTCAGAGCCAGGAGATAAAAACTCCTGTTTGACCACAGCCTCACTTTGTTCCTGCAAACACTTCCTGTTGTTGACTGGGTGGAGTCAGGAAGCCAGCGAGGCCCTGCAGGACTGAGACTGCAGACTGGGACGTGCTCTGTGATGGAGATCAACAGCATCACTGACTGTTTCTGTGAGGACACCATCATCCCAGCAGGGCTGTTTCCCAACAACAAGCCTGGACCATCAGAGACCTGAAGCTGCTGCTGAATGAAAGAAGAGGATCTTCAGGTCTGGAACAAGGACGAGCTGAGAGTGTTAATAACGTTACTAATGTTCAGCTACACTTTACTAGCTCACATCTGTGACACACGTCACTTAAATAAAGAAGGAAATATTGGCTCTGTTTTATCTGCTGGGCCCAAAAGTGACTCCCCGTATTTAAACTGCTATGAATAACTTGTTGGTCTCTAATATGTGAAACATGTGTCAAATGTCTCCATCATGAAAGATATCAGGTCATCTTGAGCCACAAAAACATTCCTATCATGAGGTAGAAGCTGGAATCAGTTTGTTGCAGACGTTTATATATCCCATATTTATCCAGTTAAAGTCACATTGAAATTCAAAAATGTCTTTTCAAGAGTCGTCTGTCCAAGAGGAGCAGAAACAAATATAACAACAGTTATTTAAGCTGTTTTAAAGGCCACAAAGGAGCAGATTGGTTATAATGCAGCTGCTTCAGAGGAATAAAGATGAAACACTGTTTTTATTTCATGTGTAACACCTTTCAATCATGTGCTGACTAAAGTCTATTGACCAGTATAAGTAAAGACATCACACACACACACATGGAAACACTGAAACCTGTTTTTGGTGCAGCAGCGGTCCCAGCTGCTCGCCTTTATCTAGACTGGGTCGGCTGCTTATCTCAATATAATCAATGTTTAAAGTTCTCAGTGTTTCTGTGTTGCTTCGTATAGGATCTCCCAGCATCATCACTGTGCTGTCCAATCATTGTGTGCTAGGTTACCCTTATAGTGCGATGTGTGTTTGCACAAAGAGAAGCATGTGTGTCAAATATAAGCACAGAACAGAAAAAGCTGCCAGTTTCTTCTATTTAGAGTCAAGTTAGTGTTTTGTGTCTTTGTTTGAGGCCTAATGTCAAGCAGAGGTGTGTGTAACTGCACTGCTCTGTTATATGTGTGAAATGTGTGCTTCTCTTCAGCATCATCTTCGTCACTGCTGATTCCTTTGTGTCATCATGTGTTGAGAAGAGAGAACAGTTATAACGGAGGAGCAACAGGAAGCCTTGAAATCTGCATCAACAAGGAAGTGTTGGCTCACCAGTGATCCCAGCAGAGCCACTGGTTTGGCTCCAGTTGTTATAGATTCAGTGATGTTGTTGCTACAGATACATGTTAGCATCTTTATTGTAGTAAAGTCTTGTAATGTGAAGCTAGAAACAAGGCAGGAAACAGCTCCATGATCTGATCTTAATGATGTTGTTTTTATTTCTGTCTTTCAGAACTGGATTGAAACTATCAAAGGTCTAAAAACAGCCTCAACCCTCCCAAAGACAAACTTTACACACGTCATCTTTCAGCTACAATCTTTGTTGCAGGGATCTTCTGCCAAACAAGGCTGAGAGAAGATTTCTTACAGCTGTCATGTTGATGCTGTTTCAATCTTTGGGCAAACACACTCATATATTAGGGCTGATATCAGGGCTGCACAAGTTCTTTGTGATCATGAATAATAGAAGTGTGCCTGTTGAAGATCATGTTTCTACATGATTATATGTCCTGTTATTGTTCTGTATTATATTCAGCTTTCAGCATCCTTTCCCAGCCCCTGTTACACCATCCATACAAAGCCAATCTGACTGTGAGCCAATGTGTTTGATAGTTTGTGTTGGATCAATAGATTTGACAGACTTGGTTCTCATCCAGAGGGAAACAGTCCAAATTCAGATCTAATGAAATGATGGAGGCTGTTTCCTACCACGGTGCTAATGTGTGACTAACAAGGCTCATGGTCTCCAGCAGACAAGCGCCTGGAATGAGGTGAGCTGAGTGTTGCTTTGGTGGGTCTGTGCCCACGTCATGCATCAGGATTCATATTGGCAATAGTTCATATCTCTGTTCTTTAGCCTTCATCACAAAGCTGTGAAGGAAAAACAAACATCTAACAGGATTTGATGGATGCAAAGTCCACTGAGCTCTTTGTCATTTACAAACTTGTCCAACCAACAAGAGCACAGATGAAAAACACAGTGACACTTAAAGGATTTTGCCATATATGAGCATAGATTACTTTCATATAGATTTGCAATGCAGGCTTTTGGTGAGCCGCTGGCTTCTGTCTAATAATCATCTCAGCATTTTACAATAGAATAGCTCTTTATTAGCTCTTCATTTCACACAGTTTACACTGTCAAACACTATGTGTGGACCTCAGCTAACAATAGGCTCCATTTAAGTCTGGACTACATGCTTTTATATTGAGGCAGATTTTTACCTGTTTTTATTCCATCAGCAGCTCAACATCATGAGCAGCTTTGACATAAAGACATCAAACTCAAGCTGACTTTAAACTGGATCTACTTTTAATACAGGGGCTCAAAAACAACTAACATCTTTATTATATATCAGGACAGAAAGTCATTTCATCTCAAATGGAAAACAGCTTTATTTGGAATAATCAGCACTATCAACTGGTTTGGGATCTGCACCAGTTTCATGTCTTTACAGCTTCTCCAACAAAGTTCCTGTAAAATCAGCATCTTTATTGGTTTGATAGTGATTGATTATTCAGTCCCAATCTGCTGTCATCTAAAGAACAAAATGATGTTTCTATGAGTCAAAAAGCTCCAGATGTTGTTCACAAAGAAAACAAAGATTAGGAAGTTAAACACAAAGTGTTTGGAGCCAAAATGTTCCCAAGCTGCTCTTTTTGAAATGGCAGAGGTACAGTGGTGTCTAACAGCACACTGTGGAAGGCAAACATGTTCTTGTTGGATGAAACTTCATGAATCCTTTGTAGATTTGAGCTTTTGGAGCCTTTCTTTTCTCTTCAGGTGTACAGAGGCTGAGGAGGCAGGTGAAGCAGGTGGAGCTGTTGTAATGCTGGCAGAGGGTGTGTCTTAGTAACTCTGTGAGGTAGAACTGGATCCAACATTGTGGATGTGTTGATGTTGGAGCCATTAAGATTCTCTGCACACTGTAGGATTTCCCTTTGATTCACTGCGGGGGCATTTTGGAGTCTGTCAATGAAACTCTTCATATTTGTGTTTGACACCAGTTTATAGAAACAGACAAATGTGTCATGCTTTTGTTGGGCCTCCACAAATATACACATTTGTTCATTGGTTGGACTTTTTGGAAGGAGACACATTGAAAACTATGTAAATAAGATCTTGTTGTTTCCTGTGGATCCGACACAGAGAGTGGACTTCAGACAGAAAGCGTGGAAGAGATTTTAGAGGCCATGTGTGGCAACAGGAAGTTTCTGTATGTTTGCTGATCTTCCATGTGGAAAACAACACGTGATGTTTGTGAAGTTCTACAATGATCATTGTTCTGACAGCATTTTGAGTGGGAACAGTTCAAACTGGGAGTAGTGGGAGTTATTTACTGATTGAAACAAGCTGAATGTTTCTGTGCACGATGAAGATCAGCAGCTCAGCTGATCAATGAATTGACATCTATCAGTCATTTCATGAGATGAAGTCATCAGCAGACATTTGTTCTAACTGTGTGATAAATGTCAGAACGTCAGGGCTCTGCTTTAGTCACTACTTGATGATCATTGGCTCATTGTTGAATCACGTGGCCCAGTCTGACCTCTGACCCTTTGCTGCAGGTCTTCTGTGTTATCTCCACTTTCATGTCTGATCTTCTGCTGTATCGTCCAAAATAAACATCTGAATCATTTCCAACACTTCAGCAGATCTTTAGTTTGGGCAGCACAGTACAAAATAAGACATATTGTACTATACTGCCCACTTCCTGATCTTATTGGATCTGTGTGTGAGGTTGGTGAAGGAAACACATGTTTACTGAGTGAATCGCTGCCATTAGGAACTAGTTTTTATATCACAGCCTAGAAATCACACAGGACCATTTCTGCAAGTGAAAAGTCCTAATTGGAGGAAAATCATTGTGTAGTTTGTGCGACTGTTGTTTGTAAATGAAGAATTGTCCCAACTACTGCTGACCTTTGACCTTTTCTTTAGGTGCACAGAGGAGTCTGTGGAAACATCCTGAGGCAGTGCTACAGATGTCTTCAAATAAAGTGGTGTATTATCCATGTTTTCTATGGATCACATCAACATCCTGATCTAACAAGCCCCCTTTTTGTGGATTTTAGAGCCTCTGACTTTTGCTGCGTCTGCGTCTCATTTCAAGCACAAGAGCAAGAAGTGGATGAAGAAATGGGGCGAGTGGGGTCAGTGTGGTGCATGTCAGCTGTGCTCATGCTTTCACAAAGAACATGTGTATTCATTGGCAGCATTAAGGTGCACTTTAGTCTTCATAATAATAAAGTATTGTGACTTTCTTATTGTGAATCCTCACAGTCATGTTGCAGCTCTGCTTTGCTTTAAGAAAATGTTCTACCAGGATGTTACTTTCCTAAACGTGTTCTCCAAATGTTCCCAAAGACTTTGTTCTAAGTAGTTCTACATGATGAAACATTCACACTAAGTTTAAGAAGGACACACAAACACCATCTGTCCTTTCATCATGTGTACAAACGTGTTCAGATGTCAAATGTACCGTGAATGGATGCAAATGTGGATCGTTCCAATAAAATGAGACAGTTTTGTAAGTGGATCCCAGTTTGAAGTTCATTGAAACCTATAAGAACATGTTATTCAAACCAACTTTATCCAACAGGAAGAAGCATCAGGGGAACAGGAAACATTCAAACATGTTTACTGTAAGAACTGCACAAAGGAAGGAAACACAATCCTACACACGAGCACTTTAAAATGGACATTTAGCTTTTCAAACATCAGGGAGTGCTGCAATAACAACACTGTGCCCATTCTGATCAGACTGAAAGATTTATAGAGATTTATCCATGTGCTGGAAAAGAATTTGATATCAACATATATGCAGATTAGTAGGAGCATTTTCTTCAAATTGATTTAGAGTTCAGTACTAGGAATATGTAGAATTAACATCTGTGTACATGACGAGTGATGAAAACTTTCAAAGGACGTCAGAATTGGTGTCTCTATCTGTGACTGTCCCAGAGGAACCTACCTGAGGGATTATTAAAGATCTGTCTATCTAGAAAGACTTGCATTGATTCACAGTGTACAATTCTTTCTAATCTATGAACATCTTCCTCCAAATCCTGTTTCTGCTGCATCAGAAGGGCTCAAACCTCCTGCTGTTGTCTGCTGGACCATCGATTCTACTTTATGATGATCTTCAAAGATAAAAACGTGAGTTTATTTGTGAACTCTGTGAAATGATGTTTAGTTTGAACCAATCCTGTGTCAGCTGCAGCCACATCATTGCCACGCATACAAATGGCTGCGTTCCTGTTTAGACCTGCTGGCTGTCAGTGGGCTTCATTCCATTTCAGACTGCCGGTGGTCGCTGTGATCTAAACTCAACATGGCTCCTGTGTTAGAAGAGCCTCTGATTTTAAATTTGCACATTGAATAGTTTCTTTGCAACACTATGGAGCTACCAGCCCAGTATATGTAGCCCACAGTAGATGGAGTTATCAAGCTGCACTGACAAACATCAGGACTCATGTGATCCCTACATGTGGACCTTTCTATGGAAGCCCGTTTCCGCCACTAAAAAAAAAAAAAAAAACGATACTTAACTCGAAATTTCGAGTTATCTTTCTCGAAATTTCGACTTATTTTCTCGAAATTTCGAGTTACTAAGTCGAAATTTCGACTTAGCAACTCGAATTTTCGACTTAGTAACTTGAATTTTCGACTTAGTAACTCGAAATTATGAGAAAAATAACTCGAAATTTCGAGTTAGCTCTGCCAATCAGTAATCTACGTGAATGACGTCATTTCCTTGTTACCCGGAAGCTGAATCCCTCAGCTACAAATGCTACAGTTATGCTAACAGTATTACAGATACGGATCATGAATTCACACATTGCTGAGTATTTTAACCGTGGCTTCACAAATGAGGAGATTCTTGCGTTATTAGCTGAATCACATGACATTACTATCAGCCTTTGTACACTTGAAAGGATTTTACACAACAACCGACTTTGGTGCAGAAAGAACAAAACAGAGGTGGGAGAGGTGGCAGCTTTTATACAAGCACAACTGGCAGCCTCAGGACAGTGTCATGGGTATCGTTGGATGCACCAGAAGTGTTGGATGAATGGCATTGTTACTGACAGAGAAACCGTTCGTCTTCTGCTCCGTTTATTCGATGGAGAAGGTGTGGATTTGAGGTCACGAAGACGACTGCGGAGGCGAGTGTATCATAGCAGAGGCCCCAACTATGTGTGGCATATCGACGGCTACGATAAGCTGAAGCCATTTGGGATTGCAATCAGTGGATGCATTGACGGCTTTTCAAGGAGTGTAATATGGCTAGACGCTTACAAGACAAATAATGACCCGAGAGTAATTGCTGGCTACTTCATGGATGCCGTGATTCAACAAGGTGGTTGCCCTGATCGAGTGAGATTAGATCTAGGAACAGAAAACGTCCATGTGGCTCACATGCAACAATTTTTGCACTTTACAGACAATGAACCAGAAAGAGAGCACGTCATATTTGGAGCAAGTACAGGAAATTAACGCATTGAAAGATGGTGGCTCATCTTACGAAGCCAGTGTATCCAGTACTGGATTGAACTATTTGACAAACTACGAGAGGATGGCCACTTCTCAGACTCTTTCTTGGACAAATCATTGGTCCAGTTCTGTTTTCTTCACATTATACAGGTGAGTTTACATAGGTGATTGTGTAAATGACATGTAGTGTAACTGTTTAATTTGTAACAACTCACACAGCCTTTGCATATTATAGAAACATCAGATATATAAAAGTACACGTGAAAAGTAGAGTGCTTTTAAAAAAACACAAAACAGTTTTGTTAAAAAAAAATTGCACACATATATATCAAGGAACACAATTATACAGTATAACACATTGATGATTTATATGTGTGTAGGCCTGTCTCAGTACTCAGTTTAGCATTTTTGGTGGGCCAAAACTAAGTAAATAAGTATTTGTCTGTCCATGGTGTGTGTGTGTATGTATGTGTGTATATATATCTATATATCTATCTATATATATATATTAGGGGTGCAACGATACTCGTATCGATATTGAACCGTTCGATACAGTGCGTTCGGTTCGGTCCGCATGTGTATCGAACAATACAACATTTTTAATTTATTTTATCAACTTTTCTTCTGACGATGCTGTGTTGAGAGCTCGGTGGATCTGCGTTCGACTACTCCGCCTAGGCTGCACTGTCGAGCGCAGATCCACTGAGCGCAGCGCAAGCTAGCAAGACAGAAGCTAAGCTCATTGCAACATGGCAAATTGAACCTCCCCCGCCCGCATTCAGATCTGGCTTTTGGAACTATTTTGGTCTTCATGTGAAGCATGACCCTGAAGGTAAGCGTGTCATCGACAAAAGTAAAACAGTATGTCGGATGTGCCACGCAATGCTCAATTACACTGGTGGGAACTACTGCGTTAGCGCAGTTAGCTTGTTAACGTGTTGACTCCGTCCAGCCCCACGTACCGGTCGATCCGCGGTAGCTCGTTAACGGAGATTTGCCGTGTTGTGGTGTTAACATCATTTCAGATTAAGCTGACAGCACTAGTGGGAACACAATGAATATGACTGCACATTTACGCCGACATCATCCTAGTGCAAAGACAAGTGGAAGCAGACAAAAACAACAAGCACGCATGCTACAGACTTTACCCGAGTCATTTAGACAGCTGTTAGCACATGATTCTCCTTATGGGGACCTGATATGTTTAATATGCTGCTGGGAATATAGCCCAGAAGAAGCGTATAGTATAGCTTTTATTTTGGAAAGAGCCATTTCTCTGTAATAAACTCTTTTCCAAAGATGAGGGATTTCTCGATCAGATAGATTTATTTTTTTATTAGTTTGTTGTTTCAGCAACATTAGATTTAAAAACTGTAATTTTGAGTTGAAATATATATTTATAATTTTAATAAATGACAAATTAAATAAGCATGAACATTTTTTTGTATCGAAAAAATATCGAATCGTGACACCAAAGTATCGAACCGAACCGTGAATTTTGTGTATCGTTGCACCCCTAATATATATATATATATATATATATATATATATATATATACACACACACACACACACACACACGTATACCCGCTTAAGTCCCATTTGGGGTCACATATCTTTACTCCCACCCTTTGGGGACACCACTTTCTGTATGGTTTAGAAGCAAGCCGGTAACTGAGTTTTACTCCTCCAAGACCACAGAAATAAAAAAATCACTTGAGATTTTCATTTTAAGCAACTTTTGTCCAAACAGTATTTTTACCCTCCCATTGGGGACTGGGAATGTTTAATGTCCCCTTTGGGGTCTTCAGCGATACACAGATAAACAAACTATTTTATGTCACTTTTGGGGACCTTACTTCCATTTGGGGTCTTCAGCAACACACACACACACAAACTATTTTTGCAAATTTTGGGGACCTTACTTCCATTTGGGGTCTTCAGCAACACACACATAAATACACAAACTATTTTATGTCAGTTTTGGGGACCTTACTGTCATGTGTAGGCTGTGTGGAGGCAGGAATGGTAGTAGGAGGACCCAAAGTACAGACACTCGGAGGCAAAACATGAACTCAAATACAGCTTTAATGCTAAACTCAAAAAGTAACAAATTAAGGAATAAAAAATAAACTTACACTGGCAAACGGCCAGAACACACAGCAAGATGAGGGTAGATCGCGACACGGACACAGAGAAACAGGGCTTAAATACACAGAGGGAGCAATCAGGGAATGAGTAACAGGAGGGAAACACAGCTGGGGCAAATCAGGCCTAACGAAACAAGGGAAGCAAAACCAGATACATTAACATAAGACACGGACTTTCAAAGTAAAACAGGAAACATAACACAGACTGAACTTACAGACAGACTCACAGGCAGGCACTACAACAGAGAGACATGGGACCAGGGCAGACAGACACTGAGTGGATATACCAGACAGGGGAGACAGCAACTAAGGATTACACTGAGACAAAAACAAAAAGACAGAACTCTAACAAAGAAACCAAAGACTATTATATTATTTATCATTTCTAAACTCAAAACCATGGGTCAACGACCCAGGCATCCTAACACTTACTTCCCTTTGGGGTCTTCAGCAATACACACATACACAAGTTATTTTATGTCAGTTTTGCGGATATTACTTCCCTTAAAGTACAATGTAAGGTTAACTACCCAATCTAACAATAATCTAAACAATAATTAAGGTCTCTATTTATCTTGAAGAAATCAAAACTATGTCCATTGTCTCAGCCATAGAACAATTTAAATTTTTGACTGCATTTATTACTACTGTGTTGTTTTGGGAGTATACATGCACATCATTAATGCAGAGAAACTTGGGGAAAAAATCATCCGTACTATTGAGTGTTTGTTACCAGCAAATTGTAAGGCAAGAACTTTGCTTCCAAATATGTTCACTGGGAAGAAGTCCCTGGTCCCCTGTCTTCATCTTGATCTGTTTTCTTATTCTATTGTGTTTTTGTTGCCTCCATACCTGAAAGAAGACACTCAATCTCATTCCTTGAGGAATCCGGATTTTGCAGATCTTTTTTTTTTTTTTTACGTTTCAGGCATTTCTCATGATGCTGCTTCAGCTTGGTTAGCCCTGAGTAGATAAAAATAAGTTAAATAGGCAAACATTAGACAGTTAACCTAGTTTTTATATTCTATTTAAATGAAAAAAGAAATTTCAAATTTCAACTATGAATTGTTAACACAGATAATTTGTACACAATTACTAAGGGTTCATTTCATTTGCAGAAACTATCCAAACTTTGAAGCAAACCTATCATAAAAGATTTAATTTAATTATTAATAAACACACTTCTTTAACCTACATTAGAACCAATCAAAATATCCTTTACCTCAAAGCACCAATAAGTACAGTATTAAAGATCTGTGAGTGATAAGACAAGCTGTATAATTTTAGAATGGATTTCTTAATTTTAGTTTTCACTGATGTTACGAGTAGATTTAACATGAATAACAAATAGACGAGAGACAATTGAAAACTGCCAAAAAAGATGACTCTTATGACTTCTGGGGACATTTCTAACAAAAATGCACTGCATTAACCTGAATGAGGACAATCAAAAGGATATACATAAATGAAATTGAATTGGTATAGTACCAGAGTACAGTGATCATTAACTGATGGTCATTAACGATCAGTGACCATTAACCATTAACTGATCTCAAAGGTAGATTAACACTAAATACAGAAATATACCTCCATTTAAAAATTGCAAAAACATATACAACTATAGTCATTAGTATGCCGTATAGTTATGACTTCTGGGGACGTTTCTAACACAAATACACTCCGCTTTAACCTAAATGGGGACAGTCAATGGGAAACTTTCCTTAGGGAACTGGTAAATACAATGAATATGATTATTAAATATTTGCTTATGTTAAAGTATGTGTAATGATTTGGGGGATGGATTGCTTTATCTTAGTCCTCATTCTTATTGGTATTTGTTTCATATTTTCAAATCTTAGACATAATGAAGGGTTTTACAACATAACTCTTCAGTGTGGTGATCATTGAAGGAAGAGCTTCATGAATGTATACATGAAGTTCTTGAACTTCATGTCTACATTTATACAGAAAAAAAGTACATGATACTATTTTGTTTTAAAAAATACAAAGCATATCCAACTATAGTCATTAATATGCCATATTCTTTTGACTTCTGGGGACATTTTTAAACACAAATACACTCCGCTTTAACCTAAATGGGGACATTCAATGGGAAACTTTCCTTAGGGAACTGGTAAATACAACCCAGATTATTAAACATCTGCATATGTTAAGGTATGTGTAACTACTTTTCGGATGGATTGCTTTATCTTAGTCCTCATTCTGATTGGTATTTGTTCCGTATTTTTAAATCTTAGACATAAATGAAGGTTTTTTTTTTAACATAACCCTTGCTTGAGTGTGGGGATCATTGATAAATTGTTTACAGACTTCATGGATAGATTTATACTGAAAAAGGAACATGATACTATTTTTAGAAAAAAAAATCCCAAAACATATCCAAGTAGTCATTAGTATGCTGTATGCTTATGACTTTTGGGGACGTTTTTAACACAAATACACTCCACTTTAACCTAAATGGGGACGTTCAATGGGAAACTTTCCTTAGGGAACAATGAACTCTGATTATTAAACATCTGCATATCTTGAGGTATGTGTAACTATTTTTCATGACTTACACCAACAAAGTGATCATTAAGTACTTGATTTGTTTGTATGCCTGCCAAAAGGACAAATCAGAAAAGCTGATAACCGTCTTTGTACTGTTGTTTTCTTCACTCCACGGCCTCTTGACCTTCACACAGGGTTTCTCTACAAATAAGACAAAACACAATGTGGACGGTTAACTTTACAACACATATGCAACTGTAGATTTTATTAGAAACTGGGTTCTGCTTGTATATATTTGCAGGAAATGCCTAACCCAACTGTAGGCTGAATGGTTTACTCAAAAATTTGTACCCAAGATATGTAGTAAGCACTTTAAAATTTAGTATTTTAAAGATTACAGAAACATGGGATCAATTATTGAGTAATGTACTTACAAAATGAAACAACAGCCAATTGACTTTGATACATTTTGTTTTCACAGCTACTTATTGCATCTAGGCAAATCAGATACTAACTAGTTACTGCTGGTAAAATAATTCACCGTAAAACTATTTTTGTAAAAAAACAAAAACAAACTGTCAGACTTTAATAATTTGCAATTGTCTTAAATAAGGCAAATATTATAATATCTGATCAATCATGATTATTGAGAAGTGTACTGAAACAGGCTGGTTTTTCAAAAGAAGATAAAACTATAATATTGAAAAAATATGAAGTATCTGAAGTATTTGAAGCCTAATCCTGAAAGTAGAGATAGTGTCTGTCTCCTGAATCCAAACTGGAAGCTGGTTCCATAGAAGAGGGGCCTGAAAACTGAAGGCTCTCCCTCCCATTCTACTTTTAAATACTCTAGGAACAACAAGTAGGCCTGCAGTGCCAGAGCGAAGTGCTTTAATAGGGTGATATGGTACTACAAGGTCATTAAGGTCATTGATTATTGATTATTGTTGCCTCCAAGGTGAGTCTTATTTTAACACTAAAACATAGCAGCCAAAGAGACAACACATAAACACACTTTCAATTGTTGGAAGGCACAAATATAACACACTATACAAAGACTTACATTTTGTATAAGCATGTACATTATTTGCTTTGAATAGCCAAATGAATACTACATGATAGCCTTGATGTTCCACAGAAAACATTGTCTGAAGCCCACTTCAGCAGCAGAGCGCCAGGCCTTCTGTCCAGTTATGTTTGACAGTGAAAAACAAACGTGAGGAATTAGACAAACGAGGCTAAACAGAGCACGCTGCTCAGCTGGGTCATGCTGATGTGCGGCTACACCAGTAAATATACTGGACGGACAGACGCCGCTCAGTCACTGAAACATCGACACCACCATAAAACTCCATGTTGGCATAAACACGTGGGAACGTTTATATTTGATGGATAAAGGAGGACGATGATTTCAGTCATTTTGGATTGTAAACACTTTAAGACAAGGAAAGCCGTTTCCTTTACACATTTTGAAATGCTAACTTGATAGATGTTATAGCTGGGCGACTGAGGTTGGGTTTTAACAAAAGATTAAAGCGCTCGGAGTATAAGTGCCTTTCGACTAAATCTAGGCTAAAACTGTGACTTAAAAAGGGAAAAAAACCAGTCTAGCTATAAAATGCCTTAAAGAGATACCCCAAATAAAACGGTACAAACCACAGTTTGGCCGCTTGTTAGCTTTAATAAAGTTTGTGAACAATTAAAAAGCATTCCACTAAGCTGCCTTGTTAAAAGCCTGGAACTCACACAGGTCTGCAACCAAAACACTGCATAGGATTTTTCATTATAGATTTTTACTCACTGAAACTGACAAAAATCTCTAACTTCAGGTTTTCTTGCAAAAATCATGTTTTTACTGTAATCAAGCGTACATTTTTCCCTTTTGAACTGAAATCCAGATCCAATAATAAATTCTTACGTTAATTTTATATTTCTAAGAGCGAGACTGAAGAGAAATACAGATAGAAAATGCCAGGAATTGAGGGGGAGGGGACGGTAGGTTTGGCATAAAATTTAGTGTTAAACATATCACGAAGGAATCGGTTTTTGTCCCTCTGTTCAATTATAAGAAAAATTATGCACAAATATAGATTGAGACGAACTTTATGCATTGTTCAAAAAAAAAAGTATATTTACTGGCGTGTCATTAAGTTTAAAAAATTAAACTTAATGTAAGATACCTTTTTCTTTCGTTTCTTAGAAAGACAGCATTTGAACAGTTTTCATATAGTAAAAATGTGAAATCTTACCTGCAGAAAGCTTGCTTTGCAGTCTTCAGAGCTCCACTTAAACGGCTACTCCGACTGTGGACTGAATGACGTCACATGCCCTGCAAAAGTTTGCAAGCTGCAGTGCAGGTGCGCGGGGGGAGGGGGAGGGTCACTGGTGGAGCAGCAGAGAGAGCCAAAGTTTTCTCCTCAGCTCTGACTCTCAAACCTGATTTACAGGCTACAATATATGAAATAAAGGAAGCCTGACATTTATTTTAACTACAGTTTAGTACACATTATGAAATAACAAAAGAAAATTTATCTAAAGTAAGATTTAGTTTTACAGCCTAATTTAACTTTATATATATCAGTAGTGGAAAGAGCCATTACCATATTATTTATTTATTTTACACACACACACACTAAACAGCTATATTACATACACCTTGCTAGTCCTGGTTTGGACTGTCTTTTGCCTTCAGACCTGCCAAAGTGCTGGAAACATTCACCCGCCCCTCCCCCACTGCAGCAGCTATGGGGGAGGTGCAGGGCATCAGTTAAGTTGGGAGCAGAGTGAGCTACAATTCTCTGCTCAGCTCCTGATTCAGGCTTATTGTACAGGCCTGAAGACATGAAACAAAGGAACCCTGACATTTTTTACTACAATTTAGTACACATTATAAAAGCACATACTAAGATTTATCTAAAGTAAGATTTAAATTTACAGCCTAATTTTACTTTATATACATCAGTAGTGGAAAAGTACTTAGTATTTATCTAAAATTATTATTACCACAGGGGAAAAAATACATATATATATACACACACAGTGGACTCATGGCGAGCCCTTCAGGAGGCGAAATGATGCAATTTAATGCAAAATAGGTATTTCATCTGCTATGATGTGAAAGCCAGATATTTCATAGATGAAACTTTGAAATATCTGGCTTTTGATGATGATCAAACATTATTTTTTCTGTATAAGCATTTTTATAGTAGCTTAGTGTAACTAGTTTGAAAATAATGACAGAAGGCTGTGGACAGTTATGTTCTTTCTGAATGGAAAACAGAAATACGCATAAGATGCTGAGTACTTGTTGGCCCTTTTGCCTTTGCTCTGTGCTCCGTCTCATCCCAAAACATCTCCAATGGAATTGGGTTAGGTGACTGTGGAGGCCATCTGGTAGGCACTCCATCACTCTCCTTCTGGGTCACAGAGCCCTTACACAGTCTGGAGGTGTGTTTGGGGTCATTGTCCCGTTGAAAAATAAATGATGGTGCAACTAAACTGGTGTCACCAGCAAAGCATACTTAGCTGATTGGTTGTTGCCATAATATGTATTTTAACAGTAGTCAAATAGGGCTGTCAGCTGTGCACCAACCTGACTTCTGGACAACACAACTGATGGCCCAAACCCCATAAAGATGGAAAGAAATTCCACAAATGAACCCTGACAAAGTACACCTGTGAGTTGAAACCATTTCAGGTGACTACATCATGAAGCTCACTGAGAGAAGGCCAAAGGTTTGCAGCGCTGTCAACAAAGCAAAGGGTGGAATCTAAAATATAAAACATATTTAGAGTTATATATCAGCTATCTCTTTCCTATATAATTCCATATATATTGCTTCATATATTTGATGTCTTCAGTTTGTATGTACAATGTAGAAAGTATGTCTGTGAAGGTTCTCAGTCATCCAGGTCATCGTAGTCAAAGGAGTTGCAAAGAAAAGCGTCTGGACTTCTTTAAGTTGCTTGAAGACGTTTCACCTCTCATCCGAGAAGCTTCTTCAGTTCTAAGGTCAAATGGCCGAGAGTCCCAGATTTAAACCAAGTGGGAGTATATCCCCCCAAAGAGGGACAAAGGACCCCCTGGTGATCCTCTAATCACATGAGCCAAGGTGTGAAAGTGGGTGTGGGACCTAATCAGCCAGGGTTTCGGGTGTGCTCATTGTGAAACCTGGCCCCACCTTGTCATGTGAATTCCTGAGGTCAGATGGCCCAAGATGTGAGTGGTCATTAAGGCTTCTGGGGAGGGAACTCAAAACTGGATTATAGATGGCAGACAGTTGATGTCGTAAACCACCGCCTCTGTTCAAAGATGGTCGCTCACAGTGGACATAGATGGCCTCTTTCACTCCTCTTTCAAACCATCTGTCCTCTCTGTCCAAAATGTGAACATTGGCATCCTCAAAAGAGTGTCCTTTATCCTTAAGATGCAGATGGACTGCTGAGTCTTGTCCTGTGTAGGTGGCTCTTCTATGTAGAAAGTAGTAAAAATAGAGATCTGATGGAAACTGTGCTACTATTCGAAGACAAAGAAAGAGGAAAGGGGAGAAGCGTGTTAGGAGTCGAAGAGAAGGACAGGCAGGAGCGTGGAGGTACTATGACTGGCAAAGGGAGAGAGCTGGCTGATATGAATGGAGAGAAGGAAGGTAGATTTACTGTGTGTGCAGGAGACGAGGTTGAAGGTTGGATGTCAGAAGACAAAGAGGAATTCTGCAGTTAGTTTGATAAAGTGGTAGAGAGTGTTGATTGGAGCAGACGTCAGTAGCCATGTAGGTGAAGGAAAGAGAGATAATGATGAGGTGTTAGATAGGTATGGTGTTAAGCAGAGAAATGCAGAAGGTCAAAATTAGGAAGAATGGAAATGGCTGGGGTGAACTCATACTTCAAGAAGAAGGAGGAACATAAGGTGACGTAGAAGAGTGGATGAAAGTGCACACAGGTGGCTTACATCCTAAACAGAAGGGTCAGTCTGAAAGAGATAGGAGACTGCAAGGTGGTGTCAGGAGAGAATGTAGCCATGCAACATTGGACACTAGTCTGGAGGATGACTTTGGACGTCAAGAAGAGGAAGAGAGTGAAGGCAGAGACAAGAACTAAATGGTGGAAGCTGAAGAAGGAAGAATGTTCTGCAGTTGTTAGTTCAGGGAGGAGTAGAGACATTCTCTGGGTGAAAGGGAAGAGTTACCAGATGACTGGGAAAATAAAACTGAAATGGTGAGAGAAAGGCAAAGAAGGTGTTTGGTGTATCTTTTGGAGAAAGAAAAGAGGACAAGGAGACTTGGTGGTGGATTGGACACTTTCCTGTAGTTCCTCAAAGGAATAGCTAAGAGAAAGTGCGGTAGTCAGGGAGATGGAGAAAGTAGACAGGAATACTGGGAGGCCAGGCCTACTGCAAGGATAGAGGTGGCAAAGGAAAAAGCTTATACTGAGTTGTATGTGAGGCTGGACACTAAGGAAGGAGAACAGTACTTGTATCAATTAGCTAGACAGAGATTGAGCTGAAAAGGATGTGCAGCAGGTAAGGGTGATTAAGGTTAAAGATGGTGAAGAGAGTGTGTTGAGAAGATGGAAGTATTCTCTCATTGTCGTCATTAACAAAGACATTAATGAAGACATTAATGAAGACAGAAAATGAGGACAGATGGAGGAAAGTTAGCGAATCAGGAAGTGCAGGGGATTAGTAAGGAGGAAGTGAGGGCAGCTATGAAGAGAGAAAAGGCAGTTGGTCCACATGACATATCTGTGGCAGTATGGAGATGTTGAGGAGAGAGGACTTTTTAACCAGATTGTATACAGTGTGTTATGTAGACACAATTTGTAGCTCACTACTAAAGCAGGGTTATAGTGGTTTTTCAGATTCAGTCTCCTATTTGTAGGGATATTTTGGTAAAATATGGTGGTAACACTAAATGGAAAGCAGCCCCTCAAGACCTTAAATAATTTTTTAAACTGAATGGTCTAAAAAAGTTACTGATATGCTGATTATTAAACATTTGCTTATGTTAAAGTATGTATAATGATTTGGGGGAGGGATTGCTTTATCTTAGTCCTCATTCTTATTGGTATTTGTTTCATATTTCCAAATCTTAGACATAATGAAGGGTTTTACAACATAACACTTACTTGAGTGGGGTGATCATTGATAAATTGTTCTTGAACTTCATGTATGGAGTTATACAGAAAATAGGGACATGACACTATTTAAAAAAAAATATACAAAAACATATCCAACTGTAGTCATTAGTATGCCATATAGTTATGACTTTTGGGGACGTTTTTAACACAAATACCCTCCGCTTTAACCTAAATGGGGACATTCAATGGGAAACTTTCCTTAGGGAACTGGTAAATGCAATGAACTCTGATTATTATATATTTGCTTATGTTAAAGTATGTGTAATGATTTGGGGGAGGGATTGCTTTATCTTAGTCCTCATTCTTATTGGTATTTGTTTCATAGTTCCAAATCTTAGACATAATGAAGGGTTTTACAACATAACACTTACTTGAGTGGGGTGATCATTGATAAATTGTTCTTGAACTTCATGTATGGAGTTATACAGAAAATAGGGACATGACACTATTTAAAAAAAAATATACAAAAACATATCCAACTGTAGTCATTAGTATGCCATATAGTTATGACTTTTGGGGATGTTTTTAACACAAATACACTCCGCTTTAACCTAAATGGGGACATTCAATGGGAAACTTTCCTTAGGGAACTGGTAAATGCAATGAACTCTGATTATTAAACATTTGCTTATGTTAAAGTATGTGTAATGATTGGGGGATGGATTGCTTTATCTTAGTCCCTATTCTGATTGGTATTTGTCCCATATTTTTAAATCTTAGACATAATGAAGGTTTTTTTTTTAACATAACCCTTGCTTGAGTGTGGGGATCATTGATAAATTGTTTACAGACTTCATGGATAGATTTATACTGAAAAAGGGAAATGATACTATTTTTAGAAAAAAAATCCCAAAACATATCCAAGTATAGTCATTAGTATGCCGTATGCTTAGGACTTTTGGGGACGTTTTTAACACAAATACACTCCGCTTTAACCTAAATGGGGAGATTCAATGGGAAACTTTCCTTAGGGAACTGGTAAATATAACGAACTCGGATTATTAAACATCTGCATATGTTAAGGTATGTGTAATGATTTGGGGGAGGGATTGCTTTATCTTAGTCCTTATTCTGATTGGTATTTGTTCCGTATTTCTAAATCTTAGACATAATGAAGGTTCTTTTTTTAACATAAGCCTTGCTTGAGTGTGGGAATCATTGATAAATTTTTTACAGACTTCATGGATAGATTTATACTGAAAAAGGAACATTATACTTTTTTTAGAAAAAAAATCCCAAAACATATCCAAGTATAGTCATTAGTATGCCGTATGCTTAGGACTTTTGGGGACGTTTTTAACACAAATACACTCCACTTTAACCTAAATGGGGACATTCAATTGGAAACTTTCCTTAGGGAACTGGTAAATGCAACAAACTCGGATTATTAAACATCTGCATATGTTAAGGTACAGTATGTGTAACTAATTTTCGGATTGATTTCTTTATCTTAGTCCTCATTCTGATTGGTATTTGTTCCGTATTTTTAAATCTTAGACATAATGAAGGATTTTACAACAATAACCCTTACTTGAGGGGGGTGATCATTGATAAATTGTTTATTGACTTTATAGGTAGATTTATACAGAAAAAAGGAACATGATAACATTTTTTTTAAAATCCAAAAGCATATCCAACTATAGTCATTAGTATGCCATATAGTTATGACTTTTGGGGACGTTTCTAACACAAATACACTTCGCTTTAACATAATGGGGACATTCAATGGGAAACTTTCCTTAGGGAACTGGTAAATGCAATGAACTCTGATTATTAAATATTTGCTTATGTTAAAGTATGTGTAATGATTTGGGGGAGGGATTGCTTTATCTTAGTCCTCATTCTTATTGGTATTTGTTTCATAGTTCCAAATCTTAGACATAATGAAGGGTTTTACAACATAACACTTACTTGAGTGGGGTGATCATTGATAAATTGTTCTTGAACTTCATGTACGGAGTTATACAGAAAATAGGGACATGACACTATTTAAAAAAAATATACAAAAACATATCCAACTGTAGTCATTAGTATGCCATATAGTTATGACTTTTGGGGACGTTTTTAACACAAATACACTCCGCTTTAACCTAAATGGGGACATTCAATGGGAAACTTTCCTTAGGGAACTGGTAAATGCAATAAACTCTGATTATTAAACATTTGCTTATGTTAAAGTATGTGTAATGATTGGGGGATGGATTGCTTTATCTTAGTCCTTATTCTGATTGGTATTTGTCCCATATTTTTAAATCTTAGACATAATGAAGGATTTTACAACAATAACCCTTACTTGAGGGGGGTGATCATTGATAAATTGTTTATTGACTTTATAGGTAGATTTATACAGAAAAAAGGAACATGATAACATTTTTTTTAAAATCCCAAAGCATATCCAACTATAGTCATTAGTATGCCATATAGTTATGACTTTTGGGGACGTTTCTAACACAAATACACTTCGCTTTAACATAATGGGGACATTCAATGGGAAACTTTCCTTAGGGAACTGGTAAATGCAATGAACTCTGATTATTAAATATTTGCTTATGTTAAAGTATGTGTAATGATTTGGGGGAGGGATTGCTTTATCTTAGTCCTCATTCTTATTGGTATTTGTTTCATAGTTCCAAATCTTAGACATAATGAAGGTTTTTACAACATAACACTTACTTGAGTGGGGTGATCATTGATAAATTGTTCTTGAACTTCATGTACGGAGTTATACAGAAAATAGGGACATGACACTATTTAAAAAAAAATATACAAAAACATATCCAACTGTAGTCATTAGTATGCCATATAGTTATGACTTTTGGGAAAGTTTTTAACACAAATACACTCCGCTTTAACCTAAATGGGGACATTCAATGGGAAACTTTCCTTAGGGAACTGGTAAATGCAATGAACTCTGATTATTAAACATTTGCATATGTTAAAGTATGTGTAATGATTGGGGGATGGATTGCTTTATCTTAGTCCTTATTCTGATTGGTATTTGTCCCATATTTTTAAATCTTAGACATAATGAAGGTTTTTTTTTTAACATAACCCTTGCTTGAGTGTGGGGATCATTGATAAATTGTTTACAGACTTCATGGATAGATTTATACTGAAAAAGGGAAATGATACTATTTTTAGAAAAAAAAATCCCAAAACATATCCAAGTATAGTCATTAGTATGCCGTATGCTTAGGACTTTTGGGGACGTTTTTAACACAAATACACTCCGCTTTAACCTAAATGGGGAGATTCAATGGGAAACTTTCCTTAGGGAACTGGTAAATATAACGAACTCGGATTATTAAACATCTGCATATGTTAAGGTATGTGTAATGATTTGGGGGAGGGATTGCTTTATCTTAGTCCTCATTCTGATTGGTATTTGTTCCATATTTCTAAATCTTAGACATAATGAAGGATTTTACAACATAACCCTTGCTTGAGTGTGGGAATCATTGATAAATTGTTTACAGACTTCATGGATAGATTTATACTGAAAAAGGAACATGATACTATTTTTAGAAAAAAAAATCCCAAAACATATCCAAGTAGTCATTAGTATGCTGTATGCTTATGACTTTTGGGGACGTTTTTAACACAAATACACTCCACTTTAACCTAAATGGGGACGTTCAATGGGAAACTTTCCTCAGGGAACAATGAACTCTGATTATTAAACATCTGCATATCTTGAGGTATGTGTAACTATTTTTCATGACTTACACCAACAAAGTGATCATTAAGTACTTGATTTGTTTGTATGCCTGCCAAAAGGACAAATCAGAAAAGCTGATAACCGTCTTTGTACTGTTGTTTTCTTCACTCCACGGCCTCTTGACCTTCACACAGGGTTTCTCTACAAATAAGACAAAACACAATGTGGACGGTTAACTTTACAACACATATGCAACTGTAGATTTTATTAGAAACTGGGTTCTGCTTGTATATATTTGCAGGAAATGCCTAACCCAACTGTAGGCTGAATGGTTTACTCAAAAATTTGTACCCAAGATATGTAGTAAGCACTTTAAAATTTAGTATTTTAAAGATTACAGAAACATGGGATCAATTATTGAGTAATGTACTTACAAAATGAAACAACAGCCAATTGACTTTGATACATTTTGTTTTCACAGCTACTTATTGCATCTAGGCAAATCAGATACTAACTAGTTACTGCTGGTAAAATAATTCACCGTAAAACTATTTTTGTAAAAAAACAAAAACAAACTGTCAGACTTTAATAATTTGCAATTGTCTTAAATAAGGCAAATATTATAATATCTGATCAATCATGATTATTGAGAAGTGTACTGAAACAGGCTGGTTTTTCAAAAGAAGATAAAACTATAATATTGAAAAAATATGAAGTATCTGAAGTATTTGAAGCCTAATCCTGAAAGTAGAGATAGTGTCTGTCTCCTGAATCCAAACTGGAAGCTGGTTCCATAGAAGAGGGGCCTGAAAACTGAAGGCTCTCCCTCCCATTCTACTTTTAAATACTCTAGGAACAACAAGTAGGCCTGCAGTGCCAGAGCGAAGTGCTTTAATAGGGTGATATGGTACTACAAGGTCATTAAGGTCATTGATTATTGATTATTGTTGCCTCCAAGGTGAGTCTTATTTTAACACTAAAACATAGCAGCCAAAGAGACAACACATAAACACACTTTCAATTGTTGGAAGGCACAAATATAACACACTATACAAAGACTTACATTTTGTATAAGCATGTACATTATTTGCTTTGAATAGCCAAATGAATACTACATGATAGCCTTGATGTTCCACAGAAAACATTGTCTGAAGCCCACTTCAGCAGCAGAGCGCCAGGCCTTCTGTCCAGTTATGTTTGACAGTGAAAAACAAACGTGAGGAATTAGACAAACGAGGCTAAACAGAGCACGCTGCTCAGCTGGGTCATGCTGATGTGCGGCTACACCAGTAAATATACTGGACGGACAGACGCCGCTCAGTCACTGAAACATCGACACCACCATAAAACTCCATGTTGGCATAAACACGTGGGAACGTTTATATTTGATGGATAAAGGAGGACGATGATTTCAGTCATTTTGGAAAATCAAATCTCAGGACGTTCTACATTTCACGGATCACATTAACTCGGTGGACCGACACATCAGATTCACCAGGGAGGATATGAAAAGTGGCAGGTTAGCCTTCTTAGACTGTGAGATTTCCATCAGTAATGGGGGACATCTAAAGGCTGACGTGTACCGTAAACCTACACATACGGATCAGTATCTAAGGTTTGACTCTCATCATCCACTGGAGCACAAACTGGGTGTCATCAGGACGCTACAACACAGAGCGAACACCATCCCCACTGACACAGCGGCCAGGCAAGCAGAAGAACATCACATCAAGAAGGCCCTGAGTAAATGTGGTTATCCCAGCTGGACTTTTGTCAAAGCGGGAAAGGCACCTAAAGAAAGCTCCAGTCGATCCAGGAGAGAAGGACAACCGCTGCCCAGGCGAAAACCTGTAGTGATCCCATATGTGTCAGGAGTATCGGAACAGTTGAGACGCATTTTTTCTAAACACCGTGTCTCTGTGGCTTTTAAACCCCAAAACACGCTGCGCCAAAAACTGGTCCACCCCAAGGATCGGGTCCCCCGACACAAACAGAGTAACATAGTGTACGCTGTTAAGTGCCAGGAGGATTGCCAGGATATATACATCGGGGAAACCAAACAACCTCTAGCGAAGCGGATGGCACAACACAGAAGAGCAACCTCATCAGGCCAGGACTCTGCAGTTTATTTACACCTACAGGCCAGTGGACACTCTTTCAACGATGAGGATGTACACATCCTGGACAGGGAGGAACGCTGGTTTGAGCGCGGAGTCAAGGAGGCCATTTACGTGAAGAGGGAAAGACCATCTCTGAATCGAGGAGGGGGCCTAAGGGTACATCTTTCGCCATCTTACAACGCTATGATTGCAGCCATTCCCCAACTCTCTGTGAATGGTTCTCATGGCCATTGATCAGTGTTCTTTGATCAGTGGGTTTTGGTCAGTGATTGTTGATCAATGGTCATGGGAATTTGCATAATTATGATTAAGGAACTGACCTCACAGCCCATTGTTCCTTCAGTGGGCTGGTTTCAGTCATTATGCAAATGTACTGTTTATAAGGGTTGGGGAAACCTGCAGTCAGCTGAGACTGAAGAAGTCACTTGGATGAGTGATGAAACGTTTCTCCCACAAAACGCTACGTCCAGATGAACAGATTCAACTTTTGGAGATTTACTTTCCTGGATGATTGAGAATGCATCAAGACGTTAAACGCTCTGTATTAGGAGTTTTTTACTCACAGAAGGTGAAATATTAAGACCTTTTAACCTCTCAGCTGTGATTTAAAGGCAACCAGAGTGAACTCTTTCTACACCAGGTCTCACAACAACAGTAACATAGACCAAGTTTAAGTAATAGTTTAATGATACACTAACAATGACATCATTGTTCCAGTAGGAGGCAGTAATACACTAAACTGCATGTGCAGTAGCCCAGTAAGTTACCTGAATATCTCTCTCTCTCTCTCTCTCTCTCTCTCTCTCTCTCTCACACACACACACACACACACACACACACACATATGTGTGTGTGTGTGTGTGTATGTAACAAAGCTACATTAATGGTGTGTAAGCTAAGAAAATCAATGTAGAAGTTAGTTGTGCTTTTGTACATTAACATTTTCATATTGTATGCCTGAAAATGTTTCTTTTGTGCATTTGTTTTCATCTAGGAAGAATTAAATGAAGTTGCTTTGGCCTGGAATGACCACAGAATGCGCCCAGCCCACAACTCCCGAAGTCCTCACGGCCGACCATCTTTTATGTATGCCCTCCCAGACATTTATGGCGCGAGGGACTGTCTCAAACATATCAATATGGACAAAGTTGAAGCCTGCCTTGAAGAATGCGTGTTCAAAGACTTTCCATGTGAAGAGGATGTTTTTCATCTCTGTGTAGAACTCATGTCAGAACATAACCTGGACTTCTCAGATGATGTGTTTCATACAGTGGATCTGTATGTAAAGCTAAGGCAGTTGATGCTTACTGAGTTGGAGCTTTTGCCTTAAAGGTTAGACATCATTATGCATTTGATTGAGGTGGCAAAAACACATTCTTTGACCCTTGTCCTTCAGGGACATCTAGGGATATTTAGTGCTTTTCCCCCCCTTTGTTTGGTTTTAATTTTGCTACATTTGCTGTCTGCAACAAATATCACCCCAAAAGACAATTCTTTTTAATGCTGTATTTTGATATTTAAACTGTGAACTTTTATGAGTTATTAATTTATGGATGGTTGTCGTTTTGGGGGCACTCATACATGGGTTTTGGGGGCCTGAAAATGTATTTGACAAACAGGGCCAAGTTAAAAAGGCTATAAAAATTGTATGTAATTTTTGGAGGGTTTTTTTTTTTGGATGGTTTATTTCAATTAAACCATTTTTTTGCGTTAAAAGCCTTATTATTAAAACATATGTGCACATAATGTCTGTTAAACCTGCTATTTGGAGGATATGCAACGCATGTCACCTTAGAATTATGAATTCAACTTTATGTAAATATGCTTTTTCATCTTTTTATTTAAGTAATTATTGATGTTTGAAATATCTGGTTATGTAGCAGTACCTTTTTTTTATTGTCATTTTTTTTACTGCTGAGACCTTTTTATATATACTGACTGTTTTCCCTGATTATGGGCAGTATAATTATATATTTTTTAGCATATGGATAACCTAACTGAGTTAGATTTATGGACCTATGGTTTTTTTCAGATTGCGCCTCAGAATAATAAAAACCCAGAAATTACCGAAATGAAAGATGTAATTTGTCTCATTGAACACTTTATTATAAAACACAGGTCTTTTGCCATCATCTTATCTTAAAACAAAATAACAACTATACTGTATTTACAGTAACACAAAAAACCTTAAAGTATTCTTATAAGAATCAAATTGCAAGCACAAGACTTGGAAAAAGTAAGACAATACACTTAACAAAAATATGCAATATTTTGTGCAAAAATTAAATTATTAAAAATACAAACTTTCTAAAAAAAGAATGGGACACTAAAAAGAGATTGAGGATAATATGGCAAGATCTAATAACAATATCCTACAATTAAAGAATAAGAACGTATGGTCTAAAACCACTATGAAGCAAATACATTAGGCTCGAAGATGAAAACAGAAATATAGGAAAATATTTTTTAAATAACTACACCATCGGCTATGCAGTTTGACAAAAGGGGGCTATGATAAACACGTTTTTTTTTTCCATTACAAAAATCAGGAAAAGCCAACCAAAAATCAACCTTCAGCTAAGCAGAAATCCATAATAAAAGTATATAGGTGTAGCTTATGGCCATTCAATTTAGCAAAAGTCACCATAACCCAGATGGGGTGATATTTGTTGCAGACAGCAAATGTAGCAAAATTAAAACCAAACAAAGGGGGGGGAAAAGCACTAAATATCCCTAGATGTCCCTGAAGGACAAGGGTCAAAGAATGTGTTTTTGCCACCTCAATCAAATGCATAATGATGTCTAACCTTTAAGGCAAAAGCTCCAACTCAGTAAGCATCAACTGCCTTAGCTTTACATACAGATCCACTGTATGAAACACATCATCTGAGAAGTCCAGGTTATGTTCTGACATGAGTTCTACACAGAGATGAAAAACATCCTCTTCACATGGAAAGTCTTTGAACACGCATTCTTCAAGGCAGGCTTCAACTTTGTCCATATTGATATGTTTGAGACAGTCCCTCGCGCCATAAATGTCTGGGAGGGCATACATAAAAGATGGTCGGCCGTGAGGACTTCGGGAGTTGTGGACTGGGCGCATTCTGTGGTCATTCCAGGCCAAAGCAACTTCATTTAATTCTTCCTAGATGAAAACAAATGCACAAAAGAAACATTTTCAGGCATACAATATGAAAATGTTAATGTACAAAAGCACAACTAACTTCTACATTGATTTTCTTAGCTTACACACCATTAATGTAGCTTTGTTACATACACATATATATATATACACACACATACATACACACACACACACACACACACACACACACACACCATGGACAGACAGATACTTATTTACTTAGTTTTGGCCCACCAAAAATGCTAAACTGAGTACTGAGACAGGCCTACACACATATAAATCATCAATGTGTTATACTGTATAATTGTGTTCCTTGATATATATGTGTGCAATTTTTTTTTAACAAAACTGTTTTGTTTTTTTTAAAAGCACTCTACTTTTCACGTGTACTTTTATATATCTGATGTTTCTATAATATGCAAAGGCTGTGTGAGTTGTTACAAATTAAACAGTTACACTACATGTCATTTACACAATCACCTATGTAAACTCACCTGTATAATGTGAAGAAAACAGAACTGGACCAATGATTTGTCCAAGAAAGAGTCTGAGAAGTGGCCATCCTCTCGTAGTTTGTCAAATAGTTCAATCCAGTACTGGATACACTGGCTTCGTAAGATGAGCCACCATCTTTCAATGCGTTAATTTCCTGTACTTGCTCCAAATATGACGTGCTCTCTTTCTGGTTCATTGTCTGTAAAGTGCAAAAATTGTTGCATGTGAGCCACATGGACGTTTTCTGTTCCTAGATCTAATCTCACTCGATCAGGGCAACCACCTTGTTGAATCACGGCATCCATGAAGTAGCCAGCAATTACTCTCGGGTCATTATTTGTCTTGTAAGCGTCTAGCCATATTACACTCCTTGAAAAGCCGTCAATGCATCCACTGATTGCAATCCCAAATGGCTTCAGCTTATCGTAGCCGTCGATATGCCACACATAGTTGGGGCCTCTGCTATGATACACTCGCCTCCGCAGTCGTCTTCGTGACCTCAAATCCACACCTTCTCCATCGAATAAACGGAGCAGAAGACGAACGGTTTCTCTGTCAGTAACAATGCCATTCACCCAACACTTCTGGTGCATCCAACGATACCCATGACACTGTCCTGAGGCTGCCAGTTGTGCTTGTATAAAAGCTGCCACCTCTCCCACCTCTGTTTTGTTCTTTCTGCACCAAAGTCGGTTGTTGTGTAAAATCCTTTCAAGTGTACGAAGGCTGATAGTAATGTCATGTGATTCAGCTAATAACGCAAGAATCTCCTCATTTGTGAAGCCACGGTTAAAATACTCAGCAATGTGTGAATTCATGATCCGTATCTGTAATACTGTTATTTCGAGTTATTTTTCTCCTAATTTCGAGTTATTTTTCTCATAATTTCGAGTTACTAAGTCGAAATTTCGAGAAACTAAGTCGAAATTTCGAGAAAATAAGTTGAAATTTCGAGAAAGATAACTCGAAATTTCGAGTTAAGTATCGTTTTTTTTTTTTTTTTAGTGGCGGAAACGGGCTTCCATGCCTTTCACACATGGATCCAAGTGCAGATTCAACTCTGCATTACATTTGACTTCAGCTGTTACACACTTTCATTTTCTAGCTGTGTCACTTCCTGCTTTTTGGATCAGAGAGTTTATCCATGTCCACAAATGTTTGGCTGCATATTTGTATCATCTATATTTCCAGTCTTCATACAGCCGATATTTCATGTGGACTCCAATCTGCCACCTGCCATCACGTTTTCAGGGTTCATTCAGTGTTGAAATGTAGGACAAACAGCAGCACATGTTCTCTAAATGTTTGCAGTCATTTTAAATGAAGCTGATACTACATGAGACATTTTCCACATTTATTGTCTTTGAACAGAGAATAATAAAGCCATCAAACATATACAGGCTGTGCAAATACAAACTTCTGTGGTGCATTTGATGACCTGCAGAGGAGAACAAGTCGGGCTTTTCAGCCCTAACACAACCTCTTTGTTCTCAATACTACAAAACCTTCAAAGGCTGATATGCAAGTTTGCATGAATCACCAACACAGTTGTGTTTGTTTCTAGTATAGTTATAAATAAGCTGATCAAATATCTGCTGACTGATTAGATCCAGTATCTATTACAGATGAACTGGATATCACAGCATGTTGTTAATCCGTCATATCAAACTAAACAGTGTTGCTGGTGTAAATATCCTCCAATAAAGTCAGATGAGGGCTGCTGTTGTCAGGTAACGATGATGTCACACTGGATCTTCTGATCTTTAGCATCGTAGCGCTCGGAGTCTGATGTTGGCTCATGTGTTGTCAGACACCAACATGACGTTCTACTAGTCAAGGCCTCACCTTAACCCACTGATGCTGATCACACAGACCCACTAATAGAACTGTTTGATCAGGTTTATGCAGCGTCACCATTAATGTCACATTTAATCACATTTACATTACAAGCCCACTACAACCATTATCAACATGTTAAATTACATTATACATCTGCACTGATTTAAAGTATTTTAACCTGATTCATTTTTCCCACCTTAACAGTTCATTCCTCAAATCAAACAATGTTTGACCCTCAAAAAATGTACCAACAAATAATTTTACATTAAAATATTTATTTTTCAACTTTTCCAAGTGAAATCAAACAAGTGTATTTAACAGTGAAACCAGAGTGGAAGCTGCTCATAGAGTCCAACCCAGGCTAAAGTAAGTTGAGTAGAGCAGCATCATCAAAGTGTCGGCTCTCTGAACACGGTGCAAGATCGCCATCTGCAGGACAAAACTAGTTTTTCTCCTCGTCAACGTCAAGATGACGTCATCGTGCAGCAAAACATGCAGATCAGGTGACATGACTGTCTGACAGGCGGAGTTAAACTGTGGCAGGTGAGCATGTGGAGGAGGAGCAACAACTGCAACATGACGCTGGAACATCATCATTGCATCATAGAGTTTCCTCTCTAACTGGATGATGCTGTGGAACCAGAGTCCTGAGTGTCATCTGTTGATTAATGCAGGTCAGTGTGTTGCTGGTGGAGGTGATGAATCACAGGGTCCATCTCACGTTGGAGTCACAGCTTTTCTTCAGCTGCTCTGCTCTTCAAATGCTTCCAGCTGAGACACGGCACACACTTAATATGGTTATAACCATCATTTACTATCATTATTATTATAATTAGTAGTAGTATTAATAGTATTATTAATGGTAGTAGTTTCAGTATATATTATATATTACAAAAATAAATAATCTGATTTTGTTTGATTTTATGTGACCTATTAGAATTAGCATTCAATCCATATTTTAACACACACACACACATATATATTTATATATATATATATATACACAAATGGGTGCTTGTAAACAGGCTTGTTTACAAGCAGCTTACTGATCATGATCAAGTTATGCTGCTTAGTTAGTGTTGTAATATGTTTACTAACTTGTACCAGTGTGAGACAAAAATTGAGCTAAAACCACTGAAACCAGACAGATAATGAAGACATGCTGGGAATGTAAGATACAGATAAAGATGTACTGTGTGTAACTGCCTCAGTACTCATGAACATTATAAATTCTGTCTGTATTCTATTTACAATCGTTTCCACACATGACAAAAGCACTCCTCGCTACTGCAGCGTAAGTAGTAAAGTTTAGTCTTTAAGCAGTGGATAGTGCAAATCAGACCTTTTCAAACCTTTTTCTTTCCATTCAGATCATTCAGATGATTCTCATGACAGTCTTCAGTGGCCTCTCGTGTCGTCCAGCAGAGGATCAAATAGGAAATGAATGCTGTCCAAAGTCTCCTGCAGGTAAGAACCAACTGAATGATCTGGATGTGTTTTCTTAGCAACAACTGGTATTGAGCCACAGCACAGTCACTGCTTTGTAATGATGGACTTTAACTTTGTAATGCTCAAAGCGTCAAATCAAGTTCAATTTACAAACAGTATAAAAACTTTAGCAGGTTTGAGCTGAAACACCATGATGCCAAAAACAGGAGGGTTAGGAGAGGTGTGCTGTCATACTTTACGCGTTTCTGACAGCGCTAAATAAATGCTGATTAGTGCATCGATAGCAAAGCAACTATCTGGCATTTCGGTTCAGTTAAACTCAAAGACATTCAAAGGATGGCTGAAGGCAAAGGACCACAGTTGTGTTTTCCCCTTCAGGTGGGCGTGTCCCACTAGCTTTGAGGCCACAACCCAAAGACCAGTGTCCCCACAGTGAAGCACGGTAGTGGCAGCAGTTCTGACATCACATTAAAACCATGGATATCAATGAGTCTGAGGGTGGGGGTGGGTTGGAGACATTATTTGTGGAGCAGGCAGGACCGATAGAGATGGACAGTGAGAGTGGGTGAGAAATACTGGTGAGAAATTCAGCAGGAGTGGGATTTAACAAGAGTCCCGTGCAGGGTTCCAGTACAGAGCAGGCCTGGCAGAGGCAGGAAGCAAAGATTTCAAAGACTTTGGAAAGAAAATCGGTAAAAGATGTGTCTAAAGAGCCTGAACAGCTGCAGAGACACGAGTAAATGACTTGGCTGAGTCAGGAAGGAAGTCCCTGTAACCCAGGACAGAACAGACTGAGAGGTCTCAGACTAAGATCAACTCAACTTGTGCATAAGTTCCACCTCAGAGCCAGACTGATCATGTGACTTTGGTAGTTTTTGTTTCCAAAGTCAAATGATGTCAGCATCCAAACTAAAAGCAGGATGTTTGGAAAGGATGTGTGAGAAATTCCTGCTCTGTTTAACAGCAACTGGAAATATTTGAGGGCTGAAAAGCAGATTTTGATTGTGAAGCTAATAACTAATAAAAGATAACCATGTTTCATGTTTCCTAAAGATCAGGTCATAATGAGGCGAGCTGTTTTCAGTCACAAATCATAAATGAAACATTGACAAACACATGAAACATGTTGAGTCTTTTTCTGTTGGCAGGTTCTGGTCTGAAGGTAATGACAGCGTGTACAGTAACATCAGATCCAGTCTGTGAACCACTGGACGGACCGGACTGTGTTTTCTCTGTAGGACACAGCTGTGAGAGAGCACAGAGACACAGCAGCTGTGAACCCGGACAGGACATCAGCAAATATGTCAGCTTTCTGTTTGTGAATGAAGCTGATCACATTTACTGTTTGTTGGATTCAAACAGCAACACACACAGGAAGAAACAGCAGCATTTAACTGCATCATGTAGAAATGTCCGCTATGACCATTCAGACTCATTTTCACCTCCACCTCCTGCAGCTTGATGCTTTTTATCCACAGTAAATGTGCCAAAGTGTCTCGTGCAGAAACACAAATGTACATGAACACAATTACAAACAGGATTATATGACACTTGTTCATTATTCATTGATGATTAGAATGTCTCAACGCATCAGTGAGGGACAGATGTGATGGCTGATGGGCCCCACCAGGTTTGTGTGTGCACTGAGAAGCCCATGGTAAAACACAGCCATGTTTGGACTCAGTGTGAGAGATATCATAGCCAAACATTCAACTATCAGCAGGTCCTGATTGAGTCTTTGGTGTGAGTGCAGAAGGGGTCAGTCTGTCACACTGATCCACAGATGTTGATGTGATGTTATCCTTTCCGGTACTCCGGCTTCCTCCCACAGTCCAAACACATGCAGTTAGTGGGGTCAGGTTAACTGTGAGTGGTTGTGTGTCTCTGTGTTATTCCACCTTAATCAATGACTTCCTGTTAGCATTAAGTGCTTCTGTAGGACTGATGTCATTTTCATGGTTGGATCATTTAAATGAAGCTGGACTCAGATGCAGTAAATAAGTTGATTGATCATTAATGAATAAAGCTGGTCAAATCCATCACGTGGACACATGTGATTGTGTAGTATTGATCCCAATGCTGGTATTAGTCCTGGATCAATAACACTGGATGGATGCGTTCAGCATGGAGCCCTGAGCTGTGTTACAGACAAACATGAAACTGACAGGTCTGTGTCATTCACAGTCTGTAACACTTCTAAACAACAGAGGCTGACCCAAGTGCCTCAGAGCCAGGCACGCTCACATCACAGCTCTCTAAAGAAGTTTCAAAATAAGAGCTGAAAGCTGTGTTTGCTTGTGTTAGCTTATTATTGTGGAGACTAACATTCAGTGATCATGTGTTCAGACTCATAATGATTACTCTCATAAATCCTGATCTTTGTATTTCCTGTGTGTTGGATCAATAACTGAGATTCATCGTATCACACAGCTGTGCTGCTGCTGGTGATGTCAGCACATCTGGAACAATACGAGGTATCTGCTACCAGACTGAGCAGGACGTGAGACCTGTGGACTGTTTAAAGCTGTCCCTCCACAGCTCACTCAGACCTGATCCACACCTCAGTGAGATTCTCTGACTTCCTCAGTAGAGACAGAAACCATTCAGATCTGGGACGATCAGCTGACTGATGATGTCACACAGACTGGGTTTTTCAGGAACAGTGATTCTGATGTGAGCCTGCTAGCTGACAGCAGACCTGATGAAAGCACATGTTGACATCTGTGAGGACAGACTGGACTCTTTGACTGCACCTTGGTTCTCCTCAGAGGTCTGTACAGGAGCATGTCCACCCCCACTGAAGATCTCAGTCACTGTGAAACATAGAAACCTGCTTTCCTTTTCACATGATGATCTTCCAACAATGAGTGAAACAGTCAGAGCATGTGGAGAGTTTGGAAACATCCCATTAAGAAAGAGAAATCAAACATTTGGATTCATTTTAATGAGCTCAGACTTGTTGAAAATGCAGAGGAGCTGGTTGTGAACTGAGCTTCAGAGAAACACAACATACTGATATTCACTGTGAAGCTTTGAGTGGAAAAAGACAGAAAAACAACCTGTGGATCCTGGAATAATGGGAGCTTCCATCTTTAAAGGACTGAAGAGGAAGAAGTTTACAAGGAATCATTTAGAAGAGTTTCAAACATCAACTGATTGAATCCATGAATGTGAAAACGTGTTTGTGAGTGAAAGAGGCAGACATGTACAGACTGAACTATCTGTTCAACAGTCAGAGTGTTTCTCTAAAACAGCAGTTCCCAAACTTTTTTTGCTAGGTCCCCCTTTGTTTTACAAGAAAAACAGCGTTTCGAATCACCGAAAACGGAGATTTTTTAAAAATCCTTTTTTGCGTTTCCGTGTTGACGAGGAATACAGGATTCATCACGCAACATCAAAGGTATGTGCCTTTTTTCACGTCACGCTGTGCGCCACGTTATAATTTACATGAGATGAATTGCAGAATGGCAGATAGAGACAAAATACTGTTACTGTTAATCTGACTGTCTGCAGGTTTTACACGCAGCTACTGTCCCTCCATTTAGAAAGGCAGAGGCGTCACGGTGTGATTATTTTACATGTAGTTGTTGTTTTCTCGTGTAATAATATTCAACATTGCTATCAATACATTTTTCAAAAAATTCCTCTCTGTGCAAAATGGGTTCAAAAACATAAACAGCTGTGAGATACTGTTTGTCCGTGATTTGAACCGAGGGAACAAATCGTGACACGATCAGCCTGATATTATTTGTATCCCACTGTAACTTTATTGTATAAAGAGCTAACATCTCCAAAATGTCAGGAGTAGTTAGTTAATTCTGCAGGGGAGACCTACCTTGGCACTTGTGCAGGTGAAACCAAAGGGCAGATATGCCATGTTTTCTACTCTTTGAATTAGAATGAAGTTGGTTTGGAAACATATTCAGCGATGCTTCATCTCCTGCTTTGCGTTTGTGTGGGCGCCCTCTGCTAGCAGTGTCCAAGCGTTTTGTTTTTTTTCCCTTTCCATACCACGCCCTCCCTGCAATGGCTCTGCACTCCCCCTAGGGGGCGGGCCCCACACTTTGGGAAGCTCTGCCCTACCAGGAGGACACTCTTTACACTCAACTCAGCACAGGGACACTGAGCAACCAAAACCCAATCTTAATCCAGGATAAAGAGTTTGAGTGAATGTGGTGTTGAAGGTGTGGAGGTGGATCAGAGTGTCAGAGGAGACTCTGTAGAAGGACAGAGTGCCAGCAGGACAGTCCACATACACTGCTGCTCTGTTAGAGACAGAGGAGGAGGAGGAGGAGGAGGAGGAGGAGATGGATGTTTCTCTGTTATTGTGCCAGACAAAGTAACCAAATCTATCAGAGCAGTCCAAACCAGCAGTCATTACTCCCTCCTTTCCTTCTGATGCTTCTGTAACTCACTGATATACAAACGTTTCCTCTCCACTCGACCTCCCAGTAACAGCGACCAGTCAGACCATTTCTACACAGCAGCTGTTCATGAACATCAAATCTGTCTGGATGATCAGGATATGACTGAACCTCCTCCACATGTGTCACCTTCCTGTTGTTGTCAGACAGTTGGAGGTTTGTGTTCACTGTGTTTGTGTCGATTGTGAGTTGACAGGAATCTGATGGAGAGAACAAACACAATCCAGCTGCAGTTATTGATCCATCATCTGTTCATTGATTGACACTTTAATGATGACTCCTGACATGATGAAGATGGTTGAATGTGTGCTGCTTTGTTTTCATGAATCCCATTAAAAACACACTTACACTTCCTCAGACCTGGTCTCAACCATCGGACTCCAGCAGGCTCCACCCTGAAAGGAGGAGGGGTCAGAGCAGTCAGCATGCACACATGGACATTACATGGCTCTCACACACACACTGTTACACACTGAGCTCAAAGCATGGCTCCACTGTTTTAGGCATTAAAATCACAAAATCTACATTTATTCATAAGCACATTTAAAAACAACACAGGTTGAGCCAAAGTGCTGCACAGAGTAGAGATAAAATAGGAAACATACACAGTAATTACTATAAAGACTCGTCAGGATTGAAAGCTACAGAGTACAAATGTGTTTCCAACCGGGTTTTAAAAATGTCGAGTGTTGGTGACGACCTGATGTGAAGGGCGACTGTTCCAGAGTTTGGCTGCAGCCATCGATAAAGCTCACCTCTGTTTTTACGTCTAGTTCTGGTCAGAAGATACTTATCTGCAGACCTGAGGGCTCTACGTGGATAGTATTAAATTCCGTTCTTTTGAATTATTTTGGCGACAGAGAGAGACTTCCGAATGGTCAAGTTCAAAAAATGATCTTTATTGTAGATTTCCGGAAACGGAGAACTGCAGACACGAGCACGTACGCACAGTTCTGAAAGCCTTAGAAGCCAGAATGGGTATACATAGTTCTGCTATACGTCACACACAGTTTCGTTCAAAACAACTCCTTCTGGTCTGACTAATGTGTGTGCGTTTTACTTTTTCATCCAAAGCATGCACAAGAATCCAAATCTCTGTATCACAATGATTTCATTAAAGCCTTATTATTTTATGGGGACAAATCACCGTAGATCATTAATAGGGAACAAAAAAGGAGGATCACATCAGCAATGGGAGACAGAAGTCTTGACACGTGCTTATAACTTAAAACACAAAAAACTCAGTTACACCTGGTAAGATTTATGGTATAAACCAGACTTTCACAGTCTGCATCTTTACAGGGTTTTTTCTGCTTTTGTTCACTCCTAGTGTGATTAAAAAACAACAACCACAGAGCCCACTAACCATTAGCCGCTTTCACCCCCTAAACAGTCAGTTGACTGAGAGAAAGGCAATCCATTATTGTGAACGCTGAAGGAAATGTGCTCCATAGTCAAACTTATATTTCCTTAACTTACATCCTATGTTCTGTTTAATCCCTTTGGTGGAAAATTGGTTAAACCATTACTCAACTTATGTCCGAATGACGGCAGATAATTCTGATGAAAAGGAAACTGACCCCGTAAGCACTTTGCAGCTGAGTCGAGGGCTCGTGGAAATAAGGTCAAGGAGGTGTCCGGCGTGAGTGCGGCGCCTGACATTCCATTTGGGACATCTGGCAGACTCATCAGTGTAACTGTGAGCAGCAACTCCTGTATACTGAACATAAGAAAAGTAATGTGTAGTGCTAAACCGAGATTCCAGGGCTCATGCTTATATGGTTGAAAAACAGGTTAGTTTAGCGATCGTGTAACTGTGTCCTTGACCTTTTTACCGGTTTGAGGAGGTGGTTCCCTGGTCCAGATATTTGGGGATGGTTCAAATGCCGAGTCTCCAAATGCAAACAAAATGATATTTTCCACGTTATTTCTTAAATGTGTATAAATGGGATGTCCGATAAAAGTAATAAACAATAAATGTAAATCAGTTTTTTTTAACTTTGCAGACTCATTTACAGTGAAAGCGATAAAAAAAAAACTATCATGACTTAAAAGAGATTATGAACAAAATGCAATACATTTTGTTTTTTGCTACATTAACAACTTTTCCAACTCTGATTCTCTGCAGGACCAACACGGACATCAGTTCAGACTGAAATCCAGTTCAGACGGCACACGCAACATGTTCAAGCATGCACGGAGGCCTTTCAGTAAATACAAGAAGATGGTTAAGGCGAGAGAGGAGGAAGCAAAGGGAAATCCTCACCTAGAAAACATTATAGCCTCTGTTGTGGGGTCAAAGCAAGGCGTACCTGACGCGTTGTTGCATGAAGTTGAGAGTAAAACAGATTCTGAGGAGATGGCTGTGTAGAGACAGAATGATCGCAGTAGTTTCTCCGCCTGTTTTGTACAGATGAACTCTTATTTTACAAATTCTTAGTTTTTCACTCGTTATCATTATTACGACAAAGGGTATGGGGCTCTTGACATCCATTTTCACCGTTTTTGGAAAAAGCAAGGACAATTTGTGTTTCCTTTTTTGTTTTATCGTAGTTATGTTTTTAGTTTTGACAGACTCAATACATTTAACTTTGTCATAAACTTGTTTCTTTCATGAGCCTTTAAGATTAGCTGAGTGGCCGCATGATTTTTCATTGCTCAACTAGTGTATTGAAATCAGTTTTTCTACTTTTTTGGGGTGTGTGACCTCACTGTAGATGCTGAAGACGTTGTAATTCTTATCGCTTGCTGTATGTATTCAAGTAAAGTTTAGGATTTATTAAAGGCTGTTTGGATACAGATTCTGTTTTGAGGCTGCAATCTTTTTATTTATTTCACTTCCCCCCAAAAACACCATTTTTGCAGTTATGTTCTTGCGATGTATTTTTATTTTCTGAAGTAATATACCCAGTCTCGTTTCTTCAGGCCACGCCCTCTCATACTCATGTTGTCTCTGCGTATCTACCTCTTCACTGAGATCGCAACCTTGGCTCCCCTGTCACTTTTGGCCGGCGGTCATGGGTTCCTTCCAATAATATGACTGGCATAAAATAAATCCATGGACCGGCACTTTATTAAAGAAGGCACGTATTAACAGCACAAACACTAATAACAAAACGGCTTCCTTTTATACTCTATGAAAGCTGTGAGTATGGGGGTTAACTAATCAAAATGAAAACATTAACATACAATAACATTAGAGCACATAACAAACATATACACATTTCCAAAACGTACTATAAACAAATCAATAACATATGCTTCAACCATTACTGTCTAACCATACTCCCCTAACCCGGCACGCTGGTCTGCTCCAGGAGCTGTTAAGCAGGTGATTAAGCTGCTTCCGCATCCTGCAAGAGGCAACCGGGACAGGTGACTACTTTTACAAATTCTCTTTTCGCATATGTTTAGGTTACCGACAAATGATTAAATGTAAGCAGCTCTACCTTTGACTCTTTTCTGACACAGGTAGGATGGACCTTGTCGCTTCACAAGCTGTCATTTTAATCCTACCTAATAAAGAATTCATAAGAACTAGCGCGTTGTTTTTATTATATTATTTTTAATTGTAATTATGTTTTAATTGTTTAAGTAAGGCCGATTTCTGAATATGTGCGCAGCGCTTTTTTTCCTCTAAGGCTTACTTTACACATACGAGGTGGGCGGTCTGTAGGTTACAAGCAGATAGAAAGTTCTTCTTTTCATTACAAGTGCCTGCCTCCACCCCGCTCTATAAAAATGCAATTTGTTGCTAGGCAGGTAATCTTAAAGGTTTTTCATTGCGTCTGTAATATAAGAAAATAAAATACTATTGAAAGAAATGGTTCTCTACAGGCAATAGGAAGTCACTCTTTTTTTTCATTACACGCGCTGGTGTAGCTTACCTCCACCCGGCACTATATATGTGTGTATATATATATATATATATATATATATATATATATATATATATTTATATATGTAATCCGTTATTAGTCGAATAATCTTAAAGTTTTTTTATTTTATTGTGCCTGTAATATAAGAAAGTGAAATTACATCCGCTTTTGAAAAAAGAAATAGTTCTTTACTGAGAAAATTGTCATAATATTTCAACAGAATTCAAACTATGAGTTTGTGGAAAACTAACTGCTGCTCTGTCTCTCTATACAGCACTGACTCAACAGAAACCTGATGCGTCACCCCCATGTCTCAGGAACCCCTCCCTCTCTGATCCCCAGATCTCTTCCCCGTCCAAGTACAGAGGAACGCAGGGCTGCAGAATGAAAGGATCCATCTTGTGTCTGTGCATAGAAAAGTGTGCGCCGCCCTCTCCGTTTTTATTCTCCTCCCTCCACAGACCCCCCTCCCTCTAAGGAAGAAAAACTTTTTTTTTCTCACAACAGGTGTCGCAACAGGTGTCGCACTTATGGATCATATTACACACTTCCGGAGTCCCCCCCCCCCCCCCCACCCCCCCACCCCTCCTCTCTCCGGATGCAGTTCGTCACGCTTAGGGGTCAAAGGGTCAAGGCTAGGGTCATCAATCAAATTTTGACACAAGCAGGGGTGGATTAGTTTTTGACGATTTAAAAATCTGCATGAAATGGAGGCTTCTGATTGGTCAGAATGAGCCTGTGAAAATGGGACAAACTTTGTATAAAGAAAGAAAACACATTTAGTCTTTTCATGAAAATCTTTCTTTTTCAAAGTGATTCCAAATCAAAGCTAACGCCATGCCAGCTTGTAGCTTTGATTGACATTGTGTAGAACAAGTCTGATGACACAGACTCCCAGAAAACCTCAAAATCAACATAATGCATCCAAAGTTTCACGGCTGGGAGGAAAACATGAGGCCAACAAACAGCTGTAAACCTGTGTGCTTATTACAGTAAACACAGCAGTCTGTTCTGTTTGACTAAGCTGATTTTTTGTGTGTCTGTAGTTGTGTTGTGAACTGTGCTGGGCTCGTCTGTGTCTCCATTTCACAGAACAGCATCTTCAAGACGGCACAAATGCTTCCATTGTTTCAGTTTGATGAAGCCTCGCTTTGCCCATCGCTGCATTTAAAACAGTGTTTGTGCTGCCAAGGACATCTTGTATTGGTCTCATGTCATGAACGGGAGTGTTTCAGGAAGCATACTGAACCTTTGATGAGTTTGGTGTCTTAAACTGAGGAATAAAAGGACACAAGGAACAAACTAAAGAGAATCTAAAACAGACCGGCAGCACATGAGGAGGATAAACTGACACTGACATGAAGACTGAGGGAAGGACAGAGCCATTTATACACCTGAGGTCATCACAGGAGGGTCATGTGACACAGCTGAAACTCATCTAGACAACGTCTGGCACCAGAGACCATACTTACCAAAATAAAACAGGTTATAATGAACAACCATGAGTGGAACAACGGAGTGAACCAAGCAGCAGGAGGGAGGGTGTTTCTCCAAAACATGTGTCCATCACAATTATGGACAGTCGTGTATAATAAGTAGACTTGTTCAGATTTGTCCAACACAAATCTGTCAGTGTTTCACAGAATATCATCAAAGAGTAATGATAGTGAACATTAGTGTCACTGTGGAGATGCTTATTCCAGCATCACTGACTTCATGGTTCCAGTGTCCATCACTAAGGACTACATGTAGTGATGCTGCTGTTAGCCATGTTAGCATATTAGCTCCAACAGGTGGTCAGTGTGAGAGCAGAAGATGATACCAGTGACATCCAAACAAGGAAGTAAGAGACTGTTGAAGGCAGCGAGCTGTGACTGCTGTGAACAGTGTTCTCACACTATTTTCTCCCTGTGTCAACATATATGAGGCTTTTTCAAGTGCAACACACCACAAACACCTTTATACAACTAAATATACTGAGAGCACACTGCTGTGGTTGCTGTGGTAACCATCCATTTATACAGCTGTTAGGGGCCGAGTCTGCTTCCTCATCCTTGAAAAGAAAACCCTCAAAGTTTGATGTATTTTTGACTTGAAGCTTTTTGGGATTTGGTTTTTGTTGTTCTACACACTGTGAAACAAAGCTAGAAGCCACTGTGGTACAGTGGGGGACTCAAACCCAGGGCCCAACCTGCTCCAACAACGGCCACAGTCAGAAGGATTTTATTAAGTCTCATTTTCTGTTCATTAGGAAAACATCATGTTTATAGAGGCACATTCAGACCAATGACAACAGTCCATTCACACTGACCTCCACCTTTTTAAATGTGAGTAAATACATCATGGTTCTGGTGCCGATGTGGTGTCTGGGACAGGTGATGATGATGATTTTGAACTCTGAGGTCTGAGGTTTGATTACACTGAACCTGCACTGCTTTATCCTGTTTATGACCAGCGTTGGTCAAGTTACTTGATAAAAGTAATCAGTAACTAATTACTGATTACTTCCCCCAAAAAGTAATCCTGTTACTTTACTGATTACTTATTTTCAAAAGTAATTAATTACTTAGTTACTTAGTTACTTTTTAAAAACATGATTTACAACATGAATATGTGATAAAGCGAAAGATCTTTCAGCCCAATTCTACTTTTTCTGCATAATCCATCATACAAAATGTAATCAAATAGAAAAGTCTCTTTTTAAAACTTGTTTTATTAGTTTTAATCTTTTAACTTTATGCATCAAGCAAAAATGTAATTATATGCAACATTCTCTGACTGGAAGAAATTTGTTTAACATTTAAACCTATTTTCTGCACATTCCAGCACATAAAATAAAATATTTTTTTGTGTTTACACTCAGTCTTTAAAATAGATGCAAGTAAAACACACCAGAAAATAAATCAAAGACTAGCGGTCCTGTTGCTCTATTTTCACCTGTAAAGCAGGACTGGGGCAGGCGGAGGTGTGCCCTGGTGCAGGTGTGCTGCAGCGGTCAGTGGAAGAATCCGCGAGTTTCTCTGTTAATTTCCCATTACGTCGTAGCGCACTCTGTGCTTGGAAGTTTAGGGGGTTTTTTTCACTGTAAAAGGAATTTTTCTTCCCACCCACAACGGACGCTAATGTTTTTGTCACTTTTTATGGAATCAAACTCAAAGTAAGGTCAGTACTTTGACGCTTTAAACGCTGCACGCTCATACTCTCTCCCGCACTCGATACATTATCCATTGTTGATCTGCACACAGCTGTTGTCACGAACGTTGCACTCGCTTACGTCACTGTCATGAGACATTCTCGCAAAAAATCACGGTTTTAGTAACGCAGTAACGCAGCATGCTTACGGGAAAGTAACGGTAATCTAATTACGGTTTTTGCAATAGTAATCCCTTACATTACTCGTTACTTGAAAAAACACGCGTTACTGCCCATCTCTGTTTATGACACATTTATACCCGAAGTCTCAGCTGAATAACACAGAACAAGGAAAAAACAATTTGTTGAGAAAATTGTTAAAAAATGTGGTGAGAGTGTTGTAATTGTTACAGACAGAACTATGATTTATATGTTTTATATTATAGAATAACAGTGATTCTAATATCTGGCAATTCAGGATTTTCATTTACATCACTCTTGCACTGGATGCCCAGCTGCTCTCCTGTTGTGTGATTATCAACAACACATAACTGGAGGATAAGAGCATCTTTAGGCCTGACTGTGCTCATCCTTCCTCCAACTTCTCCTCACCAACGATAACAACTAAATCAGGATAAGCTCAATAACATTTCTTGCAGTTAATGTGCAATTAAATTGTGGACATTCACTTTGAAACCTTGTGTGAAACAATAAACCTAAAAGTCTGAGTATTTTTCTTTATGCAAACAACTCTTGCAGGTTATAATAATAATAATAATAATAATAATAATAATAATAATAATAATAATAATAATAACCTTTCCTTTCAGCAGCTGTTCAGGCTACTAAACTCATCCCAGAAATAACTACTGACACCATCAATAGTGGAGCTACCTTTAACAGGTGGAACTGATTTGACCTATAAGTCTACTCCAGAGTAGGTAGTTAGTACTGGGCGAGTCCCCTCCCCCACATCGGCTCCAGAACCCTGTATTATCTACTGGGTAATGCTGCCTGTTTTATCACACTATGGCCATTACTACTGTGATCATTTAATGCCCAGTGTGCCACTCTCTGTGCTGGGATGAGCCACTGGAGCTCACCCAGTCATCCCTTTCTTTCTCTGATGAAGAAGTGAAATGATTATATTTATTGTGTTAGGAGTGTAATATTCTTTAAATCAAACTGTAATGAATGAACTAAGAGCTTTGTAAAAACCTTCAGAATACAGACAGACTACAAACAGACAGAAATCAAGCAAGAAGATTTGGTGGATGCAAGTGTAGTAGAAGAAAAGATAAAATTCTCATTTTGAGAAATCAGCCTTTAAAAGTAAGTACCGTGAATGAAAAACAAACAGCGAAACAACCACTAATCACCAATAACCTCCCAACTTTATTCCTAAAGAAATCAAATTTATATATTATGAGCTCAAAAGAGCCCTAAAGCTTTAAATTAGCCAGTACATGACGTGTTTTTTAAATAAACAAACATGACTATAACAGTTTTTAAAAGTAATTCAGAGTCTAATAATCCACTCAAATGTAAATAGAAGTTCACTTGAAAGCTCTATAAAGGTTACCTGTTTATGCAATAATATAATTCACATTTTAAATGATCTGACCTGAGAGTTTCCACTGCACACTGTGAAATCTTTAGTCCAGCAGACAGAAGCTTCAGTCCTGAATTCTGCAGGTCACAGTTACTCAGATCCAGCACTCTCAGACTAGAGGACTGGGAGCTGAGGACTGAGGACAGAGCTTCACAGCTTCTCTCTGAGAGGTTGCAGCCACTCAGTCTGAAAACACAAAGAGAGTCTATAAAACAAATACTCATGTAGAGGTTTTTTTTATACATTTTACAACATTAAATTTTGAATTTCTATTTTTAAAGGAAACATTAACATGCTCAGATACATCATCATATGGATGAACTTGGACAAATATTTCATTAATAATTCTAAAAACAAAATGTAATTTGATCTGACCTCAGAGTATTCAGTTTACAGTTTAAACGTTGTAGTCCAGCAAACAGAAGCTTCACTCCTGAATCCTGCACGTTTTTGATACTCAGGTCCAGCTCTGTGAGACTAGAGGACTGTGAGCTGAGAACTGAGGACAGAGCTTCACAGGTTTCCTCTGAGATTTCACAGATGTTGAGTCTGAAGATAAAAACATGCGCAAAGACTGTTGTTAGCGTAATCAAGTTGCAATAACTAATCCTGTATTTTAAAGAATCCTATCTTGTGCTTAGCAGGTTAGTAAAACTTCACTGTAACTTAGAAATGAATAAAAATGCTATGAAACAATGACAACTCGATAAAGTTTACCTTTATCTGGTTAAATTGTTTGATTATTTTTCTCAGTTGATAAAAACAAAAACAAACATATAAACAAACAAAACAAAACAGAATACAAATTGGTCTGACCTCAGAATATTCAGTTTGGCTTGCGGACTCTCCAATGCAGCAGACAGAAGCTTTACTCCTGAGTTCAGGCTGTTGGTACTCAGGTCCAGCTCTCTCAGACTACAGGACTGGGAGCTGACCACTGACAACAAATTTTCACAGCCTTTCTCTGAGACGTTACAGCTGCTCAGTCTGAGAAAAAAAAAATGTAATCCAAAGAAATCTGTTTGTATGTTGAAACATTTTTTTTTTTTTTTACATTTTACATGCCTTATTTACATGCCTTAATTTTGTAGCCCTCTGCATTTAACTCATTCACTCAGTGAAGCAGTGGACAGCTACCAATCCAGCGCCCAGAATTGGTACGTTGGCAGTACCTTCCTCAGCGATACCTCAGGGTAGCTGTTTGGTGGATTCGACCCCCAACCTTCCGATCATGGGGCAACCACTCTACCCTACCGAGCTAATAATTCTGTATACATTATAATGGAATATTAACTAAAACAAATTTTTTGAAAAATTTAGTAATTCAGTAATTATTATGCTCATTACCTGTGTACTGTGAGGAACACTGGATTTTAAACACTAGCTGTATTTTCAAAATGGCGCCAGTGTGTACGGCCTGCCGTCTGACTCTGTTTGTACTAGTGTTTTATTTTTTATTTGTCTTAAAAATGCTTACTCTCTGCTTGTGTATGATCACCGCTATTAGATCTTCTCATTTAAAAACTTTTTACTGCAATCGTGGATACCAGGGAACCTTCTCCCCACCGTTCCTGTCAGGAGTTCCAGCTTGTCTCTGTTGTGCTCCGGCGCTACCTCAACTGAGAGGGCATCGTAGATGCCATGGGAAACACGATGGTTTGTTGGTGAGAATGAATGCTACATGAGCACGATTTTGAAAAACACCTAACCTTATCCCGACTAGATTTGACCACGTCAGTTACGGGCACTCTTTGGACATGGCTTACACCTGCCTAACACCTGTTGCTGGGCGGCCGATAGGTCGCGAACCCACATCGGCCGCTGAGCCACCCGTACCACTTAGAATAAATCTCGTTAATGCTTGATCGCTAGCAAACAAAACTTTTATTCTTAAGGACTTCTTCACAAATTGGGAACTGGATCTAATGCTTTTAACTGAGACCTGGTAGAGAGCTGGTGAGCCGCTCTTTTACTGAACTTTTACTGCCTGACTGTGAATATCAACGACCACCACCACCCTCCCCAATCTAGACTCAATGACTACCACCACCCTCCCCAGTCCAGACTCAAAGACCTCCATCACACCTCTCACCCCCCTTTCCTCCTCCCTGAAACTCAGAATACACACTCAGGATGTGAGCCGACTGCTTCAGAAACAGAAGCCCTGGAAAGCCCCCGGACCAGACGGTGTTTCATCCTCCTGCCTCAAAACCAACAAACCATTACAGGACTGAATTATTACAGACCTGTCACCTTGATGTCTGTGGTCATGAAATCCTTTGAAAGACTGGTGTTAGCCCATATGAAGGACATTACAGGCCACCAGTTTGATCCCCTGCAGTTTGCCTACCGGGCAAACAGGTCAGTGGATGATGAAGTGAACATGGGGCTGCATTACATCCTGCAACACCTCGACCGCCCGAGAACTTATGCCAGGGTCCTGTTTGTGGACTTTAATTCGGCTTTTAACATCGTGCCTGAACTTCTCTCCTCCAAACTCTCCCACAGCTCAGCGTGTCACCAGCTATCTGTCAGTGGATCACCAGCTTCCTGACAGACAGGAAGCAGCAAGTGAGGCTGGGGGAGATCACCTCTGAGACTCGGTCCCTCAGTATTGGTGCCCCTAAAGGATGTGTCCTCTCACCACTACTGTTCTCAGTCTACACTACAGGGAGTGCAGAATTATTAGGCAAGTTGTATTTTTGAGGAATAATTTTATTATTGAACAACAACCATGTTCTCAATGAACCCAAAAAACTCATTAATATCAAAGCTGAATGTTTTTGGAAGTAGTTTTTAGTTTGAGCTATTTTAGGGGGATATCTGTGTGTGCAGGTGACTGTTACTGTGCATAATTATTAGGCAACTTAACAAAAACCAAATATATACCCATTTCAATTATTTATTTTTACCAGTGAAACCAATATAACATCTCCACATTCACAAATATACATTTCTGACATTCAAAAACAAAACAAAAACAAATCAGCGACCAATATAGCCACCTTTCTTTGCAAGGACACTCAAAAGCAGCAACCACAGCCTCCCAGACACTGTTCAGAGAAGTGTACTGTTTTCCCTCCTTGTAAATCTCACATTTGATGATGGACCACAGGTTCTCAATGGGGTTCAGATCAGGTGAACAAGGAGGCCATGTCATTAGTTTTTCTTCTTTTATACCCTTTCTTGCCAGCCACGCTGTGGAGTACTTGGACGCGTGTGATGGAGCATTGTCCCGCATGAAAATCATGTTTTTCTTGAAGGATGCAGACTTCTTCCTGTACCACTGCTTGAAGAAGGTGTCTTCCAGAAACTGGCAGTAGGACTGGGAGTTGAGCTTGACTCCATCCTCAACCCGAAAAGGCCCCACAAGCTCATCTTTGATGATACCAGCCCATAAACCCTCTTTAAGGATGGGTTTATGCAAATTGTGAACAAAGATGCTCCATTACGAAGATATCGGATAAAAGGTCGTGAAAACCCCTGGTTCTCCCCAGAGCTGGCAGATATCATTCATGAGCGCAACCTGGCTTGGGCCAAAGCTAGGAAAACAGGCTACCCCAGTGATTGGCTTCTTTTCAGACAACTAAGAAACAAATGTACTTCCTCTATTAAGAAAGCTAAATCAGAATATTATCTGTCTGTCACCACTGAGAACCTAAATAATCCACAGAAGTTCTGGAAAATCATTCTCTCTTTCACTGAGTAAAAACTCCCACGCTCTACCCACCTATGTTCTTAAGGATTCTGTTCCTGTTTATGATAGGAGGGAGATTATGAATTGCTTTAACAAGCACTTTATATCTTCTGGCTCTTTGTTTAAATCTCTAAACCCAGTCTCTGTAGAATCTGGCACAAACCCTCCGGTGTACACTGGTCAGCCATTTAACTTTGTTCCTTTCTCTGTGCAGGAGGTCTGTAAAGCTCTTAAACTGTTAGATCCTAGAAAATCTCCAGGGCCCGACTTGCTAGATCCTTACTTTTTGAAACTGGCAGCTGATTTTGTGGCAGAGCCTTTCACAACACTTTTCAACCTCACACTCGATACGAGTGAAATTCCCTCAGTATGGAAATCAGCTTTTGTTATTCCGCTATTAAAAGGGGGGGGGGCCAGCGGTGTTAACTAATTACAGACCAATATCTAATCTATCTGTGCTGGCCAAAGTTCTTGAAGCTCTTGTGTGTGAGCAGTTAAAGGAGTTCTTACATACCAATGCCATTTTATCTGAATATCAATCAGGCTTTAGGAAGAATCATAGTACTATCACAGCTGCAATTAGAGTGGTAAATGATATTACTATTGCACTTGATAAAAAACAACACTGTGCATCCCTTTTTATTGATTTGTCAAAAGCATTTGACACTGTTGATCATTGTATTTTAAAACTTAGACTTTTCCAGTCAGGACTCTCTGAGAGTGCAGTGGCATGGTTCTCAAACTACCTCAGTAACAGGTCTCAGTGCATAAAATCTGACGGTTTATGTTCTAACTTTGTTACAGTGCACAATGGAGTGCCACAGGGTTCTGTATTAGGTCCACTTCTATTTATTATTTACATAAACAATCTTGGTCTAAATGTGCCAGATGCAAACTTGCACTTCTATGCTGATGATACAGTTATTTACAGCTGTGGTTCAACTCTTGTCCAAGCCATTGACTCTTTGCAGAAAGCCTTTTTTGCTGTCCAGCACTCATTACTTCAGCTGAAACGTGTTCTCAACGCAGACAAAACAAAGCTCATGCTGTTTTCTAAATCAAGGAATTTGGCCCAAATAATCCCAACGGTAACCACTCTTGAAGGTAATAAAATAGAGTTGGTTCACACCTATAAATATCTGGGAATCTTAATTGATGACTCGCTCACCTTCAAACCACATGTAGAGAATCTTGTGAAAAACCTGAAGTTAAAACTGAGATTTTATTTTCAAAATAAGCTGTGTTTCTCTTTTAATACAAAGAAGCGGCTTGTTGCTGCAACATTCTTGCCTGTGCTGGATTATGGTGATATTCTATATATGAATGCTTCTGCTCAATGTCTTCAAATGGTTGATTGTGTGTATCATGCTTCTTTGAGGTTCATCACTAACCGTAAATTTCAGACTCACCACTGTGAGTTATACTCTCAGGTTGGATGGCCTGCTTTGGTAAGTCGAAGGAACTCTCATTTATACAGTTTTATGTTATTATGCAGAGCAGAGCAGATCTGAGCTGCCAGCTGTAAATGCAGTGAGGACGCCCCCTGCTGTTTAATGATCAGTACAACAGTGTGACAACAGCTCCCTGATTCTCTGATGTCACAAACTAAACTCTGTGTTTTCCACAAATACATGTGTTTCTGTCAAGTTGTTCTAATGTTGTCAGTGTGAGCTTTATCCTGCTGCTCCTCTCGGGGTGACTCAGTAAACTGGTTGTGGGACAGTAACATGTCACTGACATGATCCACATGTTGTTGTCTTTCTAATCAGTGAGTGCAGAGGATGTTGGAGACACTGAACTCAGACACAGTGTAGAAATATTCAATCCAACTTCGACTCTTCAGTGTTTCTGAGTCCAGTCCTGAAACATGATCTTCTTCCATCTGATCGATTCATGTGTTCACACTGGAAATATTTCTGATGATTCAGAAATGTATCCTTTCATGTTGGACTTTGTTTAAATTCTCCATATTCTGTTCTTCCATATTAAATCATCTCCTGCTTTATGCACTTTTTTGTCAATTCTCAATAAAAATTCTGCTTCATTCAGTCACTTTGCTCAGAGTGTCTTCACTGGATCATCAGCTGATTTTCTCTGTTTCTCTTTGTTCCTCAAACACTTTCAATTTATTGTTTGCACCAGAGAGACAGGAACATGCCTGTTAAACCATTTTAACATTTAACACAAAGAAGTAACTGTAACAACCAGTAGTAACGACAATATAGTTATGTATTTACACAGCATGCTTTATTTGGATGTGTGTGACTGTCCTGTTCCTCCATATTCATCACTGACTGTTCACCTGAATAACTTTGATTGTTATTTGGTGTCAGCACTAAACACTCATCATGACAACAGCAGCATATCCTCTAGGGATGCACCGATACCGATACGGGTATCGGGTATCGGGGCCGATACTGTAAAATGTGTGCGTACTCGTACTCGTAAAAGTTAACCGATACCATGAACCGATACTAATGTAGCCCGGATGGGAATTTGGGAGTAGATACTCATAATTCCCATGGACTTGAACGCCACATAAGGTGTTCACAGTTCACAGAAGAGAACGGCATGGAGAGATGCACGAGGTTAGCTGAACCAAAGTGAGAGACTCGGCTAGTTTTACTGAGGTTAACTAGCACAAAAGAGTGTGTGACTAGAAAGCTAACCGTGTGAGAGCTTCGCAACAGAGTGTGGGTGAAGTGACTTTTTGTTTCAACGGTCGCACCACCGTGGAAAACTGTGTTTCCAGCTACGACCGCCGAGGCTAAAGGCTAGCCCGGACTGCTTGGCTGCGCCACGGAGGCAGCTGCTATGGACTGTCGGAGAGCTGGACAGTGACGGGCTAATGCGCTGTAGCAGAGACAGCATCGGGTCCACAGGGAGTGGATTTAGTGTGGGACTGGTGAACGGCGACCTACCGAGCAACGGAACTGTAAGTCAGACTTTTGTGCTCTTACTGGGGAGAAGAGGATTTTTCTCCCTCGTCCGGCGTGAGCAGCAAACAGGCCTGCAACAAGTGTGAATGTGAGTGTGTGTGGGCCACATGTGTGAATATTGTGTGTTTAGTGGATTTATATAACGTGTTTTGGAGTGTATATTAGTGAGTCACTTACCAAAAGGTGATAACATAAGTTGGGTTGTTTAATATAATTTGAAAGGGAATTATTTCATTTATACAGTGTATTTCATTTTAAGGAATTGGAATATCATTTGAGTTTAAAAAAGGGATGTGTTGTACAGTATTTGTCTCTGCCCTTACGTTCAGTAAACGTTTCGTTTGTGTTAAAGAGTTGTGTGGGGTCATTTCTTTACTACCGGTTAAGTTTAACGTGTGTGTGGTAGAAGTATCGGTTTTTGTACTCGGTATCGGCAAGTACTCAGATCCAAGTATCGGTATCGTATCGGTTTGAAAAAATTGGTATTGTTGCATCCCTAATATCCTCACATGTTATTATGAACGTGTGCACTGTGTTATATGTTTTTCTTCCAGATTATAGGGTGAAACATTTGAGGCCTGTCTGAACACTCAGTGTTCACGCTGTGTGAAGCCTGCAGGTAGAAATACACCAGTCAGCTCAAAAAACATCCAAAACCTGCATTTGTAACCAGAGTGAGATCCACGAGTATCGATGATGATAAATGATGGAAAAAATACAGACAGGCTCTCTGATTGGTTCTTATTGTAAAGCATTCAGCTCCATCTTGGTTCATTTTTCCAGCCGTGACTCACACAGGAGGAGCATGTAGGAAGTGTTAGGGAGGAGCTGCTGTCTCCGTCTCCATTATGCTCCATGAACAGAGACGTGTGGATTCTGAGCTCCATCAGCCACATCACTGCTCTAGAATACCCTCTGTTCAGGCCAGCAGCTCCTCCAGCAGGTGCTTCACCTGTGACTCTTCAGGTGAGACCAGACATGATGTAGCTCAGTGTTTGATTCTTACTTCACCCTCTTCAGTGACATCACAGAATCTCGTTCTGGTTTATTACAACTCAGTCTGGTTTACGATTGTAGAGGAGAAGAAGAAAAGTCAGACATCAGATGTGATCGTGTACGAGAAAAACATCATAGCTCTGATCACACACTCAGATGGAAGCAGACCTGAAAATGCTTTTAAAGCTCTTGAAGATGCAAAAATTAAATGTGCCAAAAATAAGAAGAATCAGCCAGTTTACTTCCTGTTTGATAACTGCCAGCATAAAGACCGAAGAGAGAAAAATGCAGTTTTTAGAAATTTATGTGAAATTACACAGACAAACATGGATCAACTGACAGACTTCTGGGGAAAATCTAATCCTCAAAAACTGATGACAACAGTTGAAGTGTTAAATGAACGAATCAGACTGAAAGCCTGCATCCAAAACCTGCAAGACAGAATCAAGCTGGCTGAAGTGAAACAGAGAGAAATCAGAAACATGAAAGAAGCACTGAAACAGACAGGAAATAGAATAGAAATCAAGAAAATATTTCAGAAACTCTTGAAAATGAAATGAAACAAGTGACAATTCCCAGTTCAGTTGGGAGATCCCTCCCCTGCTGTCAAACAAGTAAAGAAGCATCAGACAGCTGTGTAGATGCTTTTCCCCGATACTCTCTATACTACATGTTCAGATGTACACCACATGTTTGTATGTTGTTGCTAACAGATGGCACATTACTATTAAAAACACTAATTATTTATTGATTACTGATCAGCACTGACATCTCTACTCAGAGAGAAGTCAGCTTCACAATGTTTTCATGCTAAGGAGAAGTGCCTCAGTGTTTGTGTCAGGAAGAGCAGTTTTATATATCTGACATCAAATCTGTACCAAATACAACATGTGGCTGCATCTGTTTGTCACGGTCCTGGGTCATGTGACCCAGCATTTTGAGTTTATTGCTGGATTTGTGATTTCTAAGGTATGTTTAAAGGATGTTAAGTTTTAGTATTGTTAACAAGTTGCCTTCAAGTCTAGTTTAGGTTATTCTCTGTATTCTTAGTTATGAGACTGTTCTAGTATATTACATGGTCTGTCTTGTCCTCAGTGTTTCAGGATGTCTGTAAAGCTCCTTTTCAAGAAATTATTTTCTGCCTGGTCTTGTGTCTCTGTGTTTCTGTAACATCATTCAGAACTTAATAACAAGCTGACATTTTCCTCCTGACACCAACGATCAGCTCGACAGACCCTCATTCTACCTGCATACACTCTGCTCACCTGTCAGCTGGTTAACACCTGCTGCTGATTGAGGAAACACACAGGTTACCTGGTGATAGTTTAATGTGGGCAGCTGCTTTTCAGTATACCACCATCACAATATTGTGCACAAAATAAGTAAATGTAGTTTGTTTCCTGAGCTTAGAGCTGCTGGAACTTGTGTTTCCCTCAGAGTGACTGACCCGAGTCGAAGATGATAAACAGGATTTAAAATGAGGAGCAATGAACACTGAGCAGCAGATCAGCCTACAAGAAACACATGATTTCATCCAGGTTCCTTAAACCTGTATCCAATCTGACTCATCTAATGCTAAGTGCTTTATTTATCAGTGTGAGATGTACGTGTCTTTGAGACAATCATTGTACTTGATTAATTATTATTTATTAATTTATAATTAATTAATTAATTAATTATGATTGATTAAGGTAAAGATGAGAAGTATATTTATTGTTTGAGGTGTCTGTAATGAACTCTCACTCTCAGGATTAAATTTAATTAAATTTAATTAATTTAATTTAATTTTATATTTATTTAAATTTAATTAAAATTAAATTCTTGGCACCCTGAACTAATTTATTATTTTAAGCTATAATAAAACATTACAAATACAAAGTGGTGACGTTTGATATTGACCAGAACACCTGAGATTGATTTTTTAAGATGATTCATTTTTCACAATATCCATCAACTGTCTGCGACCATCACCAGTTAATCTGAGTTAAATAAAATAATTGTTGTGTGAAGAACATAATGATATGTGTCTGCATTTGCACTGGCACAAACTGGAAAGCTTTGTTTGCCAAGGTCTTTAATCAAATATCAGATACACTGACAAACGGAGACAAACGTTCAATGAAAATGAGGAATCTGCAGAGCCGACATCTGGAACACAGAGAGTGAGAAACATGAACAAATGGAACCAGTTCACATAAAAACCAGTTAACATGAAACACTGGTTTGTCTGGTGCAGCAGCTTTTTACTAGTTGATAATTCACTGACAACCAAAACTAAATGAATACTGGCACAAACTGACTCTGAGGCTGTTTCTCAATATGTGGACTTGTGATAATGTCATTCACCCTCAGCTTCCTCACCATGTATGTGGAGGCGTGGCCGTGTTGTTTTCTTGGCTCTCCTGTCTCCTTTGTTTCGACAGTGTTCAGAACCAGCTTGTTGTTTCCACACCATCTGATTAGATGTTGGACGTCCTCTCTGTAGTGAGACTCGTCTGATATCCTTCCCACTATTGTAGTGTCATCACCAAACTTCACTATGGTGTTACAAGAGGACTGGAGGGGTTTGCAGTCGTGTGTAAATACGGTGAAAAGAGCTGGACTGAGAACGCAGCCCTGTGGTACTCCTGTGTTAATGGTGATAGCAGATGATGTAAGGTTGCCCACCCTGACCTTCTGTGGCCTGTTTGTGAGGAAATCCAAGATCCATGAGACAAGTGTGGTGGTTAGTCCCGGGTCATTCAGCTTGTTTACAAGTTTGTAGGGCACAATGGTGTTAAATGGCGAGCTGAAGTCTAAAATACACATATAGCACACAGATAGCATCCTAACATATGTATTGGGATGCTCCAGATGAGTAAGGCTGGTGTGAAGTGTGACTGAGACTCCATCCTCTGTTGATCTGTTCCTGCAGTGAGCAAACTGTAGGCTGTCCAGGTCAGGAGGGATGTTGGTCTTGATGTGTGAAAGAACGAGTCAAAAGACTTCATGATCATTGGTGTCAGAGCGACCGGGCGACAGTCATTCAGACATTTTACTGACTGTCTTTTGGGTACAGGAATGATGGTAGTTGATGTGAGGCATGTTGGGACTGCAGCCTGCTGCAGAGACAGATTGAAGATGTTGGTGAACACCCCCACCAGCTGGTCGGCACATGACTTCAGCGTGGGTCCTGAACCCTGTCTGGTCCTTTCATGATCTGTTCTATTTTAAACAGCTGACGCTTGTTGAGATGAAATTATTTGAAGTGCCTCAATTCTCTGCTTTATATGAACTAAAATGACACGTAACCATATATTGTAGTATTAAGTGGACACGGCCCTGAAAATAAAGGCATTGGACGACGTGTCCTTGGGGGGTAGAAGGATGTAGACTCTCGCTTGCCTGGGAGAAAGTAGATAACAGGGAACCATCTTCTAGTGGAACGTTACTGAGACACGGTTGTTTAGACTAGAATAAGAGAGCTGGTAAAACAAACTGTTAGGGGTGTGTCACCATGTTGAGATCAGCGGCATCGTGTCATGCAGGACGCATCTCCCTTCTAGAAATAATTTGGTGAGAGAATAAAGTGTGAAATGGTCGACTGAGCAGTGTTTTGTCTTCCATCGGATGAAGAATCAAAAAAACTCAGTGAAGTGTTGATATTTAACACTCTTGCATTTAAGAGGAAACATTTCAGCGGGTGTTAATACGTGGAGATCCTGAATGCTGCTCTAAAAATGATCAGATTATGTTCAATATTTGTTCTCTTCCAAACCCCTGCTGTCTATTGTCAGCTTGATTGTCTACTCAAATAAAAATCAAAGTCTTCTAACATCTGTTTGTTTTTATTCAGGCACACATGTGTAACAGGGTTTCTATGCTATTATTGCCACAAATGTCAGTGCAATGGGGGAAACAGCGCCCCCTGTTGGTGTGGCCAGTTATTCGAGGCTGGCTGCAGAAATGACTGTCAGTCTGCTGAAGCTCCACCAGAGTGTGCTGTGCGGAGTGGTGAAGCCATTTATACTGACCCCACACTGTTATATTTCCACTCAGGAAATAAATCTGCACAGATTCTTGCGTTGTTTAAAAATACAACAACGCAGAGCTGAGGAGTTTATTTGGGCCTGTTACAGTCGGGTGAAGCACAAACTGCTTACACATGTGACCATTTTTTGTGTGAACTTGTGAAGTACTGACTAGTGTAACTGTATATTGAAAAAGAGCCGCGTCAGTAAATCCAGAAGCTTTTTACTCTCTAAAGAAGTCTTTGTGCTGCTGCGGACGTCAGTAAATCTGACCCTAAATGTTTCTAACTCAAAGCTGATGTTTCACAGGCTGCTCTCCTTTGAATGACCTGCAGAAATCAGCAGGGTTACAACATGTGCTGAATGAAGATTCAATGAAGAGGTTACTGCTAGAAGACACGAGGTTCAGCCTGTGTTTGAAGCACAAAGGAGACGCCTACAGACACTCTTCACTACACAAACACCTCCTACAACATCCACTCTTTCCACTCTGACTGCTGTGTGTGTGGAAACACTCCAACACACACCGCTGCACATATGAACATGTGTGTGAAGCAGAGCTGACATTAAACATGATGGAGGATTTATTCACAAACACACAACAACATTTACACACACATTACCTCTGCAGGACGACACACGCCTGATTTAATTATTTTAATTTACTGCTGTTTCTGTACAAAGCAACACTTTGTTTCTATTCTGAGTTGGTTACTTTGTTGGATTTCAGTCGGTTTCTGCTTTAATTCACGTTAGAATCAAATGTTTTTATATGTTTCACTTCCTGTTTGCTGAAGTGGATTTTCAGCTGTTTCCAAACCAAAGGCTTGTTTTAAAGAGACAGTTTCACTGGGATTGAGGGAACGACGTGTTTGCAGTTTCTATCCAACAACATCAAGCAGTTAAAGAGTTCATGTTATTAACAGCTCAGCGCTCTGCAGCAGACACAGGCTGGACTTTAAAATCAATGGGACCGTCTGCAGACCAGGTCCAGCAGGTCTTCCACAGATCCTGTTAGAAAAATCTGCTTTTCATTTGCTGCAGCCATAGAAGCTGATTTCAAATATCTCCATCATCCCAAAGAAAAACTGGTTTGCAGGCTGAGCACAAGGAGAAGGAAACTCCAAACTAGTCCAGTCATTTCCAGTGTGCAGGATTATTGATGGTCCTACTGGGAGCAGCACCAGTGTTCCACATGTTTTATAGGATAAAGGAATTCCTCTGGGTCAGTGGAAGAGAAGGCTGCAGATGAAGCTGCTTACAGCTCATGGACTCAATCATTAGATAGATTTAGATTATATTAGCTGAAACTTTATTTATCCCTCGGGTGGGTTACTCTGGGAGATTCAGTTTCCACAGCAGCCACAGAAGAATGTGAGCGAGAGACGCATAAATACATATAACAGGGATAAATCTGTGAATCATTCACAGAGAGCTCGGACCAGAGTCTAGATTTGCAGGAGCAGTTTGTAACTGAATCCTTCAAATAAAAGACGAGTGTGACAACATCAAACACTTCAGTCTGTTGGTTTATGGGAAGTAGAAGACACAGAAATATACCCACAGTTTCCAGAGCACATTCATTTATGACTTACAATCCAAGGATAGACAAAAACAGAAATAAATCTGTCTCCCGTCCACTTCAGATTTAGTTTGATCCTGATCTGTGTCAGCAACAAGTTCAGCCTGAAGGAACTGATCCAGGCTAACCTTCAGCTGCAGCTCTGATCAATACAGTTTCACTCATTTCTAATATCTCAGTATAATTCAAATTGATCCAGTTTATTGTTGAATATTATTGTTGTTTATTCCAAACGAACAGGGACCAAACCAGTCAGAAGTGAGGAATTAAGGGAAATTCTCTGTTATTTTCTCCATAATCTAACTGCACACTCTCTATAGGCTGATGTAAAGCTGAGGACCAAAGAGTTTCATTACAGTTAAATGTGGCTGCTCTGTTTATCTGTTCATCACAATAAAAGCTGAAACTTGAAGCTTTGCTGAGCACCAAAGTCTTTGGACTGTCACTGATATCAGTGCTGTTACTGTTTTACAGGAAAATGTATTGAACATGTTAAAGAGCTAAAGCCTGACGTCACAGATGAAGCAAACAATCAGTCCAGACTGAGCTCTTCATCGTTGGTACCATTGCTTTGTTTTTAGGCAGCAGCAGTGAAACCTGAAGAAAACAAAGTGTAAATGTTGATGAAGGTTAAACTTTGCCAGCACGTCTCCTCTGCTGCAAACGATGCAGAGAGATGTTAGTGAAGTTTAGACCTTTGACCCACAGGAAGGTTTTAAAGACACAATGATCAGGTTAGTGAAGGTGAGCATGATAAACTGAGCTGATCAGTCATTGTTCAGGTTTTTGTCAAACATCAGACTGATTTGTGTTTGTGTTGGATTGAAACATTTGTGAGTCCTCAGAGGTCACAGTGTGACACGCTTGCATCCACTTCCTGTTTGTGTCCAACACGTCACACAGACCTGCAGCTGCCTTACAAATAAGCTTTACTGTGTTCAGGATGTCAGCAGGAGAATCCGTCAGTCTGTAACTGTTGGAGGATCAACATCAGAGATTAATGACATGAAAGTGCTGACAGGTGATCTGCCAGCAGGTGTGAACAGGTGAACCTGTGAGCTTCAGATTTCTGTGTTTTCATCACTCGAGTCTGTTTAAAAAGCTGAAACTCTGATTTATTGCTGCAGTAAAACTCTGAGTATTAAAGTAAAGACGAGCTGCTTGAAGAACAACTTGAGCTCATATTAATATTATACTGTGTACACAGTATAATATTAATATGAGCTGTGCTTCTTATTAACATGAAGCACAGCTCATATTAATATTATACTGTGTACACAGTATAATATTAATATGAGCTGTGCTTCTTATTAACATGAAGCACAGCTCATATTAATGAGCGTGCAGCCTCTACATGTACACATATGTGATCTTATGTGTTCAGTGTGGATGAGCACAGATACTGAATGCTTTCTTTCCTCCATCCTGCTCACTGAGCAGTGATGATGCATATTTGGAATAAGTGCACATCTAAAGTTCACAAACAGTGAAGCTGTGAACTCTGCAGTCACTCCATCATCTAAAGACACTGTGGATGTGACACAGAGAGGACACTCAGCTTTTCTTCCTGCTCTTTGTCTCACTTCACTTTCCTGTTAAACTCTGGAAGCACAAATCAAAGACAGTCAGAGGAACTCAGCCAGACCAGCTGCTGCTCCATCTACAGGTGGAGAGCACCACCCACGTGTCTGTGGGAGAACCAGAGTCACAAAGTAACAGAGTGAAGAGCAGCAGATGAAGCACAGAGGACACAAAAAGGAAGCAAAGAAGGAAACAAGGTCCATCTGTGTCCTTTCAAACAAGCATCAAGGTTTCATATCTATGAATATAAAGCTGGAAACACACAGTTCATACAGAAGTGATTTTATCACAATATATATATCAGGAAATCATTCAGTCTTCATGGATCCACATTGATGACATGGCACAGTTACTTCCTGGTGTCACTGGTGTGTCGGGTTCCTGGTGTTCGCCCAGTGTTTGCACTTGTTTCATGTTTATTCACATTTCCTGTTTTCATGTTTGCTTCCTGTGTGTTATTAGTTCAGTTCTGTTCAGCTGTGTGTCCCTAATCATCATCATCATCAGTGTATTTAAACCCTCAGTGTCTCTCTGCTCAGCGTCATTGTTGATGTTAATGTGCTCGACTCTGTACGTGTGTTCGCTTCAGTCGTTTCAGCTCAGCCAGTCATCCTGTGTTCCTGATAATAAACACCTCGGCTACATTTCTGCTGAGTCAGAGTTTCTATCAGATTTCTCCACCCTGAGGTCAGAGGTCAGCTCTGTCTTACACTCAGCACAAACCACCAGCATCACTCAGTCTGCAGGTGTCACATTAGTCGACTGGTAGTGACGGTTGTGCCGATACAGTGGATTTACCACATGTGAACTTACTGCAGTATTTAGACACAGATGTGCATTCAGATCCAGCTGAGCCTGTCTTGGATCAGCACCACGAGCAGCCCTCTAACATCACACCTCAGCCTGTGCAATATTCACCTGTTAGTACTGAGCTGGAGATAAACTGAGCCTGTCAGCCACAGAGCAGGATCACTGAACTGAAGAGGAAACTGACGAGGAAGCCAAGGATCTTCTTCAGCTCCTCCGAGCCGGGTCCTCTTTGTCCAGGCCAGCATTGGCCAGGTAGCCCTCCAACGTCGCTGGATGGCAGACAGTGGAAAACCTGGAGGAGTAGGAGAGAAACAGCAGCTTGGAGTCTTTATACTGTTTAGTTTTTAGAGCCACAGACTTCTTTTAATGTCATTGCTCAGGATCTATGACTGATTATGTATTTATTGTATTTCTCCATGACTGTGTGACACCAAGTGGAAAAGATCAGCTTTACCTTTGTTGATATGCTTGTAATTTTAATACTGATTAAATTACCCATGAAATAATAGAAAGCTCATATATGAAAATGTATTTTAAAAAAGAAATAATCTGAATACAAAGGAGTACACTCACCTTCTGGTAGATGGAGGTGTAGCGAGCGCTGGTGAACATCCAGACCTCCTCGTAGAACTGATCACTGATTGGATCCAAAACATCGATGGAGGATCTGTGTAAGCGCTGAGGATCGTCCTGATGGACACAGAACAGGAGGAGGGACAAGTGAAGATATATTAAACAACACTGTGAAATGAACTGACCCACACAGAGTTTGATTCAGAGGTGATTGACACTTTATTTGACCACAAGCCATCTTTTCTGGTTTGACGCCGTCTTTGTAGCCAGAAACCAGCTCTCTCCTCGGCTTCCTGCACTACACGCTTCGCCCACGCCAGTCTCCTCAGTCACTATAAAGGGGAGAGTCATGAGTTCCATCACCCTCACCTGTGCCGTCCAACGTCCCGCCACCACCCTCCACTGCAGCAGGCCAGAGACCACGCCCCTGCCACAATAAGTAAAAGTATATCCTTGCTGTACCCTTAATGCTAAATATGCTAAATTAACCACTCCCCTTGCCCCTTTGGGATTACTCTTATGTCACTGGGATGTTGACCTTTGACCTTCACATTAGAGAGATGGGCAGACATAATTAGTGTATGAATTTTAAAGTAACAGGTAATAAAGAGAGTGCAGCAAATGTAGTCAGGTTTATTACTCTGTATCACACATGAGTGCCCGAGGGAGGCACGGCTGACTGGGGAGACACGGGGAACATGGAGACAGGGTGACTCCACATGAAACGATGAAACGTGGGACACGGGAACAGAAACTAAACACTGAGGCAGGGAGAACTTCAGGTTCAGCTCTCCAGCCTGGCATTTGGTTAAGCATGATTCAAAAATTAGATTTTTAAATCGTTTTATTTTGTTTAACTGGTTTTAATTGTCAATTACTTTTTGTGAAGATTTGTTGCGACATTTAAAAAAACATCATTTATTTTCAAAAAGGAAATTTAAAAAATTATTTTTCAAACTTTTATTTGATTTAGAGCATCATATTTGACCAACGTAAATTTTTTAATTTCATATAAAATAACTGAAACAGTGAACTAAATATCTGAAATCTTTCCTTCCTTAAAAGTTATAATCCTACTTAAGTTATAGTGCAAACGCTTAAGCAACAAATATACTTAATGCTAATTAATTAATATTTCACTTTAACGTTGCAACTATGCGGTCACTTCTGTCTTTAAACAAAATAATATTTTCCAGTTACAGAAATCATGAAATCCAAACTAAAGTGTTACTGATGCTATATGCATTTTATATAAATAATCGATGATGGTACTGACATGAAGGAAGAGAAAGTTGCAGGTTTCATCCTTTGACTTTGTCTCTGTGCCTTTGGGCGATTTTCAGAAGGACAGATGTTTCTGTTCTATTCTTAAATCCATTTTTTTCAAACACAAACACTATTTTAAAGCTTCTAGAGAGTAAAATAATAATGATTATAATAACAGTAATAAAAAAGCTCTCAGATCCATCAAACCAAGCAGCAGAAAGAACAATAAGAGAAGAGAAAACTTTAACCTTGTAGACTTCATTATGTTCCAGCTGCTCTACAGACGCTGTGACCTCGAACTTAAGCAGGTCGTAAAGTATGTGCAGCTCAATAACTTCATAATTAGACCCTGTGGTATTTAGGCAGCAGAACAACTAAGAATAACAACTACAAATAATGTTTTTAGGTTTCTGTTGTACTGCAAGGTTCTGTACAGGAGAACCAAACCAAGAGCAAATATTACGTCTCATTTACACAAGAGCCATCAAAATTTATCAAATTGAATCATCTTTGTTTAGATGTAAGAAGAATCATATAGAAATGAAAAAGTATAAATGTAAATCCAGAGCAAAGGTATCCTCTAAATCAGTCTCGTCGCTGTTGCAGATTTTTCTCTCGCTGTTCTGGCTCACAGCGTTGCAAGCAGAAAAATAAATATCGCCAAAGGTGTGAAAGGGAACTAATTAGTAAGAGTATTGTTACTCTCCCCAGGAGTAGTCCAGCAGTAGAAATCAGTCCAATAACGAGGTGTGTAACATCTAGCAGGGTGACAGAAAAGCCCAGGGTAACTTCTAAGGACCTCAACGTCTCTCTCACATTGCGTTTTTTAAACATGTTTCCATTTGTCACTTCAGTCTTTACTCTGAAATACAGGAAGAGAAATCATGGCTGAAACGATTTCTCATGAAACCAGGGCTGTGGTCCAACAGTCAGTTTTGGTGAGGAAGGTTCCTGAGAGAAGTGACCCAGAAGTATCTGTGTAGGAGCCACAATGAATCACGACCATGAGCTTTAACTGATCAAAGTCTATTCTTTCATCTTCTGTATTATTCAGTTTGCATTGGTAAAGCCCATTATTGTAATGCTTTTTTAAGATGATCAAAACTTTATGTTACTTTGGCTTAGCTGGGATAAGTGATGGATGGAGGGAATTTTACTTCAGCCACAGAAATCCTAAACAGGAAGGAGGAGCAGAGTTACAGTGGATCACTATCCAGCAGGGAAACAAGATTTATTTCAATTTCTTGGCTATGAGTGAGATTTACTAAGTGGGCAAATTAGGGTGATGACACCGTTCCAGAGTGATCTCTTAATAGTGCACCAGTTTACATTCAGAGATGAATGCAGCCAGTTCAACCAGGAGACTCAGTGACTCAGTCGTATAAGGGATAAATCTTCTGACCAAACCTGCTGGACTGTGTGAGGTCCTGAGAGTAAGGATTTATCCACAGGAGAGCTGCATTCTTACAAACCACCCCACTGTGTAAACCTGACATCTGTGGAGCAGCTGAGCTGTATGATGTGTACAAGGACACAAAACATTATTGACCATCAGATCCCGAGCCCTCCATGTGTTAATCAAGACACTGCTGCTGTGCTACATCCATAAATAATGAATAAATTAGGAGCTAAAGCTAAAAGGACAGTTTATTTGTACCATCTTCATGTGAACACATTCAAGAACATCACAGATGAAAGAGACATTAAAAACTTCCACACTACATGAAGCAAGAAAAATAGTTTTTCTTTCAGGTGGTTTCAGAAAAACAAAAACATCAAACAGCTCCAAGAGTCTCTTTGAAAGAACTAAAAACCTTTATTCTCCAATCATAAGTGAACTCCCCGATGAAGCCTTGTGTGCTAAAACATGTCAGAGATTTAAAGGTTAAACATGAGTTTCCAAAACGTTTTACTGGAGAACAATGAACTATTTGACTGAGTTTCAATTATTTACAGACGAGCAAAACCAGGACAGAGAAAAAAGGACAAAACTGACTCAGTAAAACGACAGAAAATAAGATCCCATGTAAATCTGTATTATGTAGAAGTTCAGCCCAGCAACCAGTTCAGTTCAACACAAGTTTAAATGATTCTATCTGAACTCTGTGGAGCCTGATCTCAAGCTTTTTGAGTCTGACACTGAAACCAGAGGATCTTTCTGTCTCTTCAGATTCACTGTGATGGGAGTGATTTCAGCCCTGAGTGATCACGCTGATGTTTGCACAGAGCAGACAATGAGGTGAATGTTTGGGCACATTGGTAACAGTGAAACAGTTTATTAGTAACGTGGGATCGTTTGTGTTTGGAGTATGAACTGAGATTCCTGAAGCTCTTGTCACACTGGTCACAGCTGTAGTTTCCTTCCACGTGTGCACGTTCATGATCGTTACGACCATTTGAGTGTGAGAAGCTTTTGTCACAGTGTCTGCACTTGTACGGTTTCTCTCCTGTGTGGACTCGTTTGTGTGTTTTAAGCCCCCACGCAGTGGTGAAGGATGACCCACACTGATCACAGAGGTGCTTTTTAACCCCACTGTGAATCAGTTCATGTTTTTTTAAGTCACGTGATGTGGTGAAGCTTCTCCCACATTCTTTGCAGTATTTCAGTTTGTCTCCAGTGTGTCTACGTTGATGTATTTTTAGGCCGGCTTGCTGACTGAAAGTTTTTCCACAGATGTCACAACGAAAGTCTTTCCCACCACCACAGCGATGACAGGGTTGTGAACTGGATCCATCTGTGTCGCTCTGCTTCTAAACAAAGACACAAACACAGTGTAAGTCAGTCCTTCAACATTTTTATCCTGAACGTCGCCTGAAATAAAGAGCATCTCTGCAGACGTCCAGTTACATTTTACTGTTTCAGTTGAAACACTCAGTTCACTGGGCTGCAATAACTACAATACTACCACCATAATACTACAGTAATACTAAAATCATAACTGACATGAAAATCTGAATAATCACCAGTGATGGGAATAACGGCGTTACATGTAACGGCGTTACTAACGGCGTTACTTTTTTCAGTAACGAGTAATCTAACTAATTACTATTCCTATCGTTACAACGGCGTTACAGTTACTAACAAGGAAACGCGGTCCGTTACTATTTTTCAACAAACAGACGGTTGAAGCTGTGTTCAGCTTACCGCATCTTCTGGACGCTACAGCTTTAAGCAGCTGCGCGCTCCCGCGGACGCTAATCACGAACACTGTCCAGCACAACACCTGGAGCTCAGGAGGCAAAACAATCGCATGAGTGCTGCTGTTTGACTGAGGAAGAATAAAGTAGTCGTGGTAAGTCAATCACATGACCACTTAAAGGCAAAGCAACAAGGTGATATATACCAGTTTTTAAATTGTGTCGATAGGCCACGTAAAACCAGAGTCGTGATAAACAATATATACGCTGCGTTTTTTCCTCAATAGTTTCGCCACGTTAGCGCTAGCAAGCACTCTCTGCTAATGAGCAAAAAACAAAACAAAACAAAACAGGGGAAGTTTTAGGAGTGACGGAGAGAGAGAGAGAGAGAGAGAGCAGGAAAAGAGAGAGAGAGTTTTGAGATGTGAGATTTGTGACGTTTAGCGTGTTTGAAGTGTGTAGTTAATGTGTTGTCTTGTGTAGTTAGTGTGTAGTGTTGTGGATAGTTTTGTGTTGTGTGTCAGAACAATGAGGCGACTGCTGTCTCCAGGTAGAAACAGCAGTGATACACCTGCTGCTGTCAGACCTGCAGGTATCAGGCTGTGATGTTTTCCTTTATAGTGGACAGAAATGATTTTTTTGGAGTGGCACAAATAATTTGTGCGGCATCTTATTGAAGAACAGCTGATTGTTCTGTAAATAGTTTGAAATGGTTATTTAAAAAGGGTAAAAGGTAAATGGATGCAAATAACTTTGTTGTTTGCAAAACTTGTGCATAAGATTTTAAAATTGACAATTAATATTTGCATTTGAAGTTATGAAATATGATTCATTAAACATGTTTATCGTTGTTACAGTAAAAAATATAACCTTTTCTACTCTGATTTTATGTTTTTTGTCTGATTTTAGATCAATTCTGGTTGTACAGTATGACAAAATGAGAACATAACTGTAAATTCAGGCACGTGAGGTTGCGCTAAAAAGAATGATACCAAACAAGGCAAAGTAAATAGTTTTTAAAGGTAAAATGTGGAGAGAAAATCAAGAGTAGTAAAAAAATGGCCAATTATACCCTGGACGCCAGAGGGTTAAACGTTCTTTGTTTTTGTTTTTTAAGTAACGCAATAGTGAATAGTGAACGGCGCAAATCCGATATTTTCAAATCCGATCTGGGTCACTTTCGTATGTGGTACTGAATCCGATACTTATCCGATGTTTTAGAAAGCGACTGCTATGTGAACGGTCATGTCGCATTAAATCCGTCTTTTACTTCACGGACACAAGACAGACGCCAATTATCAGCGCCGGAGAAGACATCGCGAACGCTTCCTGGCCATCCAGTGTAGATGTCAGTGAAACTGTTGGGAAGACAACGTTGGAGAAACGTGAACAGTCCGAAAGTCCGAAGTCTTTATATTAAGGGCCATCAGTCAAACAATATTGTTTGCTCTGGGTCTAAACAGAGCGCGTTGTGTGTGACGTCTTCTTTTGCGCATGCGGGCCGCTTTGAGCGTTCACACTAGAGCGCGTTTGCTGTCGCATTTTATTTGTAGTGTGAACAAGCAGACAAAAAAATCGGATTTGATCGAAAAATCGAAATTGAGCATTAAGACCTGCAGTGTGAACGTAGCCTTAGAGCTGCTTTTCCATGCAGTAGAATTGCTAACATGCTAACACAGTTTAATGAGCAGAGTTGTTCCAAACAGTCAGGCTAACATGACAAGATAACAATATAAATACAAACCTCACAGTAGCACTTGTAGAGTCTCTTTCTGGTGTGGATCTGTTGGTGTCGTCTCAGGGAATGTGGAGATTTAAAAGTCTTCTCACACAGGTCACATTTATAAGGTCGTCCCTCAGTGTGGGTAAACGTGTCGTTGTAACTGTGTGTCTGTAGCAAAGTATTTGCCACACTGATCACAGCAGTACACATCATGTCTGCTGTGAATGCGTCGGTGTATATTTCGGTTTCCTCTCTTGCTGAAAGTTTTTCCACAAATGTCACAGCTGTATGCCTTAATTCCAGAGTGGGTAACTAGATGATTCTGTAAGCTCCCACTTTGAGTAAAAGCTCTGCCACACTGATCACAGCTGTACGCTTTAACTCCACTGTGGATGAGTTGGTGGTTTTTTAGGGAACCCTTCCTGGAAAAAGACTTTCCACACAAGTCACAGCTGAACGGTCTCTCTCCAGTGTGGATGACCTGATGATGTTTTAGTGAAGCCTTCTCAGTAAACTCCTTCCCACACTCATCACAGCTGTATGCCTTAATTCCAGAGTGGGTAACTAGATGCCTCTGTAAGCTACCACTTTGAGTAAAAGCTCTGCCACACTGATCACAGCTGTACGCTTTAACTCCACTGTGGATGAGTTGGTGGTTTTTTAGAGAACCCTTCCTGGAAAAAGACTTTCCACACAAGTCACAGGTGTGTTTTTTCTCTCTCTTTCTTCTGTGAGGTTTGTCGGCCTCCTGAGAGCGCTGACTTCTCGCTCCATGTTGGTCCTGCAGTGACAGAGATACAAACAGAGGCACTGAGTGAAATGCAGTCGTGGAACAAACTGAACCTTCAAACTCCCTCCATTAACACTAGTTTTAAACCTGAAGGTGGAGTGTGGCACCAAACACCTTAACGGTCTCTTATCCCCACCTGCTGGTAGCTCTAACACATTACATCCAACCTGGTGCTAAAAATAATTCATGACTGTTTAAACACTAAAATCATGCCCATCCCTCCTGATTACACACACACACACACACACACACACACACACTTATATGATTTTATAATTTATATTATTTTGTTGTTTCCCATTTCCTATTTCTATATTTTGTTATAGTTTTATATATAATCATTTACTGATAATAAATCCTATGTTTGTTGATTTGTTTATAAAAGGAACCCCATTAGCTTCCCAACAGAGGTTACTCGTCTTCTGTCAAATACAATCACATAAAATATTACACAATAAAGTGGATTCAAGATATCCACATAATTTGGCTCTTACATCCACAGTGAGGTTTCACAATTGTTAAAATATAAGCAATCAATAATAATAATAATTTAATAATAATATCAATAACACTGAAGCACATTACACAAATTTCAAAACAACTAAAAGCTCTGTAAATCGGCTTTTAAGTGTTCATTGAAGTTTTGAATAGTTGCTAATTCTCTAATTTTATAAGGTAATTTATTCCACTTAAAAGTTGCTCTAAATATAACAGTTTTACAAAAAGTTACTTTTAACTTGAGCATTTACTAAATTGCAGTTTGTTGAAAATCGTGTAATATGATTATGTATTTCATCTGGATACTGCAGCTGAGCAGAAATAAATGTGGTGTGTTGAACAGAATTGCTTTCTTTATAACTACAAGTAAGCCGTAGAATAGCTGGTCAGGATCCAGCTGGTCGACCTTAATCTTACAGAGAATGTGATGATTTTGTGGATAATTAAAGTCAGTCATATATCCACAAACACAACAAGCTGAAAGTCAGTGATGCTGCTCGGTTTGCAGTCCTGAATATCACGGCACAAGCAGGATTCACTGCACTGTTAATGTTAGCTATGTTATATTGCTGCCTCTGTTCGGTGGTGTCGAGCCAAACGGACTTTAACGTGTGTTTGAACGAGCTGACGGTTCACTCGTTAAGCTGAAAGAAAGATGCTTTAATCACAGGAGTCACACATGTGTCCACTGGACCATCTGGAACTCTTCTTGTTTAGCACTCGTAATAACACAAACACTAAATCCTCCTTCTCTTGTGCTGTTTTGTAGCAGTGTATACACCTGAGACTGTCACCTGTCTGTCTGTCCTGCTCTCTCTCTCTGTTTCTTTCTCTCTGATTGTGGAATAAAAGTATGAACATGTGTTTATAAGTTACACTTGTGTTTGAATCCTGCAGCTTATCACACATTTGATTTCCATGTGTGACAACTGCAAGTGTCCAGAGTGAGGACAGGCTGAGGGACCCACTGCTGCACATCATCTGTGAGGCTTTGCACCCCTGATGATCCACCAGGACAAACTCAGCAGTGTGTGAGGAAGAGGAGGAGGAAGAGCCAGCAGCAGCTGACAGATGGAGAGAATAGACAGACTGTTCCCTGTTTGTGAAGGACTGCTAGGAAAGTTTAACATAACTAATTGTCTGTCCTGAATCAGTCTTATTAGGTAATGTTCAAATAATGTTATCATCCCAGTGTTTTCAGTGTGGGAGAAAGTACTCAGGGCCTTCAAGTTACACACTATGAAAGGCAGAAACAAGTTTAATATTCAGAAACCTAAAGTATGTATCAGCAGCAGAATGGAGCTAAAAATAAATGTTTGTTTCAGTTCTATGAAGCTTTGAGTATTTTGGATTAGTAGCACTGCTGTGTTTGTTGCATCATATTGCTGTAATTGTTTATACGCTTTATATATTCTGAGCTAAGTTGATCTATAGTGTTACATCATATTCTATAAGGATGTTATGTGTTTGGATGCTTTCTGCCCAGTTTGACCCATTTAGCAGAAGTCAGCCTGTTTAAGGCTCTGATATCTATTCTGTATGACTTAAAGCAGTTATGACATGGTCTGATTTTCTCACCCAATAAAGGAATATTTCATATATCAGTCTACTCTTCATTCTATCAGAAACAGTTATCACAGCTTGTACATTTTCTTTTTACACATATATGTAAGCATTGAGCCAAATGTAATAATGCCAACATATTAGATGAACAATATTTGTCTCTTATGTATAATACATCTATATATACACTGTCAGAGATACTTGAGTGTCTTTGAGTGAAGATTTAAGGTGATAGGAAATATAAATAACTGCAACTTTAATCTTTGACCGAGAGTTCAAGCTCACTGCTGTAATATGTCCTGTAAAATATATGTATGTATATATATATGTATATATATATGTATGTGTGTGTGTGTGTGTGTGTGTGTGTGTGTGTGTGTGTGTGTGTATACCATAATAATCTGACAATACATATAATATTGGCCATTTTATAGTTACATTACCACAGTGAGATGATTTTAGTCTCATGAACAACATTAGCTAATTGTTATTTACTAGCTAATCTTAAAATGACTGTTCAGTACAGAAATGAAGCCCAACTATCATGTTTTACAGTCCTGTGGTCTCAGCCTCAGATACTTGTTAAATCACACAAAGCTCGTGTAGAAACAAATGAACAAAATATGTTCTCCTTCATTTCTGTCAAAAAAAGCTGTATGAGACGTTTTCAGCTGTTAGTATCATGGTTGCTAGGCAACCTGGGCAGCATGATGGAGGCTAGACCGTCCCATTTCACAAGCCTCGTACTTCCGGCCTTAGCGGTCTTTGAGTACGCGGCCCTTGAGGACCGTTGAGGCTGCGTACTTTAAGGCTGCAGAACCTGAATTGGGATACAGGCATGATGATCTCCAGCCTTGTGCTCGTCAACATTCTCACCTGAGTTAAGAAGACGATTACTGAAATGGTCTCAGCAGGTCCTTTAATGACAGCAATGAAATGCAGTGGTAAGGGTTTTTGGGGATTAAGTTCATTTTCATGGCAAAGAAGGACGATGCAATTCATCTGATCACTCTTCAGAACATTCTGGAGTGAATGCAAATTGCTATTAGAAAAACTTAAGCAGCAACTTTTCCAATTTCTAATATTTATGCAATTCTCAAAACCTGTATAGCCTCTTTTTAGGTTTTGTGGATATTATACATGGTTGTGCTCAGGATGTGTCGGCCAATTTCCACTGGAAATGCCTTTTATATATTTATTTTATTTTTACTCTATTTAATTTGTAAAATATGTATATACACACTCACACACACACACACACGTAGACATACATATTAAGTATACACATTCAGTAATATGCATACACTCTTATATTGTACATATATTTATTCATATAATTCTCAGATTTAGCCATCCTTATATCTGCTTGTTTCATATTATTGTATTTTTGCACACCTCTGTTGCTTGTGAAGCTCACACAGAAGAATTTCACTCACATGTGCTGTACCAGTGTACCTGCACATGTGACGTGACAATAAAAGTGATTTGATTTGATTTTACTTAAACTGTCAGCAAGCAATTTGCATTTGCACTGTTAAATTTTTATATAACTTTAATGCATATAAAAAACAGCTGCTTGTTGAAGTGAAAATACATTGATGGATTTTTTATAAAGTTGTGGAGTTGTAAAGTATTTTGTCTCGTGTCAATTATATCGTCAGTTATATTGTTATCACAAATTTTCAATTGTATATGGTGATAAATATTTTTGGTCATATCGCCCTGCTCTGTCTGTCACCTTCTGTGTTGAGCTCATTGTTTCCTCTGTAGTGGCTGAGCTGAGTCCAAGTAGCTGAAAATGTTCCTCTGCTGCTCCGTCAGACTCTTCTCCTCCTGCTGATCAGCTGGGACACAAAACACATCTTTGTTAGGCTCCACACTGAACTGAAGAGTCAAAATATGTTCACCTGACAAGTAAAAGAACACATTTTTGCTTCCCGAGGTGGGAAACTTATTGGAAAGAAACACAAAAGCTTTGAGCACTGATACCTGGCATTGCTGGCATTGAAAGATGCAATGCCAGCAATGAGGATTGTCAAGACTAAAACCAATCATTAAGCAAAGACAACTAACCCCCACCACGATTTTTGGATACGGGCAACCGCCCGTGTCGACCGTATCAAAAACCGCTGCTGTGTGTGTCACAAGTCAGTCTGGCTGTAGGCTATGGTACTTGGCCAGAGGTGGCGCTGGTTGACTCGACTCCATTTGAGTGCACACAAAGTAAATTGCACGCTTTAGTTGTGCAACGAAAATGAAAATCGCCCGTATCAAAAACAGCTACTGCCAATACTACTGTGCTGTGATGTCGCTCGTAAGGGTGAAACTCATTGTGAAACGTTTGAGAACCACTGCTACAGAACAATGGAGATTTCCCTTATATGGTAACACCTGCAACTCACGTGACAATACTGATGCTTGAGAGCGCGCGTGTGATGCAAGTATGTGCGAGTGTTAAGCGCGTGATCAGTGGTGAGAAAAACAACTCACGAAACTTGACCTTTCTATACTCGTGGCTCACTTGCACTTCTAATCTATTCGTTTGCACACTTACACACACACAGCTGTGGTTTCCTGTTTTGCTACACTCTGGAGAGCCTCGCCTTTAACGGTCTTCTCTCACAGAGAGCAACAGAAAACTCCATTCAGAAAACTTAGAAAAACTCAAGATTGACTGAACTCAGTTCAAAGTTACCTTGGCACTTACCTTTAGATGTGAGAGGTAGTGATGGTCCACTTGAAGCTGATGCTCCGGTGCGTGTGTCAAAAAGATCAACTGCTTCAGAAGCACTGTGTCGAGGCTTGATTCGTTTGGCAAGAGTCACGTGATTAGTGACGTCTGAAGCTTCGTTTAGAACGTACCTTTTTTTTAAATTGAACTTTATTGAAACACAATGAGTATACAACATACAAACAGATGAAATTTACAAAAGAACAGAACATGAACATACAAAATCAGGGGTAAAAAAATTATCTTATGAGTACGCGCAAAAATCAACATATATATATTGTTCTGAGAGGCTTTTTGTTGGTTGAGTCTGAAATTGATTGTATGTACAATTCCATATCCTTATAAAAAGGCAGAGAAATGGTGTTTTATTAATAAACTTACATTTATGGATAAAAAATTTAGCTAAAAGTATTAACAAATTTATTATAAAAAACATTTATCATTCTTCCTGGAGAACTTAAAGAAACAGAATAAAACATTTTCCATCATTAAGAAAACTCCCTTAAAATATGGACAATAACAAAACTGCTAAATTCCTTCCAGAATCTCCGTGTAGAGGAACAGTACCAGAAAAGATGTGTCACAGTTTCTGGATTATCCCCACAGAAAGTTCAATTAGTATTTATGTCTCTTTTAAATTTTACATATAGTGACTGGCTGGGTAACATTTATGAAGAATTTTACATGAGATTTCCTTCACCTTGTTTACAATTAGATATTTATGGGCTCATCCAGGTGTCTTCCGGGTGATATCTGGAACATATCGGTTCCAGTAAGATATTATATATATGGGAGAGATACGATATCTTCTTGGAATAAACTAAGTATTCTCTTATTGCTGTTACCAAGTTCCTGTAAATAGCAGATTTTTCCCATTGAGGTAGATATTGAACTGTCAGTGTTTTTATATAATATTAAAGTACCTGAGGGTATGGCACCAAGCACCATTGAGAATTCCCGTACACTGACTGGAAAATTATATAGTGTAAGGAATTCATTGTAAGTAAGCAGTACACCCTCTTTATTAACCAGCTGAGCCACCAATAGGATCCCATTTTGGACCCAAGTTTCCAGGAAAAGTTAGTTATTTTTAAATAAAATATCTCTGTTGTTATGGTTTTTCCATATAAAATTAAAGTGCATGCGGTCAATATCATAATTTTCTTATCCAGATGTAAGGAGAGAGCAGAATATGCCAGTCGGGATATCCCTTCAGCTTTAATAATTAACACTCTACCTTTCAGAGATAAATCCCTTTGCAACCACTGGTTGAACTTTTTTCATGTTTTTTGTATAATCGGAGTGAAGTTTGACGAGCATCTTGACTTTTGGTCTTTGGATATCTAGTAATTCATATTTTTTAGATTTAGACATAAACCAGATGCCTCAGAGAAATCACTAATCACACTAAGGGCTAGACGGATTTGATTTGCATTCTTCAAGAAGAGTGGTGTCATCAGCTAGCTGGCTGATGATGAGCTCCTTATCAGCTATGGTGATTCCTTGTATAACAGGTTTTGATAGCTTTATAGAAAAATGCCAAATTTGTTCAAAGAGTGGAAAATAAATTGATGTTCAATTGTATCAAAAGCCTTTTAAAAATCCAGGAAGAGAATGAAGCTATTGTCAGATACCAAATCAGAGTAATCAAGTAGATCTAAAACCAGTCTAATTAGAAATGTGTCTGTTTCTCATAAAGCCTGATTATGTCTCATTGATAATTGTATCCAAAAACTCTTTAATTCTGTTAGCAAGTACTAAAGCCATAATCTCATAGTCATTATTGAGCAGTCAGATGGGTCTCCAATTATCAATAGAAAGTAAGTCTTTGTTTGGCTTTAGAATAAGTGTTATGAGACCCTGAGTAAGAGTAGGAGGGAGGGTGTTATTCTCTATACTTTCTATGAAAACCTGCAGTAAGAACGGAGCCAGGAGATTAGAAAATGATTTATAAAACTCTGCAGTTAAACCATCTGTGCCAGGAGATTTGTTGGCCTTAAGTGCAGAAATGGAATTACAAACTTCCTCCACAGTCAGAGGGCTGTCACAGTGACTTCTATCTTCCGCAACAAGAGTTTTTAGGTTTTTAATATTTTGATAAACAGTGTTGAGACATCCTCATTATATTTTGAGTTGTATAGTTTAGTATAGAATTTGGCACAAAACTTTGAAATTTCTCTAGGATTGTCAGAGACAATGCCATTAATATTTAGTGGATTTTGGATCTGTATTTTTCAAGCCTGAAAAAGCAGAATTTTGTTCTCCCTCCTCCAGCCACCTCCTCCTGGATCTTACAAAAGCACCCTCAGCCTTGTGTCGATATAAACCGTCCAATTTATTTTGAAGGTCTAGTAAAGTTAATTTATCTTCCTCTGAGAATTCTTCTGGGGATTTCTGGTAATAACGCACATGGAAAAGATATTAGTGGTGCAACGGATCAAAAATCTCACGGATCGGATCGGGTCACGATTTTAAAGTCACGGATCGGATCAATTTTCGGATCAGCAAAAATAGAGAAAAAAGACAAAAATTCTACTCGCTGTTTACTTATTTAAGTATTTTTTGCCTATTAAAAACATTCAACTAAAGACTCATTCCACGCACTTATATAAAAACAAATTAAGGTGCAATGTGGACATTATGGACCATGCTGGGCAGCCTCTGCACACAGCCATAAACAACCAGAGGAGTCTGTTCAGTGACAGGTTGCTTCTCCCAAAGTCAAGGAACAGCAGACTTAAAAAGTCCTTTGTCCCACACACCAACAAACTGTTTAACTCCTCACTGGAGGGGAAATACTTGAAATGTGCCGTTCCCTTGTATTCTTATTCCTATTTATTCTATTTATCCCTTTTGTATTCTCTGTATTTATAAATGTGTAAACATGGTATATTCTGCTCACATTCTGCAACTTCTGTCGGTGCTGTGCTACTGGAAACTGAATTTCAGTTTGAACCCACCCGAGGGATAAATAAAGTTTCATCTAATCTAAACTTTAAAGCGCTATAAAATATTTTTACTGAAAACAGTTGCAAAGTCGTTTTCTCCATGGGCAATCGTGGTTCAAGAGTTGGGAGTTCGCCTTGTAATCGGAAGGTTGCCGGTTCGATCCCCGGCTTGGACAGTCTCGGTCGTTGTGTCCTTGGGCAAGAAACTTAACCCATTGCCTACTGGTGGTGGTCAGAGGGCCCGGTGGCGCCAGTGTCCGGCAGCCTCGCCTCTGTCAGTGCGCCCCAGGGTGGCTGTGGCTACAATGTAGCTTGCCATCACCAGTGTGTGAATGGGTGGATGACTGGATGTGTAAAGCGCTTTGGGGTCCTTAGGGACTAGTAAGGCGCTATACAAATACAGGCCATTTACCATTTTACCATGATTATAATGGGCTTTGGAGAAACTATATGGGACATTGATCACATGAGACGTCCTGAGCCTAAAAGGATTGCAGTGAGTCAATGCAGTCCAAAAAACAAGGAACTGTTTTCCTTTAAAATGATGACGTCATCTTGCTGGTGATGGATACTCGAAGAGCTTGCGCATGAGACTCCATTATCAGCAATATCTGGTATGAATATGTGTGAATGTATGCATGTAACTGGACTGTGATGGACTGACGACTAAAAGTTTTTAACTGACTTGATGCTGAGACAGAAACTGCACCGGCGTGAAGATTTGTAAATGCAGTAAATTTACAGGCTGAAAGTACGTGTGAGATGTGAAATGTGAAAGTGGAGCTGGAAAGAGGAAAGTGAGGGGAAGGTAAGCAACGTTAACGGGAGTCGAGTTTCGGCAGAGAATGAATCAGAGGAAAAGAGTTGGAAGTGCAACCACAAGACTGTGACACGTGGAAGCTGGGATCTGCATCCACCCACGCACGGTGAAGCAAAAAGTCAAGTCAGAATAATGGGCTGTTTCTGAGTTCATAATCTGACATTCAAGCATTTGTCAACTATTATGGGATGAATGCACACTCTCACATGTACATGTGTTCAACTGCCAAAATGATTGTTGAGGGTAAAGGAGGAGAAAGAAGGAAAAGAGGAAGGAAAACAAGAAAAAGGAGAAAAGGGTGTGAAAGTGAACGATGGGAGATACTTTTATTTAGAGGAGAGGCAGAGGAGAATGGCAGAGGGTGTGTCTTAGTAACTCTGTGAGGTAGAACTGGATCCAACATTGTGGATGTGTTGATGTTGGAGCCATTAAGATTCTCTGTAGGATTTCCCTTTGATTCACTGCGGGGGCATTTTGGAGTCTGTCAATGAAACTCTTCATATTTGTGTTTGACACCAGTTTATAGAAACAGACAAATGTGTCATGCTTTTGTTCGGCCTCCAAAAATATACACATTTGTTCATTGGTTGGACTTTTTGGAAGGAGACACATTGAAAACCATGTTAATAAGATCTTGTTGTTTCCTGTGGATCCGACACAGAGAGTGGACTTCAGACAGAAAGCGTGGAAGAGATTTTAGAGGCCGTGTGTGGCAACAGGAAGTTTCTGTATGTTTGCTGATCTTACATGTGGAAAACAACACGTGATGTTTGTGAAGTTCTACAATGATCATTGTTCTGACAGCATTTTGAGTGGGAACAGTTCAAACTTATGGAGTTAAATCAGGGCCATAATGTTTGTGTAGTTAAAAGAAAAATTTGAAATCGAAAATATGTAAACTGAAAGCAAAAGTCACATTTTTAGAGTGAACTTTGAAAAAGAAAGAGTTGGATTTAAAATAAAATCAAACGTTACATTTTTTCAGATTCAGATCTTTTAAATTAATGTACAAAAAAAAATTCTTCAGGTTCGGATTTTTCTCTCAGCTTCAATTTTTTTTTTTTTTCACTTTCAGATCTCTATTTTTCAGTTACAGACTTTTGGCCCTGTTTTGGCGTGGTGGGCGTGGCTAAACAGAGAGGGGCGGGGAATCATGAGTGACAGCAGACCGCTGCAGGCTCAAGATGGTCCATTTTTCATGTTGCCTTCAGGAAACCTGGGAATGAACATAATTTATCAAACACCTCCTGCACTGTATTATTTGATAATGTTCAGAAAACATGTCATGCATAACTGCTAAAACTCAGTTACTAAAGCTCTTTCAAGCAGTAATGTGTACAAATTACGCCGTAACTGATCAATTATGAGACGTTTTCCCAGCCACTACATGAGAAGTGGTCATTTCCCATGCTCTCAAAGTAGCGCGCATTGTATCGGGTGGGGGCTGCTGTTAACTTGTCCCTCAGTGAACGATGGCTGTGTCCCAATTCAGGGTCTGCACGCTTGAAGTACACATTTCAAGTGCGATTACGTCACCGCCACGCGACGACGGCTGTCCCAATTCAAAGTGTACTTCAAATGCATACTCCAAATGCGCCGTCGATTTCCCCAAATATCAAGCGTGGTCCGGTGCACGCTTCGTGGCCCCATATATCCCACAATCCATAGCGCGGCGGTGGGTGTGGATAAGTTTGCCGCAAAACACGGCAGAAGGGAGCGGCTGAAGAGTGAACTGTCAAAAGTAAGTACTGAATATTATGTGACTTATTTATGTGCAAATGTTTAAGAACATTAAAACATTACTGTTGGCCACATGTCGGCAAAGTTATGTGACATTAACGATGTTTGTACTTTCAGCGGTAACTTGGTTTTAAAGCCTCTACTTCTAAATATATATATAGTTGACCTTAATCTTACAGAGAATGTGATGATTTCATGGATAATTAAAGTCAGTCATATATCCACAAACACAACAAGCTGAAAGTCAGTGATGCTAACTTTCTTTTTGTAGCTGCTTGTGGGGTCTCGTTTTAAAGCTTCGTAGGTGTTGTTGTCACTGAGGAGAGTAGTGATCTTTGTGTGGTAATCTGTTGTGTTTAGGACCACGGTGCACCTTCCCTTATCCGCTGGTAATATAGTGATGTTGTGGTCTTTGCTCAGGGAAGCGACGGCCTTCTTTTCTTGTAGCGTGAGGTTAGACGGAGGGACTTTGGCACTGGAGAGGGTGGCTGAGACTTTCATCCTGACAAATGTGTTAAGCCTGTTCTTCAGATGTTTAACAATGACAAGTTAAAAGTAAAAGAAGGGGAGAGTGAGCTGAGCTGAGCTGACCAAAGACATCAAAACAGCAATACTTGACTACATGAACAAAAGCTACAAAGACAGTGTCACAGAGAGACTTGTTGACATGGCTTCTTTCCTTCTTTCCTTGATCCCCGTTTTCATACAGAATATTTCAGTGAGAGTGAAAGCAAAGCCATCAAAGTTCAAGTCATGAGTGAACTAGAGCATCTTGTGTCACACCAGGGTAGCACAGCCACAGGTTTTTCAGAAACACCTCATACATCTACTGGAGACCAAATAAGTCAGGGATCTGTTAAAAAGCCAACAAAGAGTCTCGGGAGTTTTTTGAAGGGACCAGTAAGTGGCAAGATAGAGGTAACTGCAGAGAGGTTATCATTTGAACTGAGCAGTTATGTGAATAGTCAACCAGCAGACAGTGAGTGTGATCCTCTTTCGTGGTGGAAAGTTCACACAGTAAACATTCCCCACATCAGCAGATTACTCTGCATGCCAGCAACTATCTCTGCATCTGAAAGGTTGTTCAGCACAGGTGGAAATGTTGTAACTTGTCAAAGGTCCTCCCTTAAGCCCGCATCTGTGAACATGTTAGTGTTTCTGACAAAGATATCTTAAAACTTGAAATGTAGAAAACTTCCTGGAGCAGTAGCACAATTTATCCATGTTTTTGTTTTTAGTCAAGAGTTTGTAACCATGCATATAACAGGATAACCACTGTTAAATTTTATGTAGCTGTACTGCACATTAAAAAAAGAGCTGCTTGTTTAAACTAAAATAAATTGAAGGGTTCTTTTCCACTAATAAAGTTGTGGAGTTGTATTTTGTTTCGCGTCAATTATATAGTCAGTTATATGATTATCGCAAATTTTCAAATCTATATCGTGATAAATATTTTTGGCTATATCGCCCTGCCCTAGTGTGCATTAGTATTTATGGTTGACTAAAAAACGTTTTCGTTTTAAAAAAAATGTTCCCTGCGTAAATATAAACTTGCTCATTAAATGCAATGCTAAACAAAAGCAAGTGATGACTCCTCATTCTGTGAACACGTCATAAGCAAGTCAGTAGCATTTAGGAATGAGAGAGAAGGCTGGCTCATATTCTGATGAGTGAGGGCTCGTTACTCCAGGATAATGTGAAGATATGATCGAGAGACTGGGAGACCGAACCAGTGAAGTTTTTGTGGAAATGATTTCTACTAAAGCAGATATAGTGATTAGTCCTTCCACCACAGTCATCCGCAAAGCAGTGAGATAAAGTCTCAACTCTCATTCTGCACAGTGTAAATGTCAGTGTCCTCTGGGTCCTCACTGATCATTGCATTCTGTCAAACTGTCATGGTTCACCCACTGTGTTAAGTCAGAAATCAAAGTGCACGACATAGGAGAGATCTAAAAAGTATCAAGCAAATAGATCAGACAACATGAAACCTGAAGAAACACGAGGAATATGATTGAATCTACCAGCAGCTGCAGATCCTTGGAGCTGTACTGGTGAGGCTGACTGTAACATATAAAGGTGAACTCTTCAGCTGAGCAGTGCACTGATGCAGAGCAATAAGACCAGAGGAGGAATGAGGGAGTTGATCACCTATGGCTCCATCACAGTCTTTGAACATCTTCAGTCAGTACAGAAAGATGCTGCTAAGCTTTTAACCAGCACATGAAATAGACTGGGCATTACTCCAGTTTAATCTCTTTACACTGGTAACCAGTTCATGTTAGAGTTCGTTTAAAATCTCAGTCCTTACTTTTAGAGCCCTGTGTGGTCAAGTTCCAGCCAATATTTCTTCCCGTCTAGAGTCCTACAGCTCTTCTCACAGTCTGAGATCTTCCCGTCAAAGGCTGTTACTGGTCCCACTAACTCATTTATTGAGACTCACTTACTCAGAGTGGCATTTGACTAGTTTTAGGCTGTATGATGTTAAATGTTTGCTGTTTAATGTTTTTTATCTTCTGTGTTTTTTATTGCCTGTTTCTATTGTAAAGCACTTTGAGGTTTTTGACCTGTGAAAGCTGCTGTATAAATAAAGTTTACTTAAAGAATGATTCTGGATATGACACCCAGAAATGTTTAAGACACTTTGACACTGACTGCTGCTATCAAACATTAAATAAAATGTACTTCATTTAGTGCTACAATTAAATTTGTTTAAGGGGCCATCACACTGTTTATGTTATCAATAAAAAGACTGATCACAGATGTACTTACAGAGCTTTGTTGGAGGCTTTGACCACTGGCAGCAGCCTCAGAAGAGCCTCCTCTGAAGCAGAGTATTTCTTCAGGTCAAACACATCCAGATCTTTTTCTGATGACAGTAAGATGAAGACCAGAGCTGACCACTGAGCAGGAGACAGTTTATCTGTGGAGAGACTTCCTGATCTCAGGGACTGTTGGATCTCCTCCACTAGAGAACGATCATTCAGTTCATTCAGGCAGTGGAACAGATTGATGCTTTTCTCTGCAGACAGATTCTCACTGAGCTTCTTCTTGATGTACTGGACTGTTTCCTGATTGGTCTGTGAGCTACTTCCTGTCTGTGTCAGCAGACCTCGTAGGAGAGTCTGATTGGTCTGCAGTGAAAGACCCAGGAGGAAGCGGAGGAACAAGTCCAGGTGTCCATTTGGACTCTGTAAGGCTTTGTACACAGCACTCTGGTGCAGAGATTGGAGTTTTGGTTTATCAAATAATTTAGACCATGTAGAGGTTGTTTGTTCTTGCATCAGATTGAGTCCAGAGTTGATGAAGGTCAGATGGACATGAAGAGCAGCCAGAAACTCCTGAACACTCAGATGGATGAAGCAGAACACCTTGTCCTGGTACAGTCCTCTCTCCTCTTTAAAGATCTGTGTGAACACTCCTGAGTACACTGAGGCTGCTCTGATATCGATGCCACACTCTGTCAGGTCTGATTCATAGAAGATCAGGTTTCCTTTCTGCAGCTGATCAAAAGCCAGTTTTCCCAGTGACTCGATCATCTTCCTGCTCTCTGGACTCCAGTGTGGATCTGTCTCAGCTCCTCCATCATACTTGACCTTCTTCACTTTGGCCTGAACCACCAGGAAGTGGATGTACATCTCAGTCAGGGTGTTGGGCAGCTGTCCTCCCTCTCTGGTTTCCAGCACATCCTCCAGAACTGTAGCAGTGATCCAGCAGAAGACTGGGATGTGGCACATGATGTGGAGGCTTCGTGATGTCTTGATGTGGGAGATGATCCTGCTGGCCTGCTCCTCATCTCTGAATCTCTTCCTGAAGTACTCCTCCTTCTGTGGGTCAGTGAACCCTCTGACCTCTGTCACCATGCCAACACAGTCAGGAGGGATCTGATTGGCTGCTGCAGGTCGTGTGGTTATCCAGAGGTGAGCAGAGGGAAGCAGTTTCCCCCTGATGAGGTTTATCAGCAGCACATCCACTGAGGTGGACTTTCTAGGGTCAGTTAGGATTGTAGTTTTGTGGAAGTCCAGAGGAAGTCGACACTCATCCAGACCATCAAAGATGAACACAACCTGGAAGTCTTCGAAGCTGCAGATTCCTGCTTCTTTGGTTTCAGTAAAGAAGTGATGAACAAGTTCCACCAAGCTGAACTTTTCCTCTTTCAGCACATTCAGCTCTCTGAAAGTGAATGGAAATATGAACTGGATGTCCTGGTTGGCTTTGTCTTCAGCCCAGTCCAGGCTGTATTTCTGTGTTAAGACTGTTTTCCCAATGCCAGCCACTCCCTTTGTCAGCACTGTTCTGATTGGTTCATCTCTTCCAGGTGAGGCTTTAAAGATGTCTTCTTGTCTGATTGTTGTTTCTGGTCTGTCTGGTTTCCTGGATGCTGTTTCAATCTGTCTGACCTCATGTTCATCATTGACCTCTGCAGTCCCTCCCTCTGTGATGTAGAGCTCTGTGTAGATCTGATTCAGAAGGGTTGGGTTTCCTGCTTTAGCGATCCCCTCAAACACACACTGGAACTTCTTCTTCAGAGCAAATTTAAGGTTACGATGACAAACTGAAGCTGGAAGTTCTGAATAATAATAATAAAAATGCAACTTCAACAATCAGATTTTACAAAATGCTGATGACAATTTCTGATGAAATGACTGACCACACTGGTGTCACAAGTCTCTCATTTATCCAGCAGCTTAAATCTTTATAGAAATCCTCTTACTGCTCTGCAGACGGTCAGCCAGCTTCTCCTGCTTCATTCTCCTCAGGAAGTCCACTGTGATCTTCACAAATGCCTCTCTACTGTGTCTCCTCTGCTCATCATCCTCCCTCTGAAACTCCAAGCACTGGGGCTTATTCGGACTCAGAGCCTTCTGGATCTTCTTCAACTCGTTCTTCACAAAAGTGATGATGTTGTCCTCCAGCAGCTGGAACAGAATACTTTATGAATGACCCACCACTCTGAACTTCAGTCTACACAACATCCACTTCTTTACGATCATCCATGATTTCTTCACCAATTATAAGTTTGACTTTATCTGATTAACTGAGAGATTCTCCACAACTCCATGATCCCAAAACGTTGATTCTGTTCATATGAATGCAGCGATTTCAGTGGGAGAAACATTGCACTGGTGTTCAGAGCTGAACTACCAACAGGTTGAGAATCGAAGCCAGAAACTTGGAGATGTTATACGTGACTGAGTTGATCATACAGACAGCTGGTCTTAAAGGTTCACTCTGTTTACACATACAGATCAGTGTTTAAGGTTTGACTCTCATCATCCACTGGAGCACAAACTGGGCGTCATCAGGAAGCTACAACACAGAGCGAACAATGTAAGACAATTCTAACACTACAGGTTTTTACATCAAGAAGGCCCTGAGTAAATGTGAACGCTAGTTTGAGGGCGGAGTCAAGGAGGCCATTTACATGAAAAGGGAAAGACCATCTCTGAATGGAGGAGGGGCCTAAGGGTACATCTGTCACGATCTTACAATGCTGTGATTACAGCCATTCCCCAGCTCTCTGTGAATGGGACTCAGGACTATTGATCAGTGGTTGTTGATCAATGGTCCTGACAATATGCGTACCAATGATCAAGCTGCTAGTTTCAGTGATTATGTAAATGTACTGTTTATAAGGTTGGAAACCTGCAGTCAGCTGAGACTAAAGAGGTCACTATGATGATGATGAAATGTTTCTCCCACTGAAAACATCCAGATGAACAGAATCAACCTTTTTGGGATTTACTCACCTGGATGATTGAGCATCAAGACACAACTCTGTGACTTTTCTCAGTTGAATAAATCCTCTCCTCCTGGTTTGTTTACATCTACCAGCCCTGTGGCACTGCCCAGGGACAATAATCTATGTGAGAGGTGTAAACTCATACAGGTGTCTGCTCCTGCCTCAGTTATTTTTATCTACTGTGTGTCAACTGGCTGAATAGGAGACAGCCGCTGAGAGTCCTCCCTGCTTCCTTTTTCTACTAATTTCACTATAAAGGGGTGATCGTGGCTCAAGAGTTGGGAAGTTCACCTTGTAATCGGAAGGATGCTGGTTCGAGCCCCGGCTTGGACAGTCTCGGTCGTTGTGTTCTTGGGCAAGACACTTCACCCATTGCAGAGGGCCCGGTGGCGCCAGTGTCCGGCGGCCTTGCCTCTGTCAGTGCGCCCCAGGGTGGCTGTGGCTACAATGTAGCTGCCATCACCAGTGTGTGAATGTGTGGATGACTGGTTGTGTAAAGTGCTTTGGGGTCCTTGGGGACTAGTAAAGCGCTGTACAAATACAGGCCATTTACAGACCACAAACACGCCCCTTTCATGCACCTGCAGAGGGCCACCAGCAGATGGACCTGTCTTAAACAAATCCATTTGGATAATTAGCTGTAGATGATTTTCTCAGTATGATTTGTTAAGGTTCCAAAATATAGGGAAGTAAACACAGGCGGAGGGCAAGTAACCACACTGGTCCAAAAGGTAAAGACGATGATTTTAATGAAAAGACACGCGTGGGAGAATGAGCTGACTCCGTAAGCAGACAGCCCCACAATCTCATCCTCCTAACATCAAACTACAGTTTTATATGCATCAGAGTATATTTTGTGACGCCCCCTCATTGCGTCAGTACATCAGCTTCAAAACCACAAATGTTCTATTTGACAACTTGAGACACAATTAAAAGAACACTGGCTTCCATCTTCTCCCCGGTGGTTTCCCGCCAGCCCGCTCAGCTCTCGCCTCGTGCACCTGCTTCTTCAGCAAACAGTCACGTACACCAACATAAAACTGCACCCTAGCAAAACAATTTAAACTTTCACCTACAAGTGAACCTCTAACTAAGTGTGTGTGTGTGTGTGTGGTTACGTGTGTGTCTATGTGCTAACCACAATCGCACCCCATTTCACCTGCCGACTATCTCCTGACCTCCCCCAGACAGAGAGACAGAAGCCGCTCTCGTGTATGTAATAACCGAACCAAAACTATGTATGTGTACTCTACTGAATAAATGTTTTCATCAAGAGCCTCTACTGAAAGCTTAATCAAAAGATATAAAAGTATAAAAGATAATAGCATCATCGAAACTGCTCCTCAGACTAACTTTCACTCAGACTCTAGTTTCGGTTTCACTTCCTGCAAAGCATGTAACTTCAAAAGCATGTAACTTCCTGTCTTATTTTGGCACAGAGTTACTCTACGTGGGGCCTTTTCTTTCACCATGCAGTCTGCATATAAACATTTAAGATTATAAATTCAACTCAACAGTTTAAAGTAGTTATAACTGCACCTGTAATAAAAACTTAATTGGGTGCCAATATGTTTAAACATCTAAATGCAATATCACTATTAATAAATGCGTCAATGCAGATGCTTGTTATATGATTATGATGCAATAGCAAAATAATGAAAATAGAATTAATAAAATGAAATAATAAAAATGGCAGAAAAATAACACCTCAATTCCTCACAGATTGTAGGATTTTGAGTTATTCTTCAGATTTATTTAAACTCTTGTATTGTGCACAAGTGTTGAGCGACCCATAATTTCTCTGTACTTTTCATAAGAGCAGCCAGACTTTCAGCTAGTTTTTCTTTTTGAAGTGCTCTGCAGGCTTTATGAAGGTGTGTCAAAGTTGTTCTTTGGACATTGGCTGCTGTTTAAATCATTTTCAGTCCTCGTACAGGAAGATTCTTCAAGCTAAATCCAAGTGTGTTAGACCAGAGTTAACCTGATAGATATGTGTGGGTGTGTAACTCTTAGAAGCTGATTGGCTGCTTTTTATGGGGGCTGGGTCTTTGGAAAGTGAGCAAACCACAGTTTTAGTAACACACCCTAAACTGCACACTTTAACAGACAACATGAGATTTTAACAGTAATGTAAAAATCCTGTGATTCATTGTTGTTAAGCACAAACACATCTATGGCCCCATTTCCACTAGTACCTGCTCAGATCGACTCACCACAGGTCGCCACCACTGGACTGGATCCACTGGTTTCCATTACAGTTTAAGACCAATGGTCGTCTTAATACAGCTGAGTGTCAACTCACATCATTAGTAAGTGCTAATGCTGCTAATTTCCATCATATTTGTCATTTACAAAGTTATTGAAGAAACAGTTATTCAGCTTCATTCCCACTGATCTCAACTACAAACTGTTTCACTTTGGTTTCTGTTTAAAGCCTCGATGTTTAAAACGTTTTCCTGTGATCACATTTGCACCGTCTGATCTCAAAGTTTGTTTTCTTTTGGTCATTTAGTCCACAGAGTCCTTGGTGTTGTGAAAGGGACCTATAAATAAATGTATTATTATTAATATTAATAATAAAGTAGTTGTTGTACATGTACAGACCATAAATATGGAGTCCAGCTGTGTTTGATGCTGCTGGGCAGACTGACCACTGGGAACCTCTGAGCTCTGCTGGTCCACTCTGTGGAGGAACCATGGACACACACACACACACACACACACACACACATACACACACACACACACACACACACACACACACACACACACACACACACACACACACACATACACACACACACACACACACACACACACACACACACACGAAGCCACTTTCATTATTAAAATGTGAATTTAGCCTCTAAAAGCTGTGTTCAATCAGTTTTGCTGCTTCCCTGTGTCTGACCTCACGTATCTGTTTCTGAAAGAACTGTTAAAAATTTCCGTAAAGACTTTTAAACCTGTGAAAAAACCTTTTTAAAACAGTTTAAGCTGTTATATGTTGAACTCTTGGCTGACATCATATTAAGTGCTGTGGATTCAGAATATGATGTCACTCAAGTTTACATGTGTGAAGGCAGACGAGTCAGTACTTTTGGTAATACAGTGTAAAGTTGCACTGATTGATTTCCATGAACAGCACTGTGGTTCAGTGTTGTCCTGATGGAGTAACAGCAGCCAGTATGATCCAGGCTTTAGCTGCTGGGTCTCTGTGTGACCTCTCAGACTGTTTAACAGATCAGACACAAAGAGAATCAGAGCAGCTCTTTAAAGACAAACATGAACCCACTCAGGTCACACTTTCCCCACAGATATGAGCATCACTGTCCTCAAACAGCAAATGACCAAGTCGAACATTTGGATCTTTTCTCTTTCATTGTTTTCTTTTTAATGAATCTTTGTAACAATCTGAGGATGTTTCAGGTCAGATTTATCCAGGAAACACAAACATGTAAAAGAGTCATCACAGCTCTCTGACCTCGTTGCTCCAGGTTCACCACTGAAGTCTGGAGGGTGACCTTTGGACACGTCGCTCCTCACAGATGGACAGCTGGACCCTGCAGACTGTGACCTCTGACCTCTGCAGACACAAACATGATTGAAGCAGCTGTGATCACACAGACTGCAGATGATGCAGCTGTTTCCTGTCAGTAACATCCTCTTAGATTAGAGTTCAGCTTTTTACAGGAAAACTGGACAAAACTGACTCATTTTCATTTCCTCTCAGCTCACAAACACAGTCAGAAATTCAACAAAATTCACATGTACAGACTCGATATCTGATTTAAAACATATGTGAGATTTTTATTGTCAGTTTTATTGTCAGTTTATCCAACGCTACTAAGCGGTCTTTACCTTTAAGCTCTCTTATTCCTGTCCTTTCTGAACTTTTTCCGTCTCTGAGGGAGGTCAGCTCTTTCTTTTTGTCTGTTAGTTTCTCAGCTGATGTTTTTTGAGCTAACAGAAATGCTGCATTTGAAATGACCTGGCACTTTAAAAATGTTTTAAAAATGTTTTCCCTTAATTCTCCTCTTCAGCTAGGTAGATGCTGAAGTACCACGACTGCAACTTATGGACACCTGCAGTCATTCACTGTTCCACTTTTAACCTGCGACTTTAGCACACGTCATCTCTTTTTATGCGACATCTCCTGGTGATAAATAAAGGAACAGAAGCCTTTCATGTGTTTCTATTCAGGCTTAGATGTTTGAAACCTTGTAGTGATGTGAAATAAGAACGTCCTAAAATGTGTTAAACCGTGCCCATGATGCCGCCCTGAGCAGCGAACCATGTCGCCCGTATAAAAAACCAAGCAAGGAAACTGAACCATGATTAAGAAAGAATATTAATGAACCCAGAAAACAGATAAACACTGGGTCACAGGACCGTAATAGTTACTTTCTGGCAAAAAGAAAGTTGCTGGTACTCATGCTGCCCCGACGTCATGCAAGCGCAGTATAAAAGAGGAGCTGAGACGTCCTGAGCGCTCATAACTTAGACCTGTGATGTTATGATGTGTGTTCGCTCTCCTGTATGCATGCAGTAATAAATAGCTTGACCACGACTCTTTCTGTGTTGCAGACTTTATTACAGAAAATTCCACGACAACAGATGATACAGACTTGTAGTTTCCACCGATGAGTTTTCTAAATTCTATCACACACATATACGTGAAAAGTGAGCGCGAGACACTGATGGAGCTCATAGAATCTATTGCACTTCTGCACTGTGTTCAACATAATATTAATTAGCCATTAATTAGAAGAGCTGTGTTGTTGATTTGTCTGCTATTCTACTTAAAAGGTCAAACTAATATATAATATCGACTCATTACATGTAAAGTATTTCAAGCCTTTACTTTTTATAATTTTGATGATGGTGCCCAGGGCACCAAACAGCCTAGGACCGCCCCTGCCTGTGTACGCTCCATTTCTTGTGTCTCTACAGGATTTTGTGGAGTTGTGCGTTCTCCCTGTCTTGTTGTACCTGATTAGTTCCAGCTGTAGTTTAACTGAACTTCTCAGAAGAACCACCTCGAGGGATTAATACATTAATAAAGTTCTGTCTCTGTTTCTCCTCTTTAACCTCGTTACAAACACTACAACTAACAAGTGGATTTTCCTGTTTTAGCTCAGCCAGCAAACAAAGCAGAACCACTTCCTGCTGCAGAGACAGAGAGTGAAAGTTTTTAAATAAACTCATTGCTGCAGCAAAGAGCAGCACAACAGTGAGACAGATTTTTAGCTTCATAAACTAATCTATGTCTATTGGCAGCCAACCAACTCAAAGAGTTCATGTTACTAACAGCTCACCTCTCTGCAGCAGACACAGGCTGGCCTTTAAAATTAATGGGACCACCTTTACATGCGTCACTCTTAAAGGACACAGAGCTGGGTGGAGGTCCAGGTGGGTTCCTGTGAATAATGATGGAGCAGTGATGTGAGTGCTGAGCTGTGACATGGAGAAGAGTCATGGACAGTTAGAGATGGTCATCTCACCTCTGAGCTTTGGTCTGGCTCTCATGTTCCCCACACAGAGTGCTTTTAGAGGGAGGGACTCCCTCCTCTCTGTCCTCACACTGATCCATGCTGCTCAATTCAGCTCACACACACTTTCTACCTGCAGAGGAAACACAAATCATTCATGTGCACATCTATGGGCTCAAAATGTGGTCATAAATATTTTGTACTTGTAAATCAGGATTTGTATGTGTAAAAAGAATTTGTGTGTGGACTTTCTTGGAGTGTGGAGTTTCTCGCTGTTCTCCAGAATAACTCGGTGATGTAATGAGGAGGAATGCGTGTTTCTGTTCCTAATTATTCATAACCATCCAAACCATCACGTTACACATGTTTCTGATGTGACTTCATCCCAGACACACGATGACGAACAGCTTTACTTTAACTTTACATTTATAATTTGGTTTCTCTCAGGAGATTCTAGACTACAACACAAATACCCAGAGCACAGAGCCTGAAACACAGAGACTAAAGCGTTTTTTTCTTTTCTTTTTACAACAGCGACAGCAGAGCGAGCAGAGAAAGAAACGACAGAGCAAATATTCACAGCATGAAAAAAACCTTAAGGAAAAAATTAAAATGTTGATAAATCTGTTTATCTGTAAGACAAAACTTGGCTCAGTTTGTGGAAAGCTGCATGAAGCTGGCATTTGTCTCAAAACTACACGTGTGATGGAGCCAGATGTTTTAGATATTTGTGCACACAGGAAGGTTTTTGATTGGTGAAGCTGAACTTAATAAACTGAGTACAAACGATGAGGATCTGCAGCTGTGCAGCGCTGACGTCAGTGTGCGAAGCTGCATGAAGGAGTTTCTCGCTGTTCTCCAGAATAACTCAGTGACATAATGACGCTGCGGAGGATGTTCCTAATTATTCAGAGAGATTCCTTCCACACCTGTCATGTGCACTAATTTTATCTTACAGGCTTTTATGCAGCTGCAGAGTCTGAAGGTGTTCCCCGTGCAGAAGTAATCGATGAAGATCTGACAGAAGAACAACAACAAAATTACAATGTCATAGCTGTGGACAGCAGTTGTGTTGGACAAGTGGAGGTTGAGGTACCACCTGTAAATGTGGACAGTGGTGATCGGACAGACAGCATCACAGAAGCTAAAGGAAGCATTGTGTGTGCAATGAACAGGGCAGAGCAGAAATAAACACAACACTGCTTGATAAGATTGTTAAGGTTTGCTGTGTTTTGGTGAATATGTGCCCCAGTGTGGTTGTCAAACCAGCGCCAAATGAAACCTGCTCTTGTTGAGTATTCATAAAGCTGTTGTGTTGCATGTGTAGTTCATTGTAAATAATTGTACTTTGTGTGAAGTAGTTTCAATAAAACAGAAAAGAATAGTATACATGTTTTTTTTTTTTATTCTTGATCTGTTCACATGTACTTAGCAAGTACATAAAAATGAAATGCAAACTATTTACATGGCAACACACAGCTGGCATCAATCTTGAACCACAAAATGAAACATTACAGGCTATTTAGAGCAGCACATTGTTTGGAGAAGTATTTCCCAACAAGTTCAGGAAGACACACTTTAAGAAAGAAGTCTTGTGCTTGCTTTAAACGTGGTTCCCAGAAATCCACATCAGGGAAGATGCGTATGACAGAAGGGCTCTCTGTGTCCACACAACAAGGTCACAGTGCAGTTTCATTCAGTCGTTGTGAGTGCAGTACCTGAAACACACAAAAACCACTTTTAATAAAAGGTCTGTAATGAAACAAGGCTAATATAGATGGGTTGGCTGTACGTGCAAATCAAAAACTGTAACAAGGAAGTTGTTTAGAAAGTTATCATGTTCAAACCGACTTACCTTTGTCTTAACGACAACGTACAGTTGTCGCAGCGTGGAGGCATAAAGATGGACAAATCTTGCACCCAGCCGTTCGTGAATTGGATGTGGGCCTCCAGGGATTTATAATTCTTAAACTGGTTTGCTGTGTATGCGCTGACTCCACAGACAAGGTATGCGAAGATATCGGGATAGGACAAAGGCGGTAGGTCGTCTGGGTTTCCACTCCACTTCCTTATTTCATACGGGTCCACATTACCGATGCACGCAATTTTTTTAAAGTACCGTCTCTTGGCGTCTGGGTGCAATCCGTCGCGATACAGCCCTTTGTCTGTGGAGTCAGCGCATACACAGCAAACCAGTTTAAGAATTATGCTTATTATTATTAATAAGAACCTTCAGACTCTGCAGCTGCATAATAAAAGCCTGTAAGATAAAATTAGTGCACATGACAGGTGTGTGATTCATCTGGAAGTTATGTGCGGATTAGTGTACAATGAGAGCAATTTAGTATGTTTTTAGAGGCCCATGAGCAGTGTTGGTGCCCAGTCTGGATTTGTTACATCCATTTCATATGCTGCTTTGCCTGCAATAATGCTAAATCATAAGCTACTCAGTCGACATGATGACATGACGTGGTTCTGCAGCATCACACATTAGCATGTTTTATCTCATTATCTATGACCTCAGCACATTGAAAATAACACTAAAAGCATTTTAATAGTGATATGAATTAATTTAGAACTCACAGGAAAGAAGATGCGGAGACCAAACCAACAAAAAGCTGGGGATTGCACAGAACTCGATCCGCTCGTCTCACCGCTGCAATGCAAGCCTGACGTCTTTGTTTAGTAATATCGGATACATGGCATCCCTCACGTTGCCTCCAGGTTGAAAAACGATGAAAAGAGAGCCCATTATCCAGCTTCTTGCCTTTACGATCGTGTGATCAAACGTTGTAACTGATAACACAACACGTACGAACCATAGCTGAAGCTGTATCCTGTGTCTAGCCTACTGTCATGGCGGAAAGGGGGCGTGGCCCACCTCCAGTGACGTCAACTCCAAAGCCCTATACACATCATAAATATTCATGAGTTTACACTCATGAATAGAAGCTCTGAGGTCACACTGTCAACATGTCAGCACACAAGCTCACACATGACTGCTTCATCAACATGGAGCTCTGAGTGTTTATTAAAGGATCATTGTGTGAATGAGGCTGTAACACAGCTGACTGCAGCCTTTAGCTGTGAGCACACAGTGTCTCACATTTACATTCATTTACTGTCAAATAGACTCAGTGACTTTAAACAGCTGCTGTGGTTCCAGGGCTGAGCCCCCAGTGTTTCCCCTGATCAGGTCTAAGATATCTGCCTGCACTGACTGCAGGGCCCAGATACAGGATCATGTTCAGCTATAAATATGTTTTACAGGGACTGTCAGCACTAAAGGAGGCTGAGGACAAACTAAACAGGACACAAACAAACACAGTTTGTTTATGAAGAAAAAATCAGTCAGTGAGTTTAATTCAAGCTGATCAATAATCTACAATCATGTGGATTTGTCTTCAAACACACGCGTGATTTGTCCTGATATAAGAGCTGAACATGCTTTAGTGTGTAGAAGCTGTTGTTATTCCAGAAGCAGAAGATCAGACATGAAAGTGGAGATAACACAGAAGACCTGCAGCAAAGGGTCAGAGGTCAGACTGGGCCACGTGATTCAACAATGAGCCAATGATCATCAAGTAGTGACTAAAGCAGAGCCCTGACGTTCTGACATTTATCACACAGTTTCTGTACACCTGAAGAGAAAAGAAAGGCTCCAAAAGCTCAAATCTACAAAGGATTCATGAAGTTTCATCCAAGAAGAACATGTTTGCCTTCCACAGTGTGCTGTTAGACACCACTGTACCTCTGCCATTTCAAAAAGAGCAGCTTGGGAACATTTTGGCTCCAAACACTTTGTGTTTAACTTCCTAATCTTTGTTTTCTTTGTGAACAACATCTGGAGCTTTTTGACTCATAGAAACATCATTTTGTTCTTTAGATGACAGCAGATTGGGACTGAATAATCAATCACTATCAAACCAATAAAGATGCTGATTTTACAGGAACTTTGTTGGAGAAGCTGGAAAGACATGAAACTGGTGGAGATCCCAAACCAGTTGATAGTGCTGATTATTCCAAATAAAGCTGTTTTCCATTTGAGATGACTTTCTGTCCTGATATATAATAAAGATGTGAGTTGTTTTTGAGCCCCTGTATTAAAAGTAGATCCAGTTTAAAGTCAGCTTGAGTTTGATGTCTTTATGTCAAAGCTGCTCATGATGTTGAGCTGCTGATGGAATAAAAACAGGTAAAAATCTGCCTCAATATAAAAGCATGTAGTCCAGACTTAAATGGAGCCTATTGTTAGCTGAGGTCCACACACAGTGTTTGACAGTGTAAACTGTGTGAAAGGGCTGCTGGTGGAGCTCACTAGGATGAGCAGGTGACCATGTGCCACGAGGTGGAGAGCAGCTGGCCTGGCTTTGATTCTGACCACGCCCCCTTTCTCTCTCCCTCTGCTTTGCTGTCACTTATCTTCACTGCTCTGTCCAATAAAGCTGAAAAAGGCCCCAAATCAAAGAAATCTGCTGCAGCCTCTGAAATGTCTTCTGTTTCCTTCCCGACGGCTTTTTCACCGTCAGCCCATCAGACAGTCCAGCAGCATTTATGATGATGTCATGATGTTGAAGAGACTGCTATGGTGGCCTCCCATGACCCCCAGCCTCATCTACACTGAGATGCAGACATTTGAAAAGCAGACGACTGAATAATAGTCCAACACAACAGTCTGTGTACAGACACACACTGAGCTTTCATAGAGTCAAAGGAGTCAATCAAACACAGCTAGTTGAGTCATTTCTTGTGTGAGTCTAAAGTGAATCTAGTATTTGAAAGTCCACTTCCTGTATTTGTTGTTGAAGACTTCTTCAGCTTCTTCTCAAGGACATCAGCTGCTTGTTTGGCAGCAGAGGCAGTTAAGAAGCTTCCTGAAAAACACTGAACAGTGAGTTCACTGTGGCATATGACAAATTCAGCTTTCTATGTGCAAATGTGTCTGTGTCAACCTTTCAAATGCTGTTGAATCCAAAACATCAGCGGCTCCTTGGCTGCTCACTTCATGCACTTCTGTCTTTGTGACAGTCCAATGACATCACAGCTGTTTCCACCCCCAGTGTCTCAGGACTGGACACCTTTAAACATGTGGAGGATCAAACAGCCGTCCAGCTAAACATACATGAAACTATCAAAGCTGACAATCATTCCAATAACATCTAATGCTACATATATATAGACACAGGACTACAAGGAAATGGCTCTCAGCATCTGGCTGTGGGAACAAATGATCCCTGTTTGTCTTCAAATTGTGTGCATGTTTTAGACGTGTGTCACATGTAGAAACACAAAAATGACACAAAGATGTGTTTGACACAACTGTGCAGCTGTAAGTTGTTTCTAATGATTCATTGAAGCTCTTCTAACATTCTGGAGACAATCAGTCCATGAATCTGTTCAACACCACAACAATTTGACTTCAATGTGAACGTTTGCCATTAAATAACCTTCTTCATCCAGCTGACAGCATCCTTCATCCTATGATATGAACAGTTCCTCCTGTTGATGACAAACCTCTGACATGATCTGCTTGAGGAGCTTTTTCATGTGAAGCTCTCTGAGCTCAGGGCTAAGTTGCTGTGTTTCATCTTTAAGAGCTGCTGCCTCCTCGCCGTTCTTCTTCTCCTAATGACACCATTTCTGCTTCAGATCTTTCACTGGGCCTAAAACAGATGAAGAGTAGATCTACTGCTGTTCACTGTTTGTGTCAATATGGAGAAATATGAAAGACAAACACAGCACATACAGAGAAATGTAGACAGAATGTGCAGCCAGTGCAGTAAATGGTCTAAATATCAGCTCTTTAGAAAATGATCCTGATGAACATGAAACTAACATCCAATGAGAAACACAGCTTCCTTGTTTCATGTCCAATAACAATAAATGAAGAGCTAATAAAGAGCTATTCTATTGTAAAATGCTGAGATGATTATTAGACAGAAGCCAGCGGCTCACCAAAAGCCTGCATTGCAGATCTATATGAAAGTAATCTATGCTCATATATGGCAAAATCCTTTAAGTGTCACTGTGTTTTTCATCTGTGCTCTTGTTGGTTGGACAAGTTTGTAAATGACAAAGAGCTCAGTGGACTTTGCATCCATCAAATCCTGTTAGATGTTTGTTTTTCCTTCACAGCTTTGTGATGAAGGCTAAAGAACAGAGATATGAACTATTGCCAATATGAATCCTGATGCATGACGTGGGCACAGACCCACCAAAGCAACACTCAGCTCACCTCATTCCAGGCGCTTGTCTGCTGGAGACCATGAGCCTTGTTAGTCACACATTAGCACCGTGGTAGGAAACAGCCTCCATCATTTCATTAGATCTGAATTTGGACTGTTTCCCTCTGGATGAGAACCAAGTCTGTCAAATCTATTGATCCAACACAAACTATCAAACACATTGGCTCACAGTCAGATTGGCTTTGTATGGATGGTGTAACAGGGGCTGGGAAAGGATGCTGAAAGCTGAATATAATACAGAACAATAACAGGACATATAATCATGTAGAAACATGATCTTCAACAGGCACACTTCTATTATTCATGATCACAAAGAACTTGTGCAGCCCTGATATCAGCCCTAATATATGAGTGTGTTTGCCCAAAGATTGAAACAGCATCAACATGACAGCTGGAAGAAATCTTCTCTCAGCCTTGTTTGGCAGAAGATCCCTGCAACAAAGATTGTAGCTGAAAGATGACGTGTGTAAAGTTTGTCTTTGGGAGGGTTGAGGCTGTTTTTAGACCTTTGATAGTTTCAATCCAGTTCTGAAAGACAGAAATAAAAACAACATCATTAAGATCAGATCATGGAGCTGTTTCCTGCCTTGTTTCTAGCTTCACATTACAGACTTTACTACAATAAAGATGCTAACATGTATCTGTAGGAACAACATCATTGAATCTAGAACAACTGGAGCCAAACCAGTGGCTCTGCTGGGATCACTGGTGAGCCAACACTTCCTTGTTGATGCAGATTTCAGGGCTTCCTGTTGCTCCTCCGTTATAACTGTTCTCTCTTCTCAACACATGATGACACAAAGGAATCAGCAGTGACGAAGATGACGCTGAAGCACACATTTCACACATATAACAGAGCAGTCCAGTTACACACACCTCTGCTTGACATTAGGCCTCAAACAAAGACACAAAACACTAACTTGACTCTAAATAGAAGAAACTGGCAGCTTTTTCTGTTCTGTGCTTATATTTGACACACATGCTTCTCTTTGTGCAAACACACATCGCACTATAAGGGTAACCTAGCACACAATGATTGGACAGCACAGTGATGATGCTGGGAGATCCTATACAAAGCAACACAGAAACACTGAGAACTTTAAACATTGATTATATTGAGATAAGCAGCCGACCCAGTCTAGATAAAGGCGAGCAGCTGGGACCGCTGCTGCACCAAAAACAGGTTTCAGTGTGTGTGTGTGTGTGATGTCTTTACTTATACTGGTCTATAGACTTTAGTCAACACATGATTGAAAGGTGTTACACATGAAATAAAAACAGTGTTTCATCTTTATTCCTGTGAAGCAGCTGCATTATAACCAATCTGCTCCTTTGTGGCCTTTAAAACAGCTTAAATAACTGTTGTTATATTTGTTTCTGCTCCTCTTGGACAGACGACTCTTGAAAAGACATTTTTGAATTTCAATGTGACTTTAACTGGATAAATATGGGATATATAAACGTCTGCAACAAACTGATTCCAGCTTCTACCTCATGATAGGAATGTTTTTGTGGCTCAAGATGACCTGATATCTTTCATGATGGAGACATTTGACCCATGTTTCACATATTATAGACCAACAAGTTATTCATAGCAGTTTAAATACGGGGAGTCACTTTTGGGCCCAGCAGATAAAACAGAGCCAATATTTGCTTCTTTATTTAAGTGACGTGTGTCACAGATGTGACCTAGTAAAGTGTAGCTGAACATTAGTAACGTTATTAACACTCTCAGCTCGTCCTTGTTCCAGACCTGAAGATCCTCTTCTTTCATTCAGCAGCAGCTTCAGGTCTCTGATGGTCCAGGCTTGTTGTTGGGAAACAGCCCTGCTGGGATGATGGTGTCCTCACAGAAACAGTCAGTGATGCTGTTGATCTCCATCACAGAGCACGTCCCAGTCTGCAGTCTCAGTCCTGCAGGGCCTCGCTGGCTTCCTGACTCCACCCAGTCAACAACAGGAAGTGTTTGCAGGAACAAAGTGAGGCTGTGGTCAAACAGGAGTTTTTATCTCCTGGCTCTGACTCTCACTGCGGCCCCGCTGCTGTGTCAACATGTGTTTGTGCTAAACAATGATGGAAAGTGTTATAAATGACTTGTTGGCCTCTGATCTGTCACAAACAGCTGAAACGTGTCTCTCATGAGTCACATGAAGGTTTCTGACAGAAAGGACAAAAAGTAGCTGCAGTCAGTTTGTGTCATTTTTATATTTATTCATCTGGGAGAAAAATCTGAGGGACATTAAAATGTGTTTTTCAACAGAGACAAGAACATAAATATATAACGTCACAGCTAAATGAACATATTTCAAGTAAACAGCTGGACTGATCAGGTCCAAACACAGAGTGATCAACAAACAGCTGTCATATCTTTATATATAAGCTCTTTATAAATCCTGTTCACTGCAGTCTGTTTCCTAATAATGTCAAACTGTTAGAAACACAGAAACATGGTCTTTGTTGACATAAAGCTGTCTGGGATCCTTTGTTGTTCTTTTGATGCAGAGTTACATTATAAATATAAAGAGTTATTTCAGAGTCTCATCAGTTTTCCTGCATGTCTTTATTGAACACATCAGCAGGGCTGAAGCTCTCATGTTAAACACACACTGATCTATGGACACGTTCATGTGTTTCTAACAGAACCAGGCTGTTATCAGCTGCACTAACATGATGTCACACACACTGAATGTAACAGTGACATCATCACACAATCAGCTGTGATTGTTTCACTGTCATCAAACTAGTCAACAGGAAGTAGAATCAATAGAAACAATCATTTACTGACAGCATGTCTGATGGAAATAAGTGCAGATTATGTATGAAGTATAACTGCACACAGTAACTGTGTTACAATAAGGACTTAACAGCGCCCTCTGCTGGAGTGTTTCAGTACTGCGTTAACTAGAATACACCACCTCCTCCTCCTCCTCACACCACCTGCTACAGCTCTACTCTTCTATGACTACAGTCATCCACAGCACTGATGTGAGGTCACATGGTTCATATGTAAGGAGCACAGAGACGTGCTAGCAGCTGACCTCAGGTCAGTTTAATGACTGTGAGCAGCAGCTGTATTCTTGTCACTGTGACAGGGAGACACTCTCAGACACAGCGCTCATGTCAGCTTGTTCTCATGCAGGAGGATCAGGAGCTCCATGTTTGTCTTCATGTTTGAATCATGATGTGTTTGTGCCATCAGAGTCTGTCATGAGTACTCAGGGTTTCACAGCAGCTCTTCTGGATGCTGACGAGGACTCCAACCTCATGTTTCACCTCTCTGAGCTTCTGATGTCTGTGAACACTCGTGTTTCTTCTCTGGGCTCATCTGGACAAAAACACCTTTCTGTGTTTGGCTCCAGCCTCATTGTGACTGACAGGAAGTGTGTTATCCATGAGCTTCTTTGTTTCCTGCTGTGTTTCCTGTCTGTGGACAAACACGAGTGTTTCAGCTGAGGACTTGGTTCCTTCCACCTGTCCATACAGGACATCACGCTGTCTTTTCTCTTTAAATGCAGCTCCAGGTCCTTCCACGTGCTGTATTTGTGCAGTTTGTAGTGTGTCCTGGGAAACGTAGCACACATGGTGTTCTTCTGCTGTTTCCTCCTTTCACTGAGTGTGAAACACTGACGCTGTGCTGTTGTTCACAGAGCTGATTCTAGCTGCAGCTGGACTCTGTCATCTAACTGAATGTGTTGGTGCTGATCACGGGGCTCTGAGGGGGGAGCAGCAGGAGGACTCTGGATGCTGACGTCAGTGTATCTGTGGAAGCTCACACAGCGTCTCTGTCATTCAATATTGTGCTATATATTGTATCTATGCAAAGATGAACAGACTGTGTGTTCACTGGTCTCTGTGCTGCTGACTGCTGCAGCTCTGATGTCATCATCACTCCCTCCTCCACCCTCAGCAGTCCCAGCATGCTGCTGTGGTGCACCCCACCCTCACTCTACACCTGAGCCATAGACCACACCCTCCACCTCAATATACACCACAGTTTTCTCTGCTATGGAAATGAGATCAGGAGGAAATCATTATTATTATTATTTAATAAATGCTCACATTAATGTGGGCTTATTTGTTTCATAATAGAATCATTAGTTGAGTGTTTTTAGTATAAAATGGTGAAAGTCCCTCTTTTTGCTCCTCCCCTCACCTGTGGATGGACGGTGCTGTTACCGTGGTGACAGCTGTGATGTGTTTCAGTCCTGCCTGGTTATCACTGCAGGAATCTTTCACATTTATTACAGGTAATAACTCTGATTTTTCTGTGTATTATGAACTAAATGTATCCTGATACACACAGAGATGGATGAGCAGAGGTCACATGATGAAAGAACAAACATGGAGTCTTTGATTTATTTAGATATTTATTGATGAATGCAAACAAACCCTGACACTGAACCATCGTCCAGCAGAACAAACCTGATCACATGACCTGCTGACCCAAACAGTGAAAAGCTCCATGGCAACAACAACAAACAGCCTCACATATGTTAACAGAGGCTGTTAGAAGCACAGAGTCTTTACAGTCTTTCTCCTGTTTGGACACAGATCTCTGCACATCTTCATCACAGTTACTCACAGACGTGCAGAGTGTGTGGATATCAAAGCTAAGTTTCCACCATGTTTGTAGTCTGTACTGGGACTCATGGAGCATCTCTCTATGAGCACTCAGTGCTTTAAACAGTGAGTCCCAGTTTAACCAGCAGCCTTCACACCACACATCACACAGACATGGAAACTTCAAACCCTCAGACTGAAGTCACCGGCAGTCTCTGGCACCAGCGACTGCGCTAACAAACATACAGCAAACAGTGAAGGTTTGGTAGAGAAAGCTGGTTGGGTAATACCAAGTATGCAGCGGAGGAGGCGGGGTTACATTACTAGATGATTAAACATGAAACTATTTTGCTGATAATAATTAAAATGATTAAAGAAACTCGACAAGCTATTTATTCAAGATAATTAATAATTTTATAAACTGGAATGATGAAATTATATTGGCTGGATCTGATTATTGGGGGTCATGACCCCCGTAACCCCCCTGGAAATGACACGCCTGGTCCTGAGGTCAAATCCACCATCTTTGTTTCAGTGCTTCATGTTCTCCCGTGTTTGTGTGCGTCCTCTCTGGTACTCCGGCTTCCTCCCACAGTCCAAACACATGCAGTTAGTGGGGTCAGGTTAACTGTGAGTGGTTGTGTCTCTCTGTGTTATTGCTGCATCATTCTGCTCTGTGCCCCAGTCAGCATCACTGTGTCTCCCAGTGTCAGTGTTTCTTTTCCTGTAACACTCAGCACAGGCTCAGCTGGTATCCAGTGTTGGACTTTCAGCTGCTGTCATAGATCCTCTAACATAGATCAGCTCTGCTACATGTTGTTAGATCAGTGCAGCTGCCTGTCATGTCCTGATGTTTCTCTGGGTCAGCAGCTTCTCCATCAGAGGTTCACATGGAGCTGATCCAGTATCTCCAGTAACTGTGTTCTGTGCCTCACTGGTTCATCCTTCTGTCTGTGTGACGTCAGTCAGATGTTAAACTCTGTGATCTTCACTGTGTCACAGAGTTCAGTGAGTCCCGTTATTCACAGGATCAATCAGATCATCAGAGATGATCAGCAATCAGTGGTGCCAACAGCGCCTCCTGTGGTGAGAGGATGCAATAATGCAATGGAGCATTTTTCCACTCAACACTTGCAGTCATGGAAACTGTCTGTTGGATCTGTGTGACGTTGCTTTCTTGTGTTGCTTTCTTGGTTAGAGTTCCTCACAAATGTCCAGATTATTCTTCTAATGAGGCGTCGACCATGTTTTCAGTTCTTTGGAAGAAAACATCGCCCTTTGACATCCTTACTTTTCTTTGACTTCTTCAAATGCAGCTGAACTCCAGCTGGTATTTGATTGGACTCTGCAGCTGTTTCTGGTCATCAGTTCATTCCTGCAAACCTCTGAACCTGAACAACAATGATGCTGCATTGCTGGCTGATCCCAAAAGCTTGATTCTGTTCATCTGGACGTTTTCACGTTTGCTCACTCAGCACAGGGACACTGAGGCACCATGAGACCAGAGTCTAAACCCAGGATAAAGAGTTTGAGTGAATGTGGTGTTGAAGGTGTGGAGGTGGATCAGAGTGTCAGAGGAGACTCTGTAGAAGGACAGAGTGCCAGCAGGACAGTCCACATACACTGCTACTCTGTGAGAGGCAGAGGAGGAGGAGGAGGAGGAGGAGGAGGAGATGGATGTGTCTATGTTATTGTGCCAGACAGACTGAGGAGCATCATCACAGCAGAACAGACTCCAGGACTGATCATTGAGTCCAAACACACAGTCTCTGCCTCCTTTCCTTCTGATTCTTCTGTAACTCACTGATATACAAACGCCTCCTCTCCACTCGACCTCCCAGTAACAGCGACCAGTGAGGCCATTTCTACACAGCAGCTGAGGAACATCAAATCTGTCTGGATGATCAGGATATGACTGAACCTCCTCCACACGTGTCACCTTCCTGTTGTTGTCAGACAGTTGGAGGTTTGTGTTCACTGTGTTTGTGTCGATTGTGAGTTGACAGGAATCTGATGGAGAGAACAAACACAATCCAGCTGCAGTTATTGATCCATCATCTGTTCATTGATTGACACTTTGATGATGACTCCTGACATGATGAAGATGGTTGAATGTGTGCTGCTTTGTTTTCATGAATCCCATTAAAAACACACTTACACTTCCTCAGACCTGGTCTCAACCATCGGACGCCAGCAGGCTCCACCCTGAAAGGAGGAGGGGTCAGAGCAGTCAGCATGCACACATGGACATTACATGGCTCTCATACACACACTGTTAGACACCGATAAAGGAACAGTCCCACATTTTCACAAATACAATTCAATCCATCCGTGGATCAAACTGCTGATGATTGGACTGATCCTAGATCAGCACATCACTGTATTGAATGAAATATGACTGATGCAAACTGTGACTTTCATTGTCTTTATATTCCTCTTCTGTTTAGGTGGAAAGGACACCTCCCTGCCTTTGCTGCCAGCTAGTTTTCTCCTCTTGGAAACACATTTAACATGGCTGACACTTTATTAGGTACACAGTGGCCACTGTCTCAGGTACAGTACCTAATAAAGTGGCGGTCACTTGTTTATGAGCCATCTCGCTTCAGCTTTTTTAGCCAACCTGTTTACCTCCAACTTTGTATCAGCAGCAGCGAACCACAGACAGAGACCAGCAGTAGCAACAATCAAACCACAACTTCTCCAGAAATGACCTCGTCTGGTTTCATTGAGTTATTTTATGTCCATACAGAACAGACTGGATGTTATCAGCACACAGAAATCACATGAACTTGTGCATTAAAACATGTTAGTGGATTATCCACCAATAAATGAGGAGATATTGGACGTGTTAACAGATGACAGATTAGGCCTGGGTCTGTAATACTGTTAGCAAACACAGAATATTAACCAGGAACAGCTCATTCATTTCCATCATTTAAGTTGGCTAATACAAACCACACCTGATCTCCTAATGCACTGAGCTTTCCTTATCTCTGACTCTAACTGACTGCTGGGTCCATGGTGTTCCTCCCCCTGCTGAGAAGCTGCAAACAGCTGCCTTGTTTGAGTCACATACATCAGTCTGTCCACTGTCATTCTTTCCATGACTTTCCCTGGATGAGATGTTAGAGCTGTAGGCCTATAACCTGAGGTCTCAGTGGGGTCTTTCCCTGGTTTCTCTGAAATTCATCCTTGAAATCATTCAACTGCCATCTCTCACTCCCACTATCCCCAGAATACCAGAGTATTCATCTCCTGGTTTATCATATGGCCTCTTTACATTTTCTCCAATCATCCCTGCTTTTAGAGTCTTGCCCCATCTGCTGGGAGTTCAAGAGAAACTGCCTCTGCCATTTTCTTCTTCTTAATCTTTGATTTTTCTCTTCACTTTCTCCATTGGGTCTTTTTAGACTCACTTTCCAGAAAGCAGCAACATTTTTGTGCCCCATTTTTCAAATTGTACATCTTACTTCAAAACAGTGTTTACTGTTTTGTTTTTACACAGATCATATAAAAAAATGGTAAAATGGTAAATGGCCTGTATTTGTATAGCGCTTTACTAGTCCCTAAGGACCCCAAAGCGCTTTACAAATTCAGTCATTCACACACTGGTGATGGCAAGCTACATTGTAGCCACAGCCACCCTGGGGTGCACTGACAAAGGCGAGGCTGCCGGACACTGGCGCCACCGGGCCCTCTAACCACCACCAGTAGGCAACGGGTGAAGTGTCTTGCCCAAGGACACAACGACCGAGACTGTCGGAGCCGGGGCTCGAACTGTCAACCTTCCAATTACAAGGCAAACTCCCAACTCTTGAGCCACGATCGACCAAAAAAGTGTCTGACATTCAAAAATCCTACCAGAGGCTGGACAAAGTTGAACTTAAAGACAGCACGGGCAATAAATCAGAGCAGCTCATAACACGGTCCATAGAGGCTGGGTTCTACCACACCAGGTGTAGGCTGTGTAAAGAGGCCCTTTTACTCCTAGTGTACTTACACTGATAATCCATCCAGACTAAATCTATAGTATAAATCTATAACAAATTTCCCACGTGTGGGACTAATAAAGGTTATCTTATCTTATCTTATAGTCTCCATCTATGACAGAGTCTGATGGAGTGCATCTAATGCACTCAATCAGACTCTGTGGACAGTAATTCAACTGAATACATTTTAAAGTCACTATCTAAATGTAGTGTGTAGACATTTTACAAACCAGACATCATAACATCAAAAGGATTAGCCACAGCAGAGGACCCTGTGGAACTACATGAATAATGTTAATGTGTGAGAATATTAACAATGTGTTCACTGTGATCAACAGTTTTTAATGCTGCAGTAAGTTGTAGCAGGACAAGCTTAGTGGTAACTCCCCTGAAAAAGTTTCATTTGTGCTGTTTCTGTGTAAATTACTGCTTTATTTGAACAATTTCATCAGCTGAACCATAAATACTCCAAAACAATTTCTTTGTGATTCAGTGTGATTTTGCACTTTGTAATATCAGCATGTCAAACTCTACATTCTCTACACAGATGAGAAATGAAGTGTATTTAATAATAAAAGTTATCTCTCAGAGACAAAGTTAGTGTCTCATTCAGGTCTGTATCTGTGTAGTCTCAGACACATGCAGTGCTCATATTTGCTGTTTTGTTTGTCGCTCAGAACTCTTCCTGTCAGGGGCAGCAATTTCATTTAAAGTCACATTCACTGATACAGGCTGCTGGAGCTCCAACCAGGAGGGTACACACATGATCCAGGGAAAAAAATCTGATTAATATTTTTGTGCTGAAACTTGAACGTATATGTTCTCTTAGATAAATATTAAGAGGTCCTGTGTTTTAGTAAAACACAGGACCTTTGGGTTAGATATAAGGTGATTTGACAAATCATGTCTGTTGAAAATGAGTAAGCCATTTATCGACCTGACTCGGATTTTAAATCGTTATCAGAAAAGACTGAATCCTGACCTGAGAATTGTACACTTTGGACTTTCCACTGCAGAAATTAGAAGATTCAGTCCTGAATCCTGCAGGTTGTTGTTACCCAGGTCCAATTCTCTCAGACTAGAGGACTGGGAGCTCAGCACTGAGGACAGAGCTTCACAGCTTCTGTCTGACAGATTACAGCCACTCAGTCTGAAAAAATGATGACAAGAAGACAGGAAACACTTTTGTTAAAGTATATTCATGGTGCCATGAGGAGCTACTACATTTACAATATTTCAACACTGTTTTAGGACATGCTGGAATCCTTATTGCTTTATGTTACAAAAGAGTGGCAGTTTACTGTAACTTGGGTGGATTCATTTAAAAAATACATACACACAGGGCCAATGTTAATTTTTTCCAAATGAAATTGATTAAATTACATTAATTGATAAAAAACATTGATATCGCTTGATCTGACCTCAGCGTTTCCAGTTTGCAGTATTGACTCTTCATCCCAGCAGACAGAAGCTTCACGCCTGAATCCTGCAGGTTGTTGTTACCCAGATCCAGCTCTGTCAGACTAGAGGACTGGGAGCTCAGCACTGAGGACAGCGTTTCACAGCTTCTGTCTGACAGGTTACAGCCACTCAGTCTGAAATCAAGGGAGACAAGACCAACAAAACAAACCACAGCTTTATTGCTTTTTTGTAGTTTTTAAGCAGAAATCAGTGAGGTGCTGGTAGATTCCCTTCTTTTGGTTTATTACCCAATAACACACACATACACTAATATTTGTGACTTTTGTAATAGTAGCATTTATAATGCAAAGCAACAGCGATCACAGATTGAAGGGGCCTGAACACTACCTTGGTGGTGCTGTCACTTGGTGTTTGCTCGCTCTGCGATAGAGTATCACTTCCTGTTCCAGCTCAAACACGGTGGTGTTTCTGAGTAGCTTATCTGCATAGCAATTTAATTAAAAACGTTTTAAATACATTCTTTTTCATAGTATAATCTTCACGTGCCACACACTTTCTGTGTACTCACTACCTAATTAATAGCCAAAGTATTCACTCACTGTGTCTGTACTGTTTTGCTAGCTTAGCTTAGCTCATAGCGACTCGTTAGCACCATGGCCTCTTCACCTGTCCCTCCTGTACTTTCCTGCTCATTGTGTAAGATGTTTAGTTACTCCTCAGCCTCCTTTAGCAGTAATGATATCGGTAACAAATGTAGCATATTTGCAGCTCTGGAGGCCAGGACTACTGAATTGGAGACTCGGCTTCGCACCCTTCATTCACCCGTAGCTAGCCAGGCCCCTGTAGCTGGTGCAGCCGAAGATAGCCTAGGCCTTGCTAGCTGTTTCCTGGCAGACACCAAGCAGCTGGGGAAAGAGACCGGCTGGGTGACAGTGAGGAGGAAGCATAGTCTTAAACAGAAGCCCCAGGTACACCACCAAATCAAACTCATAAAACTCTGGTAATTGGCGATTCTGTTCTGAGACATGTGAAGCTAGAGACACCGGCAACCATAGTCAATTGTCTTCCAGGGGCCAGAGCAGGCGACATTGAAGGAAATTTAAAACTACTGGCTAAGGGTAAATGTAAATACAGTAAGATCATAATTCACGTCGGCAGTAATGACACCCGGTTACGCCAATCGGAGGTCACTAAAAATCAATATTGAATCGGTGTGTAACTTTGCCAAAACAATGTCGGACTCTGTAGTGTTCTCTGGTCCCCTCCCCATATATGTATATTGCCACGAGGAGCTACTGCATTTACAATATTTCAACACTGTTTCAGGCATAGTTGCCAACCTTGAGACCTCAGAATTAGGGAGACATTCAAAAGGGCTGTTGGGATGGGGGGGTGGTATACATATACATACTCACATATATACATACATATATATACCGTATTTTCACGACCATAAGACGCACTGTACTAAAAGGCGCAGTCACAGTTATGTGTGCCATTACTGTATTTAACACACACATAAGGCGCACTGGGTTATAGGGCGCATACAAGTACCGTACGCGTATTTAAAAATAAAGCGGGAGCAAACCTGAGTTTGGTACTCACATTTCTAATACCGGTAATCGTCATCATCAACAACACACAAGCATACAAGTGTGCATATTTAAAAATAAAGCAGGAGCAAAACTGAGTTTGGTACTCACATTTGTATCATCAATCAAACCCATCGAAGTCCTCATCCTCTGTGTCTGAATTGAACAGCTGCGCTAAATCTCCATCAAACATTCCAGGTTCACTTTCACTTTCACTTTCTTCACTGTCAGAGTCACTTTCCGTGCCGTGCGGCTCCTCGGAAATGATGCCGGCTTTTGCGAAAGCTCGAACAACAGTGCCAGCAGACATGTTAGCCCAAGCATTTACAATCCATTCCCAAATTGTGGCGTAACTCGCCCGGCGCTGCCTTCCACTCTTGGTGAAACTGTGGTCTCCATCGGTCATCCATCGCTCCCACGCCGCTCGCAGCCTTACTTTGAACGGGCGGTTCACAACGATTTCCAGCGGTTGGAGTTCCTTTGTCAGGCCTCCCGGAATGAGAGCCACCTCACCTTAAGTCCGCGGAAACTCAGCTGTGTTTTCTTGACCTGCCGCAGCTTGTTTTTCAGCTTCCTCCACTTGCGAACCATCGATTCGTTAATCTTAAATTCTCTCGCGGCTGCTCGATTTCCATGTTCCTCCGCGTAGCTGATGGCCTTCAGTTTAAACTGTGCTTCATAAGCGTGTCTCTTTGCCATTTTCAGGGTTGTTAAAACAAGGATGTCCTGCATAACGCACATACCTGTTCTTTTATACAGGTATGTGCAATCGTATATACCGCTACAGTCAACGCCCACACTTCACCCTTTAGCGTTCTCATGGTGTTCTCTACTACGTCCTCATTACAACACACAGGGCGCACTGCACTATAGGGCGCGCCGTACTTTTTGAAGAAAATCTAAGACTTTAAAGCCTTATGGTCGTGAAAATACGGTATATACACACATATACACACACATATATATACACACACACACACATATATATATATACACACACATCTATATATATATATATATATGTGTGTGTATATATATATATTCAATTCAATTCAATTCAATTCAATATGTGCGTTGAAGGACATGTCCTGGTCAAAAATGACTCCAAGGTTCCTCACAGTGTTACTGGAGGCCAAGGTAATGCCATCCAGAGTAAGAATCTGGTTAGATACCATATTTCTAAGATTTTCAGGGCCGAGTACAATAACCTCAGTTTGATCTGAATTAAGAAGCAGAAAGTTAGCGGCCATCCAGGTCTTTATGTCTTTAAGACATTCCTGCAGTTTAACTAATTGGTGTGTGTTACCTGGCTTCATGGATAGATAGAGCTGCGTGTCATCTGCATAGCAGTGAAAATTTATGCTATGTCTTCTAATGATGTTGCCTAGGGGAAGCATGTATAATGTAAATAGAATTGGTCCTAGCACTGAACCCTGAGGAACACCATAATTGACCTTAGTGGGTGAAGAGGACTCTCCATTTACATGTACAAATTGGAGTCTATTAGATAGATATGATACAAACCACTGCGATACAGTACCTGTAATACCTACAGCATGTTCTAATCACTCTAATAGGATATTATGGTCAACAGTATCAAACGCTGCACTAAGGTCTAGCAGGACAAGCACAGAGATGAGTCCACTGTCAGAGGCCATAAGAAGATCATTTGTAACCTTCACTAAAGCTGTTTCTGTGCTGTGATGAGCTCTGAAACCTGACTGAAACTCTTCAAATAAGCCATTCCTCTGCAGATGATCTGTTAGCTGTTTGACAACTACTCTTTCAAGGATTTTTGATATGAAAGGAAGGTTGGAGATTGGCCTATAATTAGCTAAGACAGCTGGGTCTAGAGATGGCTTTTTAAGTAAAGGTTTAACTACAGCCAGCTTGAAGGCCTGTGGTACATAGCCGATTATTAGAGATAGGTTGATCATATTTAAGATTGAAGCATTAATTAATGGCAGGACTTCTTTGAGCAGTTTTGTAGGAATGGGGTCTAAAAGACACGTTGATGGTTTGGAGGAATTAATTATTGAAGTTAACTCAGAACGATCAATTGGAGAAAAAGAGTCTAACTTAATATTGATGGTATTAAGAGTAGCTGTAGATAATATTACATCTGTGGGATGATTATTGGTAATTTTTTCTCTAATGATAAAAATTTTATTTGTGAAGAAGTTCATGAAGTCATTACTAGTTAACGTTAAAGGGATGGTTGGCTCAACAGTGCTCTGACTTTTTGTCAGCCTGGCTACAGTGCTGAAGAGAAACCTAGGGTTGTTCTTATTTTCTTCAATCAGTGACGAATAGTAAGATGTTCTGGCTTTGCGGAGGGCTTTCTTATAAAGCAGCAAACTATTTCTCCAGGCTAATTGATGATCCTCTAAATATATATGTGTATATATATATATATACATATATTACAGCAAGCTGTCCATACCAGAGGCCTTGGAAACTGCCAAGCAAAGACTCACAGCCTTGGCCAGCCGCTTGAGGAGGTACACCAGAGAGATAGAAGGCAGGAGAATAAACCAGCTGTTTTCCACAGAACCAGCAAAGGTGTACTCTCAGTGGCAAGGGAACAATAAGAGAACAGCACCACCAAGGCTGGAGACCGAGCAATACTGGAAGAGCATATGGGAGAAGGACGCAACCCATAAAGGCAATGCTCAGTGGCTAGCGGATCTGAGGGCACACCATAGTGCCCTCCCTGAACAGGGTCGAGTAACCATCACAGTGGCAGATATCCAAGAAAGGGTCTCCAGTATGAAGAGTTTGACAGCACCAGGGCCCGACATGGTTTACGCCTACTGGCTGAAGAAGCTGACTGCACTCCATGAGCGTCTGGCAGCACAACTGAACCAGCTGCTAGGTAATGAGAGACACCCGGAATGGCTAACCGAAGGTCGGACGGTCCTGATCCCCAAGGACCCCAAGAAGGGACCAGTCCCATCCAATTACCGACCAATAACCTGTCTCAGTACTACATGGAAGCTCCAGTCAGGCATCATATCGGCTAAGATGAACAGGCACATGGGTCAATACATGAGCGGGGCACAGAAAGGGATTGGCAAGAATACCAGAGGCGCAAAACACCAGCTACTGGTAGACAGAACAGTCAGCCGAGACTGCAAGACCAGACTGACCAACCTGTGCACAGCCTGGATTGATTACAAGAAGGCCTATGACTCAATGCCCCACAGCTGAATACTGGAATGCCTAGAATTGTACAAGATCAACAGGACGCTAAGAGCCTTCATCAGGAACTCAATGGGGATGTGGCGTACAACACTAGAGGCCAACTCCAAGCCCATAGCACAAGTCACCATCAAGTGCGGGATCTACCAAGGAGATGCTCTGTCCCCACTGCTGTTCTGCATAGGCCTGAACCCCCTCAGTGAGATCATTAACAAGACTGGCTACGGATACCGACTACGAAATGGAGCGGTTGTCAGCCACCTCCTGTACATGGATGACATCAAGCTGTATGCCAAGAGTGAACGAGGCATCGATTCACTGATCCACACCACCAGGCTATACAGCAATGACATTGGAATGTCGTTCGGACTGGAGAAGTGTAGTCGGATGGTAACAAAGAGAGGGAAGGTAGTCAGAACTGAGGGGATTGAACTACCAGAAGGCAACATTGCAGACATAGAGGACAGTTACAAGTACCTGGGGATCCCGCAGGCGAATGGGAACCATGAAGAGGCCGCTAGGAAAGCTGAAACCACCAAGTACCTGCAGAGGGTCAGGCAAGTCATGAGGAGTCAGCTGAATGGTAAGAACAAGATCCGGGCCATCAACACCTACGCCCTGCCCGTGATCAGGTACCCTGCTGGGGTAATAGGCTGGCCAAAGGAGGAGATAGAAGCCACTGACATAAAGACAAGAAAGCTCCTGACCATGCATGGAGGGTTTCACCCCAAGTCCAGCACCTTGAGGCTGTACGCTAAGTGGAAGGAAGGGGGCCGGGGACTGGTGAGTGTCAGCACCACAGTCCAGGATGAGACAAGAAACATCCACGAATACATCACGAAGAGGGCCCCAACTGACAGCGTGCTGAGTGAATACCTTAGGCAGGAGAAACCCAAGAAAGAGGAGGAAGGCGAGGAACCATCATGGAAGGACAGGCCCCTGCACGGTATGTACCACCGGCAGATAGAGGATCCAGAAATCCTACCAGTGGCTGGACAAAGCTGGACTGAAAGACAGCACAGAGGCACTAATCATGGCAGCACAAGAACAAGCTCTGAGTACAAGATCAATAGAGGCTGGGGTCTATCACACCAGGCAAGACCCCAGGTGCAGGCTGTGTAAAGATGCCCCAGAGACAATCCAGCACATAACAGCAGGGTGCAAGATGCTAGCAGGCAAGGCATTCATGGAACGCCATAACCAAGTGGCCGGCATAGTGTACAGGAACATCTGTCCCGAGTATAACCTGGAAGTCCCGAGGTCAAAATGGGAGATGCCCCCAAGGGTGATGGAGAATGACCGAGCTAAGATCCTGTGGGACTTCCAGATACAGACGGACAAAATGGTGGTGGCTAACCAACCGGACATAGTGGTGGTAGACAAACAAAAGAAGATGGCCGTAGTGATCAATGTAGCGGTTCCGAATGACAGCAATATCAGGAAGAAGGAACACGAGAAGCTGGAGAGATACCAAGGGCTCAGGGAAGAGCTCGAGAGGATGTGGAGGGTGAAGGTGATGGTGTTCCCAGTGGTAATCGGAGCACTAGGTGCGGTGACTCCCAAGCTAGGCGAGTGGCTCCAGCAGATCCCGGGAACAACATCGGAGATCTCTGTCCAGAAGAGCGCAGTCCTGGGAACAGCTAAGATACTGCGCAGGACCCTCAAGCTCCCAGGCCTCTGGTAGAAGACCCGAGCTTGAAGGATAAACCGCCCGCAGGGGCATGCTGGGTGTTTTTTATATATGTGTATATATGTATATATATAGATAGATAGAAAGATAGATAGATAGATAGATAGATAGATAGATAGAGATATATACACACACATATACATATATACATACATACACACATACATACATACATACATACAACTTGAATTTTACTAAAAAAAAGTTAAATGTCACTGTTATTTTTGTCTGGCCGGAAACAGCGGGGGTGTCCAAATTCAGAGGCTGCATCAACCTGAGGGCCCAGCCTTCGCGGTCTAAGTGGGCCGTGTCCTCTGAAAGCCAGGTAGGCTGGGATACTGTGAAACTGGACGGTTAGAATTACGTCACGAGCTCTCTCGGTGGGCTGAAACTCAGCCGTCTGCTCCCTGGTATCTAAAATATAACTGGACGTTGGCGTAACTTCTCGACCATCTCACACTTCTGTTTAATCAGTTTTTCTATTTGGCATTCATTCAGATGTGTGAAAACCCCAGAGGAATTCTCTTGAGGGATTAATAAAGTTTTATTTTATCTAATCTAATTTAATCTAATAACTTTAATCTCAGCCAAACCAATTTACTCACAAACACATAAAACACTGAAAAAAGCCAAACAATGACATTTTTAAGTTATCTAAGTGACTTATACGTCATGTTTAACCTGAGTAGCGAAAGACCGCGGGGGTTTGCTGTTCTCACCAGCTCAGATATTCGAAGTTTACCCAGTGAAATTTTCGCCTGAAAATATGTTAACGGTTTATTTTGTGACCCAGAAAGAGTAATAAGAGCAATATTAAAACTAAGTAGCTGCAGCCATTGTTGGAAACTGGAATTGGCTGAGCCGCGCTATGAATTCTGGGATATGGTTTTTCTATTTTATTGTCCGGGTGGAAAATCGGGAGAAATACGGGAGAATGGTGGCTCTGGGAGATTTTCGGGAGGGGCACTGAAATTCAAAAATCTCCCGGAAAAATCGGGATGGTTTGCATGTATGGTTTCAGTACATGCTGGAATCCTCATTGCCTCATGTTACAAAAGACAAATGTGGCAGCTTACTGTGACTTGGATGGATTCATTTAAAAAATAAAAAACATGTAAATTTTTTCCAAATGAAATTGATTAAATGACGTTAATTGATGAAAAAAAATCGATATTGCTTGGTCTGACCTCAGCGTTTCCAGTTTGCAGTATTGACTCTTCATCCCAGCAGACAGAAGCTTCACTCCTGAATCCTGCAGGTTGTTGTTACCCAGATCCAGCTCTTTCAGACGGGAGGACTGGGAGCTCAGCACTGAGGACAGCGTTTCACAGCTTCTGTCTGACAGGTTACAGCCACTCAGTCTGAAATCAAGCGGGAAGGGAGACAAGATCGACAAAACAAATCAGAGCTTTATTGCTTTTTTGTTGTTGTTTTTAAGCAGAAATCAGCGAGGCGCTGGTAGATTCTTTTCTTTAGGTTTATTACCCAATAACACACACATACACAAATATTTGTGACTTTTGTAATAAAAGTTTAAGTATCTCGGGGTCTTGTTTACGAGCGATGGGAGAAGGAGGCGCGAGAACAATAGGTGGATTGGTGCTGTGGCTGCAGTGATGCGGACCATGTACCGATCCATTGTGGTGAAGAGAGAGGTGAGCGTAAATGCGAAGCTCTCAATTTACCCATCGATCTATCTCTACCCTCACCTATGGTCGCGAGCTGCTGGTAGTGACCAAAAGAACAAGATCATGGACACAAGCAGCGGAAATGGGCTTCCTCCGAAGGGTGGCTGGCCTCTCCCTTAGAGATAGGGAGAGGAATTCAGCCATCCGGAAAGGCCATTGAAAGGAGTCAGTTGAGGTGGTTTGGGCATCTGACAAGGATGCCTCCTGGGCAAGGTGTTCTGGGCATGTCCCACCGGGAGGAGGCCCCAGGGCAGACCCAGGACATGCTGGAGAGATTATATCTCTCAGCTGGCCTGGGAATGCCTTGGTGTTCCCCCGGACAAGCTGGAGGAGGTGGCTAGGGAGAGGCAGGTCTGGGCTTCTCTGCTTGGGCTGCTGCCCCCACAACCCGGCCCTGGATAAGCGAAAGAAAATGGATGGATGGATTTATTTTCTCTCTCTTTCCTATATTAAATATTTTGAATTGTATTTTTGTAGCTAAAAGCCAACAGCTTCTGTTTTAATCCCAGTACACTGTATATTTTTAAAATAGCTGGTCTCTTTAAATGCTCTACAATTTGAACAAATGTGATTTGTAGTTTTAAAGATGCAGTGAATTCCCATCATTGAAACATAGACAGAAAAACCCGGAGCCTGGATTTTAGTCACTTTACAAAGTTTAGCAACCGTGCTATACAACACTGCCAGCTCCATATTTCCTCCCTCTATACAGGGATAGTACCTGCCTGCAGCACTACTCTGTGTTAAGATTTACTTTTATTTGTGTTGGAAAAGGTTTTCACCCCTGCCACATTTCTCACAACTAGCATCCTGGCAGTTTGTGGAGCTGAAATATCTTCACACATGACTCGCTTATGATCATCACCTAAGTGAGCGAGCACACATCACCTGTGAAGCATTTTTACATCTGTATTTCACACGTCACTGTGACAGGTGGAAGAAGTAGTTCCTACTAATCATTTAGACAATCCCAACAATGCAGTTACTTTCAGCTGTGTTCCTGTTAATAATAAACAAAAAAATTCCACAAATTACTAAAATGTTGATATTTTAATAAATTCTAGAACAGAAATAATATATATCAATAAATAACTATCAACACACCACACCCAGCAGCCTGGACATCCCTGATTCAGGTGAACCAGCCCAAGGCTACATACCGAGAGAAACGACAAAAGAACCAAACTCTCAAAAATCCAAACACAGGAATATTAGCACACATGTGATTCTGCACATGGGTCCATCCTACCAACCAACCTCAGATCTCCACGCATGCACACATTAATGCACATACATTTGCGGACATACAGATTTTAATGTTCTGTTTTTAGAGTTTAACTAGAGTGTTTAATGTGGGTTCATAGATGAAAACATTTTAAGCTCCTTAAGTGTTTAAAGGCTGTATCAAAAGTTCATTCAAGTTACAATATTGTGGTCAAAAGTTCTCCTTTTTTCTTTTATACTATACAACTACGTAGGCTCATGGTTTTAGGACATGGATCTGTCGTGGAAAAAATCTATGACCACTTTTAATCAACATTTTAAAAATAAACATGATCACATATTTCCTTACAGAGCTTTGTTGGAGGCTTTGACCACTGGCAGCAGCCTCAGAAGAGTCTCCTCTGAAGCAGAGTATTTCTTCAGGTCAAACACATCCAGATCTTTTTCTGATGACAGTAAGATGAAGACCAGAGCTGACCACTGAGCAGGAGACAGTTTATCAGTGGAGAGACGTCCTGATCTCAGGGACTGTTGGATCTCCTCCACTAGAGAACGATCATTCAGTTCATTCAGACAGTGGAACAGATTGATGGTTTTCTCTGCAGACATATTCTCACTGAGCTTCTCCTTGATGTACTGGACTGTTTCCTGATTAGTCAGTGAGCTACTTCCTGTCTGTGTCAGCAGGCCTTGTAGGAGAGTCTGATTGGTCTGCAGTGAAAGACCCAGGAGGAAGCGGAGGAACAAGTCCAGGTGTCCATTTGGACTCTGTAAGGCCTTGTTCACAGCACTCTGGTGAAGAGATTGGAGTTTTGGTTTATCAAATAATTTAGACCACATGGACATTGTTTGTTGTTCTTCCAGCAGATTGAGTCCAGTGTTGATGAAGGTCAGATGGACATGAAGAGCAGCCAGAAACTCCTGAACACTCAGATGGATGAAGCAGAACACCTTGTCCTGGTACAGTCCTCTCTCCTCTTTAAAGATCTGTGTGAACACTCCTGAGTACACTGAGGCTGCTCTGATATCGATGCCACACTCTGTCAGATCTGATTCATAGACAATCAGGTTTCCTTTCTGCAGCTGATCAAACGCCAGTTTTCCCAGAGACTCAATCATCTTCCTGCTCTCTGGACTCCAGTGTGGATCTGTCTCAGCTCCTCCATCATATTTGACCTTCATCACTTTGGCCTGAACCACCAGGAAGTGGATGTACATCTCAGTCAGGGTCTTGGGCAGCTGTCCTCCCTCTCTGGTTTCCAGCACATCCTCCAGAACTGTAGCAGTGATCCAGCAGAAGACTGGGATGTGGCACATGATGTGGAGGCTTCGTGATGTCTTGATGTGGGAGATGATCCTGCTGGCCTGCTCCTCATCTCTGAATCTCTTCCTGAAGTACTCCTCCTTCTGTGGGTCAGTGAACCCTCTGACCTCTGTCACCATGCCAACACAGTCAGGAGGGATCTGATTGGCTGCTGCAGGTCGTGTGGTTATCCAGAGGCGAGCAGAGGGAAGCAGTTCCCCCCTGATGAGGTTTATCAGCAGCTCATCCACTGAGGTGGACTTTCTAGGGTCAGTCAGGATTGTAGTTTTGTGGAAGTCCAGAGGAAGTCGACACTCATCCAGACCATCAAAGATGAACACAACCTGGAAGTCTTCAAAGCTGCAGATTCCTGCTTCTTTGGTTTCAGTAAAGAAGTGATGAACAAGTCCCACCAAGCTGAACTTTTCCTCTTTCAGCACATTCAGCTCTCTGAAAGTGAATGGAAATATGAACTGGATGTCCTGGTTGGCTTTGTCTTCGGCCCAGTCCAGGGTGTATTTCTGTGTTAAGACTGTTTTCCCAATGCCAGCCACTCCCTTTGTCAGCACTGTTCTGATTGGTTCGTCTCTTCCAGGTGAGGCTTTAAAGATGTCTTCTTGTCTGATGGTTGTTTCTGGTCTGTCTGGTTTCCTGGATGCTGTTTCAATCTGTCTGACCTCATGTTCATCATTGACCTCTGCAGTCCCTCCCTCTGTGATGTAGAGCTCTGTGTAGATCTGATTCAGAAGGGTTGGGTTTCCTGCTTTAGCAATCCCCTCAAACACACACTGGAACTTCTTCTTCAGTGCAGATTTAAGGTTACGATGACAAACTGCAGCAGGAAGTTCTGAATAAAGAAATAATATCATTTTATTTTTTATAAACACCATACAAAAACCTTTTTGAATACATGTTGATACATTTCTTCACAGATTAGTAAGTGTTCCACTTATTACCAACATCTTAAATCTTTAGATAAATCCTCTTACTGCTCTGCAGATGGTTAGCCAGCTCCTCCTGCTTCATTCTCCTCAGGAAGTTCACTGTGATCTTGACAAAAGCCTCTCTGCTGCTCCTCCTCTGCTCATCATGCACCCTCTGACTCTCTAAGCATTCTGGGTAATCTAGAATCAGAACCTTCTGAATCTTCTTCAGCTCGTTCTTCACAAAAGTGATGATGTTGTCCTCCAGCAGCTGGAACAGAATATTTATGAATGAGCCAATCAGACTGAAATCATGGAGCCAAACATCAGATCCATGTTGGACACACTGACAATCCACTGGTCTACAAAGAGCAGCATGGAGATGACTGAACACAATAGATGTAACAGTAGTTGTTGTACATGTACAGACCATAAATATGGAGTCCAGCTGTGTTTGATGCTGCTGGGCAGACTGACCACTGGGAACCTCTGAGCTCTGCTGGTCCACTCTGTGGAGGAACCATGAAGGATTAGTTCAAGCACAGGATAAAGATCCAGAAGTTTCTGCTCAAATAACTTCATCTGAATCAAGTCTGTCAAGTTTTAAACTCTCAGATTGTGAAAATATGGGTCATTTTTCCTAAGTTTATGGATGTCCTTTCAGTGGTGATGTCAGGGTTGATTTTGAAGAAGCTCATTAAACTGGACCATCAGCAGATCACTGCTTCAAAACCAGAACATGATCCGAGGTCTCCCTCCACCAGAACACCAGCTTTACTAACGTGGTAGATCAGTGTAGTACAGATCAATAACTGATGAGTCATTTGATCAAAATCACTGAGAGCTTCACATCTGACCCTCTGAAGTTTCCGTAGACATTTTGCATATTTAATGAATGTCTGACAGTTTTACATTCATTCTATGAATACAGTGAAATGTTGTGTTATAGTCTCCATGTTTTTTCCAGCATCATAAATTCTTAAGTTCAGAAAATTAGATTCTTTTTTCACAGCTGAAAAACAACAACATTTATTCTCTATTGAAATCTGCATCCTCCACTCCAAAGGTCACAATCTGAAGGTAACATCTGGATTTGTTCCCTGTGATTAAATCTGAGCATCAGTATGGTGGGATTTATCCACTACATCTTGTTTTCTTTTTAATGAATCTTTGTAACAATCTGAGGATGTTTCAGGTCAGATTTATCCAGGAAACACAAACATGTAAAGGAGTCATCACAGCTCTCTGACCTCGTTGGTCCAGGTTCACCACTGAAGTACGGAGGGTAATCTCTGGAGTGGTCACTTTCACAGCTGGATCCTGCAGACACTGCTCTGTCCTCCTCCTCCTCCATCATCTTGTGGACTTCAGTCAGTCTGAGAGGTAAACCACAAACACTCAGTGAGTTCACATTAACAGGAGTCACTGAGTTACAGTCGCTGTAACTCAGTTACATAACATGATATAATCTAGTATATATATATATATATATATATATATATATATATATATACATATATATATATATATATATACATATATATATATGTGTGTGTATATATATATATGTGTGTATATATATACTCTCCTGGTCTGTTAATGCCTCTATCCTGTCTGTGCTAGTACCCGAATTGTACCCTGTTATTGACTTATGTTGAATCTCCATATTACTGTGAAGCACTTTGGTGTGCCTTCGGGTTTTTAAATGTGCTATATAAATAAAATTGTATTGTATTGTATATATATAAGTGAGTGCGAGATCCCTCGGTGCGCAGGTGCGCCTGCTGCTGTTGCTGCTGTGCTGCTGTGCTGAAGTCTCACACACAACCTGTCAAAAGGGGAGGAGGGCAGGCTGCTTCCAAATAGAGCACATTTCATTAATAATATTGTCAATCCAAGCCTGTTATGTATGTTATGTATTAATGATTTTTCCTGGGTTGTGTGAAATTCCAGAAAAAAAAACCCTAAACAAACTGAATCCGTGCACTAAGGTGTAGATCTGGTTGTGTTGTGGTGATTCTCGGGTTGGGGAATGGGTGTTGACACTGGAATGCAAAATAACACCAATGAAAGATGGACAAGAAGAGCTCAAAGGTCATCCGGTGCTCAGTTTAGAAAAAAGAGAAAAGAAGAAAATGTAAGCAGATTTGTCTTTGGATATTAGCAGGTATTATGCAGGGCTCCAGAGTGCGACCAATTTTCAATGGTACGACAAAAAAAAAATCCTAGGTCGCACTGACGAATTATAATGGCTGTTTGTTAGCCAATGCATACTATCTATCTCTGTGTGTGTATGCATGTGTGTACACACACACACACATATACAGGTGAAACTGGAAAAATTAGAATATCATGCAAAAGTTCATTATTTTCACTAATTCAACTTAAAAGGTCAAACTAATATATGATATAAACTCATTACATGTAAAGCAAGATATTTCAAGATATTTTTTTTAAATAATTTTGATGATTATAGCTTGCAGCTAATGAAATCCCAGTTTCAAAATCTCTAATGTAGCTAATATATATGGAGGATTTGCCCAGGGTACCAAACAGGCTAGGACCGCCCCTGCCTGTGTACATGTCCCATGTTTAGTCAGTCTTGTCTTCATGTGTGTTTAATTACAGTGATCAAAAATGTAAGGTCATTTCCGGGGTAAAACTGCAAAGGATTGTAGGAACAAGTGGCTAACGTGCACGGCATTACAAGACAACAGTCACACAGAGATAAACAGTGACACAAAGAAGAAACTGTTGTATTATTAACTGCCATAGCCGGTCGCATGACAGCCACTGGGAGCCGACGGGTAAGGCGATCGGTTTTTATCGGATTCCTTCGTCAAAGAAAAATTGTTCAAGTCATGTTTCCGAATTCACGAAGAGGCGACGGAGGGCTTGGATTGTGGGGTAAGTTCCGAAACACACGGTGGTACTTTCCCTTTCACTGGAAAGAACAGTGACTGTCGCTGCCCCCTCTCTCTTCTAGTACTGCGGAGCGAAGAGACAGACAGGACGGCCGGGGACTTCGCCGGTTTTTTTTTTGCCCTGCTCCAATTTGAGTGGATTTTAATGCTGTGGCTGACGCCACTGGACTTCTATGTTTTTACTGTGCGTTCTCCCTGGCCAGGGATGTTTTAACTGTTTTAAATCTTTTTTGTGAAATAAATTATATTTTAGTAATCAAGTTTGATATTGTTCAATTGCCTTGGCTGCTCTGTCCGTTTTTTGAAGGCCTGCCCTTCACTTACAACAAAACCTGGAGTCCACCTACATATCTGGCTAATTGGAACATGTCAGTGTCCTGTAACCATCCATCGGTAAACTGGAACTGGGCTTGTTGCAGGGATCTGAAGCTACCAAACACTTCATGAGTGTATGCACTCACACTTAGGACCATATAATTATAAATATGAGCGTGATGAAAGCTGGGCAGCACGCTAACGTCTTTAGCCCACTCTGTATGCTGGTATGGGTCTAACTCTTTCACTCCTTTGATTTATTCCTAGTACCTTTTTTTTTTTTTGGCTTTTTTATCAAGTCTGTCTTTGTATGGACCTGCTGTGTTCTCCTTCATTTTGTACATAACTGTCTTGGGGGCAAATAAAATGCAGGTAGGGATTAAAACCGCAGAATTGATGGTACTGGAAATGCTAGCGCTTAATGCAGTGTTTTGATTTTGCTGCCACTCGTACCCACAATGCAACGCGCGAAAGTCATGTGGTCTGTCAATCTCTATTGTCACTGGCTGTATCAGGGTCTGCAGCCTTAAAGGCCGCATATTAAGGCTGATTACGTCACAGCGACGCAACGAAGGCTGTCCCAATTCGAAGGCTGCTCGAAATGCGGCCCTCAAATGCGTCCTTCATTTCCCTGAATTTTAAGGATGTGGTGGTGTAGACTTCATGGCCCAACATATCCCAGACTTCATAGCGCGGCGTTGGTGTGGATAATTTTGCCCGAAAAAAACGGTGGAAGCGGAGCAGCTAAAGACTAAACTTTAAAAACTAAGTACTGAATATTATGTCACTCGTTAAGCTGAAAGAAAGATGCTTTAATCACAGAAGTCACACATGTGTCCACTGGACCATCTGGAACTCTTCTTGTTTAGCACTCGTAATAACACAAACACTAAATCCTCCTTCTCTGTGCTGTTTTGTAGCAGTGTATACACCTGAGACTGTCACCTGTCTGTCTGTCCTGCACTCTCTCTCTGTTTCTTTCTCTTTGATTGTGGAATAAAAGTATGAACATGTGTTTATAAGTTACACTTGTGTTTGAATCCTGCAGCTTATCACACATTTGATTTCCATGTGTGACGACTGCAAGTGTCCAGAGTGAGGACAGACTGAGGGACCCACTGCTGCACATCATCTGTGAGGCTTTGCACCCCTGATGATCCACCAGGACAAACTCAGCAGTGTGTGAGGAAGAGGAGGAGGAAGAGGCAGCAGCAGCTGACAGATGGAGAGAATAGACAGACTGTTCCCTGTTTGTGAAGGACTGCTAGGAAAGTTTAACATAACTAATTATCTGTCCTGAATCAGTCTTATTAGGTAATGTTCAAATAATGTTATCATCCCAGTGTTTTCAGTGTGGGAGAAAGTACTTAGGGCCTTCAAGTTACACACTATGAAAGGCAGCAACAAGTTTAATGTTCAGAAACCTAAAGTATGTATCAGCAGCAGAATGGAGCTAAAAATAAATGTTTGTTTCAGTTCTATGAAGCTTTGAGTATTTTGGATTAGTAGTACTGCTGTGTTTGTTGCATCATATTGCTGTAATTGTTTATATGCTTTATATATTCTGAGGTAAGTTGATCTATAGTGTTACATCATATTCTATAAGGATGTTATGTGTTTGTATACTTTCTGCCCAGTTTGACCCATTTAGCAGAAGTCAGCCTGTTTAAGGCTCTGATATCTATTCTGTATGACTTAAAGCAGTTATGACATGGTCTGATTTTCTCACCCAATAAAGGAATATTTCATATATCAGTCTGATCTTCATTCTATCAGAAACAGTTATCACAGCTCGTACATTTTCTTTTTACACATATATGTAAGCATTGAGCCAAATGTAATAATGCCAACATATTAAAAGAACAATATTTGTCTTTTATATATGATACATCTACATATACACTGTCAAAGATACTTGTCTTTGAGTGAAGATTTAAGGTGATAGGACATACAAATAACTGCAACTTGAATCTTTACTGAAGCTCAGTATTTGACACAGAGTTCACTCACATGAATTTCACTCACATGTGCTGTACCAGTGTACCTGCACATGTGATGTGAGAATAAAAGTGATTTGAGAGTTCAAACTCACTGCTGTAATAACTAATAATGATTAATATAATAACTAGAATATTGGCCATATCATATTTACACTGACTTTAGTCTCATGAACAACATTAGCTAATTGTTATTTACTAGCTAATCTTAAATGACTGTTCAGTACAGAAATGAAGGCCAACAATCATGTTTTACAGTCCTGTGGTCTCAGCCTCAGATACTTATCAAATCACACAAAGCTCGTGTAGAAACAAATGAACAAATGACCAAAATATGTTCTCCTTCATTTCTGTCAAACAAAGCTGTATGACACGTTTCCAGTGGTTAGTATCATGGTTGCTAGGCAACCTGGGCAGCGCGACGGAGGCTAGACCGTCCCATTTCACAAGCCTCGCACTTCCGGCCTTAGCGGTCTTTGAGTACGCGGCCCTTGTGGACCGTTAAGTCTGCGTACTTTAAGGCTGCAGAACCTGAATTGGGATACAGCTTCTTAGTCCCTCACTGTCTCTCCTGTCTGTCTCCTGCCTCTAGTCAGTCTGTGTTGTGTGTGTTTCCTGTTTTATTTTGACAGTCTTGTCTCCCTATCTTGTTCTATCTGATTAGTTCCAGCTGTTGTTTAACTGAATTTCTCAGAAGAACCAACTCAAGGGATAAAGTTCTATCTCTCTGTTTCCCCTCGTTAGTGTCGTTACAAACCCAAACACTACAGCTAACAGTGGATTTTCCTGTTTTAGCTCAGCCAGCAAACAAAGCAGAACCACTTCCTGCTGAAGAGACAGAGAGTGAAAGTTTTTAAATAAACTCATTGCTGCAGCAAAGAGCAGCACAACAGTGAGACAGATTTTTAGCTTCAGTGTTCTTATTCTACACTAAGTCATTGCTTCTGTCACTAATCAGCTAACATAAACTAATTAGCAACCAACCAACTCAAAGAGTTCATGTTACTAACAACTCACCCCTCTGCAGCAGAGACTTTAAAACTAATGGGTTGCTCTGCAGACCAGTCACTCTCTCCGGACTCACAGCTGGGTTCAGGTCCAGTTTCTGGTTCATATTTAGGTTTACGTTTCGTTCTCCTTCTACGTTTCTTCCTGTGAATAATGATGGAGCAGTGATGTGAGTGCTGAGCTGTGACATGGAGAAGAGTCATGGACAGTTAGAGATGGTCATCTCACCTCTGAGCTTTGGTCTGGCTCTCATGTTCCCCACACAGAGTGCTTTTAGAGGGAGGGACTCCCTCCTCTCTGTCCTCACACTGATCCATGCTGCTCAATTCAGCTCACACACACTTTCTACCTGCAGAGGAAACACAAATCATTCATGTGCACATCAACTGAGAGCTGCAGAGGTCGTGTCTGATGTGTTGGACTAACATCCATCTGAGACACAGCTTTCATCAGTTCACTACAAAAAGTGTCACAGAGTCGAGTTCAGCCTCCAAATCCTCCATTACTGTAGTCCTACAAAGCAGCAGGTCAAACACGGCTGCAGAGAGCAGCTTTATGTCATTAACAATGTCCAGGACCAAGCTGACTGCTTACAGAGTTTATGCTCTAACTGCTAGCTGCTCTGCTAAAAAATGTAAGGAAAAAATTAAAATGTTGATCAATCTACTGTATTTATCTGTAAGACAAAACGTAGCTTAGTTTATGGAAAGCTGCATGGAGCTGGCAGCGTGAAATTTGTCTCAAAACTGCACGTGGACATGTGATGGAGCGAGATGTTTTAGTTATTTGTGCGCACAGGAAGGTTTTTGATTCGTGAAGATGAGGATCTGCAGCTGTACAGAGCTGACATCAGTGTGCGCAGCTGCATGAGGGAATTTCTCGCTGTTCTCCAGAATAACTCAGTGATGTAATGACGCTGCGGAGGAATGCATGTTTCTGATGTGACCTCATCCCAGATAAACAATGACAAACAGCTTTACTTTAACCTTACATTTTTCATATGGTTTCTTTCAGGAGATTCCAGATTCCTACACAAACACTCAGAGCACAGAGCTTGAAACACAGAAACGGAAAACTTTTTTTTTTCTCTTAAAATCTAAGCGACAGCAGAGCGAGCAGAGAAAGAAACGACAAACCAAATGTTCATAGCATATTTCCTTTTTTTCGACAGAAACATCTGTTTCCACGTCACTCACTCAGAGCTCAGGGCGGGTCGGCCTCGTTGGTCCAGCTGTGAGTCCGTTACTGTGAACTATGGAGCGGCAGATTTGTGCTGGAACTAAGCTGCACACAACTGATGTTAGCCAGGAAAACATTACACACTGATTCACTTCCCTTCACACGGAGACGATCAGCATCAGGTACAAGCACAAAGGTCAGTACACAGAAACTTTGGGAAAGAAGGAAAAACACAGAGAGGCATTTGTGGGTGTGCCTGAGTGTCCAGAGCACGCCTCCCTCACCAGTGACTGCCTTAAAAAAACAAACTGGCTATGAGAAACATTATGTTCAGGTTTTTTGAATTAATAAAATTAATATTTAAATAAAGTACAAGCTCAAATTTATTAATATTCACAAGCAATTCTGACCAATCACATGTTTCTATTTCCAGCTTTTCCACAGCAGTAAATTTCAGTCTGTCTGTGGTTGTGCTGAGTGTCAGTAACAGTCAGAAAGCTGCACATAAGATTCTCTATTGAAAGTAGAAAAACAGAATAGATTTAGATTGAGTGAATGGACAGCACACGTTTGTGCACAGACCATAATAATAATGAGAGGTGGGTGTTTGTTCACCCTGGACACAGTCTGTTTGACCTGCTCCCCTCAGGCAGGAGGCTCCGGTCCATTCGCACCAGAACCTCTCGCCATAAGAACAGTTTCTTCCCCTCTGCTGTTGGACTCATGAACAATAACCATATGACTGTTCCCACCACTAACACATGACCCTACACTGTGTTCTCTCCATCTGTTCTGTTTTTGCACAGATCATCACTTGCGTACATGTATATATCAATCTACTTAGCACTTTTAATTTTTATGTTTATTTAAGTGTTTGCGTTAAAGTATGTTTCGCAATAAGTACCGCAGCAATTTCCTAATGTTGTAAACCTGCTCAACATTTGGCAATAAAACCCTTTCTGATTCTGATTCACACCTGAACCTGCCTGTGTAAATGAACTAAACTAAACTAAAAAAAAAAGCACAGACAAAGATAAGTGAAAATAAAAAATTCATCAAACAGCTCACCGTTTGAATATTTATAATATCACAGCATTGAAAAACACCACTGGACATCTATTGCAACACAACAGTTATTAACTGAGCTTTATGTAAAAGAAATCTAGTAAATAATCATGAAGGTGCTGGAAAAACAGGAAGTGAACTTCAAATGTCACATAGAGAAGCTGTAAACTGAGACTTGACACCCTCAGAGGGGTGTCGCTGGGCCCAAGCCATCAAGTCCTACTTAATGGCTTAAAAAAAGCCCTCAGAGGTTTCTTTCTTTGAACATGTGATGCCTTCATGCTCCAACAAGACCAACAAGAAGGTATCCATCCTTCCTCAGAGGTGTGTTTAAATCAAACTCAACAGTTTGAACCTTTGAAACAGAGACAATCATCAATCATTTGTCATGTTGGAAGTCTCTTCCCCTCCTGAGTAGGGATGGGTATCATTTAGGCTTCATCCAATACCGATGCCAAACCGGTACTTTTGAAACGGTGCCGGTGCTTAAACGGTGGAGAACACAAAGTTTGTCCAAAAACCTCTTATGTTTTTATTTTTAGCAGTCTTCTTTTTTCTGCAAAATGATAAACACCGTCCAGCCCCACGGGGCAATCCACGCTAACTCGCTAATGGAGCCACACCCGCAGTAGATGTGCTCGGTGTGAGGTCTCGCAGCAAGCTATCAAATACGGTGCATTTCTCGGCTTTAAAAAAAACCCGCTATGCGTCGCCAGGTGTTTCATCAGATTCGAGGTGTTACCTCCTTTGCACAGTATCAGCTTAAAGCACTTGTTGCAGGCTGCTGAGTTTGCATCTTTTGCTGCGAAGTACAGCCAGACTTTTGACCGCTTCGCCTTTTTTAATCTGTAGCTCTGCTCTAAAAGAACGTACGTACCTGGCCCCGCCTACTATCCTTGGAAAGGTAAAATGATTGGCTAGAATCCAAAGTGTATGACATCTCAGGAAAAAGAAGCACTGAAATAAAGCACCGAAATGTGCGCTGCTTTTCGGTCTGGTTACTACCGTTTATGTCAGAACCGGTGCCATCATGGCACCGGACACCCGGTACCCATCCCTACTCCTCAGTCTCCTGGCATGGAAGGAAATTCTTTTTATCTTTATGCAGAAAATAAAATCCTAAAATTTAAACCGTGAGACAAAACAACCAAGAAGTTAACATATATTGACATGAAAGTCACCACTAAGGAACTTTTTCCAGTCCAGACTGAAACTGAAACTAATTGACACTTTAATGCAAAGAAATCCCTGGAAAAGTGTTTACATATAGAACCTGATGAAGATAGAAATTGTTGATTCGAGGAAAACTCCTGTGGAGGTGTAAACAGTGTTCAAGTCTCAGTCATGGTGAATTACCCTTATGTAACAATCACAGAGAAACATAAACCAAACACAGGACCCACAGAGGCACAGAAACATCCAGCATTGACTCTTTAATCTGGGCGGGGGTCACACAAAGGAAGCGAACAATGAAGGGAACTTGGAGAAGTCTGAAAACAGGAAAAGGTCCATATATGAGATAAAAGTTGCTTAGCAACCACATTCCCCACTGTAACCACAGGAAGTGAGACATCCTGTATAACATGCTGTACTGACACAGGCAGATTTGTAGACACAGCTTTGCTCTCTGCAAACAGTGAAATAAGAGCTTGTTCATGTGTTTGTTATTAACTCTCATAGACTGGAGACAATGTGAACTCACAGCAGCAATAATATCATTTATTTATAGTTGGTTTTTCTTGTTTTCATAAAGCATCGACACAAAGATGTGGCTCTGCTGGCTGCAGCAGCAGGTTACAGGAAGAAGGCAGTGTGGGAATCGTTTGATGTCAGGTTGCTGTTTGTGCTGACAGCTTTTCATTGAGCCGATGCTCTCACTGCTGTTCTGCAAGGAACATCCAGCGAGTTGCTGTCTGCCTTCCTATGACTGCTACCTGTTCAGCACTAATAGTGTGCATCAGGACGATGATGTCTGCACAGCCTCAGTGTTCAGAGAAATATTGGAGTCCTTTTGGCAGAGTCACAGTTAGGCTGTATTTCCACTCTGGACTCTTTTCTAGACACACTGATGCTTCACTGGCCTCAGTGCTCTTATTCTGTGAGAGGAACAACATCAAATTCTTTAGCAGAGAATTTTCAGTCCATGATATTAAGGGAGACACAGATCAGAGCAAGCTGTGGCAGCTAAACTGCAGATCTGAACTTCCTTTAACACATCTTCATGACCCTGATTTCTCAATTTCTCTCTTTTCCTTAGAGTGGAGTATTTTTAACAACCCCCATCCCGACCCTGCTGATTGGCCCAGAATAGATCGAGTGTGGTAATTCTCAAACCAGGGCCAGGACTCAAAGGACCTGCCTACCCTCATTACTGGAGAGGCCGGCTCCTCAGCAGGACTGCACTCCTGCACTGCACCACCCCCTGCTGTCCTTTCCATTTCTCTGACTGTGAGAGTAAAGAGCGACAGCACAGACTGATGTAAGCTTTGAAGCTTTGTTGTATACAAGAATTTTTAAAAGCTCGTTGAATTCTGCTTTTATATTTTATGAACTCCCAGGTCTGTTTGAGCCTCCAGCTAAAATAAAAGGATGAAGCTGTTCTACAAGAACACATCTGAGCTGATATTAATGTGATGAACACACATTTATGATCGCAGTGTACAGTGACAGGGCAGTGATGTCATCAGCCCCATAACTGACAAATCAGTGATGTTTGTTTCTGGGTTTGAGGTCAAAGGTCAACTTCATACCTGGATCATGTTATTAGTGTTGAACATGTCACTGCAGACCTGTCAGTATGTGTGGAACTTATCTTTATTCCCTGATGTAGGAACGTCTTTGACTTGTGTGTTTATTCTTAGTTTAAAATGGTAAATGGCCTGTATTTGTATAGCGCTTTACTAGTCCCCTAAGGACCCCAAAGCGCTTTACACACCCATTCACACACTGGTGATGGCAGCTACATTGTAGCCACAGCCACCCTGGGGTGCACTGACAAAGGCGAGGCTGCCGGACACTGGCGCCACCGGGCCCTCTGACCACCACCAGTAGGCAACGGGTGAAGTGTCTTGCCCAAGGACACAACGACCGAGATTGTCCAAGCCGGGGCTCGAACCGGAAACCTTTCGATTACAAGGCGAACTCCCAACTCTTGAGCCATGATCACCTATTGATGATAAATGTTTGAATCCAGCAGGAAAGTGAGAGTCTTTTCAGGTGCAGTTGATGCTGTCCATTATCTCAGCTCCACAAATGACCTTTAGTCTGAGGTCACTTCCTGTCACCGCCCTGACAGAGTCCCTCAAAGGCTGATGACATCACAGCGACGAAGGCCGTCCTGATCCAAAGGTTTCTACAAATGTGTCCTTCTTCTTCTCTGGGATCTGAAGCATCAGGTGTGTCCTATCCTCAGATTCATTGTACGCTGGTGGCAGTAGATCATTTGAATCTGTTTATTCTAGCCAGCATCCAAAGAAGAGCTGTGAACATCCTTCAAGAAGCCTGGAGAACTTTACCTGAAGATCTTTAAAGAGCTGACAGGAAGCTGCCTCAGAGAGATCAGACTGTGCTGCAGGATAAAGCTTTGTGTCTTAACTGTGTTTGTTGTGTTATTTGTGTCATTCGTTAATTAAGAAATATGGAGAAAATGTTGGGAACAGCAGGGACCTGAAATCATATGAGATGTTAGTGGATTTAGGAAGACGTCAGAGATGAAACCAGTCCAGCCAGTCCCATCATCCAAAAGAAGTCATGTGACCTGAGCAGCAGCTCTCAGAGACCTTCCTCCCTCACCTGTACAGGAAGCACTGAGAGCCGAGCTTCAACATTTCCTCTGATTATGAGCTCGTCCATAATGTGCAAACAGGAGGTCACCTGTTTTCCCGAGGACGCCTTTCCACCTTCTACATTTCTAAATGCGACAAACTCGTAAGTTTGCCGTGTTTAGTTTGTGTTTGTCACAGCCGTGATGTGTCAGCTCTGTTTCTTTTGGACCCAAAGGATGATTTTCTACCACTACCAGTGTTGGGTAAGTTACTTTAAATTAGTAACTCAGTAACTCAAAAGTAACTCAGTTACTTCAAGTTACTCGTTACTTTCAAAGTAACTAGTTACTAGGGAAAGTAACTTTGGTTTTACCCAGAATTCTCTTATTAATGCGTTGCTTCCCTAACTGGATACCCAGAAAGGATGCCAGTCTTCTAGCTTGCTTAAGGTTCAGATATTGAGGAGGAATCCAAAATAACCACTGACCCGGCCTGGTGCAATTAGACGACATTTTAATGAATTACACATGTGTGAGCCAATACTGTGCAGATTCAGTATTAAACTATCTTACAATAGTCAGAACAAAGGTTTTATAGGGGTAAGATAGTACAGCCCCCTTTTCTGTTGCCAGGCAGATCCAGTACAGCATACGTCAATGCAAAACCACAAACGTTCAGTTAACTTTGAACACAGTTTTAAAGAACATCGTCTTCGGCTCGACCCCAGGTGCTTCCCCTCAGCTCGTCTTCGCTGTCGCTTATCTCTGGGACATCTGGTGTACTTCCTGGAACAGACTAACACGTATGCACCCAAACTTTGCAGTTATAGCCAAACATAATGTTACGGGTTCGAAATTGAGGATGAGAGCAAAACAATGATAGTCCAGAAGAGGTCGTTCAAACAATTGATTTTAATGAATGCACGCTGCGTGGAGAGGTGCAAACTGCAAAACAGTTGTACATCTCTACCCAAAATACACTCTAGATTGCTTTTATAACATCAGGGTATTGTGACGCCCCTTCTTGCGTTTACAAGCACATAATTTGCATGTACAGAACATTCAGGTATTTTAAGAATTAAATGTAACATAGAGGTTCCTCCTTGTGGCATACTCTTCTGAATATGGTGATGACCTAAGGCCTTTGAGGTCACCCTGGACTGGACATCCTTCCGTCACCTGTAACTAGGCAAACTCAAATACCACAAGAAGCTTTGCTCAGGCCTTTGCTCAGCTTCTATTTTACTGTAACACTATACTCAGCATATGAGTTATGATATATATATTTAACTCAATCATTTTAAAGTAGTTATAACTGCACCTGTAATAAACATGTTAATATTTGATTATGATAACCCCTATAATATAAATTATAACATAATGCCAGCAGCTTCAATAAACACTTTGATGAAATGATAATTAATACAATGTTAAGGATGGTGGTTATATACAGTTCAGCAGTGACCTAATTTCTTTAAATATTACAATTCCCTCTTTTGACGTCTTCCAAAGACGTCACTACACCATTCCCAGGTCCACTACCTTCGCTTTGACCCTCTCTCTGCTACCCCTTACTAACCTACTGTGTTCATCTAAGGTTCCTGTCATTATTCAAAGTTGGTTCACAATATCATATCAGACAAAATGATAAATCCTACTGCCACGTCTGCTTTGTTAAGCTCTTCAGTTAGACTCTGTGCCTGTGTGCCAATGTGTGTGTACATGCGTCTCGACGTTTAATGTCTAAATGTACATTTGGATGTATGTGGACTTGTATGTCTATCGGCATTTATGAGTCAGTAGTTTTTAAGAAAGAAGGCGTTAGTGTGTAAAATGTTTCCTGACTATTAACTCCTGATACTGGAGGGACTTTCCTGTTTGCCCAACCTCTTGGGTTTGGCCTTTTACACTTTTACTAAAGAAATTTTTAATAGAGCCCAAAGAGATTTTTATTTTGCTCCTGTGCTTGACAGGATAAGCCAAGTTGTTTTTTTTTTTTTGTTTTGAAATTTTTCCCTTCTGTGTGTGTGTCTACATAGGTAAGCATATTATAATCAACATAACATCCCTGATTTGCAAATTATTTTCTGCCCCCGCTGCAGGGCAACATCATGTGGTGGTGAGTCCATGTTGGCTAGTTTAATGCAGATATGTAACAGTTTCTTGATTCCATGGCCCACTCATAGTTGCGCAGTGTCAATGTATGTGGAGAGTTCAATACACATTTCTTGGCTAATTATTTTCCCAATAAAAGTGAAATCATACATTACATTTGATTTCACTTATATATTATCATGTTCTGGGCTCTATCCATTATATTAACTTTATTCAATCTCAATACTCTTTATGTGTGTGAGCAACGCTTTTAGTTTTATTAAACACAACCCCAGTAAAATACACACCATCCCCATGTCAGCCTAAATCTCCGCTAAAAAGCACACTTCAAAATTTTCTATCTGGATTTACGCCTCTTTTGGCTTCAAGCATATACATAACATGCAAAGGTTACTGTTAATGCCCATTAGTCAAGTTTCCATTATCTACAACATTTTGTTTCACCCGGCTCACCCTCACACGTTTCCTGTCCACTTATTGCATATTTATCTTTAAGACCTTTTACCTCAGTCGTTGCTAAGCAAAAACAAAGCAACCTGTGGTCCACCTTTACCCTGTAAAATAAACCCCTGTCATGTTTGTGTCTGTAAGCATGTTTTGCTTTCATTCATTACACTCCACGCCATTCCTGCAAGTTAGGAGCTGTAAAGTTGAAAGCTGCATCAAGTCCAGGCGTTTGGCCTGGCCTATATATATATCATGTGTGTTTGTAAGCGTGCATGCAATTAACCTGCTATGTTCTCATCTTCCCTCAACATGTATCACCTGGACACTCTCACCAGTGAAGCTTAAAACCCTTTCGGACGGAACATTAACTCTAAACAAGCACAGTTATGCATTGTGTATAAAATGAACTCAACCTATAAATAAAGACATCACTGTTATGACCAACATCGACCTCTGCACAGCAAGAGCTCTTAAACATTAGAATCATCAACTGTGACTTATATAGTGTTATTTCGGTACTTTATACTTCACACATTTTTGAACGTTGTTTATATGGGGAGTTCCTCTTTTTGTGTCTATATTTATTAATATGCCTTGTGCACTAAAGCTTCCTGTTTTTCAGTCTGGCTGAGCACTTGTTTGTGAGTAAAAACTGGCCTCTACAAGCCTTCATAGCAGATACACATTACAAATGCTTCATATATACAGAGAAAAACCCAATAATCCACATTTCACTATTTTGTTCTTCGGTTCAGATTTGGATTCTGTATTGTTCTTTATTTGTTATTATTTATATTCATGTTGTTTTTTGCTAGTCTTGGTTTGTTGTTGTCTGTTTGGGAGCTGACATAGTCTCTGTAAATAAACTTCTTTTGGTGGAGTAGCATCAGGAGAGAAGCTCCAGAGAGGCATCTTCCATGTTAAACACTAAAATATAACATAAGAGATCTTCTCAACGTGTTGTATATTTTTAATATTTCCTTATTATTTTGTCATAAAATAAATCAACCAAATAACTTAAGCTGTGTGACAGCACCTTGCGTTTACGCCAGGCTGTGAGCTGCCCTGAAGCTACACCCCCTTTTACCCCATTTAATTTCTCAATCTTAGTTTAAACTATTCCTGACCTTCTCCTTCTCTCGTCTGATCATCTCAAGTACGTCCTGTACCAAATTTGCTTCCTCTTTTCAAGTCCCACATTTAATTTCAAGCTCTAAACTCAGAGCTGAAGTTCCCCTTTTCTAATTCTGTATGTTCTACAAGAGAGCAAGTCGGTAAACAAGTTTATCATCACAAAGGTTGTTAGGTACAGGTCACATAGACATTTGCTTATTACCCCTAAAACAGCACATTTCATGTAGCTAATCGCATATATTAACACCCCCCTTTTTTTTAACACATCTCATGTGTTACAAACTCAAAATCCTTCACTCAGGTTTGGGAATTAAAGCAAAAGTTTACTCCTATCGCATTATGTATAAATGCTCCAGAACTTCAAACCTGTGTGTTACCCAGAACATCACCTGTTATACTCACCTTCTCCACTTATGATCCCACCTGTGTTATAAAACAAAAGTTAAAACAGAACAATTATCAGTCATGTGTTCAACCTGAGTCCAGTCTTTTATCAGGGTCCAGTCGGTCCAACCTATGGTCTGCCTGGTCCGTCCATTCACCTGTCCATTCCCACACATTCACTCACACGCATCAACATCCGGTAGTGGTAAACGTCCGCACAAATAATCAGATTTCCACTTTCAGTAAACTCAGTTAATTTATATAATCATTTATTTTCTTTTTAGTTGTTTCTAGGAAAATAGTTCTTTATACTTTTGGACTGGATTGGCTCGCTGCAATCCTTTTAGACAGGGACCCACAATCTGACCCATTGTAATTCAAAAAAGGTCCCCTTACTTTTTGTTCTCCTGAGACTATTGTCGGCGCCGTTATTCATTGTTTTCTTTTGCAGGCCTGCTTAGAACAAAAATGAGAAAAAAGAGAGCTGAGTATTAGCTCATCAAAGTACCAAACAAAATCACCTGACAGGTTTTTTCTTTATAAGTGCACTGTTACAAAACCCCTTAAACATGTCCATGATTATTAAAACTCCCTCTTTAAAAATAAAACAACAACCTCAAATATCTTCAACAATCTTAAATTTCACCCATAGAACACACCCAAAACGTAAAAAACTACACCGTTTCGTACACAATATCCCCCTTTAAGCATTTTACCAAACTCACCTTCAACCTTAACATATAAGCACGTTCTCACAATATGTCAACACTAATTTATACACCTCTTAATCAAATTTGCACCTCCTAACAATCTACCCCTCCTTTAAGGCCTCAATCACACACACAGCAACCTCCTCTGTCATCAGTCACACGAGCTCTCAAACTTTTTGCATACTCAGCCATATCTCCACAATTTAACTTGGCAAGAGAAATACTTTTTTTTTTTAAACCTCATGCCATTATTCAATTATTTTCATTTTCTTTCTATACTAATCCCTTGTTTTCATCAGTCAGTGCAAAGCACTCCTAAGTCACACTTTTAAACTAGTTTAATCAGTTTATTAAACATTCACACCATTCTATCACTCATACAAGTAGCAAGCCGATCTTCATTGTGTATGTTTGTGTGTGCTATTTTGCATATATGGCTTCACAGTCTCACAGACACTTTCCCATTCTCCAGTTAAAGAGTCAGTTTTCTCCGTCCCCGAATCACTAACCCAAATTTTACTTCCCCACCTTAAATCACAGCCCTCCTGGTCTTCCACCACCAGTTAGGGCTTGCTGTCAGGTTCCTGGACACTGTAAACAATTCAACCAGAAACTTGCCTTAACATATCCATTCATGTTAACCTGTAATTTCTTCAGACTCCTTTATCTGGAGAATTGGTGCGGGTCTGCTGTACTCCTGAAAATAACAAACTAAAACATTTTCATTATTATCACGGACGCCTAAACGACCCATTTCTCATTTTCTATTCAAAAATACCAATTATGTCATGTATGTAAGCGTGTTCTTCCTTGCGTTATGTGGTCATGTAAATGCAGTGTAAGCTGTTTTCTTCATTGCATGCCTTCATTGCGTTCTTCATTACATTCTCCTGTATTCATGTCAATATACACTAAGTGTAAGCTGTTTCTTAATTGCCTGCCAGGTGATCATCTTAATTAAGTGTAAGCAGTTTCTTCATTGCATGAGTGTAAGCTGCTTCTTCATTGCATCCTTATGTATTCATTGCATTTTCATGTATTCATATTTAATCTATGCATCTTTTCACTGAGCTCTAGATTCAGACTATCTCACTTCTGATTCGTTTCAAAAATAATCTCACATGTAACAATTTGTATATGTGTGTCTTCTATTCATTAATATAATTGTCAGTTATTTTGATTATCTTTACCTTTTGTATTGTTTACCTCTTTGTTGTGATGGGGTGGACATCCCTAAACGATCCCGAGTTCAGGGTTCAATTTCAATCCAATCATCTCCTATCTTCTCGCAGTCAAACTCGTCCAGCTTCATCTCTCACTGGTCCTTTTCCATTCACAGTGTCCTGTTCGGGCTTCAGAGCTCCAGCAAACACAGTGTGTTTCTTCTCTGTTTTGATCTTTCAGTATTTCCTCTTCCTTCAGTCTTATTTTCATTTGCTCTGTTTTCTTCTCCATTCATTTTTTCTGTCTTTTCTTCCAAGATTGCTCCAAGCTTGGCAAATATGACAGTCAGTGCCTTCAAGCAGACATATCACGCTGTTCTTCACCAGCATGCATATTGCATCACGTGCTGTCTCCCATGCTGCTGGACTCATCAGTCGTTGTCAGTGTTACTGCTTTCGCCTGCACTGTCTTTTAGCTTCCGTTACTTCTTCACGTCCACGATGTTCTATCGGTCTTCATCAGGAAATTGGCTGTCCTTTGCGTTTCTTCTCGGGGTCAAGGACAAAGTGAGAGCTCAAGCTGCACAATTTCCAGCCAAAGACTGGCTTATTTTCACCCAATTCTTTTAATCTACTTTTCTTCTGCTGAACTCAAGGTTGCAAAGTTGAGAGAGTCCACCTGTATTGGCACACTAAAGCATATAATTAGTATCATCTTCATTTTATCTTAAAACCTCCCTTTTGCTTCATCTGCCCCGAGTTAAATCTCTCTCTCTACTCTGAGTGCACACTTGTCACCGTGAGCTTCCCTTTTATGGGCATGCATTTCCTGTCCCAGACACACACACACGGTTTCCTGTTTCTACAGCTTCTGCAGAGACTTCCTTTTAATAATCAGTCTACAAATAATCAGTAATTCTATCTAAAAACCATATACCTTCATTTCACTCACACACATTGAAATAGCGCTCTTTCACTTCTCCACACACATCACCATTCTTTAGGTCAGTTTTGTAGCATCAGTCACACAATCATTTCTTGAGTGGGTGTACTAAGTGCATATACTTATGTGTTTTTAAACAGAAAATAAAGTCAACCTCTCATAACATCACTCAAAGTCAAATATCTTCATAGTCCCAAAAGCAAGCATATTATTTCCCTAGTCAAAAGTCAAACCGTTACTCATAGTAATTTTCATCTCACCGCCTTTGTGTTTTGAGTCATGGTCAGTGGCCCCTATTTCACAGCAAACACGCACCTCTGTTTCAACCGGCCCTGTCTGACCATCCGTTATTGGAGTCAACACAAGACTAAACGTAAAGCCAGTCATATCTCTGCTATCTTCTTCCAAAACTCCATGGTCTGTTTCCTCCATGGAGTGTACAGGTTACATTACAAAACTACATTTGAAAGCCAATCGCACACATGCAAAATGAGACAGACATGTATCATAAAGTAATCATCGTATTTAACAACCGTAATGCCAACAAAGTAGAAATAAAAGCAATTCTTCCCTTAAAACACCAATATACGTCGTCCTTCACCCAGGCTCTGCAGTCAGTCATTAGCCACTCATTAGTAAACAGGAAATGTCACTCTAAATAAGTCACAGGCATCTCATTTACATAGACACAGACACACTCTCAAAATAACCAGCCTGCTGCAGTGCCTGTGGCAGACAGAGCCTATATACAAACATAGAAATTATAACCCAGAGACGTAAAACATCCTACTTTACATCAAAAAAAGAAATATATTTCATACACACTTTTAAATATTCTAACCTCTTTCAGACGCCATGACCCGTCTCACACACACTGCCTTTTCTCTCTCAAACATCCGCTTTCCGCTCACTCAGACAAATCATGCAGAGTCACTCAAATCAAATACTGACAGCATTCACACGGTTAAAATCACTCGAAATACGCTTTCATACGAGTATTTTGGACATGCCTTCCATGTTCAGAAAGAGCAGGTCAAAAGAAAAAAGAAAAAGAAAACTGAAACCTCTCATCGTCCTCACCGCTTCTCCCCACACACACATAACTGAAAAATAAAACACACCAACATTTATGGCTCACGAAATATACATCTATCAAAATTCAGTCATTTACTATACATCCACACTAATCTATTCAAACTGTATTCATACTCTCATAATAAGCAAAACCAACCTCTTATATACAGGAAAATTGGCAAAACGCTCAATACTGTCGAAACTGAAACCACCCTCTCTGCGCGTCCCCACTGCTCATTTGCATTTACACACACCATCAGTGCACATCCGGCTGTGCATTACTGACCCAGAGACTGATCCTACTCATAGATCTCATATTTTATATTACAGACGTCTTTATATTTACAACTGCACAGATTTTTTAGGCCTTTAAAACACCTACCGAATTTCGACAAATTTAATAATAACCGCCCTGCGGAAAACTCCCTGAGTTTTTTGCGACCAATTTAGCCATTATCCCGTCCCCGACGGTGGCCCGATTGCTAGTGTCCTACCTGAATTTAAAAGCGTTAACCAACCCAAACTTTCCCTGAAGCTCTATTTGTGGCATCTCACAGCCAAGGCTTTCTCGAAGTTTTAAGTTAAAGTTACACGCCCGAAACCGGGTTTCTACTGACCAAAAAAGTGCAAACCACCGTCCCGGACGGCAAAGTGGTCCAACCACTAGTTATTCTGGAGTGCCCCAAGCTCCACAGTGACCAACTGACTATCCCTCATAGAGGACGGAATCTGAGCGTCCCCGACTCCGGCAAGCGTTACCTCTGAGCGATGCACTTGTTAGACTCCCAGAGTCCCTTTCTATACAATTTAATTATTTTGAAGACACCCCAATAATCACAAACCCACCATATCGGTGTCCAAGCCCGGCTTTATATTCAATTGAGACTTTATTGTCACAAACTTCACCAATTACCTATTATTCTAAATCCTCTTTATTCTAAATCCTCTTTATTCTAAATCCTCTTTATTCTTATTCCTTTGGGACTTTAACCCGGTACCTTTAGTGAGACTCTAACTCACTTTTACTCTTTTTCTTATCATTACTTCAACTTCAACTTCTCATGAGATTTTCACCAAAATCAAAACAGACCTTTACCAGTAATTTTCAGTGAGTAGACTTTCAATTTGTTTTCAGATCCAATTCAGCACTGTTTGGAAATAATTCAACAGGTAGTGCCTTACCTTTAAATAAGCCGGCTTATGTCCACTCACTTCGACCACTGACTCGTGTCTGCCTGTTTGAGCACCTTGGACCCTCTCAGTCTCAACCTCCAACTTTCTCCCTCAACCCCGGGCCAATGCACCAAATGTTACGGGTTCGAAATTGAGGATGAGAGCAAAACAATGATAGTCCAGAAGAGGTCGTTCAAACAATTGATTTTAATGAATGCACGCTGCGTGGAGAGGTGTAAACTGCAAAACAGTTGTACATCTCTACCCAAAATACACTCTAGATTGCTTTTATAACATCAGGGTATTGTAACGCCCCTTCTTGCGTTTACAAGCACATAATTTGCATGTACAGAACATTCAGGTATTTTAAGAATTAAATGTAACATAGAGGTTCCTCCTTGTGGCATACTCTTCTGAATATGGTGATGACCTAAGGCCTTTGAGGTCACCCTGGACTGGACATCCTTCCGTCACCTGTAACTAGGCAAACTCAAATACCACAAGAAGCTTTGCTCAGGCCTTTGCTCAGCTTCTATTTTACTGTAACACTATACTCAGCATATGAGTTATGATATATATATTTAACTCAATCATTTTAAAGTAGTTATAACTGCACCTGTAATAAACATGTTAATATTTGATTATGATAACCCCTATAATATAAATTATAACATAATGCCAGCAGCTTCAATAAACACTTTGATGAAATGATAATTAATACAATGTTAAGGATGGTGGTTATATACAGTTCAGCAGTAATAACCTAACTAGAACTATATATGTAATCTACTGAATAAATGTTTTAATCAAAAGCCTCTACTAAAAGCTTAATCCAAAGATATAAATGCAGTATTACAACAGTTTTACAAAAGTATAAAGTATAAAATTCTCCCCAAAGTAGCAAAAAAATAGAATAAAATAAAATAAAATTGTGCACAAGTATTAGTCTTTTTTAAGTCCAAATGGTACCGGTGGGGCCCATGACAAATGGGTGTATTGCAACAGTTCGTCCAATGAGGAGTGTGTGTGTGTGATTGTCTATCCTACCGTACTACTTGTACAGTAGAGGATTGTAGTCCATTAATGTGCAAATGAGTGTGCGTGTGTATGTATATCGCCTCCTAGGATCTTGGGTTGGCTCGCCATCCAGTGAACACTGGAACGCTCTGGGTTCTGGTTTCGCTGACCTGTTCCTTGGATTCGTCCCATATAAAAAACCTGACCCATAAACAATGGTCAAATATATGTCACATCCACTTTTAAGAATAACTCTCACAAATTAAACTAAAGTAGTGTCACAATGCAGTAATCACTATTCAGATCAGCTATCACCAATTCAATCATCATCAGTTCAGTCATGTTGTACAACATTAAAATATCAAGTTTCAAAGTATCAATGTATCAATATCCAAAATTCACAGCTGTAACCTGCAGTAATATTAAAGATTATCTACAGGGTTTCAAACATTCAGGAATTATAGTCAGCATATAATTCACGTTCATTGTAAACATTAATTACATTCATCAGAATAAACTCACTGTACATATATATCTAATCACAAATAAATAAGTATATTACCCCTTTTAAGAAATGGAATAATATGCAAATGTTTATCAGAAATTGAACAAAGTGCAAACAATCAGGTTCAATAACATGTAAACACAAAGACTCAGTCCACAAATAGGAGTATTAAAATAGACGTGCTTAATCCTGCTTGTACCATAGGCCTACTAGTACAAGTGGAAATACACTAAAAATTACCTCCAAGTATTCAATACTGAGTATTGTAAAACAACAGATTGACATCAAAATTAAACAGGAAGCAGGATAAAGTCTGCTTACAATTATCTCTCACAAAGCTATTTTTAGCTGCTTTAACCATTTACAGTGTTTCACATGTTAAATGACTTAGTTAACGATCTAACTAACAGAACAGCAGTGCGTTTCAGAGACATGCAACAACTGTACCCACACTCCACACATCACGTGTCTGATTAGCCACATTTAGCTTACCGCCGTCGAGTGTATGCTCAGCGTTTACGTGAAGCCACAGCTCAGTAAACCTTCCGGTTTCGCTCTGCCCTCTACGACAACAAATGCAAAACCATATTTTGTGAAAAATATCAGTTTAGATGGTAATTTTTTAACTCGTTAGATGTTAATTTCTCCAGCTTACCGATAACAAAGTTTTAGTCTGCCTGCTCTGTTCAGCTGTAGAAGCAAGAGACTGCAAACTTGGGAGCTGGCACTAAGGAGGGACAAGAGCTGTCTAGAGCTTCACCGATTGGCTGACATGTGAGGAGTGGAGTAAAACAATAGGCTCTCATCAGAGCTCATCAACCCTCTGAGAAAACTTAACCCTTGTTTGACCAGAGCACATCATATATAAATCTGTGTCCCTTTTATGTTTAAATAAATATATTGATCTAGCTCCACTTTCATTAACAGGGACAAGTAAGAACAATGAACATTAAAGGTTTTACTTTTTCTTCTCTTTTGTTTGAGAAGATTTTAGGAACTGGGTTACACCAGCAGCAGAAATAGCAGCATAACACGTTACTCCCACCTGACACCTGCCACAAGTACACTGTGCCACCTAATGGCCTGAACCTAAAATGGTTAAAATGGCAGTGTAGTAGTGTGAGGGCAGATTAATGATGAAATGAATGAAACTAAATTAAAATAAACTAAAATAAGTTTGTTTTATGTGTCACTTTTTAATCTGTCTGTTTTAATCTATTTCTATCGTTTCAACCCTCTACAAATGCAAACACATCATTTTGGGGTTGTTACATCAGTGTTATAAATCTAATCATTGTACATAGTATCACTAGGAAGAAGCCCAGATAGCAAGGAAACATTGAAACAATGTTGAGTCAATATCAGGCGACGTCATTGAAGCAACGTTGAAGTGTGACGTTGACCCAACATCACTCTTGCACCCATTTTTAACGTTGAAACAACGTCAGGTTTTGATGTTGAATCAATGTTGAAACCTGACATTGATTCGACGTTATATTTTCTAACACTGTTGACATTGAAACAATGTCAGATTCTGATATTGAAACACTGTTGAGATATGGTATTGATTTTCCACCTCTTTCGCACAGTTGCTTTTTATTGAAAAAAAACAAAAAACCAAAAAAGGTCAATAGACATGTATCATTTGCAAAATACTTTATTAAAAGACAAAGTTTCCTATTTACATTTCTATGTTTCACGTCACTTTTTATTATTTACTCCGGGATGGGGATGGATGATGTGCTTCCTGCGCCACCCGTACGATCTGGAGCATATCTGAGCCATTTCTGGACTGCTTGAGCAAAGACCAACTCAGACATAGAGTTCGCCCCTACCTGCTGCGCCAGGCCATCTAGGACAAAAAATAGACACACACACAAAAAAAGGGAATTAGAGCACATGAATAAGCTCTTGTTAATTGTCTTCAGCAGGGAGAAAGTATGTAAACTCCTAGGCTGATAAACATGAAAGTCACCAGGCGGAAATCAGCAAACTGCCGCATTTGATTCCCAAAGAGCTATAAGCTGAAAATGCGATATGTCTTAGCATGGTGTGCCGTGTATCCTTTAAAAAAAAAAAAAAGAAAACATGGGTCCTCGGGCTGTACAAAGTGTACAACCCGAGGACAAAACAAGCCGAAGACCAAAGACTCCATCTCCAGATTAACCGGACATGAAAGTCTTGTTATTAAGAAAGACAAAGTAATATAGCAAAAAACAGACATAGGAAATGTGAAACGCACCCAGCACATCAATTGATCCCTTTATTGTTCACTTTAGGCTCATAAAACTACAATAAATGTTAAAACTTACCAAATATGCATCTGCACAGCGCTGTCTCTTTAAATGCCCTTTTTTGCTTTGTCTGGTCCTTGTTTTTTTTTCCCCTGTCCAGTTGAGTACAGAGGCCAGCTCCTTTGTAATGGCATAAACCATTACACGGCGGACTCGCACCTCCAGTGTGGTCCAGCAGCACCAATCAACGCAAAGCGTCTCACCTATAGACACATTTTATGAGATGGAATTAGCGAGTCTCATGTCTTAAATGTGTATGCAAGTGCTTGTGTGTTTACTTCATGTAATTGATGATAGAAACATGTCATTTAGTTTTCCCTAAAGCCTGATTTTCAAGTCATACAAAGAATAAACCAAAGTATTGGCAGTGCAATGTATTTCTATTCCCTTTTGTTGGATATTCATTTGTTAGTTCTTGTAACTGCTAAAAGTGTTTACTAGTTTTTGCCTGTCACATATATTTGTTATACCATGTAAACTGTGAAATTCCAAGATTTTCAAACTTGCCTTGTAATAGTGGCCTCACAGAGTCTCTGGAATCTACAGAAAAAAAAAATCACAACAAGATGACATTCAGGAGTATAAACTGGTGTTTTGAAGATAAGAGTACAATGACATTGTGATGCAGCTTTAAAGCTTTTTTAAAAGCATACCGTCTATAGGGAAGACATCAGACTCTGCATGCTGGCGAGATCGCAAAGCTGTGTCGGTTTGTGCCGGAGTGGCGAAAGGTGCCGGAAGCTGGGTGGGGCATTATGATGGTTGCTATCAGTGGGCTGGGGGGCAGACTGCGGAGTGATGAGGGCTGTTTAGAAAAAGATAATTTTTTAAGTATTTAAGAATACAGACAACTTGTCAAAAAAGTTTCCTCGTGTCAGACACAGATATGTACACAGACACTAGACAGTATTTTATTACCTGGTATTTTCACTCGAGGGGCCTGGGGAAACCGTTTTTTTGTAGGCTGCTCATCCTCTGAGTCCGTATATGTGTACAGGGGATTTGGTCTAAAGAAAATAAATTAAAAACGGTCCTAAGTAATTGTAAATATGCTTTTGGCATATTGTTTCCTAAAGTTAGTTTGATTTCTAACAACACACACAGGAAACAGAGACGTGCAAGAAGGTACAGCATACAATGAATTTTTCAAGTGCACAAGTGTACACGGCTTTGCATTTTTAAAAAGTTTACAAACTTCCACTTTTTGGACTATATTATGTGGTGATATTGCAGTATGCAAGCACCACAGATATGTATAAAAGACAAGATCATAAATTCTTAACAATCAAAGATATGTTTGTGAATAAAAAGGTTTTACTTGTGCTTTCTTTTAAGACTGGTCTGGGTTTCTTCTTCGGACTGAAGGTCAGACGTATCACAGCGTTCACGTGGATATCTCTGAAGACTGCGTTCTGCTTCGTGAAATGTGCCTGGAAATACAAACACAATGTATGGCCAGACATACATTACGTGTGGACAAAAGGTGCAAACGCATAGAAAAATCAGCGGTTTCAAAAATACGCTGGTACGTGTGGACGTAGCCTTATTCATTATTCAAGGCACAAACGGAAAGTCATGTACGCGTGCAACGTAAAGTTAGTTGAGCGTGCAACGTACAGTCACGCATGCTGCGTGAGCTTTCAAACTGAGTCTAACGTTTTCGTGTGCGCATTGAAGCGAGTGCTCTCCAATCATCAAAAGTAACAAAGTCATTGAACACGTTTATACAGTTAACTTTACGTTTATCAATCATATATCACAGATTTAGAATTTTTTGTAGTACTAAGTAACTACAGAGCGAAAGTCTGGGTCAAGCGCCGAGGCGACGGCAAGAACAAAGGAAACCTCGAAGCGTTAAAGCTAGCTTTGTAAGGGAATATAACGAAGAAATTATGAAACGAAAATGTTTTCTTTGTTGATATACTTTGTTCGCAGTGCAATTTATTTGTTGCCGGATTGTAAGAAGTAGACACAATTTAAATAACAGTTAAAAAAAAACTCGTTAATGTACAACATTAACAAGTTTTTTTTTACTGTTATTCAAATGCAAACATGGAAATACCGAGTAGGAAAAAAAAATCATTCATTCTTACCTTATACTAATCGTGGTGCAGGCCAGTGCAGTGCATGAACTGATGCCTTCTCCGGTCAATTCCGCTGAGAGTAAATTAAATGTCCCGCTCTACTGTAGAAGACAATGAATACCGGGGGGGGGGGGGGGGGGGGGGGGGGTGTACCAATGTGAGAGGGGTGCTGTGGAATAGTCCAAGTGATCGCTGCTTTAATTTCCCGGTCAACTATACATAAATTGCACGTAGACACGATTTTTTAAAGCTGGTGAACTAGACCAAGTCATTGATAACAAATGAACAATAAATCTACTTTCTCTGGTACTTTATACCCGATCAGTTGCAATGCAATTTAATGCTCAACTACAAATCGATGGTTTTTGATGGTGACCGGAGCCGAATGATCGTCAACTATAAATAGACGTTTTCTCGATGTTGTTGTTGTCACCTGGTCGACTATAAATAGATCAAATATCAATGACAAAAAAACAACGGTGAATCAACATCGTTACAACGTCTCTATAGTAAGACCGTCGGTTTACCACAGTATTTCAATGTTGTTACAACATTGGCATTTCAACCCCGACCATATACGACGGTTCGGATGAAAAATCAACATAGATTCAATGTCGTCTTGCTATCTGGGAGCAGTGGATCACAAAACACAACAGAGAGAGATATTAGGCCCCTTGTGTCAAACAGAGTGATTTATGGCCCCAATAAATTATTCATGAGCTTAGGAAGTAATAAAGTAATAAAGGAAGTAATAAAAATATGATATTCATAAAAAATATGATATTCATAAAAAGTATGATTTTCATAAAATTATGGTATACATCCAAAATATGCTAGTTCATAGCTCATTGCTGTTTCTTCCCCCCACCCCCCAAAAAGAACTAATTGATTATTTAGAATCCGTCTCAGCTCCGGCGGATTTTGGGGCTATGCCTCAGAGAGAGCGAAATCTATTTCTATCAACCAAAAGCAGGTAAAAGTTTTGGCCTGCTAACACCTCGGATTGCCTTTACTTCGGCTGATTGGGGTGTTTTGAGCCCCATCGCGACGCCCGAAGTGCAGAAGAGCCTGCGGGAAACGAGCTCGCAACAACTGCAAACCAGGGATCAACAATAACTCGCCTCGCTTTCCCTATGTGCATATCACTGGGTAAGTGTTAATCTTCCTCTCTAACTACATTTTTGCATTTTCCTTTTGACCATTCTGTCAATCCTTTTCATTTCAAAAAAATATCACAATGGTTTGTAACACGTACAATACACCATCCATCCATCAATTCGCTTCCGCTTATCCTTTTTTCAGGCTCGCGCGGGGTGCTGGAGCCTATCCCACGTACAATACACTTTAAAAATATATATAAGCTCGACTTTAACTCCCGTAAACGTTTATACATTACATGTCTACATCACCTATCATGGCCTCATCAGGTATCTCATATCATCTTGTTATTGTTATGTTATGCTCCTTTGATATTTTGCTAGTTTGGGTGTTTTAAAATCTCTTTTTGTTTTTCTTTATATTTTTACACTCTGATTTAAGCCTGATGTGTTAACCTGATCCCTGCGAAACACCAGCTCTGCGTGGATTTTGACCGCGAGCGACCGGATGTTGTTTCCGGCCTGAGGTTGCCTGAAATGCCGTGAGGCTCGTTTGAAAGATTGCGCCCGAGACCAACTCCGCCTCCAAGGCGTGCCTACCTTTAGCTGCCACCAGTGAGAGCTGGGCTCCACATATCCAATCAGGAGCACGAGGAAGACAGCTTTTGCAGACTCTCCAGAAACATGCAAGTCCTGACCAACTGCTCTGCAACCCAGTGTTTCTGGTCCCCTCACCAACTTCGCTTTTTGAGATATTTTTTATGAACCACCAAAAGAGCCATTTTACCCCCCAGTACAGAAGACTGGATCTGAGGGCAGCAGCGCGGACAATGACTGTGAAGAAGCTATGGCCATTTCATGTCTGGTCTTAGATAATCGTGAGTTATGGTAAAAAGTACATAGTTTTTGCAAGAGGCATACAAGCACTGTGGAAAAAGTAATCGTGTTTAAGTCCTCTAAAACTGTTTTTGTGAACACTTTGCTCCCTACGTTATGCTTTAAAAAATGTGATACATGTAATGTGATCATCAAAGAACATGATTTTCTTATGCTTTTAATAATGTTTCTCCTACACCATGTGTAATTTTTATAGACACCTTGTTCATTGTATCAATGTGTAATTATGTATCTTTGATAAATAAATAAAATATTTAATCTTGTATTTGTGTACTTTCTGGTGATCCAATAAAAAATTAGTCACATATCGCTCTGATAAACACAGATGGCTGAAAGAAATGTTTGATGGAACAAAGGAAACAAGTGTCTTGCTGCTAAACTTTTAAGTCACCATGGTTTAAATGAGAAAATGCTACTAGGAAGCTAGCAGCCCTAAGTCTTTATGTAAAACATGAAAAACTCCGTATCTGTGATATCTACAAAGGTGTACTCATTTCTTTGTTATGGTACTTTACTGTTCCAATGAAACAAAAAGAAAATCTCATTTTAAAGTACATTTTTCGGCCATCCTGACCTATTTTCAGGGGCAAGAATGTTCATGTTAGACTGTGTTTTAAATCAGGTTGTGATCTTAAACTAACTATCACAGCACTGATTTTACAGTAATGTGCAACAGTTGTAATCTCAATTAGAATCCCAAAGTGGCTTTTCTCCAGTCAGTGTTATGGTGAAATTTAACTTGTGCTTTTGTGTAATTGCACATGGCCCATCACAGGGCCCCTTAGTAAGCTGTACAGCAGAGGTTTTCAATTCACTTTTGTCAGAAAACTTCACATTATGAAAAGTTACAGCACAGTTCCTCCAAATGTGTGCTTCTTTTTCAGTCAGCATGCTTTTAGAGCATCTACATCAGTGGCGGAGCGGGGGGGGTGGTTTACTGGGCTTAAACCTGGGTTGTTTTTTCAGAAGCCCGGGGTCTTTTGGAGTGTAATTTTTTCATAGTTAGATGCCTGGCTGACAACTGTATAAAACAAAAAACTACACACAATATTCGAAGCACATAGTGCACATTGTGGGACTTTACGACTGTGCGTAAATCCCCCCTAATATCGGTATGATCCAAGCTCAGGCACTAAGTGGGGCGGGGCAGCTGCTGCCTGCGAGTGCGCTCAGAGAAACGGAGCCAGACAGACAGAGGAGAGCTGAAGTTTGACCAGGTACCAAAGCAAATCATTCGTACTGTACAAATGATGTAAATATGATGGTGTATCACAAAAGATTGATATCAAACTGATCACTTGACCCATGTTACGTTACTTGCTCTTCAAGTGAATCAACAAATGGCGAAATGAAAAGCCGAACAACAACAATGCTGTTTCTTTAGAGAGTCTTAGCTTACATGTGTGTTTATTTCATATTTTCAGTTGTTACCCTCCACGGCTAAATAAATCGGTTTCAGTAATGCACTGATATGCAACAATGGACATAAGGAGCTTCTTTCAAAGAAAAAACTCAGGTAGATGTTATTTTATATATTATGCTTTGTATGTTGTTCAGTATATTTCTATGCAAAACAAGAGGAACTTCAATACACAGCAGTATATTCACAGTTTAAACCAGATATTGACATACACTTTATGGAAAACACAAGAACATTTTTTTACTGTACAACATCAACTTAGAGTAAACTTGTTTTGTTTTGGATAAATAAATATTGAAATATCTTTTGAATTAGTTAAATGTCAGAATAAAAAGAGGGAGCTGTCTATTTTTTTATCACTTTCATCAAATTTAGGAGTACATATACACTAAGGTTATTGTTAATTTATAAGAAAACTCCAGACGATTCCATTCTGAGCTGAAGAAGCTTCTGATAGGTTAGTAGAGTCCATGTGAGTAAATTGGTGGCACAGCTGTGGATGCATATAAGACAACACACAGAGCCTGTTTCTGTGACATGGGAAAATCAAGAGATGTCAACCAAAACATCAGGAAAAGAATTGTTGAGCTCCATAAGTGTGGCTCAATTTTGAATACAATTTGGTGCCATTTGCAATTAAGAAATACAGATAGTTTCTCTCTTTACTCTTAAAGTTAACAAATATGTTTTTTTTATATTCATCAATCTAAAAAAAGTAAACATTTAGTCTGATTTGATGTTACAATTAAATAAGTGTTTGTGTTTTTATCTGAAGAGTTTATAAATATCTGGTTTCAACTGTATATTTGATGATTGTCAGCACAGAGAGGGAGAGAGAGGAACAGAGAAGGAGACGGAGAATGAGGACAGAACAGAGATGGAACAAGAGCAGGTGAGACACACATGTTAGTCAAATGGTTGTTTACCAAAAGTATCACCGTATCATAGGTACTCATGTATCTCGTACCTAGTTTTTCTTTTTAGGTTTATTATTTTTCAAATTCTATATTTATTAAGTTATGCAGGCTTGTTTGCACAACAAGGCTAAATGATTATATAAACTTTTCTCAATCTAAATAGTGTACTTCGGTAGAATTAAAAAATAAGTGTAGTGCAGGTCTATGATGATTTTTAGTGCTACTATCATCTAGTTCTGATTCTAGTTCTGTCTTGGTGAGATCCTAAGTAATCCTGATTTTGAACTGTTGTAGTCCTGTTTTACTTCTGGATTTGTTCTGGGTCTGGTTGACACCCCCCCCTCCCTCCTTTATTGTACACTGTGAATCAATGCAAGTCTTTCTAGATAGACAGATCTTTAATAATCCCTCAGGTAGGTTCCTCTGGGACAGTCACAGATAGAGACACCAATTCTGACGTCCTTTGAAAGTTTTCATCACTCGTCATGTACACAGATGTTAATTCTACATATTCCTAGTACTGAACTCTAAATCAATATGAAGAAAATGCTCCTACTAATCTGCATATATATTGATATCAAATCCTTTTCCAGCACATGGATAAATCTCTATAAATCTTTCAGTCTGATCAGAATGGGCACAGTGTTGTTATTGCAGCACTCCCTGATGTTTAAAATGGACATTTAGCTTTTCAAAGTGCTTGTGTGTAGGATTGTGTTTCCTTCCTTTGTGCAGTTCTTACAGTAAACATGTTTGAATGTTTCCTGTTCCCCTGATGCTTCTTCCAGTTGTATAAAGTTGGTTTGAATAACATGTTCTTATAGGTTTCAATGAACTTCAAACTGGGATCCACTTACAAAACTGTCTCATTTTATTGGAACGATCCACATTTGCATCCATTTACGGTACATTTGACATCAGGTCTGAACTCGTTTGTACACTACACTGACCCCACTCGCCCCATTTCTTCATCCACTTCTTGCTCTTGTGGTTTTTTACCATCTAAAGGAGTCTTTGTGCTGCTGCAGGCATCAGTAAATCTGACCCCAAATGTTTCTTTTTCTTTAAACTCAAACCTGATGTTTCACATGCTCTTCTCCTATAAACGACCTGCAGAAATCAGCAGGGTCACAACATGTGCTGAATTAAGATGCACATGTTGGGTTGTAGTCCATCTTCTGCATATTGTAGTTTCAACATGGAGGACATTCTGGATCACTTTGTTAAGGTGAGACTAGTGTGAGGCTGTTTGGATTCTCAGTCCAACACTTTTTTGTTTTCCAAAATCTTCTTATCACTTCTGTTTGACGTTTAGTCAGCTGTATAAAAACCAAGGAGGAACCCACTCGGGGGATTAATAAAGTTTTATTTTATCTAATCTAATCTAATAACTTTAATCTCAGCCAAGCCGATTTACTCACGAACAAACAAAACACTGAAAAAGCCCAACAATAACATTTTCAGGTTGTCTCAGGTACTTATATACTACGTTTAACCTGAGTAGCGAAAGTCCGCAGTGATCTGAAAATGATGTGCCGGGAGTTGTGCCGTTGTAAGCGGCTTCAGTGACCCTCGAGCTCCCGGCTCGCTATCGAGCTGGTGGGTAGCAGACATCTCCGAAAACGTCAAAGCACTTTTACAAATATGCGATATCTTGATAAACCGAGCAGATATTTGATGTTTAAACAGCTACTTTCTCACCTGAAAATATGTTACAAGTTTATTTTGTGACCCAGAAAAATGAATAAGAGTAATTTTAAAACGTAGTACCGGTCGCCATTGCCGGTAACTAGAGTTTGGCTGGGCGGCGCTATCAATTCTGGGATATGGTGGGCAAAGAAGGATACATCAGACCCATCCTCAAATTCGGAGAAAATGAGGACCCATTTGTCGGCTGCATTCGGAGCAGCCTATGAATTTGGACAGCTTTTGGCGCGTCGCTGTGACGTAATCGGTCTACAAATGCGGCCTCAGGAGGAGGCAGCCCATCAATATGCAATTGATTATATACCTCTAAGCATCTCCGCTGGAGAGACTCTAAGCTCTGGTTCTTTATATTTACAAAAACAGCAGGAGACAGAGAGCGGACTTTGTAAATGAATATTTTTTATAGATGTGTGTTAAATATAAATACAACATGTCAGTCTTAAAAATACTGCGCCACAAACTGTTGGCTCTGCTCCAACTGGTAGTAGTATTACAGAACAGATAAACATCATTGTGGTTCACAAAAACTTAACTCAGAACTTAAACCAGAAAAAAAGTTAAAATAGAAATAAAAACTGAATAAAAAAATTAAAATACATTATTCAGAATGATCAGTGAAATGATTTTGGAAAACTCAAACTGAATAACATTTTACAGGAAATGTCCTGTTAGTGTTTTTTAGTTTGGCTAAAAAAAAAAAGGAATAAAAATGAAAAACTTGCCTTATTATTCTTTGATAAACATTTATTTAAATGTTGGATGTCTCTGTGAGTCACTTTCAAAGAGTTCAGTTTTTATTATAAAATCTGCATTAATCTAAATCAGTCTAGCAAAACTATAGCAACTGCTGTCTGTGGATATGTTTTGGGTTTCAGCTGCCTCAGATGTCTTCCTTCATTTGTCTGTCAATCACTGAGATCGTTTAAAGATGTGTATGTAGCTTTCACAGTGTTAATTTAAAGATCTCACCCTCTTTGTTTTCAGAGACAGCAGATGGAGGGAGAGCAGAGGACTGTCTGATTTAAATGAACTGCTTAATGTTGATTCAACACGTCAGGCCTCTGTCAAAAATATAATGAACTGTTGGCTCTGCTCCAACAAACTGTTCACACTGAAACAAAGATGGAAGATAAAACAGGTTTTACGTTTCTCAGACTGAAGAAAAGTTACTATATTAAATTTAACACATTTTTTAAATAAATCAATAAAGGTGCTTACATATCAGTGACAAGTTTTATATTAATAGTATAAGTTGAGCAGTGACATTAAAGAACTTTTGCTTTTTTCTTGGTGAGAATAACATTTTGAAGAAAGAAATATCAGTTTTTAGTTTAAGTTACATTAACATGTAGATATTGTTTGAAGGCTTTTAGAAAGGTGTCCTCAAATAAAATGCGTTGTTGTTGTTGTTGTTGTTGTTGTTGTTGTTGTTGTGTCGTCTGTGGAAGCGGGGGAGAGGAGCTGCTGCTCTCACTGACACACTGAATGCAGCAGTAACTTAACTGAACTAACTTCAGTAACAGTTACTGAAGTAACTGCAGCAGTAACTCCACAGTAACTGCTATCAGATTGACAAATCTGTTTGACCATAACAGTTATAGTGTCAACAGCTGTTGGAGGTCAGGGTTCTTTATAATTACAGTGCAGGTGTATACATGTAGTATAGAACTGAATTAAACATGCTGACTTCTGTCTGATTAAAAATCCTCATTTACAAATATTGGATCTGCTTCAATATGAAGTAATTATGACAACAACACAAAGGTTGTTAGATCTGATATTCAGACTGACTTAATTAGACGAAACAAAATTATTATATTAAATGACTGAAAACATTAACAGGTAATTAGTATAGGTGTGTCAACAGGCAAAGTCAAATGTTGAGACAGAAGAAATGTGGTGTTGATGTTAACATCATTTAACGAGATTAACACTGACAGCACTAGATAATACAAAATACCAGTTATTGGTTTCTGTTTGTACACAGACATAATTTGAGTCAAAGTGCAGATTTCAGTGTCTCTCTGTGTTCAAAGTGTTTGAGCTTAGCTGTCCCTCTGATAGACTCATTTCTAATTGTGTCCCTGTTGGTCACTCCCAATGAAAATCTTAGCATCTCTAACTGCCAATTCCAGCTTTTGTGGAGAGGGGAGGCAGTACGGATCAAAGATCTGCAACTCCTAAACTTCTAATCCTCTTTAAATTAAAGCTACGCAGTCAACTGAAAATGAAAACAAACTGCTGTTATTGTGAAAATCTGCTCTCCTTTGGTTTGCTCTCCACAATTGTCCAGAAATTACAGAAACAAACTGTCACTTCTTATTTTTCTTGTTAACAGTGAATCTCGGTGTGTGTCAGTGAATGCATCGTGTGTGCTTCAGGCTCCATCTAGTGGACTGATAGCAGAGCAGCTGATGGCAGCTTCCTCTGCCTCACACTGCTGTCTGACTGCATTCAGCTGACACTGAGATGAAGCAGGAAAGAAGCAGCTGATATTTGGACAGCACACATGATGAAAGGAGGATTTCAGTTGATGTGCACATGAATGATTTGTGTTTCCTCTGCAGGTAGAAAGTGTGTGTGAGCTGAATTGAGCAGCATGGATCAGTGTGAGGACAGAGAGGAGGGAGTCCCTCCCTCTAAAAGCACTCTGTGTGGGGAACATGAGAGCCAGACCAAAGCTCAGAGGTGAGATGACCATCTCTAACTGTCCATGACTCTTCTCCATGTCACAGCTCAGCACTCACATCACTGCTCCATCATTATTCACATAAACCAACCTGGGCCTGAACTGTGGCAGGAGTCTAAAGAAGACCTCTTTGATTTAAAAGTCGAGCCTGTGTCTGCTGCAGAGAGGTGAGCTGTTAGTAACATGAACTCTTTGATGTCAGTTTGGTGTCTGATTTAAATGAACTGCTTAATGTTGTTTCCTGATTTCTAAACTGCATCTCAAACGAAGTCACTACAAGGAATACCTTTATCCTATAAAACATGTCCAACTTCTACAGCTTACTGTATGACCATCAATAGTCCTACACAGCATAAATGACTGTTTATATCTGGGTGGCGCTCTGTTCTTACACTGTCAACACTAGTTTGGAGTTTCCTTCTGCTCATGCTCAGCCTACAAACCAGTTTCTCTTTGAGATGATGAAGCTATTCTAAGATTCCATCAGCTTTAGTGGCTGCAAACAAAAACACATTTTTCTTCTCTAACAGGATCCATGGGAGACCTGCTGGACCTGAACCTGGACGCAACTGTATGTCTGTCATGTCCCCCAGATTACCTTACGTCTTTAGAAGAAATGCGGTCTCTGAACTAAGGAGGTGAGCTGTTAGTAACATGAACTCTTTGATTTAACTGTTTAATGTTGTTGGATATAAACTGCAGTGCAAACATGCCATTTTCTTTAATCCCATTTTAACTGTCTCTTAAAAACAAGCCTTTGGTTTGTAAACAGCGGAAAATCCACTTCAGCAAACAGGAAGTGATGCTCGTGCTCATGTTTTCTTCCATCAGTCATGTTAGGCTGGATGTTGGAGAAAGTTAGGGTAAACTCAGTTAAGTAAAAACACTTACACTCAAAACTCAACCTGACCATCAGAACTTGCTTCTTAAATTGCATTCAGTCTGAACGCTAGTTTTCAGAGAAAAGCATGCTGTTGTTTGGCTTTAATGCAAAGAAGACAGGTTTCTATCAGGAAATTAAAGCACGAGACAGTTTCTAAAGAAATTAAATATCAGCTGTTTCAATACACTCAGTAATGCATAATTGTGTGGATGTGTCTTTAAACACAAAGGAATCATCTTCTGCTGTTCAGTTGGATTAGTTACCTTTGATGCTTGAATCAATCCAATTATCAGTACTAGGAATTCAATTCTTTTTTTGCCCTGAAATGATCAAGTGTAAGCTTGTTCAGTTTAGATATGTTTGGACTATGGGCCAAATTTAATAAAGAGGCAAAAATAATATGCATGTATCATCCCAAAATAGTATTTATAGGTTTGGCTATTTTTATGAATGATTTACAAAAGTTTATACTGTTTTCTAAACAGAGACTCAGACAGGTCATCTCAATATGCATTTTGAGTTCAAGAAAAAAAAAAAAAGTTTTTGGGGTTTTTGCTTTGTTAAATATTGACAGAAGCAGTAACCTGCATGCTACATATCATAGTCAATTTGTGTGCTTGATTCATCTCAGGTCATCGTAGTCTAAAGAAGTTGTAAAGAAAAGCATCTGGACTTCCATAAGTTAACATAAAGAAGTCCAGAAACTTTTCTTTTCAAGCTCCATAGATTTAAAATCTCCTCCTTATATTTTGCTCTTTAAGGAGCTCTGAGTAATATATATGCAACATGGTCGGTCACAAAAAACTTTGACTCTTACATGATTACCTCTTGCATCCAATTATGGCCAGCACATGCATGGTTTTAAATAAAGGTTTTAAATAAAAAAAAATAACAAAGCACATTAGTCCCTCGCTATAATGCGCTTAACCTTTCGCAGCCTCGCTGTTTCGTGGAATTTTTTGTCTGCAATTTTGCATGCTTTTTTTTTCTTTTACAGAGCATTGTGTTCTGCATCTTGGCTGGAGACCATTGTCAATCAATCTTCTTGTTACGGGTTCGAAATTGAGGATGAGAGCAAAACAATGATAGTCCAGAAGAGGTCGTTCAAACAATTGATTTTAATGAATGCACGCTGCGTGGAGAGGTGTAAACTGCAAAACAGTTGTACATCTCTACCCAAAATACACTCTAGATTGCTTTTATAACATCAGGGTATTGTGACGCCCCTTCTTGCGTTTACAAGCACATAATTTGCATGTACAGAACATTCATGTATTTAAAGAATTAAATGCAAACACAGAAGTTCCTCCTTGTGGCATACTCTTAAGAATATGGTGATGATCTAAGGCCTTTGAGGTCACCATGGACTGGACATCCTTCCGTCACCTGTAACTAGGCAAACTCAAATCCCACAAGAAGCTGAATACATTCAGGCCTTTGCTCAGCTACTATTTTGCTGTACCAATATACTCAGCATATGAGTTATGATACATATATATTTAACTCACTCATTTTAAAGTAGTTATAACTGCACCTGTAATAAAAATGTTAATATTTGATTATGATAACCCCTATAATATAAATTATAACATAATGCCAACAGCTTCAATAAACACTTTGATGAAATGATAATTAATGCAATGATAAGATGATGGTTATGTAAAATAATCCATGTAATTCCACAATTCCCTCTTTTGACATTCCAATCAGGAATGTCACCACACTTCGTGTTGCATCACTCCCTGCTCGGCTCTATGGGTTCTAAGTTCATCCTATAGATGCCCTCAACCCAGCCAGGGTTCACAACCCATTACCTTTACCAACAGTCCTCTTACACAAGGAATGATACAACAACCAGCGATGACCAACATTCCCAAAAATACAGCCAATGAACATATCACTGACATAGCCACACCTTTCCCTTGTCCAAACACAGATGTCATCCAGGACGCCAGCGGATTTTCGATACCTGAGTGCTCATGCATTGTTTTAAACAAAATCTTCAGACCCACGAGAGCTCAGGTTACTGAGCCATCTTGGGCAGTATTAATATCGATAAAAGTGCCGCACATGTCTCCAAACATGGCGCATACGCCTCCCCTCTCACATCAAGGGTCATTTGATTTTACACTCCTATCAGCAAACTCGGACCCAATTGTTCTTCCAACCCCATCATGGCGTCCCTGGTGAGGTTAGAGAGTCTCAGCAGGTTTTAGTGAACCAAATGCGGTCAAAATTTTGATTAGGCGTTACCCAAAGAAATATACTCTCAAATCCTGCAGCTATCAGATTTACCAGCTTGTACTCGTCTGGAACTCCCCTAGGCACTCCTATGGAGTCTACCCAGGTCGGTGAGTTTAGGCCAGGATCATAAACATGTGTACTCTAGGTCCCTCTTTTGGCCAAAATCTGTCTCTTCTGTCTGGCAGCTAAAGTTCGCGAGTTGTGTTATGGAATAGTCTTTACCTGGTTTCTAATCAGCATGAGTGGAGCTCCCAGTCGCTCTGTAGACAAACGTGGCCTGGCTAAAGCACAGGCAACATAATCAGATACATGTTGTTCTCTAGCATTTCGAGCCACCCAATCAAGCCAGAGGTTACTGTCCTTGAAACCAGTGACACGCTCGATTAAATCCTTAAGCTCCAGTCTAGAGTAATCTGTGGTCAGAAATACTCTCCCTTTTGGTTCCTGTTGCTTTTGAGCTACTGCTCTCAAAGTTAGCATCTGATCAGTCAGAATGGTGATAGAACTTTCTGCGAGCGGCTTAGACTTTGGATCAACTAAATTTACCTAAGCATATCATGGGGTGATTGCAGACCTGTACATCATACGCTCTCCAACTACTATTATCTCCTGTACACTTAATGACGTTACACAAATCAAACGTGAATGAGCTGGTAGACCCTTTAACATAATTCAACTCTATGCCATTATTGCTGCTGAGACACTCATCACCTTTACCTGACACCTCGCGCTTTTGTCTTTTTACCGATCCCGTTTTAGCAACTACAGTCTCAGGAAGTGCTGGACTGGACTGGCCTCCGTGTTCAGACAAGGGTCTGGAGTACCCTGCAAAATATAAACAGTATACAACACAGCCATGGTTAATATTATTGCATACAATAAACATGTAGTGGTAAGGAACATTTTAATAAGTTTCTTAGCCCATAGAGATTTTTATTTTACTCCTGTGCTTGACAGGATAAGGGAAGTTGTTTTTTGTTTTGTTTTGAAATTCTTCCCTTCTGTGTGTGTGTCTACATAGGTAAGCATATTATAATCAACATAACATCCCTGATTTGCAAATTATTTTCTGCCCCCGCTGCAGGGCAACATCATGTGGTGGTGAGTCCATGTTGGCTAGTTTAATGCAGATATGTAACAGTTTCTTGATTCCATGGCCCACTCATAGTTGCGCAGTGTCAATGTATGTGGAGAGTTCAATACACATTTCTTGGCTAATTATTTTCCCAATAAAAGTGAAATCATACATTACATTTGATTTCACTTATATATTATCATGTTCTGGGCTCTATCCATTATATTAACTTTATTCAATCTCAATACTCTTTATGTGTGTGAGCAACGCTTTTAGTTTTATTAAACACAACCCCAGTAAAATACACACCATCCCCATGTCAGCCTGACTCTCCGCTAAAAAACACTTCAAAGTTTTCTATCTGGATTTACGCCTCTTTTGGCTTCAAGCATATACATAACATGCAAAAGTTACTGTTAATGCCCGTTAAACAAGTTTCCATTATCTACAACATTTTGTTTCACCCGGCTCACCCTCACACGTTTCCTGTTCACTTATTGCATATTTATCTTTAACACCTTTTACCTCAGTAGTTGCTAAGCAGAAACAAAGCAACCTGTGGTCCACCTTTACCCTGTAAAATAAACCCCTGTCATGTTTGTGTCTGTAAGCATGTTTTGCATTCATTCGTTACACTCCACGCCATTCCTGCAAATTAGGAGCTGTAGAATTGAAAGCTGCATCAAGTCCAGGCCTCTGGCCTGGCCTATATATAAATCATGTGTGTTTGTAAGCGTGCATGCAATTCACCTGCTATGTTCTCATCTTCCCTCAACATGTATCACCTGTAAATAGAGACATCACTGTTATGACCAACATATTCAATACTATTAAAATAATACAGTACAACATATTATTAATACAGCCATCCTAAGGCAGATTATATGATAGCAATAAAAAATCTCTAAATCCCCAATCCCAACAGGTCCTGCTTTTAAATCTTCCCTGACTTTCCCTTCAAATTCTGCTTTCTTAGTACAATAATTAGGTCCTCCTAATCCCATTAAATCTGCCATATTGATTCCTTCATGTGTAAGTGTCAGATTTCGAGCATCTAAAACTTTACTCAGTCTCTGTTGTGCTAATGACGTCATAGTGAACGCCTGCAAGTTCACCTAAGCCACCACACTATGTGTAGTCAGAACTTTTAGTGAGTGTTCTCTCCCTACATGTACTGTTTCCTATATTATTTTGGCAACCCCTGCTGCATGCTGTGCACATTTAGGGTGCCTTGCTTCTGTTGGACTCAACCTCATGCTATCCTACATAAATACCTGTCTTAAGAGAGACCTCTGCACAGCTCAGACGCCAGTTGCAAGAGCTCTCTAACATTAGAATCATCATCTGTGACTTATATAGTGTTATTTCGGTACTTTATACTTCACACATTTTGAACGTTGTTTATATGGGGAGTTCCTCTTTTTGTGTCTATATTTATTAATATGCCTTGTGCACTAAAGCTTCCTGTTTTTCAGTCTGGCTAAGCACTTGTTTGTGAGTAAAAACTGGCCTTGCTCGACAAGCCTTCATAGCAGATACACATTAGAAATGCTTCATATATACAGAGAAAAACCCAATAATCCACATTTCACTATTTTGTTCTTCGGTTCAGATTTGGATTCTGTATTGTTCTTTATTTGTTATTATTTATATTCAGATTGTTTTTTGCTAGTCTTGGTTTCTTATTGTCTATTTGGGAGCTGACATAGTCTCTATAAATGAACTTCTTTTGGTGGAGTAGCATCAGGAGAGAAGCTCCAGAGAGGCATCTTCCATGTTAAACACTAAAATATAACATAAGAGATCTTCTCAACGTGTTGTATATTTTTAATATTTCCTTATTATTTTGTCATAAAATAAATCAACCAAATAACTTAAGCTGTGTGACAGCACCTTGCGTTTACGCCAGGCTGTGAGCTGCCCTGAAGCTACACCCCCTTTTACCCCATTTAATTTCTCAATCTTAGTTTAAACTATTCCTGACCTTCTCCTTCTCTCGTCTGATCATCTCAAGTACGTCCTGTACCAAATTTGCTTCCTCTTTTCAAGTCCCACATTTAATTTCAAGCTCTAAACTCAGAGCTGAAGTTCCCCTTTTCTAATTCTGTATGTTCTACAAGAGAGCAAGTCGGTAAACAAGTTTATCATCACAAAGGTTGTTAGGTACAGGTCACATAGACATTTGCTTATTACCCCTAAAACAGCACATTTCATGTAGCTAATCGCATATATTAACACCCCCCTTTTTGTGACACATCTCATGTGTTACAAAATCAAAATCCTTCACTCAGGTTTGGGAATTAAAGCAAAAGTTTACTCCTATCGCATTATGTATAAATGCTCCAGAACTTCAAACCTGTGTGTTACCCAGAACATCACCTGTTATACTCACCTTCTCCACTTATGATCCCACCTGTGTTATAAAACAAAAGTTAAACCAGAACAATTATCAGTCATGTGTTCAACCTGAGTCCAGTCTTTTATCAGGGTCCAGTCGGTCCAACCTATGGTCTGCCTGGTCCGTCCATTCACCTGTCCATTCCCACACATTCACTCACACGCATCAACATCCGGTAGTAGTAAACGTCCACACAAATAATCACATTTTCCACTCTCTGCAAACTCAGTTTATTTATATAATCATTTATTTTCTTTTTAGTTGTTTCTAGGAAAATATTTCTTGATACTTTTGGACTGGATTGGCTCGCTGCAATCCTTTTAGACAGGGACCCACAATCTGTCCCATTGTAATTCGGAAAAGGTCACCTTACTTTTTGTTCTCCTGAGACTATTGTCGGCGCCGTTATTCATTGTTTTCTTTTGCAGGCCTGCTTAGAACAAAAATGAGAAAAAAGAGAGCTGAGTATTAGCTCATCAAAGTACCAAACAAAATCACCTGACAGGTTTTTTCTTTATAAGTGCACTGTTACAAAACCCCTTAAACATGTCCATGTTTATTAAAACTCCCTCTTTAAAATAAAACAACCTCAAAAATCTTCTACAAACTTAAATTTCACCCATAGAACACACCCAAAACGTAAAAAACTACACCGTTTCGTACACAATATCCCCCTTTAAGCATTTTACCAAACTCACCTTCAACCTTAACATATAAGCACGTTCTCACAATATGTCAACACTAATTTATACACCTCTTAATCAAATTTGCACCTCCTAACAATCTACCCCTCCTTTAAGGCCTCAATCACACACACAGCAACCTCCTCTGTCATCAGTCACATAAGCTCCTTAACTAATTCTCATATTCAATCACATCTCAACAACTTAACTTGGCAAACGAAATACATGATTACACTTCATCACATTATTTAATTATTGTCAATTTCTTCCTATACTAATCCCTTGTTTTGATCAATCAGTGCAAGAGCACTCCTAAGTCACCCTTTTCAACTATTTCAACCACTTTATTAAACATTCACACCATTCTATCACTCATACAAGTAGCAAGCCGATCTTCATTGTGTATGTTTGTGTGTGCTATTTTGCATATATGGCTTCACAGTCTCACAGACACTTTCCCATTCTCCAGTTAAAGAGTCAGTTTTCTCCGTCCCCGAATCACTAACCCAAATTTTACTTCCCCACCTTAAATCACAGCCCTCCTGGTCTTCCACCACCAGTTAGGGCTTGCTGTCAGGTTCCTGGACACTGTAAACAATTCAACCAGAAACTTGCCTTAACATATCCATTCATGTTAACCTGTAATTTCTTCAGACTCCTTTATCTGGAGAATTGGTGCGGGTCTGCTGTACTCCTGAAAATAACAAACTAAAACATTTTCATTATTATCACGGACGCCTAAACGACCCATTTCTCATTTTCTATTCAAAAATACCAATTATGTCATGTATGTAAGCGTGTTCTTCCTTGCGTTATGTGGTCATGTAAATGCAGTGTAAGCTGTTTTCTTCATTGCATGCCTTCATTGCGTTCTTCATTACATTCTCCTGTATTCATGTCAATATACACTAAGTGTAAGCTGTTTCTTAATTGCATGCCAGGTGATCATCTTAATTAAGTGTAAGCAGTTTCTTCATTGCATGAGTGTAAGCTGCTTCTTCATTGCATCCTTATGTATTCATTGCATTTTCATGTATTCATATTTAATCTATGCATCTTTTCACTGAGCTCTAGATTCAAACTATCTCACTTCTGATTCGTTTCAAAAATAATCTCACATGTAACAATTTGTATATGTGTGTTTTCTATTCATTAATATAGTTGTCAGTTATTTTGATTATCTTTACCTTTTGTATTGTTTACCTCTTTGTTGTGATGTGGTGGACATCCCTAAACGATCCCGAGTTCAGGGTTCATTTTCAATCCAATCATCTCCTATCTTCTCGCAGTCAAACTCGTCCAGCTTCATCTCTCACTGGTCCTTTTCCATTCACAGTGTCCTGTTCGGGCTTCAGAGCTCCAGCAAACACAGTCTGTTTCTTCTCTGTTTTGATCTTTCAGTATTTCCTCTTCCTTCAGTCTTATTTTCATTTGCTCTGTTTTCTTCTCCATTCATTTTTTCTGTCTTTTCTTCCAAGATTGCTCCAAGCTTGGCAAATATGTCAGTCAGTGCCTTCAAGCAGACGTATCACGCTGTTCTTCACCAGCATGCATGTTGCATCTCGTGCTATCTCCCATGCTGCTGGACTCATCAGTCGGTGTCAGTGTTACTGCTTTCGCCTGCACTGTCTTTTAGCTTCCGTTACTTCTTCACGTCCACGATGTTCTATCGGTCTTCATCAGGAAATTGGCTGTCCTTTGCGTTTCTTCTCGGGGTCAAGGACAAAGTGAGAGGTCAAGCTGCACAATTTCAAGCCAAAGACTGGCTTATTTTCTCCCAATTCTTTTAATCTACTTTTCTGCTGCTGAACTCAAGGTTGCAAAGTTGAGAGAGTCCACCTGTATTGGCACACTAAAGCATATAATTAGTATCATATTCATTTTTATCTTAAAACCTCCCTTTTTGCTTCATCTGCCCAGAGTTAAATCTCTCTCCCTACCCTGGGTGCACACTTGTCACCGTGAGCTTCCCTTTTATGGGCATGCATTTCCTGTCCCAGACACACACACACGGTTTCCTGTTTCTACAGCTTCTGCAGAGACTTCCTTTTAATAATCAGTCTACAAATAATCAGTAATTCTATCTAAAAACCATATGCCTTCATTTCACTCACACACATTGAAATAGCGCTCTTTCACTTCTCCACACACATCACCATTCTTTAGGTCAGTTTTGTAGCATCAGTCACACAATCATTTCTTGAGTGGGTGTACTAAGTGCATATACTTATGTGTTTTTAAACAGAAAAATAAAGTCAACCTCTCATAACATCACTCAAAGTCAAATATCTTCATAGTCCCAAAAGCAAGCATATTATTTCCCTAGTCAAAAGTCAAACCGTTACTCATAGTAATTTTCATCTCACCGCCTTTGTGTTTTGAGTCATGGTCAGTGGCCCCTATTTCACAGCAAACACGCACCTCTGTTTCAACCAGCCCTGTCTGACCATCCGTTATTGGAGTCAACACAAGACTAAACGTAAAGCCAGTCATATCTCTGCTATCTTCTTCCAAAACTCCATGGTCTGTTTCCTCCATGGAGTGTACAGGTTACATTACAAAACTACATTTGAAAGCCAATCGCACACATGCAAAATGAGACAGACATGTATCATAAAGTAGTCATCGTATTTAACAACCGTAATGCCAACAAAGTAGAAATAAAAGCAATTCTTCCCTTAAAACACCAATATACGTCGTCCTTCACCCAGGCTCTGCAGTCAGTCATTAGCCACTCATTAGTAAACAGGAAATGTCACTCTAAATAAGTCACAGGCATCTCATTTACATAGACACAGACACACTCTCAAAATAACCAGCCTGCTGCAGTGCCTGTGGCAGACAGAGCCTATATACAAACATAGAAATTATAACACAGAGACGTCTGATAAATTAAATAATATTTACAAGGCCTTAAATTGCACAACCTACATAATTTAGACAAAATTTGAATTAACCCTCCAAGGGACAAACTCTAAGTTTTTGATAATCAATCACAGTCTCAGTTCCAAACTGTATCTGGTCTAATCCCTAAATATCCTAAGTAAATTTAAAAGCATCCAACGCCCAGCTCCAAGCTTTACTGCCCAAAAAAGTGCATAAACCGTTCCAAACGGCAAAGTGGTCCAACCACTAGTTATTCTGGAGTGCCCCAAGCTCCACAGTGACCAACTGACTATCCCTCATAGAGGACGGAGTCTAAGCGTCCCCGACTCCGGCAAGCGTTACCTCTGGGCGATGCACTTCCTAGAACTTCCCACAGTTCCGTCCTACAGAAATTTACTTGTATTTTAAAGACATCCTATGAAACCACAAAACCGACTGTATTGATGTCCAAGCCCAGCTTTATATTCAATTATAACTGTATGACCATATACAGATTTCAAATGACCTATATCCTAAATTCAGTAGTCCAACTACTTTTAACTTGTCCTTTTCCTATTTCCGTTACTTTTACCTATTCCTATTTAGTAGTCCAACTACTTTAAATTCTCTTTCCTTAGCAGTCCAACTGCATTTCCTTTAATCAGTACTGTCACTTAACCTTACATTATCATTACTTCAACTTCAATTCTCATGAGATTTTCACCAAAATCAAAAAACAGACCTTTACCAGTAATTTTCAGTGAGTAGACTTTCAATTTGTTTTCAAATCCAATTCAGCACTGTTTGGAAATAATTCAACAGGTAGTGCCTTACCTTTAAATAAGCCGGCTTATGTCCACTCACTTCGACCACTGACTCGTGTCTGCCTGTTTGAGCACCTTGGACCCTCTCAGTCTCATTCTCCAACTTTCTCCCTCAACCTCGGCCAATGCACCAAATGTTACGGGTTCGAAATTGAGGATGAGAGCAAAACAATGATAGTCCAGAAGAGGTCGTTCAAACAATTGATTTTAATGAATGCACGCTGCGTGGAGAGGTGTAAACTGCAAAACAGTTGTACATCTCTACCCAAAATACACTCTAGATTGCTTTTATAACATCAGGGTATTGTAACGCCCCTTCTTGCGTTTACAAGCACATAATTTGCATGTACAGAACATTCAGGTATTTTAAGAATTAAATGTAACATAGAGGTTCCTCCTTGTGGCATACTCTTCCAAATATGGTGATGACCTAAGGCCTTTGAGGTCACCATGGACTGGACATCCTTCCGTCACCTGTAACTAGGCAAACTCAAATCCCACAAGAAGCTGAATACATTCAGGCCTTTGCTCAGCTACTATTTTGCTGTACCAATATACTCAGCATATGAGTTATGATACATATATATTTAACTCACTCATTTTAAAGTAGTTATAACTGCACCTATAATAAAACTGTTAATATTTGATTATGATAACCCCTATAATATAAATTATAACATAATGCCAACAGCTTCAATAAACACTTTGATGAAATGATAATTAATGCAATGATAAGATGATGGTTATGTAAAATAATCCATGTAATTCCACATTCTACACAGTACATAATGCGTTAAGCTTCTGTTAAGCTTGTCAAATTTACATAAATCTTTGATCGCTAGCAGTGTGACTCTGAAGTGCTGTACTGTATGTTTGTAAGTTTTCTCCCCAACAAATACAACAATGTCGACGAAATGTTTCTCACCCCCAAAGGCACCTGCGGTAGCACCTAAGAGGCAGAGGAAGATGCTAACCATAGCACAAAAAGTTGGACTTCTGAACATGCTAAACGAACATAATACTTAAAAAGTGTGAAAACGTTCATGCCTGTCTGAGAAAAGTGTATAAAGCATGTAGTTAAGGGTTTTATAGTCTTAAAACATCTATAATAATTGTAAAAGAATAAAGCTGGCTACTTCGCGGATTTCACCTATCGCAAGTTATTTTTAAGAACGTAACTCCCGCGATAAACGAGGTACCACTGTAGTTTAATTCTTTGCGCTGTATGTCTCTGTCCCTTGATGCAAGTTCCCTCTTTCCAAGTTAGTAATGCACAGACTCCTGGTAATTGTGAGTTTTATTAATAAATTTACAGATAAATTTTAGTATCAATCAATAATATATTGCATCCATCCATCCATCCATCCATCCATCCATCCATCCATCCATCCATCCATCCATCTTCTCCTGCTTATCTAGGGCAGGGTCACAGGGGTAGAACCCTAAGAAAAAAAGACCTCCCTCTCCCCAGCCACCTCCTCCAGCTTGTCCGGGGGAACACCAAGGCGTTCCCAACCCAGCCGAGAGATACAATCTCTTGTCCTGGGTCTGCCCCTGTGCCTCCTCCCGGCAGGACATGCCAGGAACACCTCACCCAGGAGGACTCCAGGAGGCATCCTTGTCAGATGCCCGAACCACCTTAACTGGTTCCTTTTGATATGGAGGAGCAGCGGCTCTACTCTGAGCCCCTCCCGGATGGCCGCACTTCTCACCCTATCTCTAAGGGAGAGGCCAGCCACTCTTCGGAGGAAGCTCATTTCCGCCTCTTGTATCCATGATCTCGTTCTTTCGGTCACTACTATTGACCCGATTCTTTTAGTCCTCAGGCTGGACAGAGAAGACGCAGACTCAGTGTAAAACCTTCCGGAAGGGAGATGTGCACCGCGCAAAGCCTCCGGCAGATCTAATGCATTACAGACAGGATGTGTGTTATGTAGTCTACACCCCACCCCTCATATCTAGTTTCTACGACCCAAAGGTCCTCTACTGTTGTTATCGTCTACCGGTGCCAATGTAGGTGATGTTCTCTGCAAGGTCTGCACTAAAAATCCTTTTTATCACAGTTTCATGTCGCCAAGCAGACTAATGACCCAGAGCACAGTGTATAAACCTTCAAAGCTGGCCTTCAATATACTGGCCTGTTATTGAATGCATAAAAAAGAGTACTTAGCAAATAGGTACTTGGTTTATGTTTTATGACAATTCCCCCTTTTGATCTCTCCTAATGAGAGATCAACTAATCCCAGATTTCAGTCATTAACACGTCCCGCATGTGCTCCTCCGGGTCCCCAGCAAACAGAGGCATCATGGGCCCCTGACCTTCCGGCACTGGGTCCATGATGCCTCTGTTGATGAGACACACCACCAACGCTCTAATGGAGGGAACGCAACAATACACACATGTGACAGCGATAGCTAAGAATGTAGCAAGAGAAACCATAATAGACAAAACAAAACCTTTCCATTGCCCAAACACCAATGTCATCCACCCCTCTAAAGGATTGTCAATTCCAGAATGCTCATGCACTGCTTTGGATAATGTTTTGAGGCCTTTCATTTCCCTCATCATCTCATGTGTGTATTCAAGTCCTCAGTCTTCCTGAATTGAGTGTCACGTCGCCTTGGTGAAAGCCCTCCGCCACTTGGCTACGCCTAGAAATTCTGTCCATAAAAATTATGAACAGAATCGGTGACAAAGAGCAGCCCTGGTGGAGCCCATCACCCACCTGGAACGAGTCCGAATTACTGCCAGCTATACGGACCAAGCTCTTGCAACGGTTGTATAAGGACTGAATGGCCCGTAACAATAGGCCAGACACCCATTACTCCCGGAGCACCCCCCACAGGACCCCCCCAAGGGACACGGTCGAGTGCCTTCTCCAAGTCCACAAAACACATGTAGATTGGTTGGGCAAACTCCCATGCACTCTCAAGAATCCTTGAGAGGATGAAAAGCTGATCTAGTGTTCCACGACCAGGACGAAAACCGCATTGTTCCTCCTGTATCTGAGGTTCGACTGACAGAAGAACTCTCCTCTCCAGCACCCTGAACTAGACTTTCCCAGGGAGGCTGAGGAGTTATTCGAATCCATTTAAAATATTTTTAATCGATGTCAGGTTTGACTTTACATTCTAATCAAAAGATTAGAACAACAAAAGCTTACAGAATTTTTCTTGTAAGATAAAAATGCACAATATTAGAGAAAGAAAACAACAATTAGATTATCCACTAAGAACAGCACTTGGTGACAGTGGGGAAAAAACCTAACTTTTAACAGGAGGACATCACTAACAGAACCAGAGGATGAGAGTCTGAGAAGAGTAGAGAAAAGCTTCACTGGAAAATGACTAACTAATATTCTTTTCTCTCTATCTGTCAGTGCTGAACAGATTTCCTTGTGGTATTCCTCTCCTCTTTGCATCAAGAACGTTTCTGAAATAGATTCCGGCTATGGATCCATGGGAAGTGTTCAGTGCAAGGACTCCTCAGTGTCCTCTCCTCCAGACATGTAAGCTGTAACTAAGTTGTGGATGTGACATTCATGCATCAAGAGTTGCTTTTCATAAAGTTTCTGAACACAAACAGCATGACGTTGTTTAGTGTTCTTCTTATAAATCAGAAATCTGTGAATCAGAATCATAGTCACAAACTTCAGATTGGTAAAGTGTCACAAACAGAGACACTGAGAGGCAAAAATTACATTTATGTTTATTAAGGCTGCTAACAAACACAAATCAAAAGAGGATGCTCTGCTTATTAAAACAAACAAACAAAAAAAATGTTCATCAGCAATTCCAGGTCTAAAATCTAGCTTCCAGGTCTAAAATTGTCACCGGCGGGGTGCACCGGTGTGATGATGAGGTGGACCCAGAAGCAGACACGGTGTAGACAAAACTAAATTTCAAAAATATGAATAAACAAAGAAATGGCAAACAAGACTCAACTATGAACAACACTATGACTTTTTAAACTGTGACCATGATGAGGAATACATGGGGGTATGTAGGTAGACGACGTGACACTCAATTCAGGAAGACTGAGGACTTAAATACACTCTTGAGGTGATGAGGGAAATGAAAACACATGAGAAAACAGGTGACACTAATGAACACAGAGACATTACAGGGAAAAGTAACTCTAAGAACAATGAACAAAGAAACAAGACCTTCAAAATAATACAGGAAACATAACGAGACACAGACATGACTCAAACTTGACAACAAAAAAACCTTGGACATGAAACACGACAGATAAACACACGTAGACTCAACACGACGAACTAACACGGGAAACTTAACACAGGGATGAGACAAAAGGGAAGCTTGATAAACCATGAACTTAAACTGTAACCTGGGCATGACAGAATGTAACTAGATAAACTAAAATGAAACTAGACATAAATGAACAACAAAACATCAAGAAACTCAGAACACTGAGTCATACGACCCAGGACCATGACAGTACACCCTCCCCTAAGGGCCAACTCCCGAGGGCCGTAACCAAAATAAGGGAAAACCAGCCATGGGTGGGTGGAGGGGCCAGAAACAGACCCATTCCAGAAAACCTAAAATCCCAACTTGGAACCCCAGAGCAAAGACTGAACAAATGAGACCAAAAGAACATAACTCTGGGGCCAAGGCACAAAGTCCAAAACTCTGAGTTTCAGGAGGCCGGCCCGAAGGCTGGCAGCACAAGAGTACGTTATTACTCAGTTCGTAAGGTCGACCCGGAGGTCGACAGCTTAGCAGTCCATGACCATAAGGACCTGGCACCTGCCGTGCCGCACAAGGGGCTCCTCGGACCCTTCAGCTAACAAGGCATGATGCTGGACAGGCTCCTCTGACCCTCTGAGGTAACATATAAGTGCTTCCATAACCTCACTGAAATCTTCCATGGCATGCATTTTTAATATCTCTTTCCTATTGGGCTGATTATGAAAACAAAGAATCACCAGATTTTTTTAAACCTGTTTTCTGTTTCAGACAAAAATGAGATGCACATGTGAGGACATTCATTTTAAATTTCAATAGAAAAGTGGCAGTATAATGTATAAAAGTGGATATCAGGCCACTGCTACCATCATCAGTGCATCATCAGTGCAAAATTTAGTCTTTTGGTCTGGACAACCCAGGTCCTAAGAGGTTAAGTTTCTATTAACAAATTCAGAGATGCTGCTGTTGTTCATTTGATTGTTTTCAACATTGTATGCTAACCAACAGCAGTCACAGTTTAATATGTATTGTTCTATTTTGATGGAATAGAATAAATGTTATAAAATGAATGATTTTCTACTTCCCAATTTGTCTTCATTGAGTTGTCAGTCATATGGCAATAACTCAGACTGGAAGTAATCATAATGGCAAATAAATTTTCAGACGTTCAGAGGACAGAAGGAGACTGACAGGTGACTCTCTGTGATGTCAGCTGACAACAGAATGATTCAGTGCACTAACATGAGGATCAGAGTGTTTGCTGAGGAAATACACTGGTCCCTTAAGAGTTTCAACATGAAATAATTAAAAAACAAATATATGGTCCACTGTTTGTGTGACAAAGACAGAAATGTCTCTGTGTGCATGTGGAGAAATCTGCTGTTAAATCAGAACATCAACAGGTTTCAGGTGGCATTAAAACTCATGAAAACAACACTGCACTCACTCAGAGGTCAGAGATCATGTACAGTAACCACACTGACACCAAGAGGAGAAAAACAGCTGGCAGCAAAGGCAGGGAGGTGTCCTTTCCAGCTAAACAGAAGATGAATATAAAGATAATGAAGGTCACAGTTTGAATCAGTTACATTTCATTCAATACAGCGGTGTACTGACAGATCCAGGATCAGTCCAAATCATCAGCATTTTGATCCACATGTGGATTGAAGTGTATCTGTGAAAATGTTGGACTGTTCCTTTATCAGTGTGTAACAGTGTGTGTGTGTGTGAGAGAGCCATGTAATGTCCATGTGTGCATGCTGACTGTGCTGCTCTGACCCCTCCTCCTTTCAGGGTGGAGCCTGCTGGAGTCCGATGGTTGAGACCAGGTCTGAGGAAGTGTAAGTGTGTTTTTAATGGGATTCATGAAAACAAAGCAGCACACATTCAACCATCTTCATCATGTCAGGAGTCATCATCAAAGTGTCAATCAATGAACAGATGATGGATCAATAACTGCAGCTGGATTGTGTTTGTTCTCTCCATCAGATTCCTGTCAACTCACAATCGACACAAACACAGTGAACACAAAGCTCCAACTGTCTGACAACAACAGGAAGGTGACACGTGTGGAGGAGGTTCAGTCATATCCTGATCATCCAGACAGATTTGATATCCATGAACAGCTGCTATGTAGAAATGATCTGACTGGTCGCTGTTACTGGGAGGTCGAGTGGAAGGGACATGTTTATATATCAGTGAGTTACAGAAGAATCAGCAGGAAAGGAGACAGTTATGACTGTTTGTTTGGATACAACAAGCAGTCCTGGAGTATGTACTGCACTGATGATGGTCCTTGTTCTGTCTGGCACAATAACAGAGACACGCCTATCTCCTCCTCCTCCTCTTCCTCCTCCTCTTTCTCCTCCTCTGTCTCTAACAGAGCAGCAGTGTATGTGGACTGTCCTGCTGGCACTCTGTCCTTCTACAGAGTCTCCTCTGACACTCTGATCCACCTCCACACTATCAACACCACATTCACTGAACCTCTTTATCCTGGGTTTAGAGTCAGGTTTCCTCAATCCTCAGTGTCCCTGTGCTGAGTGTCAAGAGTGTCTCCTGTTAGAGAAACACTCTGACTGTTGAACAGTTCAGTCTGTACATGTCTGTCTCTTTCACTCACAAACACGTTTTCACATTCATGGATTCAATCAGTTGATGTTTGAAACTCTTCTAAATGATTCCTTGTAAACTTCTTCCTCTTCAGTCCTTTAAAGATGGAAGCTCCCATTATTCCAGGATCCACATGTTGTTTTCTGTCTTTTTCCACTCAAAGCTTCACAGTGAATATCAGTATGTTGTGTTTCTCTGAAGCTCCGTTCACAACCAGCTTCTCTGCATTTTCTGCATGTCTGAGCTCATTGAAATGAATCCAAATGTTTGATTTCTTTTTCTTAATGGGATGTTTCCATCATGGCTGAATAAGTGAACATCCAATAGTACATGGTGTATCAAATATTAAAGACATTCAGCGTCTCTCATGTTTCTGTTGTTACGTTCCCCTGAGGGGTCTAGGTGGTGAGGGGAAGTAACAAAAAGTGTCCGGGTCAGAAAAAGGAGTCAAGGAGGCAAAAGGGTTAAATTAAAGAGTTTTATTAAAGTAGCTCAACTAAAAGAGACGGACAAGCCGCTATCACCATTATTACTACAACATTACACCATCACCATAAGTGTTTACAAAATGTTGTATACTATCCAAAAGTTCTTTGCAATGTTACATTGAGAAACATTATCCTTAACATATTTGACCCGCATAAAGTACTATGGCCGTCACACTGTCATTTATAACTGTTTAAATAACTTGTGTCTTAAGTCATCCCATTATACAGAAAATAAAAAAGCTGCGTGGTTCACTTTTAGTGCGTAGTGCGCATGCGTCAACCAGCGTGCAGCCTGTTACAGTCGCTCCAGCCTTTTCTTTTAGTTTAGCTCTTTTTCTTACGTATTCTTTTTTTTTTTCCTGACTTGTATTTTCACCCGTTTATTATATTTTACTCAATCATGTGGATTGAAAGAGTTTTTCTTCTTCTGGTGGTCGTGGAACTGCTACTTTTATCAAGGAACAGGACCGCGGCACATCTCCTACACGCACGGACTGTTTACTCCAGAGATCAGCTGATCGCCCTGATGCCAGCTGGCTCACTGGCCAGGCCCGCAGAAGTACCAGCTGAAATTTGGAGGAAAACACATCGGGGATGCAGAGGTCAAGGACAGAAGAGAAAAAAGGAGACAGTGAGACAGCGGAGGCTCGAAGTGAGGAGGAGGTATAAACCGTGTCTGCCGTCTATCGTGATGGGAAATGTGCGGTCGTTATCAAATAAAATCGACGAGCTCGCAGCACTGGCACGGAGTCAGAGGGAATACCGAGAGTGTAGCCTGATGTGTTTCACCGAATCATGGATGCACCAGGATATTCCCGATGAGAATGCTTCAGTGGAAGGCTTCCACACTGTTCGGGCGGACAGGGACAGCATCGCTAGCGGTAAACGGAAAGGAGGTGGGCTTGCTGTTTTAGTTAACAACCGGTGGTGTCACCCTGCCAACATAACAATCAAGGAAAGGATTTGTTGCCCGGACATTGAACTGTGTGCTGTTGGACTCAGGCCGTATTATTTTCCCAGGGAATTCTCTTTTACGTCATCTTGGTGGCTGTTTATGTTCCTCCCTCTGCTAACCCCACAGCTGCATGTGACAATATCCACTCTGCCATAGCCCGGTTACAGACTCAGCACCCGAGTGCCTTTATTGTGATCTCGGGTGACTTCAACCATGTATCACTGGACAATACACTTCCAACATTCAGACAATATGTGGACTGTCTGACCAGGGGAGAGAAAATTCTAGACCTACTGTATGCTAATGTCAAGGATGCATACAGCTCCTCCTCCCTCCCCCCACTTGGTAGGTCAGATCATAATCTGATTCACCTCACCCCCCGCTATGTGCCAATTGTGAGGAGGGAACCTGTGACCACGAGGAGTGTTAGGAGGTGGTCAGAGGAGGCCTTAGCGGAACTACAGGGCTGTTTCGAGGTGACCGACTGGGAGACACTCTGTGAGCCTCACGCTGAGGACATCAATGGGCTTACTGAGTGTATCACAGACTACATAACTTTCTGCACCGACTCCATTGTTCCAACTCAGACTGTTCATTGTTACCCAAATAACAAGCCGTGGGTGACTAAGGACATCAAAGCCCTCGTCAACGACAAGAAGAGGGCTTTCAGAGGGGGCAATAAAGAGGAGGTGAGGAAGGTCCAGGTGTTACTAAAGGACAAGATCAGAGAGGCTAAGGACAATTACAGGAAGAAGCTGGAGTGGAAACTCCAGCAGAACAGCATGAGAGAGGTATGGAGGGGCATGAAGACCATCACTGGATTCAGGCCAACCAACAGCAGGGGAGCTGAGGGAGGTGAGGATAGAGCTAACGAGTTGAATCTGTTTTTCAATAGATTCGACACCACAGTGTCTGCTCACACCCCCACAACCTCACCTGTAGTCAGCCTGGAACCCAGAGCCACACCACTGTGCCAGCCTCTCTCTTCCCATAGCACTGTTGCCTCCTGTCGGATTCCTGACACCCCTCCCCCACCCATCACCTTCACTCAATACCAGGTGGAGATGCAAATGAGGAGACTTCACTCAGGCAAGTCTGCTGGACCGGATGGAGTGAGTCCCCGCGTCCTGAAGACCTGTGCCCCCCAGCTGTGTGGAGTCTTTCATAAACTGTTTATGCGGAGTCTGAGTCTGCAGAGGGTACCAGTGTTGTGGAAGACATCATGCCTCGTCCCTGTACCAAAGACGCCACGTCCCAGTGGCCCCCAGGATTACAGGCCCGTGGCACTGACCTCCCACATCATGAAGACCCTGGAAAGGCTCATCATGGACCAGCTGCGACCCATTGTCAGACCACATCTGGATCCCCTTCAATTTGCCTATCAGCCTCGTCTCGGAACAGAGGACGCCATCATCTACCTGCTTGATCGTGTCTACACCCACCTGGACCAGCCAGCGAGCACTGTGAGGGTCATGTTTTTTGACTTTTCCAGTGCTTTCAACACCATCAGGCCGACCCTGCTGGGTGATAAGTTAACAGGTGGATGCTTCTCTGGTGTCCTGGATTGTTGATTACCTGACAGGAAGACCACAATATGTACGTCTTCCACAGTGTGTGTCTGACAAGGTGATCAGCAACACAGGGGCACCACAGGGGACTGTCGTCTCCCCCTTCCTCTTCACCCTCTACACCACGGACTTCAGCCACTGCACAGAGACCTGCCATCTTCAGAAGTTTTCTGATGACTCAGCGGTGGTTGGATGCATCAGCAGGGATGATGAGATGGAGTACCGGGCTGTGGTCGACTCCTTTGTCAGGTGGTGTGAGCAGAATCACCTGCAGCTCAACGTGGCAAAGACCAAGGAACTGATCGTGGACTTCAGGAAGACAAGGAAACACTTGACCCCTGTTTCAATCCAGGGGGTCAGTGTTGACATTGTGGAGGACTATAAATACCTTGGAGTCCACATTGACAATAAACTGGACTGGGCTAAAAACACCAAAGCACTCTGCAGAAAGGGCCAGTGTCGTCTCTATTTTTTGAGGCGACTGAGGTCCTTCAACATCTGCCAGAAAATGCTCAGGATTTTCTACGAGTCTGTTGTGGCCAGTGCGATCCTCTATGCTGTTGCATGCTGGGGGAGCAGGCTGAGGGTCGCAGATGCCAACAGACTCAATAAACTGATCCGTAAGGCCAGTAATGTTGTTGGGATGGAGCTGGACTCCCTCAAGGTGGTGTCGGAGAGGCGGATGCTGTCCAAAATAAAGACAATGTTGGATAACACCTCCCACCCACTCCATGACATGCTGGTCAGTCACAGGAGCACGTTCAGTGAGAGACTGAGATTACCGAAAAGCACCACTGAACGTCACAGGAAATCATTCCTGCCTGTGGCCATCTCCCTGTATAATGCATCTGCTTAACATACTGGTTACTGCCACAACTACACGGTTCTTTCCCGCTATTTATTGTTGTGTGATTTATTATTGTGTGACTTATGTTTCTTTCCTGCTATTTATTATTGTGTGACTTATGTTTCTTTCCTGCTATTTATTATTGTGTGACTTATGTTTCTTTCCCGCTATTTATTATTGTGTGACTTATGTTTCTTTCCTGCTATTTATTATTGTGACTTATGTATATATATATATATATATTGTACTATTCTTAGTTAGCGTGTTGTCTGTTTTGTTAATGTTGGTGTATAATGGAGCACTGTAACAAAGAAATAATTTCCCCCAGGGATCAATGAAGTATTCTCATTCTGATTCTGATTTTACATCACAAAATGTTAGAAATATAAGCCATTCATAACAACCTGAAAGGTTGGGAGTTGAAAATGCAAACCAATGGAAGCAGAAGTAGAAGATTATAATGTCACAGAGCACACGGTGTCTATTACTGTGCAAACATTTATAAATAACAGCTTAATAAAGACGCTTCATTTCTTAAGAAATATGCATGTGGAGTGATCTTTATCAAAAGTAGAAGTCACATCTGTGACTAATCCATTGTACACCACAACTTTAAAAATCTATAGTGTGTGAGGCTGTGCAAATAAAGGGGGCCTTGTCCTTCTTGAACCTGCTGTTGTGTTGCTTTTTGAGTGTTTGAACCCAGTGTGTGACAAACCATCTGTTTGGGGTTGTGGATTTGACACCTCAGCATTGTTAAAGTGGGGAAACACACTTCCGGCTGAGCATAAGATTTCTGCTTACAACGTAGAATCTCAGTTCTAAATGAAATTCAAAATGTTTTTTGTAAGTGTGGCTAATGTATACTTTGACTTCTAAAGCACACACACACACACACACACACACACACACACAAGAACAACAACACAGAGAAAAAGAAGAGGGGGTAGTTTACTACGCATCATAAAAACACAATCATTCATCTTCCAACTGTATCTTTCTGAGTCCTTGTTTGTTTACTGAGCCGTACTTTGGGAGTCATACTGTTGTGATACTGGAGAGAAAAGGGTAAGGTGTGATAGACTAAACCGTTACACACAAAACTTCAAAAACCTAAAGAGTGTGTGAGACTGCTAGCTGTGTTGTCCAGCAATAAACTTATCTACAATGTGTTAGGAAAGAGTGAGTTGTACTGCTGTCCCATTAAGCAACGTTTTAACAAATTTCACTGCAAACTATAAAAGGAATCTGGGTTTAAATAGAACATAGTAGTGTTGGATTAGGTGTAGGAAACACTAGTATAAGGTGTCTATGAAACAAATCTCCTTCACCATTCACAATGACCAAAGTGAGGACTAAAGGCATTTCTCTCAGTCAACTGATTGTGTTTAGGGAAAAAGCAGCTAAATACACTGAGATTGCTCCACGTTGTTTGTGAGCTGTGGGTTTCGTCAAACTTGGAGTGAACAAAAACAGAAAAACAGTAAAAGATTCGGACATTGAAATTCTGGTTTATTTCATGAATACAATGAAACATTTTAGTCCACAGAGCAAAGTAGCATGCATGATAAATAGATACACATAACACAGACAGTGAGAAGTAAAACTCATTGTCATACCAGATGTTATATTCTGTAAACTTAAAATAAACCCCAGAAATTAGAGTTTAGTGTTTTAAGTCTTCTATTAAAAAACATGAGTCAACACTTCTTTCTCCTGGCAGCATTGCTGAAGTGACACTTTAACGACGCTTAAATTCACAGTCGTTATGATGATAAAACATATTCTCTCATTAACAAATGTCTGCACTGTCACTTGTCATGAAAATGTCCAGAGCCAGGGTTCAAGCTTCCTCTTCAATCACTGATCATTGTTAGAGCCCACAAAAGATTTTTCACATTATCCCCATAAACAACATGCGTTTATAGAAATCATTGTGACAGAAAGATTTAGATTCTTGTTTCACAATGTGCATGAACTTAAAATCTTTAGAGTTTCATAGTTATAAAGTATAGAAAAGATTTCATTTGTTCCAATGTATGAAATACACTTGTTGTAAAACAAAAAAAGTTGATTCAAAATGCATTAAAAAAAAGCTCCTGCCATCACCTTTCTCCTGTACACACACACACACACACACACACAGCATTATGCACACCCACTCACTCACACACACACACACACACACACACACAGGGAGAGAGAGAGAGATCATTAATACAAAAGATTGCAGCAGCTTTTGGATTTTCACTCTTTAATATGAACATAAAATTCATTCCAATTTTTTGCCTTTGCTTCAGTGAAGATGTGTCTTTAAATCTACGATACCTTTCCTGTTCAGAAAGTTTGCTGACATAGTAAAGAAGTGCTTAGGGAACTCAGTAAGTATGAACAACAATAGCTTAGGGACACTTTCTCAAATAAAGACGATTTCATCATCTGCAGTTCATGAAAAAAAAAGTGCCACGTTAAAAACAAATCAGCAGATCCGCAAATTATGGTTACAGACTCTTTTCAGCTTTAGAGGTAATTAAAGGCATGCATTAGAGTGCATTGGTGCACACTTGGGCATCTTTTATTTAACATGTTTATACCACTGTGAATTTTGCTATATAAATATGCTCAAGAGTCTAGAGTGTGACATCCAGCTAAAAATCGAAAATATATATTTTTAAATCAGTAACTTTGCAAATTTAGAGGAAATGTTTTTGGTCAACAAATGAGTCGCCTTTTAAACAGGGTTTGAATAATTAGCGCTGACAGACAGACATACATACATACCGTGTGAAAGGATGTCCTGGAGCAGAGAAGCACGCTGTACTGTTGCTTTTCTCTTATGCATAAGCAACGTCAGCATGTCAGAAACGCTCTGTGCGGGCAAAGCTGGTTCCGACGCTCGTCGAGGCATCAACTGGCCTTTCTGCCGGCTGGCTGGACCCTCAGCTTTCATGCTGGGATCTGCAGCACAACTTCGCACTGGCCACTGGGGCAAAACTGATTCTAAACTTTGAAGTACTAGTTTGGTTCTTCACTACTCGCAGAGAAGTAACAATTAAAGAAAGCGATCCAGCACGAAACACAATTCAAACTGCACAGTCGGTATTGTCCGCAACCGCGCTCAGTTTCACAAATAAACAAAATGCTTGCACCACCATAGACACAGGACGGAAAACTTCCCAGAAACTGACATTGTAATAAATTAATCACGCTAAAGTCCAAAAAACACGCTAAAGTTTTTTGGAAAGAGCCTTTATACATAGCATATGCCAAGCAGACTTAGTGCGAGATAAATAATATGTAGCCTTAAAATTTAACATCTAGAGCTTAAAGTTTTATCAGTTTTATCAACAGAGGACCCATGAATCGAGCAAAGCTGACAGGTCTGAAGAGCACGGTGCATGCTCTCATGTCACAAGTTGACCTACATTTTCCAGAAAGACAGAAAGACCACACAGTTAAAACCTGTAAAAATACTAAATTAAGAGTTTCGCACTATGTTTCACCAAGTTAAAAAACAAATCCAACAAAGCTGCTTCTACCAAAAGCATTTATCTTTCAGATCAGTGTCTAAAAAGCACCATTAAAAAAATGTGATCCTGCATTTACAAAAGTACCTCATTCATAGTGAAAACCAAAACGCACACAGCGTTTGATAAACAACATTAAAATAATGTATTGCACATCTATGTTTTAAAAATTACATCAAAATTCAATGCGTATTTTCTCTAAAAATTTACGGTCGAATACACAAACTAACGTGCGGGTGTCAGCCTCAAGGATAGAGTTTGCTGGCTTTTATAAACCTTTATGCCTCTTCCCCCACCCCAAAGCACAGACCTCAAATTCACCTTAACTATCCCCCTCCCAAAGGGCAGTTGTTAAAAACACACAAAATCTACCATTTCGGTTAGAGTGTGTACACTATTGCAAAAGTAACTCCTGTTTGTATATATTCACACTGAAAACAAAAATACGCGAGGGCTTTCCCAGACATTCTTTAAAACACAGATGTGCAACGCATTATTTAATTAGTGTTTATCAGCCGATGCGTTTTAGTTTTAATTATTTTAAATTTTAACTGAAAATTAATGCGAACTAACGGCGCTGTTCTGAGGTGAAAGGTTTTTTTTTGGGGGGGGGGGGGGGATGCAGTTATTTAATGAAAGGGATAAAAGTTTGGTCTCTCTCCACATCCTTATTCACCATTTCTTGAGATAAACAGCGTCTTAAAGTCTGAAACAGCCGACAATGAGTTGATAGAAACAATGCAACAAGGTTGGGGAGTCGCTTAACTAACTGTAGAAAATCTGCTTATAAAACACACTGCCGTTTCAGATCGATTGTCTGACAACAAAAGTCTTTCTATAGAATAAAAAGACAAAGTCATTCCTGTTTGTATAGATTTACCATGAAAAGCCAAAATGCCTACAGCGGCTGATGAACCTAATTAAAAAACACCCTGCTAGGAGAAGACAGAGCATGCGCAGTGGGACCGCATGGCCACAGGAAGTGCCCCTTTTCGGAAGAGTGAAAGCGCGTGCATGCGCGCGTGCCCGTACGTGCACAAGATGCCAGTTTTTAAGCTCGGCAAAGGGGGTGTGGGGGGCAATCCCCCCAGGCAAAAACCCCCACCCCTCCCCTGACCTCTGACCCCTCTTGTGCTGCCATGATTAGTGCCTCTGTGCTGTCTTTCAGTCCAGCTTTGTCCAGCCACTGGCAGGATTTCTGGATATCAGCCACCTCCTCTATCTGCCGGTGGTACATACCGTGCAGGGGCCTTTCCTTCCATGATGGTTCCTCGTCTCCCTCCTCTTTCTTGGGTTTCTACTGCCTGAGGTATTCACTGAGCACTTGGTCAGTTGGGGCCATCTTCCCAATGTATTCTTGGATGTTCGTTGTCTCATCCTGGACTGTGGTGCTGACACTCACCAGTCCCCGGCCCCCTTCCTTCTGCTTAGCGTACAGCCTCAGGGTGCTGGACTTGGGGTGAAACCCTCCATGCATGGTAGGGAGCTTTCTTGTCTTGATGTCAGTGGCTTCTATCTCCTCCTTTGGCCAGCCATTTACCCCAGCAGGGTACCTGATCACAGGTAGGGCGTAGGTGTTGATAGCCCGGATCTTGTTCTTACCGTTCAGCTGACTCCTCAGGACTTGCCTGACCCTCTGCAGGTACTTGGTGGTTGCAGCTTTCCTAGCGGCCTCTTCATGGTTCCCATTTGCCTACGGGATCCCCAGGTACTTGTAACTGTCCTCTATGTCTGTAATGTTGCCTTCTAGTAGTTCAATCCCCTCAGTTCTGACTACCTTCCCTCTCTTTGTTACCATCCGACCACACTTCTCCAGCCCGAATGACATCCCAATGTCATTGCTGTATAGCCTGGTAGTGTGAATCAGTGAATCGATGTCTCGTTCACTCTTGACATACAGCTTGATGTCATCCATGTACAGGAGGTGGCTGACAACCGCTCCGTTTCGTAGTCGGTATCCGTAGCCAGTCTTGTTAATGATCTCACTGAGAGGGTTCAGGCCTATGCAGAACAGCAGTGGGGACAGAGCATCTCCTTGGTAGATCCTGCACTTGATGGTGACTTGTGCTATGGGCTTGGAGTTGGCCTCTAGTGTTGTACGCCACATCCCCATTGAGTTCCTGATGAAGGCTCTCAGGGTCCTGTTGATGTTGTACAATTCTAGGCATTCCAGCTGGTGTTTTGCGCCTCTGGTATTCTTCCCAATCCCTTTCTGTGCCCCGCTCATGTATTGACCCATGTGCCTGTTCATCTTAGCCGATATGATGCCTGACAGGAGCTTCCATGTAGTACTGAGGCAGGTTATTGGTCGGTAGTTGGATGGGACCGGTCCCTTGTTGGGATCCTTGGGGATCAGGACCGTCCAAGCTTCGGTTAGGCATTCCGGGTGTCTCTCGTTAACTAGCAGCTGGTTCATTTGTGCTGCCAGACGCTCATGGAGTGCAGTCAGCTTCTTCAGCCAGTAGGCGTGAACCATGTCGGGCCCTGGTGCTGTCCAACTGTCCATACTGGAGACCATTTCTTGGATATCTGCCACTGTGATGGTTACTGGACCCTGTTAAGGGAGGTCGCTGTGGTCTGCCCTCAGATCCACTGGCCACTGGCGTCTGTTGGCCCGCTACTGCTGCTGCTGCTGGTGTCCTACATCCTCATCTCCACTGTGACCATTTCTACATCTGCCAACCAGAGCAAGCGTGAGAATGTGTCTCTCAATAAACTAAAAGAAAACAAAGAAAAACTTACAAGTGCACTAACGCGTGGTTTAGAAAAGACAGAAGACATCAAAAATGTTGGTCAAACTTGTCTAACATTAATCAAAGACATTGGGGATCTGATGAAAGGTTTGTCAGACGTTAGTTCTGATATATTTAAAGTTGCTCAGTCTATGGTTAATGTTGTGCCAGTAGTAGGTTCTGTTTTTTCCTTAATAATGACATTAGTGATAGTGATAGACAAACATGTTAATGACAGGTCATTACTGAAAGATATCAAGGAAGAATTTGACAGACTCGATGCTAAGCTTGACCAGTATCATATGGAACAGAAGTGGAACATCTGGGCAGCTGGTGTTTACCACAAGCCAGAGCTGGACATCAGGCTCGCCTGGACTGAATACAAAACACTGCTGGGCAGTCTCACAGAGGCAAAAAATGATGATGAAAAGAAAAAACACAAACAAAGCTTTATAGAAGACTACTCAAAATATGAGAAGGCTCCTCGGGAAATGGGAGAGTTACTGAAAAAACACAGGGAAGAGCTTCATTAATAACCTCGGGGACGAACTGGCCGAACATGTTAAATGTCACGAGAAAGAAATCTTAGAATATACGTTTCTCATTCTTACACTTATCATCAAGGGCAACATGATGAACGAATACTGCTACACACTGAAGGACATAGAGTCTAAAGCAAGACATGATGAGATGATGAACAATGTGTATGAAGTAATGGCAGCAATGTTTGATATCCAGAAACGATGCATTGCCAACAGTATGACTTATGTATTACAGGACGTGAAACCACTTATTGATAAATCTGAAAAACGTGATGTCTTAGCAAAGGAAGTCTGGTCTTTTCTGCAGGAGACATATAACGGGTATGACTGGATGGTTGTTGCATTCATAACCAAAAACTCAAACCATAAAATATTTAAAACCCTGAACAAACACGTGCTGACAGGATTTCATAATGTGTCAACACAGCGCATTACTGTGGCTGTAGCCAGACAGGTGAAAGGGACTCACAAGAATGCACAGGAAGTCAGCAAAGCCATTAAGAACTGTTTTCCTCAGAAAGTTCCGTGTTATAAGGTGGCAGAGACACTCAGCGCATGTACACAAGAGGTGAAAGGAATTCCAGTGTCTAAGACTTACACAGCAGTGCACGCCTATACTGATAAAGATAACCCTCACCAAAGCATTGAGGCACAGGAAGCTAACCCTCCTCCTAAAAAGCCTTCAGCTCAGACTCCTTACATTTGCACAGGGGACTGTGCAGATAGTGGAAAGTTTGTGGTTTTGATTAAAAGTGATAAAGAAATGACGGAAAAAGATCTGTGCTCCAAGATGAACTGTGGGGAACAAAAACCCAGAGGAACCTGTATTCCAATAGAAGACATGTTCCTCGCTATGTGTCAGTGTAATTATCCACACTATGGGCAGTACTGTGAGAATGACATAAATGATTATAGGAAAGAATTAGAGACAGAAGCAGCGACATACAGAAATATAATCATAGTGAAAGACTCGAGGGTGCAAAACAGGAAGTGAAGCAGCAGAAACAGACTTCATGAAGTGATGTGAGCTTGTTCTCTAAAATGACACTGAAACATTCAGTAAATCCTCTTTTTTTTTCAGACTCAAAGTATCTATGAAACCTAAAGCACGTTTTAAATGATCGCCTCCATATGTCAGTGATGTGCTGACCGTCACTGAGACTAAAGCTGGTTATAGAAAAGCACCACAGTGGGCTCTGATTGGTTTGAACCTCCTCTGAACAACCAAAGCCAGTGTCCGAGCTCACGTTCACTTCATGAGATGTTCTGTTGTTCGTGTTTCTGAGAGCAGCAGCTGATGATGTGTGAACCTCTGAATAACAATGAAACATCTGTGTGTTAAACTCACATGAATGAAATGGAGATAAAAATTTGTGTTCATGTGCCAAACTGAAAGACTGAAGATCATAAATCCTGAATTATACATGAAAGACATTTAGAGAGAAAGTGCACATCAGAGAGAGGCTGAAGCTCTGTGCACTGATGAATCAAACATCCTCGGCCTGCATCTCTTACAGCAACAGGAAGCTGAGTTTAAGGAGCTCAGTGAGGATCAGTGCAAAGAGCTGAGCACACAGCCTCTACGTGGAAACACCTCCAATAACAAGCACGATTCACTCCCTGATAACCTGCTCAGCACACACAGCGTGGTCTCATCTGCATACAGCTGCACCTGGAAACCAACCAGGAATAACACTGTTTCACACATCATCAGTTGCTAGCTAGATCTGAGCTGAAACGCAACCTGCTAAGAGAAGAGAGCCTCTTTCCACAGACAGGAGGGATTATATTTATTTAAAAATGTAAAAAAGTAGAAACAAAGACAATGAACCTCCAACAGAAACGACTGAAATAATGTGAGAATGATTTTGATTAAAGTCAGATATGATCTGTAATCATTAAGATGTTCTCCCCTTCACTGGATCACATGACCACCTGCTGTCTGTCCGTGTGATCTCATTGGAAAGAGTTGAAACCAATGAAATACTTCTGCTGTAAGCGTCTGCCCTGAATAAAGCTTCTGCTTCGCTGTCATACGTGTGTCTCTGGTTTGAATCTCACTTTACATCCTGTTACATCCTGTTAGTGTGTAGAGTCGCTCATTCTAAAACACACTAATATACACTTTCAGTGTAGTCTGTGCTGCCCCCTCCTGGCTGGGGGAGCAGAGATTTCTGAGGAAATCCTGATTTTTATTTTGGATCAAGGGACCCTTAAAAGTTCAGTTCACCTAAATCAGCTGTAGGTTACAGTGCATTAAAAACTCCCAAAACACCAACCTTCTGCTGACACGGTGCTTTCTGATTAAAGGTGCAGCCAATTCATTTGAACAATGAGCAGATGGAGGCGGAGCAACAGCATCCTAACTATTACAAAGAGTAAAACACTGAAACTAAAAAAAAAACGGAAGCCCTAACACACGGACCAGTACCTCCTCATTGACTCCCATCACCCTCTGGAACACATCCTGGGCCATCTGACCTCAGGAAATTACATAATAGGGTGGGGCTAGGTTTCACAATGAGCTCACCCGAAACCTTGGCTGATTGTGACCCACACCCACTTTCACACCTTGGCTCATGTGATTAAGTAGAGGATCATTAGGGCGTCCATTGTCCCCTCTCGGGTGGTTACTCCCACAGGGCTTAAATCTGGGACTCTCCACCATTTGACCCTAGAACTGAAGAAGCTTTTCGGATGAGAGGTGAAACGTCTTCAAGCAACTTAAAGACGTCCAGACGCTTTTCTTTCCAAGCTCCTTAGACCATTTCCTCTTCAGCTTACGAGTTATCTGCTTTAGGCTACGTGTTTGAGAATTATACCACAGAGTCAGGCAATTCTGATTTGAGGCCTTAGTTTTCACAGGAGCTACAGTATCCAGAGTCGTACGTAGTGAGGAGGTAAAATAATTTCTTTCATCAGCTGCTTGGGGTCTGGCTAGCTACGGGTGAATGAAGGGTGCGAAGCCGAGTCTCCAATTCAGTAATCCTGGCCTCCAGAGCTGCAAATATGCTACATTTGTTACAGGTATCATTACTGCTAAAGGAGGCCGAGGAGTAACTAAACATCTGACACAATGAGCAGGAAAGTGCAGGAGGGACAGGTGAAGTAGCCATGGTGCTAACGAGTCGGCTACGAGCTAAGCTAAGCTAGCGAAACAGTAAAGAGACAGTGAGTGAATACTTTGGCTATAAATTAGGTACTGAGTACACAGAAAGTGTGCTTCGGATGAAGCACGTGAAGATTACACTATGAAAAAAGAAAGTGTCTAACAGTTTTTAATTAAATTGCTAAGCAGATAAGCTACTCAGAAACACCACTGTGTTTGAGCAGGAACAGGAAGTGATACTCTACCGCAGAGCGAGCGAACACCAAGTGACAGCGCCACCAAGAGGCGCTGGCAGAGGTAGGAGGGTTCAGATGTTAATTGGATTTATTTGCTCTCTCTTCTGCTTAAAAATGTTTTCAATGTTAGTTATAATTCAGAATTGGCAACTGAAACAGGTATGACACATACGAACATCAGGAAATAAAAAACAATAAATATAACCTCAGTAAATGAAGTCAGTGTACAGCGGAGGTTATGGCAGCTGTGTACCGGGGCCTACACTTTGTTGGTGGTAATAACAGCTCAATTGCTTGAGAGGCGAGCAGGTCTATCCCACGCTTTGTCGTGAGACTGGGCTGGGCAGACATCTCCAAAATCATTGACGCACTTTTACAAAGAGGCTCTATCTTGACAAACCGACCAGATATCTGAAGATTAAACCACTACATTCTCGGCTAAAAAATATTAAAATGGTATTTGGTGAAACACAAACAGGGTTTCTGTTTGTTTCTACATACTGTTTGTTGATGTGCAGAAACACCGTCTAAAAACAATGGCCAACAGGCCAAAGCAATGGTTTTGACTCGATCAGCGTTAACCCGGCCCTCTGGGTTTGATGGGTGAAGTTGACAGATAAAATTATTTCATGGTGAGACCTGAAGGAGTCAACTGTCCCAAAATGAATTAATTAAATAGACCATTAAATAATTATTTAAATGTGGCATAATTAATTAAAATGTGAAAGAAATAAATAGGTAATTAAATGTGTCAATAATTATGAATTATTTCCCATTTTAATTAATTATTTCCAATTTTCATTAATTATTGCCAGATTTAATTATTTAATGGTCTATTTAATTAATTCATTGTGTCAGTCCTGGCATTCCATATGAATGTAGAGTTTATTAGACTACATCATGGTCACACAAATTTAGAGTGGCGCAAAGCAGCCTTCTTAGAATTGGCTGCCCACCTTGTTAGAAAGCAAGAGAATGGTATTAGCATTAGTGTCTAATGTTAACTGACCTCAGATTAGCATTAGCCTCTAACAGCGCTAACTAGAGCACTAAACCCTGCTAATGGCCCCAAAGAGCTGTCCCACAGTAACTTTACCCTGAGAACACTTCAAATAAAGCCTACAGTTAAACTGAGAGTGATTAATGTTTGGCAAAATATGCTTTGCTACTAATCATCTACAGCAGTAGAATTAGGATAGTGTCGTTAGCTTCCTGTTAGGTAGCAGTGAGGGATGGCACTATGGTCTGTCACAGAGAGAGAGCGAGAGAGAGGAGATTCAAACGTATCAGGTGATAATATTAAAATTACTCAGCTCCTTAACTGTCATTGGCTGTATCAGATGAGCTGTTGAGTTACCATGGTTACATGAGCTCAGAAAGCAGAGCTGTTGAATGGAGAGTTGTGTCAGTGAGGTTCATAAAGTGGGATCTTCATGTGGATCATGCAGACTTCAGATAGTTCCTGAAGTGCTGATTGGAATATGTGAACATAGGGAGACAGAGCTCTGTTTTTAGGTCATTACTAGTCAATTAATGTATTGATCCACAATACTGTTTGTAATAGAGTGAATTGTTGCCCCCCCAGTGGTAAAATACAGAGGTGCCTGTTACAGGGGTAGTTCTTGGTTGACCAACGTATAACAAAAAAAGGGTAGTTTGTGCACCGCTAAGAAAAACAACAAGTTAATGTGTGATGTCCTGCTGTTCAATAAAGCACGTATCCACGTCCTTCTGTTCTGATCTTTTCAAGACCCTAATCAAGAATATCGCAGTGTTTATACCACAGCGAAGTGTATGTAGTTAAGTCTTTGTATATATAAATATTCAATGATCAGTGTTAGCTGCCTTCTTCACATATTTAAGTTTGTATTAGCACAGTCAGAGATGCTGCTGTTGTTCATTTGATTATATTAACTTTGTATGCTAGCCAACAGCAGTCACAGGTTAATGTTTCTTGTTCAATTTTGATGGAATAAATATTGTAACATGAATGATTTTCTACTTCCCAGTTTGTCTTCATTGAGTTGTAAATAATGTGACAATAACTCAGACTGGTGGTAATCTTAATGACAAATGAATGTTCAGACTTTCAGAGGACAGAAGGAGACTGGCAGGTGACTCTCTGTGATGTCAGCTGACAACAGAATGATTCAGTGCACTAACATGAGGATCAGAGTGTTTGCTGAGGAAATACACTGGTCCCTTAAGAGTTTCAACATGAAATAATTAAAAAACAAATATATGGTCCACTGTTTGTGTGACAAAGACAGAAATGTCTCTGTGTGCATGTGGAGAAATCTGCTGTTAAATCAGAACATCAACAGGTTTCAGGTGGCATTAAAACTCATGAAAACAACACTGCACTCACTCAGAGGTCAGAGGTCATGTACAGTAACCACACTGACACCAAAAGGAGAAACATAGCTGGCAGCAAAGGCAGGGAGGTTTCCTTTCCAGCTAAACAGAAGAGGAATATAAAGATAATGAAGGTGACAGTTTGTCATGTTTCATTCAACACAGTGGTGTACAGACAGATCCAGGAACTGTTTTATCAGTGTGTAACAGTGTGTGTGTGAGAGCCATGTAATGTCCATGTGTGCATGCTGACTGTGCTGCTCTGACCCCTCCTCCTTTCAGGGTGGAGCCTGCTGGAGTCCGATGGTTGAGACCAGGTCTGAGGAAGTGTAAGTGTGTTTTTAATGGGATTCATGAAAACAAAGCAGCACACATTCAACCATCTTCATCATGTCAGGAGTCATCATCAAAGTGTCAATCAATGAACAGATGATGGATCAATAACTGCAGCTGGATTGTGTTTGTTCTCTCCATCAGATTCCTGTCAACTCACAATCGACACAAACACAGTACACACAAAGCTCCAACTGTCTGACAACAACAGGAAGGTGACACGTGTGGAGGAGGTTCAGTCATATCCTGATCATCCAGACAGATTTGATGTTTATCATCAGCTGCTGTGTAGAAATGGTCTGACTGGTCGCTGTTACTGGGAGGTCAAGTGGAGAGGAAACATTTATATATCATCAAGGAGGATCATCAAGGACTCCAGTCACCCCAGCCATAAACTGTTCAGACTACTTCCATCAGGAAGGAGGTTCTGCAGCATCCGGTCCCGTACCAGCAGACTGAGAGACAGCTTTTTCCACCAGGCCATCAGACTGCTGAACACTTCATAGGCACCCCACCCTCACTACTGGAACTTCAACATTATGCACTCCATACTGTACATCAATGCCACTGTTTTGCACATACCAACCTCTGTATATTTTATATATCTTATTTTATTGTCTACTTTATTTCATTTGTAAAACATGTATATACACACTATATACACACTCACACACACATACATGTAGAAAAACATATTTAGTACACACACTCAGTAATGTATACACCTTATATATTGTACATATATTTATTACTTCAGATTAGCCATTTTATATTTTGCTTGTTTTACGCTATTGTATTTTGCACAACTCTGTTGCTTGCGAAGCTCGCACACAAGAATTTCACTCACATGTACTGTACCAGTGTACCTGCACATGTGACGTGACAATAAAAGTGATTTGATTTGATATATCAGTGAGTTACAGAAGAATCAGATGGAAAGGAGGCAATGATGACTGTTGGTTTGGACACAATGATAAGTCCTGGAGTCTGTTCTGCTCTGATGATGGTCCTCATCATGTCTGGCACAATAACAGACGAACGTCCATCTCCTCCTCCTCCTCCTCCTCCTCCTCTGTCTCTAACAGAGCAGCAGTGTATGTGGACTGTCCTGCTGGCACTCTGTCCTTCTACAGAGTCTCCTCTGACACTCTGATCCACCTCCACACCTTCAACACTACATTCACTCAAACTCTTTATCCTGGGTTTTGGGTCTGGTCTCCTGGTTCCTCAGTTTCCCTGTGCTGAGTGGAGTGTGTGGAGATCCAGAAATTCTTTTATTGCTGCCATATAACCTGCATTATTATAATTGCATTAATAATATTCTTTACAGCATTATTTTATTAATAATATTTCTTACAGTATTGATATTGCATTGAAGTTGTTTATTGAAGATGTTCATTTAAGGATCTTTTTTATTATGTTAACTTTTATTACAGGTGCGGTCAGAAGTATTTCATACGCATTGCTTAGTATTTGTGCTTATTCAGAGTTCATGTTCGGTCTATTAAAGGTTTTAAGCTTGACTGGCGTGACTGTCCAGGCGATCCATGGTGTGGGAGACCAGAACATAGAAGGATAATTGCATACACGCTTACAAAACACACACACATATAATACATATAATCTAGGAACAGGCCTGAGGCCTTAACTCATTCAGCTTCTTGTTGCAACCATTTTGCAACCATTTGGCATTTTGGTCTGCTTGGAAACAGATAACCCTAGGCAGCGGTGCGGGATCTCAGAGCGTCGCGGATGGTTTGATCCACCCACGGCTTCTGGTTGGGAAACGTTCTGATAGTCTTTTTCTCAACCGTATCATCCGCTAGTTTCCCAATGAATCCCACAACCGCTTCCGTAAACACGTTGACGTCATCATCGGAGCTGTTTCTGAACATGTCCCAGTCTGCGTCATCGAGAGCTTCCTGTAACGCGGCCACTGATTGGTCCGTCCTGCATGCAACCTTCCTCTGAACCGGAACTTCCTGTTTCAGCCTTTGTTTATATTTTGGCATGAGGAAGATGGCGGCGTGAACGGATTTGCCAAACGGAGGGCAAGATTGTGCCTTGTAGCCATAGTGTAGACCGTAGTGTAACAGTGGTCCAGTGTCCTTTCACCCCTGTTGGGGCAGGTGATATTTTGATGAAAGTTCGGCGCTGCGCGTTTGAGGTTGGCACTATTAAAGTCCCCCGTCACAATAAGCGCGGTGTCCTGGTGTTGTGTCTGGTGCTGTGTGAGTGCCTCATGCAGCTCACATAAGGCAGTGATCATGTCCGCTTGTGGTGGAATATAAACAGCACTTATAATGACCGATGTAAACTCCCGAGGTAGATAAAAAGGACGACACATGATGGACAGTAGTTCCAGATATGGTGTGCAACGCTCGCACTGTTGCACCAATTGTTGTTCACCATTAAACACACGCCACCTCCACTTGACTTCCCCGAGTCCCGTGTCCTGTCCATGCGGTGAACCGAGAAGAACTCGGCCAGCTGGATGGCGTGGTCCGGCACCACTGGGTTCAGCCATGTCTCGGTGAAGCAGAGGAGATTGCAGTCCCGAATGTCTCTCTGGAACTTTATCCTGGCCCTGAGGTCATCAAGCTTGTTCTCCAGTGACTGGACGTTGGCGAGCAGGATGCTAGGCAGAGGTGTGCGGTGTGCACGAGCTCTCACCCTGTTCCTGACGCCGGCTCGTTTCCCTCGAGGCCGCCGCTTCGCGTCGCGTCCTTTGTTCTCCCTCAGGATTTCACTCGGCCAGCTCAAATCCAGAGTTAAAAACTTCAAATTGTGAGTACATTGTATACCAATAGAAACAAGAGTGTCTCTGTCATACCTAATTTACTCAATGGTGATGATTTTGCCGATTTAAAAATGCTGAAAACTAACTTAAAAAACAAAAACAAAGAAAAGGTGGTCAGAGCAGTTGTGACGGCAGCCGACCTCACCGGCGCCATCTTCACATCTTCACATGTCTGTGTGATGTGTGGTGTGAAGGCTGCTGGTTAAACTGGGACTCACTGTTTAAAGCACTGAGTGCTCATAGAGAGATGCTCCATGAGTCCCAGTACAGACTACAAACATGGTGGAAACTTAGCTTTGATATCCACACACTCTGCACGTCTGTGAGTAACTGTGATGAAGATGTGCAGAGATCTGTGTCCAAACAGGAGAAAGACTGTAAAGACTCTGTGCTTCTAACAGCCTCTGTTAACATATGTGAGGCTGTTTGTTGTTGTTGCCATGGAGCTTTTCACTGTTTGGGTCAGCAGGTCATGTGATCAGGTTTGTTCTGCTGGACGATGGTTCAGTGTCAGGGTTTGTTTGCATTCATCAATAAATATCTAAATAAATCAAAGACTCCATGTTTGTTCTTTCATCATGTGACCTCTGCTCATCCATCTCTGTGTGTATCAGGATACATTTAGTTCATAATACACAGAAAAATCAGAGTTATTACCTGTAATAAATGTGAAAGTAAAGATTCCTGCAGTGATAACCAGGCAGGACTGAAACACATCCAAGCTGTCACCACGGTAACAGCACCGTCCATCAGACTCTGATGGCACAAACACATCATGATTCAAACATGAAGACAAACATGGAGCTCCTGATCCTCCTGCATGAGAACAAGCTGACATGAGCGCTGTGTCTGAGAGTGTCTCCCTGTCACAGTGACAAGAACACAGCTGCTGCTCACAGTCATTAAACTGACCTGAGGTCAGCTGCTAGCACGTCTCTGTGCTCCTTACATATGAACCATGTGACCTCACATCAGTGCTGTGGATGACTGTAGTCATAGAAGAGTAGAGCTGTAGCAGGTGGTGTGAGGAGGAGGAGGAGGTGGTGTATTCTAGTTAACGCAGTACTGAAACACTCCAGCAGAGGGCGCTGTTAAGTCCTTATTGTAACACAGTTACTGTGTGCAGTTATACTTCAAACATAATCTGCACTTATTTCCATCAGACATGCTGTCAGTAAATGATTGTTTCTATTGATTCTACTTCCTGTTGACTAGTTTGATGACAGTGATACAATCACAGCTGATTGTGTGATGATGTCACTGTTACATTCAGTGTGTGTGACATCATGTTAGTGCAGCTGATAACAGCCTGGTTCTGTTAGAAACACATGAACGTGTCCATAGATCAGTGTGTGTTTAACATGAGAGCTTCAGCCCTGCTGATGTGTTCAATAAAGACATGCAGGAAAACTGATGAGACTCTGAAATAACTCTTTATATTTATAATGTAACTCTGCATCAAAAGAACAACAAAGGATCCCAGACAGCTTTATGTGAACAAAGACCATGTTTCTGTGTTTCTAACAGTTTGACATTATTAGGAAACAGACTGCAGTGAACAGGATTTATAAAGAGCTTATATATAAAGATATGACAGCTGTTTGTTGATCACTCTGTGTTTGGACCTGATCAGTCCAGCTGTTTACTTGAAATATGTTCATTTACCTGTGACGTTATATTTATGTTCTTGTCTCTGTTGAAAAACACATTTTAATGTCCCTCAGATTTTTCTCCCAGATGAATAAATCTAAAAATGACACAAACTGACTGCAGCTACTTTTTGTCCTTTCTGTCAGAAACCTTCATGTGACTCATGAGAGACACGTTTCAGCTGTTTGTGACAGATCAGAGGCCAACAAGTCATTTCTAACACTTTCCATCATTGTTTAGCACAAACACATGTTGACACAGCAGCGGGGCCGCAGTGAGAGTCAGAGCCAGGAGATAAAAACTCCTGTTTGACCACAGCCTCACTTTGTTCCTGCAAACACTTCCTGTTGTTGACTGGGTGGAGTCAGGAAGCCAGCGAGGCCCTGCAGGACTGAGACTGCAGACTGGGACGTGCTCTGTGATGGAGATCAACAGCATCACTGACTGTTTCTGTGAGGACACCATCATCCCAGCAGGGCTGTTTCCCAACAACAAGCCTGGACCATCAGAGACCTGAAGCTGCTGCTGAATGAAAGAAGAGGATCTTCAGGTCTGGAACAAGGACGAGCTGAGAGTGTTAATAACGTTACTAATGTTCAGCTACACTTTACTAGGTCACATCTGTGACACACGTCACTTAAATAAAGAAGGAAATATTGGCTCTGTTTTATCTGCTGGGCCCAAAAGTGACTCCCCGTATTTAAACTGCTATGAAGAACTTGTTGGTCTATAATATGTGAAACATGTGTCAAATGTCTCCATCATGAAAGATATCAGGTCATCTTGAGCCACAAAAACATTCCTATCATGAGGTAGAAGCTGGAATCAGTTTGTTGCAGACGTTTATATATCCCATATTTATCCAGTTAAAGTCACATTGAAATTCAAAAATGTCTTTTCAAGAGTCGTCTGTCCAAGAGGAGCAGAAACAAATATAACAACAGTTATTTAAGCTGTTTTAAAGGCCACAAAGGAGCAGATTGGTTATAATGCAGCTGCTTCACAGGAATAAAGATGAAACACTGGTTTTATTTCATGTGTAACACCTTTCAATCATGTGTTGACTAAAGTCTATTGACCAGTATAAGTAAAGACATCACACACACACACACATGGAAACACTGAAACCTGTTTTTGGTGCAGCAGCGGTCCCAGCTGCTGGCCTTTATCTAGACTGGGTCGGCTGCTTATCTCAATATAATCAATGTTTAAAGTTCTCAGTGTTTCTGTGTTGCTTCGTATAGGATCTCCCAGCATCATCACTGTGCTGTCCAATCATTGTGTGCTAGGTTACCCTTATAGTGCGATGTGTGTTTGCACAAAGAGAAGCATGTGTGTCAAATATAAGCACAGAACAGAAAAAGCTGCCAGTTTCTTCTATTTAGAGTCAAGTTAGTGTTTTGTGTCTTTGTTTGAGGCCTAATGTCAAGCAGAGGTGTGTGTAACTGGACTGCTCTGTTATATGTGTGAAATGTGTGCTTCAGCATCATCTTCGTCACTGCTGATTCCTTTGTGTCATCATGTGTTGAGAAGAGAGAACAGTTATAACGGAGGAGCAACAGGAAGCCCTGAAATCTGCATCAACAAGGAAGTGTTGGCTCACCAGTGATCCCAGCAGAGCCACTGGTTTGGCTCCAGTTGTTCTAGATTCAATGATGTTGTTGCTACAGATACATGTTAGCATCTTTATTGTAGTAAAGTCTTGTAATGTGAAGCTAGAAACAAGGCAGGAAACAGCTCCATGATCTGATCTTAATGATGTTGTTTTTATTTCTGTCTTTCAGAACTGGATTGAAACTATCAAAGGTCTAAAAACAGCCTCAACCCTCCCAAAGACAAACTTTACACACGTCATCTTTCAGCTACAATCTTTGTTGCAGGGATCTTCTGCCAAACAAGGCTGAGAGAAGATTTCTTCCAGCTGTCATGTTGATGCTGTTTCAATCTTTGGGCAAACACACTCATATATTAGGGCTGATATCAGGGCTGCACAAGTTCTTTGTGATCATGAATAATAGAAGTGTGCCTGTTGAAGATCATGTTTCTACATGATTATATGTCCTGTTATTGTTCTGTATTATATTCAGCTTTCAGCATCCTTTCCCAGCCCCTGTTACACCATCCATACAAAGCCAATCTGACTGTGAGCCAATGTGTTTGATAGTTTGTGTTGGATCAATAGATTTGACAGACTTGGTTCTCATCCAGAGGGAAACAGTCCAAATTCAGATCTAATGAAATGATGGAGGCTGTTTCCTACCACGGTGCTAATGTGTGACTAACAAGGCTCATGGTCTCCAGCAGACAAGCGCCTGGAATGAGGTGAGCTGAGTGTTGCTTTGGTGGGTCTGTGCCCACGTCATGCATCAGGATTCATATTGGCAATAGTTCATATCTCTGTTCTTTAGCCTTCATCACAAAGCTGTGAAGGAAAAACAAACATCTAACAGGATTTGATGGATGCAAAGTCCACTGAGCTCTTTGTCATGTACAAACTTGTCCAACCAACAAGAGCACAGATGAAAAACACAGTGACACTTAAAGGATTTTGCCATATATGAGCATAGATTACTTTCATATAGATTTGCAATGCAGGCTTTTGGTGAGCCGCTGGGTTGTGTCTAATAATCATCTCAGCATTTTCCAATAGAATAGCTCTTTATTAGCTCTTCATTTATTGTTATTGGACATGAAACAAGGAAGCTGTGTTTCTCATTGGATGTTAGTTTCATGTTCATCAGGATCATTTTCTAAAGAGCTGATATTTAGACCATTTACTGCACTGGCTGCACATTCTGTCTACATTTCTCTGTATGTGCTGTGTTTGTCTTTCATATTTCTCCATATTGACACAAACAGTGAACAGCAGTAGATCTACTCTTCATCTGTTTTAGGCCCAGTGAAAGATCTGAAGCAGAAATGGTGTCATTAGGAGAAGAAGAACGGCGAGGAGGCAGCAGCTCTTAAAGATGAAACACAGCAACTTAGCCCTGAGCTCAGAGAGCTTCACATGAAAAAGCTCCTCAAGCAGATCATGTCAGAGGTTTGTCATCAACAGGAGGAACTGTTCATATCATAGAATGAAGGATGCTTGTCAGCTGGATGAAGAAGGTTATTTAATGGCAAACGTTCACATTGAAGTCAAATTGTTGTGGTGTTGAACAGATTCATGGACTGATTGTCTCCAGAATGTTAGAAGAGCTTCAATGAATCATTAGAAACAACTTACAGCTGCACAGTTGTGTCAAACACATCTTTGTGTCATTTTTGTGTTTCTACATGTGACACACGTCTAAAACATGCACACAATTTGAAGACAAACAGGGATCATTTGTTCCCACAGCCAGATGCTGAGAGCCATTTCCTTGTAGTCCTGTGTCTATATATATGTAGCATTAGATGTTATTGGAATGATTGTCAGCTTTGATAGTTTCATGTATGTTTAGCTGGATGGCTGTTTGATCCTCCACATGTTTAAAGGTGTCCAGTCCTGAGACACTGGGGGTGGAAACAGCTGTGATGTCATTGGACTGTCACAAAGACAGAAGTGCATGAAGTGAGCAGCCAAGGAGCCGCTGATGTTTTGGATTCAACAGCATTTGAAAGGTTGACACAGACACATTTGCACATAGAAAGCTGAATTTGTCATATGCCACAGTGAACTCACTGTTCAGTGTTTTTCAGGAAGCTTCTTAACTGCCTCTGCTGCCAAACAAGCAGCTGATGTCCTTGAGAAGAAGCTGAAGAAGTCTTCAACAACAAATACAGGAAGTGGACTTTCAAATACTAGATTCACTTTAGACTCACACAAGAAATGACTCAACTAGCTGTGTTTGATTGACTCCTTTGACTCTATGAAAGCTCAGTGTGTGTCTGTACACAGACTGTTGTGTTGGACTATTATTCAGTTGTTTTCAAATGTCTGCATCTCAGTGTAGATGAGGCTGGGGGTCATGGGAGGCCACCATAGCAGTCTCTTCAACATCATGACATCATCATAAATGCTGCTGGACTGTCTGATGGGCTGACGGTGAAAAAGCCGTCGGGAAGGAAACAGAAGACATTTCAGAGGCTGCAGCAGATTTCTTTGATTTGGGGCCTTTTTCAGCTTTATTGGACAGAGCAGTGAAGATAAGTGACAGCAAAGCAGAGGGAGAGAGAAAGGGGGCGTGGTCAGAATCAAAGCCAGGCCAGCTGCTCTCCACCTCGTGGCACATGGTCACCTGCTCATCCTAGTGAGCTCCACCAGCAGCCCTTTCACACAGTTTACACTGTCAAACACTGTGTGTGGACCTCAGCTAACAATAGGCTCCATTTAAGTCTGGACTACATGCTTTTATATTGAGGCAGATTTTTACCTGTTTTTATTCCATCAGCAGCTCAACATCATGAGCAGCTTTGACATAAAGACATCAAACTCAAGCTGACTTTAAACTGGATCTACTTTTAATACAGGGGCTCAAAAACAACATCTTTATTATATATCAGGACAGAAAGTCATTTCATCTCAAATGGAAAACAGCTTTATTTGGAATAATCAGCACTATCAACTGGTTTGGGATCTCCACCAGTTTCATGTCTTTCCAGCTTCTCCAACAAAGTTCCTGTAAAATCAGCATCTTTATTGGTTTGATAGTGATTGATTATTCAGTCCCAATCTGCTGTCATCTAAAGAACAAAATGATGTTTCTATGAGTCAAAAAGCTCCAGATGTTGTTCACAAAGAAAACAAAGATTAGGAAGTTAAACACAAAGTGTTTGGAGCCAAAATGTTCCCAAGCTGCTCTTTTTGAAATGGCAGAGGTACAGTGGTGTCTAACAGCACACTGTGGAAGGCAAACATGTTCTTGTTGGATGAAACTTCATGAATCCTTTGTAGATTTGAGCTTTTGGAGCCTTTCTTTTCTCTTCAGGTGTACAGAGGCTGAGGAGGCAGGTGAAGCAGGTGGAGCTGTTGTAATGCTGGCAGAGGGTGTGTCTTAGTAACTCTGTGAGGTAGAACTGGATCCAACATTGTGGATGTGTTGATGTTGGAGCCATTAAGATTCTCTGCACACTGTAGGATTTCCCTTTGATTCACTGCGGGGGCATTTTGGAGTCTGTCAATGAAACTCTTCATATTTGTGTTTGACACCAGTTTATAGAAACAGACAAATGTGTCATGCTTTTGTTCGGCCTCCACAAATATACACATTTGTTCATTGGTTGGACTTTTTGGAAGGAGACACATTGAAAACCATGTAAATAAGATCTTGTTGTTTCCTGTGGATCCGACACAGAGAGTGGACTTCAGACAGAAAGCGTGGAAGAGATTTTAGAGGCCGTGTGTGGCAACAGGAAGTTTCTGTATGTTTGCTGATCTTCCATGTGGAAAACAACACGTGATGTTTGTGAAGTTCTACAATGATCATTGTTCTGACAGCATTTTGAGTGGGAACAGTTCAAACTGGGAGTAGTGGGAGTTATTTACTGATTGAAACAAGCTGAATGTTTCTGTGCACGATGAAGATCAGCAGCTCAGCTGATCAATGAATTGACATCTATCAGTCATTTCATGAGATGAAGTCATCAGCAGACATTTGTTCTAACTGTGTGATGTCAGAACGTCAGGGCTCTGCTTTAGTCACTACTTGATGATCATTGGCTCATTGTTGAATCACGTGGCCCAGTCTGACCTCTGACCCTTTGCTGCAGGTCTTCTGTGTTATCTCCACTTTCATGTCTGATCTTCTGCTGTATCGTCCAAAATAAACATCTGAATCATTTCCAACACTTCAGCAGATCTTTAGTTTGGGCAGCACAGTACAAAATAACACATATTGTACTATACTGCCCACTTCCTGATCTTATTGGATCTGTGTGTGAGGTTGGTGAAGGAAACACATGTTTACTGAGTGAATCGCTGCCATTAGGAACTAGTTTTTATATCACAGCCTAGAAATCACACAGGACCATTTCTGCAAGTGAAAAGTCCTAATTGGAGGAAAATCATTGTGTAGTTTGTGCGACTGTTGTTTGTAAATGAAGAATTGTCCCAACTACATGTGCTGCTGACCTTTGACCTTTTCTTTAGGTGCACAGAGGAGTCTGTGGAAACATCCTGAGGCAGTGCTACAGATGTCTTCAAATAAAGTGGTGTATTATCCATGTTTTCTATGGATCACATCAATATCCTGATCTAACAAGCCCCCTTTTTGTGGATTTTAGAGCCTCTGACTTTTGCTGCGTCTGCGTCTCATTTCAAGCACAAGAGCAAGAAGTGGATGAAGAAATGGGGCGAGTGGGGTCAGTGTGGTGCATGTCAGCTGTGCACATGCTTTCACAAAGAACATGTGTATTCATTGGCAGCATTAAGGTGCACTTTAGTCTTCATAATAATAAAGTATTGTGACTTTATTATTGTGAATCCTCACAGTCATGTTGCAGCTCTGCTTTGCTTTAAGAAAATGTTCTACCAGGATGTTACTTTCCTAAACGTGTTCTCCAAATGTTCCCAAAGACTTTGTTCTAAGTAGTTCTACATGATGAAACATTCACACTAAGTTTAGGAAGGACACACAAACACCATCTGTCCTTTCATCATGTGTACAAACGTGTTCAGATGTCAAATGTACCGTGAATGGATGCAAATGTGGATCGTTCCAATAAAATGAGACAGTTTTGTAAGTGGATCCCAGTTTGAAGTTCATTGAAACCTATAAGAACATGTTATTCAAACCAACTTTATCCAACAGGAAGAAGCATCAGGGGAACAGGAAACATTCAAACATGTTTACTGTAAGAACTGCACAAAGGAAGGAAACACAATCCTACACACGAGCACTTTAAAATGGACATTTAGCTTTTCAAACATCAGGGAGTGCTGCAATAACAACACTGTGCCCATTCTGATCAGACGGAAAGATTTATAGAGATTTATCCATGTGCTGGAAAAGGATTTGATATCAACATATATGCAGATTAGTAGGAGCATTTTCTTCATATTGATTTAGAGTTCAGTACTAGGAATATGTAGAATTAACATCTGTGTACATGACGAGTGATGAAAACCTTCAAAGGACGTCAGAATTGGTGTCTCTATCTGTGACTGTCCCAGAGGAACCTACCTGAGGGATTATTAAAGATCTGTCTATCTAGAAAGACTTGCATTGATTCACAGTGTACAATTCTTTCTAATCTATTAACATCTTCCTCCAAATCCTGTTTCTGCTGCATCAGAAGGGCTCAAACCTCCTGCTGTTGTCTGCTGGACCATCAATTCTACTTTATGATGATCTTCAAAGATAAAAACGTGAGTTTATTTGTGAACTCTGTGAAATGATGTTTAGTTTGAACCAATCCTGTGTCAGCTGCAGCCACATCATTGCCACGCATACAAATGGCTGCGTTCCTGTTTAGACCTGCTGGCTGTCAATGGGCTTCATTCCATTTCAGACTGCCGGTGGTCGCTGTGATCTAAACTCAACATGGCTCCTGTGTTAGAAGAGCCTCTGATTTTAAATTTGCACATTGAATAGTTTCTTTGCAACACTATGGAGCTACCAGCCCAGTATATGTAGCCCACAGTAGATGGAGTTATCAAGCTGCACTGACAAACATCAGGACTCATGTGATCCCTACATGTGGACCTTTCACACATGGATCCAAGTGCAGATTCAACTCTGCATTACATTTGACTTCAGCTGTTACACACTTTCATTTTCTAGCTGTGTCACTTCCTGCTTTTTGGATCAGAGAGTTTATCCATGTCCACAAATGTTTGGCTGCATGTTTGTATCATCTATATTTTCCAGTCTTCATACAGCCGATATTTCATGTGGACTCCAATCTGCCACCTGCCATCACGTTTTCAGGGTTCATTCAGTGTTGAAATGTAGGACAAACAGCAGCACATGTTCTCTAAATGTTTGCAGTCATTTTAAATGAAGCTGATACTACATGAGACATTTTGCACATTTATTGTCTTTGAACAGAGAATAATAAAGCCATCAAACATATACAGGCTGTGCAAATACAAACTTCTGTGGTGCATTTGATGACCTGCAGAGGAGAACAAGTCGGGCTTTTCAGCCCTAACACAACCTCTTTGTTCTCAATACTACAAAACCTTCAAAGGCTGATATGCAAGTTTGCATGAATCACCAACACAGTTGTGTTTGTTTCTAGTATAGTTATAAATAAGCTGATCAAATATCTGCTGACTGATTAGATCCAGTATCTATTACAGATGACCTGGATATCACAGCATGTTGTTAATCCGTCATATCAAACTAAACAGTGTTGCTGGTGTAAATATCCTCCAATAAAGTCAGATGAGGGCTGCTGTTGCCAGGTAACGATGATGTCACACTGGATCTTCTGATCTTTAGCATCGTAGCGCTCGGAGTCTGATGTTGGCTCATGTGTTGTCAGACACCAACATGACGTTCTACTAGTCAAGGCCTCACCTTAACCCACTGATGCTGATCACACAGACCCACTAATAGAACTGTTTGATCAGGTTTATGCAGCGTCACCATTAATGTCACATTTAATCACATTTACATTACAAGCCCACTACAACCATTATCAACATGTTAAATTACATTATACATCTGCACTGATTTAAAGCACCATTAGCCTTCAGCTATTCCAAAATGCTGCAGCAAGAGTCCTGACAGGGACTAGAAAGAGAGAGCAGATTTCTCCTGTTTTGGCTTCCCTTCATTGGCTTCCTGTTAAATCCAGAATTGAATTCAAAATCCTGCTCCTCACATACAAGGTCTTAAATAATCAGGCCCCATCTTATCTTAATGACCTTGTAGTACCATATCACCCTATTAGAGCACTTCGCTCTCACACTGCAGGCCTACTTGTTGTTCCTAGAGTATTTAAAAGTAGAATGGGAGGCAGAGCCTTCAGTTTTCAGGCCCCTCTTCTGTGGAACCAGCTTCCAGTTTGGATTCAGGAGACAGACACTATCTCTACTTTCAAGATTAGGCTTCAAACTTTCCTTTTTGCTAAAGCATATAGTTAGGGCTGGACCAGGTGACCCTGAATCCTCCCTTAGTTATGCTGCAATAGACGTAGGCTGCCGGGGATTCCCATGATGCATTGAGTTTTTCCTTTCCAGTCACCTTTCTCACTCACTATGTGTTAATAGACCTCTCTGCATCGAATCATATCTGTTATTAATCTCTGTCTCTCTTCCACAGCATGTCTTTATCCTGTCTTCCTTCTCTCACCCCGACCGGTCGCAGCAGATGGCCCCGCCCCTCCCTGAGCCTGGTTCTGCTGGAGGTTTCTTCCTGTTAAAAGGGAGTTTTTCCTTCCCACTGTCACCAAAGTGCTTGCTCATAGGGGGTCATATGATTGTTGGGTTTTTCTCTGTACCTATGAAGCGCCTTGAGGCGACTTTTGTTGTGATTTGGCGCTATATAAATAAAATTGAAATATTTTAACATGATTCATTTTTAACACCTTAACAGTTCATTCCTCAAATCAAACAAGATATTTGACCCTCAAGAAATGTACCAACAAATAATTTTGCAATAAAATATTTTTCAGCTTTTCCAAGTGAAATCAAACAAGTGTATTTAACAGTGAAACCAGAGTGGAAGCTGCTCATATAGAGTCCAACCCAGGCTCAAGTAAGTTGAGCAGAGCAGCATCATCAAAGTGTCGGCTCTTTGAACGCGGTGCAAGAACGCCATCTGCAGGACAAAACTAGTTTTTCTCCTCGTCAACGTCAAGATGACGTCATCGTGCAGCAAAACATGCAGATCAGGTGACATGACTGTCTGAGAGGCGGAGTTAAACTGTGGCAGGTAAGCATGAGGAGGAGGAGCAACAACATGACGCTGGAACATCATCATTGCATTATACAGTTTCCTCTCTAACTGGATGCAGCTGTGAACAGGAACAGCTGTGGAACTGAGTGTCATCTATGGATGAATGCAGGTCAGTGTGTTGCTGGTGATGAATCACAGCGTCCATCTCACGTTGGAGTCACAGCTTTTCTTCAGCTGCTCTGCTCTTCAAATGTAAGACATCCACGGCTCTCCTTTTCAGCTCTTTTGGAATATCACCTTCTTCTGTCTGAGAAATATTCATGAAACAAACCTGACAAAACAAAAACAGCAGCAGTAACAGTAAATTGTACTTATAAACTCACAGAAAACCCACATTTGAACTCTACCTACTTGTTCATCAAGGCATAAGTACAAGTGCAAGGAGACGTCACAGACATGTGGAAACTGTCCTTGTGATGTGAAGACGGTGGACTGTGGAGGCCACTGCAGACTGTTGGACTCCAACCAACTGCGGCTTGAATCACTGAATTTACACCAAGCACTGCAGATATATTTTAAGACTTCTATGTTTTATAAATAGTGAAAAAAAATGCTTTGTGTTGTCGATAGAGACACATTAAAGCAAAATTTGCTAGATGACAATGAACACAGTTAAATCAGTCCAATAAGTGTGGAGTCCTTCCTTCAGAATGTGTCTGCGTAGGTTCTCAGTCATCCAGGTTATGGTAGTCTAAGAAGCAACCACAACCTCCCTGCACAACATTTTGCAAAGTGAAATTTGTTTATTGTCCCATCAACAGTTCACCTGCAGAATCTTCTTTGCAGGAGTGCGATACAAATATCTTTACTGTGAGGAAGAGACGCAGAAAATACAACGTTTCCCTCTCTGTGACAATGAAAACGTGCTTGTTAATATCAAAAGGCACATCATCATTATAATGGCCATAATGAATATAAATAACAGCTATAAAACAAGTACCAGGAGATTTTCTTTGAGATTGAGCAGAGCGATCCTTCTTCCTTGATTCATTTCCTGCTCACAGAGCTGAGCTCTGACTTCCTGGTCAAAGTCTCTCAGCGTTGACTGGAAAATCAAATCGAACTTGGCCTCAGCAGGCTGGTGACCTCCTCTTTGTCCCATCTCTGAAGGAGCTGCACTTCTATAACAGAAATATGTAGACCTAGATCTGATGACTTCCTCCTCCCAAGACCTGTTTTCTATGAGCCTGGGCCACATAACCCAAAGCACAATCAGGCCAGATATGGCATGCAGTCACATAAACAGTGGCATCTATGCCAGGCCTGGCCTGTATCTGGATCACATAGGTCTTATGGAAGTCAGCCAGCAGTGCCGGCTTGATACCAGATCCGGACCTGTTTGCTATGTGGGAGTTTGTCTGATAAACACCAAACAGTGTTTTATAAACAGGCAATGTTGTTCTTGTGCCATATAGTAAAAGAAGATACTGACATGTATATGTGAGGACAGCACACACACAGTCCAGGCTGATGTTCTTGTCCTGGCATCTTTTCACCAGCTCACTGATGACATACACTGGATCTGCTCACCTGTTTTAAAATAAAGATCATGTCAATGGTTTCAAGTCGATAAGAGAAATAATATTTTTGGGACACAGCGCTGCGGCTCATGAATTGGTCGTAACAACCTACTGAGCCTGCTAGCAGGTGCAGGAGGGCCAATCTGAGCCACAGTTATGGGGCTGATAACTGTGTCACGATCGGCTGAGGCAGACTGTGCGGAGGTGTGTGTGTGTTGGACCCAGGTATGGACACAGGCACAGAGACAGAAATATCTATAACAAAAGGTGAGCCTATATTATGGCTGATACAGGGCAACATAAAGCAGAAAGGGCAGTGGCGAAACTAAACTAGAACCTTGTGCACAGTGCAATACATGATAACTTCAACATGAACTGCACAACAATCCTGAAAACACTTAACCTGACATGACACGAGGGATGTCACACAGACTACGAGACATGCCAGACGGTGGCCCGTTTCCATCCAACAGGAAAACAGATGTGAGGGCAGCATCAGTGAGAGTCACAGGGCGTCACACACTGATCCATCCTCCTCGTCTTCCACCTTCTGCTGGCCCTGAGGCTGCTTTTGTTGTGATTTGGCGCTATATAAATAAAATTGAATTGAATTGAATTAAAGCAGCTGGACTGATGCTCGTGGACATCCATGGAGGAAGAAGCTGCTCTGACACAGATCCACATCTATTCTTTCATTTGAGACACCAAGCTAACAGATGTGATACTGGAAAGTCCACTGGTCCTTAAACATGTGGTTGTGTGGCTGTGGAGAAGGATGAAGGAGTCTGACCTGAGCCAGTGTTTGACATGAACACATCAGCACTGCTATCAGTGAGCCTAACGACAGCCGTTAGCATCATTTCAGTGTTTCATCATTTACAAACACTTCCTGTCACTGTGGTGGTTACAGTGACATCATGCAGTTTGTGTTCTGACCTCCAGAGGGCGACAAATCAGCACAGACAGAGAGCTCCATTCAAACTTTGCTGCCATCAGTAATAATTCTTCAAATATAATCATCAGTGTTTGAGCAGTTATGATATCAGGGACAATCTAGACATGTGTGACAATACTGAACATGTCACATGACTCACCTTAAACATCATGTGATCCACTCTCAGTCTGCACTTTCATTCATGACTTCAACAGGTTGAAATGAGCTTTGAAGAAACATTCAGTGAAATAAATCTTTCATGGATTCATGTGAGCAGCAGATGAACTTTGTACCAACAACATCTTCAATAACAGAGTCTGAATGAAGCTCAGGTGTTGATGCTGCTCCCTGATTGGACGGTTGGTTTCAGCTCTGCTCTCAGTCTTTACTGCACAGGTGAAGGTAGAAAGTGTGACTGGATCTATAGATTGGAAACAGAGAAACATGCTGAACATTTGAAGCTTTGCACAGAAATGTTCATGTTACAAATACAGCTGATCTGGGATCAGTGTGTCTCTTATCTTCAATCTGTCACCAGTTAAGCACACAGACGGTAATCTTTTGGTTCATCCTCAGCGCTCAATGAAACTGGGACAGTTTTATAGCTAATAAAATCATACTAAACTTAAAACTATGAGCAGAAAGTGATCAGTCATCAGTGATGGGACTCTGTTCTCCCCTTTAACTGGAAACAGCCAGCATGAGCAGATAAAACCTGTTTGTTCCAATGAAGTCAACATTCAGATTTTACTGAAGTGGAAAAAACAATAATGTTTATGTTTAAATAATGTTTAAATGTTTCATTTTTAAATGACATTACAGTGTTTAACTTAAAATTAATTAAAAATACTTCATTACAGAACGTAACACTTTAGCTATTTAATTAATGTTGATATAAATTCATCTATATGTGCAATCAAAAACATGAAGGGATTATCTAAATGCATTTTAAGATTAATTTGTATTAGTCAGCAGAGCCAAATTCAGAACAACAGCTTCAAATAACAAGAAGCAAACCTTCATTCAGGCTAAAACAGTCTTTTTTTTTTTTGCCATCAGAATTATTGTCTAAAGAAAGAAGCAGTCAGAGCAACTCTCTGCCGAGGCAGCTAATTCTCTTTACTTTCACCAGAATACTCTTATATTTTGGATGTATTCTTTGGCTTTACAATACTGTCTTTGAAGAAATAACACATTTTGTGGCCAATGTCATATTTAGAATCTGTATTATTATTTCCTAATGAAAATGCAAACAAAGGCAGTAGAATTTTAAGCATAGTTTTAAATATGAAAAAGCATTTTATGAAAGTTTGACCTTATTTGACCTTAAGGAAGAGGTCAAAGGTCCACAGTAATGTGACTGTCTTAATAACCTGTGTGTGGCAGTCAGAGTGAAGACCAAAAGTGCAGGACTCAGACACAAAGCTGGAATTACTAACACAATGGTTTAAACAAGGCAGGAACTACAGACTTACTAACTAGTAAGTTAGAAAAGCTACTGTGAAAGCTCGTGTCACAGTAGCTTTCACAGTAGTTTGCTGCTACCTTTCAGGCTGCGTTCACACTGCAGGCGAAAGCGCATCAAATCCGATTTTTTTTACCCTATGTGACCCATATCTGATCATGGTGTGACAGTGTGAACGGCACAAATCCAATATTTTCAAATCTGATCTGGGTCACTTTCTCTTTTGAAGCAGCGCTCCTCTAAAACAGCAATAAGGATCATTATTAGGTTATTTACATTATTATGTAAATAACAAATTAACTTAAAGCAAAAATTGGGAAACATAAAGTCTGAAGTCTTTATATTAAATGGTAAATGGTCTGTATTTGTATAGCGCTTTACTTGTCCCTAAGGACCCCAAAGTGCTTTACACATCCAGTCATTCACCCATTCACACACTGGTGATGCTACATACATAAGGCCATCAGTCAAACAATACTGTTGCTCTGGGTCTAAACAGAGCGCGTTGTGTGTGCTTTAGCTGAAATTAGGCTACGTTCACACTGCAGGTCTTGATGCTCAATTCCGATTTTTCAATCAAATCCGATTTTTTTGTCTGCTTGTTCACACTACAAATAAAATGCGACAGCAAACGCGCTCTAGTGTGAACGCTCAAAGCGGCCCGCATGCACAAAAGAAGACGTCCTTCAGTCAAAGCTGACACTATCAATAACAGTGTAAAAAACTAGCAGACCTTCCACTCCACAATTAAAAACAGTAAGACTCCATAGTGTCAGGATAAAGCAACATTAAATATTGGATCAGCTGTTTGAAATAATTTCATTTTGTATAAATACACACCTGATATAACAGATAAAACATTAAAACCTGCTTAAAACGCACACATAGAGGAGACGTGCAAAACCACCATATATAATTTTCTCTTGACTCATTTTAAAGATTAAAGAGTGCACAGGGCGAACTACTATGTACAGCTTCTTATTAATGGCAATGATCTGAAAATTATCCTTTCAAGTGAATCTATTAATTCTGCTCATTATTCCATTAATCATTCCTACATTCTTCCTACATCCATTCTCATTCCATACGGAGTATTTTGCCTGACAGTTCAAGCTGCACCTTTTTAGTCTCATGCTGAGTCTGGTGCAGGTATTGCACTCAGCTTCAGCTCCTCTCTTTATGGCTGCTCTCTGTTTATACCAACTTTATTGTCTGGTTGGCTTTCTGACTCTGGTTTTGACTGCACACCATGCAGCCAATCACATGCAAAGACAGGGACCATATCATGCAGGCCAGGCACGCAGAGAGACGGGGGTTTAAAAGCTGGTGTGTTGGGAAAAAGTGACGAAGCAAAAATGTCAAATGAGCAGCATTTCAATGATAGACTGCAAAGCTGAGTGCAGAACTGATCAAAGGGATAAACCTGATTTCATTTTCCTTTGTTCCAAACTTGTCCAGCCTTAGACCTCATGTGTTCTCCCTGGTAGTAGTTAACGCATTAAAATAACCTTTTTATGAAAACACTGAAGAAAATGTTGCTTTCTTGAAAAAGATGATGTACATGTGAAAATAAAGTTATACAAAGTGTTTTTGAATGGCAGAGATGTGTGCGCGTACCACAGAGCCATGGCTCACTGAGTGTCTAAATGAGTCTCAGCGGCCTGAACGCTTGAAGTCGTTAATAATTCTTAACTTGTTGGATCTGCTGCTCACCACAAACCAGCACAAGCATGAATTTGGTCTTTAAATGTGTTTTTATAAGTGTTACAGCTTCTCCTAGTAATAAAAACCTCCTTTATTTCCATTCATGCTACGCAAAGTTGTCAAGCAAATAACAGTTAAATAACAGAAAAGTTTGTTTTTCCACTTTTTGCTACAGAAATTTCTGGATTTTACTACAGTTTAAAAAGCAAAAGGAAAAAACTGCAGTCTGGGCAATGAGCTGTCAGGGCTTTTTTCTATATTTGTACACCTTTATTTCTTACGATTTAAGTACAAAGAGCCGTGCCGACAGATTTCTGTCACAGCAGCTTTTTCATTATCATGTAGAAAAACAGTTAAATATGTCACACTGACAGAAAGCAGCCCTGGCATTTTTGGTCTAGGTGGCTGATCATGATCGCTCCAAAAATATATCAAAAATAAAATACCATAGTGTGAAAAAGTGTCACACTTAAATGTTTCAGACCATCACATCTAAATATTACACAACAACACAAGTAAACACAGAATGCACTTTGTAAATGTTTATTATTAAGATAAATGAACTGTTGTGTGTCACAGACCAGAAGCTCCTCCAAAGCCAGACTTCATGCCAGCATCCTAAGAAATTCAGCAACAAATGAATTGAGATCAGTGTGGACAGGGTTATAAAGCTACGGGACTCCACCAAACCACAGTGAGAGCCATTATCCACAGATGGAAACCTTCCTCGGAGCGGCCGGCATCCAAAAGGTCCAAAACAGAACAACAAAGAGCTGCACGACCCACTCGCCTCAGTTAAGGTTCATCACAAGGGATAAGTAACAAAGTACAAATACTCTGTACTCTACTGAACTAAAGTAGAATTTTCAGGTATCTGTGCTTTACTGGAGTACTTTTTACTGTTCCTCATTACATTCTGAAACAAATATCTGACATTTTGTTGTTACTTTTGGTTTAAGACATTTGCAGGGGGTCATTGTTTCTGTCACTCTGAGCGTACCGTCCTCTTTGAAATAATCACCAGGGGATGTCACAGAACTTTACTATGGCACACATAGATGACGTGTGCCATAGTAAAGGGTCCAAGTGGGCCGCTGTGTGGTTTTGGTTTTTTGGCACAGCTCTGCAACGACTGCAGGTGTCCATAAGTTATGGCTGCAGTACTTCAGCATCTAACGAGCCCTACAGAAGACGATCAAGCATAAAGGGAGTAACATGTTGTGGCAGGTATTTTCAAATGCAACGTTTCTATCAGCTCAACAAACATCAGCAAACACACAAACTGTTTTTGTGCAGTTTGTCTCACAGTGTGTTGCAGCTAAAGGTCCAGTTGCTGTATTTCACAGGGACACACAGGGAAAAGAGTTGGAGATAACTTCACGCAGAGATGGAGAAAGAATACAGGACAGGAAGAGGAGAGCTTATATTTAAAGGTAAGGACGGCTCAGTGGGATATAAACTGAAAGCTTACATGGAAGTCTTCACGTTCTCATATTGCTGCAAAGCAAACTAACTGTGTTATTTAAAGAGCACATGAAAGTCCTCTGCAGGTCAGTGCAGGATAATCAGGTTAGTTTACAGTAAAGAACTGTGTGACAGTGGCTGTGGTGCTCGTGGTTACATCAAGTGTAACAGAGATGAACATGAATTTCAGCTGGTGATGCTTACATGTAGAAAAAAGACGGTGGAAACTGTCAGTGTTGAGGGTGGAAATCAGCCAGGACAGCTCATCAAATACCTGCTTACATCTTGTTGATTTCAGTTTCTACAAAGAGCCACTGCAGCTGATTTTAGGATTCCCCACCTGCTAAATCACACTGTGAGATGGAAACCCTGCTGAGCAAAAGAAACAAAGGCTGCTCTCTGTTCTGCCAGAAAACATCTCGATGATCCCGAGACTTCTGGGAAAATACTCTGTGGCCTGTTGAAGTGTCTCTGCTGCTCGTCTGCAGAGTGACGAGTGTCTCAGCCTTCCACACAGTTAGCCTTTTCTCTTCATTTTGATTGTATCATGGATCTGTTGTTTGATCTCTCCTGGTTTATTTCTCACAGATCTCACTCGCTACAGTGACTACAATAAAAACATCCTGTTTGTGGAACAGCACATCTGATCACTCTGCACTGCACGCTCAACACAAATCTCACCGCCAGTAAGGACCTCAGTCACAAAGAGAAAACCTCAACACATAATATACACAACACATAAATCCCAGCTGTCATAATGTGCACCAAATGAACACTGTTTGTTCTCAGTCCTTGCAGCGCTTTCTGTCACCTAGAGCCAGTTAATGTGAGACCAGCCCTAAAGCTCCCTGATCTTTGAAAATGAATCCACTGTGTGAACAAATGTCATTGTCTCTAAGCCCCACAGATACAATCACAGTCTAACTGTGTCCAAATAATCCAGCACATATACAGCAGTTAAGAGACAGAGGGGTCAGTGAGCAGGGACCTTTAACAATGAGAAACTTTATCTTTTGCCAGAATCACACTCTTACTTTTCTGTCTTCATGTATCTTAAGTGAAAGTAAAGCTAATTAGAGCTTAATGGCATGAAAGTGGAAAGTGCTAAAAATGCAGAATTATCCTTTGAAGTGAATCTAAATATTTTCCTTCCTGTGTCTAAAAGAAGCTTCCTCTCCTCTCTCTGTTTATACCAACTCTACTCTCTGACTGGCTTTTGGAGACTCAGATTTGAAGCCAAACAGAAAAATCGATGTTGTTTTCACTGAATGTTTTCTAACAGTAAATATTTTTCTAACATTTGTTTCCAGTTTCCGTCCTTCCATGTGTTAATCTGAACTGGAACCAAATGAAGCAGAGTGTAATCACCTCCTACGAGCCCTCCTGTCTCAGTGGAAGCTGCAGTATAATATACCGACTCTTTGTGATTTACAATGTGAGCTCTTCATGGTGGCCTAAACAAACTGTGTGCATGCTCTTGTTGTTAAAGGGAATCCTCCTGCAAAGCCACAAGTCAGCTGTTTCCTGCTCGTCCAAAGTGAACAGTCGTGAAAAGATCAATTCATAAAGAAGTGAAGCAGCAGCATCAGTCATGGACGCACAGGTGTTTTTGCAGTCTGTTTTGTGGCACCACCAGCCTGGAGTGACTGGAGCTCCACTGGATCATCACCAGTAGGAAGAACAAAAACAACCACGTGGAACATTTTTGTAGCATTGCTGCACCAGCACACACTGGACGTGATCTGGGAATGCATTTCCTTGCAACATGTACTCAGATATTTATGCAATACTTATGTAAGAATGCTGTTTGTTGACTTCAGATCAGGTAAAGTTCTTCCCTCCAAGCTGATCACCAAACGTGTGGATCTTAGACTCAACAACTCCATCTGTACCTGGATCGTGGACTTTCTGACTAACAGACCTCAGCATGTTAGGTCAGACCATAACTGCTCTACCACCATCACACTCACACTGGCACTCCACAGGGCTGTGTGCTGAGCCCGTTCCTCTATGACTGCAGACCTCGGTATGCATCCAACTCCATCATCAAGTCTGCAGATGACACCACGGTGACTGTCTCATCAGTGACAACGATGAGTCTGCTACAGGGAAGAATAAAGCACCTACCTGTGTGGTGCTGACAATAACCTGCTCCTGAATACCAGCAAAACCAAAGAGCTCACTGTGGACTTCAGGAGAGAGGAGACAGACACCCATGTCCCCATCTGCATAAATGGCACAGCTGTTGAACGGGTCTCCAGCTTCAAGTTCTTGGTGATCCACATCTCTGAGAATCTGTCCTGGTCAACTAACACCTCCAGCCTGGTCAAGAAGGCCCATCAGCTCCTCTCTTTCTTGAGGACACTGAAGAAGAACCACCTGTCTGCTGACATACTGGATAACTTCCACCGCTGTACGATAGAGAGCATCCTGAACAACTGTGTCACAGTCTGGTGTGGGAACTGCTCTGTTGGTGACCACAAGGAACTGCAGCGGGTGGTGAAAACCGCCCAACACATCACAGGGACTCCACTTCCTGCCACTGAGGATGTCCACAAGAAGAGACGTCTATGCCCAGTATGCATCATTCTCAGGGACTCCTCTCATCCTGCCAAGAAACTCCTCCAGCTCCTCCTCCCCTCCAGGAGGCGCTACAGGAGCCTTCAGACTAAAACCAGCAGGTTTAGGAGCAGCTTCTTCCTCACAGCTGAACTCAGCCTCCTGCTGAACCTTTCCATCCACACTCACTGAACCCTTCTACACTCCTCCTCCCAGTGACCATGGTCATTATCAACATTCACCACATGCTCACACTGGTTACTGCTGTAGTTTTAGGACACTGACAGAGTCTCTGTTATAGTGCCTACACTGGTCACTAGTCTGTTCAGAGAGCTACACTTCCACTGCTCTAGATATATTCATAGCTCTGTAGATCTGTTTACCTCACACTGATACATCTGTACATATGTAGCACATCTGTATATTTGTTCATAGTACACCTGTAAATCTGCCCATCTGTACAGCAATATAAAACATCTGTATGCTATACATTTGTTCAGCTGTATGTTTGGTCTCTCTGTTCATGACTATTTCACCACTTATACTACCCTTATCTGTACAGACCAGTACATGTTGCTCTCTACTGAACTTACTGTATATAATCTGCTCTTATTGCACTTACTGATTAGATGCAAACTGTATTTTGTAACCCTGTATTTAGACATGTATGACAGTAAAGTTGAATTCTAAATGCTAAACATTTAAACAAAAGCAGCTACAGGAGAAGTTTTTAGAAGTGATTTTAGAGGCCAGTAAAGAGAGCATGGAGGCAGATGGAGGACGCCACGTCCACTGAATCTACCGTTTCCACCTCATCCTTCCAGTGCTCTACTAAACTCCCTGCTCTCTCTACCACAGCTGCCTTTGAACTTGCTTGGGACAGGTCACATGACACAGGGGTGTGCTCTGATGTCAGCAGGCAGGTCAGTGGAGCCCTCTGGTGATGGATATATGCCAGTGAAACAGGAGGAGGCCTGAGAACAGACAGCAGGCGTAACTAGCAGGACAAAGTTTCATGTAGTACTTGAAGGAGTCATCACAGCCAATCAGCTCTCAGGAAAATAGAACATCACATAAATATTTATCTTCTTTGATTTTGATCAATGTATTTCCTTTGATATGTTTTCTGTCAACACTTCTGCCTGATTAGAAGCTCATAGGCAGTTCCTGTCACGCTACACTAAAATACTGTAAAGGCTGCCCTCTCTGCCCTCCCACTAGCTGACCTGACTGACACAAACTGTGCTGAGATACCCTACATGGACTGAGCTTCTTGGCCACACACATATAGATTTGCTTGGCTGTAGAAATCCTTCCATGAAGCTCCCAGCGCACATTTTTGATGCTTCTGTCTGTGGCAGAGGAGGTTTGGAGCTCTGCAGAGTCTTGGTGACTTTTACTGACTATGCAGCCCTACCCACATGTATGATTTAGATTTATACTTATGTGGCAGCCACTCACTGACAAACTTATTTTAAATGATGTCATGTAACAAGTTATTTTCCATGAAAAGTAAAAGTGGTGAAATTCTCAAAATGAGACGTGCATTTTGTTGTTTTGTGTGTGTGTTTGTCTGTGTGAAGTTTCCATGTGTATTGTTACGAAATAAATATATATTCTTAATGCTTATTTTCTGTTTATTTTGTTTTAATGAGGCCAGACTGGGAGAACGCCAGTTTGAGCACAATGTCACAGAGTACTGACAGGAAACTGCATGCTGCTGCAGAGAACAGGAGGTTTTAGTGCAGAGCTGCACAGGCGTATAAAATACAGGAAACCAGACAAAAAGTAAACTGTGTGTCGGTGTGACGCAGTGCAGAAATATATATGCAGCTGGCAAAGAATTCAGACCTGAGCTTGTGTGTTCGTGTGGCGGGTCTCCATTTCTGCAAATGTAAAAATAAAGATCATTTTTTGAGTCCAGTCTTTCTCTGTCACCAAAGAAATTCAAAAGAGTGGAATTTAATAGTATCTGAAAAGCACAAAACACTGCAAAGACCTCAAGACATTTTTTCTTTTGCTTTGTATGTAAACAAAAATTCCCACCAAGGCTTTTCAGTGTGAAATTTAGTGTGTAGAGAAAATACCTGTGCCAGGTTGTCTCCATCTAGTGGTGAACATGGCCTTACCACTACATCAGGTGAGTTTCTCTGTGCACAGTAACACAACAACAACACAAACTGTTTAAAAATGATGCAGGCAGATCAATGTTAGAGATTCAGTAAGAACGGAGGTTTATCATAATCCTTCAAATATGCAGGGCGTCACACTAACACTGTTGCATCGCTCTGTTATTATCAATTAGATTCAAAACGTGTCCAGTTTAATGTCTGAAACTAAACTGGCATTAAAGTTTCAATGAACTAAAGTGGTCCCTCTGAGTCAGCACCCAGAAAGCTCGTCTCTCTGAACAATGTGGCCATAAATACGAGCGCTGCTGGGATCTTAAAACACTGGAGCTAAATCCAGACTTTGGAGGTTTCACTCAGTAACAGCACCTTTCTAATATTATTGACTGTATGTTATAGTCACATTTATATGAAATGTCAAACGTTATACGTTAGCTAAAGGTTGACGTCACAGAATTATACTGAACAACAATGCAATTTGAGTTCTTGTTTGTTCTTTATATTTGATTTATTGTACGCAGCGGGACTAAAAGGAAAAATAGTAAAAATATGAATGAATCTCTGCTCTTACAGCTTTTATTGTGCTGTGATGTCTCCTATGAAACTGTCCTCTTGCTCGTCTTTTGGATGCTCACCTCTTCTTCACCTTCCACCAAACTGCTGCACTCTTGTTCTCTGCTCTCGCCTCCTGTTCTGTTACAATTAGAAAGCAGTCAGCATGTGCCAAACAAATCTATCATGTTTGATATGATGATGAGGTTTTTAACATCTTATTTATGCACTTATTTAACACTGTATCGATCAATTAGTAAACAAATATCAGACTGTAGAAAAGCCAATAATAATGCACTGAGCACGTTCATGCCATAAGAGCTAAATGTTCATCAAAGAAAATCCTGAATGGCTGATACAGGACAGGCCAACATTTAATGCAGCCACAGATGGACATCAGTCAGCTTTCTGCACTTTCCACCTGATCACATCTGTCCTCAAAGTCATGTCACTTCCTCTGTGGTTCATTTATCTTTACTTTTACATTTGCAGTGACAATAACTTTAGTGACATAGTGCACACATTATGGACTGCTGGCTTATCTTGGTTTATTTAAGTTAGTATTTTTAAAGGTGCACTCAGTCATTTTTAGGTTATTTGATAGAAAACAAGGATCTTGTTCTCATAAACAAACATAGAATGACACAATGACACATTGTTAAACGTGTCACTGGTCACTGCTTAATCTCCTCATTATTTAAGCATTACTTAAGGATGTCATTTATAAATACACATATACATTCTTAGAACCACTCCTGAGCCTGATCTCCTTACTCCCAGGAGCTTTTCTGAGTTATCATTGTTCCAGAGGAGGAGGGTAATCCACTACTTCTTTCATTTCACCTGAGTTCACCTGTGGGAAAGCACAGCGCCCAATCCCCTGAATATTTCTTTGAATTCAGGAGGACTTGGGAAATAATGTTGAGTAATTAGTGACTGACTGACTAAAGCTAATGAACCAGAGAAATTGTAAACTCTTAAACATCCAGGGATGTCTGGACTTATGTCTGCACCTTCACACTCCAGACATGAAGGATCATACCTGCTTCACCTCCAGTGTTGTGACAAAAAGTCATCGTCTGACAAAAACTGATTTCCAGTGTCTTTACTTATGTTGGTAAACAGACTTTAGTGAGCATGATTTACAAAAGGGTATATAACAAATTTAATAATTACCTATTTCTTCAAGTATATTTATAACTCTGTGTTATATTAAAACCAACCCAGTCCTTTTGGGAAACTTAAAATATGTTTAGAGAACTATTATTATATTAGTTGCAGTTTCTGCTCTTTAAAAAAGTCATTTTAATGTCAAATGAAAGAATAAGAAGTAAAAATCACTGCCAAAACATCGTTGCAGTTTCTACCTTGTGACAGGAATGTTGTTTGTGGCACAAGATGACTCAATATCACTCATGAGGGATACATAAAAAGTTGTCTACAGCAGTTTAAATATGATCAACTGGTTTTTGACAAATACTGGGAATTAGTTTATGGCAGACATGACTTTTTGACACAACACTTGCTAACTGACAAGACCTAGTTATAAACTAATATTACGGTTGAATATTATTGCACCTAACCTTGGACTCTAGTATTCTAAAACTTCCCCTCTGATAAACCATATGATTATGTAACAAATATGTCAGCTTACCAAAGAACAGAGCACAGTTTATTCAGGGTGTGACAGCACTTTACCACCTGTGTCCAACATATTCATATTCTGGACTGCAGCACGTACGTCCTTAAAAACTCCAGGACTTCATCACAGCCTCTCTCACATCTGCTTTACATGTGTACAGGAAACTTAACTAACACTGGCTGAATATGTTTGTAGCAGGATAAAATCAGGGTCCCTTATATGAATGGGATTTAAACAGGGAGATATTGGCATCAGTTACCAACATTTCAATTAATATCAGATTGAGACTCACTTGTGTTTAACCCTGGAATATGTGAACAGATTACTTAATGAATCCTTTCTCAGTCCATGGGTTGTAAAATCGCAACATCCTCCATCCGTAGTAAGAGAAAGCGTCTGTGGCAACAACCTAAAGGTCTCCATGCAGCCTGTGTGAATAAGAAAATGGCTGGCCAGGAAAACATTTAAAAATAATCTTTTTAAAATCTTTTATAGAGCTAAATATGAAACGTGTCTGTGAGTCCTTCAGTCCAAACAAGAACAAGTAGCAGCCGCTGATCCCTCAATGGCACCAGTAGGACGGCAGGACAGCAGGGCCTCTTCCTCAGCAGAAAACTCTCCTCCACTGCTAGCAGGAGAATGACACATGAGTATTTTAAAAGCCTACTGCGTGTACACATATCACCGCTGGCTCACACAAGCTGGCTCTGACACAGCTACAGACCATGGCTGTGTCCCAATCCAGCGACCGCACGCATTTTGAGACCTATTACATCACAGCGACATGACGACGGCTGTCCCAATCCGAAGTGTACTCCAAATTTGAAGTGTGGTCCGCTGTACACTTCGTGGTCCCATATATCCCACAATTCATAGGCAGTGCTGGGTGTGGATAATTTTGCCGAAAAATACGGTAGAGAGCTGAAGCGCAGCGGCCGAAGAGTAAACTTTCACACTTATTCATGTGCGAATGTTTAAGAACATTAAAACATTACTGTTGGCCACATGTCGGCAAAGTTATGTAACATTAGTGATGTTTGTACTAACTTGGTTTTAAAGCCTCTACTTATATATCTGACCTTAATCTTACAGAGAATGTGATGATTTTATGGATAAAGTCAGTCATATATCCACAAACACAACAAGCTGAAAGTCAGTGATGCTGCTCGGTTTGCAGTCCTGAATATCACGGCACAAGCAGGATTCACTGCACTGTTAATGTTAGCTATGTTATATTGCTGCCTCTGTTCGGTGGTGTCGAGCCAAACGGACTTTAACGTGTGTTTGAACGAGCTGACGGTTCACTCGTTAAGCTGAAAGAAAGATGCTTTAATCACAGGAGTCACACATGTGTCCACTGGACCATCTGGAACTCTTCTTGTTTAGCACTCGTAACAACACAAACACTAAATCCTCCTTCTCTATATAACATTGGCCATATTATATTTACATTACCAAAGTTAAATGATTTTAGTCTCATGAACAACATGAGCTAATTGTTATTTACTAACTAATCTTAAAATGACTGTTGTACAGAATGAAGAACAACTATCATGTTTTACAGTCACGTGGTCTCAGCCTCAGATACTCAAAGTGATGTCATGACAAAAATGAATGACCAACAAAACATTTTTCTCCTTCATTTCTGTCACACAAAGCTGTATGACACGTTTCTCGCGGTTAGTATCATGGTTGCTAGGCAACCTGAGCAGCGTGACGATGGCTAGACCGTCCCGTTTCACAAGCCTCGCACTTCCGCACTTCTGGTACTTTGTGTTACTTTGTGTACGTGCGGTCGCTGGATTGGGACACAGCCCATGTGTGCTCATAGCCCCTAAACAACAACAGTGCAGTCTGCTAGTTCAAATGCACAACATGAAAGACAACTTACTGAACACACTCACTCACTGAGTTAGGTCCTTGCACCTTTTTAAAACACATCCCTTTAGCTTGCTTCTTAAAAGTAGTGCCAGCCATATTCCAAACAGTCACACACGAACTTGATCACCGAAGTCCGCTTAACATGGCTGCTAATTTTCAAGCTTACTAGCTTATTCACGATTAGCACACTAATAATCATCATTAACCACACATCATAACATAACCAAACGATAACATATAGAAAGAAACAATGTACGTATAAAACACCAATTCTTACCTAGCAGGAGAATAAATAATCAGCATTTTAAGGCTACTGCATGTACAGATGTCACTGCTGGCTCACATGAGCTACCTCTGAGAACCGCCACAGTTTACTCCCCAGCTGACTGTCGCGAAAGAGTCGTAAATCACTGTAAAACTTTACATTATTCCAGGGCATGTTAAAAACACCAGACAGATGGACTGGATATTAAACGGTATCAAAGGACTAAATGAACACAGGGTTACAATTACATTCTACCATCGTCACATCGAGAGTTCATTAATCATCAGAGTTCAACAATGTGACATCCAGTTGAAAGCAGCTTCACTAACGCCAGCCAGAACAGGCTAACAGTGTATAAGAGCACAAAACAGCCGTGCTCGACATATCGTCAACAACTCACCTCAGTACGGCTGCCATCGGTCACCTTTTAACTCCGTTTTACAGCCTCTTCCAGAAAATGAACGCTTACACTTCTATTGATTTTATTTGGTTTTAGAGTTTAACCTGAAATCTTTTGCTGCTGAGCTCCAAAGCGTCCCCTGTAACCATGGTTACGCAGAGGCGTAACAGTGTTCCAGCTGTGACGTCACATACTGCAACGTTTATCGGCACTTTTCTGCTGAGACCCGGAGCTCGAGGCGCTGGCGCCCCGGGATGAGATGAGCTGCTGTGTTTTTCACGGAGAAAAATAATTAAGATGGAATAACGTCAGTCTCAGATGGAAAAAATACAAGATGCAGGCAAAAGAGCAGATTGAGAAGAGATTTCTTCAAACGGTAAGGAGCTTCTACCAAGTGATATTTGATTAGGTTAAAACTTCAAGCTTAAATCTAATGTCCAGATTCATGCAAAACTTTTCTGATTACTCAGTGAATCTTTTCATATGTTGCTGTTTTAAACTTTTAATTTCATGGTGACAAATGTCTTTGACAAAAATGCAGGATTAATTAAAGGCTATATATGACTGCTAGGTTAGGACATGGTTAGAGAGAGAGATAATTTGCTCTGATAGAAATCTTTATTAATATTTATGGGAATTTTCTTCCTCCATGAGATTGTTTGTGGCCAATACAATAAATTGTCTCCTGGCTTTCAGGTCTCCCTGAGCCAAATTTGCAAAAATACCAGATTTTACAATCAAGGAACAAACTAGAGTAAAGAACAAACTGCCTATTAAACAGTAATTTGGAGCAGAGGGGCAACTTCCTGAAGCCATTAAAATGATTTGAGAGTAAAGATCATGCATCATCATGGTAAGAAAAATTATATCCAATGTGTAGCAAAGATACAAGAGGGAGACACTGAAGTGACAAAAAAGATCATTCAAATGTTACAGTGAAACAAATGTTACAGTGAAACAAATGTTACAGTGAAACAAATGTTTCCAAATCATGGAAAGGTGATGACACTATCACTCATTCCATATTGTTCCTAAAGTCTGCAGTCTTTTTCTAGTTTAACTTTTGAAGTTGCATGCACACATATGCTTTTACTCTGCACATGTGTACATGCATGTGAACTGATGTGTGCTTGTGTGGTGATTTGAAGTTGACAAATTATTCATAGTTCTTGAACTTTTACACATTTTGTCACCTTGCAACCACAAACAAAATATGTTTTTATTGACCTTTTCTATGAAAGTAGCACATAATTGTGAAGTGGTATGAAAATAATACATGCTTGTCAAAATTCTAGGCAAATGAATTTGGAAAAGTGTGGCTGCATTTCTGTTCACCCCCCTGCTCTTCATAGAGCCACCTTTTGCTAAAGTTACACCTGCAATTTTTTGGAGTATGTCTCTACCAGCTTTGCACATCTAGAGACTGAAATATTTGCCCATTCTTCAATGTAAACCAGCTCAAGCTCTATTTAGGGTCATTGTCTTGCTGGAAGGTAAATCTACATCCCAAGCTCGAGTCCTTTGCAGCCTCCAACAGATTTTCTTCCAGAATTCCCATTTACTTAGCTCCATCCATCTTCCCATCATCTCTGACCAGCTTCTCTGTCCCTGCAGAAGGAAAACATCCCCACAGCATGATGTTGCCATGTTTCACAGTGGGGATGGCACGTTCAGGGTGATGATGATGTTATTTTTCCCACCACATGTAGCGCCTTTCATATAGGCCAGAAAGTTTAACTTTGGTCTCGTCTGATCAGAGTACCTTCTTCCACTGTTTGCTGTGTCCCCTACATGGTTCCAGGCAAACTGCAGATGGGACTTTTAATGACTTTTGGTCAACCTGCTTTAACTACTTTTGATTTTCCCTCCACATTTTACCTTTAAAAACTATCTTCCTTTTCAGCACGACCTCACGTGTCTGATTTACAGTTATGTTTTCATTTTTACATACTGTATAAACACAATTGATCTACAACCAGACAAATAAACATAAAATCTGAGAATAAAAAGTTTTTTTTTTTACTATTTCAACCACAAACATTTTTAATGAATCATATTTCATAACTTTAAATGCAAATATAAATTGTCCATTTTAAAATCATATGCACAAGTTTTTCAAACAAAGTTATTTGCAGCCATTTACCTTTTACCCTTTTAAAAATAACCACTTCAAACTATTTACAGAACAATCAGCTGTTCTGCATCAAATCTGATGCCACACAAATTATTTGTGCCACTCCAAAAAATAATTTCTGTCCACTATGAGATAAAGGAGAACAACAGCCTGATACCTGCAGGCCTGACAACAGGAGATGTATCACTGCTGTAACACCTGTAACATTCAGCAGTCGCCTCATTGTTCTGACACACACAACACAACTATTGACTACACTACACACTAACTACACAAGATTTGTAGAGGGTTTCTCCGAGAAGGGGGAGGCAGTGAGGCCTGGGGGAGGTCAACCGATATAAAGCGTGGACCTCTGCTTTCTTTCACACGCCTGGTGGGCAGTGCCACCCCGTCATGAGGGCTGGCCAGACTTTCGGAGTCTGAGGGAGGGACACCCGTATAACGGGTGGAAAGGCATCCCGGACCAATGGTGAAGCTGGCCAATTGCGTAGTCAGAGCAGCTGGCCGGTCAGAGTGATTCCCCCCTCCAATCAGGACACGCGATTGTGAAGGAAGTCAGAGTTAACCCTCCCAAAATTAGTGTCCGGGCCTGGGCAGAAGAATAAGAACCCTGGGCCTGGACAAGTGATCGTGAAGGAAGTCAGATGGTGAAGGAAGTCAGAGTTTAACCCCCCCAAAATTAGTGTCCGAGGTTGATATTACACGCTAAGCAACACCGAGTAAGTTTAGAGTGCATCTCTATAACTGTACTTCTCCGCCGCTCAGTGGGGCGTTGTTCGTGGCCGCTCAGTGGGGCTAAAATTCGCCGTCTTAGTGGGGCGATGTACAAAACCGCTCAGTGAAGTTGTTGTACAGAAGCATTAAGTCGCAGAGTTGCGCAGTTCGAACTTTTGTTTGGTTCGCCGTCTTAGTGGGGCGAAATGTAGACCGCTTTGTGGGGTCCGCCGCTTTGTGGGGCATTGAGAAGTTCCACGGGGTCCAGATGTGCTGGACAATAGGCCTATTTTGTGTTGTTGTTGTTGTGTTGAGTGTGTTTGTCTGAGTAAGTGCGGAGTAGAACACGTGGTCTGTGACGCCGACTGTTGTTGTTATCATGGGTTCCCGAGCAAGTAAGACTGCCTCACAGGGAGACAACACATTTTTGCAAGAATTTACTCCCAACAGTGCGAGGTATTTATATTCTCATAACTGTCATATCACACAGCTGTGCTGCTGCTGCTGCTGCTGGTGATGTCAGCACATCTGGAACAATACGAGGTATCTGCTACCAGACTGAGCAGGACGTGAGACCTGTGGACTGTTTAAAGCTGTCCCTCCACAGCTCACTCAGACCTGATCCACACCTCAGTGAGATTCTCTGACTTCCTCAGTAGAGACAGAAACCATTCAGATCTGGGACCATCAGCTGACTGATGATGTCACACAGACTGTGTTTTTCAGGAACAGTGATTCTGATGTGAGCCTGCTAGCTGACAGCAGACCTGATGAAAGCACATGTTGACATCTGTGAGGACAGACTGGACTCTTTGACTGCACCTTGGTTCTCCTCAGAGGTCTGTACAGGAGCATGTCCACCCCCACTGAAGATCTCAGTCACTGTGAAACATAGAAAGCTGCTTGTGTGGCCTCTGCCTCACATGTAGATGCAGCTACAGGTTTCTCTGTCAGTCAGACTGAAACAGTGTCCTGATGCTGCATCATTCAGCTCTGTGCCCCAGTCAGCATCACTGTGTCTACCAGTGTCAGTGTTTCTTTTCCTGTAACACTCAGCACAGGCTCAGCTGGTATCCAGTGTTGGACTTTCAGCTGCTGTCATAGATCCTCTAACATAGATCAGCTCATGTTGTTAGATCAGTGCAGCTGCCTGTCATGTCCTGATGTTTCTCTGGGTCAGCAGCTTCTCCATCAGAGGTTCACATGGAGCTGATCCAGTATCTCCAGTAACTGTGTTCTGTGCCTCACTGGTTCATCCTTCTGTCTGTGTGACGTCAGTCAGATGTTAAACTCTGTAATCTTCACTGTGTCACAGAGTTCAGTGAGTCCCGTTATTCACAGGATCAATCAGATCATCAGAGATGATCAGCAATCAGTGGTGCCAACAGCGCCTCCTGTGGTGAGAGGATGCAATAATGCAATGTAGCATTTTTACACTGAACACTTCCAGTCATGGAAACTGTCTGTTGGATCTGTGTGACGTTGCTTTCTTGTGTTGCTTTCTTGGTTAGAGTTCCTCACAAATGTCCAGATGATTCTTCTAAGGCGTCGACCATGTTTTCAGTTCTTTGGAAGAAAACATCGCCCTTTGCCATCCTTACTTTTCTTTGACTTCTTCAAATGCAGCTGAACTCCAGCTGGTATTTGATTGGACTCTGCAGCTGTTTCTGGTCATCAGTTCATTCCTGCAAACCTCTGAACCTGAACAACAATGATGCTGCATTGCTGGCTGATCCCAAAAGCTTGATTCTGTTCATCTGGACGTTTTCACGTTTGCTCACTGATCAGGTGACTTGTTCAGTCTCAGCTGACTGCAGCTTTACAACCTTACAAACAGCACATTTGAAAAATGACTGAAACCAGCAGCACCTGATATATATGATACTAATATAATACATATACATATATAATCCATACTAATGATGAAGGAGCTGAGCTCACAGTGTTCATTCAGTGAACTACTCAGTTTATTTTGGCCTCAGAAATGCTCACTCTGTTTGTACATCACTGTCAGCAATAGACTCATTCTGCTGTGTGGACAGGAACACATGTGACATCACTTCCTGTTTGTTTGTGACTGAAGAGGAAGAAGTTTACAAGGAATCATTTAGAAGAGTTTCAAACATCAACTGATTGAATCCATGAATGTGAAAACGTGTTTGTGAGTGAAAGAGACAGACATGTACAGACTGAACTGTTCAACAGTCAGAGTGTTTCTCTAACAGGAGACACTCTTTACACTCAGCACAGCGACACTGAGGAACCAGGAGACCAGAGTCTAAACCCAGGATAAAGAGTTTGAGTGAATGTGGTGTTGAAGGTGTGGAGGTGGATCAGAGTGTCAGAGGAGACTCTGTAGAAGGACAGAGTGCCAGCAGGACAGTCCACATAAACTGCTGCTCTGTTAGAGACAGAGGAGGAGGAGGAGGAGGAGGAGGAGGAGGAGATGGGTGTTTGTATGTTATTGTGCCAGACCAAATGAGGCCCATCATCAGAGCAGATCAGACTCCAGGACAGATCATTGCGTCCAAACCAACAGTCTTCACTGTTTCCTTTCCTTCTGATGCTTCTGTAACTCACTGATATATAAACGTCTCCTCTCCACTCGACCTCCCAGTAACAGCGACCAGTCAGACCATTTCTACACAGCAGCTGAGGACAAACATCAAATCTGTCTGGATGATGAGGATATGACTGAACCTCCTCCACATGTGTCACCTTCCTGTTGTTGTCAGACAGTTGGAGCTTTGTGTTCACTGTGTTTGTGTCGATCGTGAGTTGACAGGAATCTGATGGAGAGAACAAACACAATCCAGCTGCAGTTATTGATCCATCATCTGTTCATTGATTGACACTTTGATGATGACTCCTGACATGATGAAGATGGTTGAATGTGTGCTGCTTTGTTTTCATGAATCCCATTAAAAACACACTTACACTTCCTCAGACCTGGTCTCAACCATCGGTCTCCAGCAGGCTCCGCCCTGAAAGGAGGAGGGGTCAGAGCAGCACAGTCAGCATGCACACATGGACATTACATGGCTCTCATACACACACTGTTACACACTGAGCTCAAAGCTCGGCTCCACTGTTTGATTCAAAGAAATCTACATTTATTTATCAGCACATTTAAAAACAGCTTGAGCCAAAGTGCTGCACAGAGTAGAGATAAAATAGGAAACATACACAGTAATTACTATAAAGACTCGTCAGAATTGAAAGCTACAGAGTACAAATGTGTTTCCAACCGGGTTTTAAACATGTCGAGTGTTGGTGACGACCTGATGTGAAGGGCGACTGTTCCAGAGTTTGGCTGCAGCGATCGATAAAGCTCACCTCTGTTTTTACGGCTAGTTCTGGTCAGAAGCTGCTTATCTGCAGACCTGAGGGCTCGACTTGGATTATTTTTGTTAAAGAGAGATAAGATGGAGCCAATCCATTCAGAGATTTAAAGACAAACAACAAGATCTGGAAGTGGATTCTACAACGTACTGGTAACCAGTGCAAAAAGCTGGAAAAAGCTGGTGATGGGTCGTCTAGCACAGAGCCACCGCTGGAACCAGACAATTCATGAGGGAGAGAACTGTGACAGCGCCGTTCCTTCACTTGACCTCAGTTGCTGTCAAGAGATGTATTCTAAGACCCTTCTTCAGCTTCGAATCAGAGAGGAGAAACACACAGTTTTTACTTGCAGCAAGGGCAACAGAACACTAGAGTGAGGGCTCCAAGACTCGCGCCCTTCCACTGCCTTGGTCTTTATTTATATACATCGGTGGGTGCGTTTGTCATTATGCAATCGATTATAAAACTCTAAGCATATACGAGTACATATTTCTAAGCATAAATGACAATCAACAATATAAACCTTACAGCTGGTTTTAAAAGCAGAATTTATATGTTTCTCAAATGAGAAAGAGCTATCGAGAAACACTCCTAAATCTTTAGTTCTGAACTTTTCCAGTGGGCCAAGGTTGCATTATAACAATGTGAGCAGCTAATACTAAGAAGGCTGCTGTTATTAGGTAATGCTAATTTAATGCGAGTTAGCATCTTTGCATTTTAACGATGTGGGGAGTTAATGCTAAGTATGCTGCCATTAGCGGCTGATAGGTTTGTAGCTTAAACCTATTCGCTGGAACGTTGAAGGCAATGTGATTACACAGCAAGCAAGACACGAAGTAGGCAAAGTCCTTTGTGTTACTCATGCATGAGGGAGGCCTGCCTGGAGGCAAGTGTCGTTCCACCTACTTGACCTCCGTCAGACTCTCAGCCAGGTTCCCCATAGCACTCCTTTTATTGAGGTTACTTGAATATGCATAGGGTCATTAACATATGATGTATACATACACACAAAGAGTACCTTGCCTGTGGTTTTGTAAGTATGTGTGTGTGTGTGTGTGTGTGTGTGTGTGTGTGTGTGTGTGTGTGTGTGTGTGTACTGCTGACCAAAAGGGTCATAAAGCAGGAACAACATCCTAGGTCATAAAGAGGGTAACCTCCCCACACCCAATCTATGGTTCACCCTAGATAACACAGTGAAGCCATACAAAGGGCAGGCAGTTTTACCACATCAGACCTTCACAAGGATGTTTGCCTGTGATAAAACACTACAGCCCCCCACTCAGAACCTCGAGAATCTGGGGAGGGGAGAACAAAAGAATTCCTTTCAACACACAGTTAAAGTACAAATGGTAAGAATAAAAATGACAAACATTTAACAATTCACTCTAACAGCGGCTAATTCTAATTAGGGGTGAATAATTATTACCAGCTAATGCTAATATCGTTTTCTCTTCCCTTTTAACAATGTGAGCAGCTACTGCTAGGTAGGCGGATGCTAGCAGCTAATGCTAATTTGATATGACTTACCATTATATTAGTGAGGAGTTAATACGACATAGACAACCATTAGTGGGTAATGCTAGTTTTTGGTGAATAAGCATTGGCAACTAATGCTAATACAATGTGAGCAGCTAATTCTAAGTAGTTTGCCGTTATTAGCTAATGCTAATTTATCCGCTAATGCTAACAATGTTTTTTCTTACATTTTAACAATATGAGTAGCTAATGCTTATACTATTTTTCCTTCCATTTTAACAATGTGATGTGTGTTACCGTTAATAACTATTGCTAATTTGATGTGAATTAGCATTATCAATAATGCTAACTATTTTCCTTTGCATTATAACGATGTGAGGAGCTAATGCTAAGAAGGCTGCTGTTATTAGCTAATGTTGATTTGACACGACTTAGCATCATCCGTTAATGCTAACTCTTTTCCCTTGCATTATAACAATGTGAGCAGCTAATGCTAAGAAGGCTTCTATTATTAGCTAATGCTAATTTGACGCGAGTTAGCATAACCCGAAAATGCTAACACTTTTCCCTTCCCTTTTAATAATGTTTGCAGCTCGTGCTAGGTAGGCTGATGCTAGCAGCTAATGCTAATTTTAGGTTAAGAGGAATTGGCAGCTAATGCTAATACCATATTTTCTTGCTTGATAACAATGTGACCAGCTAATGCTAAGTAAGTTGCCGTTATTAGCTAATGCTAATTTATCCACTAATGCTAACAATGTTTTTTCTTATATTTTAACAATATGAGTAGCTAATGCTTATACTATTTTTCCTTCCATTTTAACAATGTGATGTGTGTTACCTTTAATAACTATTTCTAATTTGATGTGAATTAGCATTATCAATAATGCTAACTATTTTCCTTTGCATTATAACGATGCGAGGAGCTAATGCTAAGAAGGCTGCTGTTATTAACTAATGCTAATTTAATGCGAGTTAGCATCATCTGCATTATAACGATGTGAGGAGTTAATGCTAAGTATGCTGCCATTAGCGGCTAATGCTAATTTTAGGAGAATAGGAATTGGCAGTGTATAGGAATTTCTTTCAACTGATGTACTAATCACATTATTTTATTGTATTATGCCTTGGTGCCACTGGATTTTAACATGTCTGACACCCATACTGTAAGACAGAAGTTGGGGGGGAGCAGACCACTCCACAGGAAGAGTCTTTTGTCTCTTCCAGGACTTTGGGAGGTAACACGGGAGTGTAAACCTTAAGGTGTGAAACAGCTGTGTACTGCCTTTTGTTCATGGAGAAAGTATTTAACTGAGAGACACACTACTCTCAGGGAGACTCTGCTGACCCTGCCCCGTGGGTCATGTAGGCTCTCCACCAAGCTTGGTTGTATGTTCTTTTGTGTGCTTTGGATTAAAGAATGTTAGCTACCGCTCACCGCTCATCTGCAGGCTTTATTTAAGTGGAAAAAACTTCCACAACAGCAGCTAATGCTAATACCATATTTTCTAATTTGACATGAATAAGCATCATCCGTTAATGCTAACTCTTTCCCCTTGCATTATAACAATGTGAACAGCTAATGGTAAGAAGGCTGCTGTTATTAGCTAATGCTAATTTGATACGAGTTAGCATTACCCGATAATGCTAACACTTTTCCCTTCCCTTTTAACAATGCGATCAGCTGGTGCTAGGTAGGCTGATGCTAGCAGCTAATGCTAATTTGTTATGAATTAGCATTATATTAGTGAGGAATTTAAGTAAATAGGAATTGGCAGCTGATCCTAATACCATATTTTCTTGCTTTATAACAATGTGACCAGCTAATGCTAAGTAGGTTGCCGTAATTAGCTAATACTAATTTGAGGTGAATTAGCATTATCCGCTCATGCTAAAAATGTTTTTTCTTACTCTTTAACAGTACGAGTAGCTAATGTGAACACTTTTTTTATTCAATTTTAACCTTTCCCCTGCGATGCAAAGCGTTAATGCTAAATAGGACGCCATTAGTGGCTAATTCTAATTTAAGATGAAATAGCATTAGAAGCTAATGCTAATACCATATTTTCTTGCTTTAAATCAATATCAGTAGTTGATGCTAGGTACGTAGCCATTATTCGCTAGTGCTAATTTAGGTGGATTAGCATTATACACTACTGCTAACAATGTTTTTGCCAACTCTTTTCCCTTGCATTATAACAATATGAGCAGTTAATGCTAAAAAGGCTGCCATTATTAGGTAATGGTAATTTGATGGTTGTTAGCATTACCCGCTACTGCTAGCAATGTTTTATCTTATTTTTTTATTACATTTTAACAATAGCAGCAGCTAATGCTAACACTACTTTTATTTCAGTTAAGCCTATTTAGCATTAATGAACTTCATTTATCATTAAGAAGTTAGTGGCTAACGCTAATTTTAAGCGAATAAGCAACTAATGCTAATACCATATTCTCTTGATTTCCCAGCAATGTGAGCAGCTAATGCTAAGCAGTTTGCCGTTATTAGCTAATGCTAATTTATCCACTAATGTTAATGTTTTTTTCTTACATTTTAACAATATGAGTAGCTAATGCTTATACTATTTTTCCTTCCATTTTAACAATGTGATGTGTGTTACCGTTAATAACTATTGCTAATTTGATGTGAATTAGCATTATCAAATAATGCTAACTATTTTCCTTTGCATTATAACAATGTGAGGAGTTAATGCTAAGTAGACTGCCATTACTTGCTAATGCTAATTTGACGTGAATTAATCAGCCGTTACTAACTCTAATGTAATGCTAACTCTTTTCCCTTGCATTATAACAATGTGAGCAGCTAATGCTAAGATGCTGTTATTAGCCAATACTAATTTGAGGTGAATTAGCATTATCCGCTTATGCTAACAATGTTTTTTCTTACATCTAACAATACGTCATTAGTGGCTAATTCTAATGTGAGATGAAAAACCATTAACAGCTAATGGTCATACTGTTTGCTTTGTAAGAATGACAGAAGGTTATGATACGAAGTCTACCATTATTAACTAATGCTAATTTGATGAGAATTAGCATTATCCAATAATATATTCCCCTGCATTATAACGATGTCAGGAGTTAATGCTAAGTAGGCTGCCATTAGGGGGTAACTAATTAGGGGTGAATCATTATTAGCAGCTAATGCTAATACCGTTTTCTCTTTCCTTATAACAATATGAGCAGCTAATGCTAATTTGATGTAAATTAGCATTATATTAGGGAGGCGTTAATGCTAAGTAGGCTGCAACTAAAGGTAATTTGAGGTGAATAAGCACTAGTAGCTAATGCTAATACCCTTTTCTCTTGTATTATAATGATGTGACCTTAATGCTAAATAGGCTGCCATGAGTGACTCTTTTCCCTTGCATTATAATTGCAATAGCTGCTCAAGTTGTAGAAAGCAAAGGAAAACAGTACTAGATTAGCTGCTAAATGTGCACTTGAGAAAAAATTTATTGTGAATTCAGTTTTGAATCTAGAGTTTCCAGTATTTAAGCTTCCATTTCCAAATGTTAGCTGCTCCTGTCTGCCTCTGTCACACACACAGACTGAAATGATTCACAGCCTTGTTTCATCCTTCTGTCACTGTCACTGTGGACATACAGCATGGGAAACATACACATGGCTGAGACTTTATTAGGTACACAGTGGCATCTATCTCAGGTACACCTGTGACCTAAATGTCCCTGCAAACAGACTCCTTGGAGACCCCCTACATAAATATCCATGTACTATCCAGCTAGACTAGTGTGTCTGTCCCTGAAAATATTCCTGCATGTGTGATTGTTCGTGTCTCATCTGAAGGAAACAAACAAGGAGTGAAGGACACAGGAAATGTTTCCAGCTCTTCCTCCTCTATCAGACATTCTCTCCATACCTGAGAGTGTCCAGTCTCCAGCCTGGATCCTTCAGTCCAGCCGACAGCAGCTTCATTCCTGAGTCACCTGGATGATTGTAGCTCAGGTCTAGCTCTCTCAGATGGGAGGGGTTGGAGCTCAGAGCTGAGGCCAGAGAAGTACAGCCTTCCTCTGTGATCAGACAGCCTGACAGACTGCAGACACACAAAACATCTCAAGCTGTTTAACAGAGTAAGGTAACAGCCTCCAATATTAGAGAGAAAGCCCCAAACATCAATCCACGGTGAGCAGCACTTGGTGATGGTGGGAAGGAAGAACTCCCTTTGACACAAAGATCCTCTCAGTGAAAACAGGCTCCAGGAGGAGCATCTACCATGACTGGTTGCAGGGTGAGGGGAAAGAGAAGAGATGAGCTCAGAGAGACAAGAACAAAACACAAACTAAGGAGAGAGAAGACAAAAGTTAAGGACATGCAGTAGTGACATATAAAAGCATCAGGAGTGAAAGAGGGGAGTGGAGAAGAAAGCAGAGCATCATGGGAAGTCCACCAACAGCCTGAGCCTATAGCAGCATAACTAAGGGATGGTTCAGGGTCACCTGATCCAGCTCGAACTATAAGCTTTATCAAAAAGGAAAGTTTGAAGCTGATCTTCAAAGTAGAGAGGGTGTCTGTCTCCTGAACTCAAACTGGGAGCTGCTTCCACACCCAGTCCAACATAGCCAGGCTTTCTTTGCTGCTTTGACAGAAGCTCAAATCCCAGTCAGAGATGATGAGCATCATCACAGTGATGATCATTTCTCTGTTAACCCAGGCTTTCTGCTTCAGGATCTGTGCACGCTCACAGAACAAGGAGATCTTTAAACATCATTTCACTAAATGGATGGACTGAGCTCAGCCTACAGATGAACTGGTGCCAGAGATCATAAAGAACATCAAACAGTCAAATTCAACACTTTAGATGGAAATATGAGATTAATGCTGCAGACAATCATGAACCTGCTGAATTCATGAACATCAAGAATGCAGCGAGTGGTAAAATAAAGATTTGACCTCAGTGTTTCTGTCTATTCTTAACATATTCCTAACATGATAGCTGCACTTTAGAGCTCTAAAACTGGACCTGACACATATTTAAACTCTACATGTTACTCAGTACATTCAGTTCTGACACTCACAGTCCAACAAAGGAAACATGGAGATCACATCAGTTTGACACCAAAGTCTAATTTGGAGGAAGAATACATGAGCTGTAGAAAAAGGAGAGACTACGAAAAGCCACGGCGCTACAACCTGCACCAGCTGTTGGTCTCTCTGGAGACTACTGGGCGTGGTAGTAGTAGAAGTATACTACAGTACTCTGATCACTGATAGGATAGTAGGGGTGGGTTTTAATAATCGATTTATCGATTAAAATCGATTCTGGCTTGGATAACGTGAAATCGATTCATTAAAATCCTGAATCGATTTTTATAAATTTATTTTGCATGAAACACCAGAATCTCAGGTGAAACCTCATAAAATTTCAACAACCACCAAACATGTCGCCTTTTTCACCTGACGGCACGGACACGGTCGGGGCTGAAAGCCGACAGCTCGCTGATTCTGCTGTGTCGACGCGTCTGCGCTTTGTGTTCACGCCCTTTTTGCGCTGATTCTAAAGCTGTTAGTTTGATCTCTCTCCAAACAATATTGACTGAACCAGCAGCAAAAGAAGATCCAAACTAGGCTTCACATAAACATCGTCATGAAATCACTCTGACTTTTGCTGTTTTGCTTCCACCACACTTCATGCACAGCTCTCTCTCTCTCTTTCTGTACTTCAAGAACAGTTTCCTGTCTAAAAATCTGTTTTCTTCTGAATCTGATCTGAATTATAATATTTCTGACTGTCAAAAATTCCCAGATTCAAATCGAATTGAATCGAATCAAATTGAATTGAATCGAATCGAATCGGGACCTTGTGAATCGGAAACGCATCGATTCTAGAAATCAGTGACGATACCCAGCCCTATAGGATAGATTTATGTAGATATACAACTTTGTGTTTAACATTACTGCATTATAGTACTGTGATCTTTGTCCTTATATATGGTTATGTTAGCTATACTGGCGTATGCATATAACTGGATATGTATCTTATCTATTCATCTTATTTGTCATGTATTTGCATTGTGTACTTCCTTTTTGTAAGAAACCACACACGTGATCACAGCCACAGGAATCAATCAGTGTAAGAATAAAGTGCCTCAAACTGAACCATAAGCTCCTTGTTCCACACGCTGCGATCATTTGGCCTTCAGTGGTGTCCTGGCTGACACACCGGAGTGACCGGAGTGCTAAAGAGTGAATCAGACACACCAGTGTCATCCCTGATATCTCCACTACATTTAATCATCCTTCAGCCTGTGGCTGCAGTTAGCTGGTCTGCTAGTTAGCCGGTGTGCTAGTTAGCCGGTTCGCTAGTCAGCTGGTGTGCTAGTTAGCCAGTGTGCTAGTCAGCTGGTCTGCTATTTAGCTGGTTTGCTAGATAGCCGGTGTACTAGTTAGCTGGTGTGCTAGTTAGCTGGGAGCTAACTCACTAGAACATTTGATGCTAAACTGTCTAAACTTTGTGAGCAGCTTTCGTGGCTGCTCTGTGTTTCTCTCCAGCCTCTATCTAACTCAGTCCTCTCAGTTTTTTCCTCCTTGCAAACTAGAAAACCTTCTTTTTCAGCTTCTCCACACCTGAACTGTGGCTAAGCTACCAGCATGCAGGCCCAGTGTGTCTCACTCAGCAGTTACACTCGTCACCCAGACTAACACCACTCCACATGTTCACCACTAGGAGGCGCGAAAAGACCACATACAGTGAGATTATCACTAAATATCTGCTGTGTCTGACGGAGACTTGGGTTTTTACTAACTGGCTACATGAGCAGGATTAGCTGCAGTTCCATCTTTGTAAGAGACTCAGCATTAGAACCAAACAGAAACATTTCTACTTTTTCTGCAGCACCAGCTGAATGCATGGAGCCTAAATTCCAGTGAGACACATACAGTGTGACTGCTGTGACTTTACAGCTGGGCCTCATTCACTGACATTAGTCAGATATGACTGAATCTATGTCACACTTAAGGCTTTCTGTAAATGAAAGAATCAGTGAAAACACAAACTCTGAACATAACCTGATCCAGACCAGGTTATAGGTTCAGCATCAGTAACCATGGTGATGTAGACAGGTAGACACCGAGCTAGGACAGAGACAGACAAACATTTATGCTCACAATCACTCCAGTTAACCCAGCATGCATGTTTTTGGACTGTGGGAGGAAGCAGAGAACCTGAAGACAACCTACACAGGCCACACTATCACCCTTATTTACAAAATTATAATTTAATTAGGTGATAAAGTAAAGAAAATAAATATTTTAATAAATAAATATTCATAAATGAATTCAAGTAAGTAAGTAAAATATATTTATATAGCACATAATCTCGTTTGTATAGAAATGTCTTCAGCTGCTTTTTCAAAGAGTCAGTGGAGTCTAGACAGCATAAAGACAACAGCAGGGAGTTCCACAGCCTCGGTGCCTGAAAAGCTCGATCCACACGTGTGTTGAACCGAGTCCGTGGGACCAACAGTGACCTCTGACCTAAAGACCTAAGTGCTCGGGATGAAGCACGAGGTTTCAACAGGTCAGAGATGCACTGAGGAGCTTCACCATGTACAGCTCTAAAAGTTATGACTAAAATGTTAAAATGAACCCTAAAACTTAGTGGCAACCAATGAAGAGATGCCAAAACTGGAGTAATGTGTGACCTCTTGTTTGTGCCAGTTAAAAGTCTCGCCGCAGCATTCTGTACACTGTGAAGCTCCAGAGCTGATTTGTTGAGACAAGTAAAAAGACCATTACAATAATCCAAGTGAGAAGAGATAGAAGCATGAAGAATCATCTCAAGTTCTGCCTTTGACACCAGTCTGAGTTCAAACATGTTTAATAAATTATTAACTTGAAATCTAAATATAAATGGTGAATTTTAATGATAATGGGTTGCATTTATACAGCGCTTTTCGGGGCCCTCAAAGCGCTTTACAATGTCACTATTCATTCACTCTCACATTCACACACTGGTGGAGGCAGCTACAGTTGTAGCCACAGCTGCCCTGGGGCAGACTGACAGAAGCGAGGCTGCCATATCGCACCATCACTAAAAAATAAAACCCTGAAGTTTTATGTTGATATAAAATGGATGCAGCATCTGTAATTTTGGAGTGATACATTGAAGAATAGAGTATTGGCTAGTTAAAAATTTGTTCAAAAGTAAATAAAAATTTTAAATCTTGTCAAGTCTGTAGACAAAAATAAAGTTAAAGTTCATGTTGTAATACATTTTTTAAAAATCAGAATAATTCAGTTCGTCCTCCAACGTTACCTGAAGCTCTGCAACTTTGGCTTCTCTTTTAACTTGATGAACTTATTTAAAAATCGTAATATAATTAATTAATTAAAATTAATTAAAAACATTAAAAGTTAAGTCCAGGGCATAAATATTAGGTATCTGCTGTTAGATCCAGTGAAATAAGTTAGAAATATTAAACCAAAGAGATGTTCATTCATTAGAGCTCAGACTTTACTCGTACTGCAGAGCTGAGGCTAGAGACATATCACTTTACTTAATAAAATGTGAATACATTCTAAAAACTCTGGTTTAAAATGTTTCTCTCTCGCCGTCATCCTGAAACCTCCCCCTCTTCCTAAACAACCAAATGTCATGTTGCTATATCATATTTTTGATTGGTTGACATGGTGCATTTTTCCACCAACAGGAAAGGGATGATTTTGGGGTTTTTTCAAATTCAAATTCAAATTCAAATTTTTATTTGTCACATACACAGTCATACACAGTACGATATGCAGTGAAATGCTTACACAACTGCTCGTGACCTAAAGAAAAAACAGAAAAAGGCTATGAATAAGATAGGAAATAAATATGAAAATTAAAAAGGGTGAATTTAACTAGGAAGGAATAAAATAAAATATATATATGAATTTGTTGAAAAATAAAATAACTGTACAACACAAATTAGAATGAAGGTTAAATTTAGCTGGGAAGGAATAAGATAAAATATATATGAATTAAAGTTTAAAATAAAATAACTGAAATAACTGTACAGCAAAATACACAATACAATATAAATTAGAATGAAGGGTAAATTTAACTGGGAAGGAATAAGATAAAATATATATGAATTAAAGTTTAAAATAAAATAACTGAAATAACTGTACAGCAAAATACACAATACAATACAAATTAGAATGAAGGGTAAATTTAACTGGGAAAAAATAAGATAACTATATATGAATTAAAGTTGAAAATACAGTAGCTGTGCAACAAAATACACAATACACAGTATAGAAATATATAAGAATGTATGAAGAAATATAAATATACATACAATAACAGCAGCATTTTACAAGTATTAAATGGAGATGGAGAAATATAATGTCCATTGTTGTGCAAACCACATTGTAGGTGTCTTGTGCAGTGCAAAAATATGCTTAAAGTGATTAAGTGTAAACAAAGTCCAGACTGTCCAGTGTGTGTGTGTAAGAATCATATGTGTGGGTCCGTTCTATGTGGTGGTGTGATGATTGAGAGACCGTATCGCCTGCGGGAAGAAGCTCCTCCTCAGTCTCTCTGTGTTGGTCTTCAGGGAGCGGAAACGCTTTCCTGACCTCAACAGAGAGAACAGTCCGTTGTTGGGATGGCTGAGGTCCTTCACGATCTTCCTGGCCTTGGCCCAGCACCGCCTGCTGTAGATTGAGTGCAGGTCAGGGAGCTCGGAGCGGATGGTGCGCTCAGCTGATCGCACAACCCTCTGTAGAGCTCGTCTGTCCTGCATGGTGCTGTTCCCGAACCAGGTTAAGATGTTTCCCGTCAGGATGCTCTCTATGGTGCACGTGTAAAAGTTCCTGAGCACCTTGGAGGGCAGTCGGAAGTCTCTCAAGCGTCTGAGGTGGTAGAGACGCTGTCGGGCCTTTTTCACTATGGTGTTGATGTGACAGGACCATGACAGGTCCTGCGTGATGTGAACTCCGAGGTATTTGAAGCTGTCCACTCTCTCCACTGGGCACTCGTTGATGATGGGGGTCTGGTAGTTCCTCTCCTGCTTAGTACTGAAGTCCACTATCAACTCCTTTGTTTTACTGACGTTTAGAAGGAGGTTGTTCCTCTGGCACCAGGTCTCCAGATTCCTAACCTCCTTCAAGTAGGCCGTCTCGTTGTTATCAGAGATAAGGCCCACCACGACGGTGTCGTCAGCAAACTTGATGATGGTGGTGGAGCTGGTAGTGGCCACACAGTCATAGGTGTACAAAGAGTACAGCAGGGGGCTCAGAACACACCCCTGGGGGGCTCCAGTGCTGAGAGTGGTGGAGGCTGAGACATGTCCGCCCATCCTTACTGCCTGTGGTCTGCCAGTTAGGAAGTTGGAGATCCACTGACACATAGATGAGCTGAGTCCCAGGTGCTCCAGTTTGGTGGTGAGTGTGGATGGAATTATGGTATTAAATGCAGAGCTGTAGTCGATGTAGAGCATTTTAACATAATTCCCCCTTCTAGTGTCCAGGTGAGTGAGTGATGTGTGGAGGAGATGAGAGATGGCATCGTCTGTGGAACGATTTGGACGGTAAGCGAACTGTAGTGGGTCCAGTGTGTCTGGTAGTGAAGAAATGATGAAGTCTCTGACCAGGCGTTCAAAGCACTTCATCACTACTGAGGTGAGGGCTACAGGGCGATAGTCATTGAGAGAAGCAGGGTGGGGTTTCTTCGGGACAGGAACAATGATGGACTCCTTGAAGCATGTGGGGATCACCGACTGAGATAAAGAGATGTTGAATATCTCAGTGAACACAGGTGCTAGCTGGTATGCGCAGTCCCTGAGGATACGACCTGGGATGCCGTCTGGTCCTGCTGCTTTCCTGGTGTTCACTCTCTTGAAGGCTCTCCTCACGTCATGCTCAGAGATGACGAGCACGTTTCCGGTGTTGGCAGTATCTTCCTGTCTGCAGCCGTTAGCGCCGCTAGCGCTAGCATCGTTGTAGTCCTTAGCTGCAGCCTCGAAGCGAGCATAGAAAGTGTTCAGCTCGTCTGCCAGAGTCCCGTTCGCGTTCGTCAAACCGGTTGTTGGTGCTTTATAGTCCGTTATTGTCCTTAATCCCCGCCACAGGCTCCTAGAGTCACTCTGTTGGAGTTGTGACTCTAGTTTCCTCCCGTAGCGCTGCTTCGCCTCTTTCACTGCCTTCCGCACGTCATAAGACGCAGCTTTGTACGGGTCCATGTCCCCCGTCGCGAGTCCCGTGTTGTAGGCAGCGGTGCGGGATCTCAGAGCGTCGCGGATGGTTTTATCCACCCACGGCTTCTGGTTGGGAAACGTTGTGATAGTCTTTGTCTCCACGGTATCATCCGCTAGTTTCCCGATGAATCCCACCACCGCTTCTGTAAACACGTTGACGTCATCATCGGAGCTGTTTCTGAACATGTCCCAGTCTGCGTCGTCGAGTGCGTCCTGTAACGCGGCCACCGATTGGTCCGTCCAGCGCGCGACCTTCCTCTGAACCGGAACTTCCTGTTTCAGCCTTTGTTTGTATTTTGGCATGAGGAAGATGGCGGCATGATCGGATTTGCCAAACGGAGGGTGAGATTGTGCCTTGTAGCCGTCCTTGACCGTAGTGTAGCAGTGGTCCAGTGTCCTTTCACCTCTGGTGGGGCAGGTGATATGTTGGTGAAAGTTCGGCGCTGCGCGTTTGAGGTTGGCACTATTGAAGTCCCCCGTCACAATAAGCGCGGTGTCCCGGTGTTGTGTCTGATGCCGGGTGAGAGCCTCATGCAGCTCGCATAAGGCAGTGTCCGTGTCCGCTTGTGGTGGTATATAAACGGCACTTATAATGACCGATGTAAACTCTCGAGGTAGATAAAAAGGACGACACATGATGGACAGTAGTTCCAGATTTGGTGTGCAGGAGCGTGTGAGAGGAACAACGTTAGCACTGTTGCACCAATTGTTGTTCACCATTAAACACACGCCGCCTCCCCTTGACTTCCCCGAGTCCCGTGTCCTGTCCATGCGGTGAACCGAGAAGAACTCGGCCGGCTGGATGGCGTGGTCCGGCACCGCTGTGTTCAGCCATGTCTCGGTGAAGCAGAGGAGATTGCAGTGCCGAATGTCTCTCTGGAACTTTATCCTGGCCCTGAGGTCATCAAGCTTGTTGTCCAGTGACTGGACGTTGGCGAGCAGGATGCTAGGCAGAGGTGTGCGGTGTGCACGAGCTCTCAGCCTGTTCCTGACGCCGGCTCGTTTCCCTCGAGGCCGCCGCTTCGTGTCGCGTCCTTTGTTCTCCCTCAAGATCTCACTCGGCCAGCTCGGATCCGGAGTTAAAGGCTTCGAATTGTGAGTACATTGTATACCAATAGAAACAAGAGTGTCACTGTCGTACCTAATGTACCCAATGGTGATGAATTTGACGATGTAAGAACGCTGAAAACTAACTTAAAAAACAAAAACGAAGAAAAGGTGGTCGGAGCAGTCGTGACGGCAGCCGACCTCACCGGCGCCATCTTCTATATATATTCTATATCTTTTTTGCTCATAAGCAGAGAGGTCTCGCTGCGCTGTCCTTAGACAGTAAAAGTGACAAAACTACTGAGGAAAAACATGCGTATATATTGTTTATCATGACTCTGGTTTTACGTGGCCTATCAACACAGTTTATAAACTGGTATATATCACCTAGTTGCTTTGTCTTTAAGTGGTCATGTGATTGGGTTACCACGACTACTTTATTCTTCCTCAGTCAAACAGCAGCACTCATGCGATTGTTTTGCCCCCATAGCTCCAGGTGTTGTGCCAGAAAGTGATCGTCTGCCAAAAAGTGATCGCCATCCGTGGGAGTGCATGCAGCTGCTTAAAGCCGTAGCACCCAGATTACTTACAGTTACTTCTGTGTAGCTGATAGTAACGCGACCGCACCGAATCCAATTCAGGATTTTGATTTCCACCACACTTCCACTGGATGCCCTGCTGCTCTGCTGTTATGTGATTATCATCAACAGAAAACTGGAGGATAAGACTGTGGTTCAGGGGGTTGGGAAGCTCATCTTGTAACCAGAAGGTTGCCGGTACAATCCCCAGCTCTGTCTGTCTTGGTCGTTGTGTCCTGGAACACAAGACACTTCACCTACTGCCTACTGGTGTTGGCCAGTGGGGCCGATGGTGCTCAGTCTGTCCCAGGGCAGCTGTGGCTACAACTGTAGCTGCCTCCACCAGTGAGTGAATGAATAGTGGAATTGTAAAGGGTCTTTGAGGGTCTCGAAAAGCACTATATAAATGCATCCATTATTAAGAGCATCTTTAGGCCTGACTGTGCTCATCCTGGCTCCATCCTCTCCTTACCAAAGATAACAACTACATCAGTATTAGCTCAATAACAATTTCTGCAATTCAATTGTGGACATTCACTTTTAAACCTTGTGTAAAATGATAAAACCTAAAAGTCCGAGTATTATTCTTTGTGCAAACAGCTCTTGCAGGTTACCCCGGACTTAATAATTAACTACTAATAATAATAAAAAAAAAAACCTTTCCTTTGAGCAGCTACTAAACTCCTTCCAGAAATAACAAGTGACACCATTAATAGTGGATACCTTTAACAGGTGAAACTGATTTGACCTATAAGGCTACTGTGCTTACTTCTTATCAGGGTTAGTAAGGAAGACATCTAGATGAGGTAGTTAGTAGTAGGTATTTAGTACCGGGCGAGTCCCCTCCCCCACATCAGCACCAGAACCCTGCATTATCTACTGGGTAAGACTGCCTGTTTTATCAAACTATGGCTATTACTACTGTGATCATTTGCAGCCCAGTGTGCTGCTCTCTCTGCTGGGATGAACCACTGGAGCTCACCCAGTCATCCCTTTCTTTCTCTCAAGGAGAAGTGAAATAAAAATATTTATTATGATACGACTCTAATATTCTTTAAATCAAACTGTAATGAATAAATGAAGCAAGAAGATATGGTGGCTCCAAGTGTTGTAGAAGATAGATAAACATCTCATTTTGAGAAGTACTGTAAGTACTGTGAATAAAAAACAAACAGCAAACCAATCAGTAGTCACCAATATCCTCCTAATTTTATTCCTAAAGAAATCAAATATATATATTATGGGCCGGAAGGAGCCTAAATCTTTACATTAGGCAGTACAATTGAAGTACGGGGCGATCGTGGCTCAAGAGTTGGAAGCTCGCCTTGTAATCGGAAGGTTGCCGGTTCGAGCCCCGGCTTGAACAGTCTCGGTCGTTGTGTCCTTGGGCAAGACACTTCACCCGTTGTCTACTGGTGGTGGTCAGAGGCCCGGTGGCGCCAGTGTCCGGCAGCCTCGCCTCTGTCAGTGCGCCCCAGGGTGGCTGTGGCTACAATGTAGCTGCCATCACCAGTGTGTGAATGACTGGAAGTGTAAAGAGCTTTGGGGTCCTTAGGGACTAGACAGCGCTATACAAATACAGGCCATCTACCATTTAGTTTTTTAAATAAACAAAGACATGACTATAGCAACTTTTGAAAGTAATTCAGAGTCCAATTATCCACTCAAATGTAAATAAAAGTTCACTTGACAGCTGTATAAAGGTTACCTGTTTATACAATAATATAAGTCACATTTCAAATGATCATCTGTTGAAAAGTTTGAATCCTGACCTGAGAGTTTCCACTGCACAGTGTGAACTCTTTAGTCCAGCAGACAGAAGCTTCACTCCTGAATCCTGCAGGTCAGAGTTACTCAGGTCCAGCTCTCTCAGACTGGAGGACTGGGAGCTGAGGACTGAGGACAGAGCTTCACAGCTTCTCTCTGACAGGTTACAGCCACTCAGTCTGAAAAATAAAAGACAATCTATAAAACAAATACTCATGTAGAGTTCGTTAACACATTTCACAACATTAAATGTTGACTTTCTATTTTTAAAGGAAACATTAACATACTAAGAAACAACATCATATGTATGAACTTTAATTAATAATTCAAAAAACAAACTGTTTTCTGATCTGACCTCAGAGTATTCAGTTTACAGTTTAAACTTTGTAGTCCAGCAGACAGAAGCTTCACTCCTGAATCCTGCAGCTTTCTGATACTCAGGTCCAGCTCTGTCAGATTAGTGGACTGTGAGCTGAGAACTGAGGACAGAGCTTCACAGTTTTCCTCTGAGAGTTCACAGATGTTAAGTCTGAAGATAAAAACATGAATAAAGATTGTTGTTAAAGTGTAATCAGGGTGCAATAGCTTATTGTCTTGTGCTGAGCAGGTTAGTATAAGTTCACTTTAACTTAGAAATGAATAAAAATGCTATGAAACAAGGATAACTGGATAAAGTTTACCTTTACTGGTTAAATTGTTGATTATTTTTATCAGTTGATATAAACAAAAATAAACATCAAACATATAAACAAACAGAACTAAACAGAATACAAATTGATCAGACCTCAGAATATTCAGTTTGGCGTGTGGACTCTCCACTGCAGCAGACAGAAGCTTTACTGCTGAAGCCTTCAGGCTGTTGGTACTCAGGTCCAGCTCTCTCAGACTACAGGACTGGGAGCTGACGACTGACAACAAATTTTCACAGCCTTCCTCTGAGACGTTACAGCTGCTCAGTCTGAGAGAGAACGGAAAAAACAAAAAACAATATATGTGATCAAATGACATTTGTTTACATGTTAAACCTTTTTTAAAAACCTATGAGACTATGAGTGCTACCAATCCAGTGCCCACTATTGGTACCTTGATGGTACCTTGCTCCGGGGAACCTCAGGGTAACTGTTCGGTGGATTTGACCTCCGACCTTACGATCATGGTGCGACCACTCTACCTACTGAGCTAATAATTCTGTGTACACTATCATACAATATTAACTAAAACAATTATTTTAGAAAATTTTACTGATTCAGTAATTATTATGCTCATTACCTGCGTACTGTGAGTAACACTGGATTTTAAACACTAGCTGTATAAAACTCTTCCTGTTAAAGGTGTTTATAAAGGAGATGAGCTGAAACAGACTTCATGGAGAATGTTTGCTGTCAGGAAATATCAAAGAGAAAGCAGAGATCCATCCAGTCTCTTCCACTAAGCCTACAGAGGGACAGACAACCACTCCCACTCACACCTGCATGAAGTTTAGATCACCAGGTAATCTAACTGCATGTCTGTGGACAGTGGGAGGAAACTGTAGAGGACCCAGAGAGAACCCACTGTAATGCTGTGGGAACACTGGTTATGGCAGCCTTACAGTTCGATATGAATACTGTCAAGAAACAGGACCTGAGTGGCAATTTCAATGATGAAGCCTGAGTTTTTCCCACCATCCTGGATGAAAACAGAACAGTCACAGTAGATTTATAATAAAAAGGGAGAGTGTTGGAGTTGGAGACGTGAACAAGCTGAGGATAATAAATCTGTTAGAGTGGCTGAAGGATCAGAGCTCATGTTCTTATTGGCTGGGTCTGGATTGTCCTTTGATTAAAGTTACAGACAAAAATGTGTCCGACATGCTGACACGTCCTGCTGGACTGAAAAAATATTTACTGAGTGACTGATGATTATTTAATTCACTATTTTTATGTTTTTTACCTGTTCTTTAAACTCCGAATTTCTGATTTATTTCCCATAGTTTTAAGATTTTTATCGATTATAAGATTTTAAGCGATGAGTTCATGTTTACTCACAGAGCTTTGTTGGAGGCTTTGATCACTGGCAGCATTCTCAGTAGAGCCTCCTCTGAAGCAGAGTATTTCTTGAAGTCAAACTCATCCAGATCTTCTTCTGATGACAGCAACATGAAGGTCAGAGCTGAGCACTGAGCAGGAGACAGTTTACCTGTGGAGAGACTTCCTGAACTCCCGTATTGTTGGATCTCCTCCACTAGAGAACGATCATTCAGTTCATTCAGACAGTGGATCAGATTGATGCTTTTCTCTGCAGACAGATTCACACTGAGCTCCAACTTGATGAGCTTGACTGTTTCCTGATTGGTCTGTGAGCTACTTCCTGTCTGTGTCAGCAGACCTCGTAGGAGAGTCTGATTGGTCTGCAGTGAAAGACCCAGGAGGAAGCGGAGGAACAAGTCCAAGTGTCCATTTGGACTCTGCAAGGCCTTGTTCACAGCACTCTGGTGGAGAGATTTTAAACTCTGTTTCTTTTTAATTAATTTAGACCATGTAAAGGTCAATTGTTCCTCCAGCAGATTGAGTCCAGAGTTGATGAAGGTCAGATGGACATGAAGAGCAGCCAGAAACTCCTGAACACTCAGATGGATGAAGCAGAACACCTTGTCCTGGTACAGTCCTCTCTCCTCTTTAAAGATCTGTGTGAACACTCCTGAGTACACTGAGGCTGCTCTGATATCGATGCCACACTCTGTCAGGTCTGATTCATAGAAGATCAGGTTTCCTTTCTGCAGCTGATCAAAAGCCAGGTTTCCCAGAGACTCCATAATCTTCCTGCTCTCTGGACTCCAGTGTGGATCTGTCTCAGCTCCTCCATCATACTTGACCTTCTTCACTTTGGCCTGAACCACCAGGAAGTGGATGTACATGTCAGTCAGGGTCTTGGGCAGCTGTCCTCCCTCTCTGGTTTCCAGCACATCCTCCAGAACTGTAGCAGTGATCCAGCAGAAGACTGGGATGTGGCACATGATGTGGAGGCTTCGTGATGTCTTGATGTGGGAGATGATCCTGCTGGCCTGCTCCTCATCTCTGAATCTCTTCCTGAAGTACTCCTCCTTCTGTGGGTCAGTGAACCCTCTGACCTCTGTCACCATGCCAACAGATTTAGGAGGGATCTGATTGGCTGCTGCAGGTCGTGTGGTTATCCAGAGGCGAGCAGAGGGAAGCAGTTTCCCCCTGATGAGGTTTATCAGCAGCACATCCACTGAGGTGGACTTTCTAGGGTCAGTCAGGATTGTAGTTTTGTGGAAGTCCAGAGGAAGTCGACACTCATCCAGACCATCAAAGATGAACACAACCTGGAAGTCTTCAAAGCTGCAGATTCCTGCTTCTTTGGTTTCAGTAAAGAAGTGATGAACAAGTCCCACCAAGCTGAACTTTTCCTCTTTCAGCACATTCAGCTCTCTGAAAGTGAATGGAAATATGAACTGGATGTCCTGGTTGGCTTTGTCTTCAGCCCAGTCCAGGCTGTATTTCTGTGTTAAGACTGTTTTCCCAATGCCAGCCACTCCCTTTGTCAGCACTGTTCTGATTGGTTCATCTCTTCCAGGTGAGGCTTTAAAGATGTCTTCTTGTCTGATTGTTGTTTCTGGTCTGTCTGGTTTCCTGGATGCTGTTTCAATCTGTCTGACCTCATGTTCATCATTGACCTCTGCAGTCCCTCCCTCTGTGATGTAGAGCTCTGTGTAGATCTGATTCAGAAGGGTTGGGTTTCCTGCTTTAGCGATGCCCTCAAACACACACTGGAACTCAGCCTTTAGCTTAGACTTGAGTTTAAGTTGACACCTCTGAAGAGTCTCTGAATAAAAACAGTAGTTGAGATGATTAGTCTACTATGGTCCATACATTGCCAACAACGTATATATACATCTATTTGCATCTTAATAACTTTTGTTTAAATCTCATTAGATGTTTGTGTAGCATATGAGTCATACTCTTAAATTTCACCAAAACATGCTCTGTTTAGTGAAATATTTCATTTTGTTTTTTAATCTCCTGCCTATGTGATCTGAGTGTGTGTGTGTTCGTGTGCACTGAGTGGTGACGTAGACTCGTGCATGTGTGCCCGGGTCACAGCTCCTTTCAGCATGGCCGGAGGTAAGTCACTGCTAATGAAAGTTTTTTAAGACCACAAGCTGCAATTTGAATATAGCTGAACTGCCGCATTTTGGTCTGTTGTTAACAGACTCATTCGGTAGAAGTTTTGTAGAGAGCAGATTTCGCTAATTTAACTTTTTTTTTTTATGAGTTTTAGCCCAAAGATGCAGCTGTACCGTTTTCTTTTGTCAGGAGACACGCACAGATCACAGGCCTTTATTTCTATGTGTTGCAGGTATGGGGATGTGGTTTTTCATTGATTGCTTTCGTGGTACAGTGTTGTATTGCCTGTTGGATGGTGTTTATTAATATGATTATATTTGAGTTTAAGGTTTGAATTATAAGCACCAAAAAGTTGGGTCCTGGTTATTAAGTTGAATTTGTTTGTCTGATTGTTCAATTATTTTCGAATTATTTTGTTTTACTGTTCCTATAAGTTGTTTTTGATGATTTTTCTGATATATTATTTTTGTTGTTTTTTGAGAGCTTAATTGAAAATTTTAAAACAATTCATTGTATTTGATTCATTATATTCTAGTAGAGTAGATAAAGCTGCAGCATTATCACAGCACAGATCCTCCACAGCGTTGGTGGAGGAGAGGTTTCATCGCAGGCGCACGATATGAACAGATCTCATTTCTCCATGTAGATAGAATATATTCCACCCACTGTTGACATCTTCAATGCCCTGTAACAACATGGAGCAGAGCAGCTACCCGAATGCTACTTCAACAGTGGTCGATCATGGAAATATGGTATCTAAGCAGATTCTTACTCTGGATGGCATTACCTTGGCCTCCAGTAACACTGTGAGGAACCTTGGAGTCATTTTTGACCAGGACATGTCCTTCAACGCACATATTAAACAAATATGTAAGACTGCTTTCTTCCATTTGTGCAACATCTCTAAAATTAGAAATATCCTGTCTCAGAGTGATGCTGAAAAACTAGTTCATGCATTTATTACTTCCAGGCTGGACTACTGTAATTCTTTATTATCAGGAAGTCCGGAAAATCCTGCTCCTCACATACAAGGTCTTAAATAATCAGGCCCCATCTTATCTTAATGACCTTGTAGTGCCATATCACCCTATTAGAGCACTTCGCTCTCGCTCTGCAGGCCTACTTGTTGTTCCTAGAGTATTTAAAAGTAGAATGGGAGGCAGAGCCTTCAGTTTTCAGGCCCCTCTTCTGTGGAACCAGCTTCCAGTTTGGATTCAGGAGACAGACACTATCTCTACTTTCAAGATTAGGCTTCAAACCTTCCTTTTTGCTAAAGCATATAGTTAGGGCTGGACCATGTTGCTCTGATTTTGAAAGAGTGAAGCTCTAAATGTGTTATGAAGTCATTGTATAACTTTCCTAAAGCACGACTTGTTTGATTATTTCTGATCCAAACATGTTAGATGTTTTTCCATTTTTTATAATCTACTATGAACCATCCTTACATCTCATCTAAGGCTCAGTTGTCCTTTCTTTTAACTGCTTTCAGAGCTTAAATATCAGGTAACCACAGTTATAGCCAGTGAATTATGGTTAGAGATTTTTAAACCAACCAGGCATTCATTCATTAGAGCTCTGACTGTAATCATACGAGGGAGCTACACTGAAGCCACAGAGATATCCGATGGATAGAATCTGAGCTCTGATTGGTCAGCTCAGAGTTCATGTGTTTCTGCCTCATCCACGTCTCTTCAGACAAACTGATGAATTCTTACCTTCTGATTCTGATGGATGTGATGAGGCTGAGGGAGTTCCTGTTGGAGGAAAGTGCACTTTAAATCATGAGCTTTTTAAAAATGAAAACCTGTGTGGATTCAAAATAACGTAAATATAACATTTGTACTCAAAGGTTATTTGAGGAGGAAAGAGAAAACTAAGAAGTTCAATACATACAATAAATTGAGAGAATGTTGTGTCTTCCTAACACACTGACTGATTGTTTTTTGTCTGACTGACCTTTTTTAATCTTCTTTAAAATCAACCTCGCCACCTCCATCACATGGTCAGTAGTATATGTTCCCACCATGACATCCACTGTTCTCGTTCTGTTCGCTTTCCCCAGGCGGCTCTTTTTGATGGGGGTGAAATCACCTCCCTTCTGCAGGTACCAGTGGAAACGGTCAAGATCCTCTTCTCCCAAATCATCCAGCATGTTCAGGAGCTGTTCCTCAACTGATGCCTCCATCTTTGACCTGTAAATCATGAGAGAAGATGAATCACGGTCTCAGCACACTTTATTTTTTACTTATTTAATACATTTCACAGCAGATTACATGTTTCATCTGGATTATTTAGAATTTACTTATGACTGAATTTTCTGGATGGATTATTCTGTGGTGAGAATAACATCACACACTAAATGGTAAAGAATCTATAATGAATAAAATACAGTAGGGGGCAGCCTGTGAGATGGTGTTAAAGCTGAGGAAAGATGAGGCCCCCACTGAACACGGTCTGACAGGGAGTCCCTATTCCAGGGGGTAGAAGGAACTATTAGAAAACAACCAGAAAACTTAAAATCAGCTGAAGTATGTGAAAAATGTAATATGAAGTCAACACTCAAACTAGTTTTATCATGATTATACTGGCACCAGTTTGACATCAGGTTTCTAAATCTGCTCTGCAGTCAGGAACATGGTGTCAAGAAGACATTGTCATATAACAGTTACAATATATCTGATGATGGGGTTACTCTGGTCCTTGGAGATAATCTCAGGTTGCTGTTGATCCTAATGAGCTGTTTCTCCTCTATTACAAACATCAGCTGTACTTAAAGACACTAAGTGCTGCACACAGGCTGGAGCTGATGCACTCGCGCTACAGCAGCACATGAGTTTCAGAGTCCAAACTGAAACTGGTTTCAGGTGGAAAGTTCTTACTTTCTCAACCTCACTGAACTATTCATCCTCCTCCATCCAGCAACACCTGAAACACCTGAGTGGAAGCTCCTCCCTACACTGTGTTTGAAGCAAAGCACAAAGGAGACGCCTGCTGGAGCAGCTGGAGTCCTACAGACACTCTTCACTACACAAACACCTCCTACAACATCCACTCCTCCCACTCTGACTGCTGTGTTTGTGGAAACACTCCAACACACACCGCTTCACATATGAACATGTGTGTGAAACAGCTGACATTAAACATGATGGAGGATTTATTCACAAACACACAACATTTACACACACATTACCTCTTTGCAGGAGGACGACCATCGCCCTTCGACTCGTCACTCTGTAAGGACACAGAGCTGGGTGGAGGTCCAGGTTTAGTTTCTGTTTCAGGTTTACGTTTCCTTCTCCTTCTACGTTTTTTCCTGTGAATAATGATGGAGCAGTGATGTGAGTGCTGAGCTGTGACATGGAGAAGAGTCATGGACAGTTAGAGATGGTCATCTCACCTCTGAGCTTTGGTCTGGCTCTCATGTTCCCCACACAGAGTGCTTTTAGAGGGAGGGACTCCCTCCTCTCTGTCCTCACACTGATCCATGCTGCTCAGCTCACACACACTTTCTACCTGCAGAGGAAACACAAATCATTCATGTGCACATCAGCTGAGAGCTGCAGAGGTCGTGTCTGATGGACTAACATCCATCTGAGGCACAGCTTTCATTAGTTCACTACAAAAAGTGTCACAGAGCCGAGTTCAGCCTCCAAATCCTCCATTATTGAGGTCCTTCAAAGCAGCAGGTCAAACGTGGCTGTAGAAATGGCAGAGAACAGCTTTATTTCAGTAACAATGTCCAGGACCGAGCTGACAGCTTGCAGAGTTCATACTCTATAACTGCTAGCTGCTCTGCTAGCTAAGCTAACTCATGTTAAATGTCAGAGTAAAGAACAGCACGCAGCAACACCACATAAGAGCAGGCAGAGAGAGGTATGGGGTCTTCACACACCCCTGTTCTCTGTTCACCATCGGGGCAGGGGCCTGGGAGGAGGAGTTGGCCATCTGGTCGAGGTCTGGGATGCTGGGCCTCCCTGCTACTGCAGGACCAGGGGTGGTCTGCGTGTCTCCACCCCAGGGAAAAGGGCAACATCTCCTGGGTCTAGAGGCAGATCGGGCCTCTGGGGGCGATGGTACCTGGACCTGGGGGTATAGAGTATGTTTGGGGAGTGTGAGCATGTGTACAATGTTCATTTCTGTTTGTCTCCACGTTGGGCGAGTGCTGCATATTTGTATATGTGCGCATGAGGGTGGGAGTGCATGCTTGTGTCTGTGTGTGCCTGTTTGTCTATGTCTATGTATCAGGTTGGGGCTTAGACTCCACCTCTCTCCCCAGGTGTGGGGCCCTATCTCCCCCCACCACACTCCCTGCCAGTGGCTGATGCCCTCAGCCATTGGTGCCTTGGTGGTGCTCGGCTTCCTGGGCTGCTGGCTTGACAGGGCTTGGCGCCATGACTCAGTTGGGCCCCTTCCCAGGGGTGGGGGGCCCTCCATCCTCTCTGGCGTGGCTAGCTACCGGCAGAGCCTGCGGGCACGTAACCTCAGCTCCCTGTGGCTTTTGCACCGCAGCTGCTGGGTGACCCCTCAGCGCTCATCGGCACTTCCTGGGAGGGTGGCACACCTGCCCCTCTGGTGGTCCTCCTTGGGCTCTCGTGCTCTGGGGGGGGGGCTCTGGATGTCTGGTGCCTGGATCTCCTCGATGCCTGCTTTATTCCCTGGGGGGCGGGGCTATGGTTCCCCACACCCTCACGTACATAGTTACATCGAGAAACCTTTTGAATACAAGCGCGCTCATCCACACAGGTGTGTGCACACAGACACAAACTATACCTTTCTTGGCTGCTACCTCAGAGCATATTGTGTGCTGTCGGTCTTGTGTGTTGCCCAAAAACATTTAATATTTAGTATTTACTGTTACGTATACTTATCAGGGTTGTTGCTGTGGTCTCCCTACTGTGTCGCTCTCTTTTTCCTTGTTTTCTTTTTTTTCTTTCAACAGGTGATCCAGCAGATTTTTTGTGTGCCTTTTCTCACTGTCCCTCTTCCCCTCTGTTTTTTCCCTCCCTTTCTTTATTTCTCTTTCTCCTATCTCCCTGTCATGTCTGTCTATTTTGTAATAACTTAAAATAAAATAAATAAATAATAATAACAAAGATCAATCAAGTGGACCAATATGGGAAAGCCAAAATGATCCACCTGGATTAAATAAATCTGTTGGGCATCTTTCTTGGCCTTCAGACAATAATTGTCATGTGGACATGTGTGTTTTTGGTGCTGCTGTCCCCTGTTTCCATGTTGTTGTCTCTAGGTGGGTGTGTGTGGGTGTGTCAGCCCCGGCATCATCAAAGAAGCTCCTCACCGCAGCCGGATTCCCGGACTTTTCAACAGCCAGCTGTGGTGAGTAATATGGACAATTCTTCTTCACTCACCTCATCTGTATATTCGACCATGGACTGTGTGAATGCTAACCCTGCTACCCAGCTGGTAACTCACTCAGCTGCTCAGCAGCCACTAGCTCAGTCTTCAGCCCTGCTACCTGTAGCTCAGTCTTTAGTGCACTCAGCCACTCATCTACACCCTCAGCCAGAGGTCAATACACCTGCTGGTCCCACATCAGTCGTCTCTGGAGGGTCCGAGGGGCTGCTTCAGCTGTCATCTGCTTCACCATCGGCATCTGCTATGCTGCCATCATCTCATCTGTCTGCAGCTGCTACACCACCACCCTTTCACCTGCCTGCAACCGCTACACCACCATTCTCTCCACCACCTGCAGCTGCAGCGCTACGTGGACCTACTCAACCCAGGCCAGAGGTCAGCGTGCCAGAGGGACGCCCTCCACGTCGCCCACGGCCAGTGCATCCACGTCCAGCACAGCCAGCACATCGGGGATCATGTGCCATTCTACACTGTGGCTCACCGGAGCTGCGCCGCCACCACCAGACCCGTGGCAGGCCGCCTGAGCCGCAACGAGGTTGCCACTGGACTTGTGGCAGTAACAGTTTTAACAGGATGATTTACTGAAACTATTTGAAAACATCCATCCATTCGCTTCCGCTTATCCTTTTCAGGGTCGCTGGAGCCTGTTTGAGCCTGTTTGTTTGAAAACATATCTTTGTTATTGTTACTGCTACCTTCTTTACTTTTTCTTTACTGTGTGTTGTAGAACGTAAGATCTGAAGTTCTTTTATTTTGGGACTAAACATGCTGTACAGGAAGTCAGAATCAGACCCATCAGATATAAACCTGCAGACCCACAGAGCTGAAAGCAAAGCTGTGTCTGTACATCTGCCTGTTTAAGCACAGGAAGTAGTTTCTAGTTTCAACTAGTTTGTCAACTTCCTGTGTGTGGTCATGTGACTGTTAGTGACTCAGAGAGATGTTAAAAACAGGAAGTGGGGTTGCTAAGCGGTTGCTACGTTTTTGATGTCACACAAACTAGGACGAGGACCTTTGACCTGAGCAGGAAGAAGAGCCTGATAATCTGGAGAAACTCTGCCTGTGTAAAAATAACAGCATTATCTACACACAGCTGGTTATTGGTGTTCTGACAGACATTTGGTAAATCATGAACGTGAAAATAAAATAAAAGTGGTCCCAGTATTGAACCTCTGGGTACTCCAACTTTACAATCAAGGCAAGGAGATTTAATACAGAGTCTGTTTGAAAACATTCAAACTGACTCATAACAGAGTCTTTTTTTTCCTTCAATCACCCAGGACAACAAATGTGTCTGTAAACAGCAGCTGAAACTTCCAGAAACTGAAGAAAAAAAAACACTCAACTCAAAGCTTCAAGAAACCAAACTATGAACCCTGTGTCTGTTGCCATCTCTTATATACAGACTGTAGATCATCTACAGTGGAAATAAGTATTTACACCTGCTTAGAGACATTTAATGTTAATCAACACACACACACACACACACACACACACACACACACACACACACACACACACACACACACACGCACACACACAAACCTTAAAAAGAGGAAGAGTTTTTAACACTCGGCCTCGTTGGTCCAGCTGTGAGTCCGTGAACTATGGAGCGGTAGATTTGTGCTGTTTGTGCTGGAACTAAGCTGCACACAGCTGATGTTAGCCAGGAAAACATTACAGACTGCTTCACTTACCTTCACATGGAGACGATCAGCATCTGTCACAAACACCAAGTTCAGGAAAGAGGAGCTTTGAGCAGGAAGGAAACACCCAGAGAGGCGTCCACAGACCATCACAGCTGTGGTGTGTGGTAACTTCTCAGGAAAGGCAAACTGTGATGATGCCCACCCCACCCCCAATACACTCACAAAAATAAACATCCTGCTCTACTATTGAGCAATTTATCAAGAAACTGGATCTGACTTAAACAGTGTTAGTGCTGCCTGTCTGCTCTCTACATGGACGTCTTCACCTTCACCTCACTGAAGAACTGTAAAATATTCTTACTTCTATAGTTAAATGAATACCTGCTTATTACCAACAATATTTACCCTTAGCTGACAGTGACGAGTGGTGGAGGAAGTTTTTATGCTATTACTTTATATAAAGGAGAAATAAAACACCATGAAAACACCTCAGTGCACATTAAACTGTATTTGTGGAAAACTGAGAATAAATTATCAAAAGTAAAAATTATAATTTTGCAGAAAATGTTGCCCATCAGTGTTAAAGTAATGAATATTGTATAATAATACTCAAAGTGTTTTATACAACATCCTTCATTCACACAAGCACTTTCCTTCTATGTTGAAGTGCTTCTTCCTATCATGATCTGAGTGAGTGGTGGGTGTGTCTTTGGGGTCATGTTTTTCTGGGTCCGCCCTGAGGCGGAGCTCAACCAATCTCCTTTACCTGTGACTCGTCAGCTGCAATCAAGAGGCTGCATTTAAATCCGGCTTCATTATCTCTCCTTCACCGGTCCGTCAGCTACTAATGGTGGTAACATGCGGCATATGTCAGTGTTTCCTTTGGGTCAGTGGTTTGTCTTACCTGTTTCTCCTCATGTTTACAGTTTTATCACGTTACTTACTCTGTCAAGCAGCTTCCAGCCAGAAAATCTCTCCTCTCTCCATCAGCTGATCTACTCTACCTATTGAGCCACAGACACCCCATATATTGGTAGTGGCTGTCTTGTGGGGACCATAACTTTGCAAAATATGAAATTTTTTTTTATATTAATATAAACAACACAAATCAAGTGGATTAAAAGATGTGAGCAGTGTGTGATATAGTTTACTGTCAATATCTACTGAAAAATATATTACTGAAAAATGAAAGTGGTGGAAACTGAGCGCTCCACCATCCGCTCCAAATACACTCACTGCAAACAGGCCATCTTTGATATCCAGTCTGTGCTCTGGGCTCTTGCAGCCTCTCCTTCAAAGCTCTGAGGCTTTCTGTCTGCACTGACTCCCTGCTTCTTCAAACCTGTCCTCAGGTGTTCCAGCTTTGCTCCCACATGCTGCTCACAGCCAATCGGATCATGACTTTCATTCTCCCAGCAGATGCTGCAGTAGATCCAGGCTGCACAGACACTTCAGGTCAAAAAGCTCAAAGTGACAAATGTGTCCAGAAAGCATCGGCCAACATTGAGTCCCAGGAGAGAGGAAGAAGGTGCTGTTTGTTCCTCCACCTGTAATCATACTGCAGCGTTAAAGAGGGCATTAGCCCCTTCCCCAACGGTGTGCTCCAGCCAATCACAGGACAGACAGTTTGTATATTTGTACACAGTATGAATCCAGAATCCAGCACACAAACAATTCCAGTCATGTGTGGAGAAGCTCTGAGGCAGCGAGCGAGCTTTGAAGCAGCTAGCTTGGAGCCACAGGCTGGATGCACTTTCAGCCAAACAACAGAGACGACCAAACGATACAGAAGCTTTGAAACTGGCGTCGCTCGTCCTGAAGTGCGGCCGTTCAAAATGCCGCCGCCGTGCGCACGTTGGAACCTTTGAGCACTATCACTGCTTCACAGTGGGGCGTTTCATTGGTTTGACAGCTTTGACTCGTTGCTGCTGAACTATCCACATGTAGCCCTCGCTAAAGTCAGTCATTTGTTTTGATGACTGAATAATTCATCAGAGTTCATGATGTGTTTAAATGTTCAAAAATGCACATTAATGGTTCAAATACAGAGAGAAACAATTTAAAATGTGTTCAGATATTTAAAGTTATCCACAGTATTTCTGAGTTTGCGCCAATACCCCTGATTCATAGCTGAAGAAATGTTTTTTACTTCCGCTTGTGCTGTTGTTGGCAGTGGCAGATTACACTTTCACTGTGGATAAAGGTTTCTCTCAGTGCAGTTTCTTTTACCTGGTGTTAATGTCAACACATTGAAGGTGTATAGACAGTAGAGATGTTTTAAAAATTGCAGAGGACAGTTCAGCAGCAGCGCCTCACCCGTCACTTCTCAATGACATTCACATTAACTAACTTGTATTTTCTGAAGGCATTGATGGCGAGGATTTGCATAATTACAAGAGCACTGAGGCGTATAATTACCTGCACAGCAATAATGATAAAGTACTGCTCAACAAACAAGGTGACTTTATTTTTCTTAAAGCAGCTGTAGAGCCGAGCCAGAGCGCTAATCAAGCTAAACACTTAGCATGGCTAAGAGTGGAGACAGTCGCTGTTCCGGTATCGCCGGATCAGGGAGATCATGTAGTCATGCTGGTGTTCTGTGGAGGGTATTTCACTTATCTGGATATCACAATGTTTAAATGACTGAAACAGAAACACTGGACTGGCCAAAGGCTGTGATTGGGGAGTCACCCTACTGCCATATAGCCAAGTATTACGTGGAGCACTGTTTACATGTGAAAGCCACTCGTTAACTTTGTGTGAGCTGTATGCTGTGCAATCACACAAAGGTTAAAATAATATAAAAAAAATAAAAGACGGTACATTAAGGGCACATTTGCAAGACAAAAAAAAAATACAGTTACATGATGTGACACTGGGCGGACGGATGGACGGACAGACGGACGGACGGACGGACGGGCGGGTGGACGGACAGATAGATAGATAGATACGCACACACACAACTTTGAAAAAATTAGACTATGTATATTTCTGCATCAAAAAGCTACTGACTGTTAATATGAAATGTAAAATATGGGTGACTTTGCCAGTGTTTTTATTTCAGTGGGTTAGATATGATTGAGGTGTGTTGAGCCAGGATCATATCTGTAACATGCAGGACACCAGCCCACTGATATAAACAGACACTGTAGTGCTTTTGTTAGTGTAAGTTTCCTCATGATGCTAAATCTTGAGTATTGACAGTGAGAAAAACTATTATTGTTTGTTAAATGTAACCAACTTTAAGGTATAAAGGTGAATTACAGCACAATAATTACTTGGGCTCGTAATAAGACCCTGGCCAGAATCAGAAGACACCAAATTCGTATGGAGCCAAAGTATTGAGCAGCAATAATGACCTGGACACAATGTTAAATTTTGAGTAGCCACTCTTGTATTGTTACAAGGTATAACAGATATTTGTCCAATTTGTACAGATAAAGTATAAAATAAAATAAATAGTGTGCACACTCAAACAAAATGAAAGTACTCGTTGGGGCACTTTAAGAATTTAGAGTTAAGATGGCGATAGCCAACTTCAAAGGTCCTTGTGAGTGTAATAGAGATTTGACAGACCACGTGACTTTCGCGCATTGCATGCCGGGTACTCATGGCAAAACAATCATAGTAATGCATCAAACGCAAGCATTTGCAGCACCGCAAAACGTTCATTCTCCGGTTCCAATACCATCTTGCTTTTTCTTTGTCCCCCCAAAAAGTATGTGCCAAACGAAGGAGAACAATGCCGGTCCGTACAAAGACAGACTTGATGAAAAGTCAAAGAAAAGATACGAGGAAAAAAATCAAAGGAGTGAAAGCGTTAGACCCTTACGAGAACCGGAGAATGAATGTTTTGCGGTGCTGCAAATGCTTGCGTTTGATGCATTGCTTGGCTGTGTCCCAATTAAGACACCGCACGCTTGAAGAACGCATTTTGAGTGCGATTACGTCACCGCCACGCGACGACAGCTGTCCCAATCCAAAGTGTACTTAAAATGCGTACTTCAAATGCATACTCCAAATGCGCCGTCGATTTCCCCAAATATCAAGCGTGGTCTGGTGCACGCTTCGTGGCTGCATATATCCCACAATTCATAGCGTGGCGGTGGGTGTGGATAATTTTGCCGCAAAATACGGCAGAAGGGAGCGGCCGAAGAGTGAACTGTCAAAAGTGAGTACTGAATATTGTGTCACTTATTTATGTGTGAATGTTTAATAATAAACAACATTAAAACATTATTGTTGGCCACATGTCGGCAAAGTTGTGTGACATTAGTGATGTTTGTAATTTCAGTGTTAACTTGGTTTTAAAGCCTTTACTTCTAAACATATCCAAATCCAAATCCAATTTATTTATATACCACATTTAAAAACAAAAGGTTTGCCCAAAGTGTAAAACACAAGATAAAACCACTGACACTTACATAAAACATAATAAAACACATAAATTATCAATGTTCTGTCCTCACTAAGTGTTGTCCTCGTGAACGTAGACTCAGCTATACAGACAGCTAAACACTTTCCTAATCAAAATCCAAGGAACAGGCCGATGTGTTGAGCTGGATGATTTAATAAGGAAAAATTGGAAAATGTTGACAAAACCAGAAATAAACCAATAAAATTGTTGCATCAATATAAAATATAACAAACACATATTCAAAAATATAAGAGCACTATATTTATCTGCTTAGTGAGTGCCTGAATAAAACATCAATTAAAACACGCTCATGATCAAAATGTTAAAGAAACCGCATGGCATATGAGCTAGCTTAACCTTACTAGGTTAGGTTATACATGCATTCAAATTAAATTCAAACTACAAACTATATCACGCCTTCACAGCAAATAATAATGCACACAAGTCGTCTCAGTGATAACAAACAATATTACTTACAGATGATGCCGTTTATCAACTTGTGAAGGCGTGGATGGCAACAGATTAACAGAGGTGAAACTGCCTCTGGCTAGATCTTGCAGAGTAAAAAATACACAAAAACAACCACTAGAGGGCAAACTGCTGCAGAACAGAAAATACCTAATGCCAGCATAATCAATATCAACACAACACATACAAATATCAACTCACGCCAGTCTGAAAGCTATCAAAAAAAGGTGTGTTTTCAAAAGCATTTTAAAAACAGGAAACTAAGATGCCTGTCTAATATTTAAAGGCAGCGTATTCCAAAGTTTTGGGGCCATAATTCAAAAGGCTCGTTCTCCTCTGCATTTGAGCCTTGATTTTGGGACAACCAACAGCAGCTGGTCAGCTGATCTGAGGGTCTGTGAAGGAATATAAGGCTGAAGTAACTCGGAAAGGTATGGGGGAGCAAGACCATTAAGGCATTTATAAACCAGTGTTAGGACTGATGAACAGGAAGCCAGTGAAGAGAAGACAGGATAGCTGTTACATGTTCATGCCTGTGGGTACCAGTCAAGAGGCAGGCAGCAGCATTTTGAACGAGCTGAAGACGAGCAAGAGACCCTTGGCTGACTTCAACATTAAGTGCATTGCAATAGTCAAGCCGTGTTGAATTAAAGGCATGTATTACCTTCTCCATGTCACGTCTTGACAAAACTGGCTTCAGCTTTGCTATTTGCCTCAGCTGGAAAAAGCTTTTTTGCAACACTGAATTAATATGTTTGTTTAATTTAAAATCTGAGTCCATAATGACTCCCAAGTTTGTCACATGCTGCTTGATATAAGACCCTAGCCAACCAAAATTTACGAGCGGGTTGCATGAAATATTATTGGGTCTAAATACAATCACCTCCGTTTTACTCTCATTGAAACTCAAAAAGTTCAGAGCCATCCAAGCTTTGACATCTTCAAGGCAGTTTAAAAGAATTTGGATGGAGCCTGGGCCATTTGGTGCTAAAGGCAAATAAATTTGACCTGAGTGAAGTTGGCCCCCCCACCTTCTTCAAATCCAACAAAAGTGGTATCAAACGTTTGTGCTACGTTTGTGCTGGTTTGTGCTGCAACAATTTTCGTTTGTGCCGCTATCATTTTAAAGATATTAATAAAAATTTCTAGGGGTCATCAGAGGTCAACCAGCCCCCCCACATTAATGGAATCAAACAAAACTGGTGTCAATCAACTGTGCTATGTTTGTGCTGGTTTGTGCTGCTAAAATTGTCGTTTGTGTTGCTTCTGTTTTAAAGATATTGATGAAAATGTAAAGGTCAAAAGGTCAAGCAGCCCCCCCACCTTCTTCAAATCCAACAAAAGTGGTATCAAAGGTTTGTGCTACGTTTGTGCTGGTTTGTGCTGCAAAATTTTTCGTTTGTGCTGCTATCATTTTAAAGATATTCAAGAAAATTTCTAGAGGTCATCAGAGGTCAACCAGCCCCCCCACATTAATGGAATCAAACAAAACTGGTGTCAATCAACTGTGCTGCGTTTGTGCGGGTTGTGCTCCTAAAATTGTCGTTTGTGCTGCTTCTGTTTTGAAGATATTAATGAAAATGTAAATGTCAAAAGGTCAACCAGCCCCCCCACATTACCCAAATCAAACAAATTTGATGTCAAACGTTTGTGCTACGTTTGTGCTGGTTTGTGCTGCAAAGATTTTCGTTTGTGCTGCTATCATTTTAAAGATATTAATAAAAAATCCTAGAGGTCATCAGAGGTCAACCAACCCCCCCACATTACCCAAATCAAAGAAAAATGATGTCAAACATTTGTGCTACGTTTGTGCTGGTTTGTGCTGCAAAAATTTTTGTTTGTGCTGCTATCATTTCAGAAATATTAATAAAATAATGTCCTGATGCGTGCTCAATCATCTAGGGAAGTAAATTCCAAAAGGTTGATTCTGTTCAACCGGACATTTTCAGTGGAAGAAACATTTTGTCACTCATCCAGGTGACTTCTTCAGTCTCAGCTGACTGCAGGTCTCCCCAACCTTATAAACAGTACATTTGCACAGTGAAGGAAACTAGCACCAGTGAATGAACAATGGGCTGGGGGGTTAATTCCATGATTGTTAGTATGCAAATTCTTATGACCATTGATCAACGACTACTAATCAAAGACACAGATTCTCGAATGGCCATGAGTACCATTCACAGAGAGTTGGGGAATGGCTGCAATCACAGCATTGTAAGATGGCGAAAGATGTACCCTTGGGCCCCCCTTCTCGATTCAGAGATGGTCAGCATCCTGACAGCCTGATGGACGAAGCTGTTTCTCAGTCTGCGGGTTCTGGCCCGGAGGCTCTTCAGTATCCGTCCTGATGGCAGCAAACTGAAGAAGCTGTTGAAGGGATGAGTGGAGTCACTACCCGTTGTCATTTTTTTCCTGCAGGACCCAGTGCAGGAGTCATACCACACAGTGATGCAGTCGGTGAGGATACTCTCAATGGTGCCTCTGTAGAAGGTGCTAATAATGGGGGTTGAATCTCTTGCGCTTCTCAGTTTGCAGAGGAAGTAGAGTCGCTGTTGGTCTTCTCCACATTTAGGGACAGGTTGTTGTAGCTGCACCACTCTGCCAGATGGTTAACTTCACCCCTGTAGTAGATCTCATTATTGTTGCTGATGTGACCTACCACAGTTGTTTCGTCTGCAACTTGATGAAAAGGTTGGAGCTGTGTGATGGTGTGCAGTCGTGGGTCAGCAGAGTGAAGAGAAGGCGGCTCAACACACATCCTTGAGGAGCTCCGTGTTATTGGGCTCGAGGTGTTGCTGCCGACCCGTACTGTTTGCTGTCTTCATGTGAAGAATTAATTTTATTGGAATTCCACGTGAAAGACAAATACAAAGTGGTGTACACGTGAGAAGTGGAATGAAAATCATACATGATTCCAAACATTTTTTACAATTAAATAACTGCAAAGTGGTGTGTGCGTAATTATTCAGCCCCCTGAGTCAATACTTTGTAGAACCATGTTTTGCTGCAATTACAGCTACCGGTCTTTTAGGATATGTCTCTACCAGCTTTGCACATCTAGAGACTGAAATTCTTGCCCATTCTTCTTTGCTAAACAGCTCCAGCTCAGTAAGATTAGATGGACAGCGTTTGTGAACAGCAGTTTTCAGATCTTGCCACATATTCTCGGTTGGATTTAGATCTGGACTTTGACTGGACCATTCTAACACATGGATATGTTTAGTGTTAAACCATTCCATTGTTACCCTGGATTTATGTTTAGGGTGGTTGTCCTGCTGGAAGGTGAACCTGTGCCCCAGTCTCAAGTTTTTTGCAGACTCCAAGAGGTTTTCTTCCAAGATTGCCCTGTATTTGGCTCCATCCATCTTCCCATCAACTCTGACCAGCTTCCCTGTCCCTGCTGAAGAGAAGCACCCACAGAGCATGATGCTGCCACCACCATATTTGACAGTGGGGATGGTGTGTTCAGAGTGATATGCAGTGTTAGTTTTCCGCCACACATAGCGTTTTGCATTTTGGCCAAAAAGTTCCATTTTGGTCTGACCAGAGCACCTTCTTCCACATGTTTGCTGTGTCCCCCACATGGCTTGTGGCAAACTCCAAACGGGACTTCTTATGGTTTTCTGTTAACAATGGCTTTCTTCTTGCCACTCTTCTTAAAGGCCAACTTTGTGCAGTGCACGACTAATAGTTGTTCTATGGACACATTCACCCACCTGAGCTGTAGATCTCTGCAGCTCGTCCAGAGTCACCATGGGCCTCTTGGCTGCATTTCTGATCAGCGCTCTCCTTGTTCGGCCTGTGAGTTTAGGTGGACAGCCTTGGTAGGTTTACAGTTGTGCCATACTGCTTCCATTTCTGAATGATGGTTTGAACAGTGCTCCGTGGGATTTTCAAGGCTTGGGAAATCTTTTTGTATCGTAAGCCTGCTTTAAATTTCTCAACGGAGGCACCATTGAGAGTATCCTCACCGACTGCATCACTGTATGGTATGACTCCTGCACTGGGTCCTGCAGGAAAAAAATGACAACGGGTAGTGACTCCACTCATCCCTTCAACAGCTTCTTCAGTTTGCTGCCATCAGGACGGATACTGAAGAGCCTCCGGGCCAGAACCCGCAGACTGAGAAACAGCTTCGTCCATCAGGCTGTCAGGATGCTGACCATCTCTGAATCGAGAAGGGGGGCCCAAGGGTACATCTTTCGCCATCTTACAATGCTGTGATTGCAGCCATTCCCCAACTCTCTGTGAATGGTACTCATGGCCATTCGAGAATCTGTGTCTTTGATTAGTAGTCGTTGATCAATGGTCATAAGAATTTGCATACTAACAATCATGGAATTAACCCCCCAGCCCATTGTTCATTCACTGGTGCTAGTTTCCTTCACTGTGCAAATGTACTGTTTATAAGGTTGGGGAAACCTGCAGTCAGCTGAGACTGAAGAAGTCACCTGGATGAGTGACAAAATGTTTCTTCCACTGAAAATGTCCAGATGAACAGAATCAACCTTTTGGAATTTACTTCCCTAGATGATTGAGCACGCATCAGGACATTATTTTATTAATATTTCTGAAATGATAGCAGCACAAACAAAAATTTTTGCAGCACTAACCAGCACAAACGTAGCACAAATGTTTGATACCACTTTTGTTGGATTTGAAGAAGGTGGGGGGGCTGGTTGACCTTTTGACATTTACATTTTCATTAATATCTTCAAAACAGAGGCAGCACAAACGACAATTTTAGCAGCACAAACCAGCACAAACGCAGCACAGTTGATTGACACCAGTTTTGTTTGATTCCATTAATGTGGGGGGGCTGGTTGACCTCTGATGACCTCTAGAAATTTTCTTGAATATCTTTAAAATGATAGCAGCACAAACGAAAATTTTTGCAGCACAAACCAGCACAAACGTAGCACAAACGTTTGATACCACTTTTGTTGGATTTGAAGAAGGTGGGGGGGGCTGGTTGACCTTTTGACCTTTACATTTTCATCAATATCTTTAGAACAGAAGCAGCACAAACGACAATTTTAGCAGCACAAACCAGCACAAACGTAGCACAGTTGATTGACACCAGTTTTGTTTGATTCCATTAATGTGGGGGGGCTGGTTGACCTCTGATGACCCCTAGAAATTTTTATTAATATCTTTAAAATGATAGCGGCACAAACGAAAATTGTTGCAGCACAAACCAGCACAAACGTAGCACAAACGTTTGATACCACTTTTGTTGGATTTGAAGAAGGTGGGGGGGCCAACTTCACTCAGGTATAAATTTGGCAGTCGTCTGCGTAACAGTGAAAGGATATTTCATGTTTTCTATAAATAGACCCCAAAGGGAGCAGGTATAATGAAAAAAGAAGAGGGCCAAGGATTGAGCCCTGGGGCACCCCACAAGAAAGGGGGGCTGAGGTGGACTCAAAATTTTCAACTTTAACACTAAACATTCTGCAACTCAAATATGAGCGAACCCAATCCAGTTCTGCACCTTTGATGCCAACCAGGTGTTCCAAATGAGAGATAAGAATATTGTGGTCAACAGTGTCAAACGCTGCAGTAAGATCTAAAAGCACAAGGATCACGGAACTTCCACAATCAGTAGCTAAAAAGATATCGTTAAAAACATGTAAAAGTGCTGTTTCAGTGGAGTGTAGATGTTTAAAACCAGACTGAAAAAGTTCCATGATGCCATTAGCATCCAAAAACGCATTCAATTGGGTAAAAACAATTTTTTCCAATAACTTTGAAAGGAAAGGAAGCCTTGAAATAGGTCTAAAATTTGAGCAAACTAAAGGGTCAAGGCCATTTTTTTTAATAAAGGCCTAACAATTGCATGTTTAAAACCATCAGGAACCACACTGGAAGTAATACTGCTATTTATAATAGCAAGGACTGAGGTTCCAATTGAAGGGAAAACCTCTTTAAAGAGCCATGCAGGGATCACATCCATGGGAGAACCAGAGGGTTTAATTTGTCTAACCATCTCGTTAAGAAGTGTAATTGAGATGGGTTCAAACTGGTATAAGGCAGCTGAACAGGGACTAAATGTGGATGGGTCATATGTAGGAGGTACTATTTCTGACCTGATGGATTCAACCTTTTTTACAAAAAAGAAAGAAACTGATTACATCTGTTAGCAGAGCCTTCCAGGGTGGCAGACTGGGGCACATTTAAAATAGAACTGATGGTCTTATAAAGTCCGCGGGGATTATGACAATTTGATGCAATCACCTGAGAAGAATGGCTATTTTTCTCATTTTTCACTGTGTTTTGATAGCATTTCCAACAGTCCTTTAACATTTCAAAAGAAACCTGCAATTTGTCCTTTTTCCACTTTCGCTCTGCTCTAGTGCATTGACGTCTGACCGCTCGGGTGGCTTCATTTAACCAGGGCTGGGGAATACATTTAGGGCACCTGGTTTGTAATGGGGCCATAATGTTTAGGGTCTCAGTACAGGTTTCTTGGAACTGCAAAAGCAGCTCATCCACACTAAGTCCTAAACTAATTTCAGGGTCAATAAAAGCATTTTTTTCTGTAAAAGTTGAGGAGAAGAGCGCAGCAGTGGAAGAATTAAAGATTTGACAGCACCTGGGTGGAGCACGAGCTTTAAACTCATGCACAAGAGAAACGTCAAATAAAACAGGTTTGTGATCAGAAAACACGGAGTCCCCAATTTCCAAATTAAAAACAGATAAACCACACGATAACACCATGTCAAGAGTGTGCCTCTGCTGGTGTGTAGGGCCTAGTACAGACTGTACAAAGTTAAAAGACTGAATAAGATTTAAAAACTCCTGAGCAAGCAGTCCATCAGAGCAACAGACATGAATATTAAAATCACCAACTATTAAAATCCGATCATATTTAGGCGCAATGTCAGCCAAGAAACATGAAAAGTCATTTAAAAAGTATTTGTTAAACTTCGGTGGTCGGTAGATTACCGCACACACAACCGGTTGAAGACGTCCCAGTTCAAACATCAAAAGTTCAAAACTGGAGGGGGGAACCGGTACATGGAGTTACTTGCAATGAAAGTTATTATTAAAAACTGTCAATATTCCTCCTCCTCTACCCGATATCCTTGGAGGATTTAAAAATGAGCAGTTGGAGATCAATAGTTCAGAAATGAAGCTAGACTCACCAACTTTCATCCATGTCTCAGTCACAAAAAGGAGATCCAAACCATTTGAAGAAAAGAAATCGTTTATGACAAACGTTTTACTTGCTATGGACCGAGCATTTATTAAAGCCATCCTCGTTGGGACTGGGGTCTAGGCAGAAGTTGTCTCTGAAGCCCAAGTTAATGGGCGCAAATTCACAAAGTTTATTCCACGATGCCCAAGACGTGAAAAACATCGGCGAGCAGGCTCACGTCCACCCGAGCCTACGACAGGAACCAGACAAGGGGCAACATGATCCAGGAGACGCCTTGGGATGCGATGGAACAGACTGTTATCCACTGGAGCAGCCGCTAGAGAAAAAGCAAGGCAAGCTTTAAGCTTCACTAGCCGACCGGCACGTTTACCGCGGCGTCTGCGACAATGTGTCGGAGCAGGAGGAAGCGCTCCGCGTAGCAGGTAAACAGGAACATCAGCCAGGGATGGTGGATACCCTGTGGTTTGTCCTCGCTGATTAGTCAGAAAATACTGAAGATCAAAAAGTTTTTGGCGTTCATATACCAGTCGCGAGTTGATTTGGGTGGCACAAATTGTAAAAAACAAAACAAACAAAAACAAAATTGACAGAGACAGACGGCAAGCCACACACACCGGCGCCATCTTTAAGTCGACCTTAATCTTACAGAGAATGTGATGATTTCATGGATAATTAAAGTCAGTCATATATCCACAAACACAACAAGCTGAAAGTCAGTGATGCTGCTCGGTTTGCAGTCCTGAATATGACGGCACAAGCAGGATTCACTGCACTGTTAATGTTAGCTATGTTATATTGCTGCCTCTGTTCGGTGGTGTCGAGCCAAACGGACTTTAACGTGTGTTTGAACGAGCTGACGGTTCACTCGTTAAGCTGAAAGAAAGATGCTTTAATCACAGGAGTCACACATGTGTCCACTGGACCATCTGGAACTCTTCTTGTTTAGCACTCGTAATAACACAAACACTAAATCCTCCTTCTCTTGTGCTGTTTTGTAGCAGTGTATACACCTGAGACTGTCACCTGTCTGTCTGTCCTGCACTCTCTCTCTGTTTCTTTCTCTCTGATTGTGGAATAAAAGTATGAACATGTATTTATAAGTTACACTTGTGTTTGAATCCTGCAGCTTATCACACATTTGATTTCCATGTGTGACAACTGCAAGTGTCCAGAGTGAGGACCAGTGATGGGAGTAACGGCGTTACTTTTTCAGTAACGAGTAATATAACTAGTTACTATTCCTATCGTTACAACGCCGTTACAGTTACTAACAAGGAAACGCGGTCTGTTACTATTTTTCAACAAACAGACGGTTGAAGCTGTGTTCAGTTTATCGCAGCTTAAATCAGCTGCAGGAATTAGCTGTAAGTAATCTGGACGCTACAGCTTTAAGCAGCTGCGCGCTCCCGCGGACGGTAATCACGATCACTGTCTAGTAGTGACGTGCGATACCACTGATTTCCTTTCCGATCCGATACCAAGTAATATTCAGGGTGGTATCGACGATACTGATCCGATACGGATACTTTGTACAAAAACTTATTTTATTTATTGTATCTCAAATTATAGCGTCATAATGATTACAGGACATCAGATCACTTGTTCTTATCACTTAACAATGCAGGGTTCATCACATAGAAATAAAAAACCTGAAGTTGTGCGCTATTTGAACACGTTTCCTGCCTGCATCACTAAAGGACTCTGTGAGAGACGTTTGTCTCACCCTAGCAGCACCTGTCCCTCTCCTCCTCTTCAGTTTGCCTCAACATACCCTCGTCATATTCTGCTATATGATTTACTTTGAGGTGTTTGACAAGGTTAGTGATGTTGCCACAACCATACATGCCAACCCTCCCGATTTTTCAGGGGGAATCCTGAATTTCAGTGCCCCTCCCGAAAATCTCCCGGAGCCACCATTCTCCTGAATTTCTCCCGATTTTCCAGCTGGACAACAAAATTGAAAAACCATATCGCAGAATTCATAGCGCGGCCCAGCCAATTCCAGTTTCCAACAATGGCGGCAGATACTTAGTTTTAATATTACTCTTATTTCTCTTTCTGGGTCGCAAAAAAACTTTTAACATATTTTCTGGTGAGAATGTAGCTGTGTAAACTTCAAATATCTGAGCAGACCAACACATCGTTTTCAAACCCCCGCAGTCTTTCGCTATTCAGGTTAAACATGATATATAAGTCACTTTGATAACTTAAAAATGTTATTGTTTGGCTTTTTCAGTGTTTTATTTGTTCGTGAGTAAATCGGTTTGGCTGAGATTAAAGTTATTAGACTAGATTAAATCAAATTTAATTTTATTAATTCCTCGGGAGGGTTCCTCCAGGGTTTTCACAGCTGAATAAACGTCACACAGAAAATGATTAAACAAAGTGTGAGATGGTCGAGAATCTACGTCAGCGCCCGGTTATATTTTAGATAGCAAGGAGCAGACGGCAGAGTTTCACTCCACCGAGGGAGCTCGTGACGCACTTCCCAGCTTTCTTTAGACAACAAAGGCCGGGTCCTCAGGTGGAAGCAGCCTCTGAATTTGGACACCCCCGCTGTTTCCGGGCCGCCCAATAATAACGGTGATATTTAATGTATTTTATCCGATAAATAAACCCTGTAAAATGTATTTATCCCCCCCCCCCCCCCCCCCCCCCCCCGCAGCCCTTTGAATGACAAAACAATCGCATGAGTGCTGCTGTTTGACTGAGGAAGAATAAAGTAGTCGTGGTAAGTCAATCACATGACCACTTAAAGACAAAGCAACAAGGTGATATATACCAGTTTTTAAACTGTGTCGATAGGCCACGTAAAACCAGAGTCATGATAAACAATATATACGCGGCGTTTTTTCCTCAATAGTTTCGTCACATTAGCGCCAGCAAGCACTCTCTGCTTATGAGCAAAAACAAAACAAAACAAAAAAACAGGGGAAGTTTTAGGAGTGACGGAGAGAGAGAGAGAGAGAGAGAGAGAGCAGAAAAAGAGAGAGAGAGCGAGTTTTGAGATGTGAGAGATTTGTGACGTTTAGCGTGTTTGGAGTGTGTAGTTAATGTGTTGTCTTGTGTAGTTAGTGTGTAGTGTTGTGGATAGTTTTGTGTTGTGTGTCAGAACAATGAGGCGACTGCTGTCTCCAGGTAGAAACAGCAGTGATACACCTGCTGCTGTCAGACCTGCAGGTATCAGGCTGTGATGTTCTCCTTTATAGTGGACAGAAATATTTGGAGTGGCACAAATAATTTGTGGCATGTTATTGAAGAACAGCTGATTGTTCTTTAAATAGTTTGAAATGGTTATTTTAAAAAAAGGGTAAAAGGTAAATGGATGCAAATAACTTTGTTGTTTGCAAAACTTGTGCAAAGGATTTTAAAATTGACAATTAATATTTGCATTTGAAGTTATGAAATATGATTCATTAAACATGTTTGTGGTTGTTACAGTAAAAATATAACTTTTTCTACTCTGATTTTATGTTTTTTGTCTGATTTTAGATCAATTGTGTCAATACAGTTTGTCAAAATGAAAACAGACACATGAGGTTGTTCTGCAAAGGATGATACCAAACAAGACAAAGTAAAAAGTTTTTAAAGGTAAAATGTGGAGGAAACATCAAAAGTAGTTAAAAATGGCCAATAATACCCTGGACCCCAGAGGGTTAAAGGTTTTTTTTTAAAGTAATGCAATAGTTACTCTTTAAGTAATTAATTAATTTTAGAGTATTGTAAGTCAGTTACTAAATCAGTTACTTTTTTGAAGAAGTAACTAGTAACTATAATTAATTACCTTTTCAAAGTAACTTGTCCAACACTGATGGTGACACGAGTACTGGATCAAATTTGACCCTGAGCTTTGTTTTCACCTACAAAGTTCACATCCTGCTTCTTCTTCCAGTTCAAAACATGCAAAAGTTCACTGGTTTCCACAGCAGAGCCTGACACAGCGCTCCACGCCTTCTCCTCATCACATTTGTGCTTCCTGACGTGCAGCTGCTTCCTAAACTTCCACACTTCTAACTTCATTCATAGGGAGGAGATCACTCCACTGCACTGCAGACAGACTTCACACTTTCATGAATTCCTTCTAAGGCCTGATGTGGCTTTGCTTCCTGCTACATGACACATTTATTCACACCTTATGAACCAATCAGGAGCCTCCTACCTGTTCCCACAGCCGCCTCATTAATAACAGGAAGTCAGTGTTTCTGTGAGCCGACGAGCTGAACTCAGACTTTTCACTTATACCACGTCTGATTTCTTTCTTTATTGTATTTATTTATTTGACCTGCACAGTGATTTTATTTCTATATGTAGATATTTGATATTGTGTAACTGAAGCTGTGTCCACGTTTGATCTCAAAGTGACACATGGACTCTGTCTGTGTCCTCAGTTTCCCAGCATGCCTCGCTGTGGAGCTGTATGATGGTTAGCAGGTAGGCTTTTGATTAGTGTGATTAGATTTGATTGGGTTTTGATTAGTGATTGAAACCAATTCTAGAATCGTAAATCAATTTTTAAATATAAATGTATTTTAGCTGAAACGCCTGAATCTCAGGTTAAAGCTCCCACAGTTTCAACAACCATCAAACAGCTAAAACAGTAACTGACAGCAGGAACACTGATTCTGCACAAAGACGCATCAGGATCAGTTTCCATCTAAAAATCTCTGTTTTCTGCATTATTGGCTTGTTGTTACCCACCAGTCTAACGTTGTTGACAGCGCTGTCGGCCGCTGGGTTTGTTGTTGTTTTTGACTTAGTCTCATTTCTGCTGTTCAAAACTGAACAAACTTTGTAAAATGATGCAAAACTCTCAGCTGTGTCTGTAATCAAACCTCTGTAACTTTGCTTCACTTCATCAGGTCATGTTCACATGTGTTTTTGTTCTACTGCAGAATATTTTTAAGGTCATCTGCTAGAAAAAGCCAGGCAGGAAAATCTGCTTCATGTTCTTCTGTTTTATCCTCAGTGACTTTGACACAAAGGCCTCTGCTGTGATGCTCACACCTCTGATGAAGTCTCACAGTGTCAGCTTTCTTTTATAGATATAAAAATATGGAAATGAATGATAATATTTCTGACTGACTGAGGCAAACTGATTCAAAGTGAATGGATTGTAGAAATGAGTGAGGATACCCAGCCCTGTTAGCAGGTGTCCTCTGGTGGCTCCTTGACTGTCACACAATCATGTGCTGACAGGAAATGTTGCAGCAGCTTCAGTAAATGTTCCTCCCTGAGTTGTGCTCCGTCATGTGGTGGAGAGCTTCAGATGTTCAGAGCAGGAGAGCTCCAACAAGACCAGGACTGTTCCACCATCTGCTGACATCACAGTATAACTGCTTACTGTTAGTAGTGCAGTGTCAGTGGATGCATTTGACCAAAACCAGAGTGGAAACGCTCATAGATGTGGTGTTTCTTCCAGCAGGCTGTGAGGTGGGCAGCAAGCGGCTTCTCAACAAGCTTTGACCTGAAAGAGAAACTGATCTATAATGTTGATGTAATGTTGGATCTAAGCTGGCTTTGCTGAGCTTTGCTTCCACAACGGCATGTTTGAAAAAGCTGGAACAGTCCAGTCTGAAGAAAAGCGTTAAAAAGGTTTACAAGGCAAAAAGCTTTGTGGGGAGAATCTCTGAGGGAGCTGCAGACGGCTGATTCTCATCAAATGTCACAGGTGTAAAAGTAGAGCAGCAGTGAGCTGCACAACAAGAACGCTCTGGGGGGGTTTGTCATTAATTTCTTTGATCTACAGAAAATCAGACTTTTGTTGCTGTCTGCTTTAGAGCCACATTTATAGGTGAGGCAGCTCGAGACGCAACAGCTGATTGTGTCAAACAAAACTTTGAATTTCTCCCATTTTCTGATCTGAGTTTTGTTTCTGAAGTTTCAAATAGACTCATTTATCCAACGGCACGTCCTCAAGTGAAGGTCAACAAAGACGCAGCTGTGGTCACTCAAAGCTACATCCTCCGCAGACACGTTGCTGATGCTGAGGCCCAAAGAAAGGAAGCGTGTGAGACATGGCCGACTGTGGAGGCTCAGTCTGTCTGTTCTTCTTCATCCAACATGTCTGCAGCACTTTACAGGACGCTGCAGACTAGTTACCAAAGAACGAGTCAGGAACACATCAGGAACAAACTGAGACACACAAGTTTTACAGAGACCCAACGAAGATGAAGAGAAAGCTGCTGTAACCTGGAGACCTCAGTCTGACCCTGAAATACCCACAGATGGAGACACAAACACCTCCACCTGCACCGTCTGCAGCAGGGAGGGAAACATCCTGCTGAAGAAACAAGTGCTGCTCACTGTCAGGGCTCAGTGCTGTAGATGCAGGTCAGAGGTCAGAGGTCATGGTGGGACCAGTTTACTCCATTGAATCCATTCAGCCTGTGGCTGATAATGTTTCTAATAATGACAAACTGGAAACACAACTTTACGATTGTTTCTTTAACATCATATTTCCTGAAGTATTCAGACACTTATTTGAAGCCCCTTCAGCAGGAATCACAGCAGCAGCTGTTTTTGATGCAACGAGCCTCGTCCACACCTGGAGTTTCTGTCCTTCTACTTTCTAAATACTCACAGGCTCAGGCAGTGGGTCACAAAGAGGTGGCTCTGAGCCCGTTTGCAGTGCTGATGAACACTCTGATGTTTACAGACAAAGTTATGATCTGTAGTGAGAGTGAGGAGGAGAGTCTGGAGAGAAGAGAAAGTACAAACAAGGAGAGATGAGGAGGAGGTCAGGGCTGATTTATGACAGGAGGAGAGCAGTAAGAGTGAAGAGGAGGAGATGGCAGTGAGACCTGCTGTGATGGAGGCACACAGACAGGAGGAGCTGCAGGTGGCAGAGCTGAAGATGCTGAGAGTTTGGTTGGAGGTGAGCAGGATGGATTAGAAAGAAGAAGATCAGAGGGATCGCTCAGGTCCAGCAGAGCTGCAGTCAGACTGTGTGCTGGATGCTCCAGAAACTGACTCAGTGTGTGTGTCAAGTTCACACAGTGCAGAAACAAACTCACTTTACAACATGATCACAGGTTTATTGATCCATCAGAGCAGCTGGAAGGAAGAGACGAGCTCCTGAACATTTCCTGCTGCACAAACAAAGTGATTCATTATTAGTTTGATTAGATCTTTGATGTCACAGCTGAAACATGCTGATGTCACACAGTTTGATCAGACTGTGCATTGGTACATAGTGTTGGTTTTACCTGCATGATTTTATTGTCATATTTATATGTTTGTTTATTTAAATATCAGGTTTTATCCTGATATTTGCATGCCAGCATAGTGGGAGGCGATGCAATCCACAGCAGGGCAGGGGTGTCCCTCTGCCTGCATCTGGCGGTGCTACGACGGAGGCCGTGTTCAGGTGTGGAGTGGGGCGGGACTGTGATGCGCTGTCAGGAGGAGACAGGTCTGTGACAGGAGCCCCGCCCCCTTGTTCTTCTGGCCGGCGTGGTTTCCATCCCGGAAGAGAAATTCCTCTCCTGTCTCAGATAAGGAACATCTGCCCGCGTGTGGCTGGACTGTGGCATTATGGGATTTTTAGCATATGGAAACATTTGTTTAGCCTTTGTGTTGACAGTGTAGAGTTATTTTTGCGGCAGGGTTTTTAGCGTGTTGAGACTCTTTGTATTGTATACAACCTGTAACTCTGGTTGTGTTTGTTTCCATGGAAATAAATGGTGTGTTTAAGGCCAACTTAGTGTCTGAGCCCTGAGCGCTGACCCACTCACTCCTCTTCTACTTGTATGTGAACGCACTTTGAGGTGCAGATGTAGATCCAGCACTTTAAGCAGCTCCACTGACACTGAAGCCTCACACAGGAAGTCATTTCCATGTGCCGTTTATTTACTTTCCAGCTCTTTGAAGCTTCGCTGCCAAATGTGGAGGAAAAGTTTTGTCTGGAGCTCTGCAGCATGTATGAACTGATATTAATCTTTAACAGGGCTGTCAAAACTGAGAGCAAACAAAAGTACTGCTGTATAATGCCCACTTAGTTTAACTGGTCACATGACTGCATCATATGACTAAAATGTGTCGTTGTTTACAAAGGGCTCAGTTTTTGCAGTCCAGGGGCCCGTTCTTCGTACCTCGCTAAGTAAGTTAGCTGGATTTGATTGTTGACGATTTCGCGTGATCTTGGATCGGTTCGGTTCTATATATATATATATGTATATATATATGTATGTATATATATGTATGTATGTATATATATATATATATGTATGTATGTATATATATATGTATATATATATAGGCATACTCTTCCGAATATGGTGATGACCTAAGGCCTTTGAGGTCACCCTGGACTGGACATCCTTCTGTCACCTGTAACTAGGCAAACTCAAATCCCACAAGAAGCTTTGCTCAGGCCTTTGCTCAGCTACTATTTTACTGTAACAATATACTCAGCATATGAGTTATGATATATATATTTAACTCAATCATTTTAAAGTAGTTATAACTGCACCTGTAATAAACATGTTAATATTTGATTATGATAACCCCTATAATATAAATTATAACATAATGCCAGCAGCTTCAATAAACACTTTGATGAAATGATAATTAATGCAATGATAAGATGATGGTTATGTAAAATAATCCCTGTAATTCCACAATTCCCTCTTTTGACATTCCAATCAGGAATGTCACCACACTTCGTGTTGCATCACTCCCTGCTTGGCTCTATGGGTTCTAAGTTCATCCTATAGATGCCCTCAACCCAGCCAGGGTTCACAACCCATTACCTTTACCAACAGTCCTCTTACACAAGGAATGATACAACAACCAGCGATGACCAACATTCCCAAAAATACAGCCAATGAACATATCACTGACATAGCCACACCTTTCCATTGTCCAAACACAGATGTCATCCAGGACGCCAGCGGATTTTCGATACCTGAGTGCTCATGCATTGTTTTAGACAAAATCTTCAGACCCACCAGAGCTCAGGTTACTGAGCCATCTGGGGCAGTATTAATAGGGATAAAAGTGCAGCACATGTCTCCGAACATGGCGCATACGCCTCCCCTCTCACGTCAAGGGTCACTTGATTTTACACTCCCATCAGCAAACTCGGACCCAGTTGTTCTTCTAACCCCATCATGGCGTCCCTGGAGAGGTTAGAGAGTCTCAGCAGGTTTTAGTGAACCAAATGCGGTCAAAATTTTGATTAGGCGTTACCCAAAGAAATATACTCTCAAATCCTGCAGCTATCAGATTTACCAGCTTGTACTCGTCTGGAACTCCCCTAGGCACTCCTATGGAGTCTACCCAGGTCGGTGAGTTTAGGCAGGATCATAAACATGTGTACCCTAGGTCCCTCTTTTGGCCAAAATCTGTCTCTTATGTCTGGCAGCTAAAGTTCGCGAGTTGTGTTATGGAATAGTCTTTACCTGGTTTCTAATCCGCATGAGTGGAGCTCCCAGTCGCTCTGTAGACAAACGTGGCCTGGCTAAAGCACAGGCAACATAATCAGATACATGTTGTTCTCTAGCATTTTGAGCCACCCAATCAAGCCAGAGGTTGCTGTCCTTGAAACCAGTGACACGCTCAATTAAATCCTTAAGCCTCAGTCTAGAGTAATCTGTGGTCAGAAGTACTCTCCCTTTTGGTTCCTGTTGCTTTTGAGCTACTGCTCTCAAAGTTAGCATCTGATCAGTCAGAATGGTGATAGAACTTTCTGCGAGCGGCTTAGACTTTGGATCAACTAAATTTACCTAAGCATATCATGGGGTGATTGCAGACCTGTACATCATACGCTCTCCAACTACTATTAACTCCTGTACACTTAATGACGTTACACAAATCAAACGTGAATGAGCTGGTAGACCCTTTAACATAATTCAACTCTATGCCATTATTGCTGCTGAGACACTCATCACCTTTACCTGACACCTCGCGCTTTTGTCTTTTTACCGATCCCGTTTTAGCAACTACAGTCTCAGGAAGTGCTGGACTGGACTGGCCTCCGTGTTCAGACAAGGGGTCTGGAGTACCCTGCAAAATATAAACAGTATACAACACAGCCATGGTTAACACTAGAATTACTGAGCCTTTTTTCCCTGGTTCAAGTGCCTATTACTAGATTTACTAGCCTGCGCAAATTTGCGTAAATTCCCCCCGACCTTAACACCTCTTGGCACCCCGCTGAGATTTTCACAGGTCTTCAGCTCCATTGTTCTCCTGCTTTTGTTGTGCAAACACACCCTCCCCCAACCCCTAACCATGAGAGATTCAGGTCTTTCCTTCCCTGCAAGGCTACTTTCCTTCCTTACCTGCAGCGTACTATACACTATGGTAGTTTCTATGTGCAATATGCAATATTAGTTCTTGTCAATCCTTGTCACTACATTGGATGCGTGGCCATTAACATATATACACAGAGCTGTACATATATTTATATATTTATATAGCCACACCTTATATAATATGCATAAAGTCTAGTCATACACACAGACACATCTATATCAGATAGATATATATATATATATATATATATACATATATATATATATATATATATACATATAGATACACAATGCATATATACAATATATGTGTTCCACTTGTGGGACACATATATATATATATATATATGTATACATATATATATATACACACACATCTATATATATATATATACATATATATGCACACACAGATAGATGTGTGTGTGTATACATACACCAATATTTTTGAATACTCGTGTCCATATATATGTTTCCAGATTGTTTGTATAGTGCACTTTCTGTACCGTGCTCTCTCCACTTTTTTGCAATGACAATGCAGATTTTCCACTTGTGGGACAAATAAATGCAGATTTGCTGTGTGTGTGTGTGTGTGTGTGTGTGTGTTTGTGTGTGTGTGTGCTACATTGGCATTTGTTTACTCAGATCCAAGGCTGGCCAAACCTCTGTGTTACAACCTACATACAAACGACACACATTCACAATATATGGGTACACAAGTCTGTTTTATTTCAAAGTGTTTCAAACTTTACAGCGTTTGCAGACCCAGTGTCCATCATCCCTGCATTTGGCACAGGTGAATTTCTGACATGTTGCACAGGTAAACCTGCTGCGATTCCTGTTGCAGCTCTCTTGCACCTGGCACTGCGTTGTCTGCATTGTAATATTTGCTTGTGCTGCATGAATCGGCAACGAAGTTGCTGAGCTAGAAGACTCAGAGACAATCTTCTTTTGCCTGTCCACCCTGTACATGCCTTGTACAAAATGTAGGCATTCACTTCACCAGGTCCAGCATATTGTAGAAAACCGCTACTGGCCACCTGCGTGTTGCTGATCTTACGGAATACATCCGTGCCATTTGGTCCAACACGTCTACACCACACTGTAAAATCAGAGAGAGAGAGTCATGAGTATATGTTTTTTTCTATAGGCCTGTATAGCACACATCAGAAAACACTGTAGCACTGGTGTAAAATTGTACACACATTCACATACCTTCATGTGGTTACAGTCTGTTATCGTTTTGGGTTTCCTCTTTCTGCCGTCACCGATCGTCACGTCTTGGTGCATGGAACAGTCTTGTTTTTTTTAGGTGCATAAATTGTCAAGGAGGCACTGCCACTTCTAAGCACTGAAGTGGAGAATACCTCTCGCTTTGCAGTATCTTTTGCAAGTTGGGGAAGTTCACGCCGGACTTTATTCACCGTGCCCAGTAACGTTGTTTTGCGCTGCAGCAGTCTGTGCGACAGTGACAGTGAAGTAAAGAAATTGTCCGTTGTGACATTTCTCCCATCATCCAAAAATGGCTCCATCAGTTTCATGACCACGTTCTCTGCCAGCCTCTCTCCCTTCTGACGACTGGGGTCCTTTCCCAAGTAAGGAGATGCACTGCAGACATATTTGTTGTCCAAATACGTGGCCATCCAGAACTTGATCCCAAATTTGTCTGGCTTGGTGGCCATATACTGTGTGAATGGACAACGAACCTTGGTAGGGATGCATTTCTTGCAGCTGGCAACAACGGTCGTGCATTCAGTATAGCTGTGACTTCCGCAAGAAATGTGGTCAAAATCTCATAAGTAAGTTGAAGCATTTCTACCAGGCATTTCTGAAAGTTGTAACACAGAGGTTTGGCCTGCCTTGGATCTGAGCAACTCTGAGTGAGCAAATGCAAATGTGCCAGGCCTCAAGGATAATGGGTGGTTTGCACAACAAAAGCTGTAGGAGAAACAAGCTGACGACCTGTGAAAATCTCAGCAGGGGTGCTTAACACCTCGGGACTTGCACCAGAAAATAAAAAAGCCAGTAATTCTAGGGGGTGTTGGGTTTAGGGAAGTTACGCAAATTTGCGCAGGATAGTAAATCTAGTGTTAATATCATTGCATACAATAAACATGTAGTGGTAAGGAACATTTTAATAAGTTTCTTAGCCCAAAGAGATTTTTATTTTACTCCTGTGCTTGACAGGATAAGCCAAGTTGTTTTTTGTTTTGTTTTGAAATTCTTCCCTTCTGTGTGTGTGTCTACATAGGTAAGCATATTATAATCAACATAACATCCCTGATTTGCAAATTATTTTCTGCCCCCGCTGCAGGGCAACATCATGTGGTGGTGAGTCCATGTTGGCTAGTTTAATGCAGATATGTAACAGTTTCTTGATTCCATGGCCCACTCATAGTTGCGCAGTGTCAATGTATGTGGAGAGTTCAATACACATTTCTTGGCTAATTATTTTCCCAATAAAAGTGAAATCACACATTGCATTTGATTTCACATATATATTATCATGTTCTGGGCTCTATCCATTATATTAACTTTCTTCAATCTCAATACTCTTTATGTGTGTGAGCAACGCTTGTAGTTTTATTAAACACAACCCCAGTAAAATACACACCATCCCCATGTCAGCCTGACTCTCCGCTAAAAAGCACACTTCAAAGTTTTCTATCAGAATTTACGCCTCTTTTGGCTTCAAGCATATACATAACATGCAAAAGTTACTGTTAATGCCAGTTAGACAAGTTTCCATTATCTACAACATTTTGTTTCACCCGGCTCACCCTCACATGTTTCCTGTTCACTTATTGCATATTTATCTTTAAGACCTTTTACCTCAGTAGTTGCTAAGCAGAAACAAAGCAACCTGTGGTCCACCTTTACCCTGTAAAATAAACCCCTGTCATGTTTGTGTCTGTAAGCATGTTTTGCATTCATTCTTTACACTCCCCGCCATTCCTGCAAGTTAGGAGCTGTAAAGTTGAAAGCTGCATCAAGTCCAGGCCTTTGGCCTGGCCTATATATAAATCATGTGTGTTTGTAAGCGTGCATGCAATTAACCTGCTATGTTCTCATCTTCCCTCAACATGTATCACCTGGACACTCTCACCAGTGAAGCTTAAAACCCTTTTGGACGGAACATCAACTCTAAACAAGCACAGTTATGCATTGTGTATAAAATGAACTCAACCTGTAAATAGAGACATCACTGTTATGACCAACATCGACCTCTGCACAGCTCAGACGCCAGTTGCAAGAGCTCTCTAACATTAGAATCATCAACTGTGACTTATATAGTGTTATTTCGGTACTTTATACTTCACACATTTTTGAACGTTGTTTATATGGGGAGTTCCTCTTTTTGTGTCTATATTTATTAATATGCCTTGTGCACTACAGCTTCCTGTTTTTCAGTCTGGCTGAGCACTTGTTTGTGAGTAAAAACTGGCCTCTACAAGCCTTCATAGCAGATACACATTACAAATGCTTCATATATACAGAGAAAAACCCAATAATCCACATTTCACTATTTTGTTCTTTGATTCAGATTTGGATTCTGTATTGTTCTTTATTTGTTATTCTTTATATTTACATTGTTTTTGCTAGTCTTGGTTTGTTGTTGTCTGTTTGGGAGCTGACATAGTCTCTATAAATAAACTTCTTTTGGTGGAGTAGCATCAGGAGAGAAGCTCCAGAGAGGCATCTTCCATGTTAAACACTAAAATGTAACAAAAGAGATCTCCTCGACGTGTTGTATATTTTTAATATTTCCTTATTATTTTGTCATAAGATAAATCAACCAAATAACTTAAGCTGTGTGACAGCACCTTGCGTTTATGCCAGGCTGTCAGCTGCCCTGAAGCTACACCCCCTTTTACCCCATTTAATTTCTCAATCTTAGTTTAAACTATTCCTGACCTTCTCCTTCTCTCGTCTGATCATCTCAAGTACGTCCTGTACCAAATTTGCTTCCTCTTTTCAAGTCCCACATTTAATTACAAGCTCTAAACTCAGAGCTGAAGTTCCCCTTTTCTAAGTCTGTATGTTCTACAAGAGAGCAAGTCGGTAAACAAGTTTATCATCACAAAAGTTATTAGGTAAAGGTCACGTAGACATTTGCTTAGTAACCCTAAAACAGCACATTTCATGTAGCTAATCGCATATATTAACACCCCCCTTTTTGTGACACATCTCATGTGTTACAAACTCAAAATCCTTCACTCAGGTTAGGAAATTAAAAGAAAAGTTTAGTCCTATCATATTATGTATAAATGCTCCGGAACTTCAAACCTGTGTTTAAGGAATGAAATCAACTTAATCATCATGTCAAAATCCCTTCTTGGCTCCATCCACAGCCTGCATCCTTGAAACGTCCTACAAACAAAAGCCTGTGTGTTAACCAGAACATCACCTGTTATACTCAGTTTCTCCACTTATGATCCAACCTGTGTTATAAAAGAAAAGTTAAAACAGAACAATTATCAGTCATGTGTCCAACCTTAGTCCAGTCTTTTGTCAGTGTCCAGTCGGTCCAACCTATGGCCTGCCTGGTCCGTCCATTCACCTGTCCATTCCCACACATTCACTCACACGCATTAACCTCTGGTAGTGGTAAACGTCCGCACAAATAATCACATTTCCACTTTCAGTAAACTCAGTTAATTTATATAATCATTTATTTTCTTTTTAGTTATGGATTGGCTCGCTGCAATCCTTTTAGACAGGGACCCACAATCTGTCCCATTGTAATTCGGAAAAGGTCACCTTACTTTTTGTTCTCCTGAGACTATTGTCGGCGCCGTTATCCATTGTTTTCTTCTGCAGGCCTGCTTAGAACAAAAATGAGAAAAAAAGAGAGCTGAGTATTAGCTCATCAAAGTACCAAACAAAATCACCTGACAGGTTTTTTCTTTATAAGTGCACTGTTACAAAACCCCTTAAACATGTCCATGATTATTAAAACTCCCTCTTTAAAAATAAAACAACAACCTCAAAATCTTCAACAATCTTAAATTTCACCCATAGAACACACCCAAAACGTAAAAAGCTACACCGTTTTGTACACAATATCCCCCTTTAAGCACTTTACCAAACTCACCTTCAACCTTAACATATAAGCACGTTCTCACAATATGTCAACACTAATTTATAAACCTCTTAATCAAATTTGCACCTCCTAACAATCTACCCCTCCTTTAAGGCCTCAATCACACACACACAGCAAGCTCCTCTGTCGACATTCACACGAGCTCTCAAACTTTTTGCATACTCAGCCATATCTCAACAATTTAACTTGGCAAGAGAAATACTTTTTTTAAACCTCATGCCATTATTCAATTATTTTCATTTTCTTTCTATACTAATCCCTTGTTTTCATCAATCAGTGCAAAGCACTCCTAAGTCACACTTTTAAACTAGTTTAATCAGTTTATTCAACATTCACACCATTCTATCACTCATACAAGTAGCAAGCCGATCTTCATTGCGTATGTTTGTGTGTGCTATTTTGCATATATGGCTTCACAGTCTCACAGACACTTTCCCATTCTCCAGTTAAAGAGTCAGTTTTCTCCGTCCCCGAATCACTAACCCAAATTTTACTTCCCCACCTTAAATCACAGCCCTGCTGGTCTTCCACCACCAGTTAGGGCTTGCTGTCAGGTTCCTGGACACTGTAAACAATTCAACCAGAAACTTGCCTTAACATATCCATTTATGTTAACCTGTAATTTCTTCAGACTCCTGCATCTGGAGAATTGGTGTGGGTCTGCTGTACTCCTGAAAATAACAAACTAAAACATTTTCATTATTATCACGGACGCCTAAACGACCCATTTCTCATTTTCTATTCAAAAATACCAATTATGTCATGTATGTAAGCGTGTTCTTCCTTGCGTTATGTGGTCATGTAAATGCAGTGTAAGCTGTTTTCTTCATTGCATACCTTCATTGCGTTCCTCATTACATTCTCCTGTATTCATGTCAATATACACTAAGTGTAAACTGTTTCTTAATTGCATGCCAGGTGATCATCTTAATTAAGTGTAAGCAGTTTCTTCATTGCATGAGTGTAAGCTGCTTCTTCATTGCATCCTTATGTATTCATTGCATTTTCATGTATTCATATTTAATTTATGCATCTTTTCACTGAGCTCTAGATTCAAACTATCTCACTTCTGATTCGTTTCAAAAATAATCTCACATGTAACAATTTGTATATGTGTGTTTTCTATTCATTAATATAATTGTCAGTTATTTTGATTATCTTTACCTTTTGTATTGTTTACCTCTTTGTTGTGATGTGGTGGACATCCCTAAACGATCCCGAGTTCAGGGTTCAATTTCAATCCAATCATCTCCTATCTTCTCGCAGTCAAACTCGTCCAGCTTCATCTCTCACTGGTCCTTTTCCATTCACAGTGTCCTGTTCGGGCTTCAGAGCCCCAGCAAACACAGTGTGTTTTTTATCTGTTTTGATCTTTCAGTATTTCCTCTTCCTTCAGTCTTATTTTCATTTGCTGTGTTCTCTTCTCCATCCATCTTTTCAGTCTTTTCTTCCAAGATTGCTCCAAGCTTGGCAAATATGACAGTCAGTGCCTTCAAGCAGACATATCACGCTGTTCTTCACCAGCATGCATGTTGCATCTCGTGCTTTCTGTCATGCTGCTGGACTCATCAGTCGTTGTCAGTGTTACTGCTTTCGCCTGCACTGTCTTTTAGCTTCCGTTACTTCTTCACGTCCACGATGTTCTATCGGTCTTCATCAGGAAATTGACTGTCCTTTGCGTTTCTTCTCGGGGTCAAGGACAAAGTGAGAGCTCAAGCTGCACAATTTCGAGCCAAAGACTGGCTTATTTTCTCCCAATTCTTTTAATCTACTTTTCTGCTGCTGAACTCAAGGTTCCAATGTTGAGAGAGTCCACCTGTATTGGCACACTAAATCATATAATTAGTATCATATTCATTTTTATCTTAAAACCTCCCTTTTGCTTCATCTGCCCAGAGTTAAATCTCTCTCTCTACTCTGGGTGCACACTTGTCACCGTGAGCTTCCCTTTTATGGGCATGCATTTCCTGTCCCAGACACACACACGGTTTCCTGTTTCTACAGCTTCGGCAGAGACTTCCTTTTAATTTCACAGTCTACAAATAATCAGTAATTCTACTAAATCTTTATCTAAAAACAATATGCCTTCATTTCACTCACACACATTTAAATAGCGCTCTTTCACACATCAGGACAACTAACACTTCTCCACACACATCACCATTCTTTAGGTCAGTTTTGTAGCATCAGTCACACAATCATTTCTTGAGTGGGTGTACTAAGTGCCTATACTTATGTGTTTTTAAACAGAAAAATAAAGTCAACCTCTCATAACATCACTCAAAGTCAAATACCTTCATAGACCCCAAAGTAAGCATATTATTTCCCTAGTCAAAAGTCAAACCGTTACTCATAGTAATTTTAATCTCACAGCCTTTGTGTTTTGAAACTAAAAAGAGGAAGGAACAGCGCCCAATTTAAACTGTGCATCTTGTCACTCAACAACACACACACAGAAAATGTAACTGTATATATTATCTCAAACTGAAACAAAACCCATCTAAAAATCCTAAAACATCTTACTTCGACACCAAAAGAGACATCACTTACAGACATCTTTATTAATTAAATTATCTCAAATTCAATTTCAGTTCTCAGAACCCAAATAACGGTCTTAAGTATCAACAGTTTATGTATCCTATCTCAAAACCCCGCAAAAGTTATACAGTCATGGCAAGAAATAAAACTTTACTTACAATATTGTAATAAACAAATCCAGCGTCTTAAATACAGCCATCAGCAATGTCTAGCAGTCTCTATAAACGTCCTCATACTCTATGCACCTCTCAGCTGCCTTATTTACATTTTCACACACACACACAATCTAAAAATAATACCAGCCTGACTCACAGACTCCTCTGACACACAATTTTACCCAGACGTCTTTATAATTACAACTGCAGTATTAGGCCTGACATTTTAAAACCTACACAATTTAGACAATTTTTAAGTTAACCCTCCAAGGGACAAACTCCCTGAGTTTTTTGTGATCAATTTAACCAGTCTCGGCCCCGGGCCGTGGTCAAATATCTAAGACCCTACACAATTTAAAAGCGTCAACCAACTCAACCCCTGCCGAAAAGCTCTGTTTTGGGGAAACTTCACATCCCAGGCTTCCCCGAAGTTTTAAGTTAAAAGTTACACGCCCGAAACCCGGTTTCTACTGACCAAAAAAGTGCAAACCACCGTCCCGGGCGGCAAAGTGGTCCAACCACTAGTTATTCTGGAGTGCCCCAAGCTCCACAGTGACCAACTGACTATCCCTCATAGAGGACGGAGTCTAAGCGTCCCCGACTCCGGCAAGCGTTACCTCTGAGCAATGCACTTGTTAGACTCCCAGAGTCCCGTTCTATACAATTTAATTATTTTGAAGACACCCCAAAAATCACAAACCCACCATATCGGTGTCCAAGCCCGGCTTTATAATCAATTGAGACTTTAATGTCACAAACTTCACCAATTACCTATTATTCTAAATCCTCTTTATTCTAAATCCTCTTTATTCTAAATCTTCCTTTGGGACTTTAACCCGGTACCTTTAGTGAGACTCTAACTCACTTTTACTCATAACTTATCATTACTTCAACTTCAACTTCTCATGAGATTTTCACCAAAATCAAAACAGACCTTTACCAGTAGTTTTCAGTGAGTAGACTGTCAATTTTGTCAGATCCAATTCAGCACTGTTTGGAAATAATTCAACAGGTAGTGCCTTACCTTTGAATAAGCCGGCTTATGTCCACTCACTTCGACCACTGACTCGTGTCTGCCTGTTTGAGCACCTTGGACCCTCTCAGTCTCATTCTCCAAATTATCTCCCTCAACCTCGGCCAATGCACCAAATGTTACGGGTTCGAAATTGAGGATGAGAGCAAAACAATGATAGTCCAGAAGAGGTCGTTCAAACAATTGATTTTAATGAATGCACGCTGCGTGGAGAGGTGCAAACTGCAAAACAGTTGTACATCTCTACCCAAAATACACTCTAAATTGCTTTTATAACATCAGGGTATTGTGACGCCCCTTCTTGCGTTTACAAGCACATAATTTGCATGTACAGAACATTCAGGTATTTTAAGAATTAAATGTAACATAGAGGTTCCTCCTTGTGGCATACTCTTCCGAATATGGTGATGACCTAAGGCCTTTGAGGTCACCCTGGACTGGACATCCTTCTGTCACCTGTAACTAGGCAAACTCAAATCCCACAAGAAGCTTTGCTCAGGCCTTTGCTCAGCTACTATTTTACTGTAACAATATACTCAGCATATGAGTTATGATATATATATTTAACTCAATCATTTTAAAGTGGTTATAACTGCACCTGTAATAAACATGTTAATATTTGATTATGATAACCCCTATAATATAAATTATAACATAATGCCAGCAGCTTCAATAAACACTTTGATGAAATGATAATTAATGCAATGATAAGATGATGGTTATGTAAAATAATCCCTGTAATTCCACACCACCACATCACAACAAAGAGGTAAACAATACAAAAGGTAAAGATAATCTAGGTAAAGATAATCAAAATAATACAGGAGTCCGCGTAGAGTTGACCTTTTACTCACAATCTTCATTTGACAAGCGGTGAAAACTGTAGTTGAAAAGAAATACAGAATAGAAAAAATGATCGTGTTTACATAAATATTGCATCACAAAAGAACTCAAAATGTGACCTTACATCTTTGTATTAGCTTGAGCAACAGTAATGATCATCCAAACTGCCTTTTTTAACATGTACAAATCAACCTTCATGAATTACAAATAAAATACAGTTTTTAACAAATACCGCTATCTATGCCTTTTTAACACCTTTATCATGAAATATATACACTTACGGCATTGCCTGAACAATGTTCCCAAGTGGATGGCTGTGGATAAGCCTCAGAGCATGACCGCATGTCACTCTCCCTCTTACGGTGTGTTCACACCGAACGCGATAGGCGCGAGCGAAAACGCCCCAAACGCCCCTAATTTGACGCCTGCACATTCGCACCTCGACGCGTGTCCAACAGAAATCCACCGCGCCTCAAAATTGCATATTTTGACGCGGGTGAACCGGAAATGTGGGAGGGATGTGGGAGGAAGTTGTGCCAGACGGTATCTTTGCTAGATGGCAGCTGTCGAGCTAGCGCTTGAACATGACAGCATGCATAAAAGCAGAACGGTCTTTGTACATCAGTGGGAAAATAGCGGTGGCGTGCTAGCTTTTGTGCGGCTTCCCCGGGTCAGTGAAAAATGTAAAAAGAGAAATTAATGAACTTACCAGGTTGCCCGAACTGTTCACATTTCTTCCTCCAAACTCGGTCCTTTATATTCCTGTCTCGGTACACAAAGCAGCTGGTGTCGTACAGCTCCGGGTTGTTTGCTACGGTGTTGATTAGCCTTCCCTCCATTGAACAATGAAGGGCTTTGGCTGAATCTGCCCCTTTGACCTGGTTACAGCCATGTCACCAGGCTCCTGATTGGTTGACGCGGCGCGATTTGACGCTGGAGTTCAAATTTTTCCAACTCGAGCGGTAGAGGCGAAAGACGCGTATGCACAAAATGCAACACAAAAACTCACGCGCGTGGTTTTTTCCGCGAGTCAAACGCGCCAGACGCGCTACACTGACGCGCGTTTCAGGCGTTTTGGCGTTTTCGCGACGCAAATCTGCTTCAGAATTTTCGCCGGACGCGCAATCGCGTGTCATCAGCTTCTTTCCATTGACTTTACATGTAAACCTGACGCTCTGGCCGCCTCTATCGCGTTCGGTGTGAACGCACCGTTAGAGCAACCAGGAAGAGGAGGTAAACAGGAAATGAACTCTGACCCACCAGAAAGTGAGGTTATTAGCAAGTTCACCTTCAAAATTAAATCTCCTTAACATTTTTTAACTCTTTTTACTGTTCTTTTTAACTTAAATACATACAAATGAATTATTTTAAAGCAAACATTGAAGATAAATGACATAATGCCTTTGAGGCATCACATTAATTATCCCGGATGCAGCTTATTTAGTCAAGTCGATGTTAATTTGGGACACACGCTCATTAGTCAATCATCCAACACATATCCATACAGAGGCTTGATAGAATGTCTTATCAATTATAATAAGGACACTTTAGACACACAGTTCAGCACAGGGTTATTCTGTAAGGATACAGCATCACACATGAATGACACATCCATAGAAGGGGACAACCAAGGCCTTGTGACCAGAGGCGAATATACAGCGAATAGCAGTATTGTTGAATTGATAGCTCCTGTACACGCAGACCTGTTTTTTCATGAAAAACTGTTACTTAATGGAATCGACCTGTCACTGAAATTTGTTCCGCTCTAAAGACGAATTTGCTCTCATGACAGCGGATGCCAATGCGTACAGAGTTAAAATTGTCTCAGCCAGTCTCTTTGTCAAGAAAGTTAGTATATCACCGAGCGTCAGACTTGCACACAGCAAGGCATTGCACCATGCAAACGCAAAATATGCTATAGACAGAGTATCTTTAAAGACTTTCTCCATACCAGCAGGGTCTCGAATATCAACTAATGACAATTTATTTATGGGCAGGATACCTAAATTTGTCATCATTGCATTCATTGATAATGAAGCTTTTACAGGAAGTCCCACCCGTAACCCATTTAATTTCAAAAACTGTGATATAGAATTCATTTCTTTATACGCTGATGGTCAGGCTTATCCTGCTAAACCATTCCAGCCAAATTTTCAGAGAAAACAGTATACCAGAGAATTCTATGAGCTGATACAAACCACTGGAAGACATTTAAAGGACAGGGCACTTGCCATATCGTGTAACGACTTTGGTAACGGGTATACATTATTCTGTTTCAATCTGGAAGCTGACAAAGGACATTCAGGCAATGTATCATTAATTAAAACTGGGAACGTAAGGCTTGAAGCCCGTTTCAGAAACCCGCTACCCCGCACAATGAACATCTTGTGTTATTCGGTATTTGATTCAGTCATTGAAATATCTAATATGAGACAGGTGCTCTTGGATTACTATTGAGACAGCAAACACGGTCATGAACACTATAGAACTAACGTCTGTGATCGGCAGGATTATCAATAAAAGCACACATTTTCTAGGGGTGTTAGCCAGCGATCAGCTACCCAATGCACAGCTTCAAAGACTGCCTGCTATGGCTATTGTAAACACCCACCCTTCTACAATGCCCGGGGAACACTGGCTTGCTGTTTATATTTCGAGAGACAAACGTGGTTATTTTTTTAATAGTTTTGGAAACTCACTAGACCGTTTTCCACCAGAGATAAAGGTGTTTGTTCTAAAAAACTGTTCCACTATTTTATATTCAGGAAAACAGGTGCAGAATGACTTCTCCATCACATGCGGTCAACATTGTGTATTTTTTTAATTTCATATACAAAATGGTGTATCTTATTCACATTTGTTTAACATGTATTCTACTAATTTAACTTGTAACGATGCTATGGTGTGTCGCTTTGTAAACAACATAAAGCCTGTGGCAGGATGTAGCGATTATGTGTGTGTGCAACAAGGATACTGATGTGTGGTTATAATAAAAGATGATATGAGAGCATGATTTAATCGAGTCAATGGTATTTATTATCAAAAATGTTGCATATATTATACAGCCACATCATACAGACTTCAAGAGTAATAAAGAAATCAAACATTATACAATAATAAAAACAATAATAGAAAAAACTGTAATAAAAGAAAACAATCTAACAATTAGTGAAAAAATTACGGTAGAAAAACAACAAACAGTCAATATTTTAGGCAGAAAAACAACAACATTACAGCTGTGAAAAGAAATAGTCTGAATTCAAAAATCCAACCACTCGACAGGACCACCCTTTAATTTATTTTTTGTATTCTTTATTTTTTTCTTTAATGTACTATCACGCAGTGAGACGGCCGGGGTGTTCTTCCTAGGTGTGTGTTTTAAAAAAACAGTGTCTTCAGGGAGCGTGTGATCTGTTTTATACAACGCAAGGGTCTTACGTACGCCTGCATTGGATATGGCTGATAACGGTATGTTTAAATCTGAAACAGCCTTTAAAAACTCTGTCCAGCCTATAGGTCTGAAACCTTCAGAAGGTGTGTGTGTGGATGTCACGTCTTTAATCAGATCATAAATGTGTGAACCCGGTATAGTGTGTTTATCGACAACAATTTCGCCTTTGTCATTGTAAGAAATAGTGTTTGGCGAACGGTTCAGAGCTGATAGAATGAGTTCTGCATTCCTCCTACTCCTTTTAGTGTAAGGCTTCTGGACCCTGTCTTCTGGACAGGGTCCAGAAGACTGGATGCAAGACCGACCCCATTGGTTTTCTAGGGAAACCATGGAGTCAAATTTGACCCCATGGGCTCCCCAGGGTTAAAATCTTTTTTTTTTTTTTTTTTTTAAAAAGGTATCACGTCTCATTCTGCTACATTAGCTATATCTGTTTCTGTGAAGTCTTAAGTATCAGCAGTCAGCAGAGGAATATTTACCTGAACGCTTCCTCATGGCTTAGTGTTTCACGTTATGTGTGATAATGTTCATGCACAGAGACAAAGTTGTTAAAATTTTATTTCATGATGTTCCTTCTGTATTTTAATCAAGACACAATCATCTGATCATTGTTTAAGTGGTTCAGATCTTTCCAACAGACTAAAAAGAGATATAATATAATGAGTATCTAACATATAAGGACGGATATGCTAGTATCAGATAATCAGTAGTCATCAATGTTCATTTGTAATTTGTGATTATTTGTGCTTCTGATTGTGTCTCATGTGGTAATGGCAAGTACCACACGAGAAAGCATTCAGAAAGCAAAAGAACACTGTTTAACAAAAAATCCAAACATTAAGGGACCTAAATAGAGGGAGAGAGATGATATATGGACTGGTTCTTATATAGCACTTTTTCTACTTTAACTGATCACCTAAAGTGATTTTCACAACTTCCTTCATTCACAGAAGCACTTTTATCACTTTCACACACATTCTTACTCCAATAGACAACATGCTATAAATATGCTGGCCAAGAATATTTGGCTTGCAGACTGGAGCAGTCAGGGATCAAACCACCAACGTTCAGATTAAAAGGTGACCAGCTGTAGCTTGTGAGATACAGCCGTCTTAGAGAGACTATACTCACCAACTAATTAGTTTTGCAATTGAAACGCACAATCTTTGGTGCTGAAACTATCAACAAATAATTCTGAGCTGGAGTTGCTTTGCTTTCGCTTTTTTCTTAGTACCGTTAGCAAAACCTGAATGTCAACTTCTTTGGAAATAATGTTTTTAAGGCTTGTTGTGTTCAGTCAATCAATAATCTGTAATTGTGTGGATTTGTCTTCAAACACAAGAGTGAGCTGAGCATCTGGTCAAAATATTAAGGAGCAGAAACAAGCAGTCAAACTGTTAAAGGAGGAAACAAAGCAAACTTACAGTTTCTGCACACACACCAACAACAAGCTCCACTCCACACCTGGACACTCAAACAAAGACACTTGAAATGCTTCATTGAAGGAGGCGGGACTCCACCTGAAGAATGTTAGAGGGCCACACCTTCATGTGCTGGTTTACAAATATGTTTTCTGACTGCTCAGACTGGCTCAGAGTGAACAAACTGCTCACAGCTCATCTTTGACACTTCAAACCATAAAAGAGGGTACAACGTCATCATGCCATTGATGTCGTCAGAGTCACAAAGTAGCAGAGTGAAGATGATTAGATTGATTAAGTAAAGACTCTATTTAGTTTTTGCTGTCAAAGTCGATTTAACTGAAGTGACGTGTTTTCGGTTACTGTGCAGGTCGCAATATGGCGCTCCCCAGTGGCTGCAGCCAGGTGCTCTTGTCCTGCCAAGTGCACACGGCTCCCCACTTACTCCCACCCCGTCTACCTGAGTCTACGGCTGTATCCCAATTCAGGGTCTGCAGCCTTAAAGTACGCAGCCTTAATGGTCCTCAAGGACCACGTACTCAAAGACCGCTAAGGCTGGAAGTGTGAGCCTTGTGAAATGGGACGGTCTAGCCTCCGTCGAGCTGCCCAGGTTGCCTAGCAACCATGATAGCCGGAAACGTGTGGTTGACAGAAATGAAGGAGAACATATTTTGTTCATTTGTTTGTTTGTTTCTACATGAGCTCTGAGGCTGAGACCACAGGACTGTGAAACATGATTGTTGGGCTTCATTTCTGTACTGAACAGTCATTTAAGATTAGCTAGTAAATAACAATTAGCTAATGTTGTTCACGAGACTAAAGTCAGAGTAAATATGATATGGCCAATATTATAGTTATTATATTAATCATTATAAGTTATTACAGCAGTGAGTTTGAACTCTCAAATCAAATCACTTTAATTGTCACATCACATGTGAGTGAACTCTGTGTCAAAGTAAAGTTCAAGTTGCAGTTATTCATATGTCCTATCACCTTAAATCTTCACTCAAAGACACTCATTATCTTTGACAGAATATATGTATCATATATAAGAGACAAATGTTCCTTCAGTATGTTGGCATTACAAAATTTGGCTCAATGCTTACATATATGTGTAAAAAGAAAATGTACGAGCTGTGATAACTGTTTCTGATAGAATGAAGATCAGACTGATATATGAAATATTCCTTTATTGGGTGAGAAAATCAGACCATGTCATAACTGCTTTAAGTCACACAGAATAGACATCAGAGCCTTAAACAGGCTGAGTTCTGCTAAATGGGTCAAACTGGGCAGAAAGCATCCAAACACATAACATCCTTATAGAATATGATGTAACACTATAGATCAACTTACCTCAGAATATATAAAGCATATAAACAATTACAGCGACATGATGCAACGAACACAGCAGTGCTACTAATCCAAAATACTCAAAGCTTCATAGAACTGAAACAAACATTTATTTTTAGCTCCATTCTGCTGCTGATACATACTTTAGGTTTCTGAATATTAAACTTGTTGCTGCCTTTCATAGTGTGTAACTTGAAGGCCCTGAGTACTTTCTCCCACACTGAAAACACTGGGATGATAACATTATTTGAACATTACCTAATAAGACTGATTCAGGACAGACAATTAGTTATTTTAAACTTTTCTAGCAGTCCTTCACAAACAGGGAACAGTCTGTCTATTCTCTCCATCTGTCAGCTGCTGCTGGCTCTTCCTCCTCCTCTTCCTCACACACTGCTGAGTTTGTCCTGGTGGATCATCAGGGGTGCAAAGCCTCACAGATGATGTGCAGCAGTGGGTCCCTCAGTCTGTCCTCACTCTGGACACTTGCAGTTGTCACACATGGAAATCAAATGTGTGATAAGCTGCAGGATTCAAACACAAGTGTAACTTATAAACACATGTTCATACTTTTATTCCACAATCAGAGAGAAAGAAACAGAGAGAGAGTGCAGGACAGACAGACAGGTGACAGTCTCAGGTGTACACACTGCTACAAAACAGCACAAGAGAAGGAGGATTTAGTGTTTGTGTTATTACGAGTGCTAAACAAGAAGAGTTTAACAGTTTGCTCTTCGGCCGCTACGCTTCTGCCGTCTGCAGCAAAATTATCCACAGTGACTGCCGCACTATGAATTGTGGGATATCTATTGTGGGAAGTCTACACCGCCACAGCCTTAAAATTCAGGGAAATGAAGGACGCATTTGAGGGCCGCATTTCGGGCAGCCTTTGAATTGGGACAGCCTTCCGCGCGCCGCTGTGATGTAATCGGCCTTAAAATGCGGCCTTTAAGGCTGCAGACCCTGAAATGGTATACAGCCTCAGTCTGAGCAGTCAGACTGCATATTTCTGGAGTGAACTCATGAAGGTGTGGCCCTCTCACACTCTTCAGGTGGAGTCCCGCATCCTTCCAGGAAGCAGGTCAACTGTGTGTCCGTGTTTAGTGTCCAAGTGTGGAGTGGAGCTTTTGTTGGTGTGTGTGCAGAAACTGTAAGTTTGCTTTGTTTCCTCCTTTAACAGTTTGTTAGGAACCTTAGGAACTTTACAGTTTGTTTGTATTTCCGGTCTCTCCATTAAACTCCTTGTGTAATGTTTACCGACGAGGCTGAGTGTGTCCGCCATTTTCTGTTTGTTGTGATCAGACTCCGGGAGTCAGAACAAACACACTGAATGTGTCCTGAGCTAGAGAGCAGAGCCTCTGAGCTCCGGGTGTTTATATTCACAGGGACAGCAGGAGATGGAGAGCGGACTTTCAATCAATATTTTGTATAGATGTGTGTTATGTGCAGATTCAACATGTCGGTCTTAAAAATACTGCGTCACAAACTGTTGGCTCCACTCCAACAGGAAGAAGTGTAACAAAACACACAAAAGTTATTGTAGATCACTAACTAAACTCAGAACTAAATAATAACTGAGATAATTTAGAGATATAAGTACCATGTATGCACAATGGTAATGCTAAATTCACAACCTCTAGGTCTTTGTGTTCAGAGACAGCAGAGTACTTTGTAAAGTGTAGTTTAAAACAGACGTAGCTTCGATTCAGCAAGTTGGTTAAGCATATCATGAGCTGATGATTCTGCTCCAACAGGCTGTTCACACTGAAACAAGGATGGAGGATAAAATAAGGTTTTACATTTCTCAGACTGAACAAAAGTTACTATTAAATTGTAATTGGTCTGTTAATAAATGAGAATATTTAAAGATTCTTACATATCAGTCACAACTTTTATATTAATAGTATAAGTCACACATTGAGCTGTGACATTTTTTTTTTTTTTTTGCTTTTTTCTTGGTAAGACAAAAAAAAACACTTTCAATTTTCTCCCAAAGTTGATTCTTTTCATCTGGACGTAATGTTTTCAGAAAACGCTAAGGGAATCAACTTTTGGAGATTTACTTACCTGAATGATTGAGCATGCATCAAGAACTTTTAAGAGATAGATATCTGTCTAGACATCTATCTATCTCTTAAAAGTTCTTGATGCATGCTCAATCATTCAGGTAAGTAAATCTCCAAAAGTTGATTCAGTCATTCAGTGAATGACTGAATGTAGTGTAAAGCGCTTTGGGGTCCTTAGGGACTAAGTAAAGCACTCTATTTTGTTTTCTCAGGACCTGAAAACTTGCTGTGGTAGGTTGAACCTGCCGGAGACAGGTAGTAATTGATTGATTGATTAATTAATTGAAAAAACAAAAATCAAATATAGATAATGAATCTCAGCAGTATATTTCAATGAAAGAATTACATAGGGTTCATATGTTTGTCCTTGTGTGTCTTTGTCTTGCAGAAAGAAAATGTCCAAATTCCATATGATGGGGGACCCCCTTAATATTAACCAAAGCAATAATTCAAATAGTTTAAATAGTCATAAGGAGAAGGAGATGGATAAAAGGATTACAGAAAAGTTAGCTAGATTTTCTAAATTGCTTTTTTCAGACCCACCAGATTTAATCAATGTTATGAATTGTAGTACAAAATGCACTACTCATGAAGGAAACGAAATATTTATTGACCGTTATGAGATTAAATCAGGAAAAGACATAGTAGCTATAATTTATTACCTTGCGTATGGCTACATGAATAACACAATAACACATACGACAATATACCTGAAATTGGGTCTTTGGATCATATCTATTGACCTAAAAAATTTATATGCACATATCTTTGGAATTGAAACAGGACACTTTAATAATAATGATGATATTACAAAATTCCTTAGAGGCGCATACAAGAAAGAGCGCTACCAAGAAATAAAAAAAAATATCAAGTACAGGAAATGTGCTTCCATTATCATAAGATAAGATAACCTTTATTAGTCCCACATGTGGGAAATTTGTTTTGTCACAGCAGGAAGTGGACAGTGCAAAAGTTATGAAGCAAAAATTAGAATAAAATAAAATAAGAATAAATACAGCATACAACTGTACAGAATAGAATAAAATAAAATACTATATACAGTAGAATAAAATAGAATAAAATATGCAATAAGATAAAAATAGAATACAAGTGCTATATACAACTCAGTAAAAATACAACGATACCAGAAAAGATTATTGCACATGTGTGAATGTGTGTGTTGATCAGTTGGAGTCTTTGTTGTGCAGTCTGACAGCAGTGGGGAGGAAAGACCTGCGAAATCTCTCCGTCCCACACCGTGGGTGCCGCAGTCTCCCACTGAAGGAGCTGCTCAGTGCTGTCACAGTCTCATGCATGGGGTGGGAGATGTTGTCCAACAGGGATGACAGCTTAGCCACCATTCTCCTGTCACTCACAACCTCCACTGGGTCCAGAGGGCATCCTAGAACAGAGCTGGCCCTGCAGATCAGCCTGTTCAGTCTCTTCCTGTCCCCAGAAGAGATGCTGCCGCCCCAGCAGACCACACCATAAAAGATGGCTGAGGCCACCACAGAATCATAGAAGGTCTTCAGGAGTCGGCCCTCCACTCCAAAAGACCTGAGTCTCCGCAGCAGGTACAGTCTGCTCTGCCCTTTCCTGTAGAGGGCGTCTGAGTTATGAGTCCAGTCCAGTTTGCTGTTCAGATGAACACCAAGGTACCTGTAGCTGTCCACAGCCTCAATGTCCATACCTTGGATGTTCAGTGGTTGCAGTGGAGGATGTTTGTGCCTGCGGAAGTCTACCACCAGCTCCTTTGTTTTACTGGCATTGATCTGGAGGTAGTTCAGCTGGCACCAGTCCACAAAGTCCTGAGTCAGTCCTCTGTACTCCTTGTCGTCCCCATCAGTGATGAGGCCGACTATAGCAGAGTCATCAGAGAACTTCTGCAGGAAGCACTGGGTGGAGTTGTGGGAGAAGTCTGCAGTGTAGATGGTGAAGAGGAACGGAGCCAGAACCGTTCCCTGTGGGGCCCCCGTACTGCAGACGACCCTGTCCGACACACAGCCCTGAGTCCTCACATACTGTGGTCGGTCGGTGAGGTAGTCCAGAATCCAGGTAGTGAGGTGATGGTCCACTCCAGAGTTCTCCAGCTTGTCCTTCAGAACCGAGGGAAGAATAGTGTTGAAGGCACTGGAGAAATCAAAGAACATGATTCTCACAGTGCTTCCAGCGGTCTCCAGGTGAGCGAGGGAGCGATGTAGGAGGTGAATGACGGCATCATCCGCTCCAATGCCAGGCTGGTAGGCAAACTGAAGTGGATCCAGTGATGAGCTCACAAGGCGCCGAAGCTGAGCCAGGACCAGCCGCTCCAGGGTCTTCATCAGGTGGGATGTCAGAGCCACCGGCCTGTAGCTGTTGAGGTCCTTGGGGCGTGAAGTCTTTGGCACTGGTACAACACAGGAGGTTTTCCAGAGCTGTGGGACTCTTCCCAGCCTCAGGCTCAGGTTGAAGAGGTGCTCCATCACACCACACAGTTGGTCTGCGCAGGACCTGACGACCCTCGAGCTGATGCCATCTGGACCCGCTGCCTTCTTGGCTTTAATCCTCCTCAGTTCCCTCCTAACCTGGGTGGTTGAGAGAGACAGGCTGGAGCCTTGTGTTGATTGTGTATTGGATGCTGTTGTTGGGGGTGGGGAGGAGTGAGCAGGGTGAATAAACGTGTTTCTTGGAAATTTTTTTAATGCACAATTCAAGTCAATTAAATCTGAGGCCTTTTCCATTCTATATTTGGTTGCAAGTTCTATATGTGAATCTGCTCGGAATTTCCAAAATTTACCTCTGACTCTTATTATGTTAGATATGATTAGAAGTGAAGACAATAAACAAATTTGTAGGGGCCTGCGTTTTTTATTTGACAAACATCCAATGGCACGTGGGGGAAGCTGGAAAAACACACAAGAACGAGGATTTGTTCAATTGACAGATGAATTCAAAAATATACAGGATGAAATAGTTAGTCATTATAGAAATGGGAAGAGTGTTGACAAAGTTCTACACCAAATGAATCAAATAGCAATTGATTTCAAAATATTTGATTCATTTAAAAAAACTAATTAAATCCATCCATCTTCTTCTGCTTGTCTGGGGCTAAGTCACAGGGACAGCAGCCTAGTTCAGTCCCCTGTAGCTCAGTCTCCTGCCTCCGTTGGAGGGCCCGGGGGATCGCTTTAGCCGTCTACTTTCTCCGCTGGAGGTTCTGAGGGATCAATCCAGCCTACAGCTCCAACATTTACTCTATCACCTGCAGCTGCCACGCCACCATCGGTTCCAGCTTCTTCGTCTGTGATTCTGTCTGGTCTTGCCTCGTCGGGTCACATGGCTGCCACACCGCCACCTCGTCCATGTTCGGCTCAGCTGTGTCTAATTCGGCGTCGCTGGGCACTTTCCAGGTTGCTTACTGGACATCTTTGCTGGCGAGGTTGGCCTGCTGACCTACTCCATTACCCCCACTGGCTACGCAGTCACCTTTCTGACCTGCTCCGTCGCATTCGGTGGCTTCAAGGTCAGCCTCCTGATCTATGGTGCTCTACAGTCACTGTGAGGGAGAAGCTGTGCACTACAGATATTGAGCCTCTGGCTGTTTCCCTGCACCCCTACTACCTCCACAGAGAATTCCCACAGCTCTTCATCATCTTGATTTACATCCATCCCAGAGCTAATGCAGCTAAAGCCACAGAGTACATCACCAACACTCTGTACAAACTGGAACAGTTATCACCGGACTCTCCCAAGTTCATCCTGGGTGATTTCAACCACTGTTCCCCTGACAAGTCACTTAAAGGATATCAACAGCATGTTACATGCAGCACATGTCAGGGGAAGACTCTGGATAAATGCTATGGCTCTGTACCAGATGCAATTAAAGCCCTACCCCTCCTCCCTCTCGGCTCAGCAGATCACCACACCATCCTGCTGGCCGCTGCTTACACCCTGGTCATCAAGAGGATTTAAAAAGTAACCAAAAACATCAAGCAGTGGACAGTGGAAAGTGTCCTCACCCTACAAGGATGTTTCGAAGCAACCGACTGGGACAGCTCTCTTTCTCCCTCTGACGACAGTGAAGAACAAGTCAACATGGTGACATCATACATCTCCTTTTGTGTTGACAACATGATCACCTCAAAAACTGTCTCCATCTACCCCAACAACAAACCCTGGAGGGCCATAAAAACTGCTAAAGCGGAGTATAAAAACACTTGAGAAAAAAATCACCACAGGGGATATCCGCTCAGCCTGGCAGGGCCTCAAAACCATGGCCTCTGTAAATACTGTGGTCACCACCCCCAGCGCCGTCCAGGTGGAGGGCAGCAACACCTCCTCCCTAACTGACAACCTCAAAGCTTTCAACACCAGGTATGAGAAAGACAATATCACTCAGCTTGAAGAGTCCAGATCCTCACTCAAACTTGGCAGATCTACACTCACCTTCAGAACTGAGGTCGTGGTGAGAGCCCTCAGGAGGACCAGGGAGAGGAGCTCACCCGGCCCTGACAACGTCAGCAGTCGAGTTCTGAGGCACTGTGCAAGGCAACACTCAATTGACAGTCACACTTTCATTTTAAAACTGCGTATGTCCTGTTTATGTCCTGTCCTTATCTTTAATGTCATGCTGCTCTGTTGTTTCTTAACTTTCCCTTGGGGATAAATAAAGTCATTCTGATTCTGATTCTTCAATTCATGTCAATTCAATTTTATTTATATAGCGCCAAATCACAACAAAAGTCACCACAAGGTGCTTTATATTGTACAGTATATCCAATAATAATAGATACAGAGAAAAACCCAACAATCATATGACCCCTTATGAGCAAGCACTTTGGCGACAGTGGGAAGGAAAAAAAACCTCCCTTTTAGCAGGAAGAAACCTCCGGCAGAACCAGGCTCAGGTGGGGCGGGGCCTCGGCAGCCTACACCTATTGCAGCATAACTAAGGGAGGATTCAGGGTCACCTGGTCCAGCCCTAACTATATGCTTTAGCAAAAGGGAAAGTTTTAAGCCTAATCTTAAAAGTAGAGATAGTGTCTGTCTCCCGAATCCAAATGGAAGTTTGTTCCACAGAAGAGGGGCCTGAAAACTGAAGTCTCTGCCTCCCATTCTACTTTTAAATAATCTAGGAACAACAAGTTTTCCTGCAGTGCAAGAGCGAAGTGCTCTAACAGAATGATATGGTACTACAAGGTCATTAACCCTCTGGGGTCGATGGATGTGTCAGCGCGTCAAAATCACATGATCAATTTAAAACTACACAGCTACAAGATGCAGAGACACAGAGTCTCCATTTCAACTTGGGTCAAAAGTGTGGACTTCAAAGTATATACTAGTTTTTGAATTGTGTTGATGGGCCACGTAAAACCAGAGTTATGATAAAAAAAACAGGCAATTTTTTTCAGAACAAAACAGTGGTGTTTACAGCGGGAAGAACGGCAAAAACTACGTTTTCTATGGACAGCGCTAACAAACAATCTCCGCTTGCGAGTGAAAAAAGAAAAAGGAGCAACACCCTATCCCTATTGGTGGTAGAGTTGACCATGTCAGCCAATAAAAAAAAAATGATATGGCAACATGAGGCACTTAGTTGTTTAGGGAGAAGTGGAAGTTTTAGTAGTGACACCCGCAACAGAAAGCGGGCGTGCGAAAGAGAGAGAGCGAGTTTTCATAAGTGAGACATTAGTGACATTTAGTGTGTTTGGAGGCTATAGTTAGTGTGTTGTGCAGTTATTGTTTTGTATTGTGTGTCAGTTATACTGCTGAATTTCAGATTTGCTCCAAAAAAGCCGTTAAAGGAAAACTCCAGTGTAAACGCTGTCTCCATGTCACGGCAAGTGGAGTGAGCCGTGTGGAAAAATAAAGGAGGATACAATTGCAGGCAGTCATGAAGGTGGTTTATTGAACACAAAGCACAAGTGGAAAAACAGCAAAGAGAGATCACATTAAACTATACTGGAAACAACTAAAACTACTGAACACAAACCGGAACACAAACATGAAGGAGGAAGGGCAGAGGTAATTGATGACGGATAGCAGGGAGAACACACAGATGAAATACGATGAATACACAGACGGACCAGCGATTACAATGACAGAAGACATGACTTAAATCAGGGGTGTCGAACTCCAGGCCTCAAGGGCCGGTGTCCTGCAGGTTTTAGATGTTTCCTTGATCCAACACAGCTGGTTCAAATGGCTAAATTACCTCCTCAACATGTCTTGAAGTTCTCCAGAGGCCTGGTAATGAACTAATCATTTGATTCAGGTGTGATATCTAAAACCTGCAGGACACTGGCCCTTGAGGCCTGGAGTTTGACACCCCTGACTTAAATCTACTCAGAGAAACACAGGGAGATTACAAACAGGTGGGGGACACAGCTGGAAGTAATTAACGAGACGAGACAAGGTAGGCAAACTGAATACACTCACATGAGACGCAGACCTTCACAATAAAACAGGAAACAAGAAATCACTACGCAAAGACACAGACTGGAGACACAACTAAACCCACACAAAACATGAGAACCCAACACCTGAACCAGAATCACAGAAACATGAATTCATAATAATAATAATCAACAAAGCACCAGAAAAACAACACAATCATTCAAAAATAAACCAAAACAGCAGAACTCAAAATGCTGGGTCGAACCAACCCAGAACCGTGACACTCCACATGGAAAACAGGATTGATCCACCTCCTGTTGTCAGACCTGGAGGGTTTAGGCCTGTGGTGTTCTCCTCTAACTTATACTGAACACAAACTATTTTCTTTGGATTGGCACAAATTGTGTGCCTTCTTATTTGATGCAGCACACCTGATTGTTCTGTAAATAGGCGTTTTTTTATATAACCATTGAAAACTGGGGGTTAGGGTTAGGGCTGCATTTTTAGTGAAATAGTAATATATAATTTTATATGTAGGGTTAGGAGAAACAAGGTGGAAGTGTTACGGTGTGCACACAGCGAACGCGAAAGAGGCGGCCAGAGTGTCAGGTTCACATGTAAAGTCAATGGAAAGAGCGCGATGACACGCGATTGCGCATCCGGCGAAAATGCGGAAGCAGATTTGCGTCGCGAAAACGCCAAAACCTGTAAAACGCGCGTCAGTGTACCGCGTGGGGCGCGTGTGACTCGCGAAGAAAACCACACGTGTCAGATTGTGTGTTGCATTTTGTGCACACGCTCGAGTTGGAAAATCTGAACTCCGGCGTCAAATCGCGCCGTGACAACCAATCAGGAGCCTGGTGACGTGGCTGTAACTAGGTCAAAGGGGCAGATCCAGCCAAAACCCTTCATTCGTCACTCAGTATGGAGGAAAAGCTCATCAGTGCCGTGGCTAATCATCCAGAGCTAAATGATGCTAGTTGCTACTTCTACCGAGACAGGAATAAAACGGACCGAGCTTGGAGGCACATTAGTGAGGAGATTGGGCAACCTGGTAAGTTCATTCATTCTGCTTTTTAATTTCCAGACTGACCCGATGAAACCGTGCAAAAGCTAGCAAGCCCGCCTACTGTCCCGCTATTTTCCCACTGATGTACAAATACCTTTCCGCTAACAAGATAATGTGTTTATTCAGAGGACATCTGCAGCACAACACATCTGGCACAACTTCCTCCCACATTTCCGGTCCACGCGCGTGGAAAGATGCAATTTTGAGGCGTGGTGGATTTTCCCTGGACACGCGTTGAGGTGCAAATGTTGACGCGTCACATTAGGGGCGTTTGGGGCGTTTTTGCTCGCCTCTATCGCGTTCGGTGTGAACGCACCGTTAGGGTTAGGGAATGAAAACTGACTCCTGCCCCTCTTTCAAAGGCAGGAGGACATGCACGGTCCATCCCCCTGGTGACCTGTTGCTGCTGGAAGTTGGACCGCCCAGGATGCCACTGGCACCTCCCATGACGGACCACCGTCCACCCATCCTCATCATCAAAAAAACCAATCGAGCCCAATGGACTTTTTATTGTCTTGTTGTTTTTTGTATTTTTGTTTACTTATGTAGTGTGTTGTTTTTTGTTGTTGTGGTGTTGCCTTTGTTATATATTAATAATGTCGCCTTTGGTATCTAAGTAATCAAAAATTAAGAGTGGTAATGAATAAAATAAAATGAAATAAAAGTTTTGTTGTTTTTTAGTTCTTTATTAGTTTTGTATTTATGAATTGAAAATAAAATGAATGAAAATAAAATTATATTAAATCAAATTTCAATTTGTGCCGCCATGACGTTTCGGCCCTGAAAAGGGCCTTCTTCAGGCTGTGGCACAAAAAACAAGCAAAACAAACTTTTGTGTGTTTGTCTAGTCTTTGTGATGTTGCTCATCCCGTGTCTCAAGGCGAAATGCCCTCTCAGTGTGTCAGCTTCTTTTATACCCTCTGTTCCAGTTAGATTTCTCATTTATCTTTTTTATCCAAATTTCCTTCCTATCTAAATAGCCCTTTCCCATTGATTTAAAAAAATGCCAAAAAATGCACCCATGTTCTCAATGTGCATCTAAAAACATGCATGTTTCCCTTTGTACAGGCAGATTTACAGCAGACAAAGGAACACGGGTGACAGACTTTGACCGCTCCAAAAACAAAATTCCCACCAAGTCTGAAGTAGATCAGAGGAACTGTTGAGCAGACAGACTGACAGACAAACATACAGATGCTTGATTCATTAGTGCGATAAAATGTTCTTCTTTAACAGCATCACTTCATGTGTTTGTGTTCCAGGAATAAAGGTCTATTTAAACTGGACATCTCCTCAGCACAGTGTTGGGAAGGTTACTTTTAAAATTCCACTACAGAATACTGAATACATGCCCCAAAATGTATTCTGTAACGTATTCCGTTACGTTACTCAATGAGAGTAACGTATTCTAAATACTTTGGATTACTTAATATATTATCATGCTGTTTACAACTACGTAAATGTACTATTGCTGTGATTTATTACTGTTACTGAAGGTCCGCGGCTCCGAACAGTAGTAAAGGGACCTCGGGCTAATACGGTGGGTTCCGTGTCGGGCTCGTAGCTGTAAACTAGCGTTACTTTGTTGTCTTGTGAGATTATTATGCTATTATAGGCTATGTTATATCTGTAGTTAAAGTAGTTGAATTATGTTAACTACTGTAGATCATATAATATCCTTTAGTCTAGATTGTGTGCTGTGTACGTAGTCTAGTTTCCATTATACTTTTGGGTTAAAAGAACATAATCACTTTGTAGTTCATTAGATAGGGGTGCATTACTCTGTACCCTTGATCTGCTGTGAATGTGTTACACTGTTTCTTGACATGTTTTACTGCTGAATCATGAAGAGAATGTTGTGTGCAGAAGACCTTGTGTCTAAGTTTAGGAGAGACAGACTACATTCCATACCCCCACCTTTACAGAGAGCAGAGACACAAGGAGCCGAGGTCATAACTCAGGCGCCGTAAGAGAGAAAACATGTGAATGTTTAGGCTTTTACGACTAGGCGGGTGCCACTAGGGGCTATAAAAGGCTGAGTAACCCGTCACCATTTGGAGACATGCTGTGACCCTCTTCAGGCATCTCTCCCCATCATGATGGTTCTTATGCTCATAAGTGTTGAATTGTATGAAAATAAAATATTGTTGATTGAGCATGTATACACCGAGTATTGTCCTTCCTTCAGCCCAAAGATTAAAACAACTGGGAGTTTTTAACAACTTGGTGCCCGGTGACCCGGATCTTTGGCGTGCTGAGGAGGTGTAGATTTGGCCTGTGGTGAGATCGTGGGGCGAGGCGAACAGAGGGCCGGCCTAAACAGAAAGGTAAGCACAGCCTGTTGTATTATAAATACCAAATGTGCATATTGGGCTTTCCAGATTAATCTGTTCGCTGAGTTATACGCATTTTCACATTAAATTTGTCAGTGTCTGGTTTTTGGCGCAAGATACTAACAACATAAGTTGAGGCTGAATTCCAGTGTGTTAAATGAACTGCTTCTAGCAAGATACTAATAACATACTACGTTGAGTCTAGTTGCAGCCCACTTTACCTTCCACATTTAACTTTGTCTAAGACTGGCTTCTGTAGCAATAGATATTAGAATTTTTCGTTGACGCGGCCATAACTCCAGTACATTGAATAGAGGTTTTGAAGTTGGTCTATGGTGTCGGTGAGTCCCCGTTGATACGGCCATAAAGTTGGTATAAAATTAAGGTTAAGCAGATGCTGGCTTGTGGTGCGGTTGTGCGTGAGTAACGCGTTCCGTAGGTTTTGGTTTATGATGCGGCCGTGTTCTGGCGATACGGCCATAAGTGCAGCATGACTGGTGGCTGGCTTCAGCACATTGAATAGAGGCTAGACGATGGTTTATGGTGCGGTTGTGCCTCAAGGGCTGCGGTCATAGAAGTATAAGTAAAATACTTACTTCACCCCGATTAAAGGTAAAGCAGACCTGGTTTATGGTGTCGGTTTTGAGCATCGGGGACGTATGCATCACTTTTGTGTTATGATGCGATTTTGCCCCGTTGTGGCGGTCATAAGCGCAGTGAAAGGGGTACTTGGTGTATGGTGTGGTTGTGCTTCGGAATAGTTCTAACAGTTGAGCTTAAGAGGTTTCTGTGTAAATTTCCGCTGGGTGTTGTTCTGTGTGTGAGGCGCGCTCTGGGTGCTGCTGTGTGTGTGAGGCGCGCTCTGGGTGCTGCTCTGTGTGTGAGGCGCGCTCTGGGTGTGTTTCTGTGTGTGCAGCGTGAACACAGTGACAGTGACGGTTGATGTGTGATTAGGAGGACATTAGCGCGAAGAAAATGCTTTAAGATCTAAGGTTGACGCCTAGTGTACCTGTGGAAATTAATTTTGTTCATGGTGTGGCGACCCTCCTGTCTGTGGACGCACAGGCCGGTCCAGCGTTGTCTGGGTGCCGAGGTGGCGACTTGGGAACTGAGGACTCCCGCATAGCTACAGAATAACACTGGAACGGCCGTGTAATCACGGGTTCACATTTATTGTGGAATAGAACATGAAAATGCTTTGACATCTAAGGTTGAGTTCTATAGTAGTCAAAAAAGAAAACCGAGGTTAGAGTCCTCATTTCTTAAAATAAGAGGTTAGAGTCCTCGTTTCAGTGACGTTTCAGTGGTTAAAATTGTTGTGTGCCTGTCCCCTGATAACGTGAAATTAAGAACAAAGAGGGAATTTGGAGCCACATAGAGATAGACGGGCATAATTGGGTGTATTACTCTGTGGTGTAATAAAAATTAAAATTAAAAAAAAAAAAAAAAAGGAGTGAGAGATAGTAAGAGGTGTGTAGTGGAGAATTATTGAGGAGTAGAGAAAGGAATGTGTTGGGAGACTGGCGTGCAGTTTACGCTGTCAAGGTGGGCGTGTTGCCTGCTTATTTGTTTAACAGTGATGAAAATGATATTAAATAAATTTCTTAGTGTGTTAATACAGGAAGCTACGGACCTGGACCAACTGCCCCCACAAGCACAGCGGCCGACGCAAAATTATAGTAATGGGAACCACACCCAGCACGAATCAGCAGCAGTGAAACAGACAGCAGCGAGGAGAGAATTAGAGGAGAAAGTAAGAGAAGTTTTAACACATAAAATTTGGGGCCAACAGACTTGTGGAGGTTGGGAAAGCGTCCGGAGCATCACAACAAAAGGTGAAACAAAAACACACACAAGCAGAAAAATATGAGAGAAAGGCTCCTTTTAAGGTAACGCCTAGTTTGAGAAAAAGTTAAAATTAACCCGCCTACAAATGCACACACATGCAATGAAGAAACAGCTTACACTTATAAACACGTGAAGATTTTCCGGCAAGGATAAAGCAGCAAAAATTAACATACACCTGTTGTTAAATGATCAAGTTTATCTTTTACTAACAAATAAACCCTCTGGGTTGCAGGACAACAATTTAACTTCAAAGAAAAAGAAAATAAAGAGACTGGTATGACCGACCAGTGATTAAACAACAAATTTAGTGGTTAAGAGTCAAACTGTGAGATGTTTTCTGCTGATTGAACAACACAAGTGATTACTGACGGAAAGAAAATTCTCTTTTGTGAATTTAAAAATTTGAAAATGTGCATGTTGTCCTGTCAACTTGGTGGGTTATGAGTTGATTATATCGTAAGAAAGAGAAAAAAAAAAGAAAAAAAAAAGGGGGAGAGAAGGCTGACACAGGGCCTGGCCCGGTGTTTCTCCCCCCTCTTTGTAACACAGCCAACACAACATCATTTTCCTGTTCGTACACTTCTGTTTGTTTTTGTTTTGTTTTGTTTTTTCTCTTTATGTTTAATTACAGGCTGCTTTGTCGGCCCTGAAAGCCGAGGCTGACCTGGACTCCTGCTCTCTCCTCTACGTGACCCTGACCAAACGCTGCAACAGCTGGATCCACAACAACAACCTGAAAAATGTCAACAGTGCTGCAGGATCTCAGGCAGCAGAGACGGAGAGCACTAAACCTAAGGCCCGTTTCACTACACGGGGGAAAATTCTCCGACAGCTTCAGCTGACAGAGCTGTGACGAGACGCCCGCCAAGCCTGAATGAAAAGTAAGGCCGAACAAAAGAATGCTGACCTTGATAACTCTGCATTAACACTGTGCAGGACAGTGATGGACCAACACGGCAGCAAAAAAGGGCGTGACTGAGACAGAAGGACCAACTGAGGTCAGAAGGCACCTCAGAATGGACAAAAAACACAGAAGAAGAAGATGCAGGTTTCACCTACGGTGAGCATGGACATTGGAGAAGGACTGCCCCAATTAGGGTCAGAACCAGGATGGACAGAACTTTGAGCAGCAGCAGCAGCAATGGTCGCAAACAGACTGAAAAGGAGGAGGGCAGGACCCCAGGGCACGGTTCAGGCTGTGGTTTACCCAAGACACCAGAACAGGAAAGTGATGAACACACACACAAACACACACATCTACACTTGTTGATTAAGTGAGAAATGACACACACACACATCGAAATGCTGATTCAATTCACTGAGAAGTGATCCACACACATACACATCCACACGCTTGTGCAACAAAGAGTGATGCACACACACACGCTGATGCAATGAAGAATGCTTTGCTAACAAATGCTTATGCTGATATGCAAAATGCTGCACACAAACATCCCAATATATAATTTTTATGAGGAGCCATTGATTACTTAGAATGTGTTTTATGTCACCCAAAGAGCATTTATGTAGAGTTAAGGAAGAAGGTCTAAAACGGTTTGGTTATGAAAACAATGTCTGTGCGTGATGTCTGTTTATGGCTCAAGGCCTTGACTGAATTCTTTGCTGTGCTTCACACAGCCTGGTGAGGAACAGTGGCACAGAGTGAAAATGATGAACTAATAGTGTAAGTTTTAGGTCGGAGTACCAGATTTTCTGTGATTGAAATTTAATTCAAGAAGGAACAAAAGGTGCTACGGTACCTGAGGTTCTCATTCCTACACAATATTGTCCCGGCAGGAAGTAAAACTTTCCTGTGAATTTCTGGTTGATTTTTGGATTTTGCTTAGCGCTAGCTTAATTATATCAGTGAGCTTTGGCTTGTGTTCTTTCTCTAAGCGAGAGAGGGATAGTTTTATGCCTGGACATGTCTGCAACGGGCCCTAGTATGTGTTATTTTATTAGTATTTTGTTGGTTATGTCTGTCTTCGTTTTCGTTACAGTGCACTGAGATAAGAACATCTGAGAGGTGCGATCCACCGGTGGTGATATTTGGACATTTTGCGAGTTCATGATTTAACAATCAGCTCTTTAAACCAGGCCTGAGAGATTGAAATTTAAAGCGCTATAAAATATTATTACTGTAAACAGTTGCAAAGTGTGTTTCTCCATGATTATAATTGGCTTGGGAGAAATTCACTTATATGGGACATTGATAATATGAGAAGTCCTGAGTCTAAAAGGATTGCAGCGAGTCAATCCAGTCCAAAAAACAAGGAATTGTTTTCCTTTAAAATGATGACGTCATCTTGCTGGTGATGGATGCTCGAATAGGTCACGCGTGAGACTCCATTATCAGCAATATCTGGTATGAATGTGTGTGAATGAATGCATGTGACTGGACTGTGATGGACTGACTTGATACTGAGACAAAGACTGCACGGACTTTAGGATTAGTAAATGCTGACAAACAATTCACCAAGCCGGCAAGAGAGGGTGGATGCTTCGCTTTGTTTTGTTTTGTTTTTGCAGGAGCAGGAGGATAAGAGAGACTGGAGGAGGAGACGGTAGCTTCACATGAGAGTGTGGAACTGCAGGTTTAATCCTTTGGTTGCTAATTTGGAGTTACTGATGTTTGCATTAAGAAAAACTGTGCTTTATTAGCTGTGTTTTGATTAAGCTATCATGTTATATTATTGGGAATGCCAAATGCTACAGTGGAGAAGTCTTTTGATATCACTTATGACTGGAATATGTTGCTATTAACCATGGCAGCCCACTGTAAAAAGTTAATTAAGGTTTATAGAGGAATAGTAACAAAATTTTAACAATATTTATGAATGTTTTGCCACATTCAAAATTAAATTCAAATTAAAATGTACCATTAAACTCAGAGAATCAATATGAAATCAAATATATGCAAATTTTGTAGAAAGCACATGACTGATAACTGTTCTGTCCTGAGCTCTTGTTTCCTATAGCTCCCACTTGACCACACCAACAGTTGTTTACCACCAAAGGAGGTTAATTAAAAGTTTGACAACAAGCATAAAATTTTCCAAAACTTAGAGACAGAAAGGAGTTCTGAAGAATCATAATTTGGCAAACCACTAGGATGGAGTTGGACATCCTCAGGGTGAAAGAAGGTTGGTGTGACCAAGGTGTGGTTTGGCTTGTTCTATGTATATTTCAAAATGTTACAGCTCTGGATGGACCAGTTACCAGTGCATGGAAGGATGACAGACTTTATTACATGAGGAGAATGGAATTTTGTGGGATTGAAGATCCTCAGGGTGAGTGGTTGACTAAAGCATGCATATAATAATCATTTTGTGATTGAATGTTAATGGACTGATAATTGCCCACAATTACAGTTGTATTGAATTACTGTGGGTGTGGTCTACCTGATGTTTAAGCACTCGAATTAACATCATAATGTGATAATTAAACTGATTTCATTCCCCAACACAGGAGACAAGGCTGGAGCAACAATACGGGAGAGGAGAATTTATGTTGCTTTCTGAGATATGATGTCACTAATCTTTTTTAATTTTCTAGCTTCGGTGAATTGACACATGGGAATGTGTCAAAAAAGTGGAAGTTGAGTCTTAACATCAAACAATGGTTATATAAAATTTTTTTATGACTTTATTTGTGTGGTTAATAATTTAGGTATGGTAAAACTTAAGCTTATAAAGTTAGAATAAAAGGTTAATTTGTTTCTGCATCACCGGAAGAACAATGGATAACAACATTAGATTATCAAGGCTAGGGAGAGAGGTGTTTTGGTTTTCTGTCTCTTATAGAGAGAGGAACAGACACCAGATGAGGACACGGAGATATGAGGACCCTTCACAGCAGAGACAGACTTAGGGACTGCCGAGACAGCAACTGGGGTCAAGTGTCATGGCGTTTGGGCTCCTCGAGAAGATGGATCCCATAAACACAGCAATAACCATGAAGGGGTTGGCGAAAATCTAGGAACACCAGACCAACGAGGTTCGAGAGGCTCTTGGTAAAAAGGGGGACACGGCTGTGACCCCAAAATACACAGATCTTTGTTTGAAATCGGGGCAGAATAATCCCCTGATCTGTGCAACGACCAAAGGGTAGTCTACCCTGGAGGTTGAAGAAAGAAGCTGAGAATCACCCAACTGGAAGGTACTGGTAGCTGCAGCAATAAAATAAAGGTTAAAAACTCCTTGGACAGAGGTTCTAGTCTAAGTACATTTGAAAGGTATAAGGTGGCACCAAAATGGAAAACTGGAGCACCAAAATAAAGCTGTGGGAGAATTGGGGAGTAATGGGAGTGTCATCTGTACTTGTTGTTGTTGTGTTCATTATTTCTCTTGCATTTGAACTGCGCAAACACAGAGGTCATCCTACATATGGTCGACCCGTTAAAGGGGGACAGAGGGCCTCAGGACCAAGATGAACTGGCCCTTGTAACGCTGGAGTGTATGTTATAAGTGATCTCTTTTTTAAGAGATCAAGAGAGGGAATTGTGAGATTATTCTGTTATTATATGTTACCTTATATCTGTAATCAAAGTAGTTGAATTATGATACTGCTGTAGATCATATTATACCCCTTAATATAGAGTGTGTGATCAGTATGTAGTTTTAGTTTGCATTATACTTCTGACTTTAAAAGAGTGTGAAAATCATTAGATCTATTGGATTGACCTGTATTATTTGACACTGTTGAATGTGTTACACTGTTTCTTGACATATTATACTGCTGAATCATGAAGAGAATGTTGGGTGCAGGAGACCTTGTGACTATCTTAGGAGAGACAGACTGCATTTCATACCCCCACCGTCTTTAGAACATGAAGACAGGGAGCCGAGGTCATAACTTAGGCGCCGTAAGAGAGAAAACATGTGAATGTTTAGGCTTTTCACGACTAGGTGGGGGCCACTAGGAGCTATAAAAGGCTGAGTAACCCGTCACCATTTGGAGACATGCTGTGACCCTCTTCAGGCATCTCTCCCCATCATGATGGTTCTTATGCTCATAAGTGATGAATTGTATAAAAATAAAATATTGTTGATTGAGCATGTATACACCGAGTATTGTCCCTCCTTCAGCCCAAAGATTAAAACAACTGGGAGTTTTTAACATTTGTCATCAAGTTTTCTAATTGCTAGTCTCATTAACATTAAACAATGACTAAATAGTTTGCTTGTTTCTCTCACTCTCCTTCTTTTTTACTTTTTCAGACAAGTTCAGTAAAATTAACAGCAAGAACCTTGAGGGACACTTGTTTTGAGGCTTGGAGCAGCTCTCCCCACATTTTATTGACATCTTCTTGTCCAAAAATAGAACTAGACTCTATAACAAGACTTGACTACATGCTAAGGTGGCAAGCCCTAACTCTACACAAGTACATTTAAATAAATGTAAGTGTTAGGAAAAATGTACTTCTACAAGTACTTTTATTGCACCATGTTCATTCACCCACGAGCAGCTGTAACATGAATCAAATGGCTGAATTACCACCTCAGCAGGCAGTCAGTCTTGCTAATGGCCTCATTTTATTCAGGTGTGTTGCAGCAGGGACACATTTATAAAAGTTTCAGGACACTCAGGGCACTCAAGGACTGGAGTATCAAAGCTGCAGCACAGTTGCCCTTATGGATGACATTTGTCCACACGTTCAGAGCCTGCAGTATAACTCGTCATTAAAGAGTGTTGTGTGAACGCAATATCACGACAGTCAGGGCATATGCAATACTGGGGTTTGTGCAGTATAATTGATGTGTTTCCGTTATTGTTATCTATACTGTCCTCTGTGTCCACTCTTCTTGTCATTTGTTTGTTCTAGTATAATGTGATGACTGTTTTTGTCTCTGTTACATGACCTGTAAATAGTGTCTCTGTATGTTTTTACTAACTTGTGTTTAACACCAACCTGCCAGAGGGTCTGCAGATGGAAATTAGCCCAAGGCTATAATATGGCATATTTACATTTATTAAAATATTCATTAATATGTATTGCCCCTCTTTCTAAAAATAAAATAAATAAACATGGTAAGATTAGACCATTTTTTCTTTCTGGCATCACATTACTGTACTCACTGTTCAAAGAAACTGACAATCTAGTGATTTCTAGTTCCTTTAATACACTTGACAGTGAAAAATACACAGTAAAGGTGAGCATTTATGGCTTTTTGTCAGTTTATATTACAAAGAGTTCAGAAAACAAAATCAGTTGTTCACTGTACATTATCAATTACACAGTATGTTTAGTTTATTCTCGCTACTGGAAAAATTATTTGCATTAAGATGTTATACTACTGTACCGTGTGCATTGTATTAAATCTGCTCAGAGTTGACATGTATTGTACATCCAGGACATGAATATCAAATCACTTTTATTTTATTGTTACTTATTGTTATTATTATTAAAGTGACAGCTGTGTAAAACAAATCCTGTTTTATAGCCACTCACTGTTCTGTTTCAAAATGAAATTGGTTATGCTGTTTTGAGTCAGTATTAGCTACAAAGCCATAGATGTAGAAACTTAACTTGTTTGGTAGCACAGCAAGCTCTCGTTCACTCAGTGCACGTGGGAGCTGATTCTCAGGAATGGTGATCTCATTTGATGGGCAGTGATTATGTGGTCCTGTCCAGTCCACACCATAATCCTCATCAACCTGAAAGAGCATGCACATGCCTTACATCTAAACTGAAGTGGTGTTTCCTGCAGCTGTTCCTAGGTGGACATATTGAGTCTGTCAGTGCCTATGCGAGTTTGGTTCTCTTCAGGTATAACAAATTTAACTTTGTTTAAAGTATTGCCATCTATACCTGACAGATGGAATAAAAGGAGAGAATGACTTGGGAGACATTTTCACTTACAGGAGAAATATTTGGTACACCAACTTGCACAGTAGAAATAAACTCATCTCAACTACAGATAACAGAGTTTTACATACAAGAACAAATAGGGATCAAATAGTCATGTACCTGTGACAAATCTTGTCCCTCCTTTCTGGTGCAGGGGTGAATGGTTGTTTGCTGTTCTGAGTCCGTGCTGATTCCATGCTTCCTGGAATGACTGAAGATGATGTTGAATGTGATGCAAAAAGCATCTGTGCAGTGCAAACAAGTCAATTTCTTCACCAGGGTTGAACAGTCCTTGAATCTCTAGCTGGGTGAAGATTGTGTAGAAAAGGTCAAGGACGTTTTCATATACATCCCTCCACAGGCGCTCAATGCTATAAGACACAGTGAGGGAAATTGTTCATTTATGGTTTTTCAGGCATTCCTACTCGCTATTTAACATCAACTTTGTTATGTGTTATCAGAGAACAATTAGCTGCAAACAGCAATGAAACATTCAACTATCTACTATTTAAAGCACTAATGACCCTGCTGTCTACCAAGATGTGATAAGTAAGTAGACTGTGGAAAGCTGGTGGGTCTCCTCTCTGTGTAAAAGGTTCCTACAGGCTCCACTGCCCCCAGTCTCTGAGTTAACACACTAACAGCTAACACTGCGCCGGCTAAACCGCGGTCAAGTGAGCCCTCACTTACGAAGTCACAGTCAAGCTAGCCGCCCCGCCAGCCGCACCTAAAATGTGGTTGCACAACTCTTACGCATATTACGGTACGAATGAAGACCGGCTTAGAAACACAGTCTTTTGTGTCCTGACACTATTTAACCTTAATATCCACTCCCAGTTTTGGTTCATCTCCACTTTTCACCCCATGATCCACAGCCAAGATTACTGTGCGATTCAGAGAAAATTAACAATAAAATTTACCCAATATACAGTACTGTACTTTTAATATCTTAATGTTTGACCTCAGATTACAGGAAAACTGTAAGAGGTGCCACAGATATTTCACTGGATTCTGACTATAGGCTGTCTCCACTCTTCACCCTTTTTCATGGTCGAGGAGCAACTTCTGATGCTATCTTAACACTAGGTTTACTAACCTGCGCAAATTTGCGTAACTTCCCTAAACCCAACACCCCCTAGAATTACTGGGTTTTTTATTTTCTGGTGCAAGTCCTGAGTTGCACCATGAAAAAAACCATCTGCATGTATTCTTTCACTACATCCATGATTCTCCTCTGTGGTCTTCCTCATTCATCCTGTTTGGAGCTTAATGTTCAACATCCTTTATCCATTAAAATTACAGAAGGGTAAGAAAGTAATCATCAGAGCAGGAATCATGATAAATGATAAACAGATTACCAGTACATAAAAACATATCATTTGCATAATTTCTCTGATAACGCTGCATTGGATGGGTTTATTAACGGTGGGCTGAAATTGTACTACAGTCTGCTGATGAGGAACTATTTTTAGTGTTGAATAAAAAGTCCTCCACAATCTGTATTTGAATTGTCATTAAAACCATAGAGATTATTACTTGTAAAGGAATAAAAGTGGGACAATGCCCATCAACATATAGTGTATATTTTTGGAAACATTACAAATATACAGGTAATTCTGGGTTCACCGGAATTGCAGATTAGACTGGTGGACAACTGGTGACAGCATCAGTGACAGGGAGGCCAAAAGGAAGAACAAATTAATCATCAAGGCTGGAAGCAGAATTAAGAGGCGTCAGAGTCGGCGAGGGTCCGAGGTCAATGAACAAATTGCCCACCTTCATGGATAATGCATCACCCTCAAAAGGATTCAAAATCTTGGCCATGAAGAACAGCTCAGGAAACGTATTTTATTGTTTCGTCTGTGAAACTGTATAAATGAAATGTAAATTACGTTAAAGGCAAACACATTTGTAAGCCATAAGAAACAAACATGCTTTGCATTATGCCTTTAAACATCTGTATAGATTTGATACAATATTTATTAACTGAATTTGCTAACATGTCTTACATAGTGAGAGTATTTCTTTTACTGATGATATTTCAAAGATATGTATTTTTTATGACTAATTAATGCTCTACTGAACACATGGCAATGACAGCAAATGTGGAATTTTTTTAATTTGTTGTTTAAATTTGATATTATTGTAGGCAGTATATTTTCTTAGCCTCTGTCATACTCTGTTAACACAGCAATCTCAAAAACCGTACAGTAAATTTGGCTGTGGATCACAGGGTGAAAAGTGGGGGTCACCCAGAGTCAGAATGCAGTGAGATATCTGCGGCACCTCGTACAGTTTTCCTGTAATCTGAGGTCAAAGTTGGGAATATGTAGAGTACAGTAGAGTAAATTGAGCAAAGTTTAATATCAATTTTCTCAAAAACCGTACAGTAAATTTGGCTGTGGATCACAGGGTGAAGAGTGGGGGTCACCCAGAGTCAGAATGCAGTGAGATATCTGCGGCACCTCGTACAGTTTTCCTGTAATCTGAGGTCAAAGTTGGGAATATATAGAGTACAGTAAAGCAAAATGGAAAAATTTCACTATTAATTTTCTCAAAAACCGTACAGTAAATTTGTCTGTGAATCACAGGGTGAAGAGTGGGGGTTGCCTAGAGTCAGAATCCAGTGAGTATTAAAAGTACAGTACTGTATATTGGGCAAATTTTATTGTTAATTTTCTCTGATTCGTACAGTAATCTTGGCTGTGGATCACAAGGGGAAAAGTGGAGATGAACCAAAACGGAGTGGATTGTGATGTAAAATAGTGTCAGGACACAAAAGACTGCGTTTCTAAGCCAGTCGGCATCCATACCGTAATATGCGTAAGAGTAGTGCAACCACATTTTAGGTGCGGCTGGCGGGGCGGATAGCTTGACTGTGACTTCGCAAGTGAGGGCTCACTTGACCGCGGTGCCGGCTAAACGTGTCTCAACAACGAGATGGCGCCGATAGCTTTAGCCGTAGCTGCCCCACTTATTTTAGACAGTCACAATAAAAAAAGTAAGCAATAATACTTTCATAATATTTCAATGTCAAACGTCATAATTAAGGTCAACATCTAAATAATGCTGTGTACAGAATCACACAGGTGTTACATTACAGCGTACACTTACCTCAGACCTTCCTCCATTATTCTCCTCCTAATTGTGCTCGGAGACACAGAAAACATATCGGCAACTACCCCGATGGTTATCCCGGACAGCACTAAAGTCCTGAGTGCTGCACCGGGATTTCAAGACGTGGACGACCAACATTTGAAGACAGTTCTTCCTCGGCGTATTCCAAATGAACACGGTGCTGAATTGATCTTAAACTTTCGACAATGTTGTCATCAATGCTAACATCTTGAAGAGCAGTTATCATCCCAAGCATTTCAGAAACATCATCTAAACGACTCAAAACAGTATCTACAGGTAAATGATCCCTCTCTATCTGATCTGCTAAAATGAGCAGAATTGATCGAAGTTCACACCAGTCCGCCATCCTCCGTGACTTTTGACCTAGCACGTTTTTGCTAACTGTAGCAGCCATCCGCGGAGCAGGTATCCAGGAAAACTAGTCGATAGTAAACGATCAGCCAATGGGCGCAAAGGTCAAGCCCACTCACACTGATTGACAGACAAAGTCATTCTGCTGAAAAGTCGCATTATGAAATAAATAGGCCATTAGGAAAAATGGGATTTTGAAATAAAGACTGACTTTGAAAAAAGGACATTTTGGATTAAAAACAGCTGGAAATAAATAAAATGCCTCAGGAATAATCTCTGTTATTGTGAAAAATAAAGACCATGAAATAATATTTCACAATAATAAGTAAATTTATATAGCAGAATGCAATATATTTCACAATAATGAGCTTTTTTTCAAAATGTGTTCCATTATTTCACAATATCATTCTCACATTACATATCTTTGTCTTATTTATTCACATAGTTATTTATTTCATCATGTCCTATTTATTTATTTAATTTTGAACACTTTGGAGTTCCATAGGTTTTAGAGCAGGGGTGCTCAATCCCAGTCCTCGAGAGCTACTATCCTGCAGCTTTTAGATGTATCCCTACTCCAACACAGCTGAATCAAATGGTTTGATTACCTCTTTAGCATGCCATCAAGTTTGGCAAAGGCCTGATAACAAGCCATTCATTTGATTCAGGTGTGTCGGAACAAGGATGCGTCTAAAAGCTGCAGGACGGTAGCTCTCGAGGACTGGGATTGGGCACCCCTGTTTTAGAGCAACAGGTATTTATATGAGAGTATAGGTAAAGCTGTTCCGATCCACACTCCAGTCCAGAAGGTGGCAGTAATGCAACTGAAGTTGTTTCAACCGCCATAAAATAATAGATGAAGAAGAACAAGGGCCAGCCCAGCCCTCAAATTCAGCCTCCGAATGATGGTACCTACAAAATGTCTGTCAAGGAAGTAGCCCTGAAACAGGAGCCGGTGCAGTACGAGCTGTCGCCGCCGCCGCCCCAGCAGCAGCAGCCGCAGCAGCAGCCCTTTAAGGAGCAGCCATTAAAAGAGGAGCCATTGCAGCAGGGGTAAGTCCATTCATATTGAGGCTTGTTAGTTCGTTGGCTTAATTTGTTTTCTTAAACTACGATAAAGTTGTTTTTAGTGATAAGTTTTTAATTAAAAAAATAATGCTATTAACGGTAAACTAGCAGCCCCAGTGTGCTTTAAGTTCTGTACATGTTTTTCTAGCTTGATTGACGTGCATTTGGGGCCTGGCAGGAAGAAGAGGCTCAAAAAGAAACGTGGTCGCCATGCCAGAAAAAGAGCTGATGTTTCTGTAAGTAACATCCCTTATGATGTGAAATAGGAGGTGATCAAAGACCTGATCAAAGAGAAAAGCCAGCTATCAGGCTTAGGGACTGACTCGTGCTATATTTTTGGCGTGACAAAGTCAGGATGCAGGATCATTTTCTTTGACCAGTGCAGCTTTGGGGAGTTATATAGTGTTGTTTGAAAACATGCTGGAGTCACTTGGACAAAAGGTTATGGACAAGGTGCAGTTGGGTGATATAAATAAAAAAAAAAAAAAAATTTTTTTAATTTTTTTAAATTTAAAAAAATTCCAACAGAGACTCATTAGTCCAATAATGACAGTAGGTGATATATTCCGTTTTTTTAATTTGAAAGTCTTGTTTCTACGTTCAATGTGTTTTGTTTAACTTCCCCTGTGGCATCATGTTGATATGTGTCAGCTGTGTCTCCCCAGGCGTTTCCACTTCCCTCATTAGCCTTCTGTGTATTTAAGTCCTGTCTTCCACTGTCCAGTCGTCTGTTTGTCTTGTTTCATCTTTCTCCAGGTCTCAGGTTTACTATGTGTTTTCTGTTCAGGTTCATACTCATGGTTTGTTTTTGTTTGGTTTTTTTGGTCACATTGTTTATAGTTAACCTTAGTTTATCCCAGTCTAGATTTTTAATCTTTCTTTTTCCCCTCGTTTTGCCTTGGTTTTTGTATCCTTTACTGTACATTAAAGCTGTATGACATGATGATGAGTATGGTCAGCATGCCTTTTATTTTTACAGAATGAGAAATCTCACCCTAGAGCTGTTCAACCACCAGACAGAGCAGTTGCGCTTCCCTGTAAGTAAATGGTAAATGGCCTGTATTTATATAGCACTTTACTAGTCCCTAAGGACCCCAAAGCGCTTTACATATCCAGTCATCCACCCATTCACACCCAGTCTCTGAGTTAACACACTAACAGCTAACACTGCGCCGGCTAAACGTGTCTCAACAACAAGATGGCGCCAATAGCTTTAGCCGTAGCCGCCCCACTTATTTTAGACAGTCACAATAAAAACAAACAAAAAAAAAAGTAAGCAATTATACTTTCATAATATTCACACACTGGTGATGGCAGCTACATTGTAGCCACAGCCACCATGGGGTATACACTCTTTGTTCTAGTATAAAAGTGTACACTGAAGGTTTTGAATTTAAAATAATGTCGGTTAAAGTCCTGTGGTGGTGTTTTGATCTCTACTCTGTCTGATCATGCTTCTGTGCATGTCCATGGTTTGCCAACAGCCCTCAGAGGCCATGTATGGGTTCAAATTGTGGTCATAAATATTTTGTACTTGTAAATCAGGATTTGTATGTGTAAAAAGAATTTGTGTGCATTTAAAAAAAAAAAAAAAAAAAAGTGTGAAACTCTGCACTCAAGTTACAAGTGCGAATTTTGACCCTATTTTTCTTCCTTTCATCTGATTGGCCAATGTCATGTCAATCACTTTATGTGATTTGTCATGATTCCCTCCAAGATCACAAAAATGATTGTTAATACTTTTTAGCAATGATGGGGAAACCTTTGTGTAGTTTTGTGATGCAGCACAAAGAGTATTCAAAGATACACTATTAAATGGTATTTATTTTGTAAGTTAGGTAATCAAAGATATTGTTTCTATACATTTAAGGATTTCGCAATGTGCCCTCTGTATTAATGTCTTCAGGGATGTGCAAAAGGTAAGGAAGTTTTGAAAACCTACTCAAGACGCCAGAACAAGCGTGGAACAGTTTAATGTTTTACTGGAGGTCGGGTTGGTTTCATCTCTTGCGTTGTCAGAAATGGACTGTGGGATTGGAGGTACTTTTGACAGGGAATTTGGGCCAAATGGGAATGTCTCACAATAACTTTTGAGACTCCTTTGAAAGGGTAAAGGGTTAGTATTTACTGGATTTTGTTTGAAAGCCACTGTGATGCTTACTTCCACTCATTTCTTTTTCTTCTGTTTGCTCACTTTTATAGGTGGCTCCCTGGGAGTGAACCACATGTGTAACTTGCATTTGATGGCTTCCATCTGTCACTCAGGGGCTTCATTATGTAAGCAAATTGCTCAAAGGCTTGAGTCTGGCTACCTCTGCCCGTCAAGCGCTACTCCAAGTGGAGGGGGAAAGAAAAACTTATCAAAATAAAAAGTGAAACTTTAATGCTCTACTGGTCTGAGTGTGATCAATTTGAATCTCATCCCCAAATTGCCACATTAGTTAGCTTAATTTAAATAACCAAAGTGGAGAATGAGTAGTCCTTCAGGTTAAAAATTCAGTTTGATAACAAACATACTGAATTTTTTAATTGTTTCACTTGTCTCAGGATCTTAATGTGAAAAACCAACTGTCATAAGTGCACTGAGGGGGTTGAATCCCTTGTCCCCTGTCCCTCATGTTTTAGGTTGAAATGGAAACAAGTCCTCCAATATACCTTGTTATTATTATTTATTTATTTTTTGTTAATGTAAAAAAGCCTTTACTCAAATAATTAATCAAGCTAAGCTCATAATTTGAATACAGGGATTTCATTTGACCTGATTTTGGGTATGTTTTTTGAATATAGAAATCTTTGTTTTTTGTGTTTGTATTTAACACCATATTAACATAATCAACATTATAAGATGTGAATGTAAACCTAGAAAATCTAGAGAATTATGTTATTGAAATTTTGTTTTTATTCTCCACCTCCTCCGTCTCCAGTAATTGTCCAGGCAGATATCAGACGAGTAATTATTTGTATTTCTTGAATATTGACTCCACAATTAAGGAGAAAAAAAGGGGGAGGGGGACTGCTTGGTTTGCACTTTTAATTTGCTTCCTGTGTGTAGTGGCGGCACTCCGTCTCTATTTCACTCTTCTGTACCACCTTTAGGAGTCAGTCCGGCAACATGCATTTGAAACGCGAGCAAGTCCAGGCACTTTTCTTGCAAAGAAAGATGTTTAATGAAACTTTGAATTTACATGGCAAGACTCGGTCAAAAAACTGGGCGTTTATCAATATGCGTACTTGTGCGTACTTGCGTTCTCGTGTACTCGTGATACGTGATCAGTCGGAGACCAAGTACTGTTCCAATTCGAAGTACGCATCACGCCGAGAACGCGAAAAAGTCCCGGATGTGTTCTCGATCCGCCCATTTTATCGAGCATGCATCGGTGTAGACTTGGGACAGCTAAATATCCCAGAATGCATTTCGTCCAAAACTCAACAGCGGACTTCTCTCTACTCAGGTTAAAGAAACCCCAGCAGCTGTCTATAGTATTGAGCAGGGCTCTAGAGTGCGACCAATATGGTCTCAAATGCGACCAAATTTTCCGTAGTGCGACTAAAAAAAAAAACATTTGGTCGCACCAGTGCGACCAACTGTTACCAACATTTGGTCGCACCTGTTTGGGTAACAAAAAAAAATCTCTGCAACTCTCCATGTTAACAGCAGACACACATTATGCCCCTATCGTGGACTAAACCAATCAGAGATAGTCAGGGGCAGGACCTCTCTGATTGGCCGTGGTCCAGTGGAAAGTGCAGGTAGAAGAGGGAGGTGAGTAGCTTTAATAAGGCGATATCAATTCATTAACGGATTCCACACAAAGACGTAAACACAGAGCGACCCGACGCATCAGAATCAGCTTTGTCTTTCTCGGCTTTCTCACCGGACGGCCCGCAGACGGACACGCTGTCGGAGCTTAGCGATTCTGATGCGTCGGGTCCGCGCTGTGTTTACGTTTTTTTGCGCTGATTCTGAGCTGCAGGTTTTGTCTCTCCAACCAAAATTCGCCGAGCCAAAAAGAAGCAGCAAACTGCGCTTCACATTTGATCAATGTCGTCATGAATTCCCTCTGACTTTTGCTGTTTTGCTTCCCCACGATAAAAATTACACTTCCTACACAGCTCCCTGTGTGTACTTCAAGAACAGTTTCCCGTCTCAAATCTGTTTCCTGGATTATTCATTCGCTTATTACCCACCAGTCTACCGTTGTTTACAGCGCTGTCTTTTTCTTTTTTCATGTAAATGACGTCCGACAAGAAAGCCTAATTTCTGCTGTTCAATACTGAAGAAATTTAAACTTCTTAAAATTATGCAAAATTGCAGAATATTTTTAAGATTATCTGCTATACAACGCCAGACCAGGAAAATCTCCTTCATGTTTTTCTGTGTTTTATTCTCAGTTACTTTTACACAAAGGCATCTGCTGTGATGTTCACAATTCTGATGAAGTCTCACAAGTGTCAGTACTGATAAATGATCAGAATTATAATATTTCTGACTGTCTGAGGCTAAATTGAATCGAATCAGGACTTTGAGAACCTGAATCGAATGGATTATAGAAATCAGTGATGATATCCAGCCCTAGTGAGCAGCCTAGGCCTGACAGAAGTGGATGTAGCTGTGGGTAATAAGAAAAGATGAAAAGAACTATTGATAACTTTTTTGTTAAGTTAAGGCCTGATCCGTCTGAAGTTCATAGCCAGTGCTCTGACACGGTGCCATCAATCTTTGAATGCTGAAAAAGCAGCAGTGTATCCAGAAAACACATTATATGCTGCAATAAATGCACTGCCCAAGTGTCCTCTCTCCCCACTGCCTTTCAGCAGCATGCAACAGCAAACAGGTCGTCAGAGGAGGCCAAGATGATGATTAAGTTTAACATTTTCTACAATATTGACAAAGCACTTTAAGCACAACATTGTTAGTTAATAATTTAGAAATGAATATTGTCTGTATGGACTTCCCCCCCCAAAGAAGGTGCACATGTAAAACTGCGGTGTTAAGCGAAGCGGTTGAAAAATTTGAGTGCGCCTAACTTTTGTGCCGGTACGCCTAAATTTTTAAGTTAGGCGTACCGGTGCGCCCATGTCAAATAGTTAGTCTAGAGCCCTGGCCTGCGTGTGCATGTACCCGTGTGTCTATATGAGTGCACATGAGTGAGTGTGCGCGTACCTGTGTGTATGTGTGAGTGTAACAGTTTTAAGCACTGTGTGTGTCCCTGTGTATCCAGTTACAAATGTTGAGACCCCCACACAGGTATCCTCTGGGGAATTTCCACTCAGCATTAACTCCTCTTTGTCTTACTTTCACAGTTCAACTGGGAAGGGTCTCCTAAAATCTACTCCTAAATTTATGATACAGTCAGGCTGTAAGAGCCAAAGTCAATGTTTTTGTTTTGTTGCGTGTTTTGGGCTTTAAATGCTTTCAGCCTACAGCAGTGACAGGTTTATGGATCACTTCATCCAAAGAATCTCCATGGTACATACACAGTGATTAATAACCGTCCCGTAGAGATTATTCTGCATGGATGCCTCGGATCTTGGTCTGCATTGGCATAAAAGTCATATATAATGATACTATAATAAGCTGCTACTGATAACGAGAAGTATAGGAATATTCTGTAAATATTTATGTAAGTTTATGAATTGTGGTGCAGGTCAGTTAGGAAAATAATCCTATAAAAGTAATAAACAACGTAAAAACCATTACATCACTGTTAAATTTTAACCTGTTAATCTTCACAAATCAACAAAAGGTGTTTTGCAGTATGTTAAAGATAAAAGATATTGCTTTTTTATACAAAAGCTTTTGATGTTTTCAGTTCTGTTTACTTGTTTATTGAGAAAAATCCAGCCTGCCTTGGGCTTAAACAAGTGCACTGAAATCTGGGTGAATATCTGCGATGGACACCTGAGAGGTGATCATCAGTGATAGAGGATCTGGATTTGTTAAACTTGTTGAAATTCATCACCCTGATGGTGGGGCTTCCCTCAGTGTTGGCATGTGAGTGAGGATATTTTTCCCTATTTGGCTTGAGAGAAGTTGCAATTTTTTCCATAAAAGCCTCCACTGCGGTGTACATTTCAGGTCCTTGCATTGTAGCCTGATATTCATTTAACCTCTGTCTCTCTTCCACAGCATGTCTTTATCCTGTCTTCCTTCTCTCACCCCAACCGGTTGCAGCAGATGGCCCCGCCCCTCCCTGAGCCTGGTTCTATTGGAGGTTTCTTCCTGTTAAAAGGGAGTTTTTCCTTCCTACTGTCGCCAAAGTGCTTGCTCATAGGGGGTCATATGATTGTTGGGTTTTTCTCTGTATTTATTATTGTGCGATCTGCTGTACAATATAAAGCACCTTGAGGCGACTTTTGTTTTGATTTGGCGCTATATAAATAAAATTGAATTGAATTAAAAACTGAACTCAGCTTTCCAAAAAATGTGGTTAATCACAGGTAATTCATGATTTAACAAGAGAGGCAATTATTTTTTCCACACAGATCAGGTAGGTTAGGATAACCTTTCTGTCTTTAATCAATGAAATCACTTTAAAACTGTGTTTTGTGTTTTCTTGTGTTTTCTAAAACATACATGTGATATGTACCTGCAGTCAGCTGAGACTGAAGAAGTCACCTGGATGAGTGACGAAACGTTTCTCCCACAAAACGCTACGTCCAGATGAACAGATTCAACTTTTGGAGATTTACTTTCCTGGACGATTGAGAATACATCAAGACATAGATGTGATAAATATGCAAAACACTAAGAAATCAGAAAAAAACATTTTTTCACACCAGTGTGTGATAGTTGCCACTGGGAGAGTTCATTTATCTGGAATGAGAGGTGGAGATGTGATAAAAATGAGTGCACAAGTGTCACAGCTTCATGACTCAAAGCTGTGCATGCAGTGCTAAAAGGCTCTGTCCCATCAGTCTATACTCAGTCCTCACTCTGAGCATTTAGAGCTGAGCCTCACATCTCCCTTGTCCTGGTACTTTGAGATTGGAGCAGAACTGAGCTGAACTTCATGGCGTGTTGGAGAGAGCATGTTTTGCTTTTTTAATGTTCTGTTCTAAGTTGACTTGCAGCATTTTGTTTTTGTCTAAAACACACAACAGCTGAGCTGAGATAGAAATACGGCATAACAGAGGCCAGTCTGAGGGCTGCATTCACAGCACTGTATTTTCCTTTCCAATTATCATTAAAAATGAAGCATTTTGTTAATGAAGCATTTAATAATACTGGAGCTGTTAACACAAAAATACAAACATTTGAGCAGAGAAAGTCTCTTTATTAAAATGCAGGTTTTAACTTGAGCGATGACCTCAGGACCAACCACACTTTCTTCAGACTGTGAGACGAGGAATAACAGTTAGTCCTTTCATTTTCATTGAAATTTTGAAAATTAAATAAATGTGTGTGAAAGGTGTACTTGTGTGTTATTACAGCTTCTTACCTGCAGCTCACGAGACAAACATGTATTGGGTCTCAGCCTGGTCACCTGAGAGAAACATATGGTAGAAAAACACTGAAGTGTAATTTCTCTGTGTGTCCAACACATTTAAACATCAGATTTTCTGAACTGTTCAGTATGATGTACGAATCCTCTGAAGAGCAAAGTGTGTCAGTGTGCTGCTCGAGTAAAGCTTAGACTTGGACTTGGTTGGTAGTAGTCATAGAGCTTGACCATGGCTGGCTTCAGGTTGTCCACTGGGAGCTCCTGGGTGATCTCTAAGCTGTGGTTGATGGGTGTGTCCTTTGATAACTGGACGAGACAGAAACAATTGCAGACACAGTTTGTACCAAAGATCATCATCTGGTGTCCCCACGGTGACTTTCACTTACCTCCTCTAAGTACACCAGAACATGATCTTCCTTCTGTTCAACACGACTCACCAGGAGACCATGTTTGAGCTGAGAGGAGATGACATTGTTTTTATTATCATCATCACAATTATCACATGAAATGCACTCGTTGGTAGAATCTGTCTAATTACTCACACTCCTCAAAGACTCGGGGTCTGGGGAAAATCCAGAGAGCATTTTGATGTCCAGGATCACCATGTTTGTAGTTTTCTCCTTTCCACTGTACCTGTGTTTGAACAGTGTGATTATGACCTGTGTGCACACTTGCTTTTCATCTACCAGCAGTTCCTCCACACGGGTAAAGAGCACTCCTCTAACCTGTCACATACTTACAGCGATTGTATTTTCAGACTGAATTTGGGTCTAGCAGATTCACTGGTGGTGTTGACCTCTAGTTGTACTTTCACACTGAGAGTGGTGACATCAGTAGGTGTCGGGATGTTGTAGTGGACAGAAATCTGAGAAACAAACTTGGGTCAGGTCCACAGAATTAATCATACCTCACTCCACCCTGCTGTCACTGTTCTACACCACGACATATATTTGCACACATACTTGTCCTTTTATAGTCATGCCTATATCGCTATATGTATCTATTTATCTCATTATTTATCTGTGATATCTCTGTTTCTACACTCATTTTATACGAGTGATTGATGTTTGTTGTGCATTTGATGCTATCACATCTCGGTTTCCCTCTAAGATGAATAAAGTTTCTCTGATTCTGATACAGACAGAAAGTGAGTTTATTAATTTTTGCTCAATTCTCTAATTTAGTGTAAAATAGAATTGTACTAGGTTTCTTCCTGTTAAAAGGGAGTTTTTCCTTCCCACTGTCGCCAAAGTGCTTGCTCATAGGGGGTCATATGATTGTTGGGTTTTTCTCTGTATCTATTATTGTACGATCTACTGTACAATATAAAACGCCTTGAGATGACTGTTTTTGTGATTTGGCACTATATAAATAAAATTGAATTGAATTGAATGAAAAGACATTTATGACATCTGAAAATGCTAATCTTCTTTACCATTTTATAAGGACAAAGAAAGCCTTTGTTTGACACCAACCAGGACCTGGTCACATGATGCTGTCACTGACCTGCACTGAAGCACATGCAGTGCCCTTCACCTCCAGCCTGTATTTTCCTGACACATCCTGCAGCGCCTCCTCCTGGTAGAGCAGTTTGTTGCCCTGATTGACATCAAATGTCAGCTGACTGCTGGGAGCCTGAACTGTCACTGTGCTCCAACCTTCAGGACTGAACACCAGAGTGGAGTAGAGAGCCAGAGCCTGAAGAGCCACCACTGTGTCCTACAGGATGGATTCATTGTGGTTAACACACACAGTCATTTGTAAGATAAGATAAGATAAGATAAGATGACCTTTATTAGTCCCACAAGTGGGAAATTTGTTTTGTTACAGCAAAAGTGCAAGGTTATGTAGCAGAAATTAGAAAACACTGGAATGCAATAAAATAAAATACTATATACAATAGAATAAAATAGAATAGAATAGAATAATATATACAATAGAATAAAATAGAAATACAAATGCTATATACAACTGAGTAAGAAAATACAAAAGTACAACTTCGTCAGAAGAAGAATTGTAAGAGAATTGCACATATAGCAGTCTTATTGCATGTGTGAGGGTTTGATCAGCTGCAAAAGTCTTTATTGTGGAGTCTGACAGCAGTGGGGAGGAAAGACCTGTGAAATCTCTCCGTCCCACACCGTGGGTGCCGCAGTCTCCCACTGAAGGAGCTGCTCAGTGCTGTCAGAGTCTCCTGCATGGGGTGGGAGATGTTGTCCAACAGGGATGACAGCTTAGCCACCATTCTCCTGTCACTCACCACCTCCACTGGGTCCAGAGGGCCTCCCAGAACAGAGCTGGCCCTTCGGATCAGCCTGTTCAGTCTCTTCCTGTCCCCGGCAGAGATGCTGCCGCCACCAGCAGACCACACCATAAAAGATGGCTGAGGCCACCACAGAGTCATAGAAGGTCTTCAGGAGTGGGCCCTCCACTCCAAACGACCTGAGTCTCCGCAGCAGGTACAGCCTGCTCTGCCCTTTCCTGTAGAGGGCGTCTGAGTTATGAGTCCAGTCCAGTTTGTTGTTCAGATGAACACCAAGGTACCTGTAGCTGTCCACAGCCTCGATGTCCATACCTTGGATGTTCAGTGGTTGCAGTGGAGGATGCTTGTGCCTGCGGAAGTCTACCACCAGCTCCTTGGTTTTACTGGCATTGATCTGGAGGTAGTTCAGCTGGCACCAGTCCACAAAGTCCTGAGTCAGTCCTCTATACTCCTTGTCGTCCCCATCAGTGATGAGGCCGACTATTGCCGAGTCATCTGAGAACTTCTGCAGGAAGCACTGGGTGGAGTTGTGGGAGAAGTCTGCAGTGTAGATGGTGAATAGGAACGGAACCAGAACCGTTCCCTGTGGGGCCCCCGTACTGCAGACGACCCTGTCCGACACACAGCCCTGAGTCCTCACATACTGTGGTCGGTCGGTGAGGTAGTCCAAAATCCAGATAGTGAGGTGATGGTCCACTCCTGAGTTCTCCAGCTTGTCCTTCAGAACCGAGGGAAGAATAGTGTTGAAGGCACTGGAGAAATCGAAGAACATGATTCTCACAGTGCTCCCAGCGGTCTCCAGGTGAGCGAGGGAGCGATGTAGGAGGTGAATGACGGCATCATCCGCTCCAATGCCAGGCTGGTAGGCAAACTGAAGTGGGTCCAGTGATGAGCTCACCAGGCGCCGAAGCTGAGCCAGGACCAGCCGCTCCAGGGTCTTCATCAGGTGGGATGTCAGAGCCACCGGCCTGTAGCTGTTGAGGTCCTTGGGGCGTGAAGTCTTTGGCACTGGAACAACACAGGAGGTTTTCCAGAGCTGTGGGACTCTTCCCAGCCTCAGGCTCAGGTTGAAGAGGTGCTCCATCACACCACACAGTTGGTCTGCGCAGGACCTGACGACCCTCGAGCTGATGCCATCTGGGCCCACTGCCTTCTTGCCATTAATCCTCATCAGTTCCCTCCTAACCTGGGTGGTTGAGAGAGACAGGCTGGAGCCTTGTGTTGGTTGTGTATTGGATGCTGTTGTTGGGGGTGGGGAGGAGTGAGCAGGGTGAATAGAGGAGGTGTGAAGTGTCTGAGGTGGAACAGCAGCAGTGGGGGTGAGTGAGTCTGCAGCCGATGTTGGAGACTGCCTCATGGCTGAATCAAATCTGTTGAAGAAATGATTCAGTTCATTTGCCCACCTCACATCCCTCCCAGGCAGAGAGTTCTGATGTTTGTGGCCTGAGATGGTTCTGAGGCCTCTCCAGACTTCACCAACGTTGTTTTGCTGAAGCTGGTTCTCCATCTTCTGCCTGTAGCTGTCCTTCCCATTCCTTATCAGTCCCCTCAGCTCTCTCTGCACCCTTTTCAACTCCTTTTGTCTCTGGATTTGAAGGCCCTCCTCTTCTGCTTGAGGACAGTTTTAATGGGACTCCAGGACTCCATATTACATAGTGTTGAGTGTAATAGACATTAAGGTAAAACTGCCTGTGTTACTTCAACACACTCTCACAAAAGAGTTTCTAACCTTCACTTCCTGGTTAAAAAAAACGTTAAAACAGGTTAAATGTGTTTAACAGAGATGATCTCAGAGAAACAAAGTAGAGAAATCACAGGTATAAACTTATAGACTGCAGGTGAGCTGTTATTTACAGGCTGTTACATGTAGTTGGTGCACAGAAGGCTATTCTATTAAAACAACACATTTTTAGACAAAAGTAAATTTCATATTGTAAAAAAAAAGAATAAAAACATCCCTGCCTGCTAAAACAAGTCTGCATATCTGAGAGAAAAGCACAGCAACAACATGAAAGCTTCAGGATTATTTCTTCTAATTTGGTCCAAGACTGTAGATGAACTCCAAGATTAGCTTCATGCTGTTCAGGTGGTGTAGTACCTGAGTGGAGGAGAAGCCTCCGTAATAGTTCTGCTGCCCAGTCAGCCACCTCATAATACCAGAGGCATATGCCAGATCCTCAGCAGTCGGGGAGACGCTGAGTTTGGCCAACAGCACATAAGAACTGATCTCCACTGACAGGGAGGCTGATTTTTCTGCTGCTGTCTGAGACCAGTAGAGGAAACCTCCTACAAACACACACAATAACAGTCACAGTTATGCTAATAAAGCCTGAATGATGTCCTGCTAAAGGATGACTCACCTTCCCTCACTGCAACTCTGTCTAAGTGCTGCAGAAGGTGAGCGCGGGTCTCCATGTCTCCTGCCAGAGTGAACACATAGGCCAGCAGAGCTGTAGTGTAGGTGTTGCTCAGGTCACTGATAGACTGCTTGAGACAAGCCAGGCTCTTTTTCATCACAGGATCCTTTAAAAGATCCAAAGAAAACACTTCAGGTAAAGAACCTCTTCCGTTAAACCCAGTATGAGAACAAAAGGAGGTAGTATAACTGATTTAGGGGCTCAAAACATCAGCGTGATAATACAGAGTGTGAGCTGTCGTAAAACAAAGCAATTACAGGAAAGTAGAGATCAAGCAAAGCGATATAAAAAAAACCACTGTACAGGTTGGGTGGTGATAAAAGTACTTGCTGGTGAGAGTTCAGGTATGTGGATGACACCTGGGTGAAAATCAAATCTCAGGATGTACCACATTTCACAGATCACATTAACTCGGTGGACCGACACATCAAATTCACCAGGGAGGATATGAAAAGTGGCAGGTTAGCCTTCTTAGACTGAGAGATTTCCATTAGTAATGGGGGACATCTAAAAGCTGATGAATACCATAAATCTACGCATACGGATCAGTATCTAAGGTTTGACTCTCATCATCCACAGGAGCACAAACTGGGTGTCATCAGGACGCTACAACACAGTGCGAACACCATCCCCACTGACACAGCGGCCAGTGAGGAGGAAGAACATCGAGAAGGCCCTGAGTAAATGTGGTTATCGCAGCTGAGGGAAGTTACACCAAGTGCAGTGGTCTAGGGGGAAGTTATACCAAGTGCAGGGGTCAAGAGGGAAGTTATACCAAGTGCAGTGGTCTACGGGGAAGTTATACAGAGTGCAGGGGTCTAGGGGGAAGTTATACCAAGTGCACTGGTCTAGAGGGAAATTATACCAAGTGCAGTGGTCTAGGGGGATGTTATACGAAGTGCACTGGTCTAGAGGGAAGTTATACCAAGTGCAGTGGTCTAGGGGGAAGTTATACCAAGTGTAGGGGTCTAGGGGGAAGTTATACCAAGTGCAGGGGTCTAGAGGGAAGTTATACCAAGTGCAGGTGTCTAGAGGGAAGTTATACCAAGTGCAGTGGTCTAGAGGGAAGTTATACCAAGTGCAGTGGTCTAGGGGGAAGTTATATCAAGTGCAGGTGTCTAGAGGGAAGTTATACCAATTGCAGGGGTCTAGAGGGAAGTTATACCAAGTGCACTGGTCTAGGGGGAAGTTATACCAAGTGCAGTGGTCTAGGGGGAAGTTATACCAAGTGCACTGGTCTAGAGGGAAGTTATACGAAGTGCAGGGGTCTAGAGGGAAGATATACCAAGTGCACTGGTCTAGGGGGAAGTTATACCAAGTGCAGGGGTCTAGGGGGAAGTTATACCAAGTGCAGGGGTCTAGGGGGAAGTTATACCAAGTGCAGGGGTCTAGGGGGAAGTTATACCAAGTGCAGGGGTCTAGAGGGAAGTTATACCAATTGCAGGGGTCTAGAGGGAAGTTATACCAAGTGCACTGGTCTAGAGGGAAGTTATACCAAGTGCAGTGGTCTAGGGGGAAGTTATACCAAGTGCAGGGGTCTAGGGGGAAGTTATACCAAGTGCAGGGGTCTAGGGGGAAGTTATACCAAGTGCAGGGGTCTAGGGGGAAGTTGTACCATGTGCACTGGTCTAGAGGGAAGTTGTACCAAGTGCAGTGGTCTAGAGGGAAGTTGTACCAAGTGCACTGGTCAAGAAGTGGCAAATGAACACCAGGCCTGCAAGGCTGCTCAGGTCGCCTGTTTTTATTAGAGACACGCAGGGTAGACATTTGGATGGAGGCAGTTAGAACTCCTCACCCATTACATTCCACCCAAGTTCTTTACTGCTTCCTGAGTAAAACCCATAAGATCAGAGATTAGTACTTTTGAGACAGAGAGCTGATCCAGACTGCATTAGGGTGCTGGTTCCATAGGTCGACACATCATGGCACACTCAGACCCTGAATTGTTTGACAAGTGCTTGTTTTTGATATGAATCATATGGAAATATTGTGACTAAAATTTATGGAAGTTTTAAAAAACGTGTCATCAATGGCATTTCAGCCTTTTTTTTGACAGGACAGTTTAGAGAGTACATGGGAAAAATGGGAATGGGGGGAATGACATACAGAAAATTGTTTTCGATGGAGCCAACCGAGGCACCTGCAATAAGTCAGCAGCCGTGCACCAAATGACTTGCAGAGGAACTGTGAAACTTAAATAGCTTGATGCATGCTCCATATAAAAATGCCAAAAGAAATAGCAAAGGTGAGCTGTGTCATCTGGTGATCCTGGCTGTTAGTGAGACCAGCTTATCTGTAGGGACTGCTGCTTTTTTGTTTTTGCCTGTCCCGTTTGGTACTTTAGCACTCAGGATTGTTGTCCAAAGCCCAGGAAAGATGCCCAATGGATTTTTTTCAAGTGGAGAAAATATGCCAATGCCATATTGTTCCACTTGATTAATTTATATTATCATTGTTCGTTTATTTTATTTTATTTTAAGTTGTTACAAATTGGACAGACAATTATACTGAAAGGGAGAAAGAAAAAGAAAGAAAGAGAGAATACAGAGGGGAAGGGGGGACAGTCAAATAAGACACTGAGACTGCTGGCTAAGCTTAACTCCATGGCTCAGTAGGGCTAACTCTATGTTCAAATTTTGTCTAAATAGCTCGATATTCTTTGAGTCTACTCACATGTTGGGATGTATTAATTTCCAAGAAGGCAGCAGTAACGTACGCACTGAGAGTCACTTCATCAGATACACCACCCTGTCAACAGAAGGCATCATAGACATCATCAAAGCACCAACAACATTCAGGGATATGACATCATGAAAATGATTTTCAGTTGCATATGGTTTTAGTATCATCTTTGATTAAGGATTGTGACTCGCAGTTCTATGGAGCAAGTGTCAAAATGAATGTCTTGGTCCATGTTCAATGCTTTTACAGTGTTTAATACACTGTTTTCCATGTATGAATAAAATTATTAATAAAATTGTTAAAGTGCTTCCACGCTGGAGGCTATTTCCACAGTCTACACGTTACCTTCATTCTGTTGTTGAAGAGTTTCCCAGACTTTTCAAAACAACCAGTTTCTTGTTGTTTATGTTCCAGCCAGGTCTTAGACTCTTCGATCGTTCTGGGATCAATATAGATGAAAGACTGAGCTTTGGCAAAACTTCTTACCACAAACGCAGTCAGCCTGGCAAAAAGAAAAAAAAACACTTACACATCTTACAACGATGGAAATGTTTGTCTTGGTGTTTGGATGTAAGGTCACATTAAGAGAAAAATACTGATCATTTTGAAAATAAAGTTGAAATTTCAACATTACATTTGAAAATGTATTTTGAGAAAAAAGCGTGAAGATTACAGTTGTTCCAGGGCAAACTGCCACGGTTGCTGTACCCTCTGAATTAGGGAAATCGTACTTCATAATCAGTTTTAGTAACAAGGAAGGAACCGATGTCTCTTTTAGCAATTAAAAACAGTGTGGCAGTAAGTATAAGTGCATTAAAAAGCAGAAAGTGGTACAGAAATCTGTACGTGGTCAGATGGAGATTAGTATAAAATGAAATGGCTGGTAATGGACACATGCGAGGATACCGATGATTACACGCTCGTGGAATAAAAAGCATCTATACTGTATCACAAGACGACTGCTTTATTTCACTGAGTCATCTACACAATCTACAGGGTATAGCAGCTGTGGTAGTTTGAAACAATAACCGTAATCATTTCAACTGTTTTCTTAGAATTGAATTTGACTTTTTACAAAAAACAGTATTACGACTTTATTATCGAAATAGTATTTTGGCTTTATTTGGAAAAAAATAAATAAATAAATGATAGAATTACAAGTTTAATCTCTAAATTTTGACTTTTTTACTGTGGCCCTAATACTCCTCCCTACTAAATTACACAGTATTAACCAAAAGTTATTTTTAATGTTAGGGGAGTCAAAGGACTAAAGGTAATTATGCTAAATTGTGAATTATTTTAAGTATTAGAGGTTGACTATTATATTAATAGCATAAACATGTCTAACTTTGAGAAACGTCTTCTGTTTGGTGGGATATTTAAAAACCAGTGTAACCGCTCTGATTTATGTAGGACATAATTGATCAGTGATGTTCTCACCAAGTGTTTCCTGGTCCTGTTCCAAATGTGGTGTAAGCACCGTCGTCACTTTTGTAGTTGAGCTGTCTTTGGTATCCTGTAACAACAGAGACACAATGATCGAGACATTGCTGCTACGGTGATGATTGGACTCCATTTTTTTATAGATCTGCATGTGTACATCAAGATTTGGGAAATTCTACGACTCTTGCTGACAGATGAGGAAAATGACACATTTGACCAAAAACTGTGGCTAATGTTCTGCCTCATGTCGGCTTGTTTCTTGAACCGTGTGTGTTGAAGTGATTCAAATGATTTCCTTCTTAGAGGAAACAATAAAAACTTGCCACTGGTGAGGAAGTTAGTAGCTTTTTCCATGATGGCTGTGGTGAGCTGCTGTGTGCCTTTCAGGTAGTGGAGGATGTAGATGTTGGGGGCCAGGAGAGCCATGTTCTGCTCCCCACATCCATGCGGCATCTGCAGCAATCCATCCAGGTTCTTCAGAGCCCGGCCGAGGATGTCACCTGATCAAAAACACTGATTCACTAAAACTAACAAAACTAGAGTAAAACAACTTTGTATTATTGGGCAGAGATAACCTGAATAATTTCAATATGCAATTTTAAATGATGATTTCATTTGCTGAGCGAAAAACCATCCAAACTGAAAATTGTAGATTGACTGTGATTAACCAAATACTTCTGAGTTTCATTTCACCAACCAGACCCAGGCCTAATTAAGGCCAAACCTGCTGGATCAAGAAATCACTCAAGTACAATCTGTTTGACAAAGGGAAGCAGGCTAAAAGATGTCGAAAAGAAACACGTCGTTGCCATGATTTTAAAAAATTCAAAAATAGGCGAGAAGTCTTGAGATCTATCAGTTTGGACAGGGTTAAGAAACAATTTCTACAGCTTTGGAGCGCCAGTGCACCATGTTGGAACCCATTATCCACAAACTGAGAAAACTTGAAAAGATGTGGCCGAAATTAATCCATTAGCACATCTACGACTCACCGAAAAAGTCAAGCGATTCCCATCAACACCCAGAACTGAAGGCCTTGCCTTCCTCTGTAAAGGTCAGAGTTTACGATTCAACAATACAAAGGAGACGGGGCAAAACCACTGCTGACCAAAAAGAACACAAAAGCTTATCTCAAATTTGCCAAAAAACATGCTCCACAAGATATTTGGGAGAATATTATATGGACTGAAGAGAAAAAGTTTTGAGTTTTGTTGCATCATTTCATAGAAAGAACATCATACCAACAGTGGTGGTAGCAGTGTGATGCCCTGGGGCTATGTGGAGTAGGGGGGTCTGTGGCTCAGCTGCAGGGAGGGGTGGGGCATTGGGTTCAGGTGGTTAGCGACGGAGGAGTCTGGTTAAGGCAGCTGGTGCCCAGTGTTAAATCATGCCTCTGCTGTTTCAGTAGCACGCCACGACCTGGAGGAAGAACTCTCTACCAGGAGAATGTCCAGCTATCAGTTTGTGCCTTGAATCTCAAACTTATGCTATTAAGATGGAAAATGATCCAGAACGCCAGAAAGTGGCCGAGTCAAAATATGGACTTAAATCCTACTGACGTGTTTCTGCATGACCAGACCGATTACGCTGGAAAACCCTCTGGTGTGACTGGGCCAAAACTCCTCCACAGCGTTTCAAAAAACACTTATGACAAAAGCTAGACTGCAGTTCTTCCTGCAAAGAATGGCACAACCAGCCTTTTGATTTTTGGGGTCCATTTATTATTCACATAAGGCCAGGAAGATGTGGGTCGCTTTTTTCTATTTATAAATGAAATCATCTTTTAAAAGTTGAATACTTTTTTTACTTTTACTTGAACATGATGTCTCTTTTATTTTCTGTTGTTTTAGTAACTTACTATTTGTCTTTTTATCAAAGCTTTAACCTGCCATATTTTTATTTGGCTGGATCAAAATTCATTGAGATGAAATCATGAGGTTTACCCAGGACTGATACAGAAGTGCGGGCAGATCCTTCAATCACATTCTCAGGCAGATGTATCTCTGCTTCCTCTATCAGTGTGTTTCCTGTGTACAGAATCAGGAAGTCATGTTTACAACAGAGTTACTGTTCAAAGTCACCAGGTGGCCTGATCTTCAGCACATATCATTACATTTTGTGAAAGTGCTGGATGAAAATTTGGCACATTTTATGTACACAGTGCACTCCACTGCGTACATTTTATGTACACAGTGCACTCCACTGCTAACTTTCAGCATTTAGGTCATTTCTTTATTTAAACTTTGTAACTGATGGAAATCATACTGACCTTTTGGACAAAGAAGCCAGTTGTACGTCTTTGTCATCTCTGTTCCCTCGGCCTGAAGAAAATTATCTTTAAAATGAGTGAAAATTAAAAATGTTTTTCTGGTCTTGTATGTATGGTACTGACCTTCACTATGAGAGATTTGGTGACAACGTCGATGCGACCTCTGTCTGGTACGCTCACAACCTCATTATCACATGACACATGGGACGCTACGGCCTCAGCAGACACAGTCACATTCACAGCCCCTAAAAACAGCAGCACATGTCACCTTCTTTATCTCATTAAAATAAAGGTTACTGAGGTTATTTTACAGATTTTCTAAAAACTAGAAGGAAATGTGTTGAGACAAAATAAAACAGTTAGCTGTGATTACACTAGATCTAAAACTAGATCTCTAGATTTAATGTTGGTTCTAAATCAAAGATAACGTCTGACTGAAAATTTTACAGCATCAGGTGTGAAAAACATGAGCTAGAAAATAAATAGTCCAAAATAATTTCAGGGTCCTGCTGGAGGCTGAGGTAATGTAAGTCATAAAAAGTATCTCGTCAGAGACGACACTTTTAGGGCCACATACAATAATGTCAATTTGGCTCAATTTAGAAAACTGCAGGCCATCCTTAACACATGCCTGTAGCTAAGTAACTGATTCAATTCAGTTTTATTCATACTGCGCTAAATCACAATAACAGTCGCCTCAAGGTGCTTTATATTGTAAGGTAGACCCTACAATAATACATCATCTGTTGCTTCTGACTTCACTAACCGATTAAGATATAAATCATTGGGATGGCAATGAAACTGCAAGCAGTCTTTTGTAATATTTATCATTATATATACTGTCCAAGGGAAGCATACATAATGGAAATAATTGATGAGAATTGAAAGGCAGGTTACAAAATGATTTATAATTAGTTAAAACAGCTGCATTAAGTAAACCATGAGGATGGAGGCAGCTTCTACCCTCAGACTGGAAGGATAGAAGTGGGAAATCTAGACCTTGTAGACCCAGCAGCTGTGTCCCAATTCAGGGGCCACATCCTCCTGAGGCCACATGTGAAGGCCGATTACGTCACAGCTACACGCTGAAGGCTGTCCAAATTCAAAGGCTGCTCCAAATGCGGCGACAAATGCATCCTTCATTTCCCCAGATTTGAAGGATGGGTCGGGTGTGTCCTTCGTGGCCCACCGTATCCCAGAATTCATAGTGCGACCAAGCTTTGGCTACTCAGGTTAGACATGATCAGAGTCCGTGGCTCAGGGGATTGGGAAGCTCATCTGTAACCGTAAGGCTGCCGGTTCGATCCCCCTGCTCTCTCTGTCCTGGTCGTTGTGCCCTTGGGCAAGACACTTTACCCTACTGCCTACTGGTGTTGGCCAGAGGGGCCGATGGTGCTTCTGTCAGTCTGCCCCAGGACAGCTGTGGCTACAACTGTAGCTGCCTCCACCAGTGTGTGAATGTGAGTGTGAATGAATAGTGGAATTGTAAAGCGCTTTGGGTGCCTAGAAAAGCGCTATATAAATGCAATCCAATCCATTATTATGATATATAAGTCACTTAGATAAATCAAAAATGTTACTGTTTGGCTTTTTTCAGTATTTTATTTGTTCCCGAGTAAATCGGTTTGGCTGAGATTAAAGTTATAGTTTTCACACAGCTGAATAAACGTCAAACAGAAAACTGATTGAACAGAAATGTGAGATAATCGAGAATTTACTCCAGTGTCCTGTTATATTTTAGATAGCAAGGAGCACACAGCTGAGTTTATTAAACCCCACCGAGACAGCAGTGATGCAAATCTGAAGGCTAGACTGTCCAATTTCACAGCCTCGCACTTCTGGTCTACCCGACCTTCTAAAGACCCGGCCCACGTAGACCGGGAAGGCCGGGTCCTCTAAAGGACGCGGCCTAGGAATTGAGACACAGCTAATAATTCTTTCTGCCCCACTCCCAACACAGGGGTTTATAGTCTTGCTTTACCTCAATTTGCAACTGTGCTCGTTGGCACATAAACAGGATGTGTACTCAGCCTGCCACACAGCTCCGCGCTGCTGAAGAAAGTGAAATAATATATCCCACAAAAACAAAGCACATCTTTAAATAAAATATCGGCCTGAAGCATCAAAACATGCTTAAGAAAAAACTCACAATTATTCTATTTTCATGTTTTTCATGTGTGCAAAGACACAGCAGAAAGTTCACATGGGTTTCTTAATGTGATCGTATAAACTTTTTAAAAAATGGAATATGCACCAGATCTCTTCACAACAGATACTTACCCAACTTCCACCAGATCCCAGATCCAAGTCTCAGGGAAGAAAGAGCGAGCTGTCTCTATTGGTGGAGGAAGCTGCCCAGCAGATCCCAGATCAAGACTACTTAGTCCACGTATGGGATCTCTAACTGGGGGACTGTAGCCCAGAACAATAGCTGAATAAAAAATAGAAAAAATAATTACCTGTTTTCTTTTTGGTAAATAAAAAGCAAAATTTATAGCCAGACACAACACAAACAAGCGAATGACTCACCGGAGACGACACGAGGGCCATCATGGTAAAATTTTCCTTTGAACTTGAGGCATGAAGGCAATCGAAAAATCAAGTTTGTCGCCATCTTCAGTCCGACTTTCTAGATATTTCAGCAACACACGAAGATCAGCAAAAACTGGTCCAACAACAAAAACTATTGCATTTACATTATGTTTGACGGACTCACAGGTATACATGTATTTTACCTGGAAAACTGCATAGGCGTCATTTTGCTCTTGACCGGGGTACGGCAAAACATATCTTTTTGGTCTCACATTAAGGCATTCTTCAGCATCTCGAACCTCATATGGGATACCTGAGGATTTCTTGAGTGGAAGCAAGTCAAATATCTGAAAAGAAAAGTGCAGTTCAACAAAACATCCAAACATTTATTGCCTGCCTGCCTGGTCACATTTGATCCACATATTTTTTTTAACTCTTACATGTAGTACTGGTGTAAATATGGAAATATGGAGTACAGATTAGGCTTAAATCAATTGCTGATGATCTAAGAAGACTTCTTAAAAAAAATAAATTAAAATGATCAAGTTAGCAGTAAGTGTCCGCAGATGTGAGGTGTTATAGTTGAAGTATCTGTTTACCAAATCTTACAGCAGTTCTACAGTTTCACTATAAACACCACATTGTTCGTAGTGACTTATATGGCTACAGTAAGTGTTCTCCATTTGAAGCTGTCTCTGTAGCTCCTTTACCTCACTAAGCCTCACTTTTTCCAGGTTTTGCTGTATGTTTAACATCAACAAATACTCACGTATTTGAGCAGTTTTGATGCAAAGTTAAATTCTTCTCAAGTAAAGCAGACACTGACTGGCAGGTGATACACTTACAGATTGTTACATGGTTGAATTATTTGCTAAAAAAAATTCATGATCCTGGATTTATCTCCATGCTGAAATATTAATTTGCCCAAAAGGAATTAATTTTATAAGATTAAAATATTGCTGTCTGCAACCACATGAGCAACAAGTGATCCTGAAACATACATTTAACCACACATGCATATGTAACCTTGTATTATGTATTATTACTGTTTAAAACAGTTGAATGTAGGACTGCCCAAAGAATACTTATCAGGACACAAGTACCAGAGCGAAGGCGTGAGCTGTTGGTAACTTGTGACACTACGGGCTCTGGAAATAAGGATGTGTCCATCTCACTGGTGTTAATATCAGCAGTTACCTTATCTGCATCCAGAGTCTTCCCAGGCTCCTTGATGAGAACGCTCTTGTCGATGGCGCTCACACCACACAGAGAACGTGGCAGGGCCGTCACCTGCATGTTGGTCTCTTCACCTGGGACGGCTGAAGACGGTGAAAACTCCACTGACACCTGACACACACAAAACACCCGTAGATGTTACTGTGATGAGTCCCCACTCACTGCTGGCTAAATGTGCTGCTTCAATGTGGTGAGTGACAAATCATGAGTCCCAGTGGGATGGCTGTAGCCCAAGCTGCACACTGTATGAATCTGTGTCAGTGTTAGATAGAAAGGACTTGCATCATCATTGAAAAAGGTGCTTGTATAAATGGTAGTGAGCGAATGAGGTCGTATGAAGGAGCACTTTGAGTCCTCAGGTAGAGTAGAAACAGCTGTGGAACAACCAGTCCATTTACTGATGCTAGAAATCCTCACGTGATTTAGCCAACTGGAGATGACTTTGATTTGAATTTGACTGCAGACAAATGACACCAAACACACAGCACACCTCTAGAATTACACTCACCTTGTTGCTGAAGCATTTGTCAGTAGAGAAGTTGGCACTGTGGGCAATAACATCCTCACTTGGCAGGACAGCATAAGCCACAAGCTGGAACTCTGGAGCCATCTCAGGAGACACTCTGACTTTAAAGGACACCTGGCCCTCAGTCACTGAAACAGAGGTCCATACATACATCCACAGATCAACAAAACAGGCCAAAGTCCATGCTTGGCTGTGGCATATGTGGAAATATGGGAATTTTACCCGATCTATCTTGCACTTGAACCTGTGTTTGTCCTTGCATGATGACAGCTCCTCTGGACAACACCTGGAAGATAGAAATCATTTAAAAACAAGCCTGAACTAGCACTGATATCTGTGGACATCACTACCAGTTAAAAGTTTTGACACACCTTCTCATTCAGTGTTTTTTTTTTAATTTTTATTTTAATACTTTCTACATTGTAGGTGAAGCAAAGAAAAATCTATAAATAACTCTAAATATGTTTTATGTTTTAGAGTCCTCAGAGTAGCCGCCCTTTGCTTTACTGACAGTGCTGCAAACCCTCGGCCTTCTCTCAGTGAGCTTCATGATGTAGTCGCCTGACATGGTTTCACCTCACAGTGTCAATTGGTGGAATCTCCTGCCTTCCTAATGGGGTTGGGACCATCAGTTGTGTTGTGCAGAAGTCAGGTTGGTGCACAGCTGACAGCCCTGTTTGACAACTGTTAGAGCTCATATCTGAATGTGTCCCCAGGTGCAGTCACAAAAACCATCAAGCACTGCGATGAAACTGGATCACATGAGGACGCCCCAGGAAAGGAAAACCAAAGGTCCCCTCTGCTGCTGGGGATACATTCATCCGAGTCACCAGCCTCAGAAATCACAAGTTAACAGCAGCTCAGATTAGAGTCCAGATAAATACCACACAGAGCTCCAGTAGCAGACACATCTCTACATGTTCAGTGGAGACTGTGTGAATCAATGCATGGTCAAATAGCTGCTAAGAAACCACAACCAAGGAAAAGCAACAGCCAAAGGAGATTTGTTTGGGCCAAGAAACACAAGGAGTGGACATTAGACCATCTGTGCTTTGGTCTGATGAGTCCAAATTTGAGATCTTTGGTTCCACCTGATGTGTCTTTGTGTGACGGAGAAAAGGTGAATGGATGGTCTCTACATGCATGGTTCGCACTGTGAAGCATGGAGGAGGCGGTGTGATAGTGTGGGGGGGCTTTGCTGGTGACACAGTTGGGGATTTATTCAAAACTGAAGGCACACTGACCCAGCATGGCTGCCACAGCATCCTGCAGCAACATGCCATCATTTATTTTCCAACAGGACAACGACCCCAAACACACCTCCAGGCTGTGTGAGTGCTGTTTGACCAAGAAGGAGAGTGATGGAGTGCTGCACCTGATGGCCTGGCCTCCACAGTCACCTGACTTAAACTCAAAGGAGATGGTTTGGGATGAGATGGAGGGCAAAAAGGCCAACAAGTGCTCAGCATTGTTCACCAAATGATTAAATATGTGTTCATTCATAGTTTTGATGCCTTCAGTGAGAATCTACAAGGGAAATAATTCAATTCAATTTATTTATACAGCTCAAAATCAAAAAAACTGTCACCTCAAGGTGCTTTATATTGTAAGGTAGACCCTACAATAAGATTAATAACAGGTATCATTCAATTCAGAGAGGTCTATTAACACATAGTGAGTGAGAAAGGTGACTGGAAAGGAAAAACTCAATGCATCATGGGAATCCCTGGCAGCCTACGTCTATTGCAGCATAACTAAGGGAGGATTCAGGGTCACCTGGTCCAGCCCTAACTATATGCTTTAGCAAAAAAAAAAAAAAAAAATAGTCATGAAAATATGGAAAAACCATAAAATAAGTAGGTGTCCAAACTTTCCTGAGCCTAAAGGATAAAATCAGCCAACGGAAAGGAGTGAAATATGTCATGGCCTGGGTCTAGGGACCCAGGGCTCATGTATTTCCAGTGTATGTTTATGTTTTCCGTGTGGTGTTTTGGTTTGCTCTCCGTTTCTCCATGTGTCTCCCTGTGAGCTTCCGGAGGTGTGGGTTTGCTGAGGAGACTGAGAACCCGGAAGTGTTTCTGCTCCTGAGACAGCCACACCTGCCGCTCGTCGTCCTCTGCCAGCTGCAGCAGATTACGATCGTCAAGGGAACGGCATTTAAGACTGCAGCTGAGCTGAGGCCGACACGAGATCCTTGAGTCAGAACTCGTCAGTACTGCCGTGAGCTTTTGCATAACCTCCGAGGAAATAGATCTCCTGCTAACCTTCTGTTTTTTGTGTTACCAGGAATCTGGAGCGGAGTGTGCTTCTAAGTCACGGTGTGGGAATTGGAGTGTTTTGGAGTCGCAACTTTTCACTTTTCACGGACATCTGCACTGCGTGGGATTCAGGCAGAATCACCACGGGACCACAGTGCTGGGATTTTGTATATAGTTTTTTCACCTCCTGTAAATAAATCCACTGTCCTTCACTAAGAGTCTCGCGTTTGGGCCCTACTTTCACTGCCACTCCACGGTCTGCCATCACAGCCCGTGACATAATAACAGCTCTTAGTAATTAGACCCAGTTTTTGTAGCTGTTCAAAGGGTTTTGAAAAGTATTTTTGTATTTTGTCTTTACTCTGATTATAATGTTAAGTTAGCTTACTCCACCCATCCCCTAATAATACTGTTAAATTACAATGAAAAATACCCAAAAGGTCTCTTCTTAAAGTGCAGTTTGTCTCACATGTTTTTAAAAGATCCTGTGGGTGCCCACAACTTACAACAACATCATTATTTTTTTCTACTTTTTTCATTTTCCTGTGATTATATGCTAAAAATCTGAACAATTTTAAAAAAATGTTATTATAAAATGTTACCACATATCATTGCTTCTTTCTGCACGGTTATTTATTGAACATGCCAATCTTGTTTGTTATCTTGACTGACTTGGGTGTGACCACTATCTGGTTATTGAACATTTGGAATTCTACCAGCGACAGAACGATGTACTATAAATCTCTCTGTTCAACTTGACTAGATCACTAATTTATCTTGTGACAGCTTTACTATGTTGCTTTATTTGCAGTACTAGTACTTGTCTTTTGTTATTATATTTTTCTAATTCTTTATACGTCTCTAGCATCTGTTTCTTGACCTAACTTGTTCATACCCAGTGCAGCTGTCATAGTGAAATGTGTTTATTTGTTCTCAATTTTTGTGATTATAATGTTTTTTATGATTATAAAACAGGGTATTTCATCTAAATCCCATGTTGTATTATTGGCGCCTACTGGTGGAGCTGAGTATTGTGCTTTGGAGGGATGTTCAATTAAGGTGCATATGCCACCAGAGACTAAAGACTCGAGCCAGAAAAACAAGCTAGCTTGTGAATAAGGAGAAAAAATATGAACTGCAACTGCTCACAAATGTTTTGTAGAAAGGCGCACGTGGTATGGTTGTGTATTTTACTTTGTGTGTACGTTTTTTTGCGGTTGTAATTTTATTTTGCTGACACAATATCTGTGTTTTCATTTCTTTTTTCACTGTAGTTTTTCACGGTGTTTGCTGGCGAAGACGAGATTAAAATTTTGGTTAAACATCAGTTGGAGCATGGCCCTTTATTCTACACCAAACATTAACAATAAACTTCAGCAGCAGTTACACCCAAGTTAGAGAAAGCTACAAACTACTGCTGTGATAGCCATCATGTCTGTTTGGGGTTTTAGGCGTATCATGTAATGCTGTGTAGCAATCAGGGTACAGACCCAAATCCAGAACTCAAGACACAGAAGTGGGAAGAAAAACAAGTGGACGGTTTTTCAACACAGCAAGTTCAAGATAGTCCACTGGAAATACTAACTAAGGAAATACACTTCTAGGAAAACTGGAATCCCAGGAAACAGTGTTTGGGAACAGGAGAATAAACAGACAGAACAGGGAGGAAACACCTGTGGAACACTGCTAGAACTCAATGTGGAAAACAAGACAAGATGCATAAAACAAAGGACTGGAAAATAGAAAATAAAACAGAAAATAACTAAACATGGACTCACTAAAAGACGAGACTTGAAAAGTGCAGGAGAAACACAGGGAAAGCACGATTAACCGAGAACAGAACCCAGATGACTAAATCTACGAAGGCCTAAGAATATAAATACTTAACAGAGAGAGAAAACTAAGGATATCATGAACAAAGGACTAAACACTGAGGCTAATTACTAAGCTGACAGAAAATGATGATGGACAGAACAGAGGAACCAGACATGAAGTCGGTGAAACCAGCTTCCAGTTTGGATTCAGGAGACAGACGCCCTCCCTAGTTTTCCTTTTTGCTAAAGCATATAGTTTGGGCTGGATCAGGTATTTATGCTGAAATAGATCCAGATGTCAGACGTGTGCTCCTAGCAGTGAACCCCAGGAAGGCGGCCGGTCCAGACGGAGTACCTGGCAAGGTGCTAAGAGCATGTGCACACCAGCTCACCCTCATCTTCACCAGACTCTTCAACCTCACTGGATCAGGCAGCCATCCCATCCTGTCTAAAATCAGCCACAATCATCCCAGTGCCGAGGAAGTCTCCCATCACCAGCCTGAATGATTACCGCCCTGTGGCCCTCACACCGGTAATCATGAAATGCTTTGAGAGACTAGTCCTTCAGCACATCAAGGATTACCTCCCCCCAGAATTCGACCCCCACCAGTTTGCATACCGTGCAAACAGATCCACAGAAGACGCCCTCGCCACAGCCCTCCACGCTGTGCTGAGTCACCTGGAACAGCAGCAAAGCTACAAACGAATGCTCTTTGTGGACTACAGCTCAGCCTTTAATACTATCATCCCGGACATCCTCATCACCAAACTGGTCACTCTTGGCCTCCCCCCTCTCACATGTGTCTGGATAAAGGACTGTGTGCTGAGCCCCCTCCTGTATTCTCTCTACACCCACGACTGCAGTTCGACCCACAACAACAACCTCATCATCAAGTTTGCTGATGACACCACGGTACTCGGACTCATCTCAAAGGGAGACGAGGCAGCTGACAGAGAGGAAGCTGGCTGAAGCTGGCAGCTGGTGTTCAGAAAACAACCTGACACTTATCACTAAGAAAACCAAAGAGGCCATCGTCGACTTCAGGAGGTAAAGCACTGACTGGGGGGAGCACACCTTCCGGTTCCTTGGTGTCCTCATCTCTGCTGACATCTCCTGGACAGAGCGAGACTTTACAGTGTAGTCAAGACAGCACAGAAGAGGGAAGAGGGGAGAGGGGAGAGGCTGCCCTCTCTCCTCCCTGATGGACATTTATTCCTCCCGCTGCCTCAGCAGAGCAGCAAAAATCATCAAGGACAGCTCCCACCCTGGTTTCAACATGTTCAGCCTGTTTCCCTCAGGGAAGCACTACAGGTGCATCAGCACAAAGGCCCACAGACTCAAAAACAGTTTCTTCCCAAAGGCCATAACCACCCTAATTCCTCGCCGGTGGAACAAACAAACACACATTAAGAGGCTCTAATGCCTGTGTCTTAATCTCGCAGCGCATGTCACCTCTACTTGCGGCCCGCATAATGACGTGAAGAAATATTTTTAATAATTATTATTCAAAAGATAATTTAATATGAAGGCAACAGGCAGAGTGTTACAGGCATGGCCCTAAAGAATGGGCAGTGTAGTCCGTGCTGCAGGGAGAATGGACTGCCATACCTGTTATGTGTCTGTGAGCGAGGGAGGGAGAGAAAGGAGAAAAGTCCGAGCTGTCACGGAGCAAAAACGGGAGCTGGAAGCATGTAAATGTAATAATAACCACTGCAGCCAAGAAGAGTGCCTGACGAGCCCAGCTGTAAGTAAGTAACTATTAACTATTTAGACTCGACTGTACACTGTGTTCCTGTTTTCCTCTGAAACAATAAGTTCTGTTGGAGCAGCCTTTCAACTTTCCTACTGTTACTCATTTATATTAAGATTTAAACATCTAGTTGGTGTTGGTATGGCGAGTAGCCTCAGTAACAGTAATAAATCACACAGCAATAGTACATTCATGTAGTTGTAAAAAGCATGATAATAAGTAATCCAAAGTATTCAGAATACGTTACTCTCATTGAGTAACAACATACATTTTGGGGCATGTAATCTGTAATCTGTAGTGGAATACATTTTAAAAGTAACCTTCCCAACACTGTTAAGCAGCCTGTAGCCAAAACACATCCTTTATTCCCATTTCCTTCTTTGAATCTAAAACAAACGCCGACAACAGCAGGGCTTGAACTGATGAAAGCTGGCCTGAGAGAGTTCAGGCTGCATTTCCATTTGTGTCTGCATGTGTCAGTAAACCACTGTAGCTATTTCCCATGTACATGGAACATATAAACAAAGAGGAGTGGCTCAATATTTTTGCACTGTACCGCATTATGATGCCATAATGTTGCCTGCCAACTACTAAAATACTGTGTATATAGCACAAACAGACAAAACAACACTGTACTGTACCAGTAACTCAGTAAATCAGTCAAAACTGTTCAAATCTTTGGATATGTGTATATTCATTCAGCTTGTTTAAGTGTCACAGTCTGATCACAGTATTTTTGAAGTTTTCTCACAGAAATTGTATTCTTTTCTGTGACAGACATAATGAGACACACCACTTGCCTGAGCCCTACCAGTAATGCTAATTATCTAGCAGGTATTAGAAGCACCAACACAACCGTTGCAGCCATTTAGGCCCAACAATAACCACTTCACTCCTTTGGAGCTGACATGTCCATCCAAGAAAGATCAGTTGATCAGTCACTAAAAAATTCAAACGCATGGAGGAAACAAGTATGAGCCGGTTTAACTGGGTAGAGCAGGCAACCCGTATGCTGTAATGCTAATGCAGTGGCCTGAATGTACCCAAAGAATCAGAGAAAAAAGAGAAATATATCCATAACTGTACCTGCTTTGTCTCTGTGTGGCAGGAGCCACCCATCTGCCATAGGGCCAAAAGATCGTAATCGTACAGCGATATACTAAAACTGCTATACCTATTAATAGGTCGGCACACATTAACTGTAACACGTCCTGGTACAGGCTGTCCATACGTGTACCCTATTTAAATAAAAATAAATAAACATTATGAGTGGAGTTTGCTCTCCAAACTCCAGATTTTACAATACATAATTTGTCCTGAAAGAACTTTTCCTTACTTTGCACACACTTCAGCTTCAATGTCTTCCTGCCCAATAAGCACTTCTTCAGATATATTTAGTGTCACATCATATTTGGGGAAAACTGGGGAAAATATGAATGTCAGCATTTACACTCCATTACAACAAAGAATTTAAGAATAAATAAGACTGACTTACCATATTTCTCCACTTTGAAGTTGTGAGATATATTCCTCTCACCCACTGACACAATGATCTGGTACGGTCCCTCACGGGCCTCAGTGTCCAAGGAGTAAGAAAGCTGCAGTATTCTGCTATTGGATGTTTCATTTAGCCACTGTCCAATCCTGTTCCTATTAGGATCCTGTTAAATCAAATGGCAGTGACACCTAATTCAAGATTCAAGATTGTATGTAGGTGTGTCCTCGCTGTATTTTTTAACACATGCAAAATTTTGGATAAGCTTGACACTGTACCTGTCATCATGTTAACTTTTTGTGCAGCAAAACATCAAATTGCTATGCCTTTACATGATAAGTAACAATATTTGCAATATCATTAAAGACTGAGGATCCATATATTTCTTCCAGAAGTATAACTAAACACTGACATTTGCATTGCTACATACACCAAACAATGAAACCTGAGTCAAAAACAGTACAGCATGTGTAAATAGTAAAAATACATCAAAGTTGTAGTGATTAAAAATGGCTGACTTCCTCTTACCTGTGTAGACTATGTCATACTGTCTCCACTACAAGATCAGAGCCACTTTGATAAGTGCCCACTATAGAGATGCACAGAGCCCCCCTGTCTCTATAAATTTAGAGGGACTTAAAAATGACCTGTCTTCATTTGTAGCCAGCTTAGTCCCCTTGTGAATGTGAAGCACTTGTTTAAAAATGTTTAAAAATTAAATGATATAAAGAAACCTAGGCTGTAAAGACAGGGACGCTGTGGCTGTGTTTATGGAGTCATTAAATCAAAATTATTATTACATGCGAAATGAAAAGGCCGGTGTAAAAACACAATAATTCTTTTGAACATTTGTTTATTTGTTCATTTTCTGTAATACCAATTAAAGGAATAAAAAGCCGGTAATGCCATTGTCAACTGAGTCACAGGGCTTTCTAACTTTACTGGCAGTGCAAAGTTGTGGTGACAGCAGGGCTTGACTGGTAATCTGGTATTCTGGATATTTTCCTGTTGGCTGTAAGACCAGTACAACTCTTTGTTGTCAATATCATTATACAGGCTTACAGGCTGGCTGGAATGGCAGCTGCACCTGACCCTGCGAGCACTGACAGCAATCTCTCTGGTGTGTTTTTTTTTTAACACTACTTTTCACTTTTACTTAATAATATTTTAAAGTAATGCTACTCTTACTTGAATAAAATTTTTGGATACTTGACCCACCTCTGTATATATGCAACCCAATTTGTCCAATGTGAAACGTTGCACTGTCAGTGACTTGGAGTAATACTGCAGAAGCAGCATATGCAAGCAGTGAACGGGGAACAATCAAGTCTGACTGACTCCATGTGTTCAGCATTGTGTTGATGCATTTACAGCAGAGGTAAAAACCTTTTCTGGAGATATTCTCTTACCTGAAGTTCAATGACATCATACTGAAAGAAAGAACCAAAGACGGGCGGAGTTAAGAAATTGTTGTGTAAATCACTGCATCCCAATTCTAAACAGCATAATTAATAACACTGTTCAAAAACTCACCAGCTGATTGGCCGGTCGCATCTTATTATCCATGGCAACGACTCTGAAATTCACTGTGAGAAAAAGTTTAAAGTGATTATCTCTCTGTTTCTCTCCTTATACTTTAAAACAAAGGTCCATTAGGGTTGAGGCCATGATTGCTAAAATTAACAAAATAGACACATAATTACATAACTAATTAAAATTGAAATAATTAATTAAATATCTAAAAAAATGTATTATTAATTAAATTATGTATTTTGTTTTTCAATTTTTAATTAAATATTTCATGGTTGCTGTGCTGCAGTGAATTAATCTGTCACTGCAATTTATCAACAAACACAACATCAGATTTTTACCCTACATAGCAAGTCAATACAGATCTCAGATAATGGACTGATATGGATTGGTGGTAACGTGGACAGACTCGAAGGTTACACTACATAAAAATATTAAAAACACATTTAGTGACGCGGCAAGTATTACAAAATACTGCTTATGGTGTAGCTCCATCAGGTCCAAATGAACTGTGTGTGTTAAGCAGGGCACACTAAATAAACAGACACCAGGCCAAAGCATTACTTTGGACTCTGTCTAAATTGTCTCTGCCCCTGAGTTTGATGGGTGACAGGTCATTAAATATGTGTTGGAAACTGGAAATTAGACATAAATACCTAAATATCTGTTAGTGTATACTCAATCATCCAGGTAAGGAAAACCCCCAAAGTTGATTCTGTTCATGTGGACGTTTTCAGTGGGAGAAACGTTTCGTCACTGATCCAGGTGACTTCTTCAATCTCAGATGACTGCAGGTTTCCTCAATCGTATAAACAGTACATTTGCATAAATACTGACACAAGCACCACTGACTAACAATGGGCTGTTAGGTTCTGCACACAGAGGAAGTCCAAAGCAGAGCTCTGGTATCGTACCCAAAAGAAAGTCATTGGTTCAGGGTTTCCCCAAATTCAAATTCTTTATTGTCCCACAAGGGGACAGCTTTAATCACAGTAGGTGATGAGCTATAAGAGGACTTCCTAAAATCAATAATCATGTCTTTAGTTTTTAACACACTCAGTGAAAGGAAAGACTCATCACACGAAGCCACAAAACCATCTACAACCTGCCCATGGCCTGACTCGTCCCCCACAGGAAGACTGACGATCACTGTGTCGTCAGCAAACTTCAGGATGTGTCTGTTCGTGAAATTGCTGCGACACTCATTTGTGTACAGAATGAACAGAAGGGGAGAGAGGCAGCACCCCTGGGAGATCCACTAGAGGAGGAGAGCACGTCAGAAAGTACATGATTCACCCCCAAGCATTGTGACCTATTAGTTAAAAAGTCTGTCAGCCAGCCAATCAGACTAGTGTCAAGTTTAAAATGATTGTAAAGCCTGTCAGCAAGTAAGAAGGGTTTAATTGTGTTGAATGCTGATGAAAAGTCAGCAGATAATAACCTTGCATGGGTGTGAGGGGCCTCAAGATGCTTATACGAGAGATGCAGGCGTATGACAACAGCATCCTCCACACCTCTTCCTGCTCTACAGGCAAACTGGAAGGGGTCAAGATGGTGTTCAACATGCATTAAAATCTGCTTCTTCATTATCTTCTTGAATGACTTCATCACTAAAGAAGTCAGAGCCACAGGCCTAAAATCATTCGATGCCTTAGGAGAACTGGCCTTAGTAACTGGAACTGAAAACATCCAGATGAACAGAAACTTTTTCACATCATTCAAATAATTTATTACATTTTTTAAATGAAGTAATTAATATTTAATTAATGTCTATTGTATATATATATATGTCTATATTTATATCTATATCTATATATAATTTATTGAAATTTAATTGATATCACTAATATCACTAATTTATATTTTAATTAATGAGACATTTAACCTCCTAAGACCCGAACTCTTCCACGACATGCATTTTTAATTTCTCTTGGATATTTGGGCATATTGGGGCCCAATGAACATAAAAACAAAGAATTTCCAGATTTTTTTTTTTTTTACCTTATTTTTGTTTTTAAGAAAAATGAGAGCCACAAATGAGGATATTCATTTAAAATTTTGATGGAACAGTAGCAGTATAATGTCCTCGTAAGTGGATATCAGGCCCATGTAGAGCAAAATTGAGTATTTTGGTCTAAATAACCCAAAATGTGATGTCCACATATGTGGACGGCAGGTCCTAGGAGGTTAATTTATTATCTAATTATGTGTTTCATAGATTTTGGCACCCGTGGCCCGCCATATACTTCACTCATGTTTTTTTGTACTTTGAATTCCATGTTTGAACATAATTATTTAATTGTGAACAATAAAACTATTAAAGATAAAACCATTAAACTTTCACATAAAATGAATTTGACTCTGTAATCGGGGACAAAAAATAAATCATGTCTGAGTAATGCCCCTTAGCTTATTCCAAAGTTAATCTCAATTACTGTCTAATTCTCCATCACAGCGAAGGTCTCAAAATGGAAAATATAACTTGGCCTTTGCTCTTTGGGGGAAGTTGTGCACTCTGAGTATTCTGCATGTTTTATTTTGCATTACTGTGAAATACAACTACATACCATTCAGACGTTGTCACTGGCTGTCTTTGTTGCAATGTGAAGTTCTTCATTAGTGTGAGCTAAACATGAAGCTTGTGGGAATTTTTTTAAATAGTTCTGTTCAAAGATGGACTCAAAGTGCGAACAAACATCTCGGTCAACGGACGTTTAAAATATGGTGAAAAGCATTTGCTATATGAACCAAACATTTCACATCAATTACTGTATGTGTGTCCAAATTTTACACCATAAAACTTGTTATACAAATTGGAGATGGTGGAGCAGCTGGCTCATGATGATTTGATATGGAATGAACTATGTGTCATATATAAAATAACAGCACATTGTTACCTTTTTGTCCAGGGAGGTAGATGGGTTTGTCTGTTTGGATGAATGTGAAGGTATCAGACGCTCGGATCATCACTTTTCTGACTTGTTTGGAGTAAAATGTGTCTCCTCGTACCTCCACCTGAAAGTCTTGCACCTCCTTTTGTACCAAAGGAGCCTGGGACAGTGGGATATTTAGATAGTCATTTAAGCCAATAATGCTATAAAAACTAACAAACACACTTTGTGTGTGAAAGTGCTGGTTGCCAACCTTAAACTGAACACAGGTTTGAAATGCTTCATTTGACGTATGTGTGAATAAGGTCGTGTTCTTCTCTCGGGACTTCAAAGTGACAGTCATGACCAGAGTCCCACTGGGCTGTCGGAGAGTTGCACAGAATTTGGCCTCAGCTCCAGCTTCAATAACTGCAGGAATGGCCACCAGGTACTGGCTGCATACAGCATCGCACATACAGCAGTTACTGCAGTGAACAACTCACACAGACAAAAACACGCTGAAGACAAACTCACGGTTCAGCCACTGCTTGATCCACATGCATCCAGCTCAGGAGGACACACAGAGTGCAGCTCAGGATCCAGAGACGGTCCATGACTGGTTGTGACAATCCTCTGTGTCACCTCCTGCTAAATATTGGCCGACACAGATCATCCCCACCCACATACACTGTAACAGCCACGTGTTTGAAACACACTCATGTACTCTGATCTCCACAAAGTCAATCACTTACACATTTACAGTTCAAAATCCAAATCCTGCTTTCAGCACTGAACACTAAACTATAGACAACACTAAAGTTTGTCGTTCAGTGTAAAACATTACAGTAACATACAGTGCTCCGATTTTAACAGTGCTAAATCACCTCCAAATTTAATTTGGCTTTTACAAAAAATGTTATTTCTATTCTGTATGTGTCCATGTTTGACTTAACATCAGTGCTGGGATACACCGCTGTAGCCTGTAACTACTGATATTTTCTAAAATCACTGGGAGTTACAGTAGGTGTAACTCCCTTTACCTAGTGTGGGATGTCTGACTGTGCCATGTTTTTGACCTTATTTTACAGGAAAGACTAAACAAATGTTTGTGTAGTGATAACAGGCTCAAAAAGAGCTGGTGGATTCATCAGTGAAGGCACAGTCTGCTATACACACTTTAAGACAAATATGACAATGTTTCTGTAAGAATTCAAAATGAATCATGTTAAACAGCTTTTGTTGCACTTTGGTAAACAACACAGATCAAACTTCAGCCACTGAAATAACTGCAGTGACAGTCACACTGCTGCTGTGGATGGAAATGTAGTCTGGTGTTTAAACTGTAACATTGCTGAGAATGAGTCATTATCTCTGACCCTCTGGACCCAGCAGTATTACCCCATGTTATTCTATTTGCCTTGTTTGATTTGCCTTTACGGGAAAAGGATTTTTGTTTGTTCTGTCTCACTAAGGCGCTGTGGGGGGCATGCTTTACACACATACAGATGTGTTAATCCATAAATGTTAATACAGTTTGTTAATACTTGTTAACAAATGCAGAAAATAAAGTTTGTTTAAAAACAGTTAAATGAAAGACTGGAGTCTGTACTGATATACTGAATATTTGCTGCTGTTATCATATTATTAGATATTTATTATGATACATTTATTTATGACACATGTTTATTTATCACGGTTAAAGCGCTGGAACGTGTGACCAAGGACCCTAAACAGCATGCTCATTTAAATTGTGACAAACTTCATAAATGTGGGTGAAAAATTCAGTTGGATTGTCTCCAATTTTAACAGCTCAACAATGTTCTCTTATAAATTTTACTACACAAAGGAATTCTGTAATAAAGTCCTTTAAGCCAAATTAATACTTTTATGAAATCAATTTTAAAACAGTGAATGCCAAGTTTTATTTCGTGCACGTTAGTTAATTAAAACACGAAGGGTGTTTGTTAGGCAGAAAAGCAGCTCCAGCACCCACATTACTGATATCCACCAGTATTACCTCATGAGGAGCTGGAGCATTTCTTAGGCACAAATGCATAACCTTGTATGAGTAACTCTGGACGAAAGCAATGACTTTAGTCATGTGTCGGTCGCGAACGAAACTCATCTTAGAGCCGATTTTTTTTTTTTCTTTCTCTCACCCTCTCTCTCGCACTTTTTTCCGCTTCACTCCACACGTGAGCCTTGTGCTTGCGCTGAGCAGAGGGGGGAGGGGCGGTAGTTACACTGGCAGTAGCACAGGAACAGAATAGTGATGGGAATTCCGACTCTTTCGGCTTGACTCACTAAAAAGAGACGGCTCTTTCGGCTCTGAACCAGCTTTTCAGGTTGTTTTGTTGCTTTAATTAATGTATTATCAACAACAATATAAAATTATGCACAAAAGGAATTACTAATGTAAAAAAAAGTGGTTTTATTTATATATGTTTATATATAAATATATACGGTGGCCCCTTGAGACCAAGCACGTGCAAACTCCAAAAAGCTAATACAAACTAAAACACATTTCTAGCGTTAACTGAACTTCCAAAGCACAGCTACGTAGATCACTTAAATTACACAATTGAAAGCATATGTGTATTGTTTGTGTATTCATACACAAGCACTCATATATATTCAAATAATTTAAAAAAATGTTCATTTACCTGTTACTACCACACACCAGATCCGGTCGTTGGTACTTCCTGGCTTGTGTAGCCACTAGGTAACAAAGCTCAACACTGCACCTAGCATCCTGGAGCACTTCTGTTGTGTTTAAGAATTTGTTCGTGCTTCTGAGTTCGTACGTGTTTTGCAGTTTTTGCGTATTTTGGAGTTTTTACGTGCTTCAGAGTTCGTACGTGTTTTGGAGTTTTTGCGTATTTTGGAGTTTTTACGTGCTTCTGACTTTTTACGTGCTTCTGAGTTTTTACGTGTTTTGGAGTTTGTAAATACTTTTATTTACTTACTCCACATAAAATGTAATAAATAAATCATATAATACAAAAACCAACGATTCACATTTCAACTTTTAACTATTTAAATTTTCAGCTTTTTCCTTTTAAACAAAATTAAAGTGAAACAACACAAAACACTGCAAACCACAACACAATTAAATATAAATTAAAATATGAAAACGAAAAGAAGATGCATATTCTCTGTCATATGGGCCTGCATGAAAAAACTTTCTGAATCCTTTATCATCCGCAACGGAAAATAGTTGTGGATGATTACTATACCTTCCTAATGTGACGTTGTTGTCCCTGGCTCTCTTTCTCTCTCTCTCCTGCTCTGTTACTGTGCTACTGTGAGTGTAACTACCACCCCTCTATGGCGTTATTTTTGTTTTTTTTTTTTTTTTTTGTGCCACTATTCCGAGCGCAGGTTATAAAAATGTGCAGGTGCAAGTGTTGCATTTTGAGAAGAAATTTATTTTGGCTCCATCTTATCTCTCTTTAACAAAAATAATCCAAGTCGACCCCTCAGGTCTGCAGATAAGCAGCTTCTGACCAGAACTAGCCGTAAAAACAGAGGTGAGCTTTATCGATGGCTGCAGCCAAACTCTGGAACAGTCGCCCTTCACATCAGGTCGTCAACAACACTCGACATGTTTAAAACCCGGTTGGAAACACATTTGTACTCTGTAGCTTTCAATTCTGACGAGTCTTTATAGTAATTACTGTGTATGTTTCCTATTTTATCTCTACTCTGTGCAGCACTTTGGCTCAAGCTGTTTTTAAATGTGCTGATAAATAAATGTAGATTTCTTTGAATAAAACAGTGGAGCCGAGCTTTGAGCTCAGTGTCTAACAGTGTGTGTATGAGAGCCATGTAATGTCCATGTGTGCATGCTGACTGCTCTGACCCCTCCTCCTTTCAGGGTGGAGCCTGCTGGAGTCCGATGGTTGAGACCAGGTCTGAGGAAGTGTAAGTGTGTTTTTAATGGGATTCATGAAAACAAAGCAGCACACATTCAACCATCTTCATCATGTCAGGAGTCATCATCAAAGTGTCAATCAATGAACAGATGATGGATCAATAACTGCAGCTGGATTGTGTTTGTTCTCTCCATCAGATTCCTGTCAACTCACAATCGACACAAACACAGTGAACACAAACCTCCAACTGTCTGACAACAACAGGAAGGTGACACATGTGGAGGAGGTTCAGTCATATCCTGATCATCCAGACAGATTTGATGTTGTTCCTCAGCTGCTGTGTAGAAATGGTCTGACTGGTCGCTGTTACTGGGAGGTCGAGTGGAGAGGAGAGGTTTCTATATCAGTGAGTTACAGAAGCATCAGAAGGAAAGGAGGCAGTGAAGACTGTGTGTTTGGATACAATGATCAGTCCTGGAGTCTGAGCTGCTCTGATGATGGTCCTCGTTGTGTCTGGCACAATAACAGAGGAACATCCATCTCCTCCTCCTCCTCCTCCTCCTCTTCCTCCTCTGTCTCTAACAGAGCAGCAGTGTATGTGGACTGTCCTGCTGGCACTCTGTCCTTCTACAGAGTCTCCTCTGACACTCTGATCCACCTCCACACTTTCAACACCACATTCACTCAAACTCTTTATCCTGGGTTTATGTTCTGGTCTCCTGGTTCCTCAGTGTCCCTGTGCTGAGTGTAAAGAGTGTCTCCTGTTAGAGAAACACTCTGACTGTTGAACAGATAGTTCAGTCTGTACATGTCTGTCTCTTTCACTCACAAACACGTTTTCACATTCATGGATTCAATCAGTTGATGTTTGAAACTCTTCTAAATGATTCCTTGTAAACTTCTTCAGTCACAAACAAACAGGAAGTGATGTCACATGTGTTCCTGTCCACACAGCAGAATGAGTCTATTGCTGACAGTGATGTACAAACAGAGTGAGCATTTCTGAGGCCCAAAATAAACTGAGTAGTTCACTGAATGAACACTGTGAGCTCAGTTCCTTCATCATTAGTATGGATTATATATGTATATGTATTATATTAGTATCATATATATCAGGTGCTGCTGGTTTCAGTCATTGTGCAAATGTGCTGTTTGTAAGGTTGTAAAGCTGCAGTCAGCTGAGACTGAAGAAGTCACCTGATCAGTGAGCAAATGTGAAAACGTCCAGATGAACAGAATCAACCTTTTGGGATCAGCCAGCAATGCAGCATCATTGTTGTTCAGGTTCAGAGGTTTGCAGGAATGAACTGATGACCAGAAACAGCTGCAGAGTCCAATCAAATACCAGCTGGAGTTCAGCTGCATTTGAAGAAGTCAAAGAAAAGTAAGGATGGCAAAGGGCCATGTTTTCTTCCAAAGAACTGAAAACATGGTCGACGCCTCATTAGAAGAATCATCTGGACATTTGTGAGGAACTCTAACCAAGAAAGCAACACAAGAAAGCAACGTCACACAGATCCAACAGACAGTTTCCATGACTGCAAGTGTTCAGTGTAAAAATGCTACATTGCATTATTGCATCCTCTCACCACAGGAGGCGCTGTTGGCACCACTGATTGCTGATCATCTCTGATGATCTGATTGATCCTGTGAATAACGGGACTCACTGAACTCTGTGACACAGTGAAGATCACAGAGTTTAACATCTGACTGACGTCACACAGACAGAAGGATGAACCAGTGAGGCACTGAACACAGTTACTGGAGATACTGGATCAGCTCCATGTGAACCTCTGATGGAGAAGCTGCTGACCCAGAGAAACATCAGGACATGACAGGCAGCTGCACTGATCTAACAACATGTAGCAGAGCTGATCTATGTTAGAGGATCTATGACAGCAGCTGAAAGTCCAACACTGGATACCAGCTGAGCCTGTGCTGAGTGTTACAGGAAAAGAAACACTGACACTGGGAGACACAGTGATGCTGACTGGGGCACAGAGCTGAATGATGCAGCATCAGGACACTGTTTCAGTCTGACTGACAGACAAACCTGTAGCTGCATCTACATGTGAGGCAGAGGCCACACAAGCAGCTTTCTATGTTTCACAGTGACTGAGATCTTCAGTGGGGGTGGACATGCTCCTGTACAGACCTCTGAGGAGAACCAAGGTGCAGTCAAAGAGTCCAGTCTGTCCTCACAGATGTCAACATGTGCTTTCATCAGGTCTGCTGTCAGCTAGCAGGCTCACATCAGAATCACTGTTCCTGAAAAACACAGTCTGTGTGACATCATCAGTCAGCTGATCGTCCCAGATCTGAATGGTTTCTGTCTCTACTGAGGAAGTCAGAGAATCTCACTGAGGTGTGGATCAGGTCTGAGTGACCTGTGGAGGGACAGCTTTAAACAGTCCACAGGTCTCACGTCCTGCTCAGTCTGGTAGCAGATACCTCGGATTGTTCCAGATGTGCTGACATCACCAGCAGCAGCACAGCTGTGTGATACGATGAATCTCAGTTATTGATCCAACACACAGTAAATACAAAGATCAGGATTTCTGAGAGTAATCATTATGAGTCTGAACACATGATCACTGAATGTTAGTCTCCACAATAATAAGCTAACACAAGCAAACACAACTTTCAGCTCTTATTTTGAAACTTCTTTAGAGAGCTGTGATGTGAGCGTGCCTGGCTCTGAGGCACTTGGGTCAGCCTCTGTTGTTTAGAAGTGTTACAGACTGTGAATGACACAGACCTGTCAGTTTCATGTTTGTCTGTAACACAGCTCAGGGCTCCATGCTGAACGCATCCATCCAGTGTTATTGATCCAGGACTAATACCAGCATTGGGATCAATACTACACAATCACATGTGTCCGCGTGATGGATTTGACCAGCTTTATTCATTAATGATCAATCAACTTATTTACTGCATCTGAGTCCAGCTTCATTTAAATGATCCAACCATGAAAATGACATCAGTCCTACAGAAGCACTTAATGCTAACAGGAAGTCATTGATTAAGGTGGAATAACACAGAGACACAACCACTCACAGTTAACCTGACCCCACTAACTGCATGTGTTTGGACTGTGGGAGGAAGCCGGAGTACCGGAGAGGACGCACACAAACACGGGAGAACATGAAGCACTGAAACAAAGATGGTGGATTTGACCTCAGGACCAGGCGCGTAATTTCCAGGGGGGTTACGGGGGTCATGACCCCCAATAATCAGATCCAGCCAAGATAATTTCATCATTCCAGTTTAAAAAATTATGAATTATCTTGATTTTCTTTAATCGTTTCAATTATTATCAGCAAAATAGTTTCATGTTTAATCATCTAGTAATGTAACCCCGCCTCCTCCGCTGCATACTTGGTGTTACCCAACCAGCTTTCTCTACCAAACCTTCACTGTTTGCTGTATGTTTGTTAGCGCAGTCGCTGGTGCCAGAGACTGCCAGTGACTTCAGTCTGAGGGTTTGAAGTTTCCATGTCTGTGTGATGTGTGGTGTGAAGTCTGCTGGTTTAACTGGGACTCACTGTTTAAAGCACTGAGTGCTCATAGAGAGATGCTCCATGACTCCCAGTACAGACTACAAACATGGTGGAAACTTAGCTTTGATATCCACACACTCTGCACGTCTGTGAGTAACTGTGATGAAGATGTGCAGAGATCTGTGTACAAACAGGAGGAAGACTGTAAAGACTCTGTGCTTCTAACAGCCTCTGTTAACATATGTGAGGCTGTTTGTTGTTGTTGCCATGGAGCTTTTCACCGTCAGCAGGTCATGTGATCAGGTTTGTTCTGTGAAAGCTGGACGATGGTTCAGTGTCAGGGTTTGTTTGCATTCATCAATAAATATCTAAATAAATCAAAGACTCCATGTTTGTTCTTTCATCATGTGACCTCTGCTCATCCATCTCTGTGTGTATCAGGATACATTTAGTTCATAACACACAGAAAAATCAGAGTTATTACCTGTAATAAATGTGAAAGATTCCTGCAGTGATAACCAGGCAGGACTGAAACACATCACAGCTGTCACCACGGTAACAGCACCGTCCATCCACAGGTGAGGGGAGGAGCAAAAAGAGGGACTTTCACCATTTTATACTAAAAACACTCAACTAATGATTCTATTATGAAACAAATAAGCCCACATTAATGTGAGCATTTATTAAATAATAATAATAATGATTTCCTCCTGATCTCATTTCCATAGCAGAGAAAACTGTGGTGTATATTGAGGTGGAGGGTGTGGTCTATGGCTCAGGTGTAGAGTGAGGGTGGGGTGCACCACAGCAGCATGCTGGGACTGCTGAGGGTGGAGGAGGGAGTGATGATGACATCAGAGCTGCAGCAGTCAGCAGCACAGAGACCAGTGAACACACAGTCTGTTCATCTTTGCATAGATACAATATATAGCACAATATTGAATGACAGAGACGCTGTGTGAGCTTCCACAGATACACTGACGTCAGCATCCAGAGTCCTCCTGCTGCTCCCCCCTCAGAGCCCCGTGATCAGCACCAACACATTCAGTTAGATGACAGAGTCCAGCTGCAGCTGGATCAGTGTGTGTTTAACATGAGAGCTTCAGCCCTGCTGATGTGTTCAATAAAGACATGCAGGAAAACTGATGAGACTCTGAAATAACTCTTTATATTTATAATGTAACTCTGCATCAAAAGAACAACAAAGGATCCCAGACAGGTTTATGTGAACAAAGACCATGTTTCTGTGTTTCTAACAGTTTGACATTATTAGGAAACAGACTGCAGTGAACAGGATTTATAAAGAGCTTATATATAAAGATATGACAGCTGTTTGTTGATCACTCTGTGTTTGGACCTGATCAGTCCAGCTGTTTACTTGAAATATGTTCATTTACCTGTGACGTTATATTTATGTTCTTGTCTCTGTTGAAAAACACATTTTAATGTCCCTCAGATTTTTCTCCCAGATGAATAAATATAAAAATGACACAAACTGACTGCAGCTACTTTTTGTCCTTTCTGTCAGAAACCTTCATGTGACTCATGAGAGACACGTTTCAGCTGTTTGTGACAGATCAGAGGCCAACAAGTCATTTATAACACTTTCCATCATTGTTTAGCACAAACACATGTTGACACAGCAGCGGGGCCGCAGTGAGAGTCAGAGCCAGGAGATAAAAACTCCTGTTTGACCACAGCCTCACTTTGTTCCTGCAAACACTTCCTGTTGTTGACTGGGTGGAGTCAGGAAGCCAGCGAGGCCCTGCAGGACTGAGACTGCAGACTGGGACGTGCTCTGTGATGGAGATCAACAGCATCACTGACTGTTTCTGTGAGGACACCATCATCCCAGCAGGGCTGTTTCCCAACAACAAGCCTGGACCATCAGAGACCTGAAGCTGCTGCTGAATGAAAGAAGAGGATCTTCAGGTCTGGAACAAGGACGAGCTGAGAGTGTTAATAACGTTACTAATGTTCAGCTACACTTTACTAGGTCACATCTGTGACACACGTCACTTAAATAAAGAAGCAAATATTGGCTCTGTTTTATCTGCTGGGCCCAAAAGTGACTCCCCGTATTTAAACTGCTATGAATAACTTGTTGCTCTATAATATGTGAAACATGTGTCAAATGTCTCCATCATGAAAGATATCAGGTCATCTTGAGCCACAAAAACATTCCTATCATGAGGTAGAAGCTGGAATCAGTTTGTTGCAGACGTTTATATATCCCATATTTATCCAGTTAAAGTCACATTGAAATTCAAAAATGTCTTTTCAAGAGTCGTCTGTCCAAGAGGAGCAGAAACAAATATAACAACAGTTATTTAAGCTGTTTTAAAGGCCACAAAGGAGCAGATTGGTTATAATGCAGCTGCTTCACAGGAATAAACACTGTTTTTATTTCATGTGTAACACCTTTCAATCATGTGTTGACTAAAGTCTATTGACCAGTATAAGTAAAGACATCACACACACACACATGGAAACACTGAAACCTGTTTTTGGTGCAGCAGCGGTCCCAGCTGCTCGCCTTTATCTAGACTGGGTCGGCTGCTTATCTCAATATAATCAATGTTTAAAGTTCTCAGTGTTTCTGTGTTGCTGCGTATAGGATCTCCCAGCATCATCACTGTGCTGTCCAATCATTGTGTGCTAGGTTACCCTTATAGTGCGATGTGTGTTTGCACAAAGAGAAGCATGTGTGTCAAATATAAATAAGCACAGAACAGAAAAAGCTGCCAGTTTCTTCTATTTAGAGTCAAGTTAGTGTTTTGTGTCTTTGTTTGAGGCCTAATGTCAAGCAGAGGTGTGTGTAACTGGACTGCTCTGTTATATGTGTGAAATGTGTGCTTCAGCATCATCTTCGTCACTGCTGATTCCTTTGTGTCATCATGTGTTGAGAAGAGAGAACAGTTATAACGGAGGAGCAACAGGAAGCCCTGAAATCTGCATCCAACAAGGAAGTGTTGGCTCACCAGTGATCCCAGCAGAGCCACTGGTTTGGCTCCAGTTGTTATAGATTCAGTGATGTTGTTCCTACAGATACATGTTAGCATCTTTATTGTAGTAAAGTCTTGTAATGTGAAGCTAGAAACAAGGCAGGAAACAGCTCCATGATCTGATCTTAATGATGTTGTTTTTATTTCTGTCTTTCAGAACTGGATTGAAACTATCAAAGGTCTAAAAACAGCCTCAACCCTCCCAAAGACAAACTTTACACACGTCATCTTTCAGCTACAATCTTTGTTGCAGGGATCTTCTGCCAAACAAGGCTGAGAGAAGATTTCTTCCAGCTGTCATGTTGATGCTGTTTCAATCTTTGGGCAAACACACTCATATATTAGGGCTGATATCAGGGCTGCACAAGTTCTTTGTGATCATGAATAATAGAAGTGTGCCTGTTGAAGATCATGTTTCTACATGATTATATGTCCTGTTATTGTTCTGTATTATATTCAGCTTTCAGCATCCTTTCCCAGCCCCTGTTACACCATCCATACAAAGCCAATCTGACTGTGAGCCAATGTGTTTGATAGTTTGTGTTGGATCAATAGATTTGACAGACTTGGTTCTCATCCAGAGGGAAACAGTCCAAATTCAGATCTAATGAAATGATGGAGGCTGTTTCCTACCACGGTGCTAATGTGTGACTAACAAGGCTCATGGTCTCCAGCAGACAAGCGCCTGGAATGAGGTGAGCTGAGTGTTGCTTTGGTGGGTCTGTGCCCACGTCATGCATCAGGATTCATATTGGCAATAGTTCATATCTCTGTTCTTTAGCCTTCATCACAAAGCTGTGAAGGAAAAACAAAGATCTAACAGGATTTGATGGATGCAAAGTCCACTGAGCTCTTTGTCATTTACAAACTTGTCCAACCAACAAGAGCACAGATGAAAAACACAGTGACACTTAAAGGATTTTGCCATATATGAGCATAGATTACTTTCATATAGATTTGCAATGCAGGCTTTTGGTGAGCCGCTGGGTTGTGTCTAATAATCATCTCAGCATTTTACAATAGAATAGCTCTTTATTAGCTCTTCATTTATTGTTATTGGACATGAAACAAGGAAGCTGTGTTTCTCATTGGATGTTAGTTTCATGTTCATCAGGATCATTTTCTAAAGAGCTGATATTTAGACCATTTACTGCACTGGCTGCACATCCTGTCTACATTTCTCTGTATGTGCTGTGTTTGTCTTTCATATTTCTCCATATTGACACAAACAGTGAACAGCAGTAGATCTACTCTCCATCTGTTTTAGGCCCAGTGAAAGATCTGAAGCAGAAATGGTGTCATTAGGAGAAGAAGAACGGCGAGGAGGCAGCAGCTCTTAAAGATGAAACACAGCAACTTAGCCCTGAGCTCAGAGAGCTTCACATGAAAAAGCTCCTCAAGCAGATCATGTCAGAGGTTTGTCATCAACAGGAGGAACTGTTCATATCATAGAATGAAGGATGCTGTCAGCTGGATGAAGAAGGTTATTTAATGGCAAACGTTCACATTGAAGTCAAATTGTTGTGGTGTTGAACAGATTCATGGACTGATTGTCTCCAGAATGTTAGAAGAGCTTCAATGAATCAGTAGAAACAACTTACAGCTGCACAGTTGTGTCAAACACATCTTTGTGTCATTTTTGTGTTTCTACATGTGACACACGTCTAAAACATGCACACAATTTGAAGACAAACAGGGATCATTTGTTCCCACAGCCAGATGCTGAGAGCCATTTCCTTGTAGTCCTGTGTCTATATATATGTAGCATTAGATGTTATTGGAATGATTGTCAGCTTTGATAGTTTCATGTATGTTTAGCTGGACGGCTGTTTGATCCTCCACATGTTTAAAGGTGTCCAGTCCTGAGACACTGGGGGTGGAAACAGCTGTGATGTCATTGGACTGTCACAAAGACAGAAGTGCATGAAGTGAGCAGCCAAGGAGCCGCTGATGTTTTGGATTCAACAGCATTTGAAAGGTTGACACAGACACATTTGCACATAGAAAGCTGAATTTGTCATATGCCACAGTGAACTCACTGTTCAGTGTTTTTCAGGAAGCTTCTTAACTGCCTCTGCTGCCAAACAAGCAGCTGATGTCCTTGAGAAGAAGCTGAAGAAGTCTTCAACAACAAATACAGGAAGTGGACTTTCAAATACTAGATTCACTTTAGACTCACACAAGAAATGACTCAACTAGCTGTGTTTGATTGACTCCTTTGACTCTATGAAAGCTCAGTGTGTGTCTGTACACAGACTGTTGTGTTGGACTATTATTCAGTTGTTTTCAAATGTCTGCATCTCAGTGTAGATGAGGCTGGGGGTCATGGGAGGCCACCATAGCAGTCTCTTCAACATCATGACATCATCATAAATGCTGCTGGACTGTCTGATGGGCTGACGGTGAAAAAGCCGTCGGGAAGGAAACAGAAGACATTTCAGAGGCTGCAGCAGATTTCTTTGATTTGGGGCCTTTTTCAGCTTTATTGGACAGAGCAGTGAAGATAAGTGACAGCAAAGCAGAGGGAGAGAGAAAGGGGACGTGGTCAGAATCAAAGCCAGGCCAGCTGCTCTCCACCTCGTGGCACATGGTCACCTGCTCATCCTAGTGAGCTCCACCAGCAGCCCTTTCACACAGTTTACACTGTCAAACACTGTGTGTGGACCTCAGCTAACAATAGGCTCCATTTAAGTCTGGACTACATGCTTTTATATTGAGGCAGATTTTTACCTGTTTTTATTCCATCAGCAGCTCAACATCATGAGCAGCTTTGACATAAAGACATCAAACTCAAGCTGACTTTAAACTGGATCTACTTTTAATACAGGGGCTCAAAAACAACTCACATCTTTATTATATATCAGGACAAAGTCATCTCAAATGGAAAACAGCTTTATTTGGAATAATCAGCACTATCAACTGGTTTGGGATCTCCACCAGTTTCATGTCTTTCCAGCTTCTCCAACAAAGTTCCTGTAAAATCAGCATCTTTATTGGTTTGATAGTGATTGATTATTCAGTCCCAATCTGCTGTCATCTGTAGAAATGTTTAGCTTATTTTAGAGTTTACATATGTAGGAATGTTTAGCTTATTTTAGAAGTTTAGGAATGTGTTAGTTAGAATGTAGAATTATTGTAAAGACACTGACACTGCCCTGAATGTAATAAAGGCCTGATTGTGTCATGAACTTAGAAGTAGATTTTAGGAGGCCCTCCCCCATTTGAGCTGTGAAACTAAGACAAAGAGGAGTTGATGTAAAGTGGAAATTCCTCAGGGTATACTTAGGTGGGGGTTTCAACATTTGTGACTTGATAACGGTGGTCTGGAACGGAGATGGGTTTTTATGACATCCGGGAAGGCACTACATTGAGACACACACCTACAGTGCTTTAATTTACGCACCCACACCCACATGCACAGTCATTCACGTGCACTCACATAGGCACATGGTACGCGCACACACAGGCACTCACGTGCTCGTGCATACACACAGAGACAGAGTTTGGAGCACACTGTGGGGGATTTATGATAGGGCTGCTTCTATAAAGCTGGGTGTGACTAACAAAGGGGTGAAGATTGTTGCAGAGGGACACCGGCCTCGTCTTCCCTTCTAGAAGTGCATGCTTAAATAAAGATGAATAAAGATTTTGTAAAAATAATTACTGAGTTCCGGTGCCGTTTCTGGATTCCTCGACGAATAAAGAACCGGGGCAAAACTGATTTCGTAACAGTTTTGGTGCCGAAACCCTGGGATTCGCTCGAGGCCCAGAGAGGATGAATTGGCAGAGCTGAGATCGTGAAACGAGGTGAACAGAGAGCTAGCTCACATGATTGAAAGGTAAGCACCACCTGTTTATTATCGAAGTGTGCATATTGTTTAAAGCCTAAATTATCTGTTCGCTAAGTTGAGCGTATCTCAGTGTAACTTCACTCAGTATGTTAAAGAAACGGTGTGTGATCCGTTTTAGTGGCGGTGTGTGATCCGTCTTAGTTAGTAATTAATAGCATCGGTGTTTCATCCGTGGCGGTGTGTGATCCGTCTTAGTTATTAGGAAAAAAGTGGCGGTGTGTGATCCGTCCTCCGTGCGTTAAAGCAGGAAACGTGTTACTATTAGTTAGAAAGCGGGGTTTAAGGCCTCGTCGCCGGCTGAGGGCCGTGTGTGCTTTGAGTTTGGCAACTCAACCCATCTTCGGACGCGGCGTTGGGACCTGTGGGACAGGAGCCGGGGTGGTGACCTGGGCACTGGGGGCGCCTTAAATAACTAAAGCCTAGGTGTGGGATCCTAGTCACGGTTGATAACCTGCATGAGAGTGGGGGCAAGTTGCTTTGTTAGTGAGAGAACGACTGCTTGGCTCGTCCCACTGACTGCAGTGTCTCGACTGTGTAGGTGTGTGAAAGCGCCGTTAGAGTCGGCGTCTCGTCTGAAGTACGGGAGTCAATTAAAGTAACAAAAATAATTTGTGTCTAAAAGTGTGTGTTTGTGGTGTGCAGAAATTGCGGCAGGAGGCCGTGTCGCGAATTGTTGCAAACTGTGAAGTCAATTGGGGGGTTTAATTTGGTTTTAATTTTTATGGGGAAGAGAAACTGCGGTATCCAGTCCGTGGCGCAGTTTCAATGATTCGTGAGGCAAATGTGGCGCGATCTGAAGATCGTGAGCCTAATTGTCCTAGATAGGTTGAGGTGTACAAGAGCGGACGGCACCTGCTCTTTGTTCTGATCAGGGCATTGTCCTGAATCAGCAGAGGTGTCTTGCAGAAAGTTTGAATGGGACTGCGAGAAGCATGAGGTGTGTGTGAGCCAGCCCCAGGGGGCGGGTTCACAGGTGGAACAAAGGAGGAGCAAAATGTGTGTGTGTGAGTGAGAGTGAGAGAGGAAAAAAGGTGGGGGCGAGTGACCAGCCTGTGAGTGTGTGTGAATTACTTGATGGCAAAAAGGGAGACAAAGCAGATTAGTTGATTTTCTGTGAAATAATAATAGTTAAGAAATCAAAGTGATCAAATAGGAGAAAATGAACTAAAGTAATTAAAGAAAAACTAAACAGTGGATTAGTGTTAAGGTAATGATAAATAAGTTGATAAAATTAATAGTGACATTTAAAGGTGAACAAGTATTCAAGGATGAATAGAGAATTTGATTGCTGACTGCATGAGAGCTGTTGGAGTTAAAAGAGAATGAGGTTGGAGGAGTGAGTGAACAGGTTAATGTGTGGGTGTAAAAAAAATGGGGTAAAAAAGGATTCTGGTTTGACCAACCAGTGATCAGACAATAAATTTAGTTGTTAATATAGTAAACTGGGAGATGCTTTCTGCTTGATTGGTGCAGCACAAGTAATTTACAGTATGAGGGAAATTTTATTTTGATGATAACATTTTGAACTTTCATGTCTGTTGTCCTGTCATCTTAGTAGGTTAATAGCTGATATGCAAATTAGTTGATCGTTCTTAGATTAACGACAGGTGACTGAATTCTAGCACGAGTGAATGAGATGTGTTGGAGTTTGTTGGAGTGGAGACTCTAAAACACTGAGTTTCCTGATGTGCGAGTGAATCCTGCACCAAGATACACAACTCTGAATACATGAGAACAAACTTCTTTTGTGAAATGCATGATAACATGTCACATGTTTTATGATGACAGGGAAAGAGGAAAACTAAATAAAATCTGTGGCCCAAGTGAGTAAAAAGCACAAACTGGGGGATACAAACTGACTGCTTAAGTTGGAAAATTGTGAAGGGATCTGAAACACTGCAAAAAGAAATATATACAAAATCACACACACAAGCAGGACATGCATTAACCCTACTAACACAAACACAAGAGAGCTCATGAAGATTAGACAGCATCTTGAGCATGTGAGTTTGTTTATCATCTTGTCCAAGTCACCTCGTGTGATGCAAAGATCAGTGGACTCATAGCACATTAGTTAAAGATGATCAATTAATAGCAGAGAGGTGTGTAGGAAAGGCAGCTTTAAGAACATGCCCTGCTGGAGATGCAGCTCCACAGACATCCATTAAACTTGCCTAATAACACAAACACACATGCAATGAAAATCAGCTTGTTATCTCTCATCAGTGTTAAAATAGTGTAAATTAAACAGAGACTTGTTATCAAATGCTGAATTTATCAAATGACAGTTAACTCTCTAGGTTGCAGGACAACATTTTAATTTTTGTGGAAAAAAAAGAGAAAGAAAATAATGAAAATAAAGAAAACAAAGTGACAAACAAACAAACAACAACAAAGTGTGGAAGTGTGAGTGGGAAATTGTCTCCAACTGGGGGAAGCAGTGACACTACAGGTCACCTTCTTCCCCTGCTGGACACAAAAGAAAACATAATTTGGAGTGTTGTGGGTGAAAATAATTAACAACAACATCAAGAAGATTTTTTGTGTTTGCGGTTAAGAACAAATAGGAATTTTATTTTCGGGGTTTAAAGTTAGTAGAGTTCAAAACAAATAAGTGGAGATGTGTTGCTTTAGGTGTGATGTAAACATATGCAGTCACAGTGAATAACGAAAGTCTCTCAGTCTGTCGATTACAGGTGGGAAATGGACCTGGATCAATTCTGCACGGGCAGCAGTCGCAAGAAAATTATAGGTTAAAATCATTAGAAAAAAAAAAAAAAGAAACACCCAGCCAGAATTTTTGGCTGAATTGTTTTGCAGCTTCCCGTCCTCATCCTGAAAAAGCAAGCTCCAAGGAAGCTAATCTCTCCCTGAAGACACAGAGTGCAGTTCCAGAAGCACAAGGATGAACATCAACAGTGGACAGCAGTCCAAGAGACAATACCAGAGACCTGAGCAGAGAGGTCCAGCAGCACTATGGGCAAACGGCATCAGAAAGAGAAGATCCATCATCTTGTTTGGATGAATGGAGATGCGTTTCCAGCAAGCTGCAACTTCACGGTGTGTGAAGGACTTTTGAGAAGATTGTTGGACTTTGACACTTGTCATGTTTGGAGCAAGATGGCAATGGAAGAGACAGTGGGAGCATACATGGGACAAAGCTGAAGAGAACTGACTGCCATTGGACAGCAAAGTGGGAGAGGAGAAAGGAGCAGGTGAGGACAGAGGAATGCTGTTTTAGTGTGGGGAATTAAATTGGGTTAAGGAATCTGGGGAGACAAGCGACTGCCTTGAAGTGGAGGATTGATAAAGTGTCCAGACCACCACAAAAGGGGGAGGAAGACAAGCACTGAGGTATGCAAGAGTACTGTTAGAGTAACTGGAAAGACAACACCACACATGCACCTGATATGCACTACAGAGGATACAAAATCTTACATAAAGTGTCACACATCAAAAGAGGGTAATGGTAGAAGGGGTTAATAAAACACAGCGTGGTTGCCGATGGAAACCTGCAAGCACTTGGGGTTTAGCTGTGCCTGACTATGACAGAGATTTTCATTTAGATGTTTCTGAAACAAAACTTGGAGTGAATGGAGTTTTGTTTCAGAAAAAAGGGGGAAGGTACATAAAAGGACACACAGAAATAGAAAATGTATTAACCTGACAAACACACACACACGCAATGAAGCTCATTAGAATCAAACACAATTTTAAGTAGGCAATACTGTTACCATCATCCTGTCTGGTTTATTGAGTGGGTTGAGAAGTGATTCATTGACAACTGAATTAGTATTATTTTGGGGAACATGATAACAGGGGTGAACAGAATCTTGCAGTCAGAATTTAAATGAGTGAAACTAGCAGATTTTTTGTTTTTTGTTTTGTTTTGTTTTTTGTTTCTGATGTATGGGGAAGGTTTTACCATGGCACCAAGTTTTAGATTTGGTGTGTCTTCACCTATTAGAAAACATTCTGGGACAAGTCCTAAGACCGGGCTTCTGTATTTTTATTTAATTTTGTTTTTCAGTTTGATCTGTTATTTTTATTTTTATTTTGGACAGTGCATTGGGAGTTTTGTTTGACAGTTTTGTTTGATATTTTTATTTTATTTTTTGTTTTGAACAAGTGCACTGACTTGTGTTTGTGAATTTCTTTTCTTTAAGCAGATCTGCACGACGGGAATTAAAAGCGTTTTACAGCATGTCGAGAAAACTGTTGCACGTGAGTTTCTCCAAAAATTACAATTGGCTCTGGAGAAAGCCGCTTATTTGGGACAATTAGAAAATGAGAGTCCCTGCCAAAAAGGATTCACCGAGGCAATCCGATTTAAATTCTTCTTTTTCTTTTTGAAATGACGTCATTTTGCTGTGGGTGGAAACGAAAATGCAATGATATTTTCTACTACCAGCAAAGAAAGAATGGATGAATGAATGAATGAGTGAAAGAGGAAAAACTGACTGACTGGTAAAAGCTGACAAAACTGACAAGACTTGACCACTACTCAAGGTTAACCTCCACCTAGACAGGACAAAAGGGTGGATCAATTTATGTGTTTCTTTTACAGGAGCAGGAAGATGACAGCAGCATCCTAGGTTGCGTGACGATTTAAACCTTTAAATGCCATTTTCTGTGTTTGTCAATCTATCAGCGGTGTGTTATTCATGGGCTTGTGCACAGCGTTAACATTTACATTTCTTTTCTACAGCAGGAAGTTAATGATGTGTTTGATTATGTGAGTTACAGTAGGGCACACTAATGGTTGATGTTTTTTCTATTACAGGATTACTGGGTTTATGAGTGAAGGGAACCTACAGGCTATATGTTGATTATGCTATTACATTGTGTTGTTGGAAAATGTTGAATATTACAGGGGAGAAGTGAAAATAGTGTGAGAATCATGCTGTGTTGAAATAACTGTTATTTATTTTACAGCAGGCTTAACTTTATGGTCTTTTTATAGCACCTCTGGAACTTGTCGACCTGCGCCTGACCAGGATGATCCATGTGTGTCGTTAATGTTTGTTTTTCTAAGAGTGCATGTAGAGGATTCAGCAGAAAACAGACAAGTGACATGAGAAAACAAATAAGAGATGCAGTGTTAATGGAATAGTTGAATATGGGCTCATTAGCTGGCCACTACTGAGCTCATAGTAAGTGAAGTGACATTGTTTAAGGAAAGTCACCGATTAAATTGTGGAATAAATTGGGATGATTCATGATTTGGGACAGATAATGGCAATAATAGTGATTTGATGATTTGAGAAAATCTACACATGACACTTGTCTTTTACGCTGAATACTTTATTACTCTTATGATCTATAGTTGGTTGAAAATGTGAAGTTTAATTGAACAGACGTTGTCTTCCAGGATACAAGCTTCAGGTGGAGCTGGGAGTTAAATAGGCTAAACATGTAACTGCCGACTAATGTTTTTTACACAGGGTTACAGGTTGGAGTATGGCTGCTCCAAGTGTGAAACCCTGGAGATTGTTTTAGGGAGACTGTGCAACATTCTTGTACATGTCTCATTGGGGAGTTGACACATGGCGGAAGCCATGTGGCGAGAGGAGTGTCAGTTTAATTTGCAGATGTCGTGAGGTGTCATGACGAGAAGGAGCGACTGAGGAGAACGTCCACAAGATGGGAGCTGAGGCCAGGAGAGAGTCCTCAGGAGAATCAGAGATTACCTTCAGCACAGCAGACATTGTACAGGAGATCGTTATGAGGAGACTCTGCACAGCAAGATCTTGAATAAAATGAAAGAGTGTCGACGTTGATGTTGAGGAAGACAGCTAAGGTGTACGACGTGCTCTGCCTTAAAATCTTCAGCAGCGTTGGAACGTGAGAATCGAGAGATGGAGGGAGCGTGCCAAGCTCCAAAAGTGACAGCGCAGAGGAAGTCCAGCTGAAAGGAACGGCGAGATCTGGCACCACGGGAACCAGTGTGCGGTGGCGGAAGAGCCTAGGAGGTCGGAAAGGCTCTTGGCAAGAAAGGGTGACTCGATTGAGACGCCCTACATGGATCCCAGTACAGGGACAGAATAAATCCCTGATCCATGCAACGACTGAAGGGTAGTCTACCCCGGAAGTTGAAGAAAGAAGAGCAACAGAGAATCGCCCGACTCAGAAGATAAAGGTGGTTTCATAAAAACAAGTGGAAAGTGAAACTATATTGAATCAAAAGAGATAAGATTTTAAAAAAAGACAACAACAACAAAAGAAGACAAAAGAAAATAAAATTAAGATGGGATTATGGGGAAATTGGAGAGCAATGGTAGTGTCAGGAGTGATGATTGCTGTTATTATAACTGTGATTTTTCTTTCAAGTGAATTGCCCAGAGACAGATCTGAATCCACGCAGGCGACTCCACCATCACAGGCCCCGGCGAAGCGACTCAAACGTAGTCAAACAGGTAAATCAGATGAGCGTTTGGATTATTACGGCGGCATAGAGTTGGACTACGTTAAAGGGTCCACTACCTCGTATACATTCGACCTATGTGCTGTCATTAAATGTAAGGGCTTAAACAGTTCATGGCGGGGATATGATGTCTGGGTAGGTTATAATCCAATGGTAGATATAGAGTGTAACAATCAGAAGCTTGGGTACCCCTATCACACTTATTGGAAGGGCCCGTGTGACTACTGGTCTACCATAGTGGAGTATTCTGGCATGTGGCGCCCCTATAAGGACACCACGTGGCAGAAGCTTGGGTTCCAGCGGGACTTTCCAGCTGGGCAGAACCCTTTGACCCTCTCACTGACTCGTTGGTATGGCACTGTGTGGCCCGCCCGATCTGTGGTGTATTTATTTATAGGGGCAGATGTCTTAGGGAAGGATCCATACGGTTTGGTTAAAATTAACTTTAGAGATTTTGCATCTGATGTGGCGGTAGTAACGCTATTAACGCCTCCCCCACCATTGCCACTTTCTGAATCGGGCCCACAAATAATTGAGGTAGATTATACAAGACTAAAACCTAAACAGCTCATTTCAATGGCCACTGGCTATCATAAAAGTAATTTATGCCTAAACTGGCTTATCCAAAATGCTAGGGAACAAAATGTTTCAGATTGTGTGGCGTGCGCAGCGGCCCACCCACATCTTTTCACAGAACCAGCTCCTCTGTATCCTGAAGACCAGTGGGGATTTGAGTGCATGCTCAGACTCAATAGAGAAGCGGTTTCTGAAGGTAATTGTACTATGTTAGCAAGTTTGTTTCACCAATAGGTAATGATACTGTACTTGGTCCTTTCACACCGAGAGGAGCCGACTACACGTGTTTTAACTTAATTGTGTTTTCCCCTGACGAACATGAGCATGAGGCTGGGGAGATTAACGCCGATTGGTGCACTGTGACGTACCTGGCCAGAGGACAGTTATCAAGAGACACCGGCACTGAAATAGGCCTGTGGGCACGTGCTGGTTCGTATTATTATTATGGTGGGTACAGATTGTCTGTCAGAATTCCTAGTGGGACTTTTGGTCTCTGTGCCATGGTACGTTTAGGTGCACCTCTCGTTTTAGTAGGTGAAAATGGGGTGCAGCTGGGTAAGCCCGGCACCGCCCAACTGACAGCCAGGCGGAGACGCCATGTGTTGGCCAAACGGTCATTAGGATTGTTTGCCCTTACAGTAGGATCACCAACATATATGGATGCCATTGGAGTTCCCAGGGGTGTGCCGAATGAATTTAAGTTAGCTGACCAAATTGCGGGAGGATTTGAAAATTGTCCAATAATTTCTGCATTCTTTCCAGTAACTCCTAGCAAGAATGTGGATCGTATTAATTATGTGCACTATAATGTCCTGAGACTGGCAAACTTTACCAGGTACGCAGTTGAAGGGCTTGCTGAACAGTTAAGTCCAACATCTTTAATGGCAGTACAAAATCGGATGGCGTCAGATATATTGTTGGGATAAAAAAGGGGGCGTTTACGCGATGTTTGGGGATATGCATTGTACTTTTATTCCAAATAATACAGCTCCCAATGGCTCTGTGACCCGAGCGCTGGAAGGCCTGCGAACGTTGTCCACCACAATGCATGAGCATTCGGGTTTGGAGAACCCACTGGAAGCATGGATGATCTCTGTCTTTGGGCAATGGAAAGGTTTCATTATGTCAATTATGGTTTCTTTGTCTGTTTTTATTGCAATAATAGTGACGTGTGGGTGTTGTTGTGTGCCTTGTATCAGAGCTTTGCTTGTAAGACTTATCAATCGTGCTGTAGGAGAATCTGATACAAAGGCAGACACCATGATGCCACTTTTGGGAAATGGGGAGTCATATTATGAACACATTATGGTGAAAGATTTAGTTTAGGTTTATCTGCCATAGGGCAGATAAAAAGGGGGAATTGTAGAAATGTTTAGCTTATTTTAGAGTTTACATATGTAGGAATGTTTAGCTTATTTTAGAAGTTTAGGAATGTGTTAGTTAGAATGTAGAATTATTGTAAAGACACTGACACTGCCCTGAATGTAATAAAGGCCTGATTGTGTCATGAACTTAGAAGTAGATTTTAGGAGGCCCTCCCCCATTTGAGCTGTGAAACTAAGACAAAGAGGAGTTGATGTAAAGTGGAAATTCCTCAGGGTATACTTAGGTGGGGGTTTCAACATTTGTGACTTGATAACGGTGGTCTGGAACGGAGATGGGTTTTTATGACATCCGGGAAGGCACTACATTGAGACACACACCTACAGTGCTTTAATTTACGCACCCACACCCACATGCACAGTCATTCACGTGCACTCACATAGGCACATGGTACGCGCACACACAGGCACTCACGTGCTCGTGCATACACACAGAGACAGAGTTTGGAGCACACTGTGGGGGATTTATGATAGGGCTGCTTCTATAAAGCTGGGTGTGACTAACAAAGGGGTGAAGATTGTTGCAGAGGGACACCGGCCTCGTCTTCCCTTCTAGAAGTGCATGCTTAAATAAAGATGAATAAAGATTTTGTAAAAATAATTACTGAGTTCCGGTGCCGTTTCTGGATTCCTCGACGAATAAAGAACCGGGGCAAAACTGATTTCGTAACACATCTAAAGAACAAAATGATGTTTCTATGAGTCAAAAAGCTCCAGATGTTGTTCACAAAGAAAACAAAGATTAGGAAGTTAAACACAAAGTGTTTGGAGCCAAAATGTTCCCAAGCTGCTCTTTTTGAAATGGCAGAGGTACAGTGGTGTCTAACAGCACACTGTGGAAGGCAAACATGTTCTTGTTGGATGAAACTTCATGAATCCTTTGTAGATTTGAGCTTTTGGAGCCTTTCTTTTCTCTTCAGGTGTACAGAGGCTGAGGAGGCAGGTGAAGCAGGTGGAGCTGTTGTAATGCTGGCAGAGGGTGTGTCTTAGTAACTCTGTGAGGTAGAACTGGATCCAACATTGTGGATGTGTTGATGTTGGAGCCATTAAGATTCTCTGCACACTGTAGGATTTCCCTTTGATTCACTGCGGGGGCATTTTGGAGTCTGTCAATGAAACTCTTCATATTTGTGTTTGACACCAGTTTATAGAAACAGACAAATGTGTCATGCTTTTGTTCGGCCTCCACAAATATACACATTTGTTCATTGGTTGGACTTTTTGGAAGGAGACACATTGAAAACCATGTTAATAAGATCTTGTTGTTTCCTGTGGATCCGACACAGAGAGTGGACTTCAGACAGAAAGCGTGGAAGAGATTTTAGAGGCCGTGTGTGGCAACAGGAAGTTTCTGTATGTTTGCTGATCTTCCATGTGGAAAACAACACGTGATGTTTGTGAAGTTCTACAATGATCATTGTTCTGACAGCATTTTGAGTGGGAACAGTTCAAACTGGGAGTAGTGGGAGTTATTTACTGATTGAAACAAGCTGAATGTTTCTGTGCACGATGAAGATCAGCAGCTCAGCTGATCAATGAATTGACATCTATCAGTCATTTCATGAGATGAAGTCATCAGCAGACATTTGTTCTAACTGTGTGATAAATGTCAGAACGTCAGGGCTCTGCTTTAGTCACTACTTGATGATCATTGGCTCATTGTTGAATCACGTGGCCCAGTCTGACCTCTGACCCTTTGCTGCAGGTCTTCTGTGTTATCTCCACTTTCATGTCTGATCTTCTGCTGTATCGTCCAAAATAAACATCTGAATCATTTCCAACACTTCAGCAGATCTTTAGTTTGGGCAGCACAGTACAAAATAACACATATTGTACTATACTGCCCACTTCCTGATCTTATTGGATCTGTGTGTGAGGTTGGTGAAGGAAACACATGTTTACTGAGTGAATCGCTGCCATTAGGAACTAGTTTTTATATCACAGCCTACAAATCACACAGGACCATTTCTGCAAGTGAAAAGTCCTAATTGGAGGAAAATAATTGTGTAGTTTGTGTGACTGTTGTTTGTAAATGAAGAATTGTCCCAACTACATGTGCTGCTGACCTTTGACCTTTTCTTCAGGTGCACAGAGGAGTCTGTGGAAACATCCTGAGGCAGTGCTACAGATGTCTTCAAATAAAGTGGTGTATTATCCATGTTTTCTATGAATCACATCAATATCCTGATCTAACAAGCCCCCTTTTTGTGGATTTTAGAGCCTCTGACTTTTGCTGCGTCTGCGTCTCATTTCAAGCACAAGAGCCTATATTTCATGTGGACTCCAATCTGCCACCTGCCATCACGTTTTCAGGGTTCATTCAGTGTTGAAATGTAGGACAAACAGCAGCACATGTTCTCTAAATGTTTGCAGTCATTTTAAATGAAGCTGATACTACATGAGACATTTTGCACATTTATTGTCTTTGAACAGAGAATAATAAAGCCATCAAACATATACAGGCTGTGCAAATACAAACTTCTGTGGTGCATTTGATGACCTGCAGAGGAGAACAAGTTGGGCTTTTCAGCCCTAACACAACCTCTTTGTTCTCAATACTACAAAACCTTCAAAGGCTGATATGCAAGTTTGCATGAATCACCAACACAGTTGTGTTTGTTTCTAGTATAGTTATAAATAAGCTGATCAAATATCTGCTGACTGATTAGATCCAGTATCTATTACAGATGAACTGGATATCACAGCATGTTGTTAATCCGTCATATCAAACTAAACAGTGTTGCTGGTGTAAATATCCTCCAATAAAGTCAGATGAGGGCTGCTGTTGCCAGGTAACGATGATGTCACACTGGATCTTCTGATCTTTAGCATCGTAGCGCTCGGAGTCTGATGTTGGCTCATGTGTTGTCATACACCAACATGACGTTCTACTAGTCAAGGCCTCACCTTAACCCACTGATGCTGATCACACAGACCCACTAATAGAACTGTTTGATCAGGTTTATGTAGCGTCACCATTAATGTCACATTTAATCACATTTACATTACAAGCCCACTACAACCATTATCAACATTTTAAATTACATTATACATCTTCCCTAATTAAATCACCACTATTTTAACCTGATTCTTTTTTCCACCTTAACAGTTCATCCTCACATCAAACGAGATATTTACCCTCAAAAAATGTACCAACAAAAAAATGTACAAATAAAATATTTATTTTTCAACTTTTCCAAGTGAAATCAAACAAGTGTATTTAACAGTGAAACCAGAGTGGAAGCTGCTCATATAGAGTCCAACTCAGGCTAAAGTAAGCTGAGTAGAGCAGCATCATCAAAGTGTCGGCTCTCTGAACACAGTGCAAGATCGCCATCTGCAGGACAAAACTAGTTTTTCTCCTCGTCAACATCAAGATGACGTCATCGTACAGCAAAACATGCAGATCAGGTGACATGACTGTCTGAGAGGCGGAGTTAAACTCTGGCAGGTAAGCATGTGGAGGAGGAGCAACAACATCATTGCATTATACAGGGCGTTTATCAATATGTGTACTTGTGCGTACTTGCGTTCTCGTGTACTCGTGATACGTCATCAGTCGGAGACCAAGTACTGTTCCAATTCGAAGTACGCATCACGCCGAGAACGCGAAAAAGTCCCGGATGTGTTCTCGATCCGCCCATTTTATCAAGCATGCATCGGTGTAGACTTGGGACAGCTATATATCCCAGAATGCATTTCGTCCAAAACTCAACAGCGGACTCCCGGCACATCGCCCCCCCCCCCCCGCTCGCGGTCTTCTCACTACTCAGGTTAAAGAAACCCCAGCAGCTGTCTATAGTATTGAGTGTCCACTAGAATAGAAATAAAAGCGTTCTAACATCTCACCTGCTTGTTTTTATTAAGGTATGTACACGTATGTACATGTACACTATTTTTATTAATAGAGGTTTCACTACTGAGGTTAAAAATGATATATAAGTCACTTAGATCACTTCTAAATGTTAATGTTTGGTTTATTTCAGTGTTTTATTTGTTCCTGAGTAAACCGGTTTGGCTGTGATTAAAGTTAAGCTTCATAACATGTTACTCACAGTTACATTAAGAGGGGACGGCAGTAGAAACCCCGGACCTGTGACATCATCACGTACGCTGGTGTTCCGACTGTACAAATCACGAGTCCGTGCTCGCGTTCTTGAGAATTGAAAAACGGCCCACGAGTCCGTGCTCGCGTTCTCGCCGGGTACGTACTCCCGTGCGTTCTCGGCGAGTACGTACTCACCGAGAACGCGAGTACGTACTCGCCGAGAACGCGAGTACGTACTCGCGTACTTGGGCATTGATAAACGGCCACAGTTTCCTTTCTAACTGGATGCAGCTGTGAACAAGAACAGCTGTGGAACCAGAGTCCTGAGTGTCATCTATGGATGAATGCAGGTCAGTGTGTTGCTGGTGGAGGTGATGAGTCACAGTGTCCATCTGAAGTTGGAGTCACAGCTTTTCTTCAGCTGCTCACCGGACACCTCCTGACCTTATTTCCTCGACTCAGCTGCAAAGTGCTTACGGGGTCAGTTTCCTTTTCCTCATCATTATCTGCTGTCATTCAGACATAAGTTGAGCAATGGTTTAACCAATTTTCCATCGAAGGAATTAAACCGAACATAGGATGTAAGTTAAGGAAATATAAACTTTGACTATGGAGCACATCTCCTTCAGCGTTCACAATAATGGATTGCATTTCAAAGCCGCTGGGGCAGAGGGGGAAATGTCATTAACAATGACGAGTGATGAGCCAAAGAGGGGAGACACCCACTGTCTTTCAGGGTGAATTGTTCCCTGAACCTGAAAATCAAGCTCTAACTTCTGGCTGAGGACAAGGAATGTTGTTATTTAAGGAGGGAGATCAAATTTGGGAAAGAGAAAAACTGACTGTTTAAGTGGAACCTTGTGAGGGAGTCTGAAAAAACCACGAAAAGAAACATATACACAATCACACACACAAATAGAAAATGTGTTAACCTTAGAATACAAAAGAGCTCATGAAGATCAGATAGCAGGTTTAGCATAGGAGTCTGGTTATCATGTTGTCCAACTCGCTTAGTGTGTAGTAGTTTTCAGAAGAGAAAATTTAGAATTTAGTGATGATGGTGTGCAAGTTGTGTGGTGTTTAACGAGATTTTCTGTGTATTGAGCAGGTGAGGTGATGTTAGTTGACCTGAGAGTGTCAGGACCCTGAAGAACTTGTGGCAAAATGTTCTGTGTTTAAGATTGTTGAGGTTGTTGTTGTAGTGATGGGTTACTTCTATCGGTTAGATTTGTGTTGTTTTCTTATTTTAATAGAGGGAGTTTTATTGAACATGCACATGTCTAAGGGGGTCCATCATTTTTGTAACAGTGCACTTAGAAAAACCTGTCAGGTGATTTTGTTTTGTGTTTGGATGAGCCAATAATCAGCTCTCTTTTTTCTCATTTTTGTTCTAAGCAGGCCTGCAAAAGAATGAATAACAGCGCTGACAAAAGTCTCAGGACAACAAAGATAAGGTGACCTTTTCCAGATTACAATGGGCAGAGGAGAAGGCTAAGTCTCTGTCTAAAAGGATTGCCGCGAGCCAATCCAGTCCAAAAGCAGAAAGAACTATTTTCCTAAAAACAAAATAAAACAAATGAATGAGCTCATGTTGCTGAGAGTGAAGACTGATTATTTGCGAGGGAGTCTCCACTATCAGCAAGACCTGATGTTAATGCATGTGAGTGAATGTGTGTAAATGGATGGTGACTGGACGGACGAGGCAGACCATAGGTTGGACCGACTGGACACTGAGATAAAGACTGGACTAAGGTTAGACACATGACTGATAACTGTTCTGTTTTAAGTTTCCTTTTATAACACAAGTTGGATCATAAGTGGGAAAAAACTGAGTATGAAATGTGAAGTTCTGGTTAACACACAGGTTTTGTTTCTAGGAAGTTCCAAGGATGCAGGCTGTGGATGGAGCCAAGAGAAGATTTGACATAATGATTAATTTGATTTCATTCCTTAAACACAGGTTTGAAGGGCCGGAGCATGTATACCTAATATGATATGACTAACCTTTTTCTTTTAATCTCCTAAGCTCGAGTGAAGGATTTTGAGTTTGTAACACATGAGATGTGTCACAAAAGGGGGGAGTTATAGGATTTAAGGTTTAATTTGAAATGGGTTTTAGGATCGTTTTATGACGTTTGGGGTTTTTGATAATTTAGATATGGTAAAAATTGAGGCAGAAATTGTTATTTTCATGTTCTTTTTTATCTGTTTTTATGCTCAGATGGTGATGGTTTATATCTTACCCTGGGCGTGTTTAATAAAACTGAAAGTGTTGCTCACACACATGAAGGGCATGGAGATTAAGTAAAGTTAATATGAAGGACAGAGCCCAGAACATGATATGGTGAAACAACTTTGAATGATTAAAAGAACCTTAGATGAACACAGTAGATTATTGAGGTGTAGCAGAGAGAGGCTTTTTGTTTTCTATCCTTTACAGGAGAAGATTTCAGGACCACAGCAACCACAGGGGGGCGAGAATCCTGGAAGCCCCAGACCGAACGGAACCAACCAGAGAAAGGAGAAGAACAGAGCACAAATACACCTAGTTGTTTATATTATAAAGAAGATCAAAAGCTTGTTAGACACAGGTTATAATGGAAGCATAAAAGGGATGAGAGGAACTTTACATAACATAGAAATCCTGCAACAATTCGTAAATTGCCCAAACACAGTGTTCAGACCGGATATGCGCTACCCGTTAAAGGGGGCGAAGAAATCAGGCCTAAGTTTGAAAAATGAAATGGGTTAACTCGATAGAGGATGTTTCCAAAGGTTGAGAAAATAATGTAGGACCTTTTACCAGGGGAAAGCTAATTGTATCTTTTACACTTTACAGTGTGCACTGAGGGAAGTCAGGAATAGTTTAAATTAGGATTGAAAAAATTAAACTAGGTGAAAGGGGGTGTAGGAAGTAGATTTAGGGCAGCTCACAGCCTGGCGTAAACGCAAGGTGCCGTCACACGGCTTAAGTTATTTTTTTTATTTTTTTTTATGAAAAAATAATAAGGAAACATTGAAAACATACAACCCGTTGAGGAGACAGATAGGGTTGGGGAATTGAAAGGTTTTGTTTGTTTAGCATAATCTCTTTTGTTATCTTTTAGCTTTAACAGGGAACATGCCTCTCTGGAGCTTCTCTCCTGATGCTACCCCGACAAAGACCCTTATCCATAGAGACTATGTCAGCTCCCAAACAGACAGCAATAAACAACTTAAACATCAATAATAACAAAGCAAGAACAATACAGAATCCACATCTGAACCGAAGAATAAAACAGTGAAATGTGGATTAGTAAATATTAGGTCTCTCTCCTCAAAGCCTCTGTTAGCTCACGCCAACCGGTCGCAGCAGATGGCTGCCCCTACCTGAGCCTGGTTCTGCCGGAGGTTTCTTCCTGTTAAAAGGGAGTTTTTCCTTCCCACTGTTGCCAAAGTGCTTGCTCAATAGGGGGTCATATGATTGTTGGGTTTTTCTCTGTATGTATGAAGCGCCTGGAGGCAATTTTTGTTGTGATTTGGCGCTATATAAATAAAATTCAATTGGATTGTATTGAAGTAAACTTAAATGTGATAAATTAGGAATTAGTTCATTTCTCAAGGGAGAAATGAAAAAGGGGGACTGGTGTTGGGAATAAAAGAAATATTTTTAATGTGTATCTGCTCATTATCTTGTTTTATGTACTTTAAAAATGAAGGCTTGTAGAGCAAGGCCACCTTTGACTCACAAACAAGTGCTCAGCCAGACTGAAAAACAGGAAGTTTTAGTGCACAAGGCATATTAATAGATATAGACACAAAAAAGAGGAACTCCCCATATAAAACAATGTTCAAGCCTGTGTGACGTGTAAAGCACCGAAATAACACCATATAAGTCACAGCTGATGATTCTAATGTTAGAGAGCTCTTGCAACTGGCGTCTGAGCTGTGCAGAGGTCTCTCACCCCCGGAAGATGATTGAATAAAGAAAGACAGGTACTTATGTATGTCAGCATAAGGTTGAGTCCAACAGAAGCAAGGCACCCTACATGCATACAGCATGCAGCAGGGGTTGCCAAAATAATATAAAAAACAGCACATGTAGTGAGAGAACACTCACTAAAAGTTCTGACTACACATAGTGTGGTGGCATATGTGAACTCGCAGGCGTTCACTATGACATCATTAGCACAACAGAGACTGAGTAAAGTTTTAGATGCTCCAAATCTGACATTTACACATGAAGGAATCAATCAGGAGAACCTCATGATTGTACTAAGAAAGCAGAAGTTGAAGGGAAAGTCAGGGAAGATTTAAAAGCAGAACCTATCCCTGGAGCTGAGGATTGGTTCATAGATGGCTGCTGTCATCGTGATGAAGAAGGATCGAAAGCAGGCTATGCTATAGTCTGCAAACAAGGAACTGAATTTGAGCCCACGAGGAACTCCAGAAGTGGAAGGAGCCACGCTGGACGGGTCCTTACGAGGTCGTTGCCAGAACAACCACAGCAGTTCAACTAAAAGGGAAAGGCGATACCTGGTATCATTGGTCGCAGTGTGCGCCAGCACATGAGAGTTTAGTAGAGGAAAACTCCTCTACATCCAACACAGGTGGTAACGAGCAGAGGCAAAATAAATCCTCTCACCTGTGCAACGGGCCAACCAGTAGTCCACCTGGGAGGCCGAAGAAAGAAGAGGAGCAGCGCAGAAGGTCGCCACGCCAGCAGAAAGGAGCGGTGACAAGTTGAGGACTCCACAAAAGCAGGGGAGTTTCATTCCAGAATACAAAGTTTATATAACATGATGTAAACACACGAGTCAGAGACACGTAATGAGAAAACTGATTAGAATGTTCCTTACAACTACATGTTTATTGTATGCAATGATATTAATTATGGCTGGGTTGTTTATTGTCTATATTTTGCAGGGCACTCCGGACCACTTGTCTGAACACGGAGGCCAGTCCAGCCCAGCACTTCCTGAGACTGTACTTGCCAAAACGGGATCGGTAAAAAAGACAAAAGCGCGAGGTGTCAGGTAAAGGTGATGAGTGTCTCAGCATGAATAATGGCATAGAGTTGAATTATGGTAAAGGGTCTACCAGCTCATTCACATTTGATTTTTGTGACGTCATTAAGTGTACAGGAGCTAGTAGTAGCTGGAGAGCGTATGATGTATGGGTCTGCAATCACCCCATGATATGCTTAGGGTAAATTTAGTTGATGCAAAGTCTAAGCCGCTCGCAGAAAGCTTAATCACCATTCTGACTGATCAGATGGTAACTTCGGGAACAGTAGCTCAAAAGGAACAGGAACCAAAAGGGAGAGTACTTCTGACAACAGATTACTTTAGACTGAAGCCTAAGGATTTGATAAAGCGTGCCACGGGTTTCAAGGACAGTAACCTCTGGCTTGATTGGGTGGCTCAAAATGCTAGAGAACAACATTTATCTGACTGTGTTGCCTGTGCTTCAGCTAGGCAGGTAAAGGCTATTCCACAACACAACACACGTACCTTAGCCGCCAGAGGTAAGAGACATATTTTGACCAAAAGAGGGACCCAGGGTACACATGCATATGACCCTAGGTTAAACTCTCCGACCTGGATAGACTCTATTGGAGTGCCCAGGAGAGTTCCAGATGAGTACAAGCTGGTAAATCCGATAGTGGTAGGATTTGAAAGTATATTTCTTTGGGTAACACCTAATAAGAATGTTGATCGCATTAACTATGTTAATTGCAATCTGCTGAGGCTCTCTAACCTAACCAGGGATGCCATGATGGGGTTCGCAGAACAATTGGGTCTGAGTTGGATGATGGGAAATCGAATGGCCCTTAACATGAGAAGGGAGGCGTGTGCGCCATATTCGGAGACATGTGCTGCACTTTTATCCCTAATAATACTGCCCCAGATGGCTCAGTAACCCGAGCTCTGGAGGGCTTGAAAACTTTGTCTAAAACTATGCATGAACACTCAGGTATCGAAAATCTGCTGGAGTCCTGGATGACATCTGTGTTTGGACAATGGAAAGGTGTGGCTATGTCAGTGATGTTTTCTTTGACTGTACTTTTGGGAATACTGGTCATCGCTAGTTGTTGTATCATTCCTTGTGTCAGAGGATTGTTGGTAAAAGTAATGGCGAGGGTTCCTAACCCTGGCTGGGTTGAGGGCATCTACCAGATGAACTTAGAACCCATAGAGTGGGCCAGGGAGTGATACAACATGAAGTGTGGTGACATTCCTTGTTGGAATGTCAAAAGAGGGAATGTTGGGATTTAGAGATTCTTTTATTGTTATCATATAATCTGTCTTATGATAAATGCATTGATGACATGTTTTACAGTATTATTTTATCAGTAATATTGTTTACAGGGTTCATATTGCATTGAATATGTTTGTCATTACATTGACCTTTCTATTTACAGGTCTAGTTCATTTTATACACATTGCATATCTGTGCTTGTTTAGAGTTGATGTTCTATCCAAGAGGGTCTTAAGCTTCACTGGTGAGAGTAACCAGGTGATACATGTTGAGGGAAGATGAGAACATAGCAGGTTAATTGCATGCATGCTTACAATACACATAAATTTAGTAGCAGGCTTGAGCGAAGGCCCAAGTGTCTTCTGCTTCTTTTTGAGACCTGCGCCAATTCAGTCTACTTAGTGATTGAGGACGAGGGTCCATTATTAGCCCTTAGAGGCCCTGAAGCTTGAAGTTGTTACCTTAAAAGGAAGGTGTTATCAAAAAGAGAAGTTATATGTCTGTTTATAGTTATTAAGATGTACAAGATCTACCCTTGTCTGTAAACAATGACTGTACACAATATATTTTTGACTTGTATTGACGTGTATGTGGGGGTGTGATCCTCTATGCTATAAAACCAGAACCCAGTGTATTTTTGTCAGAGCAAAACAGGCCATATGCTGATGATTGTTCTCCGTTGTCAATAAACTGATGATCTCGCTTCAATTGTTTTACATCTTGTGCACCTGAGTACACTTCAATGAAACTCAAAACGTGGGACACACAATATGGAGATGATGACTTGGCATTTGTTAGGGATGAGTGTAAGTATAGAGAGGAGGAAATCCCATTCATGTACTCTGCAATGTGCATTCTGTCCTTGTAACGTGTTTACTTTTTTCAGATTAAATAGCTGAGAAAAAAACCCATCAAAGTTGAGGTAAGTATTCACCACTGTATCGTGTTTTTTTTATTAGGGTCAAATTTCTCTTTGGGTAAAACTTAAGCCAACATCCAAGTGTCAAAGGTCGGTTCTAAAAAAACAAGTCAGTCCCTGAAGCTTATTTGTGCCACAGATGCTAATTCAGTGACTGCGTGTAAGGAATGTTTTGGGACCTGTCTGGTCTTAAAAAACTAACTTTGTTGTTACGTTACAGCAATATTGAGGAAAGACTTAACGGCTGATCATGGAGCAGGATGAAGGTCAAAGGGAAACTCCCTGCCACGCTTCCGGTTATGCTTCCATCCGGCGTAGTCATCCAGCCGGTCCGTGCTATATCGCCCCTCCTGACCCGGAGTGGTATATCGTTTTGTAGAAAAGTTTGATCGATTCGCTCTCTCTCTCTCTCTCTCCCTCACTCTTACAAAAATAATAAATTCTCTGGAGTTTTTTTCTTATACGCTTATGGTACCCGACGGAGGAAGCATCCCGATCTCTTGGAGGTATTTGACCGGGATGAACCGACGGTCGTCTGATTCCTTCTTGATGTGCATAAAACAAGGCCGTTTTCTTCTAGGAATTCTGTCTATTTTCTGTTAATGAGAAAACCCGTTGTAAAAGGAGCTCAAAAAATGAAGAAAAACTCTTTACTTTCAGTCTGATAAGGAGTGGCTGCACAAAACCAAAATACCTCATTGGGGTGATTTAATAAAATTATTTGGGATAGAGATCTGAATATGTGCTTTTTTTTCTTTTTCCTTTTTTTCCTTTTTTTTTTTACTCGGGGTTATTTTTCACGTACAAGGAGTTGAGGCCTTTATGAAATTCTTTGCTTTCCCGGAGGCATTAAGAAATACTAATAACGATTAGAGGGGTTGTTGACTTCTCCTCGATGTGCTTAGTACAAGACAGTTTTCTTTTAGAGTTTCTGTCACAAAACCAAAATACCTCACGGGGTGTTTTAATTGTTTAAGTAAGAACGATTTCTGAATATGTGCGCGGTGCTCTTTTCACTTAGGGATATTATTGGTTTTAACACATGCAAGCAATGGTGTAGCTCGCCTCCAACCGGCACTATATATAAATGCAATCCGTTACTAGTCGGATAATCTTAGAGGTTTTTATTTTATTGCACCTGTAATGTAAGAAAGCAAAATAAAGCCACTATTGAAAAAAGAAATAGCTCTTTACTGAGAAAATGGTTATCAAGATAACATTGTCATAATATTTAAAACAGAATTCAAACTATGAGTTTGTCTGTGGAAACTGCCACGATCATTCTGTCTCTCTATACAGCATGCGCTCCGATCTCCGCCGACTCATCAGAAATCTGCTGCGTCACCCTCTCTTCCACGTCCAAGTACAGAGGAACGCAGGGCTGCAGAGTGAAAGGCTCCATCTTGTCTGCGCATAGAAAAGTGTGCGCCGGCCCCTCTGTTTTTATTCTCCTCCTCCTTTTTTCCCACCGGATGCAATTAGTCACACATATGGAATCGATTAAACACTTCTGGAGTACTTCCGGTAAGGTCAAAAGGTCAAGGCTGGGGCCATCAATCAAACTCGCATTCTTCAGTGACACCATATGCCATATGGTTATTTTTTTATTGTTTCACTGATGCTGATAATAATGAATGTGTCATATGTGACATATGGTGTGTGGGGGAGCATAGAGGGATGATGGGCACTAAATAACTTCCTGTTCCCTTAAATAATGCACAGATAGTGGCCACTGTGTCTGTACTGTCAGAGCTGATGTCAGAGTGTGTTCACCTGCACAGGTTTGTGTTTCTGGCACTGAAATCACAGTTAGATATCAGTTTGCTCCCACAGACTGTCTTTAACATGAGTGTAATCAGTGTAATCATGCAGACATACTGGATTCATCCACAGTTCAATAAAATCGCTGCATCTTTATAACTCATCCCGTGGACATTTACACATCACTACAGAAGTCCCTGTTTAAACTCGTCTGTTTGAAGCTTCAGACAATCATTGATCGCACTGATGGCTCTTTTCTGTCAGAGCTGGTCTATGATGTTGGAGATGATCTGGATATTTCTTAGACTGATGACTGTGCTGCAGCTGAAACACTTTGAAGTTCACTAAATATAGTTTCTGAGGAGTTTTTGAACACAGCTGCAGACAGTCTGCATGTGTTCTGACAGCATTTCCCACTGAAATATGCACAGACTTAAAAATGTGCTCATTAAATGCTGCTGTCAGTGCACAGCAGCTCACTCCGCACAAACATGTGAACAGCTGTGATAGAAATGTCTGATTATCTCGAGTCTGTTGAAAAGGTGGGAGGAGAAAACAGCTGAAGTATTAAAAACTGCTTCACTGTCTAAAAATATATGAACTGAACTGAATTTGATTCTTTTAAAATCCTCTAAATGTTTCTTTCAGCTCTAAAAACTGTATTGATACTACATTACAGTTACAGAGTATTACTTCAGTTATATTAGTACATACGTGTATTTAATTATGATGAACACATTAAACTCTGAGCTGGATTTAATTCATTTAAAGTTAATGTCAGCCTGTAGTTTTCTATGTGAGTCCATGTGAGGATTTTAAAAGGAGATTCTTTGATTTGAACCAAATTCATGTTGATTTTCAGACTGTAATAATTTTGTTGATAATTTACCTGATAAAAAGTGATTTTATTATTTTAATAACTGCTGAATCTGCTCAGAGAAAGAAATAAAAACTTGGTGAATTGATATCAAGTTACTGATGTTTCTGACAAAGTCACACAGTCAGAAACATCAGTGAGACCTTACATTCATTCAAAAACAAAGTGCTCTTATTGTGAAAATCTGCCTCCTTCCCCCTCCCACCTGTCCTTCAGGTGGAGCCCCGCCTCCTTCCAGGAAGCAGCTTACCTGTGTGTCCGTGTTTAGTGTCCAGGTGTGGAGTGGAGCTTGTTGTTGGTGTGAAGAAACTGTAAGTTTGCTTTGTTTCCTCCTTTAACAGTTTGTCTTTAGGAACTTTACTGTTTGTTCAGCTCATGTTTGAATTCTTCACACAACAAACTGTGTGTGTTTGTATTTCCGGTCTCTCCATTAAAGTCAGTGTGTAATGTTTTCCAACAAGGCCGAGTGTCTCCGCCATTTTCTGGCCTTGTGTGATCAGAGTCTGGGAATCAGACTAAACACACTGAATGGGGCCTGAGCTCCACCGGAGAGCCGCTGAGCTCCGGATGTTTTTATTTACACGGACAGCAGGAGACAGAGAGCGAACTTAGTATAGATGTGTGTTAGATACAGGTTCAACATGTCAGTCTTAAAAATACTGCATCACAAACTGTTGGCTCCTCTCCAACAGGAAGAAGTGTTACAAAACACACAAAACTGAAAGTCAACTTAGAACTACAGCTAGATCTGAAAAAAGTTAAAGTAGAAATAAAAACTGCACACACAAACTAAAACTAAATTATTGAGAATGATCAATGAAATGATTTTGGAAAACTGATTAACATTTTACAGGAAATGGTCTGTTAGTGTCGTTAGTTTGGCTAAAAAAAAAAAAAGTCACTGCTTTCAAAAAGTTCAGCTTTTATCATAAAATCTGCATTAATCCACGTCAGTCCAGCCTCTGACACACTAAATATATAATAAATAAAAAATCAAATATAAGCTGAAACAAGCAAACTCACCGTGGAAACTAACTGAAACTAAACAGAATTAAAAACACAAAGTGAAAAAGAAATACAAATAAAAGCTAATTAGAAATTACAAAACTACAACAACCTTGCTGTCTGTGGATATGTTTTGTGTGGAGGTTTCAGCCACCACAGATGTCTTCCTTCATTTGTCTGTCAGTTTTGTTTTTCTTTTTCTTTTTTTTCTGTTTTGTTTTTCACTTGTTGTCTCTTGCAAGACGTCTGTAAGATTGCTGGTCATTTCTGAGATGTAGCGATAATATCTTATTTAAGTATTAAAAAGTCAGTCAGTGAGATCATTTAAAGATAGTTACATATCTGCCACAGTGTTAAGATAAGTCCTCACCCTTGAGGCAGCAGGTGGAGGGACAGCAGAGGACTTTCTTTTTTTAAAGCAAATTTGATTCAGCAGGTCGGCCTCTGTTAAAAATATCACGAACTGTCCGCTCAGACTGTTCACACCTAAACAAAGATGGAGGATAAAACATGTTTTACATTTCTCAAACTGAACAAAAGTTACTGTATTAAATTTAAAACACTGTTAATAAATCGGAACATTTAAAGATGCTTCAGTCACGGTTTTTATATTAATAGTAAGTCAGATGTTGAGCTTTGATGTGAAAAAAGTTTTGCTTTTTTCCTGGTGAGGAAAAAAGTTTGAAAAAAATCAGTTTTAAGTTTTATATATACATATTTGATTTGTACGGTACTCGTATATTAATACTAAAGTAAACCTTTTGTCTTCTGTCTGTACAAAATACCAGATATTAAAGTGCAGATGTTACAGATGTTTATATCTATATTTTATTGTGAAACAGAACAAATGAACAGTTTAGCACAAACAAACGTTCACATGTAGATATTGTACTAAAGTGCAGTGAATATGAACTCAAACTTTGACTTTTAGAAGATTAAACTTTATAGTGACGTGTAGGAGACAACAGATGAACACTAACTTTGACATTTGAATACAAACGACTGATTCTGAGGATTTTTTTTCTAATATATTTGCTTGTTCTTCATAAACAGTAAAAAAATCAGATCAGTGGATCTATTTTACTGTTTTAATGGCAGCATAGACAGAAGTTTTATACCTCTGTGTTTATTTTTGAGGGGATCACTGTATATCAGTACTGTTATAGTTTAATATTATTTCTGTACAACTGCTTGAGCAAAAAAGCTTAAAGTTTGAAACCAGGACTTTAACTTTGATCAGAGTTTCCATAGTGAGTTAAAAATATTTGCACAGCAGCTCCGAGAACTTTTATCAACATTTCTTTGAATCCTCTAAATTTCATTCATGGGTGTTGGACTGTTCATAGGTCTCAATAAAGTTTGTTTCAAAAGAAAAAGACTGACACAGACACGTCATCCATTTGTGTTCATGTCATATGAAACTTAGAGTGGAAAATTCCTTCTTATGCTGCATTCAGGAGCACCAGTAAAACCTCGGTTCTCCAGAGATTAGAAACACTTTGGGTCACTTTGAATGGCGGCCATGAAAATGAGATTCTTGTATCAGAACCAAGAAATGTTGATTTTTCAGGGAACATTACTGATAATTAAGAATTTAGAGAAACACACAAACATATATTATTTTAATAACAGCTGAACTGCTCAGTGGAAAAACAGAAATGAGACGAGATTAAATCTGACACCACGAGGTTAAACAGTCAGAAACTCTTCTGAAAATCTGCCTCCTCCCCCCTCCCGCTTCCTTCCAGGACGGCTGTAAGTTGGCTTTGTTTCCTCCTATAACGGTTTGTCTTTGGGAACTTTAGGGACTCTTTTTTTCTCCTCATGAACATGATGTGAGACAGAGGACAGAGCTGCTTGTGTTCTGCTTTTTTGGGTTTCCCTCAATAAGCAGCTCCCTTTATGTTCTCAGTTCTTCTGTATCTAATGTCAGCATGTGAGTCATCTTCAAACACAAGCTGAACATGTTTTCATGGTAGCATCTGTAGGATTCATGGAAAAAGCACTGATTCAGGTCACTAACCAGGTTCAGGGAAATTGAGTATTTCCCAAACAGAGACATTCTGCTGGGATCTCTCTTGTAGACTCTGATATTTGTGTTCTTAAAATGTTTTGATGAAATGGGGAAAAAAATGTTTCCAATAACAAAAGAGAAAATCTGTTTGGTTCATTTTTCTTTCTTTCTTCCTTTCTTTCTTTCTTTATTTTATAGATATAGAGATATACCTCTAGATTAGATTTCTTTCTCTGAACCTCCACAGCTGCAGGTGGAGGAGATGGTGTCTCCGTCAGCAGATTCAGTGGAAAGGCCGGACTTAGAGGAGACTTCAAAAGGCTTCCAGACAGGATGAACTGGGCTAAATGAAAGAGAGGATAGAAAGGATTGTTTTGAACTTTAAATCATATAAAATCATTCCTGTAGTCCCAGAATAAAAACATTTTAAAATTTGAATGTCACAGCATATCTGAGTGAAGAATAAGTCAGCGTCTTTAGCATGTATAAAACAGCCTCAATTCACCAAAGACATCTTGTTTAACTATAGCTGAGAGCCAATAAGCAGATTTTTAGCACCCAGATCTAAAAATGTCTAAGAACAGTTGGTTCATAGACCCTTGGTCTGAGGAACAGAATATAACAGGGAGTCCAACACACTACTTAATCTAGTGAGTAACTAAGTAATGTACTGCATTACTTTTAAGAAAAGCAAGACGAAGAACCCGAACAGAGCAAATCAGCATGTGAACTTTACCCTGACTCAGTCTGAGCAGTCAGACACACACACACACACACACACACACACACACACACACACACAGTTAAATCCAATCTGAAGTGAGACTCAAAGTTCAATTTGTACGTAGACAGTAAAAAAACTGCATTTACAGTATTTCACAGAATTGAGTACTCCCCTCACATTTTTGTAAATATTTAATTCTATCTTTCCATGGGGATACACTGTGGAAATGACACTTTGATACAATGTAAAGTCAGTGTACAGCTTGTATAACAGTGTAAAATTGCTGTCACCTTAAAATATGCCAGCATAGAGCCATTAATGCCAAACTCGCAGGCAACAGAAGTGTGTACACCTCTAAGTGAAAATGTCCAAACTGTCAATATTTTGTGTGGCCACCATTATTTTCCAACACTGCCTTAACTCTGTTGGGCATGGAGTTCACTAGAGCTTCACAGGGTTCCACTGGAATCCTCTTCCACTCCTCCATGATAACATCTTGGAGCTGGTGGATGTTAGAGACTTGCACTCCTCCACCTTCCATTTGAGGATGCCCCACAGATGCTCAATAGGGTTTAGGTCATGCTTGGCCAATCAATTATATTTACAATCAGTTTATTTAGCATGGCACTGGTCTTTATGGATGTGTGTTTGGGCTGTTATCATGTTGGAAAACTGTCCTGTGGCCCAGTTTCCGAATGGAGGGGATCCTGCTCTGATTCAGTACGTCACAGTACATATTGCCATTCATGGTTACCTCAGTTAATTGTACCTCCTCAGTGCCAGCAGCACTCATGCAGCCCCAAACAATGACATCCCACCACTATGCTTGACTGTAGGCAAGAGACACCTGTCTTGGTACTCCTCACCCGGTTGCCGCTACACATCCCTGACACCATCTGAACCAAATAAGTTTATCTTGGTCTCATCAGACCAGGTAATTCATGTCCTCAGTCTGCTTGTCCTCAGCAAACTGTTTGTGGGCTTTCTTGTGCATTATCTTTAGAGGAGGCTTCCTTGTGGGACGACAGCCATGTGATGCAGTGTGTGGCATATGGTAACAAGTCCTTTTTAAAAGTCGTGTTTGATTTTATGCTTTTCTGTATAGTTCCTGGGATGTTTAGAACTCAAATTTCACTGCTGGAAAGAGTTTATTTTAATGCACATGCTGTTTTTTTGGCAAATTTGCATTATAACATTTATTGGGCAACCGTGGTTCAGGGGTTTGGGAAGCTCATCTGTAACCGGAAGATTGCCGGTTTGATCCCCAGCTCTCTCTGTCCTGGTCGTTGTGTCCTTGGGTAAGACACTTTACCCTACCTACCGCCTACTGGTGTTGGCCAGAGGGGCCGATGGCGCAATATGGCAGCCTCGCTTCTGTCAGTCTGCCCCAGTGCAGCTGTGGCTACAACTGTGGTTTGCCTGCTCCAGTGAGTGAATGAATAGTGGAATTGTAAAGTGCTTTAGGTGCCTAGAAAAGCACTATATAAATGCAATCCAATCCATTATTATTTACGTTTTTTTCTGCAGTATATAAAAATTGGTGTATTTCAAAAATAAAACTATGAAGACACTCAAAATAAATTTCCTATGCTGGGAAACTATTTTGTGCAACATTTTTGTGTTTACAGTTTAGAGGTATAACCCTCTTAAATGTCTCTAACTAGAAATGTATGTAAAAACAACAAAAACGTTTTTTTGGGTTTTTTTTTTTTTTTTTTGCAATTTATGTAATTACTATGCATTTAATGCATACATATTATTAAAATTTGGGCTATAAAGGTTGTATTGATGTATAGCAACTCGAAATGTTCCCAAAAATGGCTCTACAGCATGTAAAAATATAAAGATAAGCTTTGGCAGACTTGGTTCTATGGTAGGTCTTAAAGGGTTATACTGCTGTATGGCCTTGGCCACTGTGCTGCAGCTCCGTTTTAGGGTGTTGGCAATATTCTCATAGCCCAAGCCTATTCAAATGGCGGCCCGCGGGCCACATGCGGCCCAGAAGCAACCTGCGAGTGGCCCTGCCTGTGGTCCTGGCAGAAACACAGAGAAAACGCAAAAAATTAATTGATTAACTAATTTAAAAAAAATTAAAAATTCCTACAGCGTAGTGTAGACTGTGAATGCAACACTCCTAGTAGCCTAGCAATATTTAACCCACAATGCGCCGTGATGTAAACATATTAAACAATAATCGTAATATATGATGCGACAACAGCATGTCTTTCTCAGTCCAAACGCGTAAATTTGACAATGAAAACCGTCGGTTTAACCCTGCCTGGACTGACAAATACTTATTCATTTTACCGCCAAATGCCAAACCTATGTGTTTAATTTGCAGAGAGTGTGCTGTGGTACTTACGCAGGCACCACAATGACAAACACCAGACTTTCTACACAAACTTTCCAGAGCAATCTCAGGAGAGGGCTGCAAAAGCACAGTTTAATTGCGAGTTTAATAATCTTACAACCGGAGTTGTACTACCGTTGTGAGGGTCCTGTACAGCCCAAGAGAGCTGCAGCAGCTTCCCTTCGTGTTTGCTTCTTGGCGAAGAAGAAAAGGCCTTTCACACACTCTGAAACAGTGAAATACTGCATGCTGGCCGTGGTGGATGCGCTGATAAGTGACGAAAAAATTAAAGTAAGTGTGACATCTGCTATTTAAAAACGTGCCCCTGTCAGACAGTTCAAATATTCGTAGAGTTGAAGTTCTGGCGTCAGACGGGTTTGAAATGCTGTTAGATGACCTGAAGAACACTGATGTCTATAGCAGGAGATGGGTTCACAGCCAGAACTGATAATGCACAGTTGTGCATATATGTCCAATTTTTGGATGGGAAATTGCTCGCTTACTACCGTTAGAGGGACACACAGCTGGCGAAATAATGTTTGAGAAGATTTCAGCTCTTTTTAAGGGAAATGGTCTGGATATGAAGTCTGTATACTTGTGACGGATGGGGCTCCATCCATGGCAGGCAAAATCAGTGGTCAGCAAAATATTTATTTTAATTTGAAAGGGAATTATCAAAATGTTTTTTTAATTATTATTTCAAATATACAAAAAATAGTTTAGTTATAGCTCCCTTTTTTTAAATGGACCTTTTGGTGTGCATTTGTGAGAGGTCACCAGATTTACAGGGGAAAAGGAATAAAAAAATTACTTGTTTTTAAATACAGTTGTGTGAGTTTGAAATTGACCATGATCTGCTGCTTACTGGCTGCAAAAAAATGTCTGGCCCAGATAAATTCCTCGGGTTGAAATCTGGCTCAACTAACTTCTTAGTTGAATAGCCATGTCATAGCCTATAGGCCGTCTTTGTGAAGAGAAACAGGTCTCTGTTTCAGATCCTCAGAGAATTCTTTTCCATGATGTGCCATGTTAAACTTCCAGTGACCACTATGAGAGAGGGTGAGAGCAATAACACCAAAATCAACACACCTGTTTCTAGTGGTGCAACGGATCAAAAATCTCACGGTTCGGATCGGATCACGGTTTTAAAGTCACGGATCGGATCAATTTTCGGATCAGCAAAAATAGAAAAAAAAGACAAAAATTCTACTTGCCGTTTACTTATTTAAGTATTTTTTGTCTATTAAAAAAACATTCAACTGAAGACTCATTTCACACACTTATATAAAAACAAATTAAGGTGCATATGGACATTATGGACCATGCTGGGCAGCCTCTGCATCCTCTGCACACGGCCATAAACAACCAGAGGAGTCTGTTCAGTGACAGGTTGCTTCTCCCAAAGGCAAGGACCAGCAGACTTAAAAAGTCCCACAGGCCAACAAACTGTTTAACTCCTCGCTGGAGGGGAGAGGGAGGGGAAACGGGTACAGAGGAGGGGGGAACAAGTAGCTGTAGTGCCTTTTCACTGTGCAATAGTTTTTGTTAATATCCAACGGTGCAATAGACTCACAATACTTGAAGTGTGCCGTTCCCTTGAATTCTTATTCCTATTTATTCTATTTATCCCTTTTGTATTCTCTGTATTTATAAATGTGTATATTTGGTATATTTCTGCTCACATTCTGCAACTTCTGTCGGTGCTGTGCTACTGGAAACTGAATTTCCCGGAGGAACCCACCCGAGGGATAAATAAAGTTTCATCTAATCTAATGTAATCTATAGGGCAGTGCAGGGCTTTGTATCTACCACTCCGCTGTGATATAACGAGCGGTCACCGTCACGTGGCTTTCCGTTGCCCTGGAGCTCCACCCATTTGTAGTTAGAGCAACAGAAGATGCCTGGGACAGTTCAGCCATAACTTTATGCTTCTCCTGCTCATACATGCTTGGAACGATCTTGTCACACTGAAGTGGACGCGCAACGAGATATCATAGCGTGGCTCAAGCACGTTCATCACAGTTTAAACCCCTTGTTTTTCACAACAGACGACGGCCTCCCGTCTGCAGCTAAACACCCCATTAGCTTTAGTAAAAGCTTTAGCCCGGTCGGACTGGGCAGCAAAGGGCTGCTTAAATGCCGCAAACTCCTCTGCTCCGCTGCTTGGACCGCTAGCGCTGACCATAACTACCGCTTGACAGACTGACGACGCGCACCATACGCATACTTTTTTTTCTTTTTCGAATCTTCGGATCACGTGCGTACCGAACCATAGAGTGGGATCGGTTCGGATTTCGGATAAACCGTGATCCGTTGCACCCCTACCTGTTTCCCATTTGCCCCTGAGACCTTGTAATACTAACGAGTCACATGACCCTAGGGAGGGAAAATTGCTAATTGGGCACAATTTGGACATTTTCACTGAGGGGTGTACTCACTTTTATTGCCAACAGTTCAGATATTAATGGCTGTGTGTTGAGTTATTTAGAGGGGACATCAAATTTACACTGTTATACAAGCTGTACACTGACTCTACATTGTATTAAAGTGTCATATCCTCAATGTATCCCCATGGAAAGATAGGTAGAAAGGTAGAACTGAATTAAACATGCTGATTTATCTGTTTAAAAATCCTTCGTTACAAATACTGGATCTGCTTACATGACAGGTCAGAGGTCAGCAACTGTAACTCAGTGACTCCTGTTAATGTGACTCACTGAGTGTTTGTGGTTTACCTCTCAGACTGACTGAAGTCCACGAAAAGAAGATGATGATGGAGGAAGAGGAGGACAGAGCAGAGTCTGCAGGGTCCAGCTGTATGTGTGGGAGGAGTGACTGGTCCAAAGATCCAAATCCAGACTTCAGTGGTGAACCTGGAGCAACGAGGTCAGAGAGCTGTGATGACTCCTTTACATGTTTGTGTTTCCTGGATAAATCTGACCTGAAACATCCTCAGATTGTTACAAAGATTCATTAAAAAGAAAACAATGAAAGAGAAAAGATCCAAATGTTAGACTTGGTCATTTGCTGTTTGAGGACAGTGATGCTCATATCTGTGGGGAAAGTGTGACCTGAGTGGGTTCATGTTTGTCTTTAAAGAGCTGCTCTGATTCTCTTTGTGTCTGATCTGTGAAACAGTCTGAGAGGTCACACAGAGACCCAGCAGCTAAAGCCTGGATCATACTGGCTGCTGTTACTCCATCAGGACAACACTGAACCACAGTGGTGTGGATGTAGTGGATAAATCCCACCATACTGATGCTCAGAGTTAATCACAGGGAACAAAACCAGATGTGACCTTCAGATTGTGACCTTTGGAGTGGACGATGCAGATTTCAATAGAGAATAAATGTTGTTGTTTTTCAGCTGTGAAAAAAGAATCTAATTTTCTGAACTTAAGAATTTATGATGATGGAAAAAACATGGTGACTATAACACAACATTTCACTGTATTCATAGAATGAATGTAAAACTGTCAGACATTCATTAAATATGCAAAATGTCTACAGAAACATCAGAGGGTCAGATGTGAAGCACTCAGTGATTTTGATAAAATGACTCATCAGTTATTGATCTGTACTACACTGATCTACCACGTTAGTAAAGCTGGTGTTCTGGTGGAGGGAGACCTCGGATCATGTTCTGGTTTTGAAGCAGTGATCTGCTGATGGGTCAGTTTAATGAGCTTCTTCAAAATCATCCCTGACATCACCACTGAACAGACGTCCATGAAAACAGACTGAAAATTACTGATATGTTCACAATCTGAGAGTTTAAAACTTGACAAGCTTGATTCAGATGAAGTTTTTTCAGCAGAAACTCCTGGATCTTTATCCTGTGTTGATCTAATCCTTCATGGTTCCTCCACAGAGTGGACCAGCAGAGCTCAGAGGTTCCCAGTGGTCAGTCTGCCCAGCAGCATCAAACACAGCTGGACTCCATATTTATGGTCTGTACATGTACAACAACTACTGTTACATCTATTCTGTTCACAGTCATCTCCATGCTGCTCTTTGGAGACCAGTGTCAGTGTGTCCAACATGGATCTGATGTTTGATTCTGATTGGCTCATTCATAAATATTCTGTTCCAGCTGCTGGAGGACAACATCATCACTTTTGTGAAGAACGAGCTGAAGAAGATCCAGAAGGTTCTGAGCCCAGATTACCCAGAATGCTTTGAGAGTCAGAAGAGCAGCAGCAGAGAGGCATTTGTGAAAATCACAGTGGACTTCCTGAGGAGAATGAAGCAGGAGGAGCTGGCTGACCGTCTGCAGAGCAGTAAGAGGATTTATCTAAGGATTTAAAATTTTGGATAAATGAACATTTTCCAGAGATGGAAGATGGACATGTTTTAAAGATTAGTTCTTTTTGGAATTGAGTGTTTATTTTTCTTCTCATTCAGAACTTGAAGCTGCAGTTTGTCATCGTAACCTTAAGTCTGCTCTGAAGAAGAAGTTCCAGTGTGTGTTTGAGGGCATCGCTAAAGCAGGAAACCCAACCCTTCTGAATCAGATCTACACAGAGCTCTACATCACAGAGGGAGGGACTGCAGAGGTCAATGATGAACATGAGGTCAGACAGATTGAAACAGCATCCAGGAAACCAGACAGACCAGAAACAACAATCAGACAAGAAGACATCTTTAAAGCCTCACCTGGAAGAGATGAACCAATCAGAACAGTGCTGACAAAGGGAGTGGCTGGCATTGGGAAAACAGTCTTAACACAGAAATACACCCTGGACTGGGCTGAAGACAAAGCCAACCAGGACTTCCAGTTCATATTTCCATTCACTTTCAGAGAGCTGAATGTGCTGAAAGAGGAAAAGTTCAGCTTGGTGGAACTTGTTCATCACTTCTTTACTGAAACCAAAGAAGCAGGAATCTGCAGCTTTGAAGACTTCCAGGTTGTGTTCATCTTTGATGGTCTGGATGAGTGTCGACTTCCTCTGGACTTCCACAAAACTACAATCCTAACTGACCCTAGAAAGTCCACCTCAGTGGATGTGCTGCTGATAAACCTCATCAGGGGGAAACTGCTTCCCTCTGCTCGCCTCTGGATAACCACACGACCTGCAGCAGCCAATCAGATCCCTCCTTACTGTGTTGACATGGTGACAGAGGTCAGAGGGTTCACTGACCCACAGAAGGAGGAGTACTTCAGGAAGAGATTCAGAGATGCGGAGCAGGCCAGCAGGATCATCTCCCACATCAAGACATCACGAAGCCTCCACATCATGTGCCACATCCCAGTCTTCTGCTGGATCACTGCTACAGTTCTGGAGGATGTGCTGGAAACCAGAGAGGGAGGACAGCTGCCCAAGACCCTGACTGAGATGTACATCCACTTCCTGGTGGTTCAGGTCAAAGTGAAGAAGGTCAAGTATGATGGAGGAGCTGAGACAGATCCACACTGGAGTCCAGAGAGCAGGAAGATGATTGAGTCTCTGGGAAAACTGGCTTTTGATCAGCTGCAGAAAGGAAACCTGATCTTCTATGAATCAGACCTGACAGAGTGTGGCATCGATATCAGAGCAGCCTCAGTGTACTCAGGAGTGTTCACACAGATCTTTAAAGAGGAGAGAGGACTGTACCAGGACAAGGTGTTCTGCTTCATCCATCTGAGTGTTCAGGAGTTTCTGGCTGCTCTTTATGTCCATCTGACCTTCATCAACTCTGGACTCAATCTGCTGGAAGAGGAACAAACAACCTCGATGTTGCCTAAATTATTTAACAAACCAAAACTCCAATCTCTCCATCAGAGTGCTGTGAACAAGGCCTTACAGAGTCCAAATGGACACCTGGACTTGTTCCTCCGCTTCCTCCTGGGTCTTTCACTGCAGACCAATCAGACTCTCCTACGAGGTCTGCTGACGCAGACAGGAAGTAGCTCACAGACCAATCAGAAAACAGTCCAGTACATCAAGGAGAAGCTCAGTGAGAATCTGTCTGCAGAGAAAAGCATCAATCTGTTCCACTGCCTGAATGAACTGAATGATCGTTCTCTAGTGGAGGAGATCCAACAGTCCCTGAGATCAGGAAGTCTCTCCACAGATAAACTGTCTCCTGCTCAGTGGTCAGCTCTGGTCTTCATCTTACTGTCATCAGAAAAAGATCTGGATGTGTTTGACCTGAAGAAATACTCTGCTTCAGAGGAGGCTCTTCTGAGGCTGCTGCCAGTGGTCAAAGCCTCCAACAAAGCTCTGTGAGTACATTTGTACTCATGTCTTTACTTTAACATCCAACTGTGTCAGTAATTTATTTCACCAGACTTTCTGTCTTTGCATAAATTATTTCTCGTAAAGTTTTGGAACTGTAAGCTCCTTGATAACTCCAGAACTCAGTACACTCGAAATGCTGAATCCACCATAACTCTGATCATCACTGCTGCTGTTATGTTATCAGTCTTTGTTTAAAAACTTAGGCTGCATGTGCCTAATGTTGTGATACTTTATATTCACATGCATGCTCCTAGATACATTTCTACTGCAGGTCTATTTTTAGTCACAAATGTTGGTGAGACACTTGCTTTTACATGCATTAAAGAAAGCATTTGAATTACTCAGTGAATCATTGCAGCCATAGAAACATCTTTAGTTACACTTTAAACTAAACTATGCCTCGGTCTTCCACAGTGTGTTTTTGTTTCTTTGTTGTTGTTGGCCTGCTCTCTCCCATCACTCCAAACTGCTTGCAGCGGATGGTCATCTCTCCCTTTTCTTCCAGTTTTTCTTTCACACTGTTGTCAAAATGTTGGTGCAGCACCTCAGTTCATCTTCAGTCTGAAACCAGCTGTTTTAGCTATATCCCCTCAAGCACACCTTCCCTGGTCATCTCTGCTGTGGTTGCTATAAAATTTAACCTTGATTAAAAAAACACAAAAAAAAACTCAAGTCAGACTTGATGCCATTTATTGGCAGTATGGTGCCTGTTTGATGATAAACTGCACCACAGTCTAAAGCAAACCTTCTGACTTTATTGACTTTATGCATGTATATGTTCTTCCTGTTCACCTTGGACACACAACAGCTCTCTGTTTGTTGTGATTGGATCTCTACAATTCAGATGAGCCATCATATCCTAATCTAGATGATTTTTAAGGTGGTATCTGGGACGAAAAGTTAAAAATCAGCTTGAATGGCCTGTACTGTATGAAGGCCTTCGTTGCACCACATTGATAGCCATGCAGGGTGGCTCACTCCTTGGGCAAGAAGACCGAGGAGTGAGCCACCCTTGGTCAAAGCTTGGTCATTCAAGCTCACTGTTGTCCCCTTGTTGGTTGATGATAAGTATTTTTTTTTTACCTGACTTATAGTCATCATTGTCTTCAAATTAACTCACACACTGCTGACTGCTGTAGCTTACCTGGCTGAGCAGGTGACCCGTGTACTGAAAGTTAGAGTCGTGACTCCAGGGCCTGGTTTGAGTCTGCCCAAGACCATTTCCTGTGTGTTATTCTCCTCACTTCTCCCTCCCTTCCTGTCTTCTCTGCCCTATACAGTGAAGACAAAAGGCCTCAAGTTGTGAAAACTCTTCCCCTTCATCATCTTCCAAATCATCTCTCTCATCTAAAATCACCAGTATTCTCTGAGTAGAGAATCTTTTCACACTCTTGAATGATAAGGATCCAAGTGGGTAAAGTTATTTATTTGTTGTGTTCCTATTTGCAGCTGGGATAGATTGTGAAAAACTCTCGGCTGCCAAAATTCCATCCAGTTTAGAAGAAAAACATTGAATGAAGTGTTTGTTTCATCATCCTTCACAACTCATCAACCAGGTGTCACAAACTGCAGCAGAACAGTACAAAGCATGCCATACTGGATGGCTGCAACAACCAGAGTTTTACCTACCTTTGGTATTTCTTGACAGCATGAGCGTAATATTTACTGAACAGAGTCGTCTTCTGTAATCTTTTCAGATTCAGAACACTGCATTTATTTTCAAGAGACAATTAGGATACTGACCTTGCCAACCGTACATACAATACACAAACATCACATTGGGGGGACAGGTCAGGCTAGGTAGCTGGCCGGTCAGCCGCTAGAGCAGCGACCCAGAACCGAACAGCAGAAAATGCACAACATCAAGAAAGACAAAGAGAAAAAACAACTCCTCCCAGACTGAGCTCCAACAGGGAGATCAGTTTGAGAACAGAAAAAAATGACCTTAGCACAGAGCACATGAAAACTCTTAATATGCCATAGAAACACATGACAAGCAACAGGGATTGGTAAAAGGTGAGAGACAGCCGGTGTAGACATAGCATCCGGGTCTGCAGCATTTGCGCTGGTCCCCTCGACACACCGTCTGCACCGGGAGGGGATAAGCATGCTTAGGATGGGAAGGAACAGTCTAAACACCGTCTGGTATCAGGGTGAGATTTGTTATGTTCAGCTTCAGCCTTGAGACTACAGCTGGCGCTGGTATGTTAGCCGCATGAAATGATGGTGGTTTTCTTTGGTGCCAACAACTGCATGTCAATTTCACAGCTGATCTAACAGTCCATCACTCGTCTCTCAATCTCCCGTTGGAGAGCCACGAGCTTCTCCGAGAGGTTATCAGTTTTGCACTCAAAGAGCAAAGTCTGACATCTCACGACCGCCATGAGCTTCTTCAAGATCTTATCCGTGCTGCGTTCAATGAGCCCATTTTGAGAAGTCACGACCCGTCCCATTTTTTCAGTCACAGCGGGCAGCCTTGTGGGGTTTTGAACAGCTGATTCCGCTTTCTTTAATCTTCAATAAGCCAGGGCCAAGCCAGCTCAGATCAGCAAGAACCCTTTGCTGCTGTGAATGTCCGTGCTGCTATATTTCAGTATCAGGGTCTAAATGTACAAATGGATCTGAGAAGATTTCCAATCATGTTTCAACTAGATTTACGGTTTGTTTTCATGTCTTCTGACTCAGAAGGTGGAGCAGGTGGAGCTTACAAGGAGTAAGTGCTGATATAGAAGAAGAGTTGTGTTTTAATGAAGCTATTTAGTCAACCAATAATTGTATTGCATGCTGGCATTAAAAATGTTTCATTTGACTGATTTAACCCTCTACTTCATGAATTTTTAATTTTGGGGGAAAAAATATTTCTCCCTATTTTGGGGGAGCTTTAGGGTCACTAATAATATATCAATCATAAAATTTGACACCCTCCCCCCCCCCCCCCCCCCCCAAAAAAAAAAAAAAAAAAAAAAAAAAAAAAGATATTGGTTTGTTGCCTCAAGGCAACACTGTGCGACAAGGGTAGTAAACAAAGTATTCACTCACTGTCTCTTTACTGTTTCGCTAGCTTAGCTTAGCTCGTAGCCGACTCGTTAGCACCATGGCTACTTCACCTGTCCCTCCTGCACTTTCCTGCTCATTGTGTCAGATGTTTAGTTACTCCTCGGCCTCCTTTAGCAGTAATGATACCTGTAACAAATGTAGCATATTTTCCCAGCAGACCCCAAGCAGCTGGGGAACGAGGGCGGTTGGGTGACAGTGAGGAGGAAGCATCGTCCTAAACAGAAGCCCCAGGTACACCACCAACCTGTTCATGTGTCTAACCGTTTTTCCCCACTCGGCGACACACCCGCCGGGGGTCAAACTCTGGTAATTGGTGATTCTGTTCTCAGACATGTGAAGCTAGCGACACCGGCAACCATAGTCAATTGTCTTCCAGGGGCCAGAGCAGGCGACATTGAAGGAAATTTAAAACTGCTGGCTAAGGGTAAACGTAAATACAGTAAGATCATAATTCACGTCGGCAGTAATGACACCCGGTTACGCCAATCGGAGGTCACTAAAATCAATATTGAATCGGTGTGTAACTTTGCCAAAACAATGTCGGACTCTGTAGTTTTCTCTGGTCCCCTCCCCAATCAGACCAGGAGTGACATGTTTAGCCGCATGTTCTCCTTAAATTGCTGGCTGTCTGAGTGGTGTCCCAGAAATGATGTGGGCTTCATAGATAATTGGCAAACCTTCTGGAGGAAACCTGGTCTTGTTAGGAGAGACGGCATCCATCCCACTTTGGATGGAGCAGCTCTCATTTCTAGAAATATGGACCAATTTATTAAACCCCCCAAAATATGACTATCCAGAGTTGGGACCAGGAAGCAGAGTTGCAGTCTTACACGCCTCTCTGCAGCTTCTCTCCTCCTGCTACCCTCCCAAAAACCCATCTCCATTGAGACTGTGTCAGCTCCCAAACAGACAAAAAACAAACTAAAAACCAGCAATAAACAACTTAAACATAAAAAATCACAAAGAAACAACAATACAGTATCCACATCTGAACCAAAGAGTAAAACAGTGAAATGTGGATTATTAAATATTAGGTCTCTCTCCTCCAAGTCTCTGTTAGTACATGACTTAATAATTGCCCAACAAATCGATTTACTCTGCCTTACAGAAACCTGGTTGCAGCAGGATGATTATGTTAGTTTAAATGAATCAACACCCCCGAGTCATTCTAACTACCAGAAACCTCGAAGCACAGGCCGAGGGGGCGGTGTGGCAGCAATTTTTCACACCAGCCTATTAATTAATGAAAGACCAAGACAGACTTTTAATTCATTTGAAAGCCTGATGCTTAGCCTCGTCCACCCCAGCTGTAAAACTCAGAAACCAGTCTTACTTGTTATCATCTATCGTCCACCTGGGCCTTACACAGAGTTTCTCTCTGATCTCTCAGACTTTTTATCTGATTTAGTGCTCAGCTCAGATAAAATAATTATTGTGGGTGATTTTAACATCCATGTAGATGCTAAAAATGACAGCCTCAACATTGCATTTAATCTGTTATTAGACTCAATTGGCTTCTCTCAAAATGTAAAGGAACCCACCCACCACTTTAATCACACTCTAGATCTTGTTTTAACATATGACATAGAAACTGAACATTTAACAGTGTTTCCTGAAAACCCTCTGCTGTCTGATCATTTCCTGATAACATTTACATTTACAATGATTGATTACACAGCAATGGAGAGTAGACTTTATCAAAGTAGATGTCTTTCTGAAAGCGCTGTAACTAAGTTTAAGAATATAATCCACCCACTGTTATCATCTTCAATGCCCTGTACCAGCACAGAGCAGAGCAGCTATCTGAACGCTACTCCAACAGAGGTCGATTATCTTGTTAATAATTTTACCTCCTCACTACGTACGACTCGGGATACTGTAGCTCCTGTGAAAACTAAGGCCTCAAATCCGAAGTCCCTGACTCCGTGGTATAATTCTCAAACACGTAGCCTAAAGCAGATAACTCGTAAGCTGGAGAGGAAATGGCGTGTCACAAATCTAGAGGATCATCATTTAGCCTGGAGAAATAGTTTGTTGCTTTATAAGAAAGCCCTCCGCAAAGCCAGAACATCTTACTATTCGTCACTGATTGAAGAAAATAAGAACAACCCCAGGTTTCTCTTCAGCACTGTAGCCAGGCTGACAAAAAGTCAGAGCACTGTTGAGCCAACAATCCCTTTAACGTTAACCAGTAATGACTTCATGAACTTCTTCACAAATAAAATTTTTATCATTAGAGAAAAAATTACCAATAATCATCCCACAGATGTAATATCGTCTACAGCTACTCTTAGTACCATTGATGTTAAGTTAGACTCTTTTTCTCCAATTGATCTTTCTGAGTTAACTTCAATAATTACTTCCTCCAAACCATCAACGTGTCTTTTAGACCCCATTCCTACAAAACTGCTCAAAGAAGTCCTGCCATTAATTAATTCTTCAATCTTAAATATGATCAACCTATCTCTAATAATCAGCTATGTACCACAGGCCTTCAAGCTGGCTGTAGTTAAACCTTTACTTAAAAAGCCATCTCTTGACCCAGCTGTCTTAGCTAATTATAGGCCAATCTCCAACCTTCCTTTCATATCAAAAATCCTTGAAAGAGTAGTTGTCAAACAGCTAACAGATCATCTGCAGAGGAATGGCTTATTTGAAGAGTTTCAGTCAGGTTTCAGAGCTCATCACAGCACAGAAACAGCTTTAGTGAAGGTTACAAATGATCTTCTTATGGCCTCTGACAGTGGACTCATCTCTGTGCTTGTCCTGCTAGACCTCAGTGCAGCGTTCGATACTGTTGACCATAATATCCTATTAGAGCGATTGGAACATGCTGTAGGTATTACAGGTACTGCACTGCAGTGGTTTGTATCATATCTATCTAATAGACTCCAATTTGTACATGTAAATGGAGAGTCCTCTTCACCCACTACGGTCAATTATGGTGTTCCACAGGGTTCAGTGCTAGGACCAGTTCTGTTTACATTATACATGCTTCCCTTAGGCAGCATCATTAGAAGACACAGCATAAATTTTCACTGCTATGCAGATGACACGCAGCTCTATCTATCCATGAAGCCAGATAACACACACCAATTAGTTAAACTGCAGGAATGTCTTAAAGACATAAAGACCTGGATGGCTGCTAACTTTCTGCTTCTTAATTCAGATAAAACTGAGGTTATTGTACTCGGCCCTGAAAATCTTAGAAATATGGTATCTAACCAGATTCTTACTCTGGATGGCATTACCTTGGCCTCCAGTAATGCTGTGAGGAACCTTGGAGTCATTTTTGACCAGGACATGTCCTTCAAGGCACATATTAAACAAATATGTAAGACTGCTTTCTTCCATTTGTGCAACATCTCTAAAGTTAGAAATATCCTGTCTCAGAGTGACGCTGAAAAACTAGTTCATGCCTTCATTACTTCCAGGCTGGACTACTGTAATTCGTTATTATCAGGATGTCCTAAAAACTCCCTGAAAAGTCTTCAGTTAATCCAAAATGCTGCAGCAAGAGTCCTGACAGGGACTAGAAAGAGAGAGCATATTTCTCCTGTTTTGGCTTCCCTTCATTGGCTTCCTGTTAAATCCAGAATTGAATTCAAAATCCTGCTCCTCACATACAAGGTCTTAAATAATCAGGCCCCATCTTATCTTAATGACCTTGTAGTGCCATATCACCCTATTAGAGCACTTCGCTCTTGCACTGCAGGCCTACTTGTTGTTCCTAGAGTATTTAAAAGTATAATGGGAGGGAGAGCCTTCAGTTTTCAGGCCCCTCTTCTGTGGAACCAGCTTCCAGTTTGGATTCGGGAGACAGACACTATCTCTACTTTCAAGATTAGGCTTAAAACTTTCCTTTTTGCTAAAGCATATAGTTAGGGCTGGACCAGGTGACCCTGAATCCTCCCTTAGTTATGCTGCAATAGACGTAGGCTGCCGGGGGATTCCCATGATGCATTGAGTTTTTCCTTTCCAGTCACCTTTCTCACTCACTATGTGTTAATAGAAAATTGGTATGGCCCGGATCAGGCCCACACAATGTGCTGACACATGGCCCACATGCTGCAAAGAATGACAGCCCTTTAGTGGCCCAGACTTGGTTTGCCAGAGGTGGCCCACACATTGGCCAGCACAAGGCCAGTTTCAGACACACTGGTGGTCCTGTGCTGGCCCATGTGTGGATTACCTCTGGCAAACCTGATCTGGGCTACCAAAGGGCCGTCATTCATTGCGGTATGTGGGCCATCTGTAGGTGGTGTGCAGCCACGGGCCAGTTGTAGACACACTGCTGGCCCTGTGCTGGCCCAGTTTCAGCTCTGGTCCCAAATGTCAGCCAAATGTGTACCTTAATCAAGCAATGCAATAACAACATGTGCCAGGACATGCAAAACAGTGCAAAAGTAACATGCCGAAACTCTGTTCAAACAGTGAATGGACTGATAGCGCTTTTCTACTCTCCCAGATTACTCAAAGTGCTCTATACAACATGCCACATTCACCCACTTTTGCTTAACTGAGTGCTTCCTAACTACATTGATACACATTCACACTCTTGACATGCAGACTTGAGGAGCCAGGGATCGAATCACTAACCTTCCGATCAGTTTGTAACCTGCTCTACAACCTGAGATTTGGCATGCCATCGCCTAAACCAGGGGTGGGCAATCTCAGTCCACGAGGGCTGGTGTCCCTGCAGGTTTTAGATGTGTTCTCGAATCAACACAGCAGATTTAAATGGCTAAATTAGCTCCTCAACATGTCCTGAAGTTCTCCAGAGGCCTGGTAACGAACTAATCATATGATTCAGGTGTGTTGACCCAAGGTGTGATCTAAAACCTGCAGGGACACCGGCCCTTGTGGACTGAGATTGCCCACCCCTGGCCTAAACAGTGGCGTCATTGCCAGAGGTGGCACACATCCGGTTGACATACACTCTGCCAAAACACCAGTCAGTCAGAAGTGCCAGCTTGATGCCAGATCCGGGCCAGACCTGTTTCCTGTAGGCCTGGGCCACATAAACCAAGCCACAATCAAGCCAGATATGGCATGCTATAACATAGACAGCGCCATCTATGCCAGACCTGGCCCACATCTGGATGATATATGTCTTATCATGCCAGAAGTCAGCCAGCAGTGACGACTTGATACCAGATCCTGGCCAGACCTGCTTGCTATGTGGGCACTAACACACACACAGGCACAGTTACTTTACCAACTGACCCCTGACCCCTGAGCTCCTAAGTGTCCCTCAAACCTCATTTAGGGATCGACTCCTCTACTTCACTGTCACTCCCTGAAAGCTCACTGTCCTCACTTTCTGAGGACAGAAAGTTCAGTTCAGTTCAGTTCAGTTCATTTTTATTTCAAACATTTCAAACATGTGTCTTCACAATCATTATAAAATATCATTTCATTATTTGTTTGAAAAGGAGTAGGCAGAAGTATTTACTTATTTGTCCCTACCCCCTCAAGTTTTACCTCTCATTAATTTAATTTTCTTTTAGTCTTAAATTAAACAAACAACATATGAAACAAAAGTCAAAAAAAAAAAAAAAGCAAAACAAAATAAAACGTAAATAAATCAAAAACAAGAAATAAGCAAGCCCCCCCACAGTATAGTTTCTTTCATATGAAAAATACAGAATGAGTATATTTGCAGATACACAAGTTATGGAAAAACAAACAAACCAAAAAAACAAACCAAAAAACCCCCAAAAGAACCACAACACCATTACCAGCAACATTACCGTCCTGGGTTAACCCCGTTTTCTTCATTCTTATAGTTATTTAAAATTAGGTTTTTATATTTTATTTTAAACTGATTTATGTTTTTACTTTCTTTTATTTCTTCTGTTAGACTGTTCCATAATTTAACTCCTGCAATTGAGATAGACATAGTTCTTAAAGTTGTTCTAGCACTTTGTATTTTTAAATTCCATTTCCCTCTTAAGTTATACCCACCTTCTCTTTCTATGAACAATTTACAGATTTCTTTTGGAAGCAATTTATTTCTTACTTTATACATTATTTGCGCTGTTTTAAGCTTCACCAAGTCTTGGAATTTAATAGCTTTCATTTTGACAAAGAGTGCATTTGTATGGTCCCTGTACCCCACATTATTTATTAATCTAATGGCCCTTTTCTGTATTATAGTTATTGTTTGTGTGTTACTTTTGTATGTGTTTCCCCAGACCTCTACACAGTAGCTCATATATGGCAGTAGTAAAGCACAGTATAAAATGTGCAGTGCTTTCTGATCCAACATATGCTTTGCTTTCCCCAGGACGGCAATGCCCCGAGCCATTTTCCCCCGAACATAAGTAATGTGTGGCTTCCAACAGAGCTTGTGGTCAATGATCACACCAAGAAATTTTATTTCATTTACCCTTTCTAAATATACATTGTCAACACATATTTCAATTTTGATGTTTTTCTTTTGGTTTCCAAAAAACATAAATTTGGTTTTATCTAGATTCAATGATAATTTATTTATATCAAACCACTTCTTTAATATTGTTAATTCCTGTGTGATCATCTCCAAAACCTGTGGCAATTCCACACCTGAACACATTATATTTGTGTCATCTGCAAATATTACAAACTTTAAAATCTGCGATACTCTGCAGATATCATTTAAGTACATAATAAACATTTTAGGACCCAGTACTGAACCTTGGGGTACTCCACAAGCTATATCCATCATATTAGATTTATATTCATTTATTTGTACATATTGTTGCCTATTCCCTACATAGCTTTTTAACCATTCCAAAACCACTCCCCTAAACCCGTACCTTTCCAGTTTTTTTAATAGAATTTCATGATTACCAGTATCAAACGCCTTCTTTAGATCTAAGAAAACGCTAAGCGCAAACCTCTTATTATCCATACATTCCGTTATCTTTTCCATTAAATCTATCAATGCCAAAGCTGTTGATCTGTTGCTTCTGAACCCATACTGACTATCTGTCAGTAATTCATATTTTTCCACAAAACTGTCAAATCTTTTTATGAAAAGTTTTTCCAGTATCTTAGAGAACTGGGAGAGTATTGACACTGGTCTATAGTTTGTAAAATGATGCCTTTCACCGGTTTTGTAAATGGGAATAACTTTAGCAACTTTCATTTTTTGTGGAAAAACCCCTTTTTGAAATGACAAGTTAAATATATATTTTAATGGTTTTACAATACCATCAATAACTGTCTTTACTGTTACCATATCAATATCATTCCAATCTGTACTGGTTTTGTTCTTAAGTCCTCTAACTATGTCATAAATTTCTTTCTCTTCCACTGCTCTTAAAAACATTGAGCTTCTATTCCTTTCAATATTTTCACCAGTGTCCCTTTCTATTCCATCAACCTTTATTTCTTCTGCCAGTTTTGGCCCTATGTTTACAAAGAATTTATTAAAGCCATTTACTATCTCTTCCATGTTATTAATACTTCTTGTCCCTTCTATAAAGTACCCAGGGTAATCATTATTCCTTGATTCATTCTTGATTATACTGTTTAATACATTCCATATATCTCTTGTGTTATCTTTATTGTGTTCTAACCTTTTAATGTAATACTCTCTTTTACAGGATCTCATTATATTAGTTAATTTGTTTTTGTAAGTTTTATACTTCCTTTCAGTTTCTATTGTTCTCTTTTTTATGAATTCTCGATATAGGGTATTCTTTTTTTTGCTGGCATTTTGTAGTCCTTTAGTCATCCATGGTCTTTCTGCATAGTTGTGTTTCCTGTTGATTTCAATTACTGGGCAGTTTTTATCAAGTAATGTGTTAAATGTTCTTAAAAATCCTTCATAAGCTTTATTAACTTCTGTTTGTTCATATACACTATTCCAATCTTGCTTTAAAAGCTCATTTCTAAGACAGTTTAATGTCTTCTCTGTTCTTATTCTTTTGTAAATAATTTTATGTCCATCATTCACTTTATATTGGCAATTATAAGATGCAAAGACTGGTAAATGGTCACTTATATCATTGATTAACAGCCCACTTTTTATATTTCCTTCTATTATATTTGTAAATATATTATCTAATAGAGTTGCACAATGAGATGTTATTCTGGTCGGTCTTGTTATCAGTGGAAATAAACCCATGCTGTACATGGAATCAATAAATTCTTCTGTTCTCTTATTATGATTTGGATTCAATAAGTCAATATTAAAGTCCCCACAAATAAAAATTCTTTTCTGATTTATATTTGTATATAAGTCCTCCATATTATCCTTAAATATCTCAATCTTAGATCCTGGTGTTCTATATATACAACTGACAATTAGGTTTTTCCTTTTTTTTCATACTTATTTCCACTGTTAAACATTCCATCACTCCATCAATAACAGTCGTCATTCTTCCCATTCTTTCGTACTTTAGGTTTTTATCAATGTAAAGTGCAACCCCACCTCCTTTCTTGTTGATCCTGTCTACATGAAGGAATTCATATCCGTTTATTTTAAAGTCTTCTTCTTTCCCAGGAGTTATCCAGGTCTCCGATATGGCTATCACCTTGAATGGCTGTTCAAACTGTGTTATGTAGTCTTTGATGGATTGAAAGCTTGCATATAAGCTTCGACTATTAAAGTGAACCATTGTTATACCCTGTTCTACCTTGATTTCCTTTTTAAGTTGCTCATTTGTAAAATAATTGCATTCCTTTGTCTTATTATTAAAGAAATTACAATCAGGATCTATGTTGCTGTCATACACCAATGTCTTATTTTCAATATCTATATGAGTTGTTAGTTGAAAATTGTCAGACATCTGCGTTTGTTGTGCACTTGGACGGTCCCATTGTATTTAGCACTGCTTTGCATTCTGATTTATCAGTTATATTTTTCTAGTTCCATCATTTCTTTGATGACTAGAACCTTAGCCTGCTCTGGTGTTCCATTTAACTTAATGAATATTTTACAGTCTGACGTCCAAGTTGACTGTATTTTCTTCTGTTTTCTTAATATTCTTGCTTGTCTTGCAATGTCTGCATTTTTCTTGATTAGGTGTTCATTTAAATAAACATTTGTACCTTTTAGCTTTCTTCCTTGCTTGAGCAGTTCTTTTTTCTGTTTTCTATTAACAAAACGAATGATAATGGCAGGTATTTGATTTTTGTTTTTCCTCGGAAGAGGATGGCATCCCTCAATATTTTTACTGTCCATTTCGATACCTTTGCTTTTGAAGAAGGCCATTACCTGCTCTTCCAAAGAGCGTAGCTCTTGCTCAGGTGGCTCCCCTCTCTCTGATGCTGCTACCCGTGCATATGTCTGATGCTTGGTTTCCAGTCCTGTCACTATCACATCATTTACTCTTGAATATTGTTCCAGATCTGACACCCGTCCTTCCAGCATGGCAATCTTCTTGTCCTTTTCCTCGCTCTGCCTTCTTAGTTCTTTAATATCATCCATTAAATTAAGTATCAGTTTTTGTTGTTTTGAAATTGTTGTTATTTCTTCTGACATAAAGTTTAGGGATTTCTTTATGTCCTCCAGTTCCTCCTCATTAACGTTGCTCCTCTTAGGCGGCATCTTATCGGCGTTAAGGCCCGCTGGTTGCGAAGCACCCTTGGGGGTTGCCGAAGCCCGGCCTGTCCTGGCAATTAACCTCGCTGGCTGTTGGTGGAGCGAGGCTCGGCCTGCCAGCTAGCCTTGCTGGTTAGTGTTGGTAACCGGCGTGGCCTGGCAGCTAGCCTCGTTAGCTGTTGGTGGAGCCTGGCGTGGTCTGGCAGCTAGCCTCGTTAGCTGGTGGTGGAGCCTGGCGTGGCCTGGCAGCTAGCCTCGTTAGCTGGTGGTGGAGCCTGGCGTGTCCTGGCAGCTAGCCTCGTTAGCTGTTGGTGAAGCCTGGCGTGGTCTGGCAGCTAGCCTCGTTAGCTGGTGGTGGAGCCCTGTGTGGCCTGGCAGATAGCCTTGCTGGCTAGTGTTGGTACCCGGCTTGGCCTGGCGTGGTCTGGCAGCTAGCCTCGTTAGCTGGTCGTGGTGCCCGGCGTGGTCTGGCAGCTAGTCCCGTTAGCTGGCGATGGAGCCCAGCTTGAGCAAAACTTGATTCAGTGACTTGATTTAACAAAGATGACAAAGTGCACATTCCCTTGGTTTCCTTCCATAAAAGGTATTTACATCCATGTCCTGTAATTGTGAGTAGATTGTAAAGTAAAAAACATTGACTATGATCATATAAATGCACACAAACACATCTGTACACACATATGCAAATGCATTATATTGCCTGAAAAAATTGGGCTAACTGCGCAGTGTTGCCTTGAGGCAACGAATGAAAATTAACAGTTTTACTGTATAAATAAATTTTAAAAAGTAGAACAATCAAATATGCATTTTAACATATTCATGCACATACAACCACCTTCAACTCATCATTCCATTGGAAAGAGATGTGTCTGGTAGCATTATTTGAAAAAAAAAAGTGTTTTTTTGTTGTTTTTTTTTGAAGGGCCAGTGTAAGGCATGAAAATGTGGTTTGTTGCCTCAGGGCAACGCTATGCTGTACAGGGTTAATTAATTTGTTTGTTTGTTTTTCTTCCAGACTGAGTGGCTGTAACCTCTCAGAGAGAAGCTGTGATGCTCTGTCCTCAGTTCTCAACTCCCAGTCCTCTAGTCTGAAAGACCTGGACCTGAGTAACAATGACCTACGGGATTCAGGAGTGAAGCTTCTGTCTGCTGCACTGCAGAGTCCACATTGTACACTGGAAACTCTCAGGTCAGGATCCAAACATCCCCACTGCTGATCATTAAATGATATTATTGTACAAACAACCAAGCTTTATAGAATTGGCAGGTGAACTTTTCTTTATCTTTGATTGCTTAGGAGATTCTTAATTACTGTCTGAAGATTTTTTACAGTCACATATTTTGTTTTAATGGTAAAACAGAAGCATTGTTCAGTTCAATGAGCAGGTAGCTGTGAGATTCATAATAATGAGGTATATTTGTATTAAAGATGACTAAACTTGAACAGTAGCTGTGTGGGTTACTTTGTTTACTCATGTGTGCTGATGTTGTGAGTAATTTAAAGCTGAAGTAAACTTGTAATGAGTTTAATAGAGTTTCTGAAGTAAGTGTACTTGGAGATATTTATGTGTTTACTAAAGTCCAGGAGCAGGAGGCTGTGTGTAGCATAGAGGAACCCAGACCTCAGCTTTGTCTCCTGGTTTCTGTTGCTGCTGTTACAGTTTCCCCTCATCGTTCCCTTCAACAGTCTCCTCACTGTAACAAATCAAAGTGTTACTGTATAGATTCACGTCTGAATGTTGCCATGTGCTATTAAAACTAAAAGTGATGTTTCATACACCCACGTGGTTCAGTCACACAGTAACTGATGGTAAATAATGTTTGTGTTGTGCACATCGTACAGGTCAGCTGCTCCACACAGATCTCAGGTTTACATGTTACAGGTGTTACAGGAGTGATACATCTCCTGTTTATAGTTTAGAATGTTTATTTTATAAAATGGCCTTGGCTGCATTTTTAGGTACACAACTGCAACAAACTCTGTTGTTTGCAAAACTCAGTAACTTTTTTGAAGAAGTAACTATATAATTAATAGCCCAACATTGGTCTTTATATACTGTATTTGGCAGACAGAGAGTTACAGACTCTCTCCCAGACCACAGACTCATAATACAAGTCAGAGCTTTATTTAAAAAAAGAAAGAAAGAAAGTTGTGTTTTCAAAATTGGAGCAGTTATTTTTACTTCCAATAGTGTTAACATACTACACAGGTCATGAACAAGATTGTTTTCAATTTTCATTGTAAGTGGGCTAAATCAGTTAATTAAAAGTAGTCTAACATAAATGTAAATGCTGTAATTTGATTATTTTAATAAACCATGTAACTTGCATGGATTCGATGCTGGCGTGACCACAGTGCACACGTCTGCTGTTGCTCACAGTGGTGCAACGGACCGCTCAGGGAGTTTGTGTGTTCAGACACATGAAAAATTAGAGGGAACATTGGCGGTGACTGACAGAGAAAAGGGGACTGATAAGACTTACTGTAAATATAATTATGTATGTATTGAAAAAGGAACAACTAAGATGTTCCAGCTGAAAAAATGAAATCAGTTTCAGTTTTTTTCTCACCAACTTTAATGGAAGTGTGATATTTTCAGCTGGAGTGATGGTCAAGGTGGCCTCCCTCTCCTCTTCTTCTCCTCTTCCTCTTTCATTTGTAAAGTCACTTCTGCTGCTTTCATTCATGTGGAAGTCCTGTAGCTGAGTTTGGGAGAGACTAACAGCCTCGGCAGCAGAGGGGAGAAAGGCTGTAACACCACCACTTTACTCTGTTCTACCTGTCACATCATTTTATCAGAAAACATATGTATGCTCATGTTTTTAGTATGTTTGGCTTGAAAAGCTACAATATAAGAAGATCAAATTGTGGTCGTTATTATTGTGTTGGTTTTGTTGGACTTCAAATATGTCCATTTCTTTCACACTTCACCTTTAAAAGTGAAGCCATGTTGTTCTTTGAAGGAAAAACACGACTTTTTCATGTTTTTATGATAAATGTACGACTTTAATGGGAAATATTCAGAGTTTTTTCTCTTGTTTGTTTGAAGCTGCTTCCTGTTGGCTTCAGCTGTTTGGAGTTTCCATTTTCTAAACTTCTACATTCTGAACCTTCTTCAGCTCTGAACAGATTATGAGACACTGAATGATTTCAAGCTCACACTTTGTCTAATAAACTTACATCTTTTATTCTTTATACAGATTGGACCGCTGTTGTTTGTCAGAGATCAGCTGTGATTATCTGGCAGCAGCGCTGAAGTCCAACCCCTCGTATCCCAGAGTGCTGGACCTGAGTGTAGACTACAACAACCTGCAGGATTCAGGAGTGAAGCAGCTGTGTTTTCTTCTGGAGAATCCACGATGTCGATTTGAAACTCTGAGGTCAGTCACCATGTTTTAGTTGTGCTGAGATGAATATGATGTGAAAATTGGGCTGACACTGTGGATCAGTAAGCCCACAGACCTCTATACAGGAAGTCTTGTTCTACTCTTTGTAGAACTTCTGATCCCTGATCCTCTGAGTCTGACTCAGTAGATAATGCAGAGTTCTGAGCTGATATGGATGAGCGGACTCAGGCAGCCTGACAGAGTTGATGTCCATGTCTTCCCTGCTTGTCCTGATACAAATAAACCTGAGTATCCTTGCAGGTCAGATCTCATCAGTCACACCTGTTAGTGCAGCTCTCCTCTAGATTGTAGTGCTTGTTAAACTAGGATGATTTTAGAAGCCTGGAATGCAGATCCAAGGAAAGATATGACTTGGAAAGGCCAAAGCAACCTATTAGAAGTGTTTGCACTAACATAGAATAATACTCAGTTTCACACCTTTATTGTTTCACAAAGGTTTAAAGGTGAATGTGCACAGAGAGGTTGGTGGTGAGATGGGCACTTCCAGCACTGTAGATGTGTTCCAGCTCAGTGTTCATGGAAATAATCCGGAGAGCAGGATTCCTTGATGAATGTCACATCTTCTTAAAGTTATAATCCACAGGGAAAACAGTGAAACTGTCGATCTGATATCTAGTCAACCAATCAGGTGTTTGATCTCCAGCCCCACCTTATTATCAGTTTCTCTCTTTTACATCTGAATAATCTTTTTTTCACATTTCAGTCAGTTCAGATTTCATTAGCACGTTCACTTTAGCATAATCCATTTTAATCCAAACACCTTTCTCTTTAAACTCTGTTTGTCAGTCACAGTATATCCAGTACAATCCTCTTTTTCACTGAGTCGCACACATTCAGAGATCAAAGTGTCCTGTGTGCGCTCTGTCAGCTGGCCTGAGTTAGGCCTGTCTCTTAAATCATTATTTTATTACTTTTATTCATATTCATCAAAGCCAAACTCAAACATCCTTATATTTACTGATTATGTTCTCATCAATAATTAATAGTCAGTACATTCAGATATGAATCATAATTCAGTCTTTAACATATTATCTCCTTTATGAAGAAACTGTGAAAGTTTGTCCTACATTGGGAAACATTTCAGAGAACATCTAAGAGAATATCTGTGAAGCAGAAACTAAACATAACAATAGAAGAAAAGCCAAATAATGATCCAAATCCTGCTCTGAGACTATCAGACAGTAAAGGCTTCCAAAGACAGGATGTTTGAGGTCTGCAGAAACACAAAAACACAGCAGCTAAAAATAGTTGTTCAAAGAAAACGAGGTGGGAGCTGCTGATTCCTGAGCTTTGATACTGGATTAGCTTCAGTAGTTATTCCCATCACTGCTGTAGGAGCTGCATTTAGTCACAGCTGATTGTCTTCTTTGAACAATCACAATGAGACTGCCGTCTACATGTTATAGTGGTTTACAGTCACCAGGGGGCGCTGTCACAGCCATGCAGTCAGTGGGCTGCTCTGCTTATGCTGTTGTTGGTGAAGCTGAAGTGAAACCGAGCGTTAAAACAATGAAAAGTGTCCACTGCAGCCTCCATCTGAGCTTCTCATGTTCTTCTTCTTTGATCCTCCATGTTTGTGCTGAATGCTGCTGTCGCTCTCTTCCCTGTTCCCGCCCACTTTCTAACCAATCAGCATTGGGGCGTGCACAGCGTCGTCCACACTGAGCTTTGCTGTGAGCGCGTGGACTCGTCTGCAGAACATTTCCAGTACAATAACCAGCTGTGCATGCGCCCCAAGCAGCAGCTTCAAGCTCACCTCAAAGAAGTTTAACAGGAAGGACGACTCTTCCATCACACGTCCAGCTGTGACCATGTCCACAGTGTGTGAGTGAGTGTCACCGAGGCTTAATGCTAACACCCACACATGAAGCTAATACCACCACGAGCAGCTGCTCAGTGGATTTGGAGGAGAAATTTCTCCAGCTTCTCACAGGTAGTATGGAGAATGTGGATCTCCACAAAGACTGTGGAGAGCTCGTACCAGACTCTAAATCCACACTTGTCTGCACAAAACTTCTCACACTTTCCTGTCACAAGTGTCTTCTAAGTGAAGCTACCAGGTTCAGGTCCAGCTCTGTTTATCTGGGGCTGCAGTAGATGATCCATCCTCACAAAGCAACACAGACACCAGACATAAAAACACAGCATCACACAACACAACCAGGAGATCCAAAGAATTTTCTCTGCATTTCTGTGGCTGATGCTGCTGGAACGAAGCTGTTTGAAACCTTGTTGTTCTGCACTTTGGGACCTGAAGATGAAACTGAACCTCTGTGCAGAGGGTTCAACTCTGAGGATTCCTGTTCAGTTTTTTTTTTATTTAACACGGCAAAACTTGACAACTTTATGATAAATGTACAACTTCATTATGAAAAATTAATTTTTTTCTTTCGTTTGTTTGAAGCTGCTTCCTGTTGGCTTCAGCTGTTTGGAGTTTCCATTTTCTAAACTTCTACATTCTGAACCTTCTTCATCTCTGAACAGATGATGAAACACTGAATGATTTCAAGCTCACACTTTGTCTAATAAGCTTACATCTTTCATTTTTTATTCAGATTGAAGGTCTGTGATTTGTCAGAGATCAGCTGTGATTATCTGGCAGCAGCGCTGAAGTCCAACCCCTCGTATCCCAGAGTGCTGGACCTGAGTGTAGACTACAACAACCTGCAGGATTCAGGAGTGAAGCAGCTGTGTTTTCTTCTGGAGAATCCACGATGTCGATTTGAAACTCTGAGGTCAGTCACCATGTTTTAGTTGTGCTGAGATGAATATGATGTGAAAACTGGGCTGACACTGTGGATCAGTAAGCCCACAGACCTCTATACAGGAAGTCTGGTTCTAATCATTGTAGAACTTCTGATCCCTGATCCTCTGAGTCTGACTCAGTAGATAATGCAGAGTTCTGAGCTGATGTGGGTGAGCGGACTCAGACAGCCTGACAGAGTTGATGTCCATGTCTTCCCTGCTTGTCCTGATACAAATAAACCTGAGTATCCTTGCAGGTCAGATCTCATCAGTCACACCTGTTAGTGCAGCTCTCCTCTAGATTTTAGTGCTTGTTAAACTAGGATGATTTTTAAGCCTGGACCGCAGACTCCAAGGAAGTTATGACTTGGAAAGACTAAACCAACCTATTAGAGGTGTTTGAACTAACATAGAATAATACTCAGATTTAAATCTTTATTGTCTCACAAAGGGTTAAAAAGTGAATGTACACAGAGAGGTTGGTGGTGAGATGGGCACTTTCAGCACTGTAGATGTGTTCCAGATCAGTGTTCATGGAAATAATCCGGAGAGCAGGATTCCTTGATAAATGTCACATCTTCTTAAAGTTATAATCCACAGGGAAAACAGTGAAACTGTCGATCTGATATCTACTCAGCCAATCAGGTGTTTGCATGCCCTTCACTGATCTTCAGCCCCACCTTATTATCACCCCCTCTCTCTCTTTTACATCTGAATAATCTTCACTTCACATTTCAGTCAGTTCAGATTTCATTAGCACGTTCACTTTAGCATAATCCATTTTAATCCAAACACCTTTCTCTTTAAACTCTGTCAGTCACAGTATATTCAGTACAATCCTCTTTTTCACTAAGTCACACACATTCACAGATCAGAGAGTCCTCTGTGTGCTCTCATTCACTCACACTCACTCTCATATGGCTGAAGTCTGCTTGTACAGAGGCTAACCTCAAGAAATCACATGATAGGGTGGGGCTAGGTTTCACAATTGCTCTCTGCAACCTTGGCTGATTGTGACCTACACCCATTTTCACACCTTGGCTCGTGTGATTAGGTAGAGGATCAACAGGGGGGTTCATGACCCCCTTGGCGGACTCTCCCACAGGGCTTAAATCTGGGACTCTCTACCATTTGACCCTAGAAATAAAGAAGCTTCTTGGATGAGAGGTGAAACGTCTTCAAGAAACTTAAAGAAGTCCAGATGCCTTTTTTTCTAAGCTCATTAGATGACTGCGAACCTTCACAGACACCTCATCAGTGGGACTCTCAGAGCTACCAGCCCTTTCCTAAAATCACAAAGCTCTTCATTGAAATCAATGATATCAAAGTGTCTGTGAAGGTTCTCAGTCATCCAGGTCATCGTAGTCTGACTACAATGACCTGGATGACTGAGAACCTTCACAGAAATATTGGCGTACATTTTGGGAGGAACACCCTTCAACTGGTACGGGAGTATGAAAGGGAATCAAGGAAACTGGCGGATCATAGGAACCAACTTCGTTTCAACCTAAGATGCAGACAAAGCAGAGTTGTTCCTAAGAGCTTGCGCCTGGGATCCACTGTCAGGGGACACAGAGCAGACTTGATTCTACAGAGAGCACAAAAACACCTTTTAAGTGAAAGGATAAGATAGGTCCATTTCACTATAGATGCCCTCCAGATCAAGATCAGCCAGACTCTGCAGGAACTGGAAACCCTTCTAGACTACGATGACAATGATATCAAAGCTGATTCAGCATCACATTCATCTTTTGTCCTTGCTCTGCATTCCCACCATGGACTTCATTCCTTTCCAAGCCAGCCTCGAGTGTCCTTAATTCAACTTATGCTCTGCTTTACTTTTAGACCTGATTTTAGCTGCTTCATCTCTCTTTCAACAAGTTTCTGTGTCTCAATCTTTTTCTTCTCTCCCTCATAACAAGACAGTTTCTTCTGCCTGACAACATGTAGGAGTGATTTACTAATCCAGGGCTGATTTTTGGGGAAAATAGTTCCTGTTTTCAAACAAATCACCATTTTTCCCAGAAAGAAATGTAAGTAGAAATAAATGATCTAAGTGAGAACATGAGCCTTTAAAAAGGGTCTTCTGAGGCTGCTGCCAGTGGTCAAAGCCTCAAACAAAGCTCTGTAAGTAAATATGTGATCATAGCTTTAGATTTTGAATGTTTATTCTAGTTAACATAGATCAGGTGGGAAAACTCAAATAAAATATCAAAAATATTAAGTGGTCATCGGTACTCAGTTTGTTCAATACTGAATACATTGGAGCACAAATTGTCCACATTTCTGAAATATTTCTGGGTGTAACTGTTACCAATTTAGACCTGACCTGTGGTTGTTATCTAAGTGATAATCATCAATTCTACTAAAACAAATACAAAATAAAGAAACACATTTTGTTGATACCAAAAGCACTCTGAACAATTCAGTGTTGTTTTACTGCTGTTCTCTCTTCACTTCTTCTCCTCTGATTCTCTCCACATGTTGCATCAGTGCTCAGTTTCCTGACAACAACAAGATTAAATATTGCTAAATATAATAATATGTTCTTACACTTCAACATGACTGTGTGGGTTGTTTTATTTTTGTAATTGTTTATCTGTTGTTTTTCAGACTGAGTCGCTGTGACCTGTCAGAGAGAAGCTGTGAAGCTCTGTCCTCAGGTCTCAGCTCTCAGACCTCTAATCTGAGACAGCTGGACCTGAGTAACATTAACCTGAAGGATTCAGGCGTGAAGCTTCTGTCTGAAGGACTGAAGAGTCCACACTGTACACTGGAAACTCTCAGGTGAGATCAAGCATTTTTCTTTCATCAACTGACAGAATTAGCAGATTAATAATAAGGCAGTCCTCTAATAAGAGGAGAAGTGGAGGTGTTTTGAAGGGCAACATACTCTCATGTTAACAAGACAGGAAGTAGTTCCTGGGAACTGCTTCCTTTGTTATTGTCTAAGTAGAAACATGATGGTGAAAACAGTGATGAGTTTGCAGAGGTGAATCCACAGCACACAACACAACAATGCTGTTGCGTGCTGAAAGCAGACTTCTCACAGATTCTGAGACTGCAGGTTTCATCACTGTCCAACCAAAATTCACTGAACCAGCAGTAAATGAACGTCCAAAACTACGCTTCATGTTTAAAAAAACAGATGATCAGGGGGATTTGTGTTTACATCTTTGTTGTGTAATCTGTTCACCTGCTGTTTCAGCTGTTTGGTGGTTGTTGAGATGGTTTTGTGAACTTTTAGCTGAGATTCTGACATTTCTGTAGATACCACACAAGTCTAATTACTTTGTATAGCATGAATGGCCATAACAAGGTTTTTAACAGTAAGAAAAGTTGTAAAACGTAAGAAAATATAGTTAAAAGTCCAAAACCTTCTACATCTGGTCGCTTGTGGTAAGGAGCAGGTCAAACAAGTAAAGAATTATGTTATAATTATAAATGGCTTCAACAGCACATTCAGGTCTGTGAGACTCATTCAGACACTGAGCCGTGGCTCTGTGCTACATGCACATATTTCTGCATCTCTGCCATTCAGACACACTTTGTATATAGTTTATTTTATGTAGTATTCAATACTGAACTGTACATTTAGTCTTTTGAAAGGCAGCAATTTGTATTCAGTGTTTTCATAAAAGCCCTATTTTTATCCATTTACTGCTATTAGGAAGAACACGTGAGGTTTAAGACCTGGACGAGTTTGAAACCTTTTGTCCTCCACAATGAAAATGGGTGGAAATAAAAATGGGCATCACTTTAGCCAGCTCCTAGTTTTATCAGTTCTACTCTCAGCATCTCCTGTATATCTCCTATATAAATGTTGCACTCAGCTTTGTGGTCTCCAATATCACTGAAATGCAGCCAGATGCTGCTCATTTTGCCTTTTCACTGTTTCCTGACACGCTTGCATTTAAATACAGCTCCCTGTTTCTCTGTGTACCTGGTCTATACCACTACCCTTGCTGTCTATGGGACATTTCCGTCTTCTTTCACATAATGGTATGATCCCAGTCTGTCTCCTAAAGTGTTTGACCACATGGTTTGCTCATCAGAATAAAATCTCAGCCGTGCTCACATTGATTATCAGGAAGCCTGAAAATTCATCAATATTTGACATATGAAATTATTTCAAGGGCTGGATTTGGCCCACGGGCCATATGTTAAGACACTGCTCCTGGATTGTTATCTTCATCATCATCTCCATCAGCCCTCACAATACTCCACCTTCATCAGCTTCATGTTCAGGAGCCTGGATGGACAGTAATTCTTTCCATGGGTTATGGTGGGACATTGAGAGCTGAAGTCAAACAGCAGTGAGAAATGAAAGACTGATTCATTTCTATTTAGTCTTGTGATGTGCAGCTTTGTTCAGAGCATTAAGGCCCAGCAAAGATTACTGAGGTCACAGAGTGACTGATGAAACCTGTGTGCTTATAGAAACTGAAACCAGATGAACCAGAATAGAAAGACATTAAAATGAAGTGTCAGCTACACAAAGGCAAAGCTGTTCAGTTGTTGGTGTGAGTTATTTAAATGGAAGATGGAGTCAGACTTTAAGCTGCTGGACTCAGTCACTATATCCTGTTCTCCTCATAGAACCTGGATACACAGACTCACCTGTGACACAGTGACACACAGTGTGGGCTACACACACATTAGAAAGTGGATCAGTCACACTTGTACAATCATTTGTAGTGCTGGGCAACCATGAACACTTTGAATCACCATTAATGGCTTTGTTACAGCAACATTCAATCATGAGTTCAAAAGTAGTGTATTGTGTACTTATTTTAATAGTACTGCAGTATGAGAAGTGCAACACTCAGTGTGCAGAAACAAATCAGGTGCTTTCTAACAGCAGTATTCCCTTTAACACAGTAGCAGTTCAAATATTTCTGTCAGTCTGAGCTGAAACATAAATCTAATCAAATCAAATATCAAATCAAAGTTCTTTGCCTCTGCCAGGACGTCAACATTTGATCTAGTTTTTTACAAAGTTCCCCTCAGAGTCCAGAGCCACCATCATAACATTATAACAGGCACCTTTGATCAACAGCAAGTGAACATTTATAAATGTGTGTTTTCAGAACAGGAACCAGCAGAACTATTCTTCTGTTATCAGGCAGCAGCACAAACGCTCATCAGCTCATTTACTGTGCAGGACTTTGAGTGTGTGAAGTGTGTCTTTGTGCTGGACTTCCTTTGGAGAATCTCAGTCAGAAACAAGACAAAGAAAAACTCTTTCAATAATCCAGGTTGAGTTGACAACATGAACTGCATTTATCTTCCTCTGACTTGACATGTTCTTCCTCCTCTGCACCGAGCCAGCTGCTAAGACACACAAGCTCACTGACATTTTCTGATGATGAAGAAACTCTCTTCTTCTGTACAATATGAGCAGCAACAGAGAACAAGCTTTCACAGGTACAGATGTTGCAGCTGTGGCCAAGTACATGTGCTGCATGTTTGGAGCAGCACTCTAATGGACAGGCCTCTGTACTGATGGTGGGCTCTGCTCTGTATCCACCACACTGTTCTCAGCTGAGTCTTCCTCCTGTTCACACTCTGATGAAGCACCAATAGGGCCAACTTTTTCTCTGGTGGCTCGGATGTAGTGATGGGTAGATGAGGCCTCGTGAAGCGTTTCAGCACATTCCCCAAACTGTATCGGCACTGTGTCGACACAGTTTTGCTGTTTTGCTCCATACTGACACCTGCTGGACCTTAAATATCATTGCAGGCAACTTACTTGAGACTCGCAACATTTCACAACAATTCAATGACCTAGTCAGACTTATACACTGTACGGTATTGTACTTTCTATGGAATCATTTTATATCTTTTATATTGCAAGTATTGTAGACATCACCAGTGTGTGAATGGGTGGATGACTGGATGTGAAAAGCGCTTTGGGGTCCTTAGGGACTAGTAAAGTGCTATACAAATACAGACCATTTACATCTTTAAAATATAGTGTGAATGACATTAAGTGAAAATTAAAATGAAAGTATTGTGAATGTAATATTACCCATTCGACTCAGAGTTTATTATAAATTTCTATTCAGAAAAATAAGTTTATTCAATCTTTTTGCATTCAGTCTATTGCTTTTTGTTTGTTTGTTTTTTACACCTTTTCCCCAGCTTTGGAAAACTCACAGGCACAGATGAAGCTGGGGTACACAAAAGCTGTAAAGTCAGGTGGAAAAGGTTCAGATAAGATGTCTTCCTATTCCCCCAGTACGTTAAAGGATCCTCTGATCTTGGAATGTTTCTCTCTGACACTCTCCACAATACTAAGGGGTTGGCAGTCCTTTATAATAAAATTCAGGACTGCCTGGTCCAGAACAATCTTCCTAGATGCTTGATTTGAAAAATAAAACACATACTAATAAAAAAAATGATAAAGCTGTTCAGTGTCAGTATAGGCTGACCTGTGTTCATTCTCAGTGTGTTTGTCTCCTCATTTTCATGTTTGCCTCTGTAACACTGAGGAGGCGCTTTTGTTTGTAAGAAAGCTCCGCAGAACAGATGCAACATTTAACCTGCATAAAATGAAATAAATAATTTACACTTCAAGTGACATTGCTGTTTTTCCTATTCTGATAGATTACACTGAAACAAACAGTTACCTTATTTGCAGTTAAAAGATCAAAATGATCCCACACAGCAGAAACGTTTCTTTTACTTTTTGGCTCCATTTTGTTATGGAGAGATGTGTATTCTTTTTTTTCTTTGCCAGAGTAATTTTGTGGGGGGTTTTTTGGTGGCGACTCATTCCGCTGGCAGATACGGATGCGGTACCTTTTAAACACAGTTTGGCGCGTTGACAATGAGCGATACAGCAGCTGTATCGATCACGTGACTTTTTCTTAAAGTGACGCACGCACCGATACACGCATCGCTAGGTGAGCTTGATACATGCGTCGGTGCGTCAGTTTTGCAGGACCCATCACTACTCGGATGTTGTTGCTTCCACAGGTTTCCCTCCAACAACCCTCTGTTCCTTCAGTAAGTTCAGTAAGATCTGGGTAAACACCTGAGCTCCTTGAATCTGGCTCCAGTGCAGCAGCAGTTTTCACATATACAATGTTGGCATTTTGCTTACGTGTCTCCAGGTCTGTTCTGAATGTAGACTTGAATTTGACCACGTAGGCGGGGTCATCATCTGAGCTCTCCATCACCTGAGAGAGATGACAAAACACAGAATCACAGAGCATGAAAACCAACTTTTCTCCTCCCAGAAGTTCAGTCACAGACCTGCAACAGAAACAAGAATCAAAGATTCAAATGACGCAGAGCATTCATGTACTTATATACACAAACATGTCCTCTACATATTCATGCTGTATTTACACACATACAGAGGCTGTTTGTCTCTCACACACAGACAGGACACTGAGAAATACATCATGTTAAATATACCTGCAGGGTTCCAGCTGTGCACGTTGTCCCTGTTAGCTGTGATTGCCATGGCAACCTTGGTGTTGTGTGCGATGCAGGGACGCGTTCAAAGGCAGACGTCTGGCAGCAGCATCATATTTGATGCACTGTCTGTACTGAGTGTGCTGACTTTATTTCAAATGTCCCACTGCTGTGCAACATGAATCACGTTCTGCACGTTTCTGTAACTCCCAGGTAACCATGGTTACCCAGCTATGTCCAGTAGTCTCCAGAGGGACCAACAGCAGGTTCATGTTGTAACACCGTGGCTTTCGTGGTCTCTCCTTTTTCTACAGCTCATGTATTCTTCTTGTGATGGTGCGTCTTGAGGCTCATACATGCCGTCATTTGTTGATCCTAAGAACGTTCCTCAGACCGACTTCTTCAACAACACTAATCGGCCTGCAGTTTGTAGCTACTCACTTCACTGTGGCGTTTGTTAGCTTGTCTTTCTTTGGTTTATCTAGACTCCTCCCACAAGCTGAATCTACGTAGTCTGCCCAAGCCTCCCACCTCTGTTTGTTTGGGTGGTTTGTTTGCTGCCATCAACAGCGTGAAATTAATTTAAGTGATACTTCCGACTTGAAGTACTCCAATGATAAAAAACTCAACTTTGCTTCCAAATAACTTTAGTTGTATCAACACTGCCCTCTGGAACAGTTTAAAATGTCCGTGTCAAAGATCTGTACCTGTCTCCATGTTTCTGTCCCAGGTCATGTGAGCGCTGCAGTAGTATTAGGCCCACCCTCAATACTCTCATTGGCTGAGACGCATAATGAATGACGCGCATTTCAAGCCAGCAATGGTCAACATCCCTCCTGTGACCCATGGCTTTTATATTCAGAGCCAGTGAGCACTTTCACAATAATCATGATTTTAAAAACTATGATTAAAATTATTGCTGACATTAATCAATTAATGAGTTAACGAGATAATAACAGGTTAAGTTGCCCTAATAATTAGACTTTGATGACAAACTGATGTGATCTCCATGTTTCCTTTGTTGGACTGTGGGCGAGTGTCAGAACTGAATGTACTGAGTAACATGTAGAGTTTAAATATGTGTCAGTTCCAGTTTTAGAGCTCTAAAGTGCAGTTATCATGTTAGGAACATGTTAGGAATAGACAGAAACACTGAGGTCAAATCTTTATTTTACCACTCGCTGCATTCTTGATGTTCATGAATTCAGCAGGTTCATGATTGTCTGCAGCTTTAATCTCATATTTCCATCTAAAGTGTTGAATTTGACTGTTTGATGTTCTTTATGATCTCTAGCACCAGTTCATCTGTAGGCTGTGCTCAGTCCATCCATTTAGTGAAATGATGTTTAAAGGTCTCCTTGTTCTGTGAGCGTGCACAGATCCTGAAGCAGAAAGCCTGGGTTAACAGAGAAATGATCATCACTGTGATGATGCTCATCATCTCTGACTGGGATTTGAGGTTTTGTCAAAACAGCAAACACAAAGAAAGTCTGGCTATGTCTTTCAACAAGTTTCTGTGTCTCAATCTTTTTCTTCTCTCCCTCATAACAAAACAGTTTCTTCTGCCTGACAACATGTAGGAGTGATTTACTAATCCAGGGCTGATTTTTGGGGAAAATAGTTCCTGTTTTCAAACAAATCACCATTTTTCCCAGAAAGAAATGTAAGTAGAAATAAATGATCTAAGTGAGAACATGAGCCTTTAAAAAGGGTCTTCTGAGGCTGCTGCCAGTGGTCAAAGCCTCAAACAAAGCTCTGTAAGTAAATATGTGATCATAGCTTTAGATTTTGAATGTTTATTCTAGTTAACATAGATCAGGTGGGAAAACTCAAATAAAATATCAAAAATATTAAGTGGTCATCGGTACTCAGTTTGTTCAATACTGAATACATTGGAGCACAAATTGTCCACATTTCTGAAATATTTCTGGGTGTAACTGTTACCAATTTAGACCTGACCTGTGGTTGTTATCTAAGTGATAATCATCAATTCTACTAAAACAAATACAAAATAAAGAAACACATTTTGTTGATACCAAAAGCACTCTGAACAATTCAGTGTTGTTTTACTGCTGTTCTCTCTTCACTTCTTCTCCTCTGATTCTCTCCACATGTTGCATCAGTGCTCAGTTTCCTGACAACAACAAGATTAAATATTGCTAAATATAATAATATGTTCTTACACTTCAACATGACTGTGTGGGTTGTTTTATTTTTGTAATTGTTTATCTGTTGTTTTTCAGACTGAGTCGCTGTGACCTGTCAGAGAGAAGCTGTGAAGCTCTGTCCTCAGGTCTCAGCTCTCAGACCTCTAATCTGAGACAGCTGGACCTGAGTAACATTAACCTGAAGGATTCAGGCGTGAAGCTTCTGTCTGAAGGACTGAAGAGTCCACACTGTACACTGGAAACTCTCAGGTGAGATCAAGCATTTTTCTTTCATCAACTGACAGAATTAGCAGATTAATAATAAGGCAGTCCTCTAATAAGAGGAGAAGTGGAGGTGTTTTGAAGGGCAACATACTCTCATGTTAACAAGACAGGAAGTAGTTCCTGGGAACTGCTTCCTTTGTTATTGTCTAAGTAGAAACATGATGGTGAAAACAGTGATGAGTTTGCAGAGGTGAATCCACAGCACACAACACAACAATGCTGTTGCGTGCTGAAAGCAGACTTCTCACAGATTCTGAGACTGCAGGTTTCATCACTGTCCAACCAAAATTCACTGAACCAGCAGTAAATGAACGTCCAAAACTACGCTTCATGTTTAAAAAAACAGATGATCAGGGGGATTTGTGTTTACATCTTTGTTGTGTAATCTGTTCACCTGCTGTTTCAGCTGTTTGGTGGTTGTTGAGATGGTTTTGTGACCTTTCAGCTGAGATTCTGACATTTCTGTAGATACCACACAAGTCTAATTACTTTGTATAGCATGAATGGCCATAACAAGGTTTTTAACAGTAAGAAAAGTTGTAAAACGTAAGAAAATATAGTTAAAAGTCCAAAACCTTCTACATCTGGTCGCTTGTGGTAAGGAGCAGGTCAAACAAGTAAAGAATTATGTTATAATTATAAATGGCTTCAACAGCACATTCAGGTCTGTGAGACTCATTCAGACACTGAGCCGTGGCTCTGTGCTACATGCACATATTTCTGCATCTCTGCCATTCAGACACACTTTATATATAGTTTATTTTATGTAGTATTCAATACTGAACTGTACATTTAGTCTTTTGAAAGGCATCAATTTGTATTCAGTGTTTTCATAAAAGCCTTATTTTTATCCATTTACTGCTATTAGGAAGAACACGTGAGGTTTAAGACCTGGACGAGTTTGAAACCTTTTGTCCTCCACAATGAAAATGGGTGGAAATAAAAATGGGCATCACTTTAGCCAGCTCCTAGTTTTATCAGTTCTACTCTCAGCATCTCCTGTATATCTCCTATATAAATGTTGCACTCAGCTTTGTGGTCTCCAATATCACTGAAATGCAGCCAGATGCTGCTCATTTTGCCTTTTCACTGTTTCCTGACACGCTTGCATTTAAATACAGCTCCCTGTTTCTCTGTGTACCTGGTCTATACCACTACCCTTGCTGTCTATGGGACATTTCCGTCTTCTTTCACATAATTGTATGATCCCAGTCTGTCTCCTAAAGTGTTTGACCACATGGTTTGCTCATCAGAATAAAATCTCAGCCGTGCTCACATTGATTATCAGGAAGCCTGAAAATTCATCAATATTTGACATATGAAATTATTTCAAGGGCTGGATTTGGCCCACGGCCCATATGTTAAGACACTGCTCCTGGATTGTTATCTTCATCATCATCTCCATCAGCCCTCACAATACTCCACCTTCATCAGCTTCATGTTCAGGAGCCTGGATGGACAGTAATTCTTTCCATGGGTTATGGTGGGACATTGAGAGCTGAAGTCAAACAGCAGTGAGAAATGAAAGACTGATTCATTTCTATTTAGTCTTGTGATGTGCAGCTTTGTTCAGAGCATTAAGGCCCAGCAAAGATTACTGAGGTCACAGAGTCACTGATGAAACCTGTGTGCTTATAGAAACTGAAACCAGATGAACCAGAATAGAAGGACATTAAAATGAAGTGTCAGCTACACAAAGGCAAAGCTATTCAGTTGTTGGTGAGTTATTTAAATGGAAGATGGAGTCAGACTTTAAGCTGCTGGACTCAGTCACTATATCCTGTTCTCCTCATAGAACCTGGATACACAGACTCACCTGTGACACAGTGACACACAGTGTGGGCTACACACACATTAGAAAGTGGATCAGTCACACTTGTACAATCATTTGTAGTGCTGGGCAACCATGAACACTTTGAATCACCATTAATGGCTTTGTTACAGCAACATTCAATCATGAGTTCAAAAGTAGTGTATTGTGTACTTATTTTAATAGTACTGCAGTATGAGAAGTGCAACACTCAGTGTGCAGAAACAAATCAGGTGCTTTCTAACAGCAGTATTCCCTTTAACACAGTAGCAGTTCAAATATTTCTGTCAGTCTGAGCTGAAACATAAATCTAATCAAATCAAATATCAAATCAAAGTTCTTTGCCTCTGCCAGGACGTCAACATTTGATCTAGTTTTTTACAAAGTTCCCCTCAGAGTCCAGAGCCACCATCATAACATTATAACAGGCACCTTTGATCAACAGCAAGTGAACGTTTATAAATGTGTGTTTTCAGAACAGGAACCAGCAGAACTATTTTTCTGTTATCAGGCAGCAGCACAAACACTCATCAGCTCATTTACTGTGCAGGACTTTGAGTGTGTGAAGTGTGTGTTTGTGCTGGACTTCCTTTGGAGAATCTCAGTCAGAAACAAGACAAAGAAAAACTCTTTCAATAATCCAGGTTGAGTTGACAACATGAACTGCATTTATCTTCCTCTGACTTGACATGTTCTTCCTCCTCTGCACCGAGCCAGCTGCTAAGACACACAAGCTCACTGACATTTTCTGATGATAAAGAAACTCTCTTCTTCTGTACAATATGAGCAGCAACAGAGAACAAGCTCTCACAGGTACAGATGTTGCAGCTGTGGCCAAGTACATGTGCTGCATGTTTGGAGCAGCACTCTAATGGACAGGCCTCTGTACTGATGGTGGGCTCTGCTCTGTATCCACCACACTGTTCTCAGCTGAGTCTTCCTCCTGTTCACACTCTGATGAAGCACCAATAGGGCCAACTTTTTCTCTGGTGGCTCGGATGTAGTGATGGGTAGATGAGGCCTCATGAAGCGTTTCAGCACATTCCCCAAACTGTATCGGCACTGTGTCGACACAGTTTTGCTGTTTTGCTCCATACTGACACCTGCTGGACCTTAAATATCATTGCAGGCAACTTACTTGAGACTCGCAACATTTCACAACAATTCAATGACCTAGTCAGACTTATACACTGTACGGTATTGTACTTTCTATGGAATCATTTTATATCTTTTATATTGCAAGTATTGTAGACATCACCAGTGTGTGAATGGGTGGATGACTGGATGTGAAAAGCGCTTTGGGGTCCTTAGGGACTAGTAAAGTGCTATACAAATACAGACCATTTACATCTTTAAAATATAGTGTGAATGACATTAAGTGAAAATTAAAATGAAAGTATTGTGAATGTAATATTACCCATTCGACTCAGAGTTTATTATAAATTTCTATTCAGAAAAATAAGTTTATTCAATCTTTTTGCATTCAGTCTATTGCTTTTTGTTTGTTTGTTTTTTACACCTTTTCCCCAGCTTTGGAAAACTCACAGGCACAGATGAAGCTGGGGTACACAAAAGCTGTAAAGTCAGGTGGAAAAGGTTCTGATAAGATGTCTTCCTATTCCCCCAGTACGTTAAAGGATCCTCTGATCTTGGAATGTTTCTCTCTGACACTCTCCACAATACTAAGGGGTTGGCAGTCCTTTATAATAAAATTCAGGACTGCCTGGTCCAGAACAATCTTCCTAGATGCTTGATTTGAAAAATAAAACGCATACTAATAAAAAAAATGATAAAGCTGTTCAGTGTCAGTATAGGCTGACCTGTGTTCATTCTCAGTGTGTTTGTCTCCTCATTTTCATGTTTGCCTCTGTAACACTGAGGAGGCGCTTTTGTTTGTAAGAAAGCTCCGCAGAACAGATGCAACATTTAACCTGCATAAAATGAAATAAATAATTTACACTTCAAGTGACATTGCTGTTTTTCCTATTCTGATAGATTACACTGAAACAAACAGTTACCTTATTTGCAGTTAAAAGATCAAAATGATCCCACACAGCAGAAACGTTTCTTTTACTTTTTGGCTCCATTTTGTTATGGAGAGATGTGTATTCTTTTTTTTCTTTGCCAGAGTAATTTTGTGGGGGTTTTTTTGGTGGCGACTCATTCCGCTGGCAGATACGGATGCGGTACCTTTTAAACACAGTTTGGCGCGTTGACAATGAGCGATACAGCAGCTGTATCGATCACGTGACTTTTTCTTAAAGTGACGCACGCACCGATACACGCATCGCTAGGTGAGCTTGATACATGCGTCGGTGCGTCAGTTTTGCAGGACCCATCACTACTCGGATGTTGTTGCTTCCACAGGTTTCCCTCCAACAACCCTCTGTTCCTTCAGTAAGTTCAGTAAGATCTGGGTAAACACCTGAGCTCCTTGAATCTGGCTCCAGTGCAGCAGCAGTTTTCACATATACAATGTTGGCATTTTGCTTGCGTGTCTCCAGGTCTGTTCTGAATGTAGACTTGAATTTGACCACGTAGGCGGGGTCATCATCTGAGCTCTCCATCACCTGAGAGAGATGACAAAACACAGAATCACAGAGCATGAAAACCAACTTTTCTCCTCCCAGAAGTTCAGTCACAGACCTGCAACAGAAACAAGAATCAAAGATTCAAATGACGCAGAGCATTCATGTACTTATATACACAAACATGTCCTCTACATATTCATGCTGTATTTACACACACATACAGAGGCTGTTTGTCTCTCACACACAGACAGGACACTGAGAAATACATCATGTTAAATATACCTGCAGGGTTCCAGCTGTGCACGTTGTCCCTGTTAGCTGTGATTGCCATGGCAACCTTGGTGTTGTGTGCGATGCAGGGACGCGTTCAAAGGCAGACGTCTGGCAGCAGCATCATATTTGATGCACTGTCTGTACTGAGTGTGCTGACTTTATTTCAAATGTCCCACTGCTGTGCAACATGAATCACGTTCTGCACGTTTCTGTAACTCCCAGGTAACCATGGTTACCCAGCTATGTCCAGTAGTCTCCAGAGGGACTGTTACGTCCCTCTGCATCCCCTAATCTCCTCAATGTTTTCAGCTGGTGCTAATTGGCCACACCTAGTCAGGTGTGGATAAAAAGCATACCTGAGGCAAGCTCCCAGGGAGCTCACTTGTCTTTGCCTGGGTGGTACCAGCCATTTCAGCCAACCTCCTATCCATTATAAGATAAAACCTCTTCCTACCTACACTCTGCTATTCGTCTCCTTTTTTTATGTTGCGGCCTCGAGCCGGGTCGTAACATAAGTGGGGGCTCGTCCGGGATTGTTTGGACATTTTAGTGGAGACTGAATATCAGTTTTTTGTATTGCTTTTAAGTGGGTGAGTGATGGTGTTCACTGTAATTGGGCAGACTCCCTTTAGTAAGTGTGTTTCAGCTGGGTGGCTGTGCTGCCCTTCCATCGAAGCACTTGTTTGTTTTGCTTTGTTGTTTTAGTTTTTTGTGTTTGGTGGTTATCCTGGGTGGGGGTACGCTTCAGGGTTTGGTGGGAGACTGTACCCCTGGTCTGCTGCCTACCCTTGAGTTTGCGTTTAAAGGTGCCTCGAGCCCGGTACACCACTGAAGACTAGACAGGTAAAGTTTTATTGGTTTTTTTTAGCGTTTTAGGCTGGGAGTTGCTCAAAGTGAATTAGTGGCACCAAACTTGGCAGGAGGTTAAGACATGGTCTTGTAGCTGAGGCGGGTAGGTTGTTTTTAAGTTGGCATAATGTGTACTGTGTGTGCATCTAATATGTCAGTGTTGATGGATGCTGAAGAGATCCTTGTGAGGTGAGTGTTTTATGTTGTGACCTTTAGTGTTGTGGGGAATATGGCTATTTTGTTGGATCACTTGTGAGTGTTGTTGGCCAAGTGATGGCAATAACACTGAGGGGTGCTGAGCCGCCCTTGACGTGATCATTGTGTGGCCATAGCTCTCCATTTGTGGTTGGTTACTAGTGTGCTTGCTTTACTGAACTTTTTGGAATAAAGTAACTTGTTGTGGTATAGGGCCACTTGTATGTGACTGTTTGTGTGGTGGAGACAACAGATCACTTAGTTGGGATTATTTGCTGCTACTTTTGGTTTTGTGTTGTAGCAGGTCAGGTAATCATTTTGGGTTTGTGACTGTTGTACTCCTTTGTGTTGGTCACATGTTACTTTGTGTGTGTGTTCAGTGTGGCAACTTCAGATCCTCATGACGGGGCATCCATGCTTAAAGATGCTAACTAATGAAATGTCAGTATTTAGTTGTGTTAGGAGACCTGGTATTAAAGTACTCAAGTGTATGCTTTTTGAGGGCTTATTTTTGAGGGATCAAGGCTTCAGAGGGGCTTTTAATTTGTTTAGGGGTCCTAGAGGAACCCTTTTGAGGGAGGAGGTGTTACGTCCCTCTGCATCCCCTAATCTCCTCAATGTTTTCAGCTGGTGCTAATTGGCCACACCTAGTCAGGTGTGGATAAAAAGCATACCTGAGGCAAGCTCCCAGGGAGCTCACTTGTCTTTGCCTGGGTGGTACCAGCCATTTCAGCCAACCTCCTATCCATTATAAGATAAAACCTCTTCCTACCTACACTCTGCTATTCGTCTCCTTTTTTTATGTTGCGGCCTCGAGCCGGGTCGTAACAGGGACCAACAGCAGGTTCATGTTGTAACACCGTGGCTTTCGTGGTCTCTCCTTTTTCTACAGCTCATGTATTCTTCTTGTGATGGTGCGTCTTGAGGCTCATACATGCCGTCATTTGTTGATCCTAAGAACGTTCCTCAGACCGACTTCTTCAACAACACTAATCGGCCTGCAGTTTGTAGCTACTCACTTCACTGTGGCGTTTGTTAGCTTGTCTTTCTTTGGTTTATCTAGACTCCTCCCACAAGCTGAATCTACGTAGTCTGCCCAAGCCTCCCACCTCTGTTTGTTTGGGTGGTTTGTTTGCTGCCATCAACAGCGTGAAATTAATTTAAGTGATACTTCCGACTTGAAGTACTCCAATGATAAAAAACTCAACTTTGCTTCCAAATAACTTTAGTTGTATCAACACTGCCCTCTGGAACAGTTTAAAATGTCCGTGTCAAAGATCTGTACCTGTCTCCATGTTTCTGTCCCAGGTCATGTGAGCGCTGCAGTAGTATTAGGCCCACCCTCAATACTCTCATTGGCTGAGACGCATAATGACGCGCATTTCAAGCCAGCAATGGTCAACATCCCTCCTGTGACCCATGGCTTTTATATTCAGAGCCAGTGAGCACTTTCACAATAATCATGATTTTAAAAACTATGATTAAAATTATTGCTGACATTAATCAATTAATGAGTTAACGAGATAATAACAGGTTAAGTTGCCCTAATAATTAGACTTTGATGACAAACTGATGTGATCTCCATGTTTCCTTTGTTGGACTGTGGGCGAGTGTCAGAACTGAATGTACTGAGTAACATGTAGAGTTTAAATATGTGTCAGTTCCAGTTTTAGAGCTCTAAAGTGCAGTTATCATGTTAGGAACATGTTAGGAATAGACAGAAACACTGAGGTCAAATCTTTATTTTACCACTCGCTGCATTCTTGATGTTCATGAATTCAGCAGGTTCATGATTGTCTGCAGCTTTAATCTCATATTTCCATCTAAAGTGTTGTATTTGACTGTTTGATGTTCTTTATGATCTCTAGCACCAGTTCATCTGTAGGCTGTGCTCAGTCCATCCATTTAGTGAAATGATGTTTAAAGGTCTCCTTGTTCTGTGAGCGTGCACAGATCCTGAAGCAGAAAGCCTGGGTTAACAGAGAAATGATCATCACTGTGATGATGCTCATCATCTCTGACTGGGATTTGAGGTTTTGTCAAAACAGCAAACACAAAGAAAGTCTGGCTATGTTGGACTTGGTGTGGAAGCAGCTCCCAGTTTGAGTTCAGGAGACAGACACCCTCTCTACTTTGAAGATCAGCTTCAAACTTTCCTTTTTGATAAAGCTTATAGTTCGAGCTGGATCAGGTGACCCTGAACCATCCCTTAGTTATGCTGCTATAGGCTCAGGCTGTTGGTGGACTTCCCATGACGCTCTGCTTTCTTCTCCACTCCCCTCTTTTCACTCCTGATGCTTTTATTTGTCACTACTGCATGTCCTTAACCTTTGTCTTCTCTCTCCTTAGTTTGTGTTTTGTTCTTGTCTCTCTGAGCTCATCTCGTCTTTCCCCTCACCCTGCAACCAGTCATGGTAGATGCTCCTCCTGGAGCCTGTTTTCACTGGGAGGATCTTTGTGTCAAAGGGAGTTCTTCCTTCCCACCATCACCAAGTGCTGCTCACCGTGGATTGATGTTTGGGGCTTTCTCTCTAATATTGGAGGCTGTTACCTTACACTGTTAAACAGCTTCAGATGAGTGTTGTTGTCTGTTGGGTATTGTCACTTATAAATAAAGTTACATTGAATGGATGTAAATGGAAAAATGTTATTGTGACAAAGGGAAAACGATTGTTGACAGATAGATTGTTGTTTTGTGTGTCTGCAGTCTGTCAGGCTGTCTGATCACAGAGGAAGGCTGTACTTCTCTGGCCTCAGCTCTGAGCTCCAACCCCTCCCATCTGAGAGAGCTGGACCTGAGTTACAATCATCCAGGAGACTCAGGAATGAAGCTGCTGTCGGGTGGACTGAAGGATCAAGGCTGGAGACTGGACACTCTCAGGTATGAAGAATGTGTGATAGAGGAGGAAGAGCTGGAAACATTTCCTGCGTCTTTCACTCACTTCATGTTTGTATCCTGCAGATGGGACATGAACAATCACACATGCAGTAATATTTTCAGGGACAGACACACTAGTCTAGCTGGATAGTACATGGATATTTATGTAGGGTGTCTCCAAGGAGTCTGTTTGCAGGAACATCTAGGTCACAGGTATATCTGAGATAGATGCCAGTGTATCTAATAAAGTGTCAGCTAACATTTGGAAATGGAACGTCTTGATGCATTCTCAATCATCCAGGAAAGTAAATCTCCAAAAGTTGAATCTGTTCATCTGGACGTAGCGTTTTGTGGGAGAAACGTTTCGTCACTCATTCAAGTGACTTCTTCAGTCTCAGCTGACTGCATAAGTACTGAAACCAGCCCACTGAAGGAACAATGGACTGGGAGGTCAGTTCCTTAATCATAATTATACAAATTCTCATGACCATTTATCAACAATCACTGACCAAAACCCACTGATCAAAGACCACTGATCACTGGCCATGAGAACCATTCACAGAGAGTTGGGGAATTGCTGCATTCACAGCATTGTAAGATGGTGACAGATGTACCCTTAGGCCTCCTCCTCGATTCAGAGATGGTCTTTCCCTTTCCACGTAAATGGCCTCATTGACTCCGAGCTCAAACAAGGGCCCTCTAACAGGGCCCATAAACAGCATTAGCTTAGCAGCATTAGCATATCATTTTCCATCATGGTCACATAAATCCTTAGCAGAGCTAGGTGGCCTACTTAGCAATAGCTGCTCAAGTTGTAGAAAGCAAGGGAAAACAGTATTAGCATTAGCTGCTAATGGCAGCTTACTTAGCATAAACTTTTCACATCTTTATAATGCAAGGGAAAGGAGTCACTCATGGCAGCCTTTTTAGCATTAATGTCTCACATCATTATAACACTAGAGAGAAGGGTATTAGCATTAGCTACTAATGCATATTTACCTCAAATTAGCTTTAGTTGCTAATGGTAGCCTGCTTAGCATTAACTCCTCACTAATATAATGCTAATTCACATCAAATTAGCATTAGCTGCTCATATTGATATAAAGACAGAGAAAACGGTATTAGCATTAGCAGCTAATAATTATTCACCCCTAATTAGAATAAGCCGCTAAAAGCAGTTAGCTTTTAGCGGCTTTTAGCATTAACTCCTCACATCGTTGTTACCCAACTGAAAAGAGTATTAGTATTAGCTACTATCATTTTTAATAAGTACGAGAAAACAGTGTTAGCATTATTGAATAATGCTAATTCACATTAAATTAGCATTAGCTATTTACAACAGCATACTTAGAATTAGCCGCTCACATTCGTCGTGTCCAAATTCATGGGTTGCATCCTCCTGAGGACCCGGCCTTCGCGGTCTTCGTGGGCCAGGTCCTCAGACGGTCGGGTAGGCCGGAAGTAAACAGCTGGGGAAATTGGATGGTCTAGCCTTCTGATTAGCGTCACCACTGTCTCAGTGGAGGTTAATAAACTCAGCCATCTGCTCCTTGCTATCTAAAATATAACAGGACACTGGTGTAAATTCTCGACCGTCTCAGACTTCTGTTTAATCAGTTTTCTGTTTGACGTTTAGTTAGCTGTGTAAAAACCAAGGAGGAACCCACCCGGGGGATTAATAAAGTTTTATTTTATCTAATCTAATCTAATAACTTTAATCTCAGCCAAACCGATTTACTCACGAACAAACAAAACACTGAAAAAAGACAAACAATAACATTTTTAGGTTATCTAAGTGACTTATATATTACGTTTAACCCGAGTAGCGAAAGTCCGCGGTGATCTGAAAATGATGTGCCGGGAGTTGTGCCGTTCTCGGTGGCTTCAGTGACTCTCGAGCTCCCGGCTTGCTATCGAGCTGGTGGGTAGCAGGTGTCTCTAAAAAATGTCAAAGCACTTTTGCAAATATGCGAAATCTTGATAAACTGAGCAGATATTTGATGTTTACACAGCTACATTCTCGCCTGAAAATATCTTAAAAGTTTATTTTGTGACCCAGAAAGATTAATAAGACTAATTTTAACACTAGAAGTTCCAGAGAGCAGCCATTTGGCTTTTCTACCTTTAAAACCCGCCGTCGAGCCAAATGGCTGGTAGGCTTTTAGCTAATATCCTTAATCACCTGTGAACACATGCCTTTGTTATGTAAATAAGGTGGGGCCATGCTGAACCACTTGGAGTGGTTAGTTTCCTGAGCCACAAGCAAACTTGTGTTTTAGTTTGCCTTAGGGAGAAATCAACACACATGGGTGTATTTCCTTTGTTGCTGCGATTTATTGATAAAACAGTACAAAAAAACAAAATAAAAAACAACCATTTGTACACATATTTACAACTAACAATAAAAAGTGAGTGAGCACATTTCAATCACTCAGAATCCTGGCACTGCCATGGTATCTGTAGTCTGCATTTACCACATGTGTATCTGTAGCAGTGAACACATCGCACAGTGGCATGATTGTTCTTGCATTTGTGTTTGACCTGACACGTGGCTCTTTTTCCAGGGCTAGGTGTGGAGGGTTGTGTCCGAAGCAACTGTTCTTTTCTTGCCTTCTTCCCAGCCATATGAGACTTAGCCAACTCTCTTGCAAGCTCCACCAGGAAGTCCACCCGTCTTTCCTGCGTCCCGTTGCATGCTTGATAAAGCACATGTGCATTCAGTGCTGCCATGTCAATCATGTTATAGAACACAGCAACTGGCCAGCGCCGTGTTCCTCTGCAGACCGTGTACTCCCGCACCATCTGGTCCATCACATCCACGCCACACTTTGTGGTGTTGTAAAGGGTGACAGTGTTGGGCTTCCTTTTGGTGGTGTTATCAGTCTGAACCATGCTGTGCATGCTGTTAAGAATATAGACTGTCTTCTTCCGTTTGGCCGCATACGCCGTCAGCGTGGCAGCAGAGGTTGAAAACACCTAAGAAATAAGATAAATTGTTATTTCCATAGCACTTTTACACACAGTGAAACACATGAACATAGAACCACAAAAGACCTGCAGCCTACCTGAGTGGTGAATTCATTGCGATCTGTGTATCTAGTGGATTGAGGAATTTCCCGGCGAATCTTGTTGACTGTGCCGAGGATGGTGGTTTTCCGTCTAAGAAGTTTTTGCGCAAGTGAAAGTGATGTGAAGAAATTGTCCGTGGTAACATTTCTGCCCATGCACACACACCTTAAGGTCATGAGAGAGGTCATACCTACTGATTGATGGTATAGGAGGACACCTACTCTGTGTCTGGTTAAGTATAAGAGCCCTTTGTTAGGGGGACCGTTGGACTCTTAGCACCAGCTTTGGGGAGTCTTCACAGGGTCAAATCTGGAACACACACACACACACACGCACACACACACACACACACAATGCACAGACTGGTACTCTTTGTTCATACCTGTGTAAGACGTCATATGTTAATGAACTTATGCATATTCATGTAAGCTCAATAAAGAGCAGTGTTATGAGGGAGCAGATGAGAGCGACTGAGGTCAAGTGAAGGAACGGCGCTGTCACAGTTCTCTCCCTCATGAATTGTGTGGTTCCAGCGGTGGCTCTGTGCTAGACAACCCATCACCAGCTTTTTCCACTGGTTACCAGTACGTCGTAGAATCCACTTCCAGATCTTGTTGTTTGTCTTTAAATCTCTGAATGGATTAGCTCCATCTTATCTCTCTTTAACAAAAATAATCCAAGTCGAGCCTTCAGGTCTGCAGATAAGCACCTTCTGACCAGAACTAGCCGTAAAAACAGAGGTGAGCTTTATCGATCGCTGCAGCCGAACTCTGGAACAGTCGCCCTTCACATCAGGTCGTCACCAACACTCGACATTTTTAAAACCCGGTTGGAAACACATTTGTACTCTGTAGCTTTCAATTCTGACGAGTCTTTATAGCAATTACTGTGTATGTGTGGCCCGGTCATGGTGGAATTAGACAGGACACAGGAAATACTCTTTTGTGGGCTTTTTTATTCTCCGACTGTACTCGGAGGAGCAAAGTTTTAATACAACAGTTTTGAGTGAAAACGGTAAAATGTAACTATTCCACTGGCTCAGCCTAAAACTGTCTTTCAGGGTCTGAGACAACAGTAACTATCATATGTACACTTTAAATTTAGACAGTATAGACAACAGTAGTGACCTGTCTAGAAACCAATACAAAAAAAAGAGAAAACAAAACAAATAAACACATTGTTTACATCCCACAATTTCGCAGTTCAACTGGCAATAAAGTACACTGTAAACTCTCTGTTAAACATATACATTTCTATGGGGGAACATCATGAACTCACTTTGGTTTCTCCACACAGCTACTGTGTTAGGACAAATACACGTGCAGAAATCACACAGCAAGTGATCTCCCCTCTGAATCAAACAGAAATATGCAGAGTTATGCAAAGTGAGTAACAGTATAAACTTAACAACTTTGAAATCTGTTATGACACTGTTACTACTCACGCCAACCCGCTCTTCAGTCCCTCTCACAGCACGTGACCATTAAACATACACGCGTCGCACGTTCAGAACTCTACAGAAATGGTCACAAACATCGAATCATCGCTGAAGAACCTTAGCTTCCTAAGCTAATTACAGTCTCCTACACTGGTGACAATATTTTGCAGTATTTCTACACTTTTTTGGCACATTTACCTCTTGTGTAGCTAGCCACAGAATCGTTTGCAGCCTCTGACTCTCCAGTGCTCCCGCTCACAGTGCTCAGTGTGTGACGCAAACTTGAGTGCATGCGTGCTCTGGCTTACAGCGGCTCTTAAAGGGACAGTATACCCCCAAACCGCGAGGTCTAGTCATCACCATGACAACTCTACAACAGACCTCTGGTAGACAGGCAACCAGCCATAAACACAATCCCCCTTTCCATGCATATGTTACAGGCCTTCGATGGGCTTGTTTTGAAACTGTATTTTTAACAGAAAAGCAGAGACAGGAGACATGAGTTGCGTTCAGTCTGCAGGCTCTTCCTCGTCTGATTTATTAACAGAATTTAACAACGTCCTTTTCTTTTCATTCAAACACACACATTTCTCTTTTAACAACAAAAACACATTCAATTAAGTCCATAGCTCAAACTCTTTTGGTCACCTTGCACTCTCGCAAGAATAAACTTACAAAATAATCATTGTATGAGTGTCCTTATTTACAATAAATCTGTAACCAAATTCTAATGCTGTTCAGCATCAAAAACATTTCTGTGCAGTACGATTAACACTGCAATTAACCCGCTTATATACCATTATATATTCTTTATACTTTAACAGATTCAAACAATATATTACATTAGTAACCAATAAACAAAAATATTCTATCATTGCTCACAAACAGTTCACAGTCATCCACAAACAGTATACATCAGACTATTTACATTTGACACATAAGGACTGGGTAGGTTCTAATCAACTATAACTTCAAATAATGTCAGGAAAAAAGAAGTGTCTAAGAGCTGCATTTGTCACAAAATAAAACAGATAATAAGACCAGCTGCCTATTTAGACTACGAGTGAAATGGCGGCTTCCATTACAAATGGCGATATAGTTAGCATACTCTCAGTTGGTGAAAACACACTCTCTCACAACATTTGCGGTCTTTAACCAAAGACAGAAAAAGGTTACTGGCCTTTATATGTACATTGCCGTGAGCAAACTTAAAGTACTAACCTGTATTTTTAACAGAAAAGCAGAGACAGGAGACATGAGTTGCGTTAGGTCTGCAGGCTCTTCCTCGTCTGAGGCACAGAAGCGTTGCAACGACCTATCGCAGTCAGCGCTATCTCCCCCTTGTGGCAATGCCACGCAATTACATTGTCCATAACTCTAAATGAAAAGTGCAATACCACCATAAAATCAGGTCTTTCACATCAAAACAATTCACAAAAAAAATATAATTGTGACCATACACTTGTGGGCGTCACACATAGTTTCAGTTCACTTGGCTACATATGTTTCCTATTTTATCTCTACTCTGTGCAGCACTTTGGCTCAAGCTGCTTTTAAATGTGCTGATAAATAAATGTAGATTTCTTTGAATAAAACAGTGGAGCCGAGCTTTGAGCTCAGTGTGTAACAGTGTGTGTGTGAGAGCCATGTAATGTCCATGTGTGCATGCTGACTGCTCTGACCCCTCCTCCTTTCAGGGCGGAGCCTGCTGGAGTCCGATGGTTGAGACCAGGTCTGAGGAAGTGTAAGTGTGTTTTTAATGGGATTCATGGAAACAAAGCAGCACACATTCAACCATCTTCATCATGTCAGGAGTCATCATCAAAGTGTCAATCAATGAACAGATGATGGATCAATAACTGCAGCTGGATTGTGTTTGTTCTCTCCATCAGATTCCTGTCAACTCACAATCGACACAAACACAGTGAACACAAACCTCCAACTGTCTGACAACAACAGGAAGGTGACACATGTGGAGGAGGTTCAGTCATATCCTGATCATCCAGACAGATTTGATGTTTGGCCTCAGCTGCTGTGTAGAAATGGTCTGACTGGTCGCTGTTACTGGGAGGTCGAGTGGAGAGCAGATGTTTATATATCAGTGAGTTACAGAAGCATCAGAAGGAAAGGAGGCAGTGACTGTTTGTTTGGATGGAATGATCAGTCCTGGAGTCTGTACTGCACTGATGATGGTCCTCGTTCTGTCAGGCACAATAATAGACAAACATCCATCTCCTCCTCCTCCTCCTCCTCCTTCTCCTCCTCCTCTGTCTCTAACAGAGCAGCAGTGTATGTGGACTGTCCTGCTGGCACTCTGTCCTTCTACAGAGTCTCCTCTGACACTCTGATCCACCTCCACACCTTCAACACCACATTCACTCAAACTCTTTATCCTGGGTTCAGTCCCTGGTCTCCTGGTTCCTCAGTGTCCCTGTGCTGAGTGTAAAGAGTGTCTCCTGTTAGAGAAACACTCTGACTGTTGAACAGTTCAGTCTGTACATGTCTGTCTCTTTCACTCACAAACACGTTTTCACATTCATGGATTCAATCAGTTGATGTTTGAAACTCTTCTAAATGATTCCTTGTAAACTTCTTCCTCTTCAGTCACAAACAAACAGGAAGTGATGTCACATGTGTTCCTGTCCACACAGCAGAATGAGTCTATTGCTGACAGTGATGTACAAACAGAGTGAGCATTTCTGAGGCCCAAAATAAACTGAGTAGTTCACCAAATGCTCACTGACTGTGAGCTCAGTTCCTTCATCATTAGTATGGATTATATATGTATATGTATTATATTAGTATCATATATATCAGGTGCTGCTGGTTTCAGTCATTGTGCAAATGTGCTGTTTGTAAGGTTGTAAAGCTGCAGTCAGCTGAGACTGAAGAAGTCACCTGATCAGTGAGCAAACGTGAAAACGTCCAGATGAACAGAATCAAGCTTTTGGGATCAGCCAGCAATGCAGCATCATTGTTGTTCAGGTTCAGAGGTTTGCAGGAATGAACTGATGACCAGAAACAGCTGCAGAGTCCAATCAAATACCAGCTGGAGTTCAGCTGCATTTGAAGAAGTCAAAGAAAAGTAAGGATGGCAAAGGGCGATGTTTTCTTCCAAAGAACTGAAAACATGGTCGACGCCTCATTAGAAGAATCATCTGGACATTTGTGAGGAACTCTAACCAAGAAAGCAACACAAGAAAGCAACGTCACACAGATCCAACAGACAGTTTCCATGACTGGAAGTGTTGAGTGTAAAAATGCTACATTGCATTATTGCATCCTCTCACCACAGGAGGCGCTGTTGGCACCACTGATTGCTGATCATCTCTGATGATCTGATTGATCCTGTGAATAACGGGACTCACTGAACTCTGTGACACAGTGAAGATTACAGAGTTTAACATCTGACTGACGTCACACAGACAGAAGGATGAACCAGTGAGGCACAGAACACAGTTACTGGAGATACTGGATCAGCTCCATGTGAACCTCTGATGGAGAAGCTGCTGACCCAGAGAAACATCAGGACATGACAGGCAGCTGCACTGATCTAACAACATGTAGCAGAGCTGATCTATGTTAGAGGATCTATGACAGCAGCTGAAAGTCCAACACTGGATACCAGCTGAGCCTGTGCTGAGTGTTACAGGAAAAGAAACACTGACACTGGGAGACACAGTGATGCTGACTGGGGCACAGAGCTGAATGATGCAGCATCAGGACACTGTTTCAGTCTGACTGACAGAGAAACCTGTAGCTGCATCTACATGTGAGGCAGAGGCCACACAAGCAGCTTTCTATGTTTCACAGTGACTGAGATCTTCAGTGGGGGTGGACATGCTCCTGTACAGACCTCTGAGGAGAACCAAGGTGCAGTCAAAGAGTCCAGTCTGTCCTCACAGATGTCAACATGTGCTTTCATCAGGTCTGCTGTCAGCTAGCAGGCTCACATCAGAATCACTGTTCCTGAAAAACACAGTCTGTGTGACATCATCAGTCAGCTGATCGTCCCAGATCTGAATGGTTTCTGTCTCTACTGAGGAAGTCAGAGAATCTCACTGAGGTGTGGATCAGGTCTGAGTGAGCTGTGGAGGGACAGCTTTAAACAGTCCACAGGTCTCACGTCCTGCTCAGTCTGGTAGCAGATACCTCGTATTGTTCCAGATGTGCTGACATCACCAGCAGCAGCAGCAGCACAGCTGTGTGATACGATGAATCTCAGTTATTGATCCAACACACAGGAAATACAAAGATCAGGATTTATGAGAGTAATCATTATGAGTCTGAACACATGATCACTGAATGTTAGTCTCCACAATAATAACACAAGCAAACACAGCTTTCAGCTCTTATTTTGAAACTTCTTTAGAGAGCTGTGATGTGAGCGTGCCTGGCTCTGAGGCACTTGGGTCAGCCTCTGTTGTTTAGAAGTGTTACAGACTGTGAATGACACAGACCTGTCAGTTTCATGTTTGTCTGTAACACAGCTCAGGGCTCCATGCTGAACGCATCTATCCAGTGTTATTGATCCAGGACTAATACCAGCATTGGGATCAATACTACACAATCACATGTGTCCGCGTGATGGATTTAACCAGCTTTATTCATTAATGATCAATCAACTTATTTACTGCATCTGAGTCCAGCTTCATTTAAATGATCCAACCATGAAAATGACATCAGTCCTACAGAAGCACTTAATGCTAACAGGAAGTCATTTATTAAGGTGGAATAACACAGAGACACAACCACTCACAGTTAACCTGACCCCACTAACTGCATGTGTTTGGACTGTGGGAGGAAGCCGGAGTACCGGAGAGGACGCACACAAACACGGGAGAACATGAAGCACTGAAACAAAGATGGTGGATTTGACCTCAGGACCAGGCGCGTCATTTCCATGGGGGTTACGGGGGTCATGACCCCCCAATAATCAGATCCAGCCAATATAATTTCATCATTCCAGTTTATAAAGTTATGAATTATCTTGAATAAATATCTTGTTGATTTTCTTTAATCGTTTCAATTATTATCAGCAAAATAGTTTCATGTTTAATCATCTAGTAATGTAACCCCGCCTCCTTCACTGCATACTTGGTATTACCCAACCAGCTTTCTCTACAAACCTTCACTGTTTGCTGTGTGTTTGTTAGCGCAGTCGCTGGTGCCAGAGACTGCCAGTGACTTCAGTCTGAGGGTTTGAAGTTTCCATGTCTGTGTGATGTGTGGTGTGAAGGCTGCTGGTTAAACTGGGACTCACTGTTTAAAGCACTGAGTGCTCATAGAGAGATGCTCCATGAGTCCCAGTACAGACTACAAACATGGTGGAAACTTAGCTTTGATATCCACACACTCTGCACGTCTGTGAGTAACTGTGATGAAGATGTGCAGAGATCTGTGTACAAACAGGAGAAAGACTGTAAAGACTCTGTGCTTCTAACAGCCTCTGTTAACATATGTGAGGCTGTTTGTTGTTGTTGCCATGGAGCTTTTCACTGTTTGGGTCAGCAGGTCATGTGATCAGGTTTGTTCTGCTGGACGATGGTTCAGTGTCAGGGTTTGTTTGCACTCATCAATAAATATCTAAATAAATCAAAGACTCCATGTTTTTTCTTTCATCATGTGACCTCTGCTCATCCATCTCTGTGTGTATCAGGATACATTTAGTTCATAATACACAGAAAAATCAGAGTTATTACCTGTAATAAATGTGAAAGATTCCTGCAGTGATAACCAGGCAGGACTGAAACACATCACAGCTGTCACCACGGTAACAGCACCGTCCATCCACAGGTGAGGGGAGGAGCAAAAAGAGGGACTTTCACCATTTTATACTAAAAACACTCAACTAATGTTTCTAATATGAAACAAATAAGCCCACATTAATGTGAGCGTTTATTAAATAATAATAATGATGATTTCCTCCTGATCTCATTTCCATAGCAGAGAAAACTGGTGTATATTGAGGTGGAGGGTGTGGTCTATGGCTCAGGTGTAGAGTGAGGGTGGGGTGCACCACAGCAGCATGCTGGGACTGCTGAGGGTGGAGGAGGGAGTGATGATGACATCAGAGCTGCAGCAGTCAGCAGCACAGAGACCAGTGAACACACAGTCTGTTCATCTTTGCATAGATACAATATATAGCACAATATTGAATGACAGAGACACGCTGTGTGAGCTTCCACAGATACACTGACGTCAGCATCCAGAGTCCTCCTGCTGCTCCCCCCTCAGAGCCCCGTGATCAGCACCAACACATTCAGTTAGATGACAGAGTCCAGCTGCAGCTAGAATCAGCTCTGTGAACAACAGCACAGCGTCAGTGTTTCACACTCAGTGAAAGGAGGAAACAGCAGAAGAACACCATGTGTGCTACGTTTCCCAGGACACACTACAAACTGCACAAATACAGCACGTGGAAGGACCTGGAGCTGCATTTAAAGAGAAAAGACAGCGTGATGTCCTGTATGGACAGGTGGAAGGAACCAAGTCCTCAGCTGAAACACTCGTGTTTGTCCACAGACAGGAAACACAGCAGCAAACAAAGAAGCTCATGGATAACACACTTCCTGTCAGTCACAATGAGGCTGCAGCCAAACACAGAAAGGTGTTTTTGTCCAGATGAGCCCAGAGAAGAAACACGAGTGTTCACAGACATCAGAAGCTCAGAGAGGTGAAACATGAGGTTGGAGTCCTCGTCAGCATCCAGAAGAGCTGCTGTGAAACCCTGAGTACTCATGACAGACTCTGATGGCACAAACACATCATGATTCAAACATGAAGACAAACATGGAGCTCCTGATCCTCCTGCATGAGAACAAGCTGACATGAGCGCTGTGTCTGAGAGTGTCTCCCTGTCACAGTGACAAGAACACAGCTGCTGCTCACAGTCATTAAACTGGCCTGAGGTCAGCTGCTAGGACGTCTCTGTGCTCCTTACATATGAACCATGTGACCTCACATCAGTGCTGTGGATGACTGTAGTCATAGAAGAGTAGAGCTGTAGCAGGTGGTGTGAGGAGGAGGAGGAGGTGGTGTATTCTAGTTAACGCAGTACTGAAACACTCCAGCAGAGGGCGCTGTTAAGTCCTTATTGTAACACAGTTACTGTGTGCAGTTATACTTCATACATAATCTGCACTTATTTCCATCAGACATGCTGTCAGTAAATGATTGTTTCTATTGATTCTACTTCCTGTTGACTAGTTTGATGACAGTGAAACAATCACAGCTGATTGTGTGATGATGTCACTGTTACATTCAGTGTGTGTGACATCATGTTAGTGCAGCTGATAACAGCCTGGTTCTGTTAGAAACACATGAACGTGTCCATAGATCAGTGTGTGTTTAACATGAGAGCTTCAGCCCTGCTGATGTGTTCAATAAAGACATGCAGGAAAACTGATGAGACTCTGAAATAACTCTTTATATTTATAATGTAACTCTGCATCAAAAGAACAACAAAGGATCCCAGACAGGTTCAGGGGCGGATCTAGAGAAATTTTCTTAGGGTGGCAAAATCAAAGCCTTTTTTTTCAAAGACACATGCAGGTGGTTGCATATGGTTAAAATGATTCAAATGCAATAAGTATACACGTTTTTCATATAAATATAGTCTATAACTTAATTATTGTCTGTAGCCCACATAATTACACACTTTAGTTACATAAAACATGTGAGTTTTGATCTTATGTACTGTATAGCCTGTATAATAAATAAATATGTAGCCCAATAATTTTTCATGATTTGTTGGATTAACCCTCTGAGGTCTGAAATACAACTGCCCATTTTTGACGCCTTTTGAGTTTACGTTTGTATTTCACCCTCAAATTGTTTCATTTTATTTTTCCCCTTGCCTTGTTTGTGTCATGAAACGCTGTGTGGCAGGCAGGAGTAGGACCCAAGGTGGAGACACTCAGACTCGAAGGATGAACTCAAAACTCAGCTTTATTTGCTGGCAGGGGAAAGCATACAAAACTAAACTGGGAAATATAAACTTACACTTGACGGGGAGGCACACAAGGAACACACAGCTTGAGGGACGACGCGACACTGACACAAAGACACACTGGGCTTAAATACACTGAGGCAGTAATCAAGGGATAAGAGACAGGAGGGAGACACAGCTGGGAGAAATTAGGCTAACGAGACAGGGGAGAGGTGAAACTGAACACACTGACAAGAGACAAAGACTTTCACAATAAAACAGGAAACACACACACACGCAAGGACACAGACTCCGAGACGCGGGCTTCACACAGGGACCTGACCACACTAGAGGGGATACACAGGCAGGGACGACGGAAAACAGAGGGAGCACAGAATGAACACTTGGGAAACCAAAACAAACTGTCATAATTCATAATATCAAAAATAAGAGTACAAAATCAAAAACACTGGGTCACCGACCCAGAACCATGACAGTTTGATATCGTTCTTTTCAGCTCAACTGAATTTAGTTGTTTTTTTCACTGACATACTGCATTAGTATTACTGATCTATAATCACACAAAGAACTTAAAATCCTAGTAGTATTTTTTTCCTGTAAAAAAACCCACAGACATGTTGAGTAAATTTTTATAACTTGAAAATGAAGCGAGATCGATCAACTGGAGACCAGAACAACAAACGACGGAGGCTCCAGAAAAGTGCAATCAAACGATGAGTTTATTAACACAGGAGAAGAACCATCAGCATATGCCTTGTTTCCTCTGACAAAAATACACTGGGTTCTGGTTTTATAGCATAGAGGATCACGCCCCCACGTACACGTCAATACAGGTCAAAAATACATTGTTTACAGACAAGGGTACATCATGTACATCTTAATAACTATAAACAGACATATAACTTCTCTTTTCTATAACACTTGCCTTTTGAGGTAATAAACTTCAATCTTCAGGGTTTCTGAGAGCTAATAATTGACCCTCGTCATCAATCACTAAGTAAACTGAATTGCAGCAGGTCTCAAAAAGAAGCAGAAGACACTTGGGCCTTCGCTCAGGCCTGCTACTAGATTTATGTGTATTGTAAGCATGCATGCAATTAACCTGCTATGTTCTCATCTTCCCTCAACATGTATCACCTGGACACTCCCACCAGTGAAGCTTAAAACCCTCTTGGATGGAACATCAACTCTAAACCAGCACAGTTATGCACTGTGTATAAAATGAACTCAACCTGTGAATAGAAAGGTCACTGTGATGACAAACATATTCAATGCAATATGAACCCTGTAAGAAATATTACTGATAAAATAATACTGTAAAACATGTTATTAATGCATTTATCATAAGGCAGATTATATGGTAGCAATAAAAGAATCTCTGAATCCTAACAAAATGCAAATATAAATTGTACATTTTGCAAACATATACAACTATTTATCTAAAAATGCAGCCAATACACCTGCCGTTTTTTTCATTTTGTACAACGATTTAAAAATATTACTAAAACTAAAATGAGAGAACAATCAGGTTTTGCAATAAGATGCCCCACAAATGATGTGTGCCAGTTAAAAAAAGTTTGTCCACCAAAAGACAGAGGAGAGCAGCACAGGGATAAACCTGCAGGCCTGACAACAGGAGGTGTATCAGCTGCTGCTGAATGAAAGAAGAGGATCTTCAGGTCTGGAACAAGGACGAGCTGAGAGTGTTAATAACGTTACTAATGTTCAGCTACACTTTACTAGGTCACATCTGTGACACACGTCACTTAAATAAAGAAGGAAATATTGGCTCTGTTTTATCTGCTGGGCCCAAAAGTGACTCCCCGTATTTAAACTGCTATGAAGAACTTGTTGGTCTCTAATATGTGAAACATGTGTCAAATGTCTCCATCATGAAAGATATCAGGTCATCTTGAGCCACAAAAACATTCCTATCATGAGGTAGAAGCTGGAATCAGTTTGTTGCAGACGTTTATATATCCCATATTTATCCAGTTAAAGTCACATTGAAATTCAAAAATGTCTTTTCAAGAGTCGTCTGTCCAAGAGGAGCAGAAACAAATATAACAACAGTTATTTAAGCTGTTTTAAAGGCCACAAAGGAGCAGATTGGTTATAATGCAGCTGCTTCACAGGAATAAAGATGAAACACTGTTTTTATTTCATGTGTAACACCTTTCAATCATGTGTTGACTAAAGTCTATTGACCAGTATAAGTAAAGACATCACACACACACACATGGAAACACTGAAACCTGTTTTTGGTGCAGCAGCGGTCCCAGCTGCTGGCCTTTATCTAGACTGGGTCGGCTGCTTATCTCAATATAATCAATGTTTAAAGTTCTCAGTGTTTCTGTGTTGCTTCGTATAGGATCTCCCAGCATCATCACTGTGCTGTCCAATCATTGTGTGCTAGCTTACCCTTATAGTGCGATGTGTGTTTGCACAAAGAGAAGCATGTGTGTCAAATATAAGCACAGAACAGAAAAAGCTGCCAGTTTCTTCTATTTAGAGTCAAGTTAGTGTTTTGTGTCTTTGTTTGAGGCCTAATGTCAAGCAGAGGTGTGTGTAACTGGACTGCTCTGTTATATGTGTGAAATGTGTGCTTCAGCATCATCTTCGTCACTGCTGATTCCTTTGTGTCATCATGTGTTGAGAAGAGAGAACAGTTATAACGGAGGAGCAACAGGAAGCCCTGAAATCTGCATCAACAAGGAAGTGTTGGCTCACCAGTGATCCCAGCAGAGCCACTGGTTTGGCTCCAGTTGTTATAGATTCAATGATGTTGTTCCTACAGATACATGTTAGCATCTTTATTGTAGTAAAGTCTTGTAATGTGAAGCTAGAAACAAGGCAGGAAACAGCTCCATGATCTGATCTTAATGATGTTGTTTTTATTTCTGTCTTTCAGAACTGGATTGAAACTATCAAAGGTCTAAAAACAGCCTCAACCCTCCCAAAGACAAACTTTACACACGTCATCTTTCAGCTACAATCTTTGTTGCAGGGATCTTCTGCCAAACAAGGCTGAGAGAAGATTTCTTCCAGCTGTCATGTTGATGCTGTTTCAATCTTTGGGCAAACACACTCATATATTAGGGCTGATATCAGGGCTGCACAAGTTCTTTGTGATCATGAATAATAGAAGTGTGCCTGTTGAAGATCATGTTTCTACATGATTATATGTCCTGTTATTGTTCTGTATTATATTCAGCTTTCAGCATCCTTTCCCAGCCCCTGTTACACCATCCATACAAAGCCAATCTGACTGTGAGCCAATGTGTTTGATAGTTTGTGTTGGATCAATAGATTTGACAGACTTGGTTCTCATCCAGAGGGAAACAGTCCAAATTCAGATCTAATGAAATGATGGAGGCTGTTTCCTACCACGGTGCTAATGTGTGACTAACAAGGCTCATGGTCTCCAGCAGACAAGCGCCTGGAATGAGGTGAGCTGAGTGTTGCTTTGGTGGGTCTGTGCCCACGTCATGCATCAGGATTCATATTGGCAATAGTTCATATCTCTGTTCTTTAGCCTTCATCACAAAGCTGTGAAGGAAAAACAAACATCTAACAGGATTTGATGGATGCAAAGTCCACTGAGCTCTTTGTCATTTACAAACTTGTCCAACCAACAAGAGCACAGATGAAAAACACAGTGACACTTAAAGGATTTTGCCATATATGAGCATAGATTACTTTCATATAGATTTTCAATGCAGGCTTTTGGTGAGCCGCTGGGTTGTGTCTAATAATCATCTCAGCATTTTACAATAGAATAGCTCTTTATTAGCTCTTCATTTATTGTTATTGGACATGAAACAAGGAAGCTGTGTTTCTCCTTGGATGTTAGTTTCATGTTCATCAGGATCATTTTCTAAAGAGCTGATATTTAGACCATTTACTGCACTGGCTGCACATTCTGTCTACATTTCTCTGTATGTGCTGTGTTTGTCTTTCATATTTCTCCATATTGACACAAACAGTGAACAGCAGTAGATCTACTCTTCATCTGTTTTAGGCCCAGTGAAAGATCTGAAGCAGAAATGGTGTCATTAGGAGAAGAAGAACGGCGAGGAGGCAGCAGCTCTTAAAGATGAAACACAGCAACTTAGCCCTGAGCTCAGAGAGCTTCACATGAAAAAGCTCCTCAAGCAGATCATGTCAGAGGTTTGTCATCAACAGGAGGAACTGTTCATATCATAGAATGAAGGATGCTGTCAGCTGGATGAAGAAGGTTATTTAATGGCAAACGTTCACATTGAAGTCAAATTGTTGTGGTGTTGAACAGATTCATGGACTGATTGTCTCCAGAATGTTAGAAGAGCTTCAATGAATCCTTAGAAACAACTTACAGCTGCACAGTTGTGTCAAACACATCTTTGTGTCATTTTTGTGTTTCTACATGTGACACACGTCTAAAACATGCACACAATTTGAAGACAAACAGGGATCATTTGTTCCCACAGCCAGATGCTGAGAGCCATTTCCTTGTAGTCCTGTGTCTATATATATGTAGCATTAGATGTTATTGGAATGATTGTCAGCTTTGATAGTTTCATGTATGTTTAGCTGGACGGCTGTTTGATCCTCCACATGTTTAAAGGTGTCCAGTCCTGAGACACTGGGGGTGGAAACAGCTGTGATGTCATTGGACTGTCACAAAGACAGAAGTGCATGAAGTGAGCAGCCAAGGAGCCGCTGATGTTTTGGATTCAACAGCATTTGAAAGGTTGACACAGACACATTTGCACATAGAAAGCTGAATTTGTCATATGCCACAGTGAACTCACTGTTCAGTGTTTTTCAGGAAGCTTCTTAACTGCCTCTGCTGCCAAACAAGCAGCTGATGTCCTTGAGAAGAAGCTGAAGAAGTCTTCAAGAAGTCTTCAAGAATTTTCTTGTTTATTCAAGAAAATTGTTTAACAAACCTCAAGATGGCGCCGGTGTACGTGGCTGCTCGTCTGTCGCTGTCAGTTTTGTTTGTTTTTATATTGCTCCTGTCGTGTGTCACTCAAGAAATCGGGTCATTACTGGTGTACGATCGCCAATCGCTTCTGAACCTCCGATGTTCTGGACAAAACACAGCTGCATTTTCTAACGGAGGTCAGAATTCATGGTGTCCGCTGCTGTCTCATATCCCAACTTGCCTATGCCGTGCAGCCATGCTACCTCCCCGGCGAAGACGTCGGGGTAGGCGCAGTGGTCGGCTGGTTAAACTCAAGATCTCTTTAGCGCACCATCCCACTACCGTCAAAGGAATACAGAGATTATTTCCTGGAGTTTTTGTGCACCGACGTTTCCTGGACCCCGTGGATTCCTGCCTCATCCCCGTGGTCTGCCAGGATGACGCGCCGCTCCTCCGTGACCCCTGTCCTCCTCGGCTCAACGTGCGCCGGGCGAACCTCCGCAATCTGAGGCCGCTGTGTCGGACTCCCTGTGCCGCTGGGGCTTTTACCTCATCCCCGGCTCCTGTCAGGATTGGGCTGGTAAACGCCAGATCGCTGGTGAACAAATCTTTTATTCTGAATGAGTCATTCATCTCCTGGAAACTAGACTTCATGTGTGTCACGGAGACTTGGCTTAATACTGGTGAGTCCAGTACTTTATCTGAACTTTTACCAGCGGGTTGTTCCTATTTTAACACACCAAGGACATCAGGGAGAGGAGGAGGTACGGCAGTTGTTTTTAAAAAGGATTTTAAATGTAAACAGTGTGTTTTACAGCCCTCGTTTTCCAGCTTTGAGCTCACGTGTTTTGAAGTTAATCGCTCTAACTCTGTGCTCTTTGCTGTTATTTATCGTCCCCCTAAATACAATAAGAATTTCATAAATGACTTTTCAGAATTTCTAGCTGGGATTATGCCCAACTACGATCATGTTCTTATTGTGGGAGATTTTAATATCCATGTCTGCTGCCCTGACAAACCTCTGGTGAAGGAATTTTTAAGTCTCATTGACTCTTTTAATCTGGTCCAGTCCGTACCTGGTCCCACACATGAACATGGACACACACTAGACCTGGTCTTGTCACACAGTCTACCTGTGTCTAACGTGGAAGTGACTGACACTGCTTTCTCTGACCATATGGCTGTATTATTTGATGCTGTGTTTTCACGCACTACAGTTCAAACCAGCGCTCCTATTCGCCGCTGTCGGATTATTAACCCTTTCACTGCTGCCCAGTTCTCAACTGCTTTTGACCAGCTTTCTATCCCCGCCGATCGTACTCCCTTGGACACAGAGAACCTCAGCTCCTGGTTTCAATATTCTTGCCTTACTATTCTGGACTCTGTGGCACCATTAAAAACCAGGAAGCCCAAGGCTAAAACTGACCCTTGGTTTAATGACGCCACTCGGGCTGTGAAGAGGGAGTGTCGTAGAGCTGAACGCAGATGGAAGAGGGACAAACTGCAGGTGTCTCTTCAAATCCTAAAGGACTGCTGGCGCCTCTATCAGGATACAGTCAAAGAGGCTAAAAGAAAATATTTCTCTAAGATCATTTCCTCCAACAGTCACAATCCACGTGTGTTATTTAAATCTATTGACTCAGTCTTAAATGCTCCACAAAGTGGCTGTTTGGAGGCCTCTCATAAACTGTCAAATGATTTTATGTGTTTTTTCATTGAGAAGGTTGCAACCACGCGGGCTCTCATTTCTTCCCCTGAGTCTGACCCCTCTGTTTCGATCCCTTGCTCTGCTGTTTTTAACCAGTTTGAGCCTGTGTCTCTTTCTTATTTAGAGGATGTGGTCGGCCATCTGAGGCCCTCTGGTTCCCCAAATGATCCTGTCCCACCACAATTTTTTAAGGAGATTTTTCCTAGCATAGGTCAGGCTGTTCTTACTGTTATAAACAGCAGTTTAATATCTGGTGTAGTCCCTGCTAATTTTAAGCATGCGGTAGTACAACCCTTGCTTAAGAAACCTGCCCTGGACCACACTGTATTGGCTAACTACAGACCTATCTCCAAGTTGTCCTTTATGTCTAAAATCTTAGAGAAAATTGTACATTGCCAATTGATGGATTTTTTAAATGAGAATGGTATCCTGGAGGTCTTTCAATCAGGTTTTAAAAACTTTCATAGCACGGAGTCAGCACTCTTAAAGGTTTTTAATGATATCCTCCTTACCTGTGACTCTGGTAATCATGTTGTTCTTGTCCTCCTTGACCTAACAGCTGCCTTTGACACTGTAGACCACAACATTTTACTGTCTCGCTTGCACCATCTTGCAGGCATTCGTGGTACTGCTTTGAAATGGTTTAGGTCTTACCTTTGTGACAGAACTTTTAGTGTTAACTTTTTAGGGTATGAGTCTTCCTCTGCCACTTTTCAGTCTGGGGTCCCGCAGGGCTCAATTTTAGGGCCTCTGCTTTTTTCATTATACTTACAGCCCCTGGGAACCATCCTCAGAAGGCATGGAATATCCTTCCACTGCTATGCTGACGACTGTCAGATTTATTTGCCTCTGAAGCAGAAAGAGGCCTTCTCTATTAAGCCACTTCTAGCATGTCTAGAAGACATTAAATCTTGGATGTCCCTAAACTTTCTAAGGTGTAATTCAAGCAAAACTGAGGTGATTCTGTTTGGTCCTAGTGGACCTTGTGAACCCTCTGCTATTGATTTGGGACCCCTGGCAGAGTATTTTAAATCTGTTGTTACAAACCTGGGTTTTAAGATGGACAGTGATTTTAAATTAGACAGTCAAATTAGGGCTACTGTCAAGTCCAGTTTTTACCATTTAAGGCGCTTGGCAAAGATAAGACCTGTTTTATCCAGGCAGCATCTTGAAACGGTAATCCATGCTTTTATTTCATGTCGTCTAGATTACTGTAATGCTCTGTATTGTGGAGTTAGTCAGCATCTTCTCTCTCGTCTGCAGCTGGTCCAGAATTCTGCTGCACGACTTTTAACCAAAACTCGTAAAAGAGAGCACATAACTCCCATCCTGGCTTCACTCCATTGGCTGCCTGTATATCTTAGAGTTCATTTTAAAATTCTCATGTTTGTGTTTAAATGTTTAAACGGTCTTGCCCCAACTTACCTCTCTGAGCTTCTGCATCCTTACTCACCCCCCAGGTCTCTCAGGTCAGCTGACAAGCTGCTCCTGGAGGTACCCAGGTCCAAGAGGAAGCTCAGAGGGGACAGGGCCTTCTCTATTGCTGCTCCTAATCTGTGGAACAGTCTGCCCCAGCACATTAGAGAGGCCCCTTCACTGTCCACTTTTAAAACACATCTTAAAACCCATTTTTATTCCTTGGCATATGACACAGTCTGACCCAATTTTATTGATTTTATTGTTTTGATCTAATGTGCTGATTTTATTGTTTTAAATGTAATTCTCATCATCATTTTTTATACTATTTTATTATTGTCTTTGCTATTTGTGCTAATTTTATTTATTTTAATGTCATTTTAATAATCATTTTATTTATATATGTATATATATATATGTATATATATATATATATATATGTATGTATATATATATATATATATATATATGTATGTATGTATATATATATATATATATATGTATATTTATATATATATATATATATTTATTATTATTATTATTATTATTATTATTATTTTTTTTTTTTTGGTAATATTATTATTTTTCTTATTTTTTAACATGTTCAATGTATCACTCTGGCATGTCAAGTGTACAGCACTTTGTGTTCAGCTGGGGGCTGATCCGAAAGTGCTATATAAATAAATTGCTTGCTTGCTTGCTTGCTTCAACAACAAATACAGGAAGTGGACTTTCAAATACTAGATTCACTTTAGACTCACACAAGAAATGACTCAACTAGCTGTGTTTGATTGACTCCTTTGACTCTATGAAAGCTCAGTGTGTGTCTGTACACAGACTGTTGTGTTGGACTATTATTCAGTTGTTTTCAAATGTCTGCATCTCAGTGTAGATGAGGCTGGGGGTCATGGGAGGCCACCATAGCAGTCTCTTCAACATCATGACATCATCATAAATGCTGCTGGACTGTCTGATGGGCTGACGGTGAAAAAGCCGTCGGGAAGGAAACAGAAGACATTTCAGAGGCTGCAGCAGATTTCTTTGATTTGGGGCCTTTTTCAGCTTTATTGGACAGAGCAGTGAAGATAAGTGACAGCAAAGCAGAGGGAGAGAGAAAGGGGGCGTGGTCAGAATCAAAGCCAGGCCAGCTGCTCTCCACCTCGTGGCACATGGTCACCTGCTCATCCTAGTGAGCTCCACCAGCAGCCCTTTCACACAGTTTACACTGTCAAACACTGTGTGTGGACCTCAGCTAACAATAGGCTCCATTTAAGTCTGGACTACATGCTTTTATATTGAGGCAGATTTTTACCTGTTTTTATTCCATCAGCAGCTCAACATCATGAGCAGCTTTGACATAAAGACATCAAACTCAAGCTGACTTTAAACTGGATCTACTTTTAATACAGGGGCTCAAAAACAACAACATCTTTATTATATATCAGGACAGAAAGTCATCTCAAATGGAAAACAGCTTTATTTGGAATAACCAGCACTATCAACTGGTTTGGGATCTCCACCAGTTTCATGTCTTTCCAGCTTCTCCAACAAAGTTCCTGTAAAATCAGCATCTTTATTGGTTTGATAGTGATTGATTATTCAGTCCCAATCTGCTGTCATCTAAAGAACAAAATGATGTTTCTATGAGTCAAAAAGCTCCACATGTTGTTCACAAAGAAAACAAAGATTAGGAACTTAAACACAAAGTGTTTGGAGCCAAAATGTTCCCAAGCTGCTCTTTTTGAAATGGCAGAGGTACAGTGGTGTCTAACAGCACACTGTGGAAGGCAAACATGTTCTTGTTGGATGAAACTTCATGAATCCTTTGTAGATTTGAGCTTTTGGAGCCTTTCTTTTCTCTTCAGGTGTACAGAGGCTGAGGAGGCAGGTGAAGCAGGTGGAGCTGTTGTAATGCTGGCAGAGGGTGTGTCTTAGTAACTCTGTGAGGTAGAACTGGATCCAACATTGTGGATGTGTTGATGTTGGAGCCATTAAGATTCTCTGCACACTGTAGGATTTCCCTGTGATTCACTGCGGGGGCATTTTGGAGTCTGTCAATGAAACTCTTCATATTTGTGTTTGACACCAGTTTATAGAAACAGACAAATGTGTCATGCTTTTGTTCGGCCTCCACAAATATACACATTTGTTCATTGGTTGGACTTTTTGGAAGGAGACACATTGAAAACCATGTTAATAAGATCTTGTTGTTTCCTGTGGATCCGACACAGAGAGTGGACTTCAGACAGAAAGCGTGGAAGAGATTTTAGAGGCCGTGTGTGGCAACAGGAAGTTTCTGTATGTTTGCTGATCTTCCATGTGGAAAACAACACGTGATGTTTGTGAAGTTCTACAATGATCATTGTTCTGACAGCATTTTGAGTGGGAACAGTTCAAACTGGGAGTAGTGGGAGTTATTTACTGATTGAAACAAGCTGAATGTTTCTGTGCACGATGAAGATCAGCAGCTCAGCTGATCAATGAATTGACATCTATCAGTCATTTCATGAGATGAAGTCATCAGCAGACATTTGTTCTAACTGTGTGATAAATGTCAGAACGTCAGGGCTCTGCTTTAGTCACTACTTGATGATCATTGGCTCATTGTTGAATCACGTGGCCCAGTCTGACCTCTGACCCTTTGCTGCAGGTCTTCTGTGTTATCTCCACTTTCATGTCTGATCTTCTGCTGTATCGTCCAAAATAAACATCTGAATCATTTCCAACACTTCAGCAGATCTTTAGTTTGGGCAGCACAGTACAAAATAACACATATTGTACTATACTGCCCACTTCCTGATCTTATTGGATCTGTGTGTGAGGTTGGTGAAGGAAACACATGTTTACTGAGTGAATCGCTGCCATTAGGAACTAGTTTTTATATCACAGCCTAGAAATCACACAGGACCATTTCTGCAAGTGAAAAGTCCTAATTGGAGGAAAATAATTGTGTAGTTTGTGCGACTGTTGTTTGTAAATGAAGAATTGTCCCAACTACATGTGCTGCTGACCTTTGACCTTTTCTTTAGGTGCACAGAGGAGTCTGTGGAAACATCCAGAACTGAGGCAGTGCTACAGATGTCTTCAAATAAAGTGGTGTATTATCCATGTTTTCTATGGATCACATCAATATCCTGATCTAACAAGCCCCCTTTTTGTGGATTTTAGAGCCTCTGACTTTTGCTGCGTCTGCGTCTCATTTCAAGCACAAGAGCAAGAAGTGGATGAAGAAATGGGGCGAGTGGGGTCAGTGTGGTGCATGTCAGCTGTGCTCATGCTTTCACAAAGAACATGTGTATTCATTGGCAGCATTAAGGTGCACTTTAGTCTTCATAATAATAAAGTATTGTGACTTTATTATTGTGAATCCTCACAGTCATGTTGCAGCTCTGCTTTGCTTTAAGAAAATGTTCTACCAGGATGTTACTTTCCTAAACGTGTTCTCCAAATGTTCCCAAAGACTTTGTTCTAAGTAGTTCTACATGATGAAACATTCACACTAAGTTTAAGAAGGACACACAAACACCATCTGTCCTTTCATCATGTGTACAAACGTGTTCAGATGTCAAATGTACCGTGAATGGATGCAAATGTGGATCGTTCCAATAAAATGAGACAGTTTTGTAAGTGGATCCCAGTTTGAAGTTCATTGAAACCTATAAGAACATGTTATTCAAACCAACTTTATCCAACAGGAAGAAGCATCAGGGGAACAGGAAACATTCAAACATGTTTACTGTAAGAACTGCACAAAGGAAGGAAACACAATCCTACACACGAGCACTTTAAAATGGACATTTAGCTTTTCAAACATCAGGGAGTGCTGCAATAACAACACTGTGCCCATTCTGATCAGACTGAAAGATTTATAGAGATTTATCCATGTGCTGGAAAAGGATTTGATATCAACATATATGCAGATTAGTAGGAGCATTTTCTTCATATTGATTTAGAGTTCAGTACTAGGAATATGTAGAATTAACATCTGTGTACATGACGAGTGATGAAAACTTTCAAAGGACGTCAGAATTGGTGTCTCTATCTGTGACTGTCCCAGAGGAACCTACCTGAGGGATTATTAAAGATCTGTCTATCTAGAAAGACTTGCATTGATTCACAGTGTACAATTCTTTCTAATCTATTAACATCTTCCTCCAAATCCTGTTTCTGCTGCATCAGAAGGGCTCAAACCTCCTGCTGTTGTCTGCTGGACCATCAATTCTACTTTATGATGATCTTCAAAGATCAAAACGTGAGTTTATTTGTGAACTCTGTGAAATGATGTTTAGTTTGAACCAATCCTGTGTCAGCTGCAGCCACATCATTGCCACGCATACAAATGGCTGCGTTCCTGTTTAGACCTGCTGGCTGTCAATGGGCTTCATTCCATTTCAGACTGCCGGTGGTCGCTGTGATCTAAACTCAACATGGCTCCTGTGTTAGAAGAGCCTCTGAGTTTAAATTTGCACATTGAATAGTTTCTTTGCAACACTATGGAGCTACCAGCCCAGTATATGTAGCCCACAGTAGATGGAGTTATCAAGCTGCACTGACAAACATCAGGACTCATGTGATCCCTACATGTGGACCTTTCACACATGGATCCAAGTGCAGATTCAACTCTGCATTACATTTGACTTCAGCTGTTACACACTTTCATTTTCTAGCTGTGTCACTTCCTGCTTTTTGGATCAGAGAGTTTATCCATGTCCACAAATGTTTGGCTGCATGTTTTTATCATCTATATTTTCCAGTCTTCATACAGCCTATATTTCATGTGGACTCCAATCTGCCACCTGCCATCACGTTTTCAGGGTTCATTCAGTGTTGAAATGTAGGACAAACAGCAGCACATGTTCTCTAAATGTTTGCAGTCATTTTAAATGAAGCTGATACTACATGAGACATTTTGCACATTTATTGTCTTTGAACAGAGAATAATAAAGCCATCAAACATATACAGGCTGTGCAAATACAAACTTCTGTGGTGCATTTGATGACCTGCAGAGGAGAACAAGTCGGGCTTTTCAGCCCTAACACAACCTCTTTGTTCTCAATACTACAAAACCTTCAAAGGCTGATATGCAAGTTTGCATGAATCAGCAACACAGTTGTGTTTGTTTCTACTATAGTTATAAATAAGCTGATCAAATATCTGCTGACTGATTAGATCCAGTATCTATTACAGATGAACTGGATATCACAGCATGTTGTTAATCCGTCATATCAAACTAAACAGTGTTGCTGGTGTAAATATCCTCCAATAAAGTCAGATGAGGGCTGCTGTTGCCAGGTAACGATGATGTCACACTGGATCTTCTGATCTTTAGCATCGTAGCGCTCGGAGTCTGATGTTGGCTCATGTGTTGTCAGACACCAACATGACGTTCTACTAGTCAAGGCCTCACCTTAACCCACTGATGCTGATCACACAGACCCACTAATAGAACTGTTTGATCAGGTTTATGCAGCGTCACCATTAATGTCACATTTAATCACATTTACATTACAAGCCCACTACAACCATTATCAACATTTTAAATTACATTATACATCTTCACTGATTTAATGTATTTTAACCTGATTCATTTTTCCCACCTTAACAGTTCATTCTTCAAATCAAACGAGATATTTGACCCTCAAAAAATATTTTATTGTAATAAAATATTTACTTTTCAACTTTTCCAAGTGAAATCAAACAAGTGTATTTAACAGTGAAACCAGAGTGAAGCTGCTCATATAGAGTCCAACCCAGGGTAAAAGTAAATTGAGTAGAGCAGCATCATCAAAGTGTCGGCTCTCTGAACACGGTGCAAGATCGCCATCTGCAGGACAAAACTAGTTTTTCTCGCCCTCCTCGTCAACGTCAAGATGATGTCATCATATAGCAACTGATTCCCTGACCATCTGGAACAGAGCGTTTAGATTAAAAAGACATTTATAGAAAATACAAACTCCAACAACACATCTCAACATCCCATGATATTTTATTATTTATTATAATATATATTATTATTGTACCATCAACATCAACAAATACCAGGATATTTTCTTTCAGATTGGTTCATTTCCTGCTCGCAGCATCAGCTGACCTCTGACTTCCTGGTTAAGGTCTCTCAGCGTTGACTGGAAAATCAAATCAGACTCACACCATCTTCTTGTAATGTGGTCTGTCAGCTGTTTGAAGAGCATCTCTGACCTAAACACAATAGGAAGAACAACAACACGGCAAAAAAACACATTTCCATATTAGATGAAGGGCACCGTAACTGGAAATGGTAACATTCATCTGATGCTGCTTTGGAGTTATCTTCTGTTTTAGATCAACTTTGATCACTTAGAGCCATCTTAAGTACATCTCATTTGATTCCAGATACCTGCTGTTCCCCACCTACCCTGTAGGTGGCCTCAGTGTGCCTCAAACCATTTACAGATGATTACGTGTCGTTCACAGTTCATATTTAAATAGAAGCCGTGGGACGCTGAAGCAGTTTAAACACGTCCATCCATGAACATGTAAGAAATCAAAATAAAGGTTTGCTTCATCTCTGAAGCAAACCTTTATTTTGCCTTGAGGCGACTTTTGTTGTGATTTGGTGCTATATAAATAAAATTGAATTGAAAAATTGAATTGAAAAAATTGAATTGAATTGAATTGAATTGTAGAAAATATTCTGGCTGTAACAGTTTGGGTCAAAGTGCAGATGTTCCAGATGTACTGCAGTCTCTCTGTGTTTCATGTTAACATGTAGATGTTGGACCAAAGTGAAGCTTTTTGATGTGACTGCAGGAATGTAAAGTGTAACTCTGAGCTTTAGGAAATGAAACTAAATGAACTTTTTCTCCTTCATTTATAGGAAAGTGTAGGAGAGCAACAGATGAACAAGCGTTACTGTAACAGGAAACACAAACACGTCATCAGAGGATCTTTATGTTCATCATCATCACTGTTTCCTTGTTCTGTCACAAACACACAACACTTCCTGCTCTCTCTCTGATGGATCTGATTCGCTGTTTCATTCACAGGAGGTCAGGGCATCACACAAACAGCTTTAACTGCACAACGACACTTTAAATCATCTACAGACAAACCTGTGTGTTTGATGTATGAAGAAATAATAAAGAAGTGTCTACAGCTGTCCATGAAGCAGCTTCTCACACAAACTCGGACACTTCACTCACTTTAATTCCTGCAAAGCTGCGTAATAAAGAGCTGTGACTGCTATGAACTGCTGATGATGACTGCATGAAGCTCTCAGCTGAAGTTTCATTTATGTATTTTAATGTTAATGTCGCCTTTTTAAGTCTGTGTGAGGATTTTAATGACAGACATTAAAGGAGATTCTTTGATTAGAACCAAATCACGCAAATTATGTTGATTTTCAGCCTGAAACAATAAAAACTTCTGTTTATAATCATCAACCTGGAGACTAATGAAAAGTAAAATAGTGATAACAATCCTTTATTATTTGAGTAATGTCTGAATCTGCTCAGAGACAGAGACAACACAGAGTTGTTGATGGCAGTTTGACATTAACTGATTTTAAAAAAAAGTGCTCTTATTGTGAAAATCTGCCTCCTGCTTGCTTCAAATCATTTTTATGTACTTTTTAACCTCACAGTGAAACATTGAGGCATTAATCTGACACAGTTTTATCAACAGTTTTATCACAGACATTTGACTTTGATTTGTTCAGATTGAGCAGAGAGAAGTGGCTCTCTGTGTGCGCGCTGCTGAGAAACAGAAGCTCATTTCTGTTCTTCAGCCTCTAAACTCTCAATGTGAGGACTAAGTGAAGTGTTTCAGAGCTGTGGCTCACAGCTTTTAGCGTCGACACAAATAGGCGATTACACACTCGTTCTGAGAACATCTCCACCTCCTTAAAACAAACTCTCCTACTAGCAGCTGTCACAACCACAACAGGCAGAAGATTGGATTTCTTCAGGTCAGATTTCATGCAGTTTGCAGTCAATTGTGTGTCACAGACTTTGTAGTTCACATTTGTGTGACTCGTTTAAATCTTCTCCTCCTGAAAGTGAAACTCTTACAAACACATCAGGCCACAAGCTGCTGCAGGTTAATGATTGATCTAAAGCTGACCTTTGAGCAGGAACTTGTGACTCTTTTATTGTGTTTAATGCTCACAGTGCTGAAGCCTGCAGACACACCCACATCATATTATTTGTTCTCAGGGTTGTTTGGCGTGGCAGAGTCGGAACAGAAACTTTCTGCAGGTTAATTATTGATCAAACAAAAGTCATACTAAGGAGCTACTGGCACGGAGTCAGAGCAGAGCTCAGAAATCTGAAATATATCAAAGTATATTAAAATGAAAGAGTTTAGAGAACACTGTTTGGTTAGCTGCCTCAAAGGCAGATGACTCTTAATATCACAAGATCAGGTGAGATTTCAGACCAAGGGACTTACTCTCTGTGTGAGCACTGCTGAGAAACAGAATCTCATTTCTGCTGTTTCAAGAAAACAGTGTTATGGAGGAAAAAGAAGTTCAGCCTCTAAACTCTCAGCGTGAGGACTGAGTGAAGAGTTTCAGAGTTTTGGCTCACAGCTTTTAGCGTCTACACAAAGAGCCGATTACACACTCTTTCTGAGAACATCTCCACCTCCTACAAACAAACTCTCCTACTAGCAGCTGTCACAACCACAACAGGCAGAAGACTGGATTTCTTCAGGTCAGATTTCATTGCTCAGATTTACTGCAGTTTGCAGAAAATTGTGTGTCACAGACTTTGTAGTTCACATTTATGTGACTCGTTTAAATCTTCTCCTCCTGAAAGTGAAACTCTTACAAACACATCAGGCCTGCAGACACACCAACATCATATTATTTGTTGTCAGGGTTGTTCGGCGTGGCAGAGTCAGAACAGAAACTTTCTGCAGGTTAATTATTGATCAAACTAAAGTCATATTAAGGAGCTACTGGCCCGGAGTCAGAGCAGAGCTCAGAAATCTGAAATATATCAAAGTATATTAAAATGAAAGAGTTTAGATAACACTGTTTGGTTAGCTGCCTCACAGGCAGATGACTCTCAATATCACAAGATCAGGTGAGATTTCAGACCAAGGAAAATCACTGGGGTTGTCTGTGAAGAGGCAGAAAAGCATAGACGTGGTCTACCTTATAGCCATTTTGAAAAGGTAAGAGTGAATGGAAACATAAAAACAAAAAACAAACCAATACAACCAAATCACTCCAAGTTTATTTCATTTGACACATACAGTGTAGCTCAGTCAAAACAGCCCAAGCTCAGGGGAAAGTGCTGAGAGGGAAAAGACAATGATTAATAATTTATATAAACTCATAACTGGCTGCAGCAGCTGAGCTTTGACCTGTGAGCTGCAGCCTAAGCCTCTTTTATCATTCAGTGTTTAATGTGTAAACTGTTTATCACTGCAGAGATGCCTACAGGCTATCTACTGTTCAAAAGTGAATTGTTATATACCAGCGGTCCCCAACCTTTTTTGCGCCACGGACCGTTTTATGCCTTACAATATTTTCACGGACCGGCTTTTAAGGTGTCGCAGATGAATACAACAATATAAAACTAGTACCGGTACCGAAAAAAAAAGAAGATTTACTCATAACACACGTGAAAAAACCCAGGAAAACCGAGTTAACAATAAAAATGATAACAAAATAACGCTGAAAAACCGATAAAAACCCTGAAAACCATTCATTTCACACCTGAGCCTCAACTCTCGCGGCCCGATACCACAAGACTCACGGACCGGTACCGGTCCGAGGCCCGGGGGTTGGGGACCGCTGTTATATACCGTGTGGCAGCTGACCTTTGACCTGCGAGCTTCAGACTTTGCTGGTGTGAAGTGTTTAATGCTCATCTATTGAAGCCTGCAGACACACCCACATCATCTGATTTGTTTTCAGGGTTGTTTTCAGTGTGTTGGAGTTGGAGCAGAAACCTGCTGCAAGTTAATTATTGATCAAATTAATATCACACAAGGTGCAGCAGCTGACCTTTGACCTGTGAGCTTCAGACTTTGCTGGTGTGAAGTGTTTAATCTGACGCAGTCTGCAGACACAGAGGACTGCTGACGGAGAAGAAGCAGAGGATTTTCTCTGTTTCTACACAGACCTGGTCCAGACAGCAGAGAGCTGCAGAGTGAAGACGTTCATGGGAAGAAGCTGAGTAAGTGCAACGTCCTCTTGGATCCTGGATCAGGAAGTGACGCCGGTGAATATTTGGTGTTTAAATAAGGTTTCTGTCTTTGACTCAGCCTGCTGTCACTTTGTGACAGGTTTCAGATTAACTGGTGTTCCTTCTGCTCCAGTACTAAAAGACAGTATAGGTGACCACGCTGATGCCTGTTTATAATTTCATTTCATATTTCAAAGCGAATAAACTGTTGGCTAAATGTTCTTGTTTTCAGAGGTAAATGAGTTGAGAGGAGCAGATAATAAGGATTAAATATTTTTCTTAAAACGGGGTTCGTACGGGGGATTGAAATCCTTGAAAATGCTTGAATTTTAATGTTGTGTTTTCAAGGTTTGAAAAGTGCTTGAATTTCGGATGTGGTGCTTAAAAGTGCTTGAAAATGTAACTGTATTTCATTCATAATAGATAACTATCTGATTGAATAGTTTTCTTATCAGATAGAGAAATAAAATAAGCCACGAGATGTAAAAGCAGAATTTCCCCGCCTGGGCTGTCTTGCGTCTCTTTCAATATGTGACCCCGCCCCTCCCTCGGACAGTCGGGGATGAATGCGCTAACATACCTGTAGGCAGTGTTGCCAACTTATTATTACTAGAATACTATATTTAGCGAGTTTTCAGACCCCCTTAGCGACTTTTTTTTCTTCTAAAAAGTGACTAGCGACAAATCTGGCGACTTTTTCTGGTATTATTGGGGACTTATTTATGACGACTTTTTGACGTGAAAGCGCGTATCGCTCTTATTCTCAACAAGCAGCGGTGCTGCCGTGGGCACCTCAAACATGCCAAAGCGCTCACAGGCAGAGGATAGTCCTCCCCCAGCTGCTATCAAGGCAGGAGATGTTCACGCCTATGCGTCCAAACTGCAAATGAATTGCGCATGAGCAAAGCTGCTGCTCCCACACTGACTGTAACGCAGTCAGTTCTTCTTTTACTGTTATGCTGTTTTGTGGATCACAAGGTTTAAAATGACTTATAAACACACACCCACACTCACAAAGTAACTCCACCAGAGTGCCTATTTCGGGTCACTTTTGCCGGTCCAAGCCCGGATAAAGGAGCAGGGTTGGAATTGTGACATTAAAAAACAATAATTGCTAAAAGAAATTTAATTTGTAGTACTAAATGAATTGTAAATGCAATTTTTACTCACTTTATGTCTCTTCCATGGTGTTATTTCTCTCTCCAACAACGTAGGTTACAATTACATTAGCATGACCAATTATGCAAATTAGGCGATGATGTCATTTAGCGACTTCTACCAACTTTTAGGACAGCCAATAGCAATTTTCCTTACTGAAGAGTTTGGAACACTGCCTGTAGGTTGCTGTTTAAATGAGTGTTCGATAGAAAACAACAATGGCGGAGTTTGCGCTCTCCAGTCGCATGATGGGTGAGTCCTAGTAAATAATTTCCCACTACGTGTATGTTACACATGCTATTGTTTTAAAATTATGATTATTATTTTGCTAGCTGTCAAACTCGCTGGAGAAATGATTGAAATGCACTGAGTGTGATGCAGTATGGCAGCGCTATTACGGAATATGCTGTGAACTTAGCTAACATTACTTAGCAGTAATATGAGTTAATTTACTCAAATGAAAGCTTTAAACATTAGCCCGATACATAACTAGCTAACTTAAGGCTTTCTGATTAACCCTCTGGGGTCGACAGACCCAGAGCCTCCATTTCAACTTGGGTCAAACGTGCGGACCTCAAACTATATACCAGTTTTTAAATTGTGTTGATAGGTCACGTAAAACTGATGTTTGTTAGTTGTTTTCTTTTTTTAATAAAACAGTGGCGTTTACTCCGGGAAGAAACGGTAAAAATGGCGTTTTCTAAGGAGAGCGCCAGCAAACACGCTTTGATCGTGAGTGGAAAAAAAGAAAAAAACACTCCTTCCCTATTGGTGGAAAAATGTACCATGTTGACCAATCAAAAAATGATATGGCAACATGTGGCATTTGGTTGTTTTGGAAGAAAGGGAAGTTTTAGGAGTGAGTGAGAGAGAGCGAGTGAGCGAAAGAGAGAGAGTTTTGATAAGTGAGAGATTTGTGACGTTTACCGTGTTTGGAGTCTCAAGTTAGTGTGTTGTCTTTTGTGTAGCTAGTGTGTAGTGTAGTCGTTTTGTGTTTTGTGTGTCAGTTCTGCTGGTGAACGTGACAGTTGCTGCAAAAAAGCCACCAAAGGCAGGTTGCAGTGTAAACGCTGAGTGACACACCTGCTGTCAGACCTTCAGGTTTATCCCTGTGCTGTTCTCATCTGTGTTATAGTGACACAAACTATGTTTTGGAGTTGCATAAATAATTTGTGTGCCTTCTTATTTGACGAACAGCACCTGATTGTTCTGTAAATAGTTTGAATGGTTATGTAAAAACGTCTGAGTCTTGGCTGCATTTTTAGGTAAATAGTACCATATAACTTTGTTGTTTGCAAAACATTTGCATATTTTTAAAAAATGTACAATTTCTATTTGCATTTCAAGTTATGAAAATGATTCGTTAAACATGCTTGTGGTTTTTACAGTCAAAAATATCACTTTCTACTTGTATTTAAAATTTTGTCTGAATTTAGATCAATTGTGCTGACACATTATGTCAAAATGAGAAAATAACAGATTGGCAAGATAAACAGTTTTAAAGGTGAAATATAGAGGCCAAATCAAAAGTAGTCAAAAACGGCCAGTTACACCCTGGACCCCAAAGGGTTAAAGACTAAAAGCAAAGTTGTCACCAAGTACTGTTTATATTTGTGTGTATTGCTGCAGCTTTTTTGAGTATTAATTTGGTGCCTTTGGGTGAAATAATGGTAATCTGAGTGATCCATATGGTCACAAAGAATAGCCTCTTGTTTCCGTGCTACCAAAGTTCCCCGGCTTTCATTCGAAATGTGTTTATCGCCACCTACACATTAAACTACTTAAACAGTCAGTGCTGTTCTCCATGCCTGTCTGACTGTACATAATGTTATTAGCACAAACACTTTAAAGGTGATCATTTAGGACTTCAGCAATAATACAGACAGCAATGTAGTTAGCAATAAAACAGTTTTATTGGGGGCGGGGGGTGCTGGAAAAGCTTGAAAAGGGAAAAAGCACTTTCAAGCTTGAAAAGTGCTTAAAAAGTGCTTATGAACCCTGTTAATAACTAAATTCTGCTAGTCTGTGATGTACCTCCCAGCAACATCACCTCATTTCTTTGACCTTTGACATGAGTTAGCTTAGCTGGCAGATCAGCTAGCAGAGCAGCTAGCTCTGCTGTCTGTCATGTGACTGAGTCACGTGCAGGCAGTGAACCTGTTAGCGTAGCTAGCAGGCTGAAAGAGGCTAGCAAACTGTGTGAACACTTTGTCAGAGGTGAGCAGTAAAGAGAAGGATAAGGAGCTCCTCCAGATGCTGACAGTGCACTTAACCTGAATTTACTGCTTGTTACATTGTATGTGATGTTCAGTCGAAAACAATTACTTAAATTAACATTATTATTATTATTGTGTGGATGCCCTAAAAGGGCTTCCACACTATTGTTTTCCTGTTTCTCTTTCTTCTTTATTATTGTGTGGATGCCCTAAAAGGGCTTCCACACTATTGAGTTCCTGTTTTAAACTTTATTCTTCAAGTTGCTGCCCCGTTTTTCGGCACTGAACTACTCCCTCAGTTTTCAGCCGATTTTCTCCGTTCAAACTCTAAACTGTTCTGCTATTTCTGCTAATTCCGGCTATATCTTTTGGTGTTTATTACTATTATACTTTTTAAAATATTACACTTTTTTCCTTTAATTTGCCCCATTGAAATGAATGGGAAACTTCCACAATTCTGCTAAAACTTGCTTGTCTTTGAAACTTAACTACGTCCTCATGCTTTCACCTAGAAACTCCATTCAAACTTTAAAATGTTCTCAGATTATTGGGCTATTCCTGTCTGATTCAGCTTTTTCAGATCTTCTACCGTTTTAATCTTATCTCTCTTTAGGTTTTCAGTTGCAAAATTGTGATTTTTCAGAAAATACATGCGTTGCTATGGTTGCTATGAAATTAAGTCAGAGTGAGTGCTGGTCCGTTCTGAATTGTCTCTTCATGTCTAAACAACTTCTTGCTACTCACACAATTTCCACTCAACCCCCACAAATTATACATCAAAACGTAGGTATCTTTGCTGGCTTTCAGAAAATGTCACTATCTTTATTGTGAGGTTTACCGTTTTTTCGCAATTTGCCTCGGAGTGACACAAGGTCTGACAAGTCCCCATTCAAAGTCTATGGGGAGGTTTTGAAATTCAGAGCTGAAATTCTGTAACGGGGGGCATTTTCAAATCGCCATATCTCTTTAACAAAGCAAAGTTAGGACATGAGGCTTGTGCCAATATATCTTCAGACACTGCTGACACTCACAGTGGAAGCAGTTTTTACAATTATCTTACCGTTGAGCAATGAATTACGTTTGTTTGAGGGGTGGAAATCTGTCCTTCTCTCAGTCTTCAAACTCTGGAAATGAAGCCGTTTCTTCTCTCGTCATATCTCCGCGACGGAGGTACGAGCTATGAAAATCGCAGTCAAAATACACCAAAGTCCGCTGATTCACCCAGTACAAGAATTATGCTGCTAGCCCTCTTAGTTTTTGAGTTACACGACGTTTTGTAACTCCCAAAAACGGCGCTTTTCGCCTCTCACCGCGATCTATTTTCTGACTGCTCATGTCTATGTTTTTCAGCCGCCCGCTCCCTTCCCAGGTGGCGCAATCAGTAATGACACGGCTCTGCAACTCAAAGGTCGTGGGTTCAATCCCACCTTGCTTCAACATTTTTTTTCATTACAATTTTAAACACTATCACAGACCTGTAATTTATATTGATCATTTATTACAATTCTGCAAAGTTTTATAATTTTAGCAGCTTTTCTAATATGGACCGAAATACATACAAGTACCCAGCCTAATGAAGCAGACAGAGGCAGTAGCTCTGATTGGTGAATTTGAGCAGAATCAGGTTGTTCTTTCATTACATTTCTTTATTTCACACATGGTTTATCGTGTTTCTTTTTCTACATACAGAACCTTCTGCCTCTTTTCAGCAGAAATTCTGCCTCTTTTCAGCAGAAATTCTGCTCATTCACCTCTTTTCAGCGCAACGTTCTGCTTCTTTGCCTCTTTTCTGCAGAAATTCTGCTGATTCATCTCTTTTCTGCAAAATTTTCAGCCTTTTCACCTTTTTCAATGCTTTCATCTTTTTCAAATCATAGAGTTCAAATCAAAATATAGTATTTTTACCAAAGCATTGTATTTGTACGAAGTACAGTATTTTTGCCAAATCATAGAATTACTGCAATTTCATAGTATTTTGAGGAATCCCATTTGTTATAGTATTACTTCTAAGTCATAGTATTTCTGCTTTGTCATAGTATTTGTACTGAAACATAGTATTTCTGCCAAATCATAGTATTACTGCTATTTCAACATATTTGAGTGAAATTACAGTAGCAGAAATACAGTGTATTTCTGCTACTGTATTTCCGCTGTATTACTTAGTGGAAAAGTAGGAGGCTGACTGTTACTAAGTGCATCAGTGTACATAGGTCATCTCTTGTGTTGGAGTGCCCTCTTGTGGCGCCTTTTGGGTAGTGCCTTAGTAAACGTGAACACTGCAAAGAAGTGGTATCAGACTGGTTTGTAGTGGAGGAATTTGTTGCCAGTTTCTTTCATCTTTAATCCGTATTCATGTTGTAATGTAGTAGTACCACAATATGGCAGAAACACTATTTTTTGGCACAAATACTTTGATTTGGTATACTTTAGCTTCTTCACCCCTTTTCAGCAAAATTTTTCATTTTTTTCACCCCTTTTCAGCACAAATTCCAGCTTTTTTGGCTGTTTTCAGAAAAAAAAAAACTCTTTTCAGCAGAAACTCTTCTGATTCATCTCTTTTCAGCGCAAGTTTTATGATTTTAGCAGCTTTTCTAATATGGACCTCAGATTCTTGTTAACGCTCCATGGCAGAAATACATACAAGTACCCACCTGATGAAGCAGACAGAGGCAGTACCTCTGATTGGTGAATTTGAGCAGAAACAGGTTGTTTTGCCTCTTTTCAGCAGAAATTCTGCTGATTCACCTCTATTCAGCGCAACGTTCTGCTTCTTTGCCTCTTTTCTGCAGAAATTCTGCTGATTCACCTCTTTTCTGCAAAATTTTCAACCATTTCACCTCTTATCAGCACAATTCTCAGCAGTTTCTGCTCATTTCACCCTAATTGTCAGTCTCTCCACCTCTTACCTTGTGAGAGTGAATTTGGCTTAGTGAGATGAGTAGCCGCCTTGCGCCCAGGAGGTCCAGGTTCGAATCCTGCTCAGGGTGACATTTTATTTTTCACCACCATACTACTTTTTGCAACTTTTCATCTTTTTCAGCTTTTCAGCAGACAGCTTCAGCGTTAAGGCATCCACACAGCATTTTCGCAGGAAATGCAAATTTTTCTAGTTATTATTATTATTATTATTATTATTATTATTATTATTATTATTATTGTTACTATTATTATTGTTGTTATTATTATTATTAGTATTATTATTATTAATATTATTATTATGTGTTTATTATTCATAACATGGCTCCCTACTGTAGTGGTTTGAACAATTGATCTGAGGTTATTGTGTCCCTGTAAATTCAACAGTGGGCCTCAATGCAAAGAATCAAACAAATATTTTTATTATCAAGTCATTCGACTTACTGGATGAATCACCGTAGCTCTGACAGTAATGCACACTCATTTTTATTGATAGTCACCATGTAAGTGCTTTTAACTTTTTTGATGAGTAAAACCTTCAGTAGAAACATCTGGGAGCAGTGAGTGAATAACAGATCTGACAGCAGCAGCAAGGACGGTGCTGTCATAGTTTAATGTGGAGTCTGTTTGCACTCAAACAGTGAAGAGCAAAGAAAAGTACTGTGATGATTCTGGGTCCTTCTGACCCAACACTGTGAGTTTCTTGTGTTTTGGTGATATTTTGTATTATGGTTTATGTTCTGGTTCATTTACAGTCTCAGTTAAGCTGCTTTGAGTTTCTTATATTTCCTTTTTAGTTCCTTGATTATTAGATTCCCCCTATGTCTCTGTGTGTGTCTGTGTGTCTCTGTGTGTCTCTGTGTTTGTGTGTGTTTGTGTGTGTTTGTGTGAGGCCTTGTGCTCCATGTCTCTCTTGTCTCCTCTTTCCCTCGCTCACTCTCGTCTGCCTTTCCTCCACTCCTCTGACAAGCTCACGTGTCAGTGTTGCGTTCCTTTGTTTGCTGTTTTATTGTGAAAGTCTTGCATTCTTTGTACAGTGTGTTTCATTTTTCCTGTGAAGGTTCTCAGTCATCCAGGTCAACGTAGTCTAAGGAGCTTGGAAAGAAAAGCATCTGGACTTCTGTAAGTTGCTTGAAGATGTTTCACCGTTATATTCGGGTCCTACCCTGTCTGCATTACGCAGCCAGTTCAAGACTAACATTTTTCTTGTTTAGTTTCCGAAACAGTAAATCAGTGTGTGTGCAGTTCTCTGCAAACTCAGCAGGAATAATTAGTGTGAAGCTTTAACTCTGCTGATCCTCTTTGAATCATGGATCAGCTGAAATGTTTAAAATGTTGTTCACACGTGTTGAACTGACTGAAGCTTCCAGTCACAGTGAATCAGTGTGTGTCAGTGAATGCATCGTGTGTGCTTCAAGGCTCCATCTAGTGGACTGATAGTAGAGCAGCTGATGGCAGCTTCCTCTGCCTCACACTGCTGTCTGACTGCATTCAGCTGACACTGAGATGAAGCAGGAAAGAAGCAGCTGATATTTGGACAGCACACATGATGGAAAGGAGGATTTCAGTTGATGTGCACATGAATGATTTGTGTTTCCTCTGCAGGTAGAAAGTGTGTGTGAGCTGAATTGAGCAGCATGGATCAGTGTGAGGACAGAGAGGAGGGAGTCCCTCCCTCTAAAAGCACTCTGTGTGGGGAACATGAGAGCCAGACCAAAGCTCAGAGGTGAGATGACCATCTCTAACTGTCCATGACTCTTCTCCATGTCACAGCTCAGCACTCACATCACTGCTCCATCATTATTCACAGGAACCCACCTGGACCTCCCCCCAGCTCTGTGTCCTTACAGAGTGACACGTCTAAAGGTGCCATCGTTAATTTTAAAGTCCAGCCTGTGTCTGTTGCAGAGAGGTGAGCTGTTAGTAACATGACGTCTTTGATTTTACTCCTTGATGTTGTTGGATATAGACTGCAAATACCTCATTCCCTGAATCCCATTTAAACTGTCTCTTTAAAACAAGCCTTTGATTTCTAAACTACTGGAAATCCACTTCAGCAAGCAGGAAGTGAAATATCCATTCCATCTGAAACCAGAATACATAAGTTTAGACAATTATTACTCTAAAACTCGTCTCATATATTTTCCTTTTTTTTAAATGTAATCTCACCTTCAGTGTCACACAGACAGGATCTGATGAGGTTCTTGTTCCTACAGTGAAGTGACTGATAAAGAAAGCTCCTTTCAAACATGGAGCAGTGATCCAGCTGCTGTTGGCAGCAGGCCGACCACAGTGATGTGTCTAATCTTCAGACAGCTGGATCAGTGTGACAGATCAGGAGTGCAGGATTCATCCCGAGGATGTTCCAATTTTAAAAACTGTTCCTCCATAAAAACCTGAAATCTAACAGCTGACCTGTACGTTGTGCAGAAGAACAGCAGAAAACTTTTTTTCTGCCAGAACTCGACCTGCTCATGTATGAATGAACTTCCTGTTACTGTGTCACACGTAAAAGTGTAGAAGCACTCCGTGCAGAACTATACAAAACTGCACTCACAGCTTTGAGCAGTTGACCTGAACCAGTTATACACCAGTTCTGATCACATCAACGCTCCTGTAGGTGCAGCAGATTCAGCTACATCACATGCAAATTAAGACTTTTGTTTTTTCTGCTTTAAATCAGCAAAAATTGAAATAAATTGACTGGAGAACCGGAGTAGATCACAACAATGATGATATTGAATGAGTTTAATATTTACAAATTTCCAAGAAAATAGAAAAATAAGTTAAAAAAATAATAAATTTGAGAGGAAAAAAACAAAGGACAATAATGCAAAAGAAAAGAGTAAAAATATGAACAAGATGTTATAGCAAAGTCTGTAGAGGCGACTTTTAAAGTGTTTATGAAACAGTGAACTGACTGAGTCGATCTAACACTGAAAAGAAGTTTCGTCCACTGTGTGAAACACAAATGCGATAATGTGAACAGCAAAAAGGACCGTCTAGTCTTTAGCTGCTCAATTTAAAAAAAATGGCCTCATTTATATCAAAATGATCTATTTTGTTGTTCTTAAAATCTCTCTGAGAGGATCTTGACCTTAAAATTCTTCATGGTTCCTCCACAGAGTGGACCAGCAGAGCTCAGAGGTTCCCAGTGGTCAGTCTGCCCAGCAGCATCAAACACAGCTGGACTCCATATTTATGGTCTGTACATGTACAACAACTACTGTTACATCTATACTGTTCACAGTCATCTCCATGCTGCTCTTTGTAGACCAGTGGATTGTCAATGTGTCCAACATGGATCTGATGTTTGGCTCCATGATTTGAGTCTGATTGGCTCATTCATAAAGTATTCTGTTCCAGTTGCTGGAGGACAACATCATCACTTTTGTGAAGAACGAGCTGAAGAAGATCCAGAAGGTTCTGAGCCCAGATTACCCAGAATGCTTAGCGAGTCAGAGGAGCAGCAGCAGAGAGGCATTTGTGAAGATCACAGTGGACTTCTTGAGGAGAATGAAGCAGCAGGAGCTGGCTGACCATCTGCAGAGCAGTAAGAGGATTTCTCTAAAGATTTAAGCTGCTGGATGAATGAACATTTACTTATGTCTTATGAGATGGAGCAACATGTTTTAAAGATTCATTCTTTTTGAAATAAAGTGTTTGATTCCACTTTCAAATGATATTCTACATATTTCTTCTCATTCAGAACTTCAAGCTGCAGTTTGTCATCGTAACCTTAAATCTGCGTTGAAGAAGAAGTTCCAGTGTGTGTTTGAGGGCATCCCTAAAGCAGGAAACCCAACCCCTCTGAATCAGATCTACACAGAGCTCTACATCACAGAGGGAGGGACTGCAGAGGTCAATGATGAACATGAGGTCAGACAGATTGAAACAGCATCCAGGAAACCAGACAGACCAGAAACAACAATCAGACAAGAAGACATCTTTAAAGCCTCACCTGGAAGAGATGAACCAATCAGAACAGTGCTGACAAAGGGAGTGGCTGGCATTGGGAAAACAGTTTTAACACAGAAATACACCCTGGACTGGGCTGAAGACAAAGCCAACCAGGACATCCAGTTCATATTTCCATTCACTTTCAGAGAGCTGAATGTGCTGAAAGAGGAAAAGTTCAGCTTGGTGGAACTTGTTCATCACTTCTTTACTGAAACCAAAGAAGCAGGAATCTGGAGCTTTGAAGACTTCCAGGTTGTGTTCATCTTTGATGGTCTGGATGAGTGTCGACTTCCTCTGGACTTCCACAAAACTACAATCCTAACTGACCCTAGAAAGTCCACCTCAGTGGATGTGCTGCTGACAAACCTCATCAGGGGGAAACTGCTTCCCTCTGCTCGCCTCTGGATAACCACACGACCTGCAGCAGCCAATCAGATCCCTCCTGACTGTGTTGGCATGGTGACAGAGGTCAGAGGGTTCACTGACCCACAGAAGGAGGAGTACTTCAGGAAGAGATTCAGAGATGAGGAGCAGGCCAGCAGGATCATCTCCCACATCAAGACGTCACGAAGTCTCCACATCATGTGCCACATCCCAGTCTTCTGCTGGATCACTGCTACAGTTCTGGAGGATGTGCTGGAAACCAGAGAGGGAGGACAGCTGCCCAAGACCCTGACTGAGATGTACATCCACTTCCTGGTGGTTCAGGCCAAAGTGAAGAAGGTCAAGTATGATGGAGGAGCTGAGACAGATCCACACTGGAGTCCAGAGAGCAGGAAGATGATGGAGTCTCTGGGAAAACTGGCTTTTGATCAGCTGCAGAAAGGAAACCTGATCTTCTATGAATCTGACCTGACAGAGTGTGGCATCGATATCAGAGCAGCCTCAGTGTACTCAGGAGTGTTCACACAGATCTTTAAAGAGGAGAGAGGACTGTACCAGGACAAGGTGTTCTGCTTCATCCATCTGAGTGTTCAGGAGTTTCTGGCTGCTCTTCATGTCCATCTGACCTTCATCAACTCTGGACTCAATCTGATGGAACAACAACAAACAACCTCCAAGAAATCTAAACTATTTAACAAACCAAAACTCCAATCTCTCTACCAGACTGCTGTGAACAAGGCCTTACAGAGTCCAAATGGACACCTGGACTTGTTCCTCCGCTTCCTCCTGGGTCTTTCACTGCAGACCAATCAGACTCTCCTTAGAGGTCTGCTGACACAGACAGGAAGTAGCTCACAGACCAATAAGAAAACAGTCCAGTACATCAAGAAGAAGCTCAGTGAGAGTCTGTCTGCAGAGAAAAGCATCAATCTGTTCCACTGTCTGAATGAACTGAATGATCGTTCTCTAGTGGAAGAGATCCAACAGTCCCTGAGATCAGGACGTCTCTCCACAGATAAACTGTCTCCTGCTCAGTGGTCAGCTCTGGTCTTCATCTTACTGTCATCAGAAAAAGATCTGGATGTGTTTGACCTGCAGAAATACTCTGCTTCAGAGGAGGCTCTTCTGAGGCTGCTGCCAGTGGTCAAAGTCTCTAAAAAAGCTCTGTGAGTACATTTGTACTCATGTCTTTACTTTAACATCCAACTGTGTCAGTAATTTATTTCACCAGGCTTTCTGTATTTTTATGAATTTGTATCCTAAAGTTTTGGGATTTCTCCAATACAACTGTAACCTCTTTGATGGCTCCAGAACTCGGTGAACTCGAGACGCTGAATCCACCATAAACTCTGATCATCACTGCTGCTGTTATGTTATCAGTCTTTGTTTAAAAACTTAGGCTGCATGTGCCTAATGTTGTGATACTTTATATTCACATGCATGCTCCTAGATACATTTCTACTGCAGGTCTATTTTTAGTCACAAATATTGGTGAAACACTTGCTTTTACATGCATGGTGGGTCCTGCATTAAAGAAAGCATTTGAATTACTCAGTGAATCCTGGCAGCCAGATAAACATCCTTAGTTACACTTTAAACTAATCTCTGCTTCGGTCTTCCACAGTGTGTTTGTTGTTTCTTTGTTGTTGTTGGCCTGCTCTCTCCTTTCACTCCAATCTGGTTGCAGCAGATGTTTGTCCCTCCCTGAACCTGCTTTTCTTCCAGTTTTTCTTTCACACTGTTGTCAAAATGTTGTTACAGACTTGGGTGCAGCACCTCAGTTCATCTTCAGTCTGAAACCAGCTGTTTTAGCTATATCCCCTCAAGCACACCTTCCCTGGTCATCTCTGCTGTGGTTGCTATAAAATTTAATTTTGATTAAAAAAAAAAAGAACAAAAAAAAGAAGAAAAAACTCAAGTCAGACTTGATGCCATTTATTGGCATCATGGTGCCTGTTTGTCAGTCTTTGATGATAAACTGCAGCACAGTCTAAAGCAAACCTTCTGACTTTATTGACTTTATGCATGTATATATTCTTCCTGTTCACCTTGGACACACAACAGCTCTCTGTTTGTTGTGATTGGATCTAGAACACAATTCAGATCAGCCATCATCTCCTAATCTAGATGATTTTTAAGGTGGTATCTGGGACGAAAAGTTAAAAATCAGCTGGGATGGTCTGTACTGTATGATGGCCTTGGTTGCACCACATTGATAGCCATGCAGGGTGGTTCACTCCTTGGGCAAGAAGACCGAGGAGTGAGCCACCCTTGGTCAAAGCTTGGTCATTCAAGCTCACTGTTGTCCCCTTGTTGGTTGATGATAAGTATTTTTTTTTTACCTGACTTATAGTCATCATTGTCTTCAAATTAACTCACACACTGCTGACTGCTGTAGCTTACCTGGCTGAGCAGGTGACCCATGTACTGAAAGTTAGAGTCATGACTCCAGGGCCTGGTTTGAGTCTGCCCAAGACCATTTCCTGTGTGTTATTCTCCTCACTTCTCCCTCCCTTCCTGTCTTCTCTGTCCTATACAGTGAAGACAAAAGGCCTCAAGTTGTGAAAACTCTTCCCCTTCATCATCTTCCAAATCATCTCTCTCATCTAAAATCACCAGTATTCTCTGAGTAGAGAATCTTTTCACAATTTTGAGGATCCAAGTGGGTAAAGTTATTTATTTGTTGTGTTCCTATTTGCAGCTGGGAAGTGAAGTGTTTGTTTCATCATCCTTCACAGCTCATCAACCAGGTGTCACAAACTGCAGCAGAACAGTACAAAGCATGTCATACTGGATGGCTGCAACAACCAGTGTTTTACCTACCTTTGGTATTTCTTGACAGCATGAGCGTAATATTTACTGAACAGAGTCGTCTTCTGTAATCTTTTCAGATTCAGAACACTGTATTTATTTTCAAGGGGCTATTAGGATCCTGACCTTGCCAACCGTACATACAATACACAAACATCACATTGGGGAGACATGTCAGGCTAGGTAGCTGGCTGGTCAGCAGCTAGAGCAGCGACCCGGAACCGAACAGCGGAAAATGCACAACATCAGGAAAGATGAGGAGGAAAAAGAACTCCGCCCAGACTGAGCTCCAACAGGGAGATCAGTTTGAGAACAGAAAAAAATGACCTTAGCGCAGAGCACATGAAAACTCTTAATACGCAATAGAAACACATGACAAGCAACAGGGATGGGTAAAAGGTGAGAGACAGCCGGTGTAGACAGCGCATCCGGGCCTGCAGCATTTGCGCTGGTCCCCTCGGCCCACCGTCTGCACCGGGAGGGGATAAGCATGCTTAGGATGGGAAGGAACAGTCTAAACACCGTCTGTTATCAGGGTGAGATTTGTTATGTTCAGCTCCAGCCTTGAGACCACAGCTGGCGCCGGTATGTTAGCCGCATGAAATGATGGTGGTTTTCTTTGGTGCAAACAACTGCATGTCAATTTCACAGCTGATCTAACAGTCCGTTACTCATCTCAAAATCTCCCGTTGGAGAGCCACGAGCTTCTCCGAGAGGTTATCAGTTTTGCGCTTAAAGAGCAAAGTTTGAGAACTCACGACCGCCATGAGCTTCTTCAAGATCTTATCCGTGCTGTGTTCAATGAGCCCATTTTGAGAAGTCACGACCCGTCCCATTGTTTCAGTCACAGCGGGCAGCCTTGTGGGGTTTTGAACAGCTGATTCTGCTTTCTTTAGTCTTTAATAAGCCAGGACCAAGCCAGCTCAGATCAGCAAGAACCCTTTGCTGCTGTGAATGTCCGTGCTGCTATATTTCAGGATCAGGCTCTAAATGTACAAATGGATCTGAGAAGATTTCCAATCATGTTTCTACTAGATTTACAGTTTGTTTTCATGTCTTCTGACTCAGAAGGTGGAGCAGGTGGAGCTTACAAGGAGTAAGTGCTGATATAGCAGAGGAGTTGTGTTTTAATGAAGCTATATAGTTAACCAATAATTGTATTGCATGCTGGCATTAAAAATGTTTCATTTGACTGATTTAATTAATTTGTTTGTTTTTTTTCTTCCAGACTGAGTGGCTGTAACCTCTCAGAGAGAAGCTGTGATGCTCTGTCCTCAGTTCTCAACTCCCAGTCCGCTAGTCTGAAAGAGCTGGACCTGAGTAACAATGACCTGTGGGATTCAGGAGTGAAGCTTCTGTCTGCTGCACTGCAGAGTCCACATTGTACACTGGAAACTCTCAGGTCAGGATCCAAACATCCCCACTGCTGATCATTAAATTATATTATTGTATAAACAACCAAGCTTTATAGAATTGGCAGGTGAACTTTTCAATTCAACAAATCAAAATGTTACTGTATAGATTCATGTCTGAATGTTGCCATGTGCTATTAAAACTAAAAGCGATGTTTCATACACCCATGTGGTTCAGTCACACAGTAACTGATGGTAAATAATGTTTGTGTTGAGCACATCCTACAGGTCAGCTGCTCCACTCAGATCTCAGGTTTACATGCTGGAACAGTTTGTGATCATGAAGGATAAACCTCACTTCCTGTTTGTTTCATACAGATTTGACATGAACAATAACACATTCATGAAATCCTTTTAGGAACACAAACACTATTGTAGCTGGAGAATATATTTGAATGTAGGATAAATTAGGGAATCATAAACAACAGTAATAATTAACCACCACCTCACCATTTGGGTTGGTAGCTGCATGTTGATTGATGAAGTCATTTTCTTCTTCCTCCATTTCTACCTTATTAACATCAGATTAAAAGCTGCACAGAGACAGGCACTGGACATGTTTAGCCTAGCTTAGTACAAGGACTGGACATGGGGGAAACGGCTCTCATCACTGGATCAAAACATGAAAACAAATCTGAAGTAAAGTTTTGTTGAAGTGAACTGTGGTGGTGCCCAATGTTCCCTCTAAGCTGCGCGCGTGCGCAATTGCACATTGCTGGCACGTCTCTGCGCACAGAAAATCTGCATTGTGCACAAAAAAAAAAATCAAATCTCAATTGTCTGTGAAGGTTCTCAGTCATCCAGGTCATCGTAGTCAAAGGAGTTTGCAAAGAAAAGCATCTGGACTTGTTTAAGTTGCTTGAATACGTTTCACCTCTCATCCGAGAAGCTTCTTCAGTTCTAAGGGTCACATGTTGGAGAGTCCCAGATTTAAACCCAGTGGGAGTTTCCCCCCAAAGAGGGACAAAGGACCCCCTGATGAACCCTCTAATCATATGAGCCAAGGTGTGAAAGCGGGTGTGGGTCATAATCAGCCAAGGTTTCGGGTGAGCTCATTGTGTAACCTGGCCCCACCCTATCATGTGATTTCCTGAGGTCAGATGGCCCAGGATGTGAGTGGGCGTTAAGGCGTCTGGGAAGGGATCTCAAAACTGGATTATAGATGGCAGACAGTTGGTGTCGTAAGCCCCGCCTCTGTTCAAAGATGGTCACTCACAGTGGACATTTGCTCGTGCATGTGACTTCAAGGGGTCACGTGAGTTCACAAGTGTTTAATAGCATTTTATTTAATGAAACCATTATGTGTTTTAATTAAACTCTTTTTAAAGGTTTGTATAGGTCTCAGAGCTCTGTTATTTAGACATAGATGATTTAATTTAGCTAGTTTAGGAAGATTTCACTGTTCTAATAGTTTCATAGGCTAATAGTTTTCAAACAGAGTGCCACAAACAACATGTATTCCTTTAGAAATAAACAGGGCTGCTTCTAAAAACACATATCCCCACACAGTGTTTAATTTAATGCAAATAGCCCTATAATTATCTACTAGTCACAAACACACATAGATGATTTAACTGTTTTAGGAGCATTTTGCTTTTATTTAGTGCTCTGAAAGACACAGAGACTAATGGTTTTTGAAACAGAATACCACAAACAGCAGGTATCCCTTTAGAAATAAACTGTGATACTTCTATAACTATATATTCTTAACTCTGCAACAGTTAGACAGAGCGGGTTACAGTTAGACCCCCAACAGTCAGCAGAAGAAGTCATAAAAAAGAGCCATCTGTCACGGCGAGTGAGATGAGCCGTGTGGGAAAATAAAGGAGGATACAAACGCAGGCACTTGTAAAGGTGTGAGGGTGGTTTATTAAACACAAAATGAAATGGACAAAATGGCGAACGGAGCAGAGACTAAACTAAACTGGGATAACTAAACAACTGAGCCTGAACAAGAACACGAACCTGAACACGAATAACAGCGAGCAGAAAACAGATGATGGTGGACAGCAGGGAAACACACAGAATGAAGCAGGGTGGATGCACAGACGGACCAGCAACTACAAACACAGAAGACACGACTTAAATACTCTCAGAGAAACACAGGGAGATTACACACAGGTGGGGAACACAGCTGGGAATAATCAACAAGACGAGACAGGGGTAAAACTGAACACTCACATGAGACGCAGACCTTAACAATAAAACAGGAAACAAGAGATCTCTACATGAGGACGCAGAATTGACACTGAGAGACAGACTGAATATAACACATGGAACCTAAATGCTAAACATGAGACACAAATCCTGAAATACAAATAAACAGAAACCTGGAACTCTAATAATAATCTATCATCATCATCACAACAACAAGAGAATGAGAAAACAATCCAAAACACCTAACTGAAACACCAAGTACCAGAGAACATAAATAATCCATGATGCAAAAGTAAACCAAAACATAATAAACTCAAAATACTGGGTCCGATGGACCCAGAACCGTGACACCATCCTTATCAAGAGCATCCCAGCACTCACACATCCCAAATGTAGTTCCATAGTTTTTACACCTATTTCATTAGAAACAGCAACATCTTATCTTATCATGTCAGAGGCCACATTGTGCCTTTAATGCAACTAGTCCTATAATTATCTACTAGTCACAAACACACTGCAACAGTAAGACTTGCTGATTACACATAGATGATTTAACCGTTTTAGGAGCATTTTGCTTTTCTTTAGTGCTCTGAAAGACACAGAGGCTAATGGTTTTTAAACAGAATACCACAATCAGCAGGTATTCCTTCAGAAATAAACTGTGATACTTCTTAACTCTGCAACAGTTAGACAGAGGGGTTACAGTTAGACCCCCAAAAGTCAGCAGAAGAAGTCATAAAAAAGAGTCAACCTTATCAAGAGCACCCCAGCACTCACACATCCCAACTGAACCTCCAAAGGTTTTTCACCTATTGCTTACGGATGATCTGATATCCTCGTGTTGGTGTTGGTCCCAGATCATCATGAAAATGTTGTCCCAGGATCAACATTGCAAGTGACCAATCAGAATGTTGTGACGTTATTCTTTTGCGCGCCAAGCCATTCTTGCATTTATGAAATTCCAGTGTTGCAAGGACAATATCAATCCTGCTTACCGTTTATCAAAAGGTTAGGGTTAGGGTTAGGATTAGGGTCAGGGTCCGTTGATCGGCGGACAGAGGCGGTTTCTCGCAGCTTAAGTACAGTTTTTTGTTTTACGGCGGTTTTTCCCGAAGTCGCAAAAGTATGACGTCACAACATTCTGATTGGTCACTTGCAATGTTGATCCTGGAACAACATTTTCATGATGATCTGGGACCAACACCAACACGAGGAAATCAGATCGACCTATTGCTTACACCCCCACCCTTTATCTCTACAGGCAAACAATTACACATCCTAGTGACTACCTGTACCTCTATAGGTTCTACCTATTTCATTAGAAACAGCAACATCTTATCTTATCTTATCATGTCAGAGGCCAACTGAAACCAAGTCCACCTATATAAAAACACCCCATCAGACACACAGTATTTTCCTCAGCACTTCACAACTAATTATTCAAACTAATTATTCAAACCCTGTTTAAAATGTGACACATTTGTTATCCAAAAACATTTAGTTAGGGAGGGGGAAGTTTTAGGAGTGACGGTGGTGTTTTGAGATGTGAGAGACTTGTGACGTTTAGCGTGTTTGGAGTGTGTTAGTGTGTTGTCTTGTGTAGTTAGTGTGTAGTGTAGTTTTGTTGTGTGTGTCAGAACAATGAGGCGACTGCTGAATGTTACAGGAGTGATACATCTCCTGTTGTCAGGCCTGCAGGTATCAGGCTGTTGTTCTCCTTTATCTCATAGTGGACAGAAATTATTTTTTGGAGTGACACAAATAATTTGTGTGGCATCAGATTTGATGCAGAACAGCTGATTGTTCTGTAAATAGTTTGAAATGTTTATTTAAAACTTGGCTTTATTGGCTGCATTTTTAGGTAAACAGCTGCAAAAAACTTTGTTGTTTGCAAAACTAAGTACCTTTTTGAAGAAGTAACTATATAATTAATTGCCCAACATTGGTCATTATATGCTGTATTTTGCAGACAGAGTCACAGACTCTCTCCCAGACCACAGACTCATAATACAAGTCAGAGCTTTATTAAAAAAAAAAAAAGTTGTGTTTTCAAAATTGGAGTTCAAGTTATTTTTACTTCCAATAGTGTTAACATACTACACAGGTCATGAACAAGATTTTTTTTACATTTTCATTGTAAGTGGGCTAAAGCAGTTAATTAAAAGTAGTCTAACATAAATGTAAATGCTGTAATTTGATTATTTTAATAAACCATGTAACTTGGATGGATTTGATGCTGGTGTGACCACAGTGCACACGTCTGATGTCGCTCACAGTGGTCCAAGGGACCGCTCAGGGAGTTTGTGTGTTCGCTCAGACACGTGAAACATTAGAGGGAACATTGGCGGTGACTGACAGGGAAAAGGGGAATGATAAGACGTACTGTAAATATAATTATGTATGTATTGAAAAAGCAATACAGAGCACATTGGGCTGAATATGGAAAGGAAGCATCACAGTCCAGCTTCACTGAAGCCTTAAAGTCTTTGATATGAGATGAGAAATGAAGCAGCCAGAGCTTTGTCATGAGTGGAAATCCACTGTGACTGTGAGCTGCTGCTACAGCCTCCAGATTAGCCAGCAGCTCATCCTGCTCAACATTTTCTCACCAACTTTAATGGAAGTGTGATGTTTTCAGCTGGAGTGATGGTCAGGGTGGCCTCCCTCTCCTCTTCTTCTCATCTTCCTCTTTCATTTGTAAAGTCAGTTCTTCTGCTTTAATTCATGTGGAAGTCCTGTAGCTGAGTTTGGGAGAGACTAACAGCCTCGGCAGCAGAGGCGAGAAAGGCTGTAACACCACCACTTTACTCTGTTCTACCTGTCACATCATTTTATCAGAAAACATATGTATGCTCATGTTTTTACTATGTTTGGCTTGAAGAGCTAAAATATAAGAAGATCACATGGTGCTCTTTATTATGGTGTTGGTTTTGTTTCCTGTCTCTTGGATGGAGCCCAGCTGTTTGTGGCCCCTGGGCCGGTGGTCAGAGTGTGTGTTGGATAATCCGGCCCAGGATGAGGCCAAACTGACATGGGATGAAATGTCTGTCACATATTTGAGCCTAATTTAAAAACATCCTCCATAAATATTGAATAATAACATAATAATAAAGGGTCAGAAGATGACTTGTTGCAATGAAAATGAGCTTGTAGTTTGTCTGCTTTAATAATGTGACTGGAAAAAGGTGTTGGACTTCAAATGTCCATTTCTTTCACACTTCACCTTTAAAGGTGAAGCCATGTGGTTCCTTGAAGGAAAAACACGACTTTTTCCTGTTTTTATGATAAATGTATGACTTTAATGTGAAACATTCAGAGTTTTTTCTCTTGTTGTGTTTGTTTGAAGCTGCTTCCTGTTGGCTTCAGCTGTTTGGAGTTTCCATTTTCTAAACTTCTACATTCTGAACCTTCTTCAGCTCTGAACAGATGATGAAACACTGAATGATTTCAAGCTCACACTTTGTCTAATAAACTTACATCTTTCATTCTTTATACAGATTGAGGGACTGTGGTTTATCAGAGATCAGCTGTGATTATCTGGCAGCAGCGCTGAAGTCCAACCCCTCGTATCCCAGAGTGCTGGACCTGAGTGGAACCTACAACAACCTGCAGGATCCAGGAGTGAAGCAGCTGTGTGTTCTTCTGGAGAATCCACGCTGTCGATTTGAAACTCTGAGGTCAGTCACCATGTTTTAGTTGTGAATATGACGTGAAAGTTGTGCTGACACTTTGAATCATTAGGCCCACAGACACCTCTATACAGGAAGTCTGGTTCTACTCTTTGTAGAACTTCTGATCCCTGATCCTCTGAGTCTTTCTCAGTAGATAATGCAGAGTTCTGAGCTGATGTGGGTGAGCGGACTCAGGCAGCCTGACAGAGTTGATGTCCAGGTCTTCCCTGCTTGTCCTGATACACATAAACATGAGTATCTGGTCAGTGGTTGTTGATCAATGGTCATGAGAATTTGCATAATTAAGATTAAGGAACTGACCTCCCAGCCCATTGTTCCTTCAGTGGGCTGGTTTCAGTCATTATGCAAATGTGCTGTTTATAAGATTGAAACCTGCTGTTGAGAGAAAACTCAGGAGGCAAGAAACACAGACTCAGCGCTGTTCGCATGTACATGGGCGATGCCCCGACACAGTCTCCACACAGCAACGTGTACAAGACGTGTCACGGAGGATTCGCGCCGAGGCATCAGTTTGTTCTTTATTATATAGGCAAACAGCTTGTATCATATTCTTAGGCGGAGCATACAAAGTATGAAAACAACTCCCTATATGGAGACTGAAGATATGTGAGTTCGGTGAGTTCGTTGGCCATATCAGGATGTGGCCTTGAAGATTTTCTACTACCTAATGTCACACACACACACTAAGTTTAAATGAAGCTAAACACTATAAGAGTACAGACAGTAATAGAAGAATACAAATTTCCTTTAACACCTGCAGTCAGCTGACACTGAAGAAGTCACTTTGATCAATGACAAAATTTTTCTCCCACAAAACACTACATCCAGATGAACAGAATCAACTTTTGGAGAAACCTGAGTATCCTTGCAGGTCAGATCTTATCAGTCACACCTGTTAGTGCAGCTCTCCTCTAGATTGTAGTGCTTGTTAAACTAGGATGATTTTAGGAGCCTGGACCGCAGACTCCAAGGGAAGATATGACTTGGAAAGACCAAACCAACCTATTAGAGGTGTTTGCACTAACATAGAATAATACTCAGATTTAAACCTTTATTGTTTCACAAAGGGTTAAAAAGTGAATGTGCACAGAGAGGTTGGTGGTGAGATGGGCACTTCCAGCACTGTAGATGTGTTCCAGCTCAGTGTTCATGGAAATAATCTGGAGAGCAGGATTCCTTGATGAATGTCACATCTTCTTAAAGTTATAATCCACAGGGCAAACTGGGAAACTGTCGATCTGATATCTACTCAGCCAATCAGGTGTTTACATGCCCTTCACTGATCTTCAGCCCCACCTTATTATCACCCCCTCTCTCTCTTTCACATCTGAATAATCTTCACTTCACATTTCACTCAGTTCAGATTTCATTAGCACATTAACTTTAGCATAATCCATTTTAATCCAAACACCTTTCTCTTTGAAACTTTGTTTGTCAGTCACAGTATATCGGGTACAATCCTCTTTTTCACTGAGTCACACACATTCAGAGATCAGAGTGTCCTGTGTGTGCTTTCATTCACTCACACTCACTCTCATATGACTGAAGGCTGTTTGTACACAGGCTGTCAGCTGGCCCGAGTTAGGCCTGTCTCTAAAATCATTATTTTATTACTTTTATTCTGATTCATCAAAGCCAAACTCAAACATCTTTATATTTACTGATTATGTTCTCATCAATAATTAACAGTCAGTACATTCAGATATGAATCATAATTCAGTGTTTTACATATTATCACAGATGGACTCCACAGGAGATCTCCTTTATGAAGAAACTGTGAACGTTTGTCCAACAGTGGGAAACTTTTCAGAGAACATCTCAGAGAATATCTGTAAAGCAGAAACTAAACATAATAATAGAAGAAAAGCAAAATAATGATCCAAATCCTGCTCTGAGACTATCAGACAGGCTTCCAAAGACTGCTCAGCTCTCACACTTAGTTAAAGACGTTGGTGCTGTCCACAGATCAGCTGACCTGCTGGGTCACCTTGATCAGCTTTGTTTCTTGGAGATAAAGGCTGAACCCTTTAGAGCTTCAGTTCTGCAGAGCAGCAGGATGTCTGAGGTCTGCAGAAACACAAAAGCACAGCAGCTAAAAATAGTTGTTCAAAGAAAACGAGGTGGGAGCTGCTGATTCCTGAGCTTTGATACTGGATTAGCTTCAGTAGTTATTACCATCACTGCTGTAGGAGCTACATTTAGTCACAGCTGATCTTTGAACAATCACAATGACTAATGTTATAAAATCAAGCACACAAAGAACCAATGAGAGTGTAGAACAGGATAAAGAGCTCCTGTGATGGTGGCAAAGAAATGAGCAGCAGATGGCCGTCTACATGTTGTAGTGGTTTACTATCACCAGGGGGCGCCGTCACAGCCACGCAGTCAGTGGGCTGCTCTGCTTGTGCTGATGTTGGTGAAGCTGAAGTGAAAGCAACTGTTAAAACAATGAAAAGTGTCCACTGCAGCTTCCATCTGAGCTTCTCATGTTCTTCTTCTTTGATCCTCCATGTTCGTGCTGAACGCTGCTGTCGCTCTCTTCCTGTTCCCGCCAACTTTCTAACCAATCAGCATTGGAGCGTGCACAGCGTCGTCCACACTGAGCTTTGTTGTGAGCGCGTGGACTCGTCTGCAGAACATTTCCAGTACAATAACCAGCTGTGCATGCGCCCCAAGCAGCAGCTTCAAGCTCACCTCAAAGAAGTTTAACAGGAAGGACGACTCGTCCATCATGCGTCCAGCTGTGACCGTGTCCACAGCAGAGTGTCACCGAGGCTTCATGCTAACACGCACACATGATGCTAATACACCACGAGCAGCTGCTCAGTGGATTTGGAGGAGAAATGTCTGCAGCTTCTCACAGGCAGTATGCAGAAAGTGGATCTCCACAAAGACTGTGGAAACCTCATCCCAGACTGTAAATCCACACTTGTCTGCACAAAACTTCTCACACGTTCCCGTCACAAGTGTCTTCTAAGTGAAGCTACCAGGTTCAGGTCCAGCTCTGTTTATCTGGGGCTGCAGCAGATGGGTGATCCATCCTCATAAAGCAACACAGACATCAGATATGCAAACACAGCATCATACAACACAACCAAGAGGTCCAAAGAATTTTCTCTGCATTTCTGTGGCTGATGCTGCTGGAACAAAGCTGTTTGAAACCTTGTTGTTCTGCACTTTGGGACCTGAAGAGGAAACTGAACCTCTGTGCAGAGGGTTCAATGGAAGCAGCCAAGCGCTTTAAGTGTCTGCTGAACAGGGATGCTGGTTCAGCTGTGGCTCAGCACAGTTTCACAGTGTGACTCAGTGAAAGCAGCAGGAAATCAAAGCATGACGCTTTCATCAGTGAGGAAATAAGAACGTTTCATGTAACATGACAGATGCTGGAGCTCTTTCACTCACAGCTTCACAGTTTCAGCTTCAAACTTCTGCTTTTTTTGTTCAGCTTTAGTGTAGAGCCTTCACCACAGTCCCACTGTCAGCCTCCTGAACTGGGAGTTTGTTTTGTTTTAGACACTGATATTTCTTCTTCAGTTTTTTTTTATTTCACACAGTAAAAAGTGATAACGTTTCATGTTTTTATGTTTCATGTTTTCTAAACTTCTACATTCTGAACCTTCTTCAGCTCTGAACAGATTGTGAAACACTGAATGATTTCAAGCTCACACTTTGTCTAATAACTTACATCTTTCATTCTTTATACAGATTGAGGGACTGTGGTTTGTCAGAGATCAGCTGTGATTATCTGGCAGCAGCGCTGAAGTCCAACCCCTCCCATCTGATAGAGCTGGACCTGAGCTGGAACAAGCTACAAGATTCAGGAGTGAAACAGCTGTGTGGTTTCCTGGAGAGTCCGGGATGTGGACTTGAAACTCTGAGGTCAGTCACCATGTTTTAGTTTTGCTGAGATGAATATGATGTGAAAGTTGTGCTGACACTTTGAATCATTAGGCCCACAGACACCTCTATACAGGAAGTCTGGTTCTACTCTTTGTAGAACTTCTGATCCCTGATCCTCTGAGTCTGACTCAGTAGATAATGCAGAGTTCTGAGCTGATATCTAGTCAACCAATCAGGTGTTTGATCTCCAGCCCCACCTTATTATCACCCCCTCTCTCTCTTTCACATCTGAATAATCTTCACTTCACATTTCAGTCAGTTCAGATTTCATTAGCACATTAACTTTAGCATAATCCATTTTAATCCAAACACTTTGGGTACCGGTATTGGTTCTGACATAAACGGTAGTAACCAGACCGAAAAGCAGCGCAAATTTCGGTGCTTTATTTCGGTGCTTTTTTTTTTCATGACATGTCATACACTTTGGATTCTAGCCAATCATTTTACCTTTACAAGGATAGTAGGCGGGCCCAGGTACGTACGTTCTTTTAGAGCAGAGCTACAGATTAAAAATGCCCAAGGTGAAGCGGTCAAAAGTCTGGCTGTACTTCACAGCAAAAGATGCAAACTCAGCAGCCTGCAACAAGTGCTTTAAGCCCCACACCCCCGGTACCGCGAGCAAAAAGGAGGAGATCACGTTTAATCGGTTATAACACGGGGTGAGAAATATAAGTCCAGACATGTGTGGTATCAACAGAAACCTCTGAATCTCAACTAAAATGTCATACAAACCATTTCTACAACCACCAAACTCAACGAAAACAAGCCATGATTAAACGAGCAGTTATGTAAATGCGCACAAGTCCGCTAAACAAACAAGGCGAACCAGAAATTCTCCAGACTTCATGTAACCGGCTAAAGAAAGGCTGGTTATCTTCCAGAGCTATCACCAATTCCAAACACCAAGTTTCACCACGCTCTGACCAAAATTCACTGAATGAGCCGCAAAAGAAGACCACAAAAACACACAGCGGCGCAAATGCGCTAAGACAGAAATTGGCTTACCGTCGAGATTTCCTCCGTTATTTTCGCCGGTAGCCGGTAGCCACGTGATTAACAGCGGTTACCATGCCTACCTAGTCACATCAGAGCCGTTTTCCGTCAACAACCTCCATTTTAGACGCACCTATAGACACGTGACTGGACAGACGTCACATGCAGTAAATCTGGGCCCACGTGGGTTTTGGCCTTGGAACATCTGATTGGTTGAAGTAACGTGAACGTGGCATCGTTACTGTGACTCTATTGGCTCAAACAATTAAAAAGAGGTGTCAATCATACAAAGTGACCAAAAGAAACCAAAGTTACAGCCCCTCAGAGTTTAAAGGGCCAGAGGCCAATTAAGCACTCCATGCAGGAAAGGCCCATTACCATGTAAATGTGTGGTTAATTCTTTAAAAACGCATTTAAAAAAAAAAAAAAAAAAAGCATTTTAGGCATGTTAATAAAATTAATTAATTTCTGCTCTTAAATACCTAAAAAAATTAACTGGCGTGGTGTCCAACTGTGTGCCAGAATTGGACATTTTTGTACAACGTCTGGATATTCATGTATTGACAGCGCTGTAATTTTTCACTGTTTCACTTTAAAAACATAAATCTTTGCACAGATGATGCTTATATGTTGGTACGGTTCTTATCATTTTGCAGAAAAAAAGACACCGCTAAAAATTAAAACATGAGAGGCTTTTGGACAAAGTTTGTGTTCTCCATTCTTTAAGCACCGGTTCGAGCACCGTTTAAGCACCGGCACCGTTTCAAAACTACCAATTTGGCACCGGTATCGGATAAAACCTAAACGATACCCATCCCTACACCTTTCTCTTTGAAACTTTGTTTGTCAGTCACAGTATATCGGGTACAATCCTCTTTTTCACTGAGTCACACACATTCAGAGATCAGAGTGTCCTGTGTGTGCTCTCATTCACTCACACTCACTCTCATATGGCTGAAGTCTGTTTGTACACAGGCTGTCAGCTGGCCTGAGTTAGGCCTGTCTCTAAAATCATTATTTTATTACTTTTATTCTGATTCATCAAAGCCAAACTCAAACATCTTTATATTTACTGATTATGTTCTCATCAATAATTAACAGTCAGTACATTCAGATATGAATCATAATTCAGTGTTTTACATATTATCACAGATGGACTCCACAGGAGATCTCCTTTATGAAGAAACTGTGAAAGTTTGTCCAACAGTGGGAAACATTTCAGAGAACATCTCAGAGAATATCTGTAAAGCAGAAACTAAACATAATAATAGAAGAAAAGCAAAATAATGATCCAAATCCTGCTCTGAGACTATCAGACAGGCTTCCAAAGACTGCTCAGCTCTCACACTTAGTTAAAGACGTTGGTGCTGTCCACAGATCAGCTGACCTGCTGGGTCACCTTGATCAGCTTTGTTTCTTGGAGATAAAGGCTGAACCCTTTAGAGCTTCAGTTCTCCAGAGCAGCAGGATGTCTGAGGTCTGCAGAAACACAAAAGCACAGCAGCTAAAAATAGTTGTTCAAAGAAAACGAGGTGGGAGCTGCTGGTTCCTGAGCTTTGATACTGGATTAGCTTCAGTAGTTATTACCATCACTGCTGTAGGAGCTACATTTAGTCACAGCTGATCTTTGAACAATCACAATGACTAATGTTATAAAATCAAGCAGACAAAGAACCAATGAGAGTGTAGAACAGGATAAAGAGCTCCTGTGATGGTGGCAAAGAGATGAGCAGCAGATGGCCGTCTACATGTTGTAGTGGTTTACTATCACCAGGGGGCGCCGTCACGGCCACGCAGTCAGTGGGCTGCTCTGCTTGTGCTGATGTTGGTGAAGCTGAAGTGAAAGCAAGTGTTAAAACAATGAAAAGTGTCCACTGCAGCTTCCATCTGAGCTTCTCATGTTCTTCTTCTTTGATCCTCCATGTTCGTGCTGAACACTGCTGTTGCTCTCTTCCTGTTCCCGCCCACTTTCTAACCAATCAGCATTGGAGCGAGCACAGCGTCGTCCACACTGAGCTTTGTTGTGAGCGCGTGGACTCGTCTGCAGAACATTTCCAGTACAATAACCAGCTGTGCATGCGCCCCAAGCAGCAGCTTCAAGCTCACCTCAAAGAAGTTTAACAGGAAGGACGACTCGTCCATCACGCGTCCAGCTGTGACCGTGTCCACAGCAGAGTGTGACCGAGGCTTCATGCTAACACGCACACATGAAGCTAATACACCACGAGCAGCTGCTCAGTGGATTTGGAGGAGAAATGTCTGCAGCTTCTCACAGGCAGTATGCAGAATGTGGATCTCCACAAAGACTGTGTAGAGCTCGTCCCAGACTGTAAATCCACACTAGGGATGCAACGATACCAATTTGTTCAAACCGATCCGACACCGATACTTGGATCTGAGTACTTGCCGATACCGAGTACAAAAACCGATACTTCTACCACACACAAGTTAAACTTAACCGGTAGTAAAGAAACGACCCCACACAACTCTTTAACACAAACGAAACGTTTACTGAACGTAAGGGCAGAGACAAATACTGTACAACACATCCCTTTTTTTATGATATTGATATTCCAATACCTTAACCAAATGAAATACACTGTATAAATGAAATAATTCCCTTTCAAATTATATTAAACAACCCAACTTATGTTATCACCTTTTGGTAAGTGACTCACTAATATACACTCCAAAACACGTTATATAAATCCACTAAACATACAATATTCACACATGGGCCCCACACACACTCACATTCACACTTGTTGCAGGCCTGTTTGCTGCTCACGCCGGACGATGGAGAAAAATCCTCTTCTCCCCAGTAAGAGCACAAAAGTCTGACTTACAGTTCCGTTGCTCGGTAGGTCGCCATTCACCAGTCCCACACTAAATCCACTCCCTGCGGACCCGATGCTGTCTCTGCTACAGCGCGTTAGCCAGTCACTGTCCAGCTCTCCGACAGTCCATAGCAGCTGCCTCCGTGGCGCAGCCAAGCAGTCCGGGCTAGCCTTTAGCCTCGGCGGTCATGGCTGGAAACACAGTTTTCCACGGACGGTGGTGCGACCGTTGAAACAAAAAGTCACTTCACCCACACTCTGTTGCGAACCTCTCACACGGTCAGCTTTCTAGTCACACACTCTTTTGTGCAAGTTAACCTCAGTAAAACTAGCCGAGTCTCTCACTTTGGTTCAGCTAACCTCGTGCATCTCTCCATGCCGTTCTCTTCTGTGGACTGTGAACACCTTATGTGGCGTTCAAGTCCATGGGAATTATGATTATCTACTCCCAAATTCCCATCCGGGCTACATAAGGATCGGTTCATGGTATCGGTTAACTTTTACGAGTACGAGTACGCACACATTTTACAGTATCGGCCCCGATACCCGATACCAGTATCGGGATCGGTGCATCCCTAATCCACACTTGTCTGCACAAAACTTCTCACACGTTCCCGTCACAAGTGTCTTCTAAGTGAAGCTACCAGGTTCAGGTCCAGCTCTGTTTATCTGGGGCTGCAGCAGATGGGTGATCCATCCTCACAAAGCAACACAGACACCAGATATGCCAACACAGCATCATACAACACAACCAAGAGGTCCAAAGAATTTTCTCTGCATTTCTGTGGCTGATGCTGCTGGAACAAAGCTGTTTGAAACCTTGTTGTTCTGCACTTTGGGACCTGAAGAGGAAACTGAACCTCTGTGCAGAGGGTTCAATGGAAGCAGCCAAGCGCTTTAAGTGTCTGCTGAACAGGGATGCTGGTTCAGCTGTGGCTCAGCACAGTTTCACAGTGTGACTCAGTGAAAGCAGCAGGAAATCAAAGCATGACGCTTTCATCAGTGAGGAAATAAGAACGTTTCATGTAACATGACAGATGCTGGAGCTCTTTCACTCACAGCTTCACAGTTTCAGCTTCAAACTTCTGCTTTTTTTATTCAGCTTTAGTGTAGAGCCTTCACCACAGTCCCACTTTCAGCCTCGTGAACTGGGAGTTTGTTTTGTTTTAGACACTGATATTTCTTCTTCAGTTTTTTTTTATTTCACACAGTAAAAAGTGATAACGTTTCATGTTTTTATGTTTCATGTTTTCTAAACTTCTACATTCTGAACCTTCTTCAGCTCTGAACAGATTGTGAAACACTGAATGATTTCAAGCTCACACTTTGTCTAATAAACTTACATCTTTCATTCTTTATACAGATTGAGGAGCTGTGGTTTGTCAGAGATCAGCTGTGATTATCTGGCAGTAGCGCTGAAGTCCAACCCCTCCCATCTGATAGAGCTGGACCTGAGCTACAACAAGAACCTGCACGATTCAGGAGTGAAACAGCTGTGTGGTTTCCTGGAGAGTCTGGGATGTGGACTTGAAACTCTGAGGTCAGTCACCATGTTTTAGTTGTGCTAAAACATGATGATGTGAAAGTTGTGCTGACACTTTGAATCATTAGGCCCACAGACACCTCTATACAGGAAGTCTTGTTCTACTCTTTGTAGAACTTCTGATCCCTGATCCTCTGAGTCTGACTCAGTAGATAATGCAGAGTTCTGAGCTGATATGGATGAGCGGACTCAGGCAGCCTGACAGATTTGATGTCCATGTCTTCCCTCCTTGTCCTAATACACATAAACATGAATATCCTTGCAGGTCAGATCTTATCAGTCACACCTGTTAGTGAAGCTCTCCTCTAGATTGTAGTGCTTGTTAAACTAGGATGGTTTGAGAAGCCTGGACCGCAGACTCCAAGGGAAGTTATCACTTGGAAAGACCAAACCAACCTATTAGAGGTGTTTGCACTAACATAGAATTATAATCAGATTTAAACCTTTATTGTTTCACAAAGGGTTAAAAAGTGAATGTGCACAGAGAGGTTGGTGGTGAGATGGGCACTTCCAGCACTGTACATGTGTTCCAGCTCAGTGTTCATGGAAATAATCCGGAGAGCAGGATTCCTTGATAAATGTCACATCTTCTTAAAGTTATAATCCACAGGGCAAACCTTGAAACTAGCACGTTCACTTTAGCATAATCCGTTTTAACCCTTTAAGACCGGTCGGAGCGGGCACGCTCCATTTTGCGTAACTATTTTTAATCTCTGTAGAACCGGAACCACGTAAGCTAGCGCAGTATTTTTTATTTTTTTTTTTGCATATTTTTTGCAGCTTGTCCTAGGTCATGGTTTCCTTCCACATATGGTTTTGCAAAAATTGCATAAAAATGGTAAAATGCCTGTATTTGTATTGCGCTTTACTAGTCCCTAAGGATCCCAAAGCGCTTTACATTTACAGTCATTCACACACTGGTGATGGCAGCTACATGTAGCCACAGCCACCCTGGGGCGCACTGACAGAGGCGAGGCTTCCGGGCACTGGCGCCATCGGGCCCTCTGACCACCACCAGCAGGCAACGGGTGAAGTGTCTTGCCCAAGGACACAACGACCAAGACTGTCCAAGCTGGGGCTCGAACCGGCAACCTTCCGATTACAAGGCGAACTCACAATTCTTGAGCCACGATCACCCCATCGCCCCAAAAAGCACTTGTAGCAACAAAAACATAATAATCTTCCAGAAACACGCTTTGCCGATCCGATCAGCTCTTCGTAACACTTCCTACGTTGGCGTAGACGTCAGTGCGAACTATCGCATGTCTGCCATTACCTGCCCGAAACCGGAAGTGATGTCATTTTTGTGGAAAATGTAGGGGTTTTTTGTTGTTGTTTTTTTTTTTTTTTTTTTTTTTTACCTCCAGGGCCGTATAAGCCTATACTGGTGTTTTTAAAAGTTATTTTTTACTTAATGACTTTCTGTATCGTTTCTGGGATGCTTAGAACTCAAACTGCACTGCTGGAAATAGTTTATTTTGATGCATATGCTTATTTTGCAAATTTGGATTATAATATTTATTTCCATTTTTTCTGCAGTATATAGAAATTGGTGTATTTCAAAAATAAAACTATGAAGACAAATAAATGTCCTGTTGTTGTAAACTATTTTTTGCAACTTTTTTGTATTTACAATTTAGAGGGATAAACCTCTTAAATTTCTCTAACTAGAAATATATATAAAACACAAACAAAAATTATTTTCAATTTTTTTGTAGTTTATTGCACTTTTTTGCAATTTATGTAGTTACTATGGACTTAAAGCATACATATTATTAAAATTTGGGCTATAATGGTTGTATTGATGTATAGCAACTTGAAATGCTCCCAAAAATGGCACTACAGTATGTGAAAATATAAAGATAAGCTCTAGTGGACTTGGTTCTTTGGTGGGTCTTAAAGGGTTAATCCAAACACTTTTCTCTTTAAACTCTGTCAGGCACAGTATATCCATTACAATCCTCTTTTTCACTGAATCACACACATTCAGACATCAGAGTGTCCTGTGTGTGCTCTCATTCACTCATATGGCTGAAGTCTCTTTGTACAGAGGTTAACCTCAAGAAATCACATGATAGGGTGGGGCTGGGTTTCACAATGAGCTCACCCAAAACCTTTGCTGATTGTGACCTACACTCATTTTCACACCCTAGAAATAAAGAAACTTCTTGGATGAGAGGTGAAACGTCTTCAAGAAACTTAAAGAAGTCCAGATGCCTTTTTTCTAAGCTCTTTCGATGACTGCGAACCTTCAAAAACACCTCATCAGTGGGACTCTCAGAGCTACCAGCCCTTTCCTAAAATCACAAAGCTCTTCATTGAAATCAATGATATCAAAGCTGGAATTAAAAGAGTCCAAGTCTTCTGCTGACTCAGCATCACATTCATCTTTGTCCTTGTTCTGCATCCCCACCATGGACTTCATTCCTTTCCAAGCCAGCCTTGAGTGTCCTTTATTCAGCTCATCCTCTGCTTTACTTTTAGACCTGATTTTAGCTGCTTTATCTCTCTTTCGACAAGTTTCTGTGCCTCAGTCTTTTTCTTCTCTCCCTCATAACAAGACAGTTTCTTCTGACTGAGAAGATGTTTGAGATATTTACTAATCCAGGGCTGCTTATTGGGGAAAATACGTCCCTTTTTCAAAGTAATCCCCATTTTCCCAGAAAGAAATGTAAGTAGAAATAAATGATCTAAGTGAGAACATGAGCCTTTAAAAAGGCTCTTCTGAGGCTGCTGCCAGTGGTCAAAGCCTCCAACAAAGCTCTGTAAGTAAATATGTGATCATAGCTTTAGTTTTTAAATGTTTATTCTAGTTAACATAAATCAGGTGGGAACAACTCAAATAAAATTTCAAAAATATTAAGTGATCATCTGTACTCAGTTTGTTCAATACTGAATACATTCGAGCACAAATTGTCCACATTTCTGAAATATTTCTGTGTGTAACTGTTACCAATTTAGTCCTGGCTTGTGGTTGTTATCTAAGGGATAATCATCAATTCTACTAAAACAAATACAAAATAAAGAAATTTGACACATTGTGTTGATATCAAAAGCACACTGAACAATTCAGTGTTGTTTTACTGCTGTTCTCTCTTCACTTCTTCTCCTCTGATTCTCTCCACATGTTGCTCTGCATAAGTGCTCAGTTTCCTGACAAAAACAAGATTAAATATTGCTAAAAAATAATAGTATCTCATTACACTTCAACATCAGTGTTTTATTTTTGTAATTGTTTATCTGTTATTTTTCAGACTGTGTCACTGTGACCTGTCAGAGAGAAGCTGTGAAGCTCTGGCCTCAGCTCTCAGCTCTCAGACCTCTAATCTGAGAGAGCTGGACCTGAGTAACATTAACCTGAAGGATTCAGGCGTGAAGCTTCTGTCTGAAGGACTGAAGAGTCCACACTGTACACTGGAAACTCTCAGGTGAGATCAAGCATTTTTCTTTCATCAACTGACAGAATTAGCAGATTAATAATAAGGCAGTCCTCTAATAAGAGGAGAAGTGGAGGTGTTTTGAAGGGCAACATACTCTTATGTTAACAATACAGGAAGTAGTTCCTGGGAACTGCTTCCTTTGTTATTGTCTAAGTAGAAACATGATGGTGAAAACAGTGATGAGTTTGCAGAGGTCAATCCACAGTACACAACACAACAATGCTGTGTGTGCTGAAAGCAGACTTCTCACAGATTCTGAGACTGCAGGTTTCATCACTGTCCAACCAAAATTCACTGAACCAGCAGTAAATGAACGTCCAAAACTACGCTTCATGTTTAAAAAAACAGATGATCAGGGGGATTTGTGTTTACATCTTTTTTGTGGGGTCTGTTCATTTGCTGTTTTAGCTGTTTGGTGGTTGTTGAGATGGTTTTGTGAACTTTCAGCTGAGATTCTGACATTTCTGTAGATACCACACATGTCTAATTACTTTGTATAGCATGAATGGCCATAACGAGGTTTTTAACAGTCAGAAAAGTTGTAAAACTTAAGAAAATATAGTTAAAAGTCCAAAACCTTCTACGTCTGGTCGCTTGTGGTAAGGAGCAGATCAAACGAGTAAAGAATTACGTTATAATTATAAATGGCTTCAACAGCACATTCAGGTCTGTGAGACTCATTCAGACACTGAGCCGTGGCTCTGTGCTACATGCACATATTTCTGCATCTCTGCCATTCAGACACACTTTATATGTAGTTTATTTTATGTAGTATTCAATACTGAACTGTACATTTAGTCTTTTTAAAGGCAGCAATTTTTATTCAGTGTTTTCATAAAAGCCTTATTTTTATCCATTTACTGCTATTAGGAAGAACACACATGAGGTTTAAGACCTGGACGAGTTTGAAAACTTTTTGTCCTCCACAATGGAAAATGGGTGGAAATAAAAATGGGTATCGCTTTAGCCAGCTCCTAATTTTATCAGTTCTACTCTCAGCGTCTCCTGTATATCTCCTATATAAATTCTGCACTCAGCTTTGTGGTCTCCAGTATCACTGAAATGCAGCCAGATGCTGCTCATCTTGCCTTTTCACTCTTTCCTGACACGCTTGCATTTCAATACAGCTCCCCATTTCTCTGTGTACCTGGTCTCTACCACTACCCTTGCTGTCAATGGGACATTTCCGTCTTCTTTCACATAATGGTATGATCCCAGTCTGTCTCTTAAAGTGTTTGGTAACATGGTTTGCTCATCAGAATAACATCTCAGCCGTGCTCACATTGATTATCAACAAGCCTGAAAATTCATCAATATTTGACATATGAAATTATCTCAAGAGCTTGATTTGGCCCACGGGCCATATGTTTGACACCCCCGGTTTACACAGTTTGGTATTCAATGTACAAGTGAGTTAGCTCTCAGCTAACTAGCAGACAAGCTAACTGCTGGGACTGCGTCTTTCTAACAAGAGCGTCAGACTCTCAGACTGGTTTTCTTTGTGGATGATGATGTATTCTCACACTGATCCTTCATGCTGATGCTGCCATCCACCCACTGCTCCTGGATTCCTCATCATCATCTCCATCAGCCCTCACAATACTCCACCTTCATCAGCTTCATGTTCAGGAGCCTGGATGGACAGTAATTCTTTCCATGGGTTATTTTGGGAAATGAAAGACTGATTCATTTCTATTTAGTCTTGTGATGTGCAGCTTTGTTCAGAGCATTAAGGCCCAGCAAAGACTACTGAGGTCATAGAGTCACTGATGAAACCTGTGTGCTTATAGAAACTGAAACAAGATGAACCAGAATAGAAGGACATTAAAATGAAGTGTCGGCTACACAAAGGCAAAGCTGTTCAGTTGTTGGTGTGAGTTATTTAAATGGAGGATGGAGTCAGACTTTAAGCTGCTGGACTCAGTCACTATATCCTGTTCTCCTCATAGAACCTGGATACACAGACTCACCTGTGACACAGTGACACACAGTGTGGGCTACACACACATTAGAAAGTGGATCAGTCACACTTGTGCAATCATTTGTTGTGCTGGGAAACCATGAACACTTTGAATCACCATTAATGGCTTTGTTACAGCAACATTCAATCATGAGTTCAAAAGTAGTGTATTGTGTCCTCATGTTAATAGTACTGCAGTATGAGAAGTGCAACATTCAGTGTGCAGAAACAAATCAGGTGCTTTCTAACAGCAGTATTCCCTTTAACACAGTAACAGTTCAAATATTTCTGTCAATCTGAGCTGAAACATGAATCTAATCAAATCAAATATCAAATCAAAGTTCTTTGCCTCTGCCAGGACGTCAACATTTCATCTAGTTTGTTCCAAACAAAGTTCCCCTCAGAGTCCAGAGCCACCATCATAACATTATAACAGGCACCTTTGACCAACAGCAAGTGAACATTTATAAATGTGTGTTTTCAGAACAGGAACCAGCAGAACTATTCTTCTGTTATCAGGCAGCAGCACAAACGCTCATCAGCTCATTTACTGTGCAGGACTTTGAGTGTGTGAAGTGTGTGTTTGTACTGGACTTCCTTTGGAGAATCTCAGTCAGAAACAAGACAAAGAAAAACTCTTTCAATAATCCAGGTTGAGTTGACAACATGAACTGCATTTATCTTCCTCTGACTTGACATGTTCTTCCTCCTCTGCACCGAGCCAGCTGCTAAGACACACAAGCTCACTGACATTTTCTGATGATAAAGAAACTCTCTTCTTCTGTACAATATGAGCAGTAACAGAGAACAAGCTTTCACAGGTACTGTCCCAGGACTTCTGACCTGATGTTTTCAGTTTTGATATTCTGTATTAAGTTCATTCATATTTTTAAGATCCCTAGGTTTTCTGTTTCTTTATTGTTTAGTAGATTGTCCTCATGTAGTGGCCCTCTGTGTCTCCCTTGTGTAACTGTGATGTTAGTTCTAGTTTTCCTCACCCCGTCATGTGCTGCTCCTTGTTCTCTCTCCCTTCAGGTTGTCTCTGTGTACTTCCTGTGTTGCGTTGAAGGGTCGTGCATGGTGTCAGCACTTTCAGTTTCTGTGTACTTCCCTTCCTGTCACATGTAATTATCCTCAGCCGTGTGCTTCCACTTCCCTCATTACCTTCTGTGTATTTATGTATTTATGAGTCTCCCATAAATACATTATGAGTATTTATGTATTTATGAGTGTTCCGTGTTGCGTCGTCCCTCATGCTGTGTGAACCTCCCTGTGTTTCCCTGTGAGTTTAGACTAATAATTTCCCAGTGTAGTTTTGTTTTGCATGGATCTTTCTTGCCAGCCAATAAAGCTGTGATTTTGAGTCTGAGACCATTTTGGGTCCACACAGCACTTCCTGACATGTACAGATGTTGCAGCTGTGGCCAAGTACTTGTGCTGCATGTTTGGAGCAGCACTCTAATGGACAGGCCTCTGTACTGATGGTGGGCTCTGCTCTGTATCCACCACACTGTTCTCAGCTGAGTCTTCCTCCTGTTCACAATCTGATGAAGCACCAATAGGGCAACTTTTTCTCTGGTGGCTCGGATGTTGTTGCTTCCACAGGTTTCCCTCCAACAACCCTCTGTTCCTTCAGTAAGTTCAGTAAGATCTGGGTAAACACTTGAGCTCCTTGAATCTGGCTCCAGTGCAGCAGCAGCTTTCACATATACAATGTTGGCATTTTGTTTGCGTGTCTCCAGGTCTGTTCTGAATACAGACTTGAATTTGACCACGTAGGCGGGGTCATCATCTGAGCTCTCCATCACCTGAGAGAGACGACAAAACACAGAATCACAGAGCATAAAACCAACTTTTCTCCTCCCAGAAGTTCAGTCACAGACCTGCAACAGAAACAAGAATCAAAGATTCAAATGACGCAGAGCATTCATTTACTTATATACACAAACATGTCCTCTACATATTCATGCTGTATTTACACACACATACAGAGGCTGTTAGTCTCTCACACACAGACAGGACACTGAGAAATACATCATGTTAAATATACCTGCAGGGTTCCAGCTGTGCACTCTGTCCCTGTTAGCTGTGATTGCCATGGCAACCTTGGTGTTGTGCGCGATGCAGGGATGTGTTCAAAGGCAGACGTCTGGCAGCAGCATCATATTTGATGCACTATCTGTACTGAGTGTGCTGACTTTATTTCAAATGTCCCACTGCTGTGCAACATGAATCACATGTTAGCACGTTTCTGTAACTCCCAGGTAACCATGGTTACCCAGCCACGCCCAGTAGTCTCCAGAGAGACCAACAGCAGGTTCATGTTGTAACACCGTGGCTTTCACAGTGTCTCCTTCTTCTACAGTTCATGTGTTCTTCTTGTGATGATGCGTCTTGAGGCTCATACATGCCGTCATTTGTTGATCCTAAGAATGTTCCTCAGACCGACTTCTTCAACAACACTAATCAGCCTGCAGTTTGTAGCTATCCACTTCACTATAGCGTTTGTTAGCTTGTCTTTCTTTGGTTTATCTAGACTCCTCCCACCAGCTGAATCTACGTAGTCTGCCCAAGCCTCCCACCTCTGTTTGTTTGGGTTTGTTTGCTGCCATCAACAGCGTGTAATGCAGTTAAGTGATACTTCAGACATGAAGTACTCCGGTGATAAAAAACTCAACTTTGCTTCCAGATAACTTTAGTTGTATCAACACTGCCTCCTGGAACAGTTTAAAATGAACATGTCAAAGATCTGTACCTGTCTCCATGTTTCTGTCCCCGCCCCTTTCTTTCTGTCCTGGGTCATGTGAGCGCTGCAGTAATATTAGGCCCACCCTCAATGCTCTCATTGGCTGAGACGCATAATGACGCCCATTTCAAGCCAGCACTGGTCAACATCCCTCCTGTGACCCATGGCTTTATATACAGAGCCAGTGAGCACTTTCACTATAATCATCATTTTAAAAACTCTGTTAATTTGCGATAAAATAATTGCTGATGTTAATCAATTAAGGAGTTAATGTAATAATAACAGGTTAAGTTGCCCTAATAATTAGACTTTGATGACAAACTGATGTGATCTCCATGTTTCCTTTGTTGGACTGTGGGCGAGTGTCAGAACTGAATGTACTGAGTAACATGTAGAGTTAAAATATGTGTCAGTTCCAGTTTTAGAGCTCTAAAGTGCAGCTATCATGTTAGGAATAGACAGAAACACTGAGGTCAAATCTTTATTTTACCACTCGCTGCATTCTTGATGTTCATGAATTCAGCAGGTTCATGATTGTCTGCAGCATTAATCTCATATTTCCATCTAAAGTGTTGAATTTGACTGTTTGATGTTCTTTATGATCTCTGGCACCAGTTCATCTGTAGGCTGAGCTCAGTCCATCCATTTAGTGAAATGATGTTTAAAGGTCTCCTTGTTCTGTGAGCGTGCACAGATCCTGAAGCAGAAAGCCTGGGTTAACAGAGACATGATCATCACTGTGATGATGCTCATCATCTCTGACTGGGATTTGAGGTTTTGTCAAAGCAGCAAAGAAAGCCTGGCTATGTTGGACTGGGTGTGGAAGCAGCTCCCAGTTTGAGTTCAGGAGACAGACACCCTCTCTACTTTGAAGATCAGCTTCAAACTTTCCTTTTTGATAAAGCTTATAGTTCGAGCTGGATCAGGTGACCCTGAACCATCCCTTAGTTATGCTGCTATAGGCTCAGGCTGTTGGTGGACTTCCCATGATGCTCTGCTTTCTTCTCCACTCCCCTCTTTTCACTCCTGATGCTTTTATATGTCACTACTGCATGTCCTTAACTTTTGTCTTCTCTCTCCTTATGCCGGGCTCACACTGTGCGATTTTTGGCCCATTTTGAGCCGATTTTTGAGTCGTGCGACCGTTTTGGCGATCGGCCCGAGTTTGTCCTTCACCGTGCGTCGTGCATCGTGTAGTGTACGTGGGGTAACGAGAAGCGATTAACACCTCACGACCAGCTCCCGATCATCAATCGCTTGGTCGGGAGGATTTCAAACATGTTTGAAATCCTCCCGACCGTCGTGAGGGTGTCACCACAGCTTCTCACACTGCGCACGCGCAAACACAAATGTGAGCGAAAAAGACGGCGCAGCACGGCAGTGCAGCGTGTGATCTGGACACAAGCGATGGAGGCACAACTTGTACAACTATGGCAAGCTCACCCGAGCCTTTTCGATGTGGCCTCACAAAATTATCACGACCACAACAACCGTGAAAATAGTTGGATTTACATTGCTGCTCAATCACAGCTGCCTGATCAATGTTTTTCATAAAGTTGATGGTGGTGGTGTGCGTGTCTGTGTGAGTGAAAGACAGAGAGGGAGAGCGACCGACAGAATTTCTGTTATAACCTTCATTTTATGAACGCACAGTGTGAGCACTCAGGTCGCATCAGAGCATCGGGTCGTATAGTGTGAGACCCTGCATCGTGACCTATGAACTTCTAACCCCTGCGAGTCAATCGTACAGTTTGAGCAGGAGCTGAATCGCGCGACTGCAAAAATCGCACAGTGTGAGCCCGGCATAAGTTTGTGTTTTGTTCTTGTCTCTCTGAGCTCATCTCTTCTCTTTCCCCTCACCCTGCAACCAGTCATGGTAGATGCTCTTCCTGGAGCCTGTTTTCACTGGGAGGATCTTTGTGTCAAAGGGAGTTCTTCCTTCCCACCATCACCAAGTGCTGCTCACAGTGGATTGTCTGGTGGTTGGGGCTTTCTCTCTAATATTGGAGGCTGTTACCTTACTCAGTTAAACAGCTTGAGATGTTTTGTGTGTCTGCAGTCTGTCAGGCTGTCTGATCACAGAGGAAGGCTGTACTTCTCTGGCCTCAGCTCTGAGCTCCAACCCCTCCCATCTGAGAGAGCTGGACCTGAGCTACAATCATCCAGGAGACTCAGGAATGAAGCTGCTGTCGGCTGGAAAGAAGGATCCAGGCTGGAGACTGGACACTCTCAGGTAGGAGAATGCCTGATAGAGGAGGAAGAGCTGGAAACATTTCCTGTGTACTTCCTGTTTGTTTCCTGCAGATGACACATGAACAATCACACATGCAGGAATATTTTCAGGGACAGACACGCTAGTCTAGCTGGATAGTACATGGATATTTATGTAGGGGGTCTCCAAGGAGTCTATTTGCAGGAACATTTAGGTCACAGGTGTACCTGAGATAGATGCCACTGTGTACCTAATAAAGTGTCAGCCATGTGTATATTTCCCATGCTGTATGTCCACAGTCACAGTGACAGTCAGTGACACTGACAGAAGGATGAAACAATTCTGTGAATCATTTCAGTCTGTGTGCATGACAAAGAGGCAGACAGGAGCAGCTAACATTTGGAAATGGAAGCTTAAATAATGACAAACTCTACATTCACAGCTGAATTCACAATAAATTTGTTCTCAAGTGCACATTTTTCTGTTATTGTTCTCAAACAACAGAATGAGAATGAAATATTGATTCTAACAGGGCCCATAAACAGCATTAGCTTAGCAGCATTAGCTTATCAGAGTTTCTATCATGGTCACACAAATCCGAAGCAGAGCAAAGTGGCCTACTTAGCAATAGCTGTTGAAGTTGTAGAAAGCAATGATGTGACATTAATGCGAAATAGGCTGCCATGAGTGACTCTTTTGCCTTGCGTTATAACAATGTGAAGGCTTTATGCTAAGTAGGCTGCCATTAGCAGCTAAAGCTAATTTGAGGTGAATAAATATTAGTAGCTAACACTAATACCCTTTTCTCTTGTGTTATAATGATGTGAGACGTTAATGCTAAATAGGCTGCCATGAGTGACTCTTTTCCCTTGCGTTATAATGATGTGAAGGGTTTATGCTAAGTAGGCTGCCATTAGCAGCTAATGCCAATACTAATGCTAATACCTGGTTAGCTACTAATGCTTATTAACCTCAAATTAGCTTTAGCTGCTAATGGCGCCCTACTTAGCATTAACCCCTCACTAATATAATGCTAATTCACATCAAATTAGCATTAGCTGCTCATATTGTTATAAGGAAAGAGAAAACGGTATTAGCATTACCTGCTAATAATTTTTTTACCCCTAATTAGAATAAGCTGCTAAAAGCAGCCTACTTAGCCTCTCACATTGTTAAAAAGTAAGTAAAAGCAATATTAGCATAGTCAAAGTAGCATTAGTTAAATGTTAAAGCTAATGCTTTGTCATCTAAAATTAGAATTAGCATTAACTCTTTAATTTCTTTAGCTAATAACGGCAACCTACTTAGCATTAGCTGGTCACATTGTTATAAAGCAAGAAAATATGGTATTAGCATTAGCTGCCAATTCCTGTTCACCTAAAATTAGCCTTATCCACTAATGGCAGTCTACTTAGCATTAACTCCTCACTATTATAATGCTAATTCACATCAAATTAGCATTAGCTGCTAGGACCAGCCTACCTGGCACTAGCTGCTCACACTGTATAAAGGGAAGGGAAAAGTGTTAGCATTATCAGATAATGCTAACTCACGTCAAATTAGCAGTAGGTAATAACAGCAGCCTTCTTAACATTAGCTGTTCACATTGTTATAATGCAAGGGAAAAGAGTTAGCAGAAAATGATAATAGCATTAGCTGGTAATAATTATTCACCCCTAATTAGAATTAGCTGCTAATGGCAGCATACTTAGCATTTACTCCTCACATTGTTATAATGCAGATGTGTTGTCACTACCCGATCCGTACCGGAAACCCGATCGGTACCCCGCATGCGCAAATGTTACGTCACTTCCTCTCTTTGCCAACATTGCGACATTCAATATATTTGAATGATACAGTTAGCGCCCAGTTAGCTCCTAGCATTTCTCAACAGCTCTGCCTCCTTTTCGACTGCCGGGACATTTAAACAATGGATAATCCGTATACAAACAAATTCATGCTTTTCTCCTCAACAGAGAGCGTCTGTTGAGATTTTTTTGTGTTTGTCTACATTATATTAAACGTTTCATTATCGGAAACATTTTAAGAGACACTTATTATTCTTAAAATCTTAACAGATACTCTAAACCAGAACTATCGTAAAACGCTTCGAGTAGGCAGCTTTCGCGCATGCGGGGTACCGATTGGGTTTCCGGTACGGATAAATTAGCATTGGCTAATAACAGCATTGGCTGATAACAGCAGCCTTCTTAGCATTAGCTGCTCACATTGTTATAATACAAGGGGAAAGAGTTAGCATTAACGGATGATGCTAATTCGCGTCAAATCAGCATTAACTTGTTATGGCAGCCTACTTAGGATTAGCTGCTCACATCGTTATAATGCAAGGGAAAATAGTTAGCATTATATTAGCTGCTCACATTGTTAAAATTGAAGGAAAAATAGTATAGGCTCATATTGTTAAAGTGTAAGAATAAACATTGTTAGCATTAGTAGATAAATTTGCATTAGCTAATAACGGCAAACTACTTAGCATTAGCTGGTCACATTGTTATAAATCAAGAGAATATGGTATTAGCATTAGTTGCCAATGCTTATTCACCTAAAATTATCATTGGCCACTAATGGTAGCTGTTAAAAACTCCCAGTTGTTTTAATCTTTGGGCTGAAGGAGGGACAATACTCGGTGTATACATGCTCAATCAATAATACTTTATTTTCATACAATTCAACACTTATGAGCATAAGAACCATCATGATGGGGAGAGATGCCTGAAGAGGGTCACAGCATGTCTCAAAATGGTGACGGGTTACTCAGCCTTTTATAGCTCCTAGTGGCCCCCACCTATTTGTAAAAGCCTAAACATTCACATGTTTTCTCTCTTACGGCGCCTAAGTTATGACCTCGGCTCCCTGTCTTCATTCTCTAAAGACGGTGGGGGTATGGAATGTGGTCTGCCTCTCCTAAACGTAGACACAAGGTCTTCTGCACACAACATTCTCTTCATGATTCAGCAGTAAAACATGTCAAGAAAACAGTGTAACACATTCACAGCAGATCAAGGATACAGAGTGGTGCACACTTATCTAATGAACTACGTAATGATTATATTCTTCTAACCCAAATGCATGATGGGAACTTGACTACTCACACAGCACACAGTCTAAACTAAAAGATAATATATGTCCTACAGCTGTATCCTAATTCAACTACTTTGATTACAGATATAAGGTAACATATGATAGCATAATAATCTCACAATTCCCCCTTTGATCTCTCCTTACTGGAGAGATCACTTACACCAGGCACTCCATCGTTACAAAGTCCAGTTCTTCTTGGTCCTGAGGCCCTCTGTCCCCCTTTAACGGGTCGACCATATATAGGATGACCTCTGTGTTTAGCAGTTCAGATGCAAGAGAAATTATGATTACAACAACAACAAGTACACATGACACTCCCATTACTCCCCAATTTTCCCACAGCTTTATTTTGGTGCTCCAGTTTTCCACCCCCATTTTGGTGCCACCTTATACCTTTCAAATGTACTTAGACTAGAACCTCTGTCTAAGGAGTTTTTAACCTTTATTTTATTGCTGCAGCTACCAGTATCTTCCAGTTGGGTGATTCTCAGCTTCTTTCTTCAACCTCCAGGGTAGACTACCCTTTGGTCGTTGCACAGATCAGGGGATTATTCTGCCCCGATTTCAAACAAAGATCTGTGTAATTTTGGGGCCACCGCCGTGTCCCCCTTTTTACCAAGAGCCTCTCGAACCTCGTTGGTCTGGTGTTCCTAGATTTTCATGATTATTGCTGTGTTTCTGGGATCCATCTTCTCGAGGAGTCCAAACGCCATGACACTTGACCCCAGTTGCTGTCTCGGCAGTCCCTAAGTCTGTCTCTGCTGTGAAGGGTCCTCATATCTCCGTGTCGTCATCTGGTGTCTGTTCCTCTCTCTGTAAGAGACAGAAAACCAAAACACCTCTCTCCCTAGCCTTGATAATCTAATGTTGTTATCCATTGTTCTTCCAGTGATTCAAAAACAAATTAACCAATTTTTCTAACATTATAAGCTTAAGTTTTACCATACCTAAATTATTAAACCCACAAATAAAGTCATAGAATGTTCATAAAACCATTGTTTGATGTTCAGACTCAACTTCCACTCCCCCCTTTTTGACACACTCCCATGTGTCAATTCACCGGAGCTAGAAAAGGAAGTATCAGAAATTCTTCTCTCGCGTACTGCTGCTCCAGCCTTGTCATCCTGTGTTGGGGAATACAATCAATTTAATTCTCACGTTAGATCTGTTAAACTCCTGGCTCTGCCCAGGGACTGCATCCGCAGAACTACCTAGAAACAAAATCTGTGTGTTAATGTGAACTACACATTTGAAAACTCCCTTTTTACTCACTGTTTTTTCCCTCATTGTCGAATGCATCTCTTAGTGTCACTGTTTTAAATCTGTCAATTAGAATCCTTAAACATGAAGTAAACTGTGTCCACAACAAGTCAACACAGCTGTAAATGTGGCCAATTATCAATCAATTAACATTCAATAACAAAATGATTATTTTATGCATGCTTTAGTCAACCACTCACCCTGAGGATCTTCAATCCCACAAAATTCCCTTCTCCTCATGTAATAAAGTCCGTCATGTTTCCATGCACTGGTAACTGGTCCATCTAGAGCTGTAACATTTTGAAATATACATACAACAAGCCAAACCACACCTTGGTCACACCAACCCATTCTTCCCCATCCGAGGATGTCCAACTCCATCCTAGTGGTTAGCCAAATTATGATTATTCAGAACTCCTTTCTGTCTCTAAGTTTTGGAAAATTTTATGCTTGTTGTCAAACTTTTAATTAACCTCCTTTGGTGGTAGAAACTGTTGGTGTGGTCAAGTGGGAGCTATAGGCAACAAAAGCTCAGGACAGAACAGTTATCAGTCATGTACTTTCTACAAAATTTGCATGTTTTATTTCATATTGATTCTCTGAGTTTAAGGGTATCTTTTAATTTGAATTTCATTTTGAATGTGGCAAGACATTCATAAATATTGTTAAAGTTTTGGTACTTTTCCTTTATAAACCTTAATTAACTTTTTACAGTGGCCTGCTATGGTTAATAGCAACCCATTCCAGTCATAAGTGATCTCAAAAATTTTCTCCACTGTAGCATTTGGCATTCCCAATAATATAACATGATACCTTAATCAAAACACAGGTAACAAGGCACAGTTGTCTTAATGCAAACATCAGTAACTCCAAATTAGCAATCAAAGGGTTAAATCTGCAGTTCCACACTCTCATGTGAAGCTACCGTCTCCTCCTCCAGTCTCCCTTATCCTCCTGCTCCTGCAAAAACAAAACAAAACAAAGCGAAACATCCACCCTCTCTTGCCGGCTGGGTGAATTTTTTGTCAGCATTTACTAATCCTAAAGTTCGTGCAGTCTTTGTGTCAATATCAAGTCAGTCCATCGCAGTCCAGTCACATGCATTCATTCACACACTCATACCAGATGTTGCTGATAATGGAGTCTCACGCGTGACCTATTCGAGCATCCATCACCAGCAAGATGACGTCATCATTTTAAAGGAAACTAGTCCTTGTCTTTTGGACTGGATTGACTCGCTGCCATCCTTTTAGACTCAGGACTTCTCATATTATCAATGTCCATCAGGCCATCAGACTGCTGAACACTTCATAGACACCTCACCCTCACTACTGGAACTTCAACATTATGCACTCCATACTGTATATAAATACCACTGTTCTGCACATACCAACCTCTGTATATTTTATATATCTTATTTTATTGTTTACTTTATTTCATTTGTAAAACATGTATATACATACTATATACACACTCAAACACACACACGTAGAAAAACATATTTAGTATACACATTCAGTAATGTATATACCTTTACATATTGTACATATATTTATTACTTTTTAGATTAGCCATTTTTATATTTTGCTTGTTTTACGTTATTGTATTTTGCACAACTCTGTTGCTTGTGAAGCTCGCACACAAGAATTTCACTCACATGTACTGTACCAGTGTACCTGCACATGTGATGTGACAATAAAAGTGATTTGATTTGATTTGATTTGTCCCATATTAGTGAATTTCTCCAAAGCCCATTATAATCATGGAGAAACACACTTTGCAACTGTTTACAATAATAATATTTTATAGCGCTTTAAATTTCAATCTTTCAGGCCTGGATTAAAGAGCTGATTGTTAAATCATGAACTCACAAAATATCAAAATATCACCACCAGTGGATCACACCTCTCAGATGTTTTTCCTCAGTGCACTGTAACAAAAACGAAAACAGACGTAACCAACAAAATACTAATAAAAATAACACAAACTAGGGCCCATTGCAGACATGTCCAAGCATAAAACTATCCCTCTCTCGCTTAGAGAAAGAACACAAGCCAAAGCTCACTGATAAAATCAAGCTAGCGCTAAGCAAAACCCAAAAATCAACCAGAAATTCACAGGAAAGTTTTGCTTCCTGCCGGGACAATATTGTGTGGGAATGAGAACCTCAGGTGCCGTAGCACCTTTGTTCCTCCTTGAATTAAATCTCAATCACAGAAAATGCCGTACTCTGACCTAAAACTTACACTATTAATTCATCACTTTCACTCTGTGCCACTGTTCCTCACCAGGCTGTGTGAAGCACAGCAAAGAATTCAGTCAAGGCCTTGAGCCATAAACAGACATCACGCACAGACATTGTTTTCATAACCAAACCGTTTTAGACCTTATTCCTTAAATCTACATAAATGCTCTTTGGGTGACATATAACACATTTTTAAGTAATCAGTGGCTTCTTATAAAAAATTATATATTGGGATGTTTGTGTGCAGCATTTTGCATATCAGCTTAAGCATTTGTTAGCAAAGCATTCTTCATTGCATCAGCGTGCGCATGTGTATGTGTGTGGATCACTTCTCAGTGAATTGAATCAGCATTTCGATTTGTGTGTGTGTGTGTGTGTGTGTGTCATTTCTCACTCAATCACCGAGTGCACATCTGTTCATGTGTGTATTTCTCTTCATTCTGAGTTAATGTATGTAGATGTGTGTGTTTGTGTGTGTGTTCATCACTTTCCTGTTCTGGTGTCTTGGGTAAACCATGGCCTGAAGCGTGCCCTGGGGTCCTGCCCTCCTCCTTTTCAGTCAGTTTGCGACCATTGCTGCTGCTGCTGCTGCTGCTCAAAGTTCTGTCCATCCTGGTTCTGACCCCAATTGGGGCAGTCCTTTCTCCAATGTCCATGCTCACCGTAGGTGAAACCTGCATCTTCTTCTTCTGTGTTTTTTGTCCATTCTGAGGTGCCTTCTGACCTCAGTTGCTCCTCCTGTCTCGGTCACGCCCTTTTTGCTGCTGTGTTGGTCCATCACTGTCCTGCACAGTGTGAATGCAGAGTTGTTAAGGTCAGCATTCTTTTGCTCAGCCTTACTTTTCATTCGGGCTTGGCGGGCGTCTCGTCACAGCTCTGTCAGCTGAAGCTGTCGGAGAATTTTCCCCCGTGTAGTGAAACGGGCCTTAGGTTTAGTGCTCTCCGTCTCTGCTGCATGAGATCGCTTTTCTGCAGCACTGTTGACATTTTTCAGGTTGTTGTTGTGGGTCCAGCTGTTGCAGCGTTTGGTCAGGGTCACGTAGAGGGGAGAGCAGGAGTCCAGGTCAGCCTCGGCTTTCAGGGCCGGCAAAGCAGCCTGTAATTAAACATAAAGAGAAAAAACAAAAAAAAAAACAAAAAACAAAACAAAACAAAAACAAACAGAAGTGTACGAACAGGAAAATGATGTTGTGTTGGCTGTGTTACAAAGAGAGGGGAGAAACACCGGGCCAGGCCCTGTGTCAGCCTTCTCTCCCCCTTTTTTTTCTCTTTCTTACGATATAATCAACTCATAACCCACCAAGTTGACAGGACAACATGCACATGTTCAAATTTTTAAATTCACAAAAGAGAATGTTCTTTCCATCAGTAATCACTTGTGTTGTTCAATCAGCAGAAAACATCTCACAATTTGACTCTTAACCACTAAACTTGTTGTTTAATCACTGGTTGGTCATACCAGTCTCTTTATTTTCTTTTTCTTTGAAGTTAAATTGTTGTCCTGCAACCCAGAGGGTATATTTGTTAGTAATGGATAAACTTGATCATTTAACAACAGATGTATGTTATTTTTGCTGCTTTAACCTTGCTGGAAAATCTTCACGTGTTCATGAGTGTAAGCTGTTTCTTCATTGCGTGAGTGTGCATTTGTAGGCAGGCAGGTTAATTTTAACTCTTTCTCAAACTAGGCGTTACCTTAAAAGGAGCCTTTCTCTCATATTTCTCTGCTTGTGTATTTTTGTTTCACCTTTTGTTGTGATGCTCCGGACGCTTTCCCAACCTCCACAAGTCTGTTGGCCCCAAATTTTATGTGTTAAAACTTCTCTTACTTTCTCCTCTAATTCTCTCCTCGCTGCTGTCTGTTTCACAGCTGCTGATTCGTGCTGGGTGTGGTTCCCATTACTATAATTTTGCTTCGGCCGCTGTACTTGTGGGGGCAGTTGGTCCAGGTCCGTAGCTTCCTGTATTAACACACTAAGAGATTTATTTAATATCATTTTCATCACTGTTAAACAAATAAGCAGGCAACACGCCCACCTTGACAGCGCCAACTGCACGCCTGTCTCCCAACACATTCCTTTCTCTACTCCTCAATAATTCTCCACTACACACCTCTTACTATCTCTCTCTCCTTTTTTTAATTTTTATTTTTATTACACCACAGAGTAGTACACCCAATTCTGCCCGTCTATCTCTATGTGGCTCCAAATTCCCTCTTTATTTAATTTCACGTTATCAGGGGACAGGCACACAACAATTTTAACCACTGAAACGTCACTATAACGAGGACTCTAACCTCGATTTTAAGAAATGAGGACTCTAACCTCGGTTTTCTTTTTTTTTTGACTACTATAGAACTCAACCTTAGATGTCAAAGCATTTTCTTGTTCTATTCCAGAATAAATGTGAACCCGTGATTACACGGCCGTTCCAGTGTTATTCTGTAGCTATGCGGGAGTCCTCAGTTCCCAAGTCGCCACCTCGGCACCCAGACGACGCTGGACCGGCCTGTGCGTCCACAGACAGGAGGGTCGCCACACCATGAACAAAATTAATTTCCACAGGTACACTAGGCGTCAACCTTAGATCTTAAAGCATCTTCTTCGCGCTAGTGGCCTCCTAATCACACATCAACCGTCACTGTTACTGTGTTCACGCTGCACACACACAGAAACACACCCAGAGCTGCCTTACACACACAGCACGTTTCACCAGCAGTAAGACACACAGAGAGCGCTTTTCACCAGCGGAAATTTACACAGAAACCTCTTAAGCTCAACTGTTAGAACTATTCCGAAGCACCACCGCACCATACACCAAGTACCCCTTTCACTGCGCTTATGACCGCCACAACGGGGCAAAATCGCATCATAACACAAAAGTGATGCATACGTCCCCGATGCTCAAAACCGACACCATAAACCAGGTCTGCTTTACCTTTAATCGGGGTGAAGTAAGTATTTTACTTATAATTCTATGGCCGCAACCCTCGAGGCTTAACCGACACCACAAACCACCGTCTAACCTCTATTCAATGTGCTGAAACCAGCTACCCCTCACTACTGCACTTATGACCGCATCACCAGAACACGCCGTATCATAAACCAAAACCTACGGACGCGTTACGCATCCTGCGTAGCTGGCGCTTAACCGACACCATAAGCCAGCATCTGCTTAACCTTAATCTTATACCAATTTCATGACCGCATCAACGAGGGCTTATATCCGACACCATAAACCAACTTCAAAACCTCTATTCAATGTACTGGAGTTATGGCCGCATCAACGAAAAATTCTAATATCTATTGCTACAGAAGCCAGTCTTAGACAAAGTTAAATGTGGAAGGTAAAGTGGGCTGCAACTAGACTCAACGTAGTATGTAATTAGTATCTTGCTAGAAGCAGTTTAGCTGCAACTAGACTCAACGTAGTATGTTATTAGTATCTTGCTAGAAGCAGTTTATTACACACTGGAATTCAGCCTCAACTTATGTTGTTAGTATCTTGCGCCAAAAACCAGACACCGACAAATTTAATGTGAAAATACGTGTAACTCAGCGAACAGATTAATTTGGAAAGCCCAATATGCACATTTGGTATTTATAATACAACAGGCTGTGCTTACCTTTCTGTTTAGGCCGGCCCTCTGTTCGCCTCGCCCCACGATCTCACTACAGGCCAAATCTACACCTCCTCAGCACGCCAAAGATCCGGGTCACCGGGCACCAAGTTGTTAAAAACTCCCAGTTGTTTTAATCTTTGGGCTGAAGGAGGGACAATACTCGGTGTATACATGCTCAATCAATAATACTTTATTTTCATACAATTCAACACTTATGAGCATAAGAACCATCATGATGGGGAGAGATGCCTGAAGAGGGTCACAGCATGTCTCAAAATGGTGACGGGTTACTCAGCCTTTTATAGCTCCTAGTGGCCCCCACCTATTTGTAAAAGCCTAAACATTCACATGTTTTCTCTCTTACGGCGCCTAAGTTATGACCTCGGCTCCCTGTCTTCATTCTCTAAAGACGGTGGGGGTATGGAATGTGGTCTGCCTCTCCTAAACGTAGACACAAGGTCTTCTGCACACAACATTCTCTTCATGATTCAGCAGTAAAACATGTCAAGAAAACAGTGTAACACATTCACAGCAGATCAAGGATACAGAGTGGTGCACACTTATCTAATGAACTACGTAATGATTATATTCTTCTAACCCAAATGCATGATGGGAACTTGACTACTCACACAGCACACAGTCTAAACTAAAAGATAATATATGTCCTACAGCTGTATCCTAATTCAACTACTTTGATTACAGATATAAGGTAACATATGATAGCATAATAATCTCACATAGCCTATGTAGCATAAACCTCTTAATGCTAAATGAAGTTAATTAACGCTAAATAGGCTTAACTGAAATGAAAGTAGTGTTAGCATTAGCTGCTGAAATTGTTAAAAAGTAATAAATAGTAAGATAAAACATTGTTAGCAGTAGCAGATAATGCTAACACACATCAAATTAGCAGTAGCTAATAATGGCCTACATACCTAGCATTAGCTGCTCATATTGTTATAAAGGAAGAGAATATGGTATTAGCATTAGCTGCGAATGGTTATTCATCAAAACTTGGCATTAGCCACCAATGGTAGCCTATTTAGCATCAACTTCTTAATGCTAAATGAAGTTAATTAATGCTACATAGGTTTAATTTCAGAGAATGTAGTGTTAGCATTTGCTACCAAAAGTTAAAACTGAATAAAAAACAGTGGTAACATTAGCTACTCATATTGTTAAAAAGTAAGAAAAAAACATTGTTAGCATAAGCAGATAAAGCTACTTCACCTCAAATTAGTATTAGCTAATAACGCTAATCTACTTAGCATTAGCTGGTCACATTGTTATAAAGCAAGAAAATATGGTATTAGCATTATCTGCCAATTCCTATTCACCTAAAATTAGCATTCGCCACTAATGGGAGTCTACTTAGCATTACCTCCTCACTAACATAATGCTAATTCATATCAAATTAGCATTAGTTGCTAGCATCAGCCTAATAGCACTAGCTGCTCACATTCTTAAAAGGGAATGGAAAAGTGTTAGCATTATCGGATAATGCTTACTCGCATCAAATTGGCATTAGCTAATAACAGCAGCCTTCTTAGCATTAGCTGCTCACAATGTTATAACGCAAGGGAAAAGAGTTAGCATTAATGGATTATGCTAATTCACATCAAATTACCATTAGCTAGTAATGGCAGCCTACTTAGCATAACTCTTCACATCGTTATAATACAAAGAAAAATAGTTTGCATTATTTGATAATGCTAAATCATATCAAATTAGCAATAGTTTATAACGATAACACACATCACATTGTTAAAATTGAAGGAAAAATAGTATAAGCATTAGCTACTCATATTGTTATAAATCAAGAGAATATGGTATTAGAATTAGTTGCCAGTGTTTATTTACCTAAAATTAGCATTAGCCACTAATAGTAGCCTATTTAGCATAAACTTCTTAATGCTTAATAAAGTTAATTAATGTTAAGTAGGCTTAACTGAAATGAAATTAGTGTTAGCATTAGCTGCTGATATTTTTAAAATGTAATAAAAAGTAAGATAAAATATTGTTAGCAGTAGCGGATAATGCTAACTCACCTCGAATAAGCATTAGCTAATAATGGCTATGTACTGATATAAAGCAAGAAAATATGGTATTAGCATTAGCTTCTAATGGTTATTTACCAAAATTAGAATTGGCCACTAATGGCGTCCTATTTAGTATTAACTCTTCACATCACAGAGGAAAAATTAAAATTGAATGAAAAGTGTTCACATTAGCTACTCATATTGTTAAAAAGTAAGAAAAAACATTGTTAGCATAAGCGGATAAAGCTAATTCACCTCAAATTAGTATTAGCTAATAACGGCAACCTACTTAGCATTAGCTGGTCACATTGTTATAAAGCAAGAAAATATGGTATTAGCATTAGCTGCCAATTCCTATTCACCTAAAATAAGCATTAGCCACTAATGGCAGTCTACTTAGCATTAACTCCTCATACATTGTTAAAAGGGAAGGGAAAACAATATTAGCATTAGCTGGTAATAATTATTCACCCCTAATTAGAATTAGCCGCTAATGGCAGCATACTTAGCATTAGCTCCTCACATCGTTATAATGCAAATGTGTGTTAGCTTTATGGGATAAAGCTAAGTAGACTGCTGTTATTAGCTAATGCTAATTTAAAGTGAGTTAGCAGTAGCTGCTCACATTGTTATAAAGCAAAACTCACATTGTTAAAAAGATTGAAGCTGATAAATAAATGTAGATTTCTTTGAATCAAACAGTGGAGCCGAGCTTTGAGCTCAGTGTGTAACAGTGTGTGTGTGAGAGCCATGTAATGTCCATGTGTGCATGCTGACTGCTCTGACCCCTCCTCCTTTCAGGGTGGAGCCTGCTGGAGGCCGATGGTTGAGACCAGGTCTGAGGAAGTGTAAGTGTGTTTTTAATGGGATTCATGACAACAAAGCAGCACACATTCAACCATCTTCATCATGTCAGGAGTCATCATCAAAGTGTCAATCAATGAACAGATGATGGATCAATAACTGCAGCTGGATTGTGTTTGTTCTCTCCATTAGATTCCTGTCAACTCACAATCGACACAAACACAGTGAACACAAAGCTCCAACTGTCTGACAACAACAGGAAGGTGACACATGTGGAGGATGTTCAGTCATATCCTGATCATCCAGACAGATTTGATGTTTATCAACAGCTGCTGTGTAGAAATGGTCTGACTGGTCGCTGTTACTGGGAGGTCGAGTGGAGAGGAGACGTTTTTATGTCAGTGAGTTACAGAAGAATCAGTAGGAAAGGAGGCAGTGTGTTTGGATACAATGATCAGTCCTGGAGTCTGGAGTGCTCTGATGATGGTCCTCAGTCTGTCTGGCACAATAAGAAACAAACACGCATCTCCTCCTCCTCCTCCTCCTCCTCCTCCTCTGTCTCTAACAGAGCAGCAGTGTATGTGGACTGTCCTGCTGGCACTCTGTCCTTCTACAGAGTCTCCTCTGACACTCTGATCCACCTCCACACCTTCAACACCACATCCACTCAAACTCTTTATCCTGGGTTTGCATTGTCTCCTGGTGCCTCAGTGTTCCTGTGCTGAGTGTAAAGAGTGTCTCCTGTTAGAGAAACACTCTGACTGTTGAACAGATAGTTCAGTCTGTACATGTCTGTCTCTTTCACTCACAAACACGTTTTCAGATTCATGGATTCAATCAGTTGATGTTTGAAACTCTTCTAAATGATTCCTTGTAAACTTCTTCCTCTTCAGTCACAAACAAACAGGAAGTGATGTCACATGTGTTCCTGTCCACACAGCAGAATGAGTCTATTGCTGACAATCAGTGATTGTCAGCAAGACTTCCGGTTGAGTGAACGCTGGTGCGACTTGCTGCCGCTACTCACCGGTATCTTTTTATCTTTTATTTATATATTCTTTGATACATGTTAACAAATTTTAAACCTTGTCTTCTACTGATACTACTGGCGATCCAGCGAATTTTGCAAGTGCCTGAGTTTTTTGGGTCTAGTTCATCTGTGCAGGATTTCACCAATACTCAGCTGACGAACTTCTCCGTCTCTGCTTTCACCTGGCTTCTCCACTGCCGGCTGCGCTTCATCTCCACACAGACATCGCCTTCCTCTCTTCTTCCTCTCTCGCCGAAAGTACATTGACCGAGGCTCTCGTCGGAATTTTCACCATGACGACTCTAAGCCAATACAAACCCTCTGGTCCACTTCTCGTCGTCCTCCATGGAACTCCGACAGGGCCACAGTGTTTTAGCCAGCCTGCCCAGGTCGGCTAACACCTCTGACCAGTCTGACAACACCGTTGTCAAATTCGGCCTCCTTAACATACGCTTGCTTACGAGCAAGGGTCATCTAATTCGGGATCTACTCACAGATCATAAGTTTGACTTTTTCTGTTTGACCGAGACGTGGCAACAGCCCAATGACTTTTCGCCGCTCAACGACTCCACCCCCTTGGGGTTTGTTTAGACCTGCCAACCTCGTAAGTCCAGCCCTGGTGGAGGTCTCGCGGTAATCTATCGCGAGAACTTGAAAGTCACGCCGTTATCTGTACCTGTCTACAGTTCCTTTGAATCCATTGTTTGTCAACTGTCAGGACCTGTTCCAACTGTCATAACTGTTATTTACTGCCTTCCAAAGTCTAATTCTGTCTTCATAAATGACTTTGTTGATCTGCTGACTCACATAGCTACTGTTTCCCCTAATATAATACTCCTGGGAGACTTTAATATTCATATGGATAACAGTGATCATCCTCTCACCAAAGACTTCTCATCCTGCCTCGATAGTTTTGGCTTTAAACAACACATAAACTTTCCTACTCATACTAAGGGCCATACTTTGGACCTAGTTTGTTGCTCTGGACTTACTCCTTTTAACTGCAAAGCTGATGAACTGCTAATTTCTGACCACTTGCTTCTTTCTTTCAATGTCAAAATGACCTTTTCTATAACCAAGAACCTTCGTACCGTTTCTTTTCGGAATATTAAGAAAATCAATCCTGATACTCTTTCTTTTGCTTTCTCTAGTCATTTGCATTTTCATAACTTGCTCACCCAAGAAGACTTGGTTTCCTATTATAACTCTAGTCTCAATAGTATCCTAAACTCTGTTGCCCCACTCAAAACCAAATCTGTATCGTTCTCTGAGTCAGCACCCTGGTTCACAGCTGAACTCAGGCTCCTGAAAGCAAAAGGACGATGACTTGAACGCCATTATAAGAAAACTGGTCTGAATATCCACAAGGAAATGTTTAATAATCATATTATGTATTATAAGGAGTGTATTAATCAAACAAAATCTGCTTACTACTCCACCACTATCTGTTCAAAAGATGACTCAACCAAGATATTGTTTTCACTGTTCAACTCTTCTTTCAGGTCACCAGATTTTTTACCTACTCACCTTTACTCGTCTTCTTTCTGTGATTCTTTAATGTTATTTTTCATCGAGAAAATTCACAAAATACACCAAGACCTGGTTTCCGATGTTCCATTTAGCTCTTCCTGTGTAATTCTTCTCCCTTCACACTGTTTTTCTGCTTTCCAGCTCCCCTCTGTTACTGATATTTCAGATTTCATCTGTAAGTCAAAACCTTCTACTTGTCAGCTAGACCCCATTCCTACAGTTTTGGTTAAGGCATGTCTACCTTCTTTGCTTCCCCTCATATCTTCTATCATCTGCTCTTCACTTACCACTGGAACTGTTCCTGCTTCTCTCAAAATTGCTGCCATCACCCCATTATTGAATAAAACTGGTCTAGATCCCAATAATTTTGAGAATTTCCGGCCTATTTCCAATCTACCATTCCTTTCAAAAATTCTTGAGAAAATAGTTGCCACACAACTCCACTCACATTTAACTAATAATAATCTGTATGAACAGTTCCAGTCTGGTTTTCGCACCTCCCATAGCACTGAAACAGCTATTAGAAAAAATAACCAATGATCTTCTTATGGCAGCTGACTCCGGTTTACTTTCCATTCTTATCCTCCTCGATCTGAGCGCTGCCTTCGACACTATTTCTCACTCCATTCTTCTCAGTAGGCTAGCCTCCATCGGTCTCTCCCATACTCCACTAGCCTGGTTTAAATCATACCTGTCTGATCGCACTCAGTTCATTCAACTCAAATCCTTTACTTCTCAGCCCTTTCCTCTGACCACTGGCGTGCCCCAGGTATCTGTCCTGGGGCCCCTTCTTTTCATTATCTACCTTCTACCGCTTGGACACATAATCCGTAAATACAATATCCATTTTCACTGTTATGCTGATGACACCCAGCTTTATCTGTCCACTAAACCTGATTCTGCTCTTCCCCCATCCTCCCTCACCCTCTGCTTAGCTGAACTAAATTCATGGTTCTCTTCTAATTTTCTTAAACTCAATAGTAATAAATCCGAGCTCCTCTGTTAAAGGAAATTTGTATTTTTCCACTACTGTTTTATAAAGTGTTTGTACTCTTATAGTGTTTAGCTTCATTTAAACTTAGTGTGTGTGTGTGTGTGTGTGTGTGTGTGTGTGTGTGTGTGACATCAGTAGTGTGATTGAAACCACATGAGGAAGTTGCTCGAATGAGCATGAAAGGAAACACAGAGCATATCCTGTCAAGGCCAATGAACTCACATATCTTTGGTTTCGATGTAGGGAGATGTTTTTCTTACTTTGTATGCTCCACCCAAGAATGCTGTGCAAGCTGTTTCACTATATAATAAAGAACAAGCTGATGCCTCGGCGCGAATCCTCTGTGACATGTCTCATTCACATCGCTGTGTAGAGGCTGTGTCGGGGCATCGCCCATGTACATGCAATATCTTTGAGTTGTGTCTTTCTTGCCTTCTGAGAATAACCTATTACATTTTTGGTCCTTCGAGCCGGAGGGAAATATCCAGTAATTTATTCGTGACTCCCTAACCAGAGGCTCCAAAGCTGCGTCCTGACATCGTGGCAACCCGACACCATAAGACTGTCGACAGCCCTCTGAGAGGAGGATAAAATCCTGGGATGTGAATTCGGGTCCAGGTCGGTGACTTTAGCTTCGGGCCACGGTCGTGGGATCCAGTCGGAGACCTCGGCGATATCCTAAGGCTTCCAGAACGGTGAGAAAGCGACTCTCGTTTTACACATGCCGTACGAAGAAAGATATAGCGCTAAAATAGGCCTTTAAAAGGAGTCTGGGCACATTCACCTGAAACTGAATGAATTGGATTGGTTGTTGAGATAGCCAAAAATATCTCTGGAAAATTCTTGTGGACTGACTCTCCACGTAAAATAAGTACTTAGGTTGAGGAATAGCCGTGAAATTATTCCTGGAAAAGAAAACAAAAGTTGTGCGTTTTCGTGTTGACTGTTGTGTTCATTGTTTGTATTGGAGAACTAAGTCATATTTATGGTCATAGTGGGCCAGACTAGTTCTGTGTAACAGTTTTCAGTTCACGACTTGGCGACAAAGGAAAAGGGTTGAGTTTCATCTCATAAAAGTCACATCGCTTCTGATTAGCGGAAGTCGAAAGGCATGTGATCACCCCATCCCGATTCGAGCGTGCCAAGGGATTGAAAGCTGTATTTGTTGTACTTTGTGTATAAAATTACATAAAATGAGAGAATAACAAGTGATTAAATAAATTTATCAACAACAAAATAGTAATCAAAATACAGAAATGGGAAATCAAAGTGGGAAGTTAACAAAAGACGAGCTGTTTATGGAAAAAAGATGCCCCGGGGCGGGAAAAATTAGTGCTTGTAGATGGAGAAATCCTAGAGAAACAACAAACCAGAGTAGGACTAATCCAAAAGAAAGACAGAGGAATGCATAGTGAATAACAAGAGGCAGAGGCAGACCTAAACACACACCAAAAAGTGGCTGGAGGTGTGGAAGAGACGTGACTGTAAGAAACAAAGAAGCAGTTAGACTAGGAAGAACATAATAATCTCTTGTCAAATAAAAGATTAGAGATCAAAGTTTAAAAAGGGCTGGATACAGACCCAACTGAATACATATACCGTATTTCCCGGACTACAAAGCGCACCTGAATATTAGCCGCACAAGCTAAAATAAGGGGAAAATCCTGTTTTGTACATACATTAGCCGCACCTGACTAAAAGCCGCAGGTGTTTCAATGTTGATTTATCATATGTAAGAGAATATGCACAAAGGGAATTGTCAGGAAAGAGATGGCTGTTTGGAGACACATCCCTTTTATTAATATTTTAAAAAACAAATTAGGGGTACATATTTTCATAACTCTTTACGTATATGTACAAGTACCGGTAATTACAAGTACGAAACATGTGCTGTGCTTCATAAATGAGTAACAAATGTAGTACATAACAATAACCTACAGCGCACCAGAAAAATAGATTCGGGCTACCTTTTAGGCTCAGGTGCAGTGACACGGCTTTAACAAGAAAAGTCAGTCATTCACCACCATCTTCCTGCGCACTAAAACCACCACAGTCCTCTTCTCCAGTGTCGGAAACGAACAGGCTCAGGATGGCTACGTCATCCATTCTCAGCTTCTTTCCTTTGTTGTCACTTTCAAAACCAAACAAATCCTTGTTGTCAGTGTCGGAGTCGAACACCCTCAGAAGGGCCGTGGCGGTGTCCTCCTCTCCATCATGCACCAGTCCAGCCCTTCGAAATCCATTGGTGATCATGGATGTTATCACACTCTTCCACGCTGTCAAAATCCACCGGTGGAGTTGAGCATAACTTGCTTTTCGCAAGTTTATCGCCGCTCGTCATCCACGCCTCCCGCTGAACGCGTAGCGCTACTTTGAAGTTTGTTTTTCGCGCTACTTCGTACAGCACTACGTTGCCTGGCGGATGGACATGTGACCAACATACCACTCTTGAACCCCGATACTGTGTGTCTGATCACATGCCCTTCCGCCAGGCAACGTAGTGCCGTACAACAGCAGAACAAACAAAACAAATCCTCTTACGATATCACAAAAATCATGGACAATCCATAGAAAAGCCGCACCTGACTGAGCCGCAGGGTTCAAAGCTTGTGCAAAAAGTAGCGGCTTATAGCCCGACAATTACGGTAAATACAAGAGAAATAAAGTGTAATAAACAAAAGGTTAAATTAAATTAGAGCTTATCTTTAGGGCATTCAAACTAAAGAAACACTGACACTGGTAGACACAGTGATGCTGACTGGGGCACAGAGCTGAATGATGCAGCATCAGGACACTGTTTCAGTCTGACTGACAGAGAAACCTGTAGCTGCATCTACATGTGAGGCAGAGGCCACACAAGCAGCTTTCTATGTTTCACAGTGACTGAGATCTTCAGTGGGGGTGGACATGCTCCTGTACAGACCTCTGAGGAGAACCAAGGTGCAGTCAAAGAGTCCAGTCTGTCCTCACAGATGTCAACATGTGGTTTCATCAGGTCTGCTGTCAGCTAGCAGGCTCACATCAGAATCACTGTTCCTGAAAAACACAGTCTGTGTGACATCATCAGTCAGCTGATCGTCCCAGATCTGAATGGTTTCTGTCTCTACTGAGGAAGTCAGAGAATCTCACTGAGGTGTGGATCAGGTCTGAGTGACCTGTGGAGGGACAGCTTTAAACAGTCCACAGGTCTCACGTCCTGCTCAGTCTGGTAGCAGATACCTCGTATTGTTCCAGATGTGCTGACATCACCAGCAGCAGCAGCAGCACAGCTGTGTGATACGATGAATCTCAGTTATTGATCCAACACACAGTAAATACAAAGATCAGGATTTATGAGAGTAATCATTATGAGTCTGAACACATGATCACTGAATGTTAGTCTCCACAATAATAAGCTAACACAAGCAAACACAGCTTTCAGCTCTTATTTTGAAACTTCTTTAGAGAGCTGTGATGTGAGCGTGCCTGGCTCTGAGGCACTTGGGTCAGCCTCTGTTGTTTAGAAGTGTTACAGACTGTGAATGACACAGACCTGTCAGTTTCATGTTTGTCTGTAACACAGCTCAGGGCTCCATGCTGAACGCATCCATCCAGTGTTATTGATCCAGGACTAATACCAGCATTGGGATCAATACTACACAATCACATGTGTCCACGTGATGGATTTGACCAGCTTTATTCATTAATGATCAATCAACTTATTTACTGCATCTGAGTCCAGCTTCAAAGCAAAGAAACAAAGATGGTGGATTTGACCTCAGGACCAGGCGCGTAATTTCCAGGGGGGTTACGGGGGTCATGACCCCCAATAATCAGATCCAGCCAATATAATTTCATCATTCCAGTTTATAAAATTATGAATTATCTTGATTTTCTTTGATCGTTTCAATTATTATCAGCAAAATAGTTTCATGTTTAATCATCTAGTAATGTAACCCCGCCTCCTTCGCCGCATACTTGGTATTACCCAACCAGCTTTCTCTACCAAACCTTCACTGTTTGCTGTTTGTTTGTTTGTTAGCGCAGTCGCTGGTGCCAGAGACTGCCAGTGACTTCAGTCTGAGGGTTTGAAGTTTCCATGTCTGTGTGATGTGTGGTGTGAAGGCTGCTGGTTAAACTGGGACTCACTGTTTAAAGCACTGAGTGCTCATAGAGAGATGCTCCATGAGTCCCAGTACAGACTACAAACATGGTGGAAACTTAGCTTTGATATCCACACACTCTGCACGTCTGTGAGTAACTGTGATGAAGATGTGCAGAGATCTGTGTACAAACAGGAGAAAGACTGTAAAGACTCTGTGCTTCTAACAGCCTCTGTTAACATATGTGAGGCTGTTTGTTGTTGTTGCCATGGAGCTTTTCACTGTTTGGGTCAGCAGGTCATGTGATCAGGTTTGTTCTGCTGGACGATGGTTCAGTGTCAGGGTTTGTTTGCATTCATCAATAAATATCTAAATAAATCAAAGACTCCATGTTTGTTCTTTCATCATGTGACCTCTGCTCATCCATCTCTGTGTGTATCAGGATACATTTAGTTCATAATACACAGAAAAATCAGAGTTATTACCTGTAATAAATGTGAAAGATTCCTGCAGTGATAACCAGGCAGGACTGAAACACATCACAGCTGTCACCACGGTAACAGCACCGTCCATCCACAGGTGAGGGGAGGAGCAAAAAGAGGGACTTTCACCATTTTATACTAAAAACACTCGACTAATGTTTCTAATATGAAACAAATAAGCCCACATTAATGTGAGCATTTATTAAATAATAATGATGATGATTTCCTCCTGATCTCATTTCCATAGCAGAGAAAACTGTGGTGTATATTGAGGTGGAGGGTGTGGTCTATGGCTCAGGTGTAGAGTGAGGGTGGGGTGCACCACAGCAGCATGCTGGGACTGCTGAGGGTGGAGGAGGGAGTGATGATGACATCAGAGCTGCAGCAGTCAGCAGCACAGAGACCAGTGAACACACAGTCTGTTCATCTTTGCATAGATACAATATATAGCACAATATTGAATGACAGAGACGCTGTGTGAGCTTCCACAGATACACTGACGTCAGCATCCAGAGTCCTCCTGCTGCTCCCCCCTCAGAGCCCCGTGATCAGCACCAACACATTCAGTTAGATGACAGAGTCCAGCTGCAGCTAGAATCAGCTCTGTGAACAACAGCACAGCGTCAGTGTTTCACACTCAGTGAAAGGAGGAAACAGCAGAAGAACACCATGTGTGCTACGTTTCCCAGGACACACTACAAACTGCACAAATACAGCACGTGGAAGGACCTGGAGCTGCATTTAAAGAGAAAAGACAGCGTGATGTCCTGTATGGACAGGTGGAAGGAACCAAGTCCTCAGCTGAAACACTCGTGTTTGTCCACAGACAGGAAACACAGCAGGAAACAAAGAAGCTCATGGATAACACACTTCCTGTCGGTCACAATGAGGCTGGAGCCAAACACAGAAAGGTGTTTTTGTCCAGATGAGCCCAGAGAAGAAACACGAGTGTTCACAGACATCAGAAGCTCAGAGAGGTGAAACATGAGGTTGGAGTCCTCGTCAGCATTCAGAAGAGCTGCTGTGAAACCCTGAGTACTCATGACAGACTCTGATGGCACAAACACATCATGATTCAAACAGAAAGACAAACATGGAGCTCCTGATCCTCCTGCATGAGAACAAGCTGACATGAGCGCTGTTTCTGAGAGTGTCTCCCTGTCACAGTGACAAGAACACAGCTGCTGCTCACAGTCATTAAACTGACCTGAGGTCAGCTGCTAGCACGTCTCTGTGCTCCTTACATATGAACCATGTGACCTCACATCAGTGCTGTGGATGACTGTAGTCATAGAAGAGTAGAGCTGTAGCAGGTGGTGTGAGGAGGAGGAGGAGGTGGTGTATTCTAGTTAACGCAGTACTGAAACACTCCAGCAGAGGGCGCTGTTAAGTCCTTATTGTAACACAGTTACTGTGTGCAGTTATACTTCATACATAATCTGCACTTATTTCCATCAGACATGCTGTCAGTAAATGATTGTTTCTATTGATTCTACTTCCTGTTGACTAGTTTGATGACAGTGAAACAATCACAGCTGATTGTGTGATGATGTCACTGTTACATTCAGTGTGTGTGACATCATGTTAGTGCAGCTGATAACAGCCTGGTTCTGTTAGAAACACATGAACGTGTCCATAGATCAGTGTGTGTTTAACATGAGAGCTTCAGCCCTGCTGATGTGTTCAATAAAGACATGCAGGAAAACTGATGAGACTCTGAAATAACTCTTTATATTTATAATGTAACTCTGCATCAAAAGAACAACAAAGGATCCCAGACAGGTTTATGTGAACAAAGACCATGTTTCTGTGTTTCTAACAGTTTGACATTATTAGGAAACAGACTGCAGTGAACAGGATTTATAAAGAGCTTATATATAAAGATATGACAGCTGTTTGTTGATCACTCTGTGTTTGGACCTGATCAGTCCAGCTGTTTACTTGAAATATGTTCATTTACCTGTGACGTTATATTTATGTTCTTGTCTCTGTTGAAAAACACATTTTAATGTCCCTCAGATTTTTCTCCCAGATGAATAAATATAAAAATGACACAAACTGACTGCAGCTACTTTTTGTCCTTTCTGTCAGAAACCTTCATGTGACTCATGAGAGACACGTTTCAGCTGTTTGTGACAGATCAGAGGCCAACAAGTCATTTATAACACTTTCCATCATTGTTTAGCACAAACACATGTTGACACAGTAGCGGGGCCGCAGTGAGAGTCAGAGCCAGGAGATAAAAACTCCTGTTTGACCACAGCCTCAGTTTGTTCCTGCAAACACTTCCTGTTGTTGACTGGGTGGAGTCAGGAAGCCAGCGAGGCCCTGCAGGACTGAGACTGCAGACTGGGACGTGCTCTGTGATGGAGATCAACAGCATCACTGACTGTTTCTGTGAGGACACCATCATCCCAGCAGGGCTGTTTCCCAACAACAAGCCTGGACCATCAGAGACCTGAAGCTGCTGCTGAATGAAAGAAGAGGATCTTCAGGTCTGGAACAAGGACGAGCTGAGAGTGTTAATAACGTTACTAATGTTCAGCTACACTTTACTAGGTCACATCTGTGACACACGTCACTTAAATAAAGAAGCAAATATTGGCTCTGTTTTATCTGCTGGGCCCAAAAGTGACTCCCCGTATTTAAACTGCTATGAATAACTTGTTGGTCTATAATATGTGAAACGTGTCAAATGTGTCCATCATGAAAGATATCAGGTCATCTTGAGCCACAAAAACATTCCTATCATGAGGTAGAAGCTGGAATCAGTTTGTTGCAGACGTTTATATATCCCATATTTATCCAGTTAAAGTCACATTGAAATTCAAAAATGTCTTTTCAAGAGTCGTCTGTCCAAGAGGAGCAGAAACAAATATAACAACAGTTATTTAAGCTGTTTTAAAGGCCACAAAGGAGCAGATTGGTTATAATGCAGCTGCTTCAGAGGAATAAAGATGAAACACTGTTTTTATTTCATGTGTAACACCTTTCAATCATGTGTTGACTAAAGTCTATTGACCAGTATAAGTAAAGACATCACACACACACACATGGAAACACTGAAACCTGTTTTTGGTGCAGCAGCGGTCCCAGCTGCTCGCCTTTATCTAGACTGGGTCGGCTGCTTATCTCAATATAATCAATGTTTAAAGTTCTCAGTGTTTCTGTGTTGCTTCGTATAGGATCTCCCAGCATCATCACTGTGCTGTCCAATCATTGTGTGCTAGGTTACCCTTATAGTGCGATGTGTGTTTGCACAAAGAGAAGCATGTGTGTCAAATATAAATAAGCACAGAACAGAAAAAGCTGCCAGTTTCTTCTATTTAGAGTCAAGTTAGTGTTTTGTGTCTTTGTTTGAGGCCTAATGTCAAGCAGAGGTGTGTGTAACTGGACTGCTCTGTTATATGTGTGAAATGTGTGCTTCAGCATCATCTTCGTCACTGCTGATTCCTTTGTGTCATCATGTGTTGAGAAGAGAGAACAGTTATAACGGAGGAGCAACAGGAAGCCCTGAAATCTGCATCAACAAGGAAGTGTTGGCTCACCAGTGATCCCAGCAGAGCCACTGGTTTGGCTCCAGTTGTTCTAGATTCAATGATGTTGTTCCTACAGATACATGTTAGCATCTTTATTGTAGTAAAGTCTTGTAATGTGAAGCTAGAAACAAGGCAGGAAACAGCTCCATGATCTGATCTTAATGATGTTGTTTTTATTTCTGTCTTTCAGAACTGGATTGGAAACTATCAAAGGTCTAAAAACAGCCTCAACCCTCCCAAAGACAAACTTTACACACGTCATCTTTCAGCTACAATCTTTGTTGCAGGGATCTTCTGCCAAACAAGGCTGAGAGAAGATTTCTTACAGCTGTCATGTTGATGCTGTTTCAAACACACTCATATATTAGGGCTGATATCAGGGCTGCACAAGTTCTTTGTGATCATGAATAATAGAAGTGTGCCTGTTGAAGATCATGTTTCTACATGATTATATGTCCTGTTATTGTTCTGTATTATATTCAGCTTTCAGCATCCTTTCCCAGCCCCTGTTACACCATCCATACAAAGCCAATCTGACTGTGAGCCAATGTGTTTGATAGTTTGTGTTGGATCAATAGATTTGACAGACTTGGTTCTCATCCAGAGGGAAACAGTCCAAATTCAGATCTAATGAAATGATGGAGGCTGTTTCCTATCACGGTGCTAATGTGTGACTAACAAGGCTCATGGTCTCCAGCAGACAAGCGCCTGGAATGAGGTGAGCTGAGTGTTGCTTTGGTGGGTCTGTGCCCACGTCATGCATCAGGATTCATATTGGCAATAGTTCATATCTCTGTTCTTTAGCCTTCATCACAAAGCTGTGAAGGAAAAACAAACATCTAACAGGATTTGATGGATGCAAAGTCCACTGAGCTCTTTGTCATTTACAAACTTGTCCAACCAACAAGAGCACAGATGAAAAACACAGTGACACTTAAAGGATTTTGCCATATATGAGCATAGATTACTTTCATATAGATTTGCAATGCAGGCCTTTGGTGAGCCGCTGGGTTGTGTCTAATAATCATCTCAGCATTTTACAATAGAATAGCTCTTTATTAGCTCTTCATTTATTGTTATTGGACATGAAACAAGGAAGCTGTGTTTCTCATTGGATGTTAGTTTCATGTTCATCAGGATCATTTTCTAAAGAGCTGATATTTAGACCATTTACTGCACTGGCTGCACATTCTGTCTACATTTCTCTGTATGTGCTGTGTTTGTCTTTCATATTTCTCCATATTGACACAAACAGTGAACAGCAGTAGATCTACTCTTCATCTGTTTTAGGCCCAGTGAAAGATGTGAAGCAGAAATGGTGTCATTAGGAGAAGAAGAACGGCGAGGAGGCAGCAGCTCTTAAAGATGAAACACAGCAACTTAGCCCTGAGCTCAGAGAGCTTCACATGAAAAAGCTCCTCAAGCAGATCATGTCAGAGGTTTGTCATCAACAGGAGGAACTGTTCATATCATAGGATGAAGGATGCTGTCAGCTGGATGAAGAAGGTTATTTAATGGCAAACGTTCACATTGAAGTCAAATTGTTGTCGTGTTGAACAGATTCATGGACTGATTGTCTCCAGAATGTTAGAAGAGCTTCAATGAATCATTAGAAACAACTTACAGCTGCACAGTTGTGTCAAACACATCTTTGTGTCATTGTGGGATTTTTGTGTTTCTACATGTGACACACGTCTAAAACATGCACACAATTTGAAGACAAACAGGGATCATTTGTTCCCACAGCCAGATGCTGAGAGCCATTTCCTTGTAGTCCTGTGTCTATATATATGTAGCATTAGATGTTATTGGAATGATTGTCAGCTTTGATAGTTTCATGTATGTTTAGCTGGACGGCTGTTTGATCCTCCACATGTTTAAAGGTGTCCAGTCCTGAGACACTGGGGGTGGAAACAGCTGTGATGTCATTGGACTGTCACAAAGACAGAAGTGCATGAAGTGAGCAGCCAAGGAGCCGCTGATGTTTTGGATTCAACAGCATTTGAAAGGTTGACACAGACACATTTGCACATAGAAAGCTGAATTTGTCATATGCCACAGTGAACTCACTGTTCAGTGTTTTTCAGGAAGCTTCTTAACTGCCTCTGCTGCCAAACAAGCAGCTGATGTCCTTGAGAAGAAGCTGAAGAAGTCTTCAACAACAAATACAGGAAGTGGACTTTCAAATACTAGATTCACTTTAGACTCACACAAGAAATGACTCAACTAGCTGTGTTTGATTGACTCCTTTGACTCTATGAAAGCTCAGTGTGTGTCTGTACACAGACTGTTGTGTTGGACTATTATTCAGTTGTTTTCAAATGTCTGCATCTCAGTGTAGATGAGGCTGGGGGTCATGGGAGGCCACCATAGCAGTCTCTTCAACATCATGACATCATCATAAATGCTGCTGGACTGTCTGATGGGCTGACGGTGAAAAAGCCGTCGGGAAGGAAACAGAAGACATTTCAGAGGCTGCAGCAGATTTCTTTGATTTGGGGCCTTTTTCAGCTTTATTGGACAGAGCAGTGAAGATAAGTGACAGCAAAGCAGAGGGAGAGAGAAAGGGGGCGTGGTCAGAATCAAAGCCAGGCCAGCTGCTCTCCACCTCGTGGCACATGGTCACCTGCTCATCCTAGTGAGCTCCACCAGCAGCCCTTTCACACAGTTTACACTGTCAAACACTGTGTGTGGACCTCAGCTAACAATAGGCTACATTTAAGTCTGGACTACATGCTTTTATATCGAGGCAGATTTTTACCTGTTTTTATTCCATCAGCAGCTCAACATCATGAGCAGCTTTGACATAAAGACATCAAACTCAAGCTGACTTTAAACTGGATCTACTTTTAATACAGGGGCTCAAAAACAACGACATCTTTATTATATATCAGGACAGAAAGTGATCTCAAATGGAAAACAGCTTTATTTGGAATAATCAGCACTATCAACTGGTTTGGGATCTCCACCAGTTTCATGTCTTTCCAGCTTCTCCAACAAAGTTCCTGTAAAATCAGCATCTTTATTGGTTTGATAGTGATTGATTATTCAGTCCCAATCTGCTGTCATCTAAAGAACAAAATGATGTTTCTATGAGTCAAAAAGCTCCAGATGTTGTTCACAAAGAAAACAAAGACTAGGAACTTAAACACAAAGTGTTTGGAGCCAAAATGTTCCCAAGCTGCTCTTTTTGAAATGGCAGAGGTACAGTGGTGTCTAACAGCACACTGTGGAAGGCAAACATGTTCTTGTTGGATGAAACTTCATGAATCCTTTGTAGATTTGAGCTTTTGGAGCCTTTCTTTTCTCTTCAGGTGTACAGAGGCTGAGGAGGCAGGTGAAGCAGGTGGAGCTGTTGTAATGCTGGCAGAGGGTGTGTCTTAGTAACTCTGTGAGGTAGAACTGGATCCAACATTGTGGATGTGTTGATGTTGGAGCCATTAAGATTCTCTGCACACTGTAGGATTTCCCTTTGATTCACTGCGGGGGCATTTTGGAGTCTGTCAATGAAACTCTTCATATTTGTGTTTGACACCAGTTTATAGAAACAGACAAATGTGTCATGCTTTTGTTCGGCCTCCACAAATATACACATTTGTTCATTGGTTGGACTTTTTGGAAGGAGACACACTGAAAACCATGTTAATAAGATCTTGTTGTTTCCTGTGGATCCGACACAGAGAGTGGACTTCAGACAGAAAGCGTGGAAGAGATTTTAGAGGCCGTGTGTGGCAACAGGAAGTTTCTGTATGTTTGCTGATCTTCCATGTGGAAAACAACACGTGATGTTTGTGAAGTTCTACAATGATCATTGTTCTGACAGCATTTTGAGTGGGAACAGTTCAAACTGAGAGTAGTGGGAGTTATTTACTGATTGAAACAAGCTGAATGTTTCTGTGCACGATGAAGATCAGCAGCTCAGCTGATCAATGAATTGACATCTATCAGTCATTTCATGAGATGAAGTCATCAGCAGACATTTGTTCTAACTGTGAAGAATTGTCCCAACTACATGTGCTGCTGACCTTTGACCTTTTCTTTAGGTGCACACAGGAGTCTGTGGAAACATCCTGAGGCAGTGTGAAGCGAGATCGATCAACTGCAGACCAGACAACAAACGACGGAGGCTCCAGAAAAGTGCAATCAAACGAGGAGTTTATTAGCACAAAAAAGTGAGATCTCAACATACAGCTGCTGACAAAAACATGTGTCAAAATACATGTGAAGAACATTTTTAAAGCACTGGGGTACACGCCCCCCCACAGCGCACTGGGGTATCCGCCCCCCCATGGCGTCAACACAAGTCAAGAGTTCATCACGTACAGTCAATATCTTGTACATCTTTAATAATTATAAACAGACATGAACCAGACATATAACTTCCCTCTTCTGCAACACCTTCAATGCACAATCATGGTTCTAAGCCTTCAGAGCGCTGAAGGCTGGCTATCACCTTCAGTCGTCTGTTTCCAAATAGATAAAAAAGCAGCCGGTTACCGAAGGGTCAGTGACACTCGCCTTTTAAGGTAACAAACTTCAAGCTGCAGGGTCTCTAAAATCTAATAATGGACCCTCGTCATTAATCACTAAGCAAACCTAACTGCAGGCTGTCTCAAGAAGGAGCAGAAGACACTTGGGCCTTCGCTCAGGCCTGCTACTAGATTAATATGTGTAATGTAAGCCTGCATGCAATTAACCTGCTATGTTCACATCCTCCCTCAACATGTATCACCTGGACACTCTCACCAGTGAAGCTTAAAACCCTTTTGGACGGAACATCAACTCTAAACAAGCACAGTTATGCATTGTGTATAGAATAATCATAAATCAACCTGTGAATAGAAAGGTTAATGTGATAACAAACATAATGAATGCAATATGAACCCTATAAGAAATATTCCTGTAAAGATAATACTGTAACACATCTTATTAATGCAGTCATCATAAGGCAGATTATATCATGGCAATAAAAGAATCTCTGAATCCCAACAAGTGCTACAGATGTCTTCAAATAAAGTGGTGTATTATCCATGTTTTCTATGGATCACATCAATATCCTGATCTAACAAGCCCCCTTTTTGTGGATTTTAGAGCGTCTGACTTTTGCTGCGTCTGCGTCTCATTTCAAGCACAAGAGCAAGAAGTGGATGAAGAAATGGGGCGAGTGGGGTCAGTGTGGTGCATGTCAGCTGTGCTCATGCTTTCACAAAGAACATGTGTATTCATTGGCAGCATTAAGGTGCACTTTAGTCTTCATAATAATAAAGTATTGTGACTTTATTATTGTGAATCCTCACAGTCATGTTGCAGCTCTGCTTTGCTTTAAGAAAATGTTCTACCAGGATGTTACTTTCCTAAACGTGTTCTCCAAATGTTCCCAAAGACTTTGTTCTAAGTAGTTCTACATGATGAAACATTCACACTAAGTTTAAGAAGGACACACAAACACCATCTGTCCTTTCATCATGTGTACAAACGTGTTCAGATGTCAAATGTACCGTGAATGGATGCAAATGTGGATCGTTCCAATAAAATGAGACAGTTTTGTAAGTGGATCCCAGTTTGAAGTTCATTGAAACCTATAAGAACATGTTATTCAAACCAACTTTATCCAACAGGAAGAAGCATCAGGGGAACAGGAAACATTCAAACATGTTTACTGTAAGAACTGCACAAAGGAAGGAAACACAATCCTACACACGACCACTTTAAAATGGACATTTAGCTTTTCAAACATCAGGGAGTGCTGCAATAACAACACTGTGCCCATTCTGATCAGACTGAAAGATTTATAGAGATTTATCCATGTGCTGGAAAAGGATTTGATATCAACATATATGCAGATTAGTAGGAGCATTTTCTTCATATTGATTTAGAGTTCAGTACTAGGAATATGTAGAATTAACATCTGTGTACATGACGAGTGATGAAAACTTTCAAAGGACGTCAGAATTGGTGTCTCTATCTGTGACTGTCCCAGAGGAACCTACCTGAGGGATTATTAAAGATCTGTCTATCTAGAAAGACTTGCATTGATTCACAGTGTACAGTTCTTTCTAATCTATTAACATCTTCCTCCAAATCCTGTTTCTGCTGCATCAGAAGGGCTCAAACCTCCTGCTGTTGTCTGCTGGACCATCAATTCTACTTTATGATGATCTTCAAAGATAAAAACGTGAGTTTATTTGTGAACTCTGTGAAATGATGTTTAGTTTGAACCAATCCTGTGTCAGCTGCAGCCACATCATTGCCACGCATACAAATGGCTGCGTTCCTGTTTAGACCTGCTGGCTGTCAATGGGCTTCATTCCATTTCAGACTGCCGGTGGTCGCTGTGATCTAAACTCAACATGGCTCCTGTGTTAGAAGAGCCTCTGATTTTAAATTTGCACATTGAATAGTTTCTTTGCAACACTATGGAGCTACCAGCCCAGTATATGTAGCCCACAGTAGATGGAGTTATCAAGCTGCACTGACAAACATCAGGACTCATGTGATCCCTACATGTGGACCTTTCACACATGGATCCAAGTGCAGATTCAACTCTGCATTGCATTTGACTTCAGCTTTTACACACTTTCATTTTCTAGCTGTGTCACTTCCTGCTTTTTAAATCAGAGAGTTTATCCATGTCCACAAATGTTTGGCTGCATGTTTGTATCATCTATATTTTCCAGTCTTCATACAGCCGATATTTCATGTGGACTCCAATCTGCCACCTGCCATCACGTTTTCAGGGTTCATTCAGTGTTGAAATGTAGGACAAACAGCAGCACATGTTCTCTAAATGTTTGCAGTCATTTTAAATGAAGCTGATACTACATGAGACATTTTCCACATTTATTGTCTTTGAACAGAGAATAATAAAGCCATCAAACATATACAGGCTGTGCAAATACAAACTTCTGTGGTGCATTTGATGACCTGCAGAGGAGAACAAGTCGGGCTTTTCAGCCCTAACACAACCTCTTTGTTCTCAATACTACAAAACCTTCAAAGGCTGATATGCAAGTTTGCATGAATCACCAACACAGTTGTGTTTGTTTCTAGTATAGTTATAAATAAGCTGATCAAATATCTGCTGACTGATTAGATCCAGTATCTATTACAGATGAACTGGATATCACAGCATGTTGTTAATCCGTCATATCAAACTAAACAGTGTTGCTGCTGTAAATATCCTCCAATAAAGTCAGATGAGGGCTGCTGTTGCCAGGTAACGATGATGTCACACTGGATCTTCTGATCTTTATCATCGTAGCGCTCGGAGTCTGATGTTGGCTCATGTGTTGTCAGACACCAACATGACGTTCTACTAGTCAAGGCCTCACCTTAACCCACTGATGCTGATCACACAGACCCACTAATAGAACTGTTTGATCAGGTTTATGCAGCGTCACCATTAATGTCACATTTAATCACATTTACATTACAAGCCCACTACAACCATTATCAACATGTTAAATTACATTATACATCTGCACTGATTTAAAGCACCACTATTTTAACCTGATTCATTTTTCCCACCTTAACAGTTCATTCCTCAAATCAAACAATGTTTGACCCTCAAAAAATGTACCAACAAATAATTTTACATTAAAATATTTATTTTTCAACTTTTCCAAGTGAAATCAAACCAGTGTATTTAACAGTGAAACCAGAGTGAAGCTGCTCATATAGAGTCCAACCCAGGCTAAAGTAAGTTGAGTAGAGCAGCATCATCAAACTGTCGGCTCTCTGAACACGGGGCAAGATCGCCATCTGCAGGACAAAACTAGTTTTTCTCCTCGTCAACGTCAAGATGACGTCATCGTACAGCAAAACATGCAGATCAGGTGACATGACTGTCTGAGAGGCGGAGTTAAACTGTGGCAGGTAAGCATGTGGAGGAGGAGCAACAACTGCAACATGACGCTGGAACATCATCATTGCATTATACAGTTTCCTCTCTAACTGGATGATGCTGTGAACAAGAACAGCTGTGGAACCAGAGTCCTGAGTGTCATCTATGGATGAATGCAGGTCAGTGTGTTGCTGGTGGAGGTGATGAATCACAGTGTCCATCTCACGTTGGAGTCACAGCTTTTCTTCAGCTGCTCTGCTCTTCTTTTCAGGTCCGTTGGAATATCACCTTCTTCTGTCTGAGAAATATTCATGAAACAAACCTGACAAAACACAAACAGCAGCAGTAACAGTAAATTGTATTTATAAATTCACTGAAAACTCACATTTGAACTCTACCTACTTGTTCATCAAGGTATGAGTACAAGGGCAAGGAGTCTTCACAGACATGTTGTGATGTGAAGACGGTGGACTGTGGTGGCCACTGCAGACTGTTGGACTCTGTTACAATCTTCTTCAGTCTCTGTTACAGACCTGAGTTTGCTTGGACAACCTGATAGCGACTCCCTGTCCGTCTGGAACAAAGCGTTTAGATTAAAAAAGACATTTACAGAAAATACAAACAACACATGTCAACAACACATTTTATTATTTATTATATATTATTATCATTTATTCATATTTATTTTTCAATGAAGATGACAACCAACTGCAGCTTGAAACATTGAATTTACACCAAGCACGGGTGACCGAGACACCAAGTGCAATTTTTTCTACTATTATATTATGTCATTCTGTTTATCTTATTCTATTCTACTGTTTTTCTCTTTTTTCTCTCAATTTTTTACTGCTCTTGTACTTTCTGCCATGCCCATCTGACATAGTGCTGCTCATCCAGATCACATCCAGGAAACTGTGATTGGCCAGTGCAGGCTTGTGATCAGATGCTGATTTTAGGGAGCGCTTGATTTTCTTTTGCTTTGTGTCCTCTTGGGATTCGATGTCACAGGGCATCACACACTGATCCATCCACCTCCTCTTCCACCTTCTGCTGGGTCCTGAGGCTAAAGCAGCTGGACTGATACTTGTGGACATCCATGGAGGAAGAAGCTGCTTGCTGAGGCGGATCCACATCCATCATTTTCATTTAAGAATCCCAGCTAACAGACGTGATGCTGCAAAGTCCTCTTGTCCTTAAATGTGTCCTTGTATGGCTGTTTTTGTGCACAGCCTGGATTCTCAGTTTGTGTCGTTGGATTTTCTCACACCGGCTCACAAATGTAGGATTTTGTTTTCAGGTGGCAATGAAAGGGGTTGTAGGGCTTCAGGGTTCAGGATCAGGTCTCAGTGCAGTTGGCTGAACTTTGTCTCATGTTCTGAGTCTTAAATAAAGTCAGTCAGGATTATTTCTTGTCGAGTCTTATAAGAATTTTTTTGATTCAGCGAATACTGGCACAGATTCAAAGCAGAGCTCAGAAATCTGAAATATATTTGCATTATAAATGGAGTTTAGAGAATGAGCTGTGTACAGGAGGTCAATGGTCAGAGCTCCTGTGGGTCTGAGGGCAGCCTCACGCTGGAGAAGGATGAAGGAGTCTGACCTGAGCCAGATGATGAACACATCAGCACTGCTGTCAGTGAGCCTAACGACAGCCGTTAGCATCATTTCAGTGTTTCAGTCATTTAAAAACACTTCCTGTCACTGTGGTGGTTACAGTGACATCATGCAGTTTGTGTTTTGACCTCCAGAGGGCGACAAATCAGCACAGACAGAGAGCTCCATTCAAACTTTGCTGCCATCAGTAATAATTCTTCAAATATAATCATCAGTGTTTGAGCAGTTATGATATCAGGGACAATCTAGACATGTGTGACAATACTGAACATGTCACATGACACACCTTAAACATCATGTGATCCACTCTCAGTATTGTAACTTCCATCCACAAATAAAGCGGAACCTTGGAGTCATTTTTGACCAGGACATGTCCTTCAACGCACATATTAAACAAATATGTAAGACTGCTTTCTTCCATTTGCGCAACATCTCTAAAGTTAGAAATATCCTGTCTCAGAGTGATGCTGAAAAACTAGTTCATGCATTTATTACTTCCAGGCTGGACTACTGTAATTCTTTATTATCAGGATGTCCTAAAAACAAGCTGAAAAGCCTTCAGCTAATCCAAAATGCTGCAGCAAGAGTCCTGACAGGGACTAGAAAGAGAGAGCAGATTTCTCCTGTTTTGGCTTCTCTTCATTGGCTTCCTGTTAAATCCAGAATTGAATTCAAAATCCTGCTCCTCACATACAAGGTCTTAAATAATCAGACCCCATCTAACAACTCCGATTCTTTTGTCCCCATGATAAAACAGAGAAAACCCAACTCATAGTGGTCAAAACATTTTATATTCCTTTTTATTCAATCATCTTCCGGAAGAGAGAGACCCCTACACAGCCCAAACGCCAGTGGCAGGATCTCTGCCCAATAATACACAAGCAGTCATTTTATATCATCAGGGTATTATTTATGACGCCCCCTCATGCGTCAAAGCAGATTCAATACATGCAAGTTACAAAACCACAAATGTTCTGTCAGCAACTTGTGACACAGTCAGAAAAGAACATTCTCTCAGTCTCCACATCACTTACACTCTGCTTAGTTTCACTTTCTGGGTGCAAAAGCATGTAGTTTCCTGTCAAGAGTTTTGGCACAGAGTGTACTCAAAGTTGGGCCTTTCTTATATAACCCAATATAATCAGCATATAAGCATTTAAGATTATAAATTTAAACTCAACAGTTTAAAGTGATATAACTGCACCTGTAATAAAGGCTAATTGGGTGCCGATATGTTTAAACATCTGAATGCAATATCAATGCTGTAGATTATATTATTAATGCAATGGTAATGATGATAGTTATGAACAGTAGCAGTAAAACAATTTCTTTAATCCCACACATCTTATCTTAATGACCTTGTAGTACCATATCACCCTATTAGAGCACTTCGCTCTCGCTCTGCAGGCTTACTTGTTGTTCCTAGAGTATTTAAAAGTAGAATGGGAGGCAGAGCCTTCAGTTTTCAGGCCCCTCTTCTGTGGAACCAGCTTCCAGTTTGGATTCAGGAGACAGACAATATCTCTACTTTCAAGATTAGGCTTAAAACTTTCCTTTTTGCTAAAGCATATAGTTAGGGCTGGACCAGGTGACCCTGAATCCTCCCTTAGTTATGCTGCAATAGACGTAGGCTGCCGGGGATTCCCATGATGCATTGAGTTTTTCCTTTCCAGTCACCTTTCTCACTCACTATGTGTTCATAGACCTCTCTGCATCGAATCATGTCTGTTATTAATCTCTGTCTCTCTTCCACAGCATGTCTTTCATCCTGTTTTCCTTCTTTCACCCCAACCAATCACAGCAGATGGCCGCCCCTCCCTGAGCCTGGTTCTGCCGGAGGTTTCTTCCTGTTAAAAGGGAGTTTTTCCTTCCCACTGTCGCCAAAGTGCTTGCTCATAGGGGGTCATATGATTGTTGGGTTTTTCTCTGTATTTATTATTGTGCGATCTACTGTACAATATAAAGCGCCTTGAGGCGACTGCTGTTGTGATTTAAATAAATAAAGTTGAATTGAATTAAGGAGCTCAGAAAGAAAAGTGTCTGGACTTTTTTAAGTTTCTTGAAGACATTTCATCCGAGAAGCTTCTTCAGTTTTACACTGTGTGCACAATTATTATGCCAGAACTATTTTTGAGGATCAATGTCATTATGGACCAAGGACAGTACTCTCGTTCTCCTGCAGAACAACTGTAGCTGTAATAACTGGATGAAGAGCCTCTGCTGGTTTAAAGAAGGAAGCTTGAGGCAGAGGTGAGGTGCAGACCAACCAGGCTTTTATTCAAGGCAAGGCAAGGCAAGGCAAGTTTATTTATATAGCACAATTCAACAACAAGGTGATTCAAAGTGCTTTACAGAGACATTAAAAACAAAAACAAATAAAAAGCACGATTTAAAATTGATTAAGACAAGCAAACAAACAAACAAACAAACAAACAAAACAGTATTTAAAATCAAAAATCAAAACAGTAGATAAAATCAGAACAGTAGATAAAATCAGAACAGTAGATAAAGTCAGTAGTTAAAATGTAAGTTTTGAAATTTAAGCTTAAAAGTGTGGATTTGGTGCTTTATTCAAAAGCAGCTGAGAATAGGTGAGTCTTCAACCTGGATTTAAATAAACTGAGTGTTTCAGCTGATCTGAGGCTTTCTGGGAGTTTGTTCCAGATATATGGAGCATAAAAGCTGAATGCAGCTTCTCCGTGTCTGGTTCTGACTCTGGGAACTGATAAAAAACCGGATCCAGATGACCTGAGGGATCTGGAAGGTTCATACTGGGTCAGGAGGTCACTGATGTATTTTGGTCCTAAACCATTCAGAGCTTTATAGACCAGCATCAGAACTTTAAAGTCTATCCTCTGACGGACAGGCAGCCAGTGTAAAGACCTCAGAGCTGGACTGATGTGGTCCACTTTTTTGGTCTTAGTGAGGACTCTAGCAGCAGAGTTCTGAATGAGCTGTAGTTGTCTGACTGATTTTTTAGGTAGACCTGTAAAGATGCTGTTACAGTAATCAAGCCTGCTAAAGATGAATGCATGGACTAGTTTTTCCAGGTCGTGTTGAGACATCAGATCTTTTATCCTTGAAATATTCTTGAGGTGATAGTAAGCCGATTTTGTTATTGTCTTAATGTGTTTTTCTAAGTTTAGGTCTGCATCCATCACTACACCCAAATTTCTCGCCTGGTTGGTGGTTTTTAGGTGTATAGATTGAAGTTCTCTGGTGACCTGTAATCGTTTTTCTTTGGCACCAAAGACTATTACTTCAGTTTTGTTTTTGTTTAGCTGGAGAAAATTGTGGCACAACCAGTCATTAGTTTCCTCAATGCATTTACCAAGAGCCTGTACAGGGCCTTGGTCTCCTGGTGACATTGTGATATATATTTGTGTGTCATCTGCATAGCTATGATAGTTTATTTTGTTGTTCTTTATAATCTGTGCCAGTGGGAGCATGTAGATGTTAAACAGAAGGGGTCCCAAGATGGAACCTTGGGGAACTCCACATGTGATACTTGTCTGCTCAGATGTGAAGTTACCTATTGATACAAAGTATTTCCTGTTTTCTAAGTATGTTTTGAACCAGTTTAGTACAGTTCCTGAAAGACCTGCCCAGTTCTCCAGTCGTTTGAGTAATATGTTGTGGTCAACTGTATCAAATGCTGCACTGAGATCCAGTAAAACTAAGACTGACATTTTTCCACTGTCTGTATTCAGACATATGTCATTAAACACTTTGGTCAGAGCGGTTTCAGTGCTGTGGTTCTGTCTAAAACCTGACTGGAAGGCATCATAGCAGTTATTCTGTGTTAAGAAGTAATTGAGCTGTTGAGAAACTGCTTTTTCAATGATCTTACTTAAAAATGGGAGGTTTGAGATCGGCCTGTAGTTATTCATTTGTGTCTTGTCAAGATTGTCCTTTTTCAGTATAGGTTTAATTACAGCAGTTTTTAGTGATTCTGGAAACACACCTGACGTTAAAGAAAAGTTTATGATCTGTAACAGGTCTGACTCCAAAGTCTTTGAGACCTTTTTGAAAAAACTCGTTGGCAGGACATCTAAACAGCAAGAGGAGGAGTTCAGTTGACCTAAGATGTCCTCCAGGTCTTTGTTGTTAATAGGGTGAAACTGTTTGATGGTGTTTAAACAGTTTTTTGGTGGACACAGTACATGTCCTGGATCTGCTGTTGATGTACCAATTGCTTGTCTAATCTTTTGGATTTTTTCTGTGAAGAATTTGGCAAAGTCATTGCAGGCCATGGTCGAATGAAGTTCAGCTGCCACTGACACAGGAGGGTTTGTTAGCCTGTCAACTGTAGAAAATAGGACCCGAGCGTTATGACTGTTTTTGGTGATGATGTCAGAGAAGTAGGACCTCCTTGCACTCCTCAGTTGTAAATTATAATTGTGAAGTTTCTCTTTATAGATGTCATAATGAACCTGGAGGTTTGTTTTTCTCCATCTGCGCTCAGCTTTCCTACACTCTCTTTTTTCATATTTCACCAGTGTGGAGTTTCTCCATGGAGACTTCTTCCTTCCAGAGATAACCTTCACCTTAATGGGAGCAATAGTGTCCATTACATTTAACATTTTAGCATTGAAGCTAGTGACGAGCTCATTGACTGAACCTCTGGACAGGTCAGGTGTTAATGGGAAGACCTGGTTAAAGATCTCACTACTGTGTTCAGTTATACACCGTTTTGTGATCACTGCTGTTGATATAGTTGTGTGGGCTGAGATTTTACTTTCAAAGAAAACACAGTAATGATCAGACAGGCCCACATCAGACACAGTAACCTTTGAAATGCTCAGGCCCTTGGAGATCAGTAGGTCAAGAGTGTGTCCTCTATTATGTGTGGCCTCTGTTACATGCTGAGTCAGCCCAAAGTTGCCCAGAGTGTTACTCAGGTCTTTAGTCCCTTTGTCCTGAGGGTTGTCCACATGGATGTTAAAATCCCCAACAATAATTACACAGTCGAAATCAACACAGATCACAGACAGCAGTTCACTGAGGTCATTAAAAAAGTCTGTGCAGTATTTGGGAGGCCTGTAAACATTAAGAAACACAACTTTGGATGGGGCCTTCAGCTGTAACGCCACATATTCAAAAGACTGAAAACTTCCAGGAGATAGCTGCTTACATTGAAATGATTCATTAAATAAGACGGCAACCCCTCCTCCTCTCCTGCTCACCCTGGCCTCACTGATAAAACTGTAGTTAGGAGGGGTCGTCTCGATGAGAACAGCTCCACTGTTACTTTGGTCCAACCAAGTTTCAGTTAAAAACATAAAATCAAGGCTGTGCTCAGTGATTAAATCATTAATTAAAAATGTTTTCCCAGCTAAAGATCTAACGTTTAATAAAGCCAACTTAAGTGTTTTAGAGGTATTATTTGCCCCCTCGTGTTTGGGAGCAGTCTGTGGCACACAAGGTATGTTTACTACATTTAAAGATCTTTTAGAGTGCAGCTCTTTGTGTTTTGACCAGGCCACATGTCTCCTTCTGTCACCTAAAAGTACAGAAATTTTGAAACCTTCTAATAAACAGGGTCCCAGCTTCTCCTGGGAAAAGTCACCACTGTCATAATCCTCGCAGCCCGGACCCTCCACACATCACACATCAGACTGCGGAGACAGAGCATGAAGGTGGTAAGGAGGAACTAAGGGCGGCGAGGCTGCGCAGTGTAACTTTGGTTGCTCTGTTGAGGGCGGGGCTCGATGGCGAACCTTTGGCTGCTCTGGTGGGGGGTTAATGGGGGACAAAAAGGGATTGGGCCGGGGGGTAGATCTGAGCCCAGCATTGACCCGCTCCATCATCTCCTCAGTGAATTTCAGGTGTGGGGAGGAGGGAGAAAGGGAGGGGGAGGAGGGTGATGGCCTATCAGGGGTTTGGGGGACTGGGGAAGGTCGTGGTCCCTGGTCCTGGTCGTTGGTGTTGTTGAGAGAGGTGGAGGCAAATAGGGACCCCTCTTCTTGCCTCAGATGTCTCTCCTTTCTGAGGCTCTTCCCGGGTGGGGGCAGATGAGGCTCCTCCTCAAGGTTTCTGCTGGGCTTTGTTTGTTCTTGGAGTACTGTTTGTTCCTCTTTATTAGATAACTCCTCGTTTATCTCAGCCTTGGCACCAAGCACAGATGGATGACGTATGGAATAAAACAAGTTGGAGGTGAACAGTTTCACCCCTGACTTGTTAAAATTAAATCCATTTGCTTTAAACAGATGCCTGCGTTCCCAAAAAATATTAAAGTTGTTGATAAAATGCACTGAGTGGTCAGTACATGCTGATATAAGCCATTTATTCAGTGCAAACAATCTGCTGAATCTCTCGTCTCCTCCTCTGACGGGCGGTACAGGCCCACTGATGAATACAGCTGCATTCAGAGAGTTTACAGTATTTAATAATCCAGTAAAGTCCCGTTTCAGAACCTCCGACTGTTGTTTGGACACATCGTTTGACCCTGTATGCAGAACAATATTTGTCACAGTTGGATATTCATCTGCAATCTGAAGAATTCTCTCCTTCAGGTTGTTGACCATATCCTTAGGAAAGCATAGGACTTTAGTGTTCTTACCGCACATCCTTTGTACATCCTTTACGGCAGAGTCACCCACAATCAGGGTTTCAGGCCTACCCTTTAGCTTTCCCTGTGGCCTTTTACTTTTCAACAGATTTTCAGACCTTACTTCGCTACTTTTAGATGGATGGTTGTCCGATATAGATCCAGGGTCCTTTGATAGTGGAGCAAATCTGTTCTGCAGTTTCACATTCAGTTGTTTTGGAGGTTTGTTGTTAACCTTTCTATTCACGGTTGTCCAGTCCTGTTTCCTCCCGTATACAGGGGTAGAAGAGCTTCTCTGTCTCGTAGGAAGTGAAGGCCAGTCGGTTTCAGAGATTTCAGCTCGCTGTGTTCTGCCTGTGATACGTCCTCCCCCTTCTAGGAGACATGATTTGTGTCTTGGTTTTGCACCAGGACAGTCCAAGGGGGGATTATCGCTTGATGATTTATAGTAATGCACAGAGTCTACTTTCTTGGTCATGTTATCTGTGCTCCTTAGCTGTGTACTAGCTTGCTCATCGCCATTGCTTTGAATCAAAGGCAAGGTTGTTTCATTTCCACACAGTCCATTTACCTCCACATTTACTTCTAAGCGATGAATTTTTGTCTCCAGTACTGCAATCTTCTGCAGGAGTTTGTGGTAGTCATCTGTGGAGAGGGAAGGCATCTTGTTGCTAGTTAGCCTAGCTAGTTAGCCTAGCAGTTAGCACCTTTCCAGGCTATTGAGGCTGTTCGGAGTCCAGACGCTGTAATCAGGCTTCAGCTGTGTCTAGGCCACAGACACACGGAGCGCTGAGGATAAGGTAACTAAAAATGTTGCTGTTTCTGTTAAGAACACTTTAGTCCTAATGATCTATAAGTGTCCAGAAGCTCTCGCAGGTAGGCTCATACAGAAAAAAGGGAAAAAATCAGCATAAAAATCAATAAAAATCAATAAAAGAAGCAAAGCATTTGAAGAGCAAAGAGAGGAAGCGTCCACACTCACAAAAGGGGGCGGGTTAAAGCATTCAGCAACATTAACAGAAAGATCAGAAAAATAAAACTGTACAGCGCAGTGATGCTGACTGAAACCACAGCATTAAACTAAACAAACAGCTTATCTGATCATCTTTAACAACGTCTAATAAAACTCTACAAATAATAACAACTATTTAATCCTGTATTTCCTACACTGCAAAAAACGATTTTCAAGAAAGTAAAAAAACCCTTGTTTATGGACATTTTTTCTTATTTTTTGTCTAAAAAGAAAATATATTCTTAACAAGCAAGTTTTGCACAAGAAAATAAATCTTATTCTAGGAAAATATGTCTAACTTTTCCTTAAGAGGATTTTTCAGCTCATCTTGAGCTTTATTTACCAGTTACAAGGTATGAAAATGGTTTGGTTTAAATTCCAGAATAAAAACAAGATTATTTTTCTCATTTCAAGAGTAAGGCCACTTAAACAGCTGCTCAGTTTAAGAAATGTATTTATTGACACTAAAGTGTAATATAATTGCTGTCAAGTTTGACACAACATGCAGTACATGAACAAAAGCTGGAACTAAAAGCACATGATAAACATGAAATACAGGCCCATTTGAAAAACAGAAACAGCATACCTCATTCACTTTAGGCCAGGTCAAATAGATTAATAGATCAGCATCAGACAAGTATCAGTACACATATCTTCACTATGGCAATGCTACAATCACATTCAACTGTCAGATTTGATAGAAAAATCAACAACAAAACTGTCCAAAACAATAACCTGATAATACAGTTCATGCATGTAAAGCAGTGTACCTTTTATAAAATATCTGTTGAACTCATGTGTAGTCCAATTACATCACACAGGTAATATTTCATGACTGCATATGTCATATCTTTGTGTGTGAAACTGTAATATGGAGTGAAATCTATAAGATTATCAGCAGATATCAGTTCCGTTGCTTGTGCCATGTTTGGAATCTATCTTATATGACATGTAATCTCTGTCATAACAAATGGTATTGTGCTGCTGGAATTCAAAACAGTACAATGATGAATTGATCACATAGATATTTTTCACAAGCCCAAATATAGGTAAACCACTAGAACCAACAGTCGAGGTATCATTGTTGGTCTGGGATGGAACAAGGGGCCTTTGCGAGATATGGGCGCCATCATTGAAGCCAGAGTACAATGTGATATTACTGTCAAAAGTACCAAAATGTTGCTGGCACACACTGTCTGGATCATGCTGTATTGTGTTTTGCTCAATCACTGCATCTTCTCCTGAGTTCAGTCTGGTGTCTACAGCCGCATCCATTGTTGGCTGGCTTGTTGGCTGGTTTTCGACCACTGGATCAGTCCTGTAGGCCCACATGTTACTCAGACTTCTGTTCACCGCTGATGAGGGTTCCCTCCTAGAACTGCAATTGAGATTAATTGATTAGTTAAAGACATTAATTACAAGCTACACTGATAATTTCTAAATAATTCTATTCTGCAATTGATAATTTACTCTAAAATATGTATGTTTTCAGACTGAGTTTAATAAATTGTTACTAATTTAATGCTGATTGATATTTGGCAGCTTAACTGTACTTTAAAAGCTTTAAAAATCCTCAAAAACCTAAACCTGGAAAGCTAAACTAAAGAACAAAGGAAACATGGAAAATGTTGCAAAAACCTTACAACCTGGAGCAAGGAGCATGAGACATGAAAACCTGAGGGAGGGAACACGGATGACACATAGGATAAAATGCAGACGATCCGACAAAGAACAGAGGGAAGCACACACTAAATATACACACACACAGGGAAACGAGGAATTGGCAGACAGGTACAAAACACAGCTGACACTAATCAGATGAGAAGAGACCAGGGGGAAGCGCAACAGAATACACTGATGCAGGGCATGGGACTATCAAAGTAAAACAGGAATAAACATGAACATCAAACCAGGGACACTTGACTCAAGACAAGGGAGGCACGGAGAACACCTAAACACTGGAAATAATTAACAAATAACCAGGAAACTAACTGAAACAACGAATATTAATAAACACAAACAACGAAGGAGACTCTGGACCATGCCCATCGGTTTATTTAAAACAAAAGTTTAAAAAAATTAAAAATGCTATTTTCTCTATTAGGAGAAATTAAACACTCAGAAAATTCTTTATAAATAGATAGCATTGTTATGGATCATAAGAAATTAGCATTAACATATCTACTGTTAAGCTGTAAAAAGAAGTAGGAATCTAACATGAATACTTTATATGATTATTTACAAAGATATCAAAGTATATAGTCAGTCTCACCTTACAGATTTCTGTGTCCTAGTCGATCCGCTGCATCGTCCATTGCCAAGGTGGTCAGAGTGTGTTCCACGAATGTGATACCAAAATGAATTGTAAACACGATATTCTTTGACACATCCATCTATGCCACAAACTACACGGAAATCTGGACTATGGCTATGTGCAAAATTAATATGACTCAGTAAGGATCTGAGGGTCAGACCCACAAAAACGAAGCAGATAACACAGCGCCAAATCACTTTGTTTTACTGGTCTGTGAACCGTTTTTCCCATAAAGCCAAGATGACCAGGATTATTCCATTAAGGGGTAGGAATAGTACCCACATGTCAGTATTTACTGAATATAATCTAACTAAATAGTCAAATCTTTAAATATATATAATTTTATAGATAAAAAGAGCGAACTAAACCATTTCTGTACACAACCCCATACTCCTGAGTTGGTACAGTCCAGCTTCGCGCCTCAAATTTGAATTGCAGGATTAGTAATATTTTGGGGTCCGGGATACAGTGGTACAGTGTGAAGAAATTAAGGCAAGCTATGGAGAAACTGGACGAAATAACAATTGCCACCCTGAAAGGTATGTGACTGTTTTGTTTTTTCTGTTTTGTGTTCTGCTATGTTGCATGTTAAGTCGCTAGCATGGCAGGCTATACCCGGTTGTTAGCTTAGCTTGTGCGGTTAGCTTAGTTGTATTAGCATATTTAAATATGCTAGTGCTATTAGTTTCAGTGTCTGAGAATTTATTCAACAAGTGTGCAAAGTGCCATAATTTAATGCCAGTTTTACAGAAATTGTGGGAGTTTCAAATTTCCATTGGTGAAGTTATTTCATTATATACTTTAGCACAGGAAGTAAAAAAAAGACATTTATATGTATACACGTATATAATTGATGTATCACAAATATAATACTTTTTCCAGTCAATGGGAGGAAGGTAATTTAGAACCTGTGGAGCAGTCAGGCGGGAAGATAATGGAATAGAGTATTGTTTTTAAATGGTAAATATTAAATTATGTTTCTTATGTATCCTGTGTGTTACCCAAGCAAAGCTGTCAGCTGGCTTGCACATGAGGATAATGCAATGTAGTGATAATTGGAAACTCCTATTGCAGAAGCAAATGTTGGAGAAGACCTGCTCTCATCACTTTCACAAGATGACATCAAAGATCTGTTTCCTGGTCCTGAACATTTCCTCAGGCGTCGGGCTCTATGGCTTGCAGTGCACAAATGTGAAGAAGTAAGTTCTGTCCTATCGCTGTGTGACAAAACTGAGAACACACCAGTTTGTTTTATGCAGTTTCAAGTAATTCCACCAATACTCACTTAACAGATAAACAGTAGAATCTTCTTTAGTTTTGATTTAAATCAAGTGGCCTACACATTTATTAAATATGCATATTTTTTATTGTTCAACACTTTACTGATATTTTGTTGTACTTTCTTTCATGTTTAGAGACCTAAAGTTCTTGTGCAATTTTATGTGAAATTAGCCCTATGTACACTGTATTTTAGAACAAGACTGCTGCTGAAAAAACGCTAACAACTACTGGAGATGGTGACTTCTCCAGAGAGGAACCCAGCACTTCTAAGTTTGTGACTATGTCCAACCCAGAGTACATAGTCTTCACAGACAGTGAACTTGAGCAAGATCGACGTTCCTACTTTGAAAAGAAGCGGCTGGGGACAGAGTGTGCTGAACCTTTGTCAAAGGAACTCTTTTGTCGACTCGTAAGAAACACCATGACAAACATGATTTCGATAGCAAAAGCAGCTAAGGACTCCAGATACCCCAGCAAACATAAGGTTGATGCCATGGCAAAGCGATTGATGGAGTACTACCCAATGCTTAAAGAAACGTGTGGTGAGTGGGTAAGTAGCATTTGCTCAATACCACTCTGTGTTAACCATGAGTGATGTATCTTATCATCTTTTAATTTTTACCATTTGTACCTGTTAGGAGCATGTTGCTAAAAAGCTAATGAAGAGACTCTCCAATGTCAAAAGTCCAAGGAAGGGCAAAAAACCTCCCGCGAAGAAGCCAAGAAAGGATGGGAATGAAAGTGTTGCAAAAAGTGACAGCAGTGGGGAGTCCAGTGCATCAACTATTATTCTAGATAAATCACCAGTTAGATCCATGGGCACCCCAGTGCACCACCAGGATGGCAGTGATGAAGAATGTAAGTATAATATAATGCACCCTCTTATTACACCCTGAGTGTAAATGTGGTTTGGACTATACTTTTTTTTTTTCTTAAAAATTCTGCTAACAATGGAACACAACTACTTCACTGTTTATCTTGGAATCTTTGCGTTCCATTTAATAGTGACAACTTGACAGGATGAATGAATAATTTTAAGATAGGTGGTTAGTTAATTTGTTGATCTAATTTACAGATGTATTTTGGTATTTTTGTTTTATTGTTTTGCACCAATAACAGATATATAAAGCCTTACTGTGGCAATAAATGATTTACACACCTCTGCTCTGTGTGTTTAGCTGGTTCAGCTGACTTCTTTGACAGCCAAAAAACCCAGGCAAGACACTACAAGACACTTCAAGAAATATTCTTAAAGTTCAGATCCCCATAACATGTTGATGTTAATAAAACTTACAAAAAAAATTGATCTATTTTAAACTGTAATGCAACTCAAAAATTGTGTTTCTTACGGTCTTGTTCTAATTCTCTTTTTGTCTGTCATGTAGACTTCAGAAGACCCTGAAGGCTACCTGCGCCAGCGACCCCTGGCTTGTCCAGTTCTGCTTGTCTCTGAAGGCAACTGCATGATAGCAGTTGGAACCACACCGGTGAGCACCTTTGACCGGAAGGATCTTAATGAGGGACTGCTCTATCTGATGGCATATTACTATGCCCTCCACCTCACATATCCAAAGTGCATTTCCACGCTGCTGTCTGTCTTGCAAACTGAAATACTCAAAGACTCCATCCATGACCGAGATTCAACCCCCTCTTACAGGAAGGCGCTTGGTGAGTGGAAGTCATTCATTGAGTGAGTCTCTCAGATGACAGACTCCACCTGCCTTGTTTATCAGACTCAGTGTTAGTCAGTGAGGTTGTTTTTTTTTTCTCTAGAAAAGTTGTTCAAATGTAAAACACATGTTTGTTTGTGTGGTCGTTAAACTTGTTCTTCTAAAACGTTATGTAATATAGGATTTGAAATAGTGATTGTTTTAAGCTTCAACAAAATTTATTTTTGATACCAGCCATGAGTGTGTTATACTGTTATTATTCATGTTAAGAGTATCTGGAATATGCACTTCTTATATTGGCCATGTTACACAGTACCCTGCTGAAATGTAGGTAATTTTAGACATGATTCTGCTGGAACAGACCCATTGCTGTGTCAATAAAAGCGCAAAAACTAAGAGTGCTTTTGCTGTCTTAATTTAAGATGAATTCCCTTATTTTTAGTAGCTTTTTGAAGCGATGGTGTCTTATTCTCAGGAATTTTTGCTGATTATTGTTCTCAGAGTCGAAACATAATTCTTATACTTAGCTCAATCAAGAAAGAAACAATTCAGTTTTAAGAAAATTTGTCCTATAGTAAGTTTTTTTTTTATGTGAAAAATCTAAATTAAGGTGTAGAATCTTAAAGTAAGCAAATAATTCTTGAAAACAGCTTGTTCAAGAAAGCATAATACTCATTTTAGGTACAGATTTTCTAAATATCAAAGTGTCTTTCCTTATAATAAGTCACATTTTCTTCAATTAAGCATTTTAGACAATTTTGTCTAGTTAAAAGGTATATGGCAGTTAGATTAATTTGCTAGTTTTAAGAATTCTAGACAAGCAACTTTTGCTTACCCCATTGGCAGATTTTTTTGCTCAAAACAAGAAAATTTTGTCAGATTTAAGAATATTTGGCTTGTTTCAAGTATAGCTGTTTTTGCAGTGTACAATAAACCCTGTTCAGATATTTGTTGCTGATGGAAATGTTAAAAGGCTCCCAGGAACCAAAGGACAAAAACAGAGGCAACAGTCACAACTGCAAAGGATCCTTTAACACATAAACTGGTTCTAAGATATTTTCTAGCAGCTGAACTTCTTTATCTCAGCATCTTCTATGAAGCTCTGCAGAGGAGCTTGATTGCACGGACAGTAAAAAGTGGATTCAATAACAGCAGCGAGCGCTGAGTGATATAACGGTGCTGCGAGCAGCAGTGCAAAGGCTCACACAGAGACAGCAGGTACACTGTGTGTGGATGTGATCCACAGTCACAGCTGTGGGTTTCAGTCAGTGTGTAGCTAACTTCATGGTCACATTTCAAAGCTTATTGGAGCCAGAAGATCTTCAAGTAAAAGATTTATTGCTGTACTCGTCTACCAGGATAACAGCTGGTTCATAAAGTTGTGTAATACTTCAGCTTTACATCATGGAGTAGTAGTTGTGTCTCTTTATGTTTATTAGTGTGTTCACACGTCTGCTTTAACTTCACTCTCTGTAATGAAAGGATTCAAATCACTGATAAAACTTATAAAACACAAACTTCATCCTTGTTTTGTCAAATCTTTATTAAAATGTGATTTAAATATATGAACAACTTCACTTCTTTGATTAATACTGTAGCTGTTACTGCTGTTGTTACTGCCACCATCCAGGTAGTTGTAGGGACCCACCCTGTTACATATATGCTGACTGTGACTCAGAGTCTCAATGAAGGAGGAAAGGATGGATGAAGGCAGCCTAGTGTTGGTCATGTGTGTCCAGGAGTCATCCAGGGCCTCGATCCATCTGTAACAGGAAGACAAAGTCCAGCCTGCAATCACTGGCATCCTATCAGACACAGCATTTCCATCCAGCATCCTGACTACGCTAACAACCCGTCAAACGTCTCCTCTTGTCCACAGAAGTCACACTTCCCTGTGTCATGTTTATCTTTTTAAGTGTGCTATTCAAGCCTGTTTGACCAAATCTGAGTCTCCAGATTATATCATTGTCTCTCCTGCAGCTTCTTCTACACGGCCCGACTGTTTTCTGTATAATAATATCTCCCTTTCCCGTCTCTGTCCCATTGTGCCTGCCACTCGTCCTTCACCTTTACCTTGATTATACTCTTCACCTCACTTTTACTGTATTTTATAGTCAAACCTACACGACTTCTTCTTGCTGCACCTTTTGCAACCTTATCGTCCTGTTCATTGCATCAACACCGATATTCACAGGAAGCCATAAGAAATCCACTTCTATCCCTCTGTGTTTGATTCTATACAATAAATGAAGTATATCAAAAACAATATCTTGCCTAGAGTCTGAAGACATATTACCTGTACTCACTAGCGCGCTGCTAGAGTCCCAGCAAACCAAATACCTCCCTATTGGTGCGTCCTCCACCCAGTTCAAAGCCAGTAAAATCGCTACCAGCTCCCAAGTATAAACTGCCACATCATCTGTAATTCTTTTACTCACCACCAAACTTATTTCTGGGAGAACAAATGCAACAGCCGTTCTTTTATCTGACAGTGTTGATGCATCAGTAAATATCCTCACATGACCTGAGTACTTTCACACTATATGAACCTGCTTTTAGTCGCCCTCCTCCCTCACCACAAGCTTCCTTTACAACACAATTTATAAAAAAACAACTTTATTGACAATCAGCAATAACAATTACATACAGTCTAGAAGAAGAATCACATGAACAAGGAGCAGAAGTTTATGGTTTTAATAGCTTTTATATTTTGGGAAAGCTTTAAAAATATTGTTTGGTTTTATTCATAAAGCATTGAAAGGACAGCTTTGCATTAGAAAAGTAAGATCAGTAAATGAATCCATTAAAATTCTTTTGCCTTGTTTGCAAAAGAAGCCAAACAATATTTTTGTTACAAAGAGAGAATTCAGAATAGATCAAAGATCACAAACATCAGCCACTGATGGAAACAGCCAAACACAGAAACAGATGCACCAACAGGTGAATGAGGCCTGTTGTATAAATGACTTGCTCAGGTAGAAACGCATGAAGAACCAGTGCGTCTAATATTTGGAAACTAATCTGTGTTTGAGCGTCCTGGATGAAACACAGATCATGTTGGAGAGTGAGGACGTCGTCTTTCTTCCCGAGTGTGTAACTACAGGACGTGTGCAGAAGGTTTAATCGTCCTCCTGACAGTTATTGATGAACGAGTCCTTCAGGGAGGCTCCAAGATCACTGTGGGTTTTACCAGCTGCTGCTAAACTGAGAGGTGTTGCTGCTTTATGTGTGAAGATGTGCATGTTTGCATTGCTTTAACAGTGCAGACGGCTTCTTTCCTCATGTGCGCCCATTTCATATGTTTTATTGTGATGTTTAGTAATATCTGCTTTCCTCCTTCAGGGAGACGATAAAGTGAGCTCAACCTTAAACATGTGGAGAGAACGTTTGACCAACAGTCCAGGGACGACTACAGAACAATGCTTTGTTTTTAAATGATAAAACCTTCATCAAAGTTTTATAATGGAAATAAATGCTGAGCCTGTTTTATGATGTTTGCCCTGCAGCATCAGGCAGGATTAATACTGTAACAAACCGTGTGTCACATTTATAATGACTTTAAATGAAGACTGGATGGAGATGTTAGCTGGATTTGTGCTGACTGTCACTTTAAATGTTTTCAGTTTATTTCTGTTCAGCTTCTAAACCTACTTTTGCATAATGTTTGCTGATTTTTGCACTTAATGACGTTTTTAAGAAGAGCCAATAAATAAATCCTGACTTTATACAAAAATAAAGGTTTAATGTGTTTAGTGTTGCAGTGGAGGAGAGTGCACATAATAAGAGTCATTAACAGAATGGTGACAATTATAATCTGTCTCATTTTAGGACCAGCTCACAGGCACAACAGACTACAGAGCAATCAAAGCACCAGTTAAACGTCCATGTGACTGGCTTACAGCCAATGAACAGTCAGTACGGTCCCCATTGTCCCCACCAACATCACTGTACTGGAAAGACTGTGCTGCCATGGTCAGAGATGAACTGGTACTAAAATGTAAGGCAGCTAATATGTGTGGCATTAGCAGCACAAATGCATCATGGCTGCAACGCTGCAGTGTGTTTAAACATTTGAACATTTCTGTGGCTTCAAACCAGCAGCTCCTCTGTACTCAGTCATGTTTGTGTGTCTGTCAGTTAAAGTGATTGTTGTCTTTAAAAAGCCTTTTGTGTTTGAGTTTTGTGAGCAGTACCGAGCTTCTCTTTAGTCTAAGGTGAGTCGATATATTTGATTCCATGTTTGGTGTGATTTTCAAAGTCAGCAAACGCTGAACAAGCAAAGTTTGGGCCCATCAGAGACAGCAGTGGATCTGCTGACCTGTAGGTGTTGGAGGTGTTTGTGTGCAGCTGTGGGTGAGTCAGCTTTATTTCACTTATCCATGACAGAGCGCTGTTAGCTTTGAGTTAGCATCCACTGAGCTGTTTCATCTACTCTGTCACTGCCAGCAAGCAGAGCCCAGGGTTGGCTTCATAAGCTGGATGTGGCCTTGCTCAAGGGCACTTTAGCAGCATGTTCCCAGCAATAATAGAGGGATTCAAACTGGCGACCCTGGAGTAGGAATCACCCAAAAAAGTCACCTTATGTGAGACGGGGAACAACATTACAGCTCTGATGTCATTGATCTGTGCAGTGAGGACATATTGAACTATGAGGACACAGCTTATAGGTTCAACACTGACCCTGGGTCAGCATGTGCAGGCTGCCATGGTGTCGGTATCACCAATACAGACAGCTCAGGTTCAACTAGTTCTTCTTTGATTTGCTTCTATAGCACAAAGTTTGACACCAGTCTGGTCCAATCAGCATCTGAATCCATAAACGTGTGACCTCGTCACACCAGAGGACATCAGCATCATGGGGATAATGTCTACAGCAGAAAAACCACAGGGACAGTTGCGTTTGCTGCACATCTGAAACACACAAGTACAATTAGCTCAGATATGTTCATGTCTCTAACACCAATACAATGACTGAGTGCTCTATAGCAGCTAATGCTAACAACTGTAATACTGCTGTTTGTCATGGTTTTTAGACCAAATGATAACAAAACGTTGGGAAAAGTGAAATATTGGAATATGAAATCATAAATTATTACATTTAAACCAAAATAATACAGCTAAATTTCCCCTGTTGGCTCATAAGCTGCTCACCTGGATGCTAAATCAGTGCAGTCCTCTCTGAACTTTAGATAACATAGATCAACACACACACACTTATTTTTGAGAGGCTGACTTCACTAAACTCACAGAAACTCTTAAGAAGCTCCTGAAATGATGACTTTGGAGTTTTGCTTTACTGTCAGTGTATAAAAGCTAGAAAAGTAAGAAAACCAGGAGAAATGATCAAAGTGCTGCTGTGTGCAGGAAAAACTACAACATGTTAGTGAGAAACACAAACAGGGTGTGTTGTGAAACACACTCCCAGAGGAAACGCTGTGTGCAGCTGGATCTGTCTGCTACTTCCTGTATCTCTGCCACATGCTGCTCTCTGCCCTCTGTCACAGACACCAGTGAAACCAGTCACTGTGTTCATGTGCTTGTAGCCAGCAGCCTGTAATGTGAGGCTGCTTGAGTCAGTCGTCTGCTTCGACCATGTAAACCTTGGTGTCTCCTACATGTACAGATGTTTCCTACAGACTGTGCTGCTCCAGCTGTCACACAGACGTTGAATCAGCAACATCTGTGTCACGTCCTCCCTGGTCCCACAGATAACAAGCTGCATACAAGAGGCTCACCTCTCCTACCTGCTGCTCCACTCCCCATCGCGGTTTTGGCCACGCCTCCCATTGGTCAGCAGGTAAAGGTGAAGCCTGGGACATGGAAGCCTTTACAGCAGAGTTTCATGGGCCTGACAGTGTCCAGCAGCAGACTGAGGAGAGAAAGGTGACAGAGTTCGCTGTTACAAACAGTTTCTCAGCTCACTTTGATCTAAAAGAGCGTCTTTCCTGTTAAACCAGCTGAGAGTGAGCACATGTTCTCCCCCTGAGGGTCTCATAACAGAGGAAGAACTCAAAGCTGAGGAAGACCAGGATCTCCATCCACTCACAGTCCCTCCAAACAAAACGACCATTTGAACTTTAACATTTGTTGTCAGTTCTTGTGTCACTCAGCACATCTCAGTTGTTTCTCTGAGTTTCTGTTGCTTCTGAAAGTCTTCCTGTGATTGGCTGTTCACAGAGACACATGACTACATGAATCAGCTCCACATGTTCTCAGCAGCAACATGGAGGCAGCTGTGACAGGTTAAAGACACAACATGTTTCTAAGTGCAATTAAAACAAGAAGCAAGTAAAGACACGTCTATGATGGAAAGCAACAGAAGAGCAACGTGAGCCACAGTAAGTGATGGAGGATGAACTGGTTCTGTCTCTGTTGGTGGGCTCGTATACTGGCAGGAAGGAAGCTTCTCTGGGATTTCTCCCTCAGCACCAGTGAAGCCTCTGTTTCTGTCACTACTGTCTCTTTGAACTTTGATTATTTTGTGCTTTTACAGCATTTTCCTATTTCATGGTGTTTTAGAAGTAGCAGTGTGTGTGAGCTCTCAGGGCCACCGTCCATCCTGTAGAGCACATGTGTCGAACTCCAGGCCTCGAGGGCCGGTGTCCTGCAGGTTTTAGATGTGTCCTTGATCCAACACAGCTGATTTAAATGGCTAAATGACCTCCTCAACATGGCTGTGTCCGAATTCAGGGGAAGGATGCTTAAAATGCCATATTTGGATGCAATGACGTCACAGCGACGCGACGAAGGCTGTCCGAATTCAAAGAGCACTCAAACTGTGGCGACAAATGCGTCCTACTTTTCCCCGAATTTTAAGGATGGGTCCGATGTATCCTTCGTGTCCTATTATATCCCAGGATTCATTGCGGGTCATAGAGGAGATTTGTTTCTGATAACGATGGTGGTCGAAGCAGGAGAGGAATACACTTTCAAATGTAAGTATATGAAAATCTGGTTGTACAAAAGTTAAACTGTTATAGCGGTTGTGTTGTTAAGCTTTGGGCATCTGCATAGACATGTTTCTTTTATTTAAAATAACCGTATACCAGCTTGTATGGTGGGTCCCGCAGTTTTTCATGTATTGCCGCTTACATACAGCTAATTTTGATTTTTTCGAATTGGTGATATGTTGTGGGGAACAAAGACCAAACGGCTTAATTTATTAAAACGAGGAGAAAACGATCACCTCTTCACTGGGGTGAAGAATTGGGCCGCTACGGCGTGGATGTACAAGAATAAATCAATTTACACATCATATTCATATGAGTGCGGTCCTATTAACCCTCATGCTGTACAGCAGCGGTCCCCAACCTTCTTTGCGCCACAGACCGATTTATGTCAGACACGGAGCCTTTAAGGTATCGCGGATGAATACAACCACATAAAATGATCCGACCAAGACAAAAACTGTGGTATTTTGTAAATATAATAATAAACGTGAATGTACTGTATAATTGTGTAACTTTATTAGCAGCGTCCTCCTGAAAATGCGCCAACATTGAGAGTAACATCCTGCTCTCTGGTCGCTATGGTAACGTGTAAATATTTCTTTCAAAATAAGACACACAGCTACAACAAGGGAAAGACCCAGGGAAACCGAGTTAACGATAAAAACCCTGAAAACCACAAATTTCACAGCGGAGCCTCAACTCTCGTCTCCTGTACCAAACGACTCACGGACCGCTGCTGTACAGAACCTGTGATGTCCAGACGGTATTCCTCTGGTGTTCTGCTGTGAAAACCTTTGGGTTTAGGGATTAACATAGTTGCCATGGTTTCCTTTCTTCTCTTATTTGTTGTGTGTGATCAGGACAATTCTGGAGAAGATGGGCCTGCAGGGGAAAGTCACCCCCTTGCAGGCCAGAAGACAAGGGCTCAGCCACCTACAACGGTTTGTCTTTTCTGGTTGGACAAACCGTTTTCTGGTTGGAGAATCACACAGGGTGGTCTGCAAAGAGAGCTTTAGGATGCTTCCTCCCACTGTCCACTGCATCTTCCATCCACAGGGTTTGCAGGGCTGGCTCAATCAACGGCTGCCACACCACTAAGATGTTTTCAGAAATATGCAAGCAGGAGATGGTGGATGCTATATTATTAGTAAAATACTTGTAACTCTGTAGCAGACAACAGTTTGATAAAGTGCTATGTAAAAAAACAAACAAACAAAAGATTAGCTTCTATACGTTTCAAAGATATTTAGTTTATATTTTTTATATGATACAGTACATGTGTAAGAATGACCGATGTTGTGCCAAAAAATGATCGTCTGCCAAAAACTGATTTCCGGTTTTTGCCCTAAACTCATTGCTCGTATTTAACCTGCTATGAATAACGTGTTGGTCTATAATACGTGAAACATATGTCAAATGTTTCCCTCATTAATGATATCAAGTCACCTTGAGCCACCAGCAACATTCCTGTAACAAGGTAGAAGCTGCAATCAGTTTTTGGCAGTGACTTTTATATATCCTTTATTTATCCAGTTCACAAACAATCTTGTTGACATTAGAAATTTATTTTTTAAGAGTAATCTGGCCAAGAGGACAGCAGACAGCGCAACAAATATATCAATTGTACCTACATTATAACCAGAGTTATAAAGATACTTGAACAACAGGTAATTATTGTATATATATAAAACCTCTTTGTAAACCATGTTCACCGAAGTCTATTTACCAACATACATAAAGATATTACACTCGGAAACATTGGAAATCAGTTTTGGCAGGCGAACACTTTTTTGGCACAACGCTGGCAATAATTTAATTAGCCGTGTAATTAGCTAAGTAATTCCTAAATGCGTGTAGATTAAAGGAAATTATTTTACCTGGATATGATTGTCTCTGATGAGCCTAAGGTACAAAACGTGCGGGCGACGACGATAAGGTTTTTCTAGCTCCTCGAGAATTAAAATTGTCCAAACAATGGAGCAACATTTCTGGGTCCATTTTAAAGTTTTCGCGCTGTGGCGCCAGCGAACGGGAAAAACACGCAAGTAAGGGCGGAGTTGAAGGCTAGGAGGCTGTCCACAGCCCATCTGTTATGTTGGATACTCACTGTTTGTTCAATAAAGTTTCTATGGAGAAAAAAAGGGGGCTGTCCACAGCCGCTCACTTCCTGACTACCCGTCTGTCTAAGGACACTACCTTGTGACGCTTTTAGTTAATTTTGTGCAACATGTCAGCCCTACATTGTTTTATGATCGCCAGACAATATTGTAAATAGGCTTATCTACCCAAGCTTTAGCTTGGTTTGGAAATGATAACCAAGGCTTTCTGCCTCCCAATTTGGAAGTAACACCACCACACTGGCGTTCCTTACCACTGCCACTGGATATGCGGAAGCGACGCAGGAGACGGGGTAACCGTGGAGGTCGCCTCGTCAAATTGAGACTCAGGATTTCTTGTTTTCCTCATGAGCTTTGCTCCATTTGTCGATCCTGGCCGCGACTCTTCGTGCCGTTGCGTGCTTTGGACCCGGTGGACTCCTGCTTGGTTCCGGTTGTGGGATCTCTCGAGAAGGGTTCTGCAAAATACCCTCCTCTCCGACATCTGCGTTGGCGTGGAGTGGACCGAACAAACCTCCGACCTGTGGATCTGGTTGTTACCGCCTCAGGAGCTTCTGAGCCAATTCCTCTCAAGTTGGGTTTAATTAACGCCAGATCGGTGGCAAATAAGACATTTATTTTGAAGGATTTTTTCTCTTCCCGTGCGCTGGATTTTCTTTGCTTGACTGAAACTTGGATTCCACCCGGTGAGTTAAGTGCCTTTTCTGAATTACTGCCAGCTGGTTGTGCCTTCTTTAGTGTTCCGAGAGTTTCTGGTCGCGGAGGAGGGCTGGCTGTTGTTTTTAAGGCACATCTTGACTTTAAGCAGCTATCCCCATCGACACGCCACACCAGCTTTAAACTCTGTTTGTGCGAACTGGGCCACTCGTCTTCGCTGTTGTGTGCGATTGTTTATCCGCCCCCAAAATATAATAAGGAGTTTTTATCCGAGTTCTCAGAGTTTCTTGCTGACTGTGCATCACGGTATGACCAGATCCTTTTACTTGGTGATTTTAATATACACGTCTGCTGCCTGGGGAAGCCCCTGGCTAAGGACTTTCTGGACTTAGTGAACTCTTTTAATTTTGTTCAGTCTGTTAAAGGTGCCACTCAAGAACGTGGTCACACACTGGACTTGGTTTTATCACATGGTTTATCTGTCCATAACGTACTCGTCGAGGATGCGGTGTTCTCTGACCATATGCCTATTTTATGTGACATAGTTCTTTTTAACCCTGTTGTTAAAAGGCTGTACCTGCTCGATGTTATCGTGCTTTTGGTTCAGATATCGCCGAGCGGTTTTCCATATTGTTTGACCAACTTATTTCTTATCCTCCTGAGTTGTCCACCTCAGATGGATTAGTTTCGTATTTGGATTCTGCTTGTAAATCTGTCCTTGACGTTGTCGCTCCTTTTAGATTCAGACAGTGTAAGCCAAAGGCTAGTCCTTGGCTAACTGATTTTACCAGAGCCGCCAGAAAAGGATGTAGAAGATGTGAAAGACGGTGGAAAAAAGATAGGCTGTGTGTCTCTATGGAAGCTCTTAAGACTAGCTGGAAAGTCTATCAGAGAGCAGTAAAGGCTGCCAAGCACTCCTATTTTTCCCAACTTATTGCTGCCAGCTCGCATAACCCTCGTGTTCTATATAACATGTTATGAAATCAGTTTTACCCCGGTTCTTTTATTCCTCAAGGCTTCCAGAGACGGCACCGGAACTCCATAGTCATTTCACAAAACCTTTATTCATCTTTATTCATCTTCATTTAAGCATGCACCTTCTAGAAGGGAAGACTTGCCAGGCTGGTGTCCCTCTGCAAAATCGTCACTCCGTTGTCTGTGAAACGCAGTTTTGTAGAAGCGACCCTATCATAAAACCCCCATGGTGTGCTGCAAACTCTTTGTCTGTGTGTATGCACGAGCACGTGAGTGCCTGTGTGTGCGCGTACCCGTGTCTATGTGAGTGCACGTGAGTGAATCTGCATGTGGATGTGTGAGTCTAACAGTTTAAGCACTGTGTGTGTGTGTCTCTGCGTACGTGACTTCCTGCCGGTCATAAAAGTAACCTCACCCAAGCTACACCAAATTTCTCTACACAACATAGAAAACAGAGTTAACATATTACAAATATTGAGACCACCACTCTGCATCCACTGGGTCGTTGGCCTCTTGTTGTCTTACATTTACAGATAAGGTGTAGAGTCTCCTGCAAACCTACTTCTAAGTTATAACAATTATGCGTTTTTATTAAAGGTACAAGCATCAGCATCAGCAACCCCCAACTGTAGCTTCCTGTCTCCTTTTATGACAGCAGACCATAAATTCCTTTCTCTCTAAACAATTACACACACTCTCAAGCCTACAGCTAAGCCAAACTGAAACACAGAGACAAATCCTTTCCTATTCATCTGATCTAAACAAATTTAACACATTACATTCTAATAATTATTTTCTTGTACTCACAAATCCCTCTTTTGATCTGCCCTACGGCAGATCAACAATACTCTAAATCTGTTACTAAAATGTGTTCATCTAAGCTCTCCCCATTTCCCAAAAGTGGCATCATGTCGTCTGCGTTTGATTTGTTCCACCGTGGCCTGTGATGGTGGAGTCGCTGGAATGGATTCAGGTCTGTCTCTGGGCAATTCACTTATAAGAAAAATCACAGTTACAATAACAACAGTTATCACACCTAACACTACCGTTTCTCTCCAATTCCCCCTCAACCAGCCTAGAGAAGTTGACATGATGTAAATGTAGACGAAAGGCTTGTCTGTTTACATCTCTCCCTCGCAGAAGGCTTCTCTGCAGAGCATCAAATCTGCGTGGCAAAGTGACACACTTTAGGTGATCTTCATCCTTGGGAAAAGTGGTGTCAACTATTTCCCAGTCTCCTAGCATTTGTGCTTCACACAGAATGACAATTCCATCGCTGGACTTCCTCTGCGCTGTCACTTTTGGAGCTTGGCATGCTCCCTTCATCCTTCAGGTTCTCACATTCCAACGCTGCTGAAGATTTTAAGATTTTGCTGTGCAGAGTCTCCTCATGACGATCTCCTGCGCGATGTCTGCTGTGCTGAAGGTGATCTCTGATCCTCCTGAAGACTCTCCTGGCCTCAGCTCCCATCTTGTGAATGATCCCCTCAGCCACTCCTTCTCGTCATGGCACCTCACGACATCTGCAAATTAAAAATTAACACTCCTCTTGCCACATGGCTTTCACCATGTGTCAACTCCCCAATGAGACATGTACCAGAATGTTTCACATTCTCTCTAAAACAATCTCCAGGGTTTCCCACTTGGAGCAGCTTCACTCCAAACTGTAACCCTGTAATTAGTCAGCAGTTACATGTTTATCTTATTTAACTCCCAGCTCTACCTGGAGCCTGTATCCTGGAAGACAAAGTCTTAAAGTTAAAACAACTACACATTTGCAACCAACTATAGATCATAAGAGTAATAAAGTATTCAGCATAACAGACAAGTATCATGTGCAGGTTTTCTCCAATCATTGAATCACAGTTATTCCCCTAATTTGCCCCAAATCATGAATCATCCCAATTTATTCCACAATTTAATCGGTGACTTTCCTTAAGCAATGTCACTCCACTCATTTTATCACTATGAGCTCAATAGTGGCCAGCTAATGAGCCCCATATTCAACTATTCCATAAACACTGCATCTCTTATTTGTTTTCTCATGTCACTTGTCTGTTTTCTGCTGAATCCTCTACATGCACTCTTAGAAAAACAAACATTAGCAACACACATGGACAATCCTGGTGGTCAGGCGTAGGTCGACAGGTTCCAGAGGTGCTGTAAAAGGCCATAAAGTTAACCCTGGTGCTGTAAAAAGAATGAAACTGGTTTCAACACAGGATGTGTCTCACACTATTTTCACATTCTCCCAAGAACACAGTGTAATAGCATAATCAATCCTGTAGTAGGAAAAACTAACACCAACCAGTTGTGTCCTGTTATAAATCATCAAATCACATGAAGAACTGTAATGCTGTAGAAAAGAGAATGCAAATGTTAGCGCTGTGCAGATGTATACACACTTTCTCACAGTAACTTCTGTTAGCAACACAAGCCCATGAATAACACACCCCTGGTAGATTCACAAACACAGAAAGTGGCATTTAAAAGTTAAATCGGTATGGTCAGAGCTCATGGAACCTAGGCTCTTGCTGTCATCTTTCTGCTCCTGTAAAAAGAAATACACATAGATTCGTCCACCCTTTCGTCCTGTCTAGGTGGAGGTTAACCTTGAATAGTGGTCAAGTCAGTCAAGTTTTTTTTTTCCCCACTCATTCATTCATTCTTCCTTTCTTTCATTCCTTCTTTGCTGATAGTGGAACCTATCGTCGCATTCCGTTTCCACCCTCAGCAAAATGACGTCATTTCAAAAAGAAAAAGAAGAAATTTAGACTGGATTACCTCGCTGAATCCTTTTGGACAGGGACTCTAATTGTCCCAAATAAGTGGCTTTCTCCCAAGCCCATTGTAATTTTGGAGAAACTCACTTGCAACGATTTTCTCAACATGTTGTATAGCGCTTTTAATTCCCATTATGCAGATCTGCTTAAAGAAAAAAAGATTCCCAAACAAAACTGCCAGTGGACTGTTCAAAACAAAACAAAATAAAAAATAAAAATAAAAATAACAGATCAAAATGAAAAACAAAACTAAATAAAAATCCAGAAGTCCGGTCTTTGGACTTGTCCCAAAATATTCTTTCTCCTATAGGTGAAAACACACCAAATGTAAGACTTGGTGCCATGGTAAAACCTTCCCCATACATTAGAAACAAAAAACAAAACCAAAAAACTAAAAATCTGCTAGTTTCACTCATTTTAACTCTGGCTGCAGGTTTCTGTTCACCCCTGCAATCATATTCCCCAAAATAATACTAATTCAGTCGTCTATGTATCACTTCTCAACCTACTCAATAAAACAGACAGGATGATGGTAACAGTATTACCTACTTAAAATCATTCATGTTTGATCCTCATGAGCTTCATTAGGTGTGTGTGTTAGTAGGGTTAATGCATTTTCTATTTCTGTGTGTCCTTTTATGTACCTTCCCCCTTTTTTTCTGAAACAAAACTTCGTTCACTCCAAATTTTGTTTCAGAAACATCTAAATGAAAATGTGTCTTAGTCAGGCACAGCTAAACCCCAAGTGCTTGCAGGTTACCATCGGCAACCACGCTGTGTGTTATTAACCCCTTCTACAGATACCCTCTTTGAATGTGTGCCACTCTATGTATGATTTTGTGTTATCGCTAGTGCATATTATGCATATTATGTGCATATTATGTGCATGTGTGGTATTGCCAGTACACTTGCATACCTCAGTTCTTCTTGTCTTCCTCCCCCTTTTGTGGTGGTCTGGACACTTTGTCAATCCTCCACTTCAAGGCAGTCGCTTGTCTCCCTGGATTCCTTAACCCAATTTGATTCCCCACACTAAAACAGCATTCCTCTGTCCTCACCTGCTCCTCTCTCTCCGTTCTCCTCTCCCACTTTACAGTCCAATGGCAGTCAGTTCTCTTCAACTTTGTCCCATGTATGCTCCCACTGTCTCTTTCATTGCCATCTTACTCCAAACATGGCAAATGTCAAACTCCAACAATCTTCTCAAAAGTCCTTCACACACAGTGAGGTTGCAGCTTGCTCCATTCATCCAATCAAGATGATGGATCTTCTCTTTCTGATGCCGTTTGCCCATCGTGCTGCTGGACCTCTCTGCTCAGGACTCTGGTATTGTCTCTTGGACTGCTGTCCACTGTTGATGTTCATGCTTGTGCTTCTGGAACTGCACTCCGTGTCTTCAAGGAGAGATTAGCTTCCTTGGATCTTGCTTTTTCAGGATGAGGACGGGAAGCTGCAAAACAATTCAGCCAAAAGTCCTGGCTGGGTGTCTCTATATTTTTTTTTTATTTCTAATGATCTTAACCTATAATTTTCTTCTGAATGTCCAGGTCCGTTCCCCACCTGTAATCGACAGAGTGAGAGACTTTCATTATTCACTGTGACTGCATATGTTTTCATCATTCCTAAAGCAACACATCTCCGCTTATTTTGTTTTGAACTCTCCAGACTTTAAACCCCAAAAATGAAATTATTTGTTCTTAACCGCAAACACAAAAAATCTTCTTCACATTATTATTAATTATTTTCATCCACAGCACTCCAAATTATGTTTTCATTTGGGTCCAGCGGGGGAAGAAGGTGACCCGTAGTATCACTGCTTCCTCCAGTTGGAGACAATTTCCCACTCACACTTCCACACTTTTTATTTTTCTTTGTTTTCATTATTTTTTTTCTTTCTCTTTTTTCTTTTTTTCCCATTGTTTTACACCCACACATTAACCTGTAAACTCACTCCTCCAACCTCATTCTCCTTTCACCCCAACAGCTCTCATGCAGTCCACAATGAAATTCTCCATTCATCCTTGAATACTTGATCACCTTTAAATGTCATTGTTAATTTTATCAATTTATTTATCATTACCTCAACACTAATCCACTGTTTAGTTTTCTTTATTTATTTTAGTTCACTTTCTCCTATTTGATCACTATGATTTCTTGACTATTATTATTTCACAGAAAATCAACTAATCTACTTCTTCTCCCTCTTTTGTCATCAAGGAATTCACACACACTCACAGGCTGGTCACTCGCCCCCACTTTTCTTTCTCTCTCTCTCTCTCTCACACACACACACACACACACACACACACACATCTTACTCCTCCTTTGTTCCACCTGTGAACCCGCCCCTCGAGGCTGGTCCTTTTTGTTACTTTAATTGACTCCCGTACTTCAGACGAGACACAGACTCTAACTGCGCTTTCACACACAGTCCTTCTGCATCAGGCACTGGTTCAACTCAGCTCGGAATCTAACCGGTGAAAGCAACCGATCCTGCTTTTATGCAGACTTTAGACTGTGACAGGGACCTCTCCCCGACTTAGTTATTTAGGAGTTCCGAATCCCCAGGTTACCACCCTGGATCTCCTGTCCCACAGGTCTCCCCCCCGCGTCCGAAGGGAAGTGAGGCAACCAAGCCCGGAACACAAACAGCCCTGAGCTGGCGACGAGGCCTTAAACCCCGCTTTCTAACTAATAGTAACACACGTTTCCTGCTTTAATGCACGGGGACGGATCACAGCACCGCCACTTTTTCCTAATAACTAAGACGGATCACACACCGCCACGGATGAAGCACCGATTCTATTAACTACTAACTAAGACTGATCAAACACCATTTCTTTTACCTACTGAGTGAATTTACACTGAGATGCGTTCAACTTAGCGAACAGATAATTTAGGCTTTAAACAATATGCACGGTTCGAAAAGAAACAGGTCGTGCTTACCTTTTAATCAGGTGAGCTAGCGCTCTGTTCGCCTCGTTTCACGATCTCAGCTCTGCCAATTCATCCCCTCTGGGCCTCGAGCGAATCCCGGGTTTCACGGCACCAAAACTGTTGCGAAATCAGTTTCACCCTGGTTCTTTTATTCCTCGGGCATCCAGAGACGGCACCGGAACTCAGTAGTTATTTCACAAAACCTTTATTCATCTTTATTCATCTTCATTTAAGCATGCATCTTCTAGAAGGAGAGACGTGCAAGGCCGGTGTCCCTCTGCAGAATCTCTCACTCCTTTGTCTGTGAAACGCAGTTTTGTGGAAGCGACCCCATCATAAAACCCCCATGGTGTGCTGCAAACTCTGTGTCTGTGTGTATGCACGAGCACGTGAGTGCCTGTGTGTGCACGTGAGTGAGTGAGCATGTGGGTGTGGGTGCGTAACAGTCAAAGCACTGTGTGTGTCTCTGTGGACGTGACTTCCTGGGGGTCATAAAAGTAATCTCCTCACCCAAGCTACACCAAATTCCTCTACACAACAGAGTTAACATATTACAAACACTGAGACCCCCACTCTGCATTCACTGGGCCATTGGCCTCTTGTTGTTTTACATTTACAGATAAGGCGGAGAGTCTCCTGCAAACTGTGGGGTTAAACAGAATGTTTTTGCCATATATATAACCTGCAGCATCCACAGGACATTCATAAGTACAGCATGTAACTTTCAGATCAGATTGAGATGAGCAAAACAGATTGGCAATCTTTGAAACTTTTGTTATGAGAATGACTATAATCATTTTATACACACTTGCTTCTGTGCTTATAAAGAGCTGCAGCTTGGTCCATTAATTGAGGGTCAAAAGCTTTTGGCTGGTGGTATGATCAGCCAATCTACTGTGAAGTTGACTAGAGCTGGGAAGGAATTGCAACACATGCTTACAAGACATTTATATCAGATTACTCTTGGGTATCTTGTATTCGTTTATATTCTTTTTATTGAGTTTAAGTAGTATCATTTAAGCAAGACATTTATTCAATATATTACACATAGCAGTTTCAGTTGTGTACGTGCTGGCCTTTTGTTTGATGAAAAGGTTATGAGCAGAGGTGCGAGGTGAGCCAGAGTACAGGCGAGGTCATGACATATACACAGCACATACACACACAGTAGTAGACTCATTTTGTAGGTAAAGAGTTAAGACTTATTTTGCTGTAACTGCAAAGTTGTGTGCGTACGTGTTAGTCTGTTCCAGGAAGTACACCAGATGTCCCAGAGATAAGCGACAGCGAGGGCGAGCTGTGGGAAGACACCTGGACGGAGACGACGGCGCTGTTCTTTTTAAACTATGTCAAAGTTAACTGAACGTTTGTGGTTTTGGATTGACGTATGCTGTATTGTGTCTGCTTAATGCAAGGGGGGGGGGGGGTTGTATCACCCCAACCCTATATAACCTTTTGTTTTGAGTATTGTCAGACAGCTCTACACTGATTCTGCACAGTGTGGTCTCCATGCGTGTATCTCATTAAACTTCTTCGCTTGACCTTACCTCCTGGACCAGAGTGGTTATTTTTAGATTTCCTTTTGCAACCCTCCTTCAATATTTTGAATCCTAACAAAACCTACCTACTTCTAAGTTATAACAATTATGAGTTTTTATTAAAGGTACGAGCATCAGCATCAGCAACCCCCAACTGTAGCTTCCTGTCTCCTTTGATGAGAGCAGAACCCCAGTGTCCATAAATTCCTTTCCCTCTAAACAATTACACACTCAAGCCTACAGCTAAGCCAAACTGAAACACAGACAAATCCTTTCCTTATTCCTCTGATCTAAACAAATTTAACACATCATATTATAATAATTATTTTCTTGTACTCACAGTATCCACATTAAACATTAAGCACTGATTTATCCACTGAGCCTCAAACTGCACACATACATGAAAACATGATATTTATTTTATAAAAACATGATGTTTATTATTCAAAGGTGTTTGAAAGCCTTTCCAGGTGAGTTTGATCCAGGAGGGTCTGAAGCCAGAGTCAGACAAAGACTGTGCAGAGACTTTAGAAGGACAGAGCAGCAGCAGAGCAGTCCAGATCCACTGATGATCCAGAGGGACACACAGGGATGATGCTGGACTCTACATTGTGTCTGACAGTGGAGCTGTTCTCAGAGCAGTTCACTCTGCAGCACTGACAGTCATCTGCACTTCATTCCTCTGTCAGTCACTGCTGGATGAAGCTCTCCTCTCCACCTCCCAGTAACATGGCCCAGTCAGAGCGTCTCTACACACAAGCTGCTGTTGCTTCAACCTCTCTGGATCATCAGGACACAGCTGCTCCTCTCTCAGCACACACACCGTCCTGTTTACCATCATCGGCTCCACCTGCAGAGAGAAGAAGGAAGAGCAGAGGAGATAAACGAGTGTTTCCAGAGACTCTTCATCAGCTGTCAGTCAGTGATGCAGCACATCCAGTATAAAGAGCAGCAGGGACTTCAGTGCTGGGACTGTACTAGGACTCATTGTTGCTTCACTTTTTCTAATCTTTAGATTTTTATTGAAGTTGATGAAAATGTTTTTCACTCCTAGTTTGAGTTTGGACTTTCATTCATTAGAAGAACCTTGGTCTGTCCACTCTGAGCTCTTTGGCAACCCCAACAACAAGCCCAACAATCCAGATGGACGGTTCCAGCTGTTAGCTGGAGGAATTCCATACAAACATCTGCTCTCACTAAATTCTACCTCACCTACAGACTGTGTTCTTCACTGCTTTAAACTTGGAAATGAATGCAGTCATTGGTCTGCGTGCTGCTTTGTTCAGAGAGCTGATTGGCTGTTGACAGTGTTTGATCAGAGTGTGTCAGCCGTTACTATGGTGACCATAAAGGTGAGAAACAGGAAGTGTTTGTGTCCAATCCTGAAGCCTGTCACCATTCTCCTCTCACAGCTTCACTGAGAAGCTGCAGCTTTACAGGAAACACTGGATCTTTGTTTTATACTGACTGTGTTTAGTACAAGACTGCTGACAGCACCACCCACTCACTCCATCACTCTACTTACACCAGACTCGCCAGTCTGCAGTCTGGACTCTCCTTAAGATCAGACAGCTGCTTCACATCTGAATCCGTAAGGCTGTAGTTTCCACTCAGGTCCAGCTCTCTCAGATGGAAGGGGTTGGACCTCAGTGCTGCTGCCAGAGAATCACAGCTGAACTTTGACAAACCACAGAAACTCAATCTGTATAAAGAATGGAAGATGTAAGTTTATTAGACAAAGTGTGAGCTTGAAATCATTTAGTGTTTCATCATCTGTTCAGAGCTGAAGAAGGTTCAGAATGTAGAAGTTTAGAAAATGGAAACTCCAAACAGCTGAAGCCAACAGGAAGCAGCTTCAAACAGGAAACTGTGCAGAGTTTCAGACTATATGTCCCAATGCAGCCAGTTTGAGTTTGGAGATTTGAATCTCTGTTCTGGGACTAAGTCCTTGAATCATTTCTTCCAGTTTGTCTAAGTATTGGACATGTGTTGTGGCTCCATTAGGGGAACTTCTAAATGTGATGTGATGGCCCCTCTGGGTCTGTCAGATCACAGGACTGAAGAGAGCTCAAACTGGGCACACAGTTGTTCCAGTCTGGATCAGAGACTCTATACTGGAACTGAGGGATTGCTTTGACTGCTCCCACTGGGACTTTTAAAAGGCTCATGTTCTCACTTAGATCATCTGTTTCTACTTACATTTCTTTTTGGGAAAAATTACTTTGAAAACAGGAACTATTTTCCCCAATAAGCAGCCCTGGATTAGTAAATCACTCCAACATGTTCTCAGTCAGAAGAAGCTGTCTTGTTATGAGGGAGAGAAGAAAAGGATTGAGGCACATAAACTTGTTCAAAGAGAGATAAAGCAGCTAAAATAAGGTCTAAAAGTAATGAAGAGGATGAGCTGAATAAAGGACACTCAAGGCTGGCTTGGAAAGGAATGAAGTCCATGGTGGGTATTGTGGCTCCTCCAACCAACGGCCGCGGCAGGCTAAACATGAGGACACCGATGACGCGCAACAGTGAACACATGAGATACACTTCTGTATTATTTGCTCCTTTTATTCCACATGCAACTGTCCACTATACAAATCAGCACATGGGCTCAAACCATTAAACAAATGCACAGACTGCACAAACCAAATAACTGCAACTCACAAAGAATTACACCAATTACTATGCCAAACTACAACATTGGCCTATGGCATAAATTAGTGCATAAACCATACTTCAAGTTACAGTCAAAATATGTGTGTGAATGGGTGGATGACTGAATGTGTAAAGCGCTTTGGGGGAGTTACACCCAAGAGTTACGAGGCGCAGAATCATTGACAACGATAACCACATCCCCAGGAATGAAATTCCGTCTGATTCTCTGCCACTTCTGACGCTCTGGGGCAGGTACTACTTAACCCAGCTCTTCCAGAACAGGTCAGACATGTACTGTACTTGCCTCCATATTGTCGTCCATATGCGTCCCCCTTCTGAAACACTCCTGGTGGCATCAATGGCTTGGTCTTAAGCAGCAACAGATGGTTAGGAGTCAAAGCCTCCAAATCATTAGGATCAGTAGAGGCTTTGGTTATTGGCCTACTGTTCATAATAGCCTCTGGCTAACAAAGAACTGTACAAAGGCCTTCTTCGTCCAAATTCTGCACTTTCAGAATGGAATTTAACACCTTCCTGACAGACCTTATGAGACGTTCCCAAACACCGCCATGATGGGAACCAGCAGGAGGATTAAAAATCCACTTTATGCCCTTTTGCAGCAGCATCTCATGAATCTGTGCCTGATTCCACCCTTCCACTGCCTCTTTCAACTCACGTTCACCACCCACAAAATTTGTACCATTATCCGATCATATCTCCAATACCTGACCCCGCCTTGATTTAAATTGTCGGAGCGCATTAATAAAGGAGTCTGTGCTCAAAGATGACAACACCTCTAAATGCACAGCTCTCACAGCCACACATGTAAAGATAATTCCATATCTCTTTACTTCACACCTTCCACGCTTAACCTGAAAAGGTCCGAAACAATCTACTCCAACCCGAGAGAATGATTTGATTTGATTTGATATACCTTTATTAGTCCCACAAGGGGAAATTTCATAAGGCTGCCGACCTATTGCACGCAATGGCGGCGCCATCTTACCCTCCGACCATACATGCATTACACAAAAACATCACATGGGGAAGACAGGTCAGAGAGGTATAACATGGAAAAAGCACAACATGAGGAAAGATAAGAAGAAAAAAATAACTCCCCCCAGACTGAGCTCCAACAGGGAGATCAGTTTGAGAACAGAAAAAAACACCTCTGCACATAGCACATGAAAAAAAACTCTTAATACACCAAAGAAACACATGACAAGCAACAGGGGTGGGTAAAGGGTGAGAGACAGCCGATGTAGAATGGAGGTTCATCTGGTGAGATGCGATCTTGTGGAAGGTCTGCCATCATCTGATATCCTGGTGCTGCATGAAGTCTGAGACAGACAATGCATTTAGCCAAAATCCTTCTTATGGCAATGCTTGCACCTGGAATCCAATACCTTTGCCGCAATTCGGACAGCGTGTGGTTACGTCCACCATGCCCTATTTTCTGATGTATATATTGAAGCACAAGGTCAGAAATATGAAGATCCCTAGCTATAATAGCGGGATGCCTTGCCTCTTCAGGCATAGCTGCTCTACTAAGCCTACCTCCCACCCTCAACACATCATTCTCAAGCTTAGGATTAAGCTTATAGAGCTCACTACTCTTCTTCACCTTTTCACCCCTCTGCAACCTACTGATCTCATCTGAATATGTCCTCATTTGACAAAAGCAAAGAACTGCATTCTCTGCCTTGTCAAGCTCTTCTACCGAGAGAAATCCTTTAGCAGCATGGTCCTTGACAGTCTGCAACAAATGCAGACTGTCATTAAACAAATGCACAGACTGCACAAACCAAATAACTCCAACTCACAAAGAATTACACCAGTTACTATGCCAAACTACAACATTGGCCTATGGCATAAATTAGTGCATAAACCATATTTCAAGTTACAGTCAAAATACATCAAAATGACTCAAGCTGCGTCCAAGCTGCGGTCAACAGAAGGTTTCCCCTCGTGCTCACCCTACCTTTCTGCTCGTCAACATCAGGTGCGGTGAACAAGTGAGTGCAACCACATTTATCACCTAACACACCCATGAGTCACGCCCCACACCCGTGGACCAATACAGTGAGTGCATTTAAACCAACCCACTTAATCAAAAAAGGAACAACTCACATGGCTCCTACAGTGGGGATGCAGAACAAGAACCAAAGATGAATGTGATGCTGAATCAGCAGAAGACTTGGACTCATTTGATTCCAGTTTTGATATCATTGATTTCAAGAGCTTTGTGATTGTAGGAAAGGGCTGGTAGCTCTGAGAGTCACACTCATGAGGTGTTTGTGTGGAAATATCTTTTCTCAAAGAAAGAAAAAGCCCTGGTCCTGATGCTTTGGGAGGGAAATGATTGAAGTGTGCTGTGAGGAACTGACTGGGAGATTTTCACACATTTTCCAGTCCTCCTTGGAACAACAGGAAGTTCCCAGCATATGGAAACAAATGTTAAGTGTCCTATGGCACTCAGTGATGATGGTGCTGTGGCCCCACCACCTCCACCTCTTTTTAAAGGAACTAACTGTTATCTGAAGCTTCAAATGGGACTAAGACTTCTTCCACTAGGTGGCAGTGTCTGATGAGAAAGTGTTAGTGCAACTTGCCTGTAGTCAAAAACAGGAAAATGCAGGATTTGGGCTGAAATTGGAAAAAGTGGTTAGCACTAGTGCCTTAAAGTAAGAAGGTTGTAGGTTGAAGCTTGTTGGCCAGATGGGTCTTTCTGTAGAGGTTGGATGTTCTCCCACAGTCCAATGAAATGCTGCTTAGGTTCATTGGTGCTTCTAAATTGGCTGTAGGTGTGGATGTGAGAGAGTGCCTCTCTGGCTGTATCCCAATTCAGGGTCTTCAGCCTTAAAGGAATTTTAAGGCTGATTATGTCACAGCGACGCAACGAAGGCTGTCCCAATTCAAAGGCTGCTTGAAATGCGGCCCTCAAATGCGTCCTTCATTTCCCTGAATTTTAAGGATGGGTCCGTGTATCCTCCATGGCCCAACATATCCCAGACTTCATAGCGCAGCAGTGGGTGTGGATAATTTTGCAGAGAAAAAAAAAAACGGCGGAAGAGGGGCGGCCAAAAAGTAAACTTTTAAAAGTAAGTACTGAATATTATATCACTTATTTATGTGCAAATGTTGAATAATGAAGAACATTAAAACATTACTGTTGGCCACATGTTGGCAAAGTTATTTGCCATTAGTGATGTTTGTACTTTCAGCATTTACTTGGTTTTAAAGCCTTTACTTTAAAATATACGCCGTTCAATAGTCGACCTTAAACTTACAGAGAATGTGATGATTTTATGGATAATTAAAGTCAGTCATATATCCAAACACAACAAGCTGGAAGTCAGTGATGCTGCTCGGTTTGCAGTCCTGAATATCACGGCACAAGCAGGATTCACTGCACTGTTAATGTTAGCTATGTTATATTGCTGCCTCTGTTCGGTGGTGTCGAGCCAAACGGACTTTAACGTGTGTTTGAACGAGCTGACGGTTCACTCGTTAAGCTGAAAGAAAGATGCTTTAATCACAGGAGTCACACATGTGTCCACTGTACCATCTGGGAACTCTTCTTGTTTAGCACTCGTAATAACACAAACACTAAATCCTCCTTCTCTTGTGCTGTTTTGTAGCAGTGTATACACCTGAGACTGTCACCTGTCTGTCTGTCCTGCACTCTCTCTCTGTTTCTTTCTCTCTGATTGTGGAATAAAAGTATGAACATGTATTTATAAGTTACACTTGTGTTTGAATCCTGCAGCTTATCACACATTTGATTTCCATGTGTGACGACTGCAAGTGTCCAGAGTGAGAACAGACTGAGGGACCCACTGCTGCACATCATCTGTGAGGCTTTGCACCCCTGATGATCCACCAGGACAAACTCAGCAGTGTGTGAGGAAGAGGAGGAGGAAGAGCCAGCAGCAGCTGGCAGATGGAGAGAATAGACATACTGTTCCCTGTTTGTGAAGGACTGCTAGGAAAGTTTAAAAGAACTAATTGTCTGTCCTGAATCAGTCTTATTAGGTAATGTTCAAATAATTATATCATTCCAGTGTTTTCAGTGTGGGAGAAAGTACTCAGGGCCTTCAAGTTACACACTATGAAAGGCAGAAACAAGTTTAATGTTCAGAAACCTAAAGTATGTATCAGCAGCAGAATGGAGCTAAAAATAAATGTTTGTTTCAGTTCTATAATGCCAACATACTTAGAAAGAACAACATTTGTCTCTGATATATAATCAGTGTTGGGTAGGTTACTTTAAATTAGTAACTTAGTTACTTTTGATAGAAGTAACTAGTAATGTAACTCAGTTACTTCAAGTTACTCGTTACTTTCAAAGTAACTAGTTACTAGGGAAAGTAACTTAATTTTACTCAGAATTCTCTTGTTAATGTGTTGCTTCCGTAACTGGATACCCAGCAAGATTGCCAGTCTTCTAGCTTGCTTACTTGCCACAAGTGCACTGTGCCACCTACCAATAGAAAGGAAAAAATAATGTGCATATTTCCACGAGAGAAATTCCATGCCTGGACCGGCGCCCATGATGTCACAGCGTCATGTGCGCTTTTTACATCCAACACGAAAACTGCAGTCGTGGTGCTTTCGATTGTACTCAGAACTCGGAAATTCTGCCTTCCGAATAGGAAGATGTAGGTAACACCAGACTCCAGATGAGGTGCATACAGGGCTGGACTGGGACAAAAAAAAAAAACAAAAAAAAAACGGCCCAGGCGTTTTGACTAGAGACCGGCCCGCCATTATAGGAAAAATCATAAAGCCTTTGAATGAAAACAAACGCCGTAGAGACAGTGATGTATACTGTTTTGAGGCATCAATCTATCAATCGTTTGTTGTAAGATTCAGATAATTATTTTTTAAAAGCGAGACATTTTAAATGAGAATAAGAAAGAAAAGTACTTTGTGCCCCCCTTTCCCTGTTAATGCCCTATCTGCCCCCCTGGCAAAGTTTTGCTAGACCCGCCCCTGCACAGTTACCAGCTGTCAGCTAAAGGATCCTGGTGTTATTTCTCAGAAACAGTTCATAACTTCCCTTCAACTCATTCATGTCACCTAAAAGGTAAACCTGTTTCTCCATCACCTGTTCAGCTCTGATGATTCAGTAAGGACATCTCCTGGTTTCATCTTCATGTTTCCCTCTCACCACATATCCAAACCGATATCATGACCAGCAGCTTTTACAGCTGTGGCTCCAGCAAACTTCAGCTAAAACTAGAAGGTAATATTAAATAAATTCTAACAACAGTTGATCAAGCTTAAACGTGTAGCATGTAAAAGCCACCGAGTAACCGCTAAGGGCCTGTATACTACTCGTGCAAACTTTCAGGCCCAAAGCTCTTGCAGGAATGAGCCCAGAATAAACGGGACAAGAGGGTCAATATCAGCCAGATACGTTAAAATTTATTATTAAAAAAACAAAAAAAACAAAAAACAAAACAAAAAAACAAACAAAAAAAACCCGAAAAAGGGTTTTCAATAGGCCTAAAACATCACAATAAAGAGGTCACTAACGACCACAATATAGTCTTTTTGGTGCAACCTGCCAGCAATGCAACTATCACCTGAGGGCTTGCTCTCCCCCAGCGGTCCCAGATGCTCGTTGCTTTCAAAGAAACAAATCCACCCCAAATTAATACGAGCCCAACAGAACACTTATCGCATGCACTAAGTGTTTTATTTCAGGCAATAATTGGTGGCACTAAAATCACTCTAAATAAAACTTATTCACCACAAATCCACACGGAGCACCTCTAAAAGACCTAATTTCCCTAAGGTAAGAGCCCAGCTCAGGGATTGCATATTGCCCGACTAATATTGCACCAGCCCAGTAGAAATAAAAAACAAACCCAGCATAAGAAAAATTCAGTTTTAAAAGGTGACCCTACTCTAAAACCAACTTGTGAGAAAAACGCAACAACAAGGAGAAGGAGGAAAAAAACAGTGACAAATTCACATGTGCAGCCTGTCCTGCAGGAGGCAATACAATATAAATTAGATTTCAGTGCATAAATATACTTTTTTTATTGTCAAATATATTAAGTTAACCTACCTCCAGCTGACTACTATATTTGCTGCACAACTCACTTGTGGTCTTCTAAAATCTACTAAAAACATGAAATACAATAAACATCAAATACATTTCAACGTACTTAAAAAAAACACTAAAAGAATAACAGCCTGTACCTTGAACCTCTGCTGTAGAGTAGTGATGTGTCCTGTGTGTCGAAGCTTCGAAACCTGTGTCGGGTAATCTCGGGGGACTTTTTGTGAAGCACGTATCGAGGCTTGCTTTGATTACGTATGCAGTGACGTTCTAGGCAACGGAACTGTCTCGCCGGTTTGCGCCAGATTCGAAATAAAATGGGCAGCAAAACACAGCTGATTCCCCCATCACATTGTGTTGGGGAATTTGATTACGTACGTGCTACATAGTAAATTGAGCGTTTCTTCTTCGATGGAACCAGCAAGGAAGAGATTTGTTAAATCTCATCTCTTCTAATAAAGTATGCACACAGTAATAAATATCACAAAGATAAGTACCATAATATAAATAAACAACACTACAGATCATATAATCTGATTTCTGTCTTTTAGTTTATTAAAAAGTGAAGCACCAAACACTAGTTTGTGTCATTATCCAGATGTACATAAGCATGATTACACAGTTACTAGGGGTTGATTTTGATTATCTATAAAAATCGATTCTAGCTTGGATAACATGATATCGATGAATTAAAATCCTGAATCCATTATTTATTTTTTATTTATTTTGCCCGAAATGCCAGAATCTAAGGTTAAACCTCACTAAATTTCAACCACCACCAAACAGCTAGAACATTAAATGAGAGCAGGAACACGGATTCTGCCCAAAGACGCAAAAACAAAGCGCGGACCCGCCGACGGATCAGAATCAGTGAGATGTCGCCTTTCTCACCAGACGGCACGGACACGGTCGGGGCTGAAAGCCGACAGCTCACTGATTCTGATCCGTCGGCAGGTCCGTGCTTCGTGTTTATGCCCTTTTTGCGCTGATTCTGAAGCTGCAGGTTTTATTTCTCTCCAAACAATATTGACTGAACCAGCAGCAAAAGGAGATCCAAACTACGCTTCACATAAACATCGTCATGAATTCCCTCTGACTTTTACTGTTTTGCTTCCACCACGATAAAATCACACTTCATGCACAGCTCTCTCTCTCTCTCTTACACACACACACACACACACACACACACGGTATACTTTAAGAACAGTTTCCCATCTAAAAATCTGTTTTCTGCATTATTCGCTTGCTTGTTACGCACAAGTCTACCATTGTTTGCAGCGCTGTAGGTCACTTTCTGCTGTTCAGTAGGCTACTGAACAAATTATAACTTTTTATAATTATGCAAAATTGCAAAACGCTTAGCTGTGTCTCTAATAAAACCTCTGTAACTTTGCTCTGCTTCACTTCAACAGCATCAGGTAATGTTCCTATGTTGATTAATGGTTTTCTTTCGTTTGTGATCTACTACAGAATATTTTTATAAAATCCAGGAAGGAAAATCACCTTCACGTCTTTCTGTGTTTTATCCTCAGCTACTTTGACACAAAGGCATCTGCTGTGATGCTTACACCTTTGATAAAGTCTTGCAAGTGTCAGCTTTATTGTTATAGATACAAAAATATGGAAATGTACTGATGCATGATCTGAATTATAATATTTCTGACTGTCTGAGGCAAATTTCCCCGATTCGAATCGATTCTACAAATCAGTGATGATACCCAGCTCTAACAATTACACAATCATACCAAAACTCTGTCCTGATGGTTTCCACTTTCTCTTTTGTATCAAACTTACTGAGACAATATTCGGGATAAATAACCATGAAAACAATTTATTTATTCAGTTTAGAGGTTTACACATCACATCATTATAATCACAGAGCCTGTTTCACTTGAATTATCCACTTGATGGCGCAGTAGAGCAAATGAATCATCACAATGCTTTGAACCATGAGTCGACCAGTTGGATGGAAAGCTTCAGTTCATCACGAGGCTTCATCTCACCATCACTACTGTAGAGATTTACAACAGTTTGTGTAGCAGACAATTGAAACTTCTCAGGCTCTTCACCTTCTCATAACCATTGTTCACAGCCGATCCTCAGTGCAAATGAGAGAAGAAGGGCACCTGCTGCTACTTCCTCTTTTATACCCTGCCTTGGGTCCCCTGGGTCCTAAAGCCTTCCCCATTACAAACGTGCTCCTGTTGTTAAACACGACCTCCGCTGGTTTCTTCTTTCTGGCGCAAAGTGGGCGATAAACAAATAAGAGAGCCGGGACTTGCGACAGAAAAGCCGATCAGCTGATCACTGATCAGTTTCATGATTGAAGTAGAAACAGGAGAGGGAGGGGGAGAGAATGAGAGAAGAAGAGGCAGCTGTGCAGCAAGGACACAGAATAACTCCAGCTTTGTATCTTTTTCATTCTAGCTGAAGTCCGTGACAAACTGTGTTCCTTTTCACCTCAATACGAAACGCGACGATTCCATTTTTTAGGGGATGGTTGGAAACTCTACTAACTAACCTTATGAACAAAATAAAGTTCAACATCAGTAACATCATAGCACCCACCCAGCTGTATAGAAACTCTAGAACTAGAAACATGCTAGCTAGTGCCCAGTACGAAAAAGTCAGCATAACGAAAATAAACTCCACCTAAACTTGGTTTATATCTGACCCAGATAGACTGCAGGTCATAACCTGTTACCTGAAATTCAGTTCACCTGACACTCGGACCGGCGGCCGCCTCAGGGCTCTCCTCCTCCCCTTTCCCTCATCCACCTGCTGGCCTCCACCACTTGCTAATGTTACTGAATCTGTGGAAGTTCCACGATAGCCACCACACAAAGTAACAAATAACGACCCGATCTAAATCCCAGTAACGAGTAACGCGTTCCTGATTTTGGCATAATAACTAGTTACCGTGCTCGTTACCACAATAATAACGTAGTTACTGTAACGCGTTACTTAATAACGCCTTAGTCCCTACACTGTATATAACACACCTATATATGCACTGTCAAAGATACTTGTCTTTGAGTGAAGATTTAAGGTGATAGGAAATATAAATAACTGCAACTTGAATCTTTACTGAAGCTCAGTTTTTGACACAGAGTTCAAGTACACTGCTGTAATAACTAATGATGATTAATATAATAACTATCATATTGGCCACATTATATTTACATTACCAAAGTGATATGACTTTAGTCTCATGAACAACATTAGCTAATTGTTATTTACAAGCTAATCTTAAAATGACTGTTCAGTACAGAAATGAAGCCCAAAAATCATGTTTTACTGTCCCGTGGTCTCAGCCTCAGATACTTATCAAATCACACAAAGCTCATGTAGAAACAAACAAACAAATGAACAAAAGATTTTCTCCTTCATTTCTGTCAAACAATGCTGTATGACACATTTCCAGCTGTTAGTATCATGGTTGCTAGGCAACCTGGGCAGCGCGACGGGGGCTAGACCGTCCCATTTCACAAGCCTACAAACCTCGCACTTCCGGCCTTAGTGGTCTTTGAGTACGCGGCCCTTGAGGACCGTTGAGGGTGCGTACTTTAAGGCTGCAGACCCTGAATTGGGATACAGCCTCTGTCTCTCTGTTGGCCCTGTGATGGACTGCTCACCTGTGCAGGTGGACCACGTCTCTTGCCCTATGACAGCTAGGGCACAGGCTCCAGCCCTGTGAGCCTAAGCTGAATAAACATTGGATGATGTGTGTATGTTTGTGTTGGACTGCTGTCTGTAAAGCAAACGGCCATTTTGGTTTGGATTTCAGTGTCAGACAGACTTTAAGGTGGAATGAAGAGTTTTAGAGTTTCACAGTCAATTATCCACTGGAGGAATTTTCTTCTTCTTTTAAGGTTTGAAATGTGAACATTGTTCTGCTACAGTCAATGGACTAAACCAGAGAAGAAGAAAACAGACTTTACCATGAAGATCCTTATGTCAGCCTTATGTCTGCAGTTTAGTGTCAGCACAACTTTCACATCATATTCATCTCAGCACAACTAAAACATGGTGACTGACCTTAGAGTTTCAAGTTCACATCTTGGACTCTCCAGAAAACGACACAGCTGCTTCACTCCTGAATCCTTCAGGTTGTTGTTGAAACTCAGGTCCAACTCTCTCAGATGGGAGCGGTTGGACTTCAGCGCTGCTGCCAGATAATCACATCTGATCTTTGACAAACCACAGCCCTTCAATCTGTATAAAGAATGAAAGATGTAAGTTTATTAGACAGTGTGCGCTTGAAATCATTCAGTGTTTCATAATCTGTTCAGAGCTGAAGAAGGTTCAGAATGTAGAAGTTTAGAAAATGGAAACTCCAAACAGCTGAAGCCAACAGGAAGCAGCTTCAAACAAACACAACAAGAGAAAAAACTCTCAATGTTTCACATTAAAGTCGTACATTTATCATAAAAACATGAAAAGGACATGAAAAAGTCATGTGTTTCCACATGGCTTCACTTTTAAAGGTGAAGTGTGAAAGAAACGGACATATTTGAAGTCCAACACCTTTTTCCAGTCACATTATTAAAGCAGACAAACTACAAGCTCATTTTCATTCCAGCAAGTCATCTTCTGACCTGGACTAACAACACTGGTCTCTATATGCAGCTGGCTGTCAGACCAGTGCTCAGGGACCGTCTACAAAGTGCAACACTGAAAGAACATCACACACAAATTTGCTTCAAGCACTTTCACACAAACATCTACTGTCATTATTTTCACCAAACTCTGTGGATCCTTTATTGGAAATTCAAATGGGATTCAAATGGTCAGACAAAAGAGGGTTATGTTGAAATATGATGAAATGTTGTGTATTAGCAGGAAGTTATTGAATCATTTTCCTCATAAACCAAACAAAATGATTGACAAACATGTTTTTACAAACTCAGTGCTGGACTTTAATCAGCAGATTCTCCAACACACACTCTGACCACAGGCCAGGCCCAGGGGCCACACACAGCTGGGCTCCATCCAAGAGACGGGAAACGAACCAACACAATAACATAGAGCACCATTTGATCTTCTTACATTTTAGCTCTTCAAACCAAACACAGTAAAAACATGAGCATATCTATTTCATGATAAAATGACCTGACAGGTAGAATAGAATAAAGTGGTGGTGTTACAGCCGGCCTTTCTCCCTTCTGCTGCCGAGGCTGCTAGTCTCTCCCAAACTCAGCTACAGGACTTCCAAATGAATGAAAGCAGCAGAAGTGGCTTTACACATGAAAGAGGAAGAGGAGAAGAAGAGGAGAGGGAGGCCACCCTGACCATCACTCCAGCTGAAAACATCGCACTTCCATTAAAGTTGGTGAGAAAATGTTGAGCAGGATGAGCTGCTGGCTAATCTGGAGGCCATAGCAGCAGCTCACAATCACAATGGATTTCCACTCATGAAAAAGCTCTGGCTGCTTCATTTCTCATTTCATATCAGAGACTTTAAAGTTTCAGTGAAGCTGGACTGTGATGCTTCCTTTCCTTCATATTCCAGTGAGACCTCCATAATGATTTCAGCTGTTCTGTACACACACTGTGTGCCCTGTATGTCTAATTATTGAAGAAGGAAAAGAAGCCGAGCATTCAAATCCTGCTGGTGAGGGTCCATCACACATCTGTGCCCAGGGCTCTGTAAGCTGAACATGGAACCATGGAGCCATCATGGATTTAGTGTGAACAATAAAATAGACAGTGATGTTTCCACATCTGATCCACAACATAATGACATTAAAATGATGTGATTACATGGAACTGGCAGATCCTGATTCAGGCTCCAGTCTGCAGTCACGTCAGCCATCATGTCCCACCTTCACTGGAGGCCATCTTTGGCTTTATTGTCAAACTCTGCTCTGACTGGCTGGCCTAAAATCCCTGTTACCCATAATGCAACAGGCGTCAGACATGGGCAGAAAGAGTGTGAGATTTTTTACAAAGTGTAAACAGTTCTTCTGTTTTTAATAACGCTTAGCCAAAGTGAGAGAAAAAGGAGCTTTATGGAAGAAATAAATGTGATGAATGAGTCATTACATCCACACCTGAATCACAACACTCCAGTAGGCGCAGCCATCGGCCATCAGCTGTGCAACACTCACACAAATATATCAACTGTGTTTAATATTTAGTCATGTAGATCATTTATGTGCTTCAGCTCTTCTTACATTTTACTGCCAACATGTTTCAAAAGGAGCAGCTTTTACTTTGAAGGCCAGCTGTCTCTGTTTCCTGTTTTCATTGTTGGATAATGGAACAAGTCGATGCTTCAGTGCGTTGAACTGTGTTACACAAAAATAAGAAAAGTTTTCACGTTGTTCAGGCAGAATTGAGCGTTGAAGAATGAATTCACACGTCAATAAAATTTTCCATCAGCACAAGCAGGACAAAGAAAGCAGGAAATACTCTAAAACTGCCCTTTCTCATTCTACAACTTCACCCACATGAATTATACTTCATACGCAGACGCACAGTCTCTGATTGCTCTGAAATCTCACTGACAGCCAATAGAAATAAAGTAAAGTCCAGACTGACCGGGTCTGTGGGGTTAGGCAGTGAACTAACCCCAGTGTATCATATCTATCTAATAGACTCCAATTTGTACATGTAAATGGAGAGTCCTCTTCACCCACTAAGGGCAATTATGGAGTTCCACAGGGTTCAGTGCTAGGACCAATTCTGTTTACATTATACATGCTTCCCTTAGGCAGCATCATTAGAAGACATAGCATAAATTTTCACTGCTATGCAGATGACACGCAGCTCTACCTATCCATGAAGCCAGGTAACACACACCAATTAGTTAAACTGCAGGAATGCCTTATAGACATAAAGACCTGGATGGCCGCTAACTTTCTGCTTCTTAATTCAGATAAAACTGAGGTTATTGTACTCGGCCCTGAAAATCTTAGAAATATGGTATCTAACCAGATTCTTACTCTAGATGGCATTACCTTGGCCTCCAGTAATGCTGTGAGGAGCCTTGGAGTCATTTTTGACCAGGACATGTCCTTCAATGCACATATTAAACAAATATGTAAGACTGCTTTCTTCCATTTGCGCAACATCTCTAAAATTAGAAATATCCTGTCTCAGAGTGATGCTGAAAAACTAGTTCATGCATTCATTACTTCCAGGCTGGACTACTGTAATTCTTTATTATCAGGATGTCCTAAAAACTCGCTGAAAAGTCTTCAGCTAATCCAAAATGCTGCAGCAAGAGTACTGACAGGGACTAGAAAGAGAGAGCATATTTCTCCTGTTTTGGCTTCCCTTCATTGGCTTCCTGTTAAATCCAGAATTGAATTCAAAATCCTGCTCCTCACATACAAGGTCTTAAATAATCAGGCCCCATCTTATCTTAATGACCTTGTAGTACCATATCACCCTATTAGAGCACTTCGCTCTCGCTCTGCAGGCCTACTTGCTGTTCCTAGAGTATTTAAAAGTATAATGGGAGGCAGAGCCTTCAGTTTTCAGGCCCCTCTTCTGTGGAACCAGCTTCCAGTTTGGATTCGGGAGACAGACACTATCTCTACTTTCAAGATTAGGCTTAAAACTTTCCTTTTTGCTAAAGCATATAGTTAGGGCTGGACCAGGTGACCCTGAATCCTCCCTTAGTTATGCTGCAATAGACGTAGGCTGCCGGGGATTCCCATGATGCATTGAGTTTTTCCTTTCCAGTCACCTTTCTCACTCACTATGTGTTAATAGACCTCTCTGCATCGAATCATATCTGTTATTAATCTCTGTCTCTCTTCCACAGCATGTCTTTATCCTGTTTTCCTTCTCTCACCCCAACCGGTCGCAGCAGATGGCCGCCCCTCCCTGAGCCTGGTTCTGCCGGAGGTTTCTTCCTGTTAATTTTCCTTCCCACTGTCGCCAAAGTGCTTGCTCATAGGGGGTCATATGATTGTTGGGTTTTTCTCTGTATGTATTATTGTGCGATCTACTGTACAATATAAAGCGCCTTGAGGCGACTTCTGTTGTGATTTGGCGCTATATAAATAAAATTGAATTGAATTGAATTGAATTGAACTGCTCACGCTGCGTTCAAGTGCATCACTGGAATTGGATCCAACTTTATCAGTTTCTGTTTTGAACATTTCTCATTTCCTTATTAACTGTATTAAACTCTGTAAATGAACTGAGAACTATTTCGACATTTGAAACAATGGATCATTTTCCCATTCACTGCTGTACGTTAGTGTATAAATGAATGTTAGACTGGCCTCCATGGAAACACTTGGACTGGTCTCGGCTGCCTGCTTTCTGTAGTCCTTCCAACAGAGTCCTTTCTCTTCTCCAGCTTCTGTTTGAAATCCTCTCACAGAACCTGGATCCTGCTTTGTTGTAATGTTTGGGCCTGTGTTAGGCTGTTCTGTGTTCCTCTGCTTTAACACACACTTCACCACAGCAGCTGTGTGGGTTGTCTCTGTAACAGCCATATCAGCTTCTGATACCATGAACATCATCACAGCTCCTAACGTCACCTTTATTAGCTTTGACATTCATTCGTTCCATTCAGAATGGCGGCGCATGTAGTTGCAGCAGCTCAGTGTCCCACCGATCAGCGCTGTGTTTGGATATTTTTGTACGCCTTGTGTTTGTTTCTGTGTTCTACCAGTCAAGCGAATAACATCTATAGCCGACATGATCTCCTCAAGATCGGAGTAAGTTACCGTGAGAGTGTGACTAGCACATTTGTCCGCCTACACAAGATACCGGTGGAAATAGCAAGGAGACCGGATTCCCCATGGATTGTTATCCCTCCGGGGTGGAGGCGCAGGTGGCATCGAGAGAAGGAGAAGGCGAGGCTGCAGGGCCGGCGCACTAGCCAGGCTATGGAGGCAGCCACTCAAACCACCGCTCCCCAGTCTATTCATCGCAAAAACCAGATCCCTCGCGAATAAGTTGGATGAATTGAGGCTGCAAATAGCAGCGTATAACTACATCAAAGACTCATGCATCCTTCTTATCAACAAATCCTGGCTACATCAATCCATTCCGGACTCTGCTATTGAGCTAGCAGGTTACACCACACAGCGACATGACCAAACAGTGGACTCCGGTAAGCGCAAAGCATGGGGGCTCTGTATGTATGTGAACAACAGCTGGTGTACCAACACAGTGATAATCAGTGTTGGGCAAGTTACTTTGAAAAAGTAATTAATTATAGTTACTAGTTAGTTATTCAAAAAAGTAACTGAGTTAGTAACTGAGTTACAATATTCTAAAAGTAATTACTTACTTGAAAGTAAAAGTAACTAATGCGTTACTTTTAAAAAAAATGTTTTACCTTTACCTTTACCTGCTCCCTCCTATACTGATGTGGTGTCTGTGGTACTGCTGAGCTTTTCAAAAGAAAACTGTTTTACGAGTTAAGTTTTCCTTACTGACCCATCCCATGCCCCTGTTATTTCTTCTCCAGATCTGAACCAGTGTAAAGGTTGCAGTTTAAGGGCCTGAGGTATGAAATTCTTTTCAGATTAGCTGTGATCAATATTTTTTGGATCTTGATAAATAACAATTAAAGCTGTAATGGCTCCATTAGCATTTTGTGTAAATGTTTGTGTGAAATTATAGCTTTAATGAGGTCTTTCTACATTATTTTTAGTTGTAAAGTATGTATATATGTACATATAGTATATATATTTACAGTACAGTATGTTATGTTTGTTGACATGTTTTCAGGTGGAAGCAGAATTTGTGAGGAATACTACTGCTCCACTTGTTCCAAGGCTTTTTGCACAACTTGACCAATACACTGACCAGCTCATAAAAGTCTTCAAGAAAAAAGGAGGTGCTGCAGGGAAGAAAATTAGACAAACTTTGGCCCCTGCCACACAGGTGCGTTATTCTGTTGGTAGCAAAATATTATGGCGTCATAAGATCACTTTCAAATTTAAACAGCTAGTGTATGGTAGCTGCACAGCCACATTATATATGTCCATAATGGAGGTATAGACAAACTAATATATCATCTACTTTGCATACAAAAATTTATCTTTAACATAAAAACATTCACTTGTGGTTTAACCCGAAATTGAGGGATCAAATTTTACTTATGTTTAGATAATTTTAATTTTCCAGAGTTTTGAGTACCAAACTTTGTCTTGCTTAATATAAATGTAAGTACACCCTGCCCAACAGGTTAACTATTCATGTCCATGTGATGATTAGTTGGTCTTGTGTACACGTCTATCTGTGCAGTGGATATGTCATTCATTTTGCATATAATGTGAGTTTGTGTCATTCTGAAGTATTTCTGTTTTCTCTTCCTGTATCTCTGCCACTCACTACAGAAGGAAACTATTGAAAAGGGGAGGGAGTGTGTCCTCAGTGCACTACTTCTTTACATGAAGACCCAAGCATCCTCTTCAAAGAATACCTGGTTGGTAATTTTAGTTTAGTTTTTTATCTGTATTAAACCAAATCTTGAATAACTAATGTTGTTGCATATTGTAATGTTGTTGTTGTTATAATTTGCGTGGAACGTGTTTAAATGTTTTGGGGAATCTTCTTGTATACCCAAATTATTTATATATTTTGTTGCGTCTGTAGTCTAAAATAGTGGCACACTGGGGTGCATGTTCCTAATTTTGTGTTTACTTCATTAAAGGGTAGCTTTGGCTTCTTTTTTTTCTTTTTTTTTTTAAACTGGACGCCATTTTTCTATGTTTTTGTGTCTAATTGACAAATGGGTTTGGTTTTTGTACTCTCCGTTGTAAAGGATTCTGATGCTAACGCTGTTCAAAGGGAGCTGGAACAAATTACCCTTGCTCTCTTCACCATCGAAAGAGCTGATGCCAGCACTCCTCCAGCCAATGTGGGTATAGCCATTGAGGGTGTTCTGCATGACCTGGAAGACATGGCGTCTGCATGTGCACTCTTAATGGGTGGGATATATGCACTGAATCTCAGTTAAAGTCGCATGTTTTCTCTGAAGCAAGGTAAGAGGAGTGTTGCTTACTTTTCCGTGGAGTTCTGGATCCTGGCGGAGGAGTCGGGCTGGGAGGAGAAAGCACTGCGTGGAGCCTTCCTCAACAGCCTTAACGAAAATATTAAGCGTGAGTTAGCAACCAAGGAACTACGTAAAGCTTTGTCTGCTCTAATCAATATGTGTATTAACTTAGACGACCACATGTGGGAGTTCGGCAAAAGAGCCGGGGATGGTCGGCGGCCTGCTGGGGGCACGGTTACATCTAGGGACCTTCCTACTCTGATGTGGAGAGGTGAGGAGGAGGAGCAACACGGGGATGAAGAGCAACCCATGCAGCTCGGCCAAGCCAAGCTTTCCTCCTCTAAACTGGGCCTCTAAACTTTCTTTTGGCTCTCAGCGAAGGCGGTTGCATTTTTTTCCTCTCCTCTCCTCTCCTTCCCCTTATCTTCCCTGCTTAGCTTCTTATGTCCTTGTCTAGTCTCCTGTTTTTTTTGTATTACTTTCCCTGGAACACTCTCTCACAGTCTGTGTCTAAAACCTAAAAGAGAATTATGGATTTGATCAACTGGTCTCTGAATGCTATTGACACCCTTTTCTCAACGAGAAGTCTGGGCTCGGGAGAGCCCGAGTGCCCTGGAGTGACTTTCCTTGCCGGATACACGATGGATGGGTGGCAGAAATGGAGGATCGTGTGCCTGGCGGGACTGTTGATCGAGGACGCTGAAGTTATCTACCTATTCGGAACCATGATAACAGGGTTCTTGCTGATCGGAGCTGGCCTGGCCCTGGCTTATCGGAGAATTAAGAAAGCGGAACCGGCTGTTCAAACCCCCACAAGGCTGCCCGCTGGGATTGAATCGATGGGACGAGGTGCTTCTTAGAAAGGGCTCACGGAAGGCAGCATGGTTAAGAGCTTGGAGGCGCTTGCGGCTGCAGTGAATACTCAGAATAACAACTCTGAGCGGATAATTGGGATACATCAGGGAAGAATCCGCTCAGAACAACACCTATGGGCGGAAGCTGGAATACATCACGGATCAGTTGGCTGTGGTCGTGAGGTCTCAGAATCTGCTCTGTGAGCAAAAGAGTGACAAGACCACGGAATTGAAGGAAAATAACATCATGGAGAAACTGGCAGCTATCCCACAGGAGATTGAGAGACCAGTGTCGGAGTGTTAAAAACAGCTCGAAATTCTCATGAGTTGTTTGTAAAAGAAAAATCACCATCATAATGCGGCTACCCTTCGGCGCCAGCTGTGGGCTCAAGGCTGGAGCTGAACAAAAACTCCCTGATAACAACTGTGTTGAGTCTGTTCCTTCCCGTTTACTTAGCCTGGCAGGGCGAAGGACACTGTCTCAGCTGAACTCTGGACATACACACACACACGCACACACATACATATACACTGATATGCACACACTGATCCCCCCTCCCCCTCCAAACGCCTTTGACGCTTATTCCCCTCCGATGCTGACGGTGGATCATGGAGACCAGCGCACAGGCTGCAGGCCCGGATGTACTGTCTACATTGGATGTCTCTTACCCTTTACCCACCCCTGTTGCTTGTCATGTGTTTCTTGGTGTATTAAGAGTTTTTTTCATGTGCTATGTGCAGAGGTGTTTTTTTTTCTGTTCTCAAACTGATCTCCCTGTTGGAGCTCAGTCTGGGGGGAGTTATTTTTTTTTTCTCCTTATCTTTCCTCATGTTGTGCTTTTCCATGTTATACCTCTCTGACCTGTCTTCCTGTCAAAGGAAAATTGTGTATATGTGATCAGTTACATGAAAATGTGCTCTTTTATTATCACTAAGCAAGTGCCATGTCTACGTGACTTCTGTCATGAACTCTTCTGTGATAAACAACTTACAGCTTCCCCTTTCTGTAAGAACATGCAGACTTAGAAAAGGGGAACCTCAGCTCTGAGTTCTTAGAATAGCTCTGTTACCTTTGTACACACAGACATACACACACACACATGAGTAAACTTGTATAAATAAAGAGTGCAGACGGTGACAGAGCGCGAGTCCGTGAGTGCCTCTTGCGTGTACGAGCGCTCTGTGACCGTCCTCGCGAGTGAAAGACAACTGCAGTATTTGTGTTTTCTAACTCAGGTGTCTTAGCTGAAGAAAGACCGGGGTGATTCTTAGAAATCCCCTGTCATTTAAATTGGTCCTTCGAGCTTAGAGATGGAAACAACAGACACGTTTCTGTGACTCCAATGCAAGGTCTGACTGCTGCATCCTGGCGTCGTGGGAAGCCAGCACCGAAGTCTGTCGACAGCCCTCTCCAGGTAGAGGTGAGAGTCCTGGGACGGGAATTCGGGTCCAGGCCGGTGTTAGTTCTGGTCCACGATGCTGGGATCCAGCGAGAAGACTTGAACAACCAGCAAAAGACGACTGAGGGTGAGAAAACACTGTTTAGGTTTAACCCGCCGCAAGGGTCCAATAGGTTTAACCCGCCGCAAGGGTCCAATAGGTCTAACCCGCCGCAAGGGTCCAATAGGTTTAACCCGCCGCAAGGGTCCAATAGGTCTAACCCGCCGCAAGGGTCCAATAGGTTTAACCCGCCGCAAGGGTCCAATAGGTTTAACCCGCCGCAAGGGTCTAATAGGCCTAACTCGCCGCAAGAGTTTAAAGAAATAAAAACGTTTTAGACTGGTTTTAGAAGTAGCCGCAATTACTTCGTGACAAAAAAAAAGAGAAACGCGCGAATGTCTTTGTCTATATGTGTTTTGGAAGTAAGTTGATTTTACAGCACAACACCCTGCTGAACTACTTCCATTGTTTTTTGTCTTCTTTGTGTATCCTGCAAAAGCCCACGTACTGGTGACAAAGGGGAAAAAGGTTGAGTTCCGTCTCATAAAACTGACACCGCCCTGTGGATAGCACAGGGTAGAAGGGCGTGTCAGCAACCACCCCTGAGTCAAGCATACCAGAGAAGGCTCTGCAGTTCTGTGATAATGGGGAATCAGCCCACAAAACTCACTGCTGACGAGCAGTGGCTAGAAAAGAAATGTCCAGGCGCCGGACAATTCAGTGCTTGTAGATGGAGAAATCCTAAGAAAACAAAATGTCCCACTTGGGAAGGAAAATGCAGCCCCTGAGCATTAACACATCTGAAGGAGGCTCTTTAAAAGAAGCAGCTAGGCGAGAGGAAAATAAAAAGATAAACAGTCAGAAAAACAGAACTTAACTGCAAGTTTAGTAAAACCAGAAGACGAGACACTGTGCAGTCCTCGTAATACTTTATTACTCCACCACCCGGTCCTGCAGCCGCAGCTGCAGCACCACCCATTATACACTCACCCATATCAGGAAGAACATAATAATTCCTAATAGAATGAAAAATTAGAGACCAAAGTAGAAGTTTAAAAAGGGCTGGATACAGACCCAACTGAATACATATAAATACAAGAGGAATAAAGTGGAATAAACAAAAGGTTAAATTAAATTAGAGCTTATCTCTACTGTATTCAACCTAATAATAGGAAGGAAGGATAACAACCTGTAAATTGGTATTAACAATGAAACATAGTTTGGATGACGACCATGCCCAGAATGAATAGAATGAATGAAAGCAGATAATTCACACGAAGACATATTAAATAAAATAGAGAGATGCATAAGGTACATTAAGGCTGTGTCACTGTTTAGCCAAGGAAAGTGTGTGAAAAGAAAGTGTGTCTCCAGCTTGGGAGGGGGTGAAACTGCCGATCACCCCCAGGCCCTGATGGATACATAATAAAATATAAAATAATAAACTATTGTATATTAGTAGTATAGTAGTATATTGTAATATACTATTGCTGTTATAAAAAAAAAGGAAAAACAAAACAACAATAACATTAATAATGATATACTATTTATAATAAGAGGCACCTCAGTCAGTTATGATTTGAGGTGGATAATTGTTAAAAGTAGTCTGATTCAAGCTTAAGGTTTGCTCAAACTCAGTACAATGATATATGAGATGAAGAAAATAAGGAAAATACCTAAACTAATCAGGTGCATAGAAGCACTTGACCTGATTGAAAACCTGTCATCCTAGATGAGACTTTGTTGAGATGAAGAGCAAACCTATACTAACAACTAATAAGCCAAACCCTGTGGACAACAGCTAAAGCTACAGGTTTGAGAAGCTGAATTAAATATGTGGACAATACTAAGCTGATGAGCAAGTTACACATTTTTATTTTTTATTTAATTGTTATTTTTTAGAGCAGAAGCTGCATGATATTAAAAGCTCACACATGCAACTGTCTGTGAGCTCAGTTTTTTCCTCACACTTCTGCTTTGTTTCTGGCAGCAGCTTTTTCTTTTTTCTTTTTGTGTCCCGACTCATGTGTGTAAAGCGTTCATGCCATCAGCAATTTGTTTTTTGTTTTTGTTTGATTATTTTGTTGTTTTGGAAACAAATTTGTGATCATGCCTCTGGATCACAGTGACACATAATGATTAGGCATATGATTTGCTAATGCCTAGTTTTAGAGCTGTGAGCTATGAGCTGTAAGCAATGCCAAGTTTTCTTTTCTAACTTAAAAGTTTGAACTATGTGAGATGTATGAGATGTATGAATTCTTTGAAAAAATAGAAACTGCCTAAAATGCCTTAAGTAATAATGTAGTGTTGCTTCTACAAAGAAATAACACAGAAGAAGCACACTTTGATCATCAGAGTACCCCATGCAGTGACTTCAATTTTAATCTAAGCCAATTTGTCTTACCTGATACATGCGAGACAGCTCTCATATGTTGGAATCTTACTGTCACAATCTCAGCCAGGTGCTGACATTTACAGCAACCCGGTTTCACTGATATTTTTGTAGACGGCTCAGCGTCTAAAAATAGCCTAGGAAGAAACTCTGTAGGTTATGCAGTAACTACAGCAGACAGAGTCATAGAAGCGAAACCGCTCACATCCTGACACTCAGCTCAAAGTGCAGAACTTACAGCAGTAATACGTGCATGTGAATTGCACGCAGGCCAAGATATATACACAAACAGTCAGTATGTTTTTTTCAGCAGTGCATCACTTTGGAAAAATTTGGCAGAACAGAGGAATGATTACATCTACTGGACACCCAGCACAACATGGAAATCTTCTGAAAACACTATTAGAAGTAATAACATTGCCAAAACAGTTAGCATTATGTAAATGTGCTGCACATCAGAAAGATAAATCAGAAATAACTAAAGGCAATAACTTTGCAGATTAAGCTGCTAAGGTAGCCGCACAACAAACCGTAGACACATTAATGTCTGCATCCACTATGCAAATACCACTTGATGTACTTAAAGATGAACAAAAAGCCGCACCAACTACAGAACAGAAGAAATGGTTAAAGTGTGGAGCACAACTAGAAAATGATCTCATGACTTGTGAAGGAAAACCAGTACTTCCCAAGTCACTACACAGAACAGCAGCATTGGTGACCCATGGGGTGACCCATGTTTCAACGGGGGGAATGGTCCAAGTCATAAACACACACTTTTATACTCTAAATTTTGAAACTTCAGCAAAAGAATTTGTGAGAACATGCATGATTTGCCAGAAAAACAACTCACAGGGAAATTTAAGGCCTAAAAGAGGACATTTCCCCACACCACCTCATCCATTTCACACCATTCATATGGACTTTATTAAATTAAGTGAAAGTCAAGGCTCAAAATACGTTCTAGTGATTATAGACGTATTCTCAAAATGGCCAGAGATTTATCCAGTGAAAAAAGCACATGCAATCTCAGTTGCAAAATGTCTATGTAATCATTTCATTCCTTTCAATGTCTTAAGAAAAAGTAATAAAATGATATTAATTACATGTTTTAGTGTGTCAATACAGGTGGACTCTCCTCAACCTGAAAACATGAATACAGCGGTAAAAATGATAAATTAACAGAATTGGGAAAAACAGGCCAGGTTTTGGCTAAAATTTTATAGCTTGACCTCTCACTTTGTCCTCAATCCTGAGAAGAAGATTAAAGGACAGTTAATCTCCTGATGAAGACCGATAGAACACTGTGGACGTGAAGAATTAACAGCAGGCAAAAGACAGTGCAAGTGAACCATTAACACTGACGACGACTGACGACACCAGCAGCATGTAAGAAAAGCACGAGATGCAACATGTACTGTGAATTACAGGCTGGGCAGTTGAACAGTGGGATAAAGAACTGTGGGAAAGCACTGGACATTGATTTTAATATTTGCCATGCTTGGAAGAGAAGACTGAAAGGATGCATGGAGAAGAAAAACAGAGAAGAAACAGACTGTGTTTTTCCTGGAGATTTGAAGGCCAAACAGGGGACCGGTGACAGGTCAAGCCTGGACGAGTTTGAGTGCGAAAGTACAGGATATAATTGGATCAAAAATGGAAGCTAAATCATGGAGGTTTAGGATTGTCCACCACATTTAAAAAGAAAAGAAAAGAGAAAGATCGGGGAAAATAAATACATGAACTACCAGATAATGTACATTCTTCAGAATGACTTTTGTAAAGTGCACAACAACATCATTGATAGGTTTGTAGCATAAACCTATTCGCTGGAACGTTCAGGACAATTTGCTACACGGCAATAACAAGACACAAGTAGGCAACGTTCTTTGTGTTACTCATGCATGAGGAGACCTGCTCAGAGCCAAGTGTCGTTCCACCCACTTGACCTCCGTCAGACTCTGTGTGTGTGTGTGTGTGTGTGTGTGTGTGTGTGTGTGTGTGTGTGTGTGTGTGTGGGGTCAAGATATGACCCCATGAAGACTCCCCAAAGCCGTCCATCTAAACAAAAGGCACTTAGACTAAAACAGATGTAGACACGTTTATCCTACCATAAAACAATAAGACAAGGCACGGCCTCTCCCATGCTCCCAGAATGTGGGTGTGAATGCCAGAGTGCTCTGGAATGCACACAAAGCCTTTTACAACCTACTGAAGATCACACATCCTATCACTACACAATCGATTATACATCTCTAAGCATATATGGTTAAATATCTCTTAATACAAATGACAATAATAAAATATAACCCCAACAATCATCATCATCCTCATCCAGGAAGAAGCGCTCAACTTTAACAGGTTCTAAAGAGACTATTGATCGTCATTGGAGTTTTCCTGGTTTTATTTTGTTTTTTACTTGTGTTATTCCTTGTTTAAAAGCTGTAATTTCACAAATGATAAGTTTATCACTTACAGCATATGCAGATCTACCACAAACCAATGAAGATCATGAAGACCTTTTTCCTATTTGTTTAATGACGATGAAGTGTAACTAATGATGTAGTAACTGCAAATGTGAAAGACAAGTAGCTGCTAACTGATGAATTGTACATTTCATTTTCTGATCAACAGGAGGGAATGTCAAAGGAACATTGTGTATATGTGATCAGTTACATGAAAATGTGCTCTTTTATTATCACTAAGCAAGTGCCATGTCTACGTGACTTCTGTCATGAACTCTTCTGTGATAAACAACTTACAGCTTCCCCTTTCTGTAAGAACATGCAGACTTAGAAAAGGGGAACCTCAGCTCTGAGTTCTTAGAATAGCTCTGTTACCTTTGTACACACAGACATACACACACACACATGAGTAAACTTGTATAAATAAAGAGTGCAGACGGTGACAGAGCGCGAGTCCGTGAGTGCCTCTTGCGTGTACGAGCGCTCTGTGACCGTCCTCGCGAGTGAAAGACAACTGCAGTATTTGTGTTTTCTAACTCAGGTGTCTTAGCTGAAGAAAGACCGGGGTGATTCTTAGAAATCCCCTGTCACTTCCCCATGTGATGTTTGTGTAATGTATGTATGGTCGGATGGGTAAGATGGCGCCGCCATTGCGTGCAATAGGTCGGCAGCCTTAACATGAAATTTCCCCTTGTGGGACTAATAAAGGTATATCAATCAATCAATCAATCAAACAACGGACCGGTGAGTGCTTTCTTTGTGGAAAAAGAGGACATTTTGTTGACTCCTGCCCAGACCGAGTAAAAGAGTCGGCCCGTCAGTAATTGTGGGGATACTGGCGGGCGCCACAACCAAAGTGTTCCCTCACCTCAGCTGCCCTGCTAAATTAATGTCTCACTCCCTCACTCACTCCTGCTGCGCACTCATTGACTCTGGTTCTGAACAAAATTTCCTAGACGAAGAGTTAGCCAAAACCTTAGGCCTGCCCCTATTTTCCCCTTCCAGAGGTCCTGAAGGTCTCAGCCTTAAATGGCGGCCATCTAGCCTCCGTCACACATCGCACTCAGGAGGTTACACTCATTATTTCGGGAAATCACTCTGAGAAAATCAGTTTATTGGTATTCAAAGCCCCCCACACACCACTGGTTCTGGGATTTCCTTGGCTCCAACGTCACAACCCCCAAATAGACAAAGGGTGTGTAACTGGCAGGAGCACGCGGTGTCATGAACAGTGTTTGCTTGCCGCTGTCCCAGATAATCCCGGGACCACCTCTGCGAAAAGTTCCTCAAAAGGTATTCAGCAAAAGTAAGGCGTTGTCTTTGCCTCCACATCGGCCTTACAACTGTGGAATCGACCTACTCCCAGGCGCTCCCCTGCCAACAAGTCGGCTCTACAGCCTGTCTAAACCGGAACGCGAGACCATGGAACGCTACATAACGGAGTCTCTGGCCGCAGGTATTATTCGCCCATCTACTTCACCTTTAGCAGCAGGATTCTTTTTTGTAGAAAAGAAAGATAAGAGCCTGCGTCCCTGCATTGACTTTCGAGGGTTGAACAAGATTACAGTTAAGAATAAATATCCACTCCCCCTGCTGGCCTCAGCATTCGAACTACTACAGGGGGCAGTCAGTTTCACCAAACTGGATCTTCGGAACGCCTATCATCTGGTTCGCATCCGCAAGGGTGACGAGTGGAAGACGGCTTTCAACACCCACCTGGGGCACTTCGAATACTTAGTGATGCCTTCCAGTCTAACTAACGCCCCTGCTGTCTTCCAGGCCCTGATTAATGATGTGCTCAGAGACTTTATTAACCATTTTGTCTTCGTGTATCTGGATGACATTCTGATTTTTTCCAGGTCGCAGACTGAGCACATCAACCATGTACGTCTGGTTCTACGGCGCCTATTGGAGAATCGCCTTTTTGTGAAAGCGGAAAAATGTGAGTTCCATGTGCAAACGGTTTCTTTTCTGGGTTTCATTGTGGAACAGGGGCGTTTGCGAGCTGACCCAGCCAAAGTCAAAGCCGTAGTGGAATGGCCTATTCCCAAGACCCGCAGGGAGATGCAGAGGTTCCTGGGCTTTGCCAATTTCTACCGCCGCTTTATCAGGGATTTCAGCAAGGTAGCCCTTCCTCTAACCAACCTAACTTCTCCTAAGTTGTCTGGTCCTCCGCAGCCCAGCAAGCGTTTGATCGACTCAAGCACCTGTTTTCCTCAGCTCTGGTCCTCGTCCAGGCGGACCCCGGCCGGCCTTTCATCGTGGAGGTGGACGCGTCCGATTCGGGCGTGGGGGCGGTTCTCTCCCAACGGAACGAAGGCAAGCTACATCCCTGTGCGTTCTTCTCCCGCAGGTTGTCTCAGGCCGAGAGAAATTATGATGTGAGCGACCGGGAATTGCTCACCATCAAGTTGGCTCTCGAGGAATGGCGACATTGGCTGGAGGGCACTGAGCAGCCTTTCATGGTGTGGACTGACCATAAAAATCTGGTGTATCTCCAGGCAGCCAAGCGCCTCAATGCCCGACAAGCCAGGTGGCGACAAGCCTTATTTTTTAGTAGTTTTCACTTCTCCAGTACTTACAGGCCAGGTTCTAGGAATACTACGCGTTGTCGCACCAGTTCGCACCCAAGACTGATGAGGACGAAAAGGAGAAACCAGTTCTGCCCCCCACCTGCATTGTGGGCGCGCTAACATGGGAGATTGAAAAGGTAGTCAGGGACGCCCAGCGACAGGAACCCGACCCTGGCACGGGCCCGAAGGGGAAACTGTATGTTCCGACCACGGCTCGTAGTCAAGTCATTCACTGGGCACATACCGCCAAGTTTTCGTGCCATCCAGGTAAAAATCGCACTGTCTCCTTTCTACAACGTTTGTTTTGGTGGCCCTCTCTTATTCTCGATGTCCAGAACTATGTTGCGGCATGCCCGGTGTGCGCACAGAGCAAAACCTCCAACTCACCTGCTTCTGGCCTCCTGCGACCGTTACCCACTCCAAAACGCCCGTGGTCGCACATCGCCCTGGACTTCGTCACCGGCTTGCCTCCCTCTTCAGGTAACACCTCCATTCTAACCATTGTTGACCGTTTTTCCAAGGCCGCCCACTTCATCGCTCTGCCCAAGCTCCCTTCTGCCCTGGAGACGGCCCAGTTACTGACGCAGCACGTGTTTCGGCTCCACGGCATACCCCAGGACATCGTTTCCGACCGAGGCCCTCAGTTCACCTCGCAGGTTTGGAAAGAGTTCTGCGCCGAATTGGGAGCTCAGGTCAGTTTGTCCTCTGGGTTCCACCCCCAAACTAATGGTCAGGGCCAATCAAGAGCTGGAGGCCATGTTGCGATGCATCGCGTCATCAAACCAAGCGACCTGGAGCGACCAGTTGGCCTGGGTGGAGTACGCCCACAACGCAAGCACTTCGTCAGCAACTGGACTCTCGCCCTTTGAGGCGTCGCTGGGGTATCAACCCCCCCTCCTCTCCATCTCCGAGGGAGAGCTGGCGGTTCCCTCTGTCCAGCACCACCTTAGGTGCTGTCGTCGGGTCTGGCGGGCCGCCCGCGCAGCACTCCTGAGAATGGCCGAGCGGAACAAGGCATTGGCGGATCGCCGTCGCACTCCTGCTCCGGATTATCGGGTCGGCCAGCGGGTGTGGCTCTCCAGCAAGCACATCCCCCTTCGGACTGAGTCTAAGAAACTGGCCCCTCGGTCTCTTGGCCCCTTCGCCATCCAGGAGGTCCTGAACCCAGTGACGGTCCGGCTGGCCCTTCCGCCTGCTATGAAGGTACATAACGTCTTCCATGTTTCTCAGATTAGGCCCGTCCGGACCAGCCCTTTGTCGTCATCGGGAGTCCCTCTTCGCTGTTGCCGGCCCACCTGCAGCTGATTACCTGACCAGCTGTTGGTAATCATCCCTCCCGGCTAGAAAGAGGTATTTAACCTGGACTTGCGGCGACAGTCAACGTGGGATTATTACTCCGAACTGGTATAGTCTGTGCGAGCAGTGTGAGCTTGTTATTCGGCTAGCGTGTGGCTAATAGTGGATTTTCCTTCTTCCTCTAGGAGAGGCGAGCGGAGAAGCGAGTTGGGGAGCACACACACTAAGGGCGTTACAACACGGAACGCACGGGAGCAAGGGATGAGCACAATTGGAAAATTGCACTTTTGAGTGAATTGTTGGACTTGCCTGTCTGTTTCACTGTAAATAAACGCACTGTGTTTCTGTGAAGAAGAACCGCGCCTGGGTCCCTCTTTTCCGTGACATTGTTAGACCATAATGTTGGCATGCTTTAAAGTTTTATTCGGGATGGTGATAATTGCTATATCAGTGGACTATTTTTTATTACTATTATTATTATTATTATTATTATTACATTTTTTAAATTGTGGCTGTTGAGGTGGACACTTCACTTTGTATTGTTAAAGGAAAGAACTTCATTGGCGTTGTGTTACTGGACTGACCCTAAGCAATCATTGCAAATAGCAACTTTGCTATCCATTTTAGAAACTCAAAGAAAAAAACACTCCACAGACCTTACTAGCATCACATGTGCATAACTCAAGTGTCATCTTATCAATCTGTTATGTGATATTCAATGTTTTTTTCTTCTATTTCTGGCAGATATAGACATTTAATTTAAAGTCTTGATGTTGCATCATTCTACATACTGTTAGTTACTAACCCTAATGAGCTGTTGTGTTTTATCTTGGACTGGGTTTACACAAATGCTCACTGAATTTGTTGGCAATAAAAGAAATTAAAAAAAAAATAAGTTGGATGTACTTATTTCATTTATGTGGAACCTGTTCGCAAAATAGATTTATGTAAAACTAATTAGTAAAGCACAAAGTGGCTGAAAATATAATATTTTAATTAATCTAACTTAAATTTAACATTTTACTGCCACAAATAAGAAAGGTGTTTAAAAAACTAATCTAAACTATCTAACCTGTAAATATATCATTTATGTTCATACAACATAACTTGATTTAAGTAGTCTTAAATATCTCTTGTTAATCCTAATTAGTTTTTTAAAATTAGATGACCTAAAGTTTTTTGCTTTAAACAAACACAATGCAATTTCATGGAACCTGTTGACAAAATACTTTTAATTAAAGTCAACGTTTCATTTTTTTGTGTGTACCTGCAGGTCTGACAGCAGCAGGTGTATCACTCCTGTTCTGTACCTGGAGACAGCAGTCGCCTCATTGTTCTGACACACAACACAAAACTATCCACAACACTACACACTAACTACACAAGACAACACATTAACTACACACTCCAAGCACGCTAAACGTCACAAATCTCTCACATCTCAAAACTCGCTCTCACTTTTTCTGCTCTCTCTCTCTCGCCGTCATTCCTAAAACTTCCCCCACTTCCTAAACAAATAAATGTCATGTTGCCATATCATTTTTTTTGGTCGACATTGTGCATTTTTCCACAAACAGCCTGTTTTGGTTTTTTTTAGGTTTTTTTGTCATAAGCAGAGAGTGTTTGCTAGCGCTGTCGTTAGACAGTAAATGTGGCGAAACGATTGAGGAAAAAAACGCTGCGCATATATTGTTTATCATGACTCTGGTTTTACGTGGCCTATCAACACAATTTAAAAACTGGTATATATCACCTTGTTGCTTTGTCATCTTGAAGTGGTCATGCAATTGGCTTACCACGACTACTATATTCTTTCTCAGTCAAGCACTCATTTGATTGTTTTGCCCCCTAGCTCCAGGTGTTGGGCCAAAAGGTGATCGTGATTGCCGCCCGCGGGAGTGTGCACAGCTGCTTAAAACTGTAGCGTCCAGATTACTTACATAGTCTGCTACTTCCATGCAACTGATATAAGATGCGGTAAGCTGAACACAGCTTCAACCGTCTGCTTGTTGAAAAAAAGTAACGCAACCGCACCGCATTTTCTTGTTAGTAACTGTAACGGCGTTGTAACTATAGGAATAGTAAGATAAGATAAGATAACTCTTTATTGTCATTGCACAATCATACATAGTACAGTAGTACAATGAAATTGGAAAACTGTCCTACGTCGGCACTACATATAACACAACATGACACAATACGACACATCACAACGCAATACAAACAAAACAACACAGTATATTAACTTAGTAATACAAAAAAGAAGAAGTGTATGTGTATTGCACACTGTTATTATTGCACATTATTATTAGTAATTAGTTAGATTACTTGTTACTGCAAAAAGTAACGCCGTTAGTAACGCAGTTACTTGTAATGCTGTTATTCCCATCACTGGTGATAATAGACCGTCACTGTTCACCGGAGATTGAATATCTGACTGTCAAATGCAGGCCCATCTACCTACCTAGGGAGTTCACCGTTGTCATAATAACAGCTGTTTACATACCACCAGATGCTAATGCTAACTCGGCAATCACACTTCTGCACACAAACATCAATAATAAACAGAGCATTTACCCTGACGCTGTACATTTTGTAGCAGGGGACTTCAATCATGCAGACTTAAAAACAGCAATCCCCAAATTCCACCAGCACATCAAGTGTGCCACTAGGGGTGACAAGATTCTGGACAAAGTTTATTCCAACATCAAAATGGGCTACAGGGCCAGACCTCTGCCACATCTGGGTCAGTCTGACCACTTGTCACTGTTTCTAATACCTGCATATGCCCCCCTCAAGAAAGCTGCTCGCACCATCAATGACCACTATTACTGTATGGCCAGAGGGTGCCTCTCAGCAGCTGTAGGACTGTTTTGACAGGACTAACTGGGATATCTTTGAACATCAGGATCTGGAAATGTTCACAGGCAGTGTTCTCTGCTACATAAAACACTGCATAGACACTGTTACAGCAGACAAATGTATCCGGGCTTATCCCAACCAAAAGCCTTGGATGACCCGGCAGGTCAAGCAGCTGCTGAAGGAGAGCAACATCGCGTTCAGGTCTGGCAACAGGGACCACTACACCGCAGCCCAATCCAACCTGAAGAGATGCATCAGAAAGGTGAAGGGGGACTATAGGAGGAGGATTGAGGAAAATCTGAAGAGTAACAACAGCAGGCAGGTGTGGCAGGGCATCCAGCATCTAACCAACTATAAGATCAACCTCGGAGCTGTGGAAGGTGACCTGGCGTTGGCAGAGGAGCTGAATATCTTCTTCGCCTGCTTTGAGGCCACTGTACCGGAGGTATTGGAGCCACAGCAGCAATACACGGCCCACACCAGCACCACCCTCACCCTGGAAGAACACGAGGTGAGGAGCACTCTGCAGGCCATTAACCCGAGGAAGGCGGCGGGTCCTGATGGTGTACCAGGTCGAATATTGCGGGATTGTGCAGAACAGCTGGCTGGGATCCTCAACAGGATCTTCAACAAATCCCTCCCACAGGCGACTGTTCCACTCTGCCTGAAGTCCTCCACCATAGTCCCCTTGCCTAAGAAGCCCCATATCACAAGCCTGAATGACTAAAGACCAGTGGCACTCACCCCAGTGGTAATGAAATTCTTTGAGAAGCTGGTCCACAGACACATCACAGCAGTCCTGCCTCGCAGCCTGGATCCACACCAGTTTGCCTATAGAGCAAACTAGTCCACAGAAGACGCTGTAGCCACAGCACTCCATGTTGCCACACCTGGAAGAGCTATGTGCAGATGCTTTTCGTGGATTACTGCTCAGCTTTTAACACCATCCTTCCACACAAACTGGTGGTCAAGCTACAAGACCTGGGGCTTCCATACAGCACCTGCATGTGGATCAACAGCTTCCTCTCAGTCCGTAGACAGAGAGTCAGAGTTGGTCATCGCACGTCCTCAGCCCTGAGTCTCAGCACTGGCTCACCCCAGAGCTATGTGCTCAGTCCGCTGCTCTACTCTCTCTACACACATGACTGCACTCCTCTCCACCAGAGCAACATCTTTGTGAAGTTTGCAGACGACACCACCGTGGTGGGGCTCATTTCCAGGGGTGACGAGTCTGCTTACAGAAACGAGGTGGAGCAGCTGTCGTCATGGTGTAAGGCCAATAACCTCCTCCTCAACACTTCAAAAACCAAAGAACTCATAACTGACTTCAGAAGAAAAAAGGCAGAGATCCAACCACTATTCATTAATGGGGACTGTGTAGAAAGGGTGGCAAGCTTCTGCTTCCTGGGAGTCAACATAGAGGAGAACCTATGCTGGTGCGTGAACACCTCTGAGCTGCTGAAAAAGGCCCAACAGAGACTGTACTTATTGAGAATTCTCAGGAGGAATAACGTCACACAGAGACTGCTGGTGTCCTTCTACAGAACCACCATTGAGAGTGTACTAACCTATTGCATATACATCTGGTACACTAGCTGCACAGTGGCTGCAACATGTAAGAGTTTGTGGAATGTGCTTTGTCTGTGTCTCTGTATATAAGATGTAAGGGCGGCAGCCACAATTCAGAGATGATCTTGGTGTTTCACTGGGATGTTCTCTCCACATTGCAATGTGTTTATTAAACCCACTTCAAATCAAGCTCACTGGGTGTGTTGCAGGCTATTGTTAAAATTTCCATAACAACTGACTGAAGCATGTATGTGGAAATGTATGTGAATGTTTGCTAATACTATTCTTATTAGCACTTTAAGTTTTTATTTATTGATTTTATTGAATTTTATTGTTTTATATATATTTTGATATTGTTAGGGATGATGCACTGATTGGGGACCATTTTTAATTTCGTTGTACCTGTGACAATGAGAATAAAGACATTCTGATTCTGATGTCCTTCTTTTCTCTCTCTCTCTCTCTGTTTCCACACAAGCTCAAAGTCCCTGCAGCCTGTTTTTATCTGCTATCATCAGATCTTCAGCAGCCTCATTCACATCCCTCACACACTCTACAGCCTCATCAGTACTGACTTCATCTTCACTGACTGATGGACCACAACATGAACCTGTGGAGGCTGAACAACTGTCCTGTCAAACATCTCCCTGTCACCACTCCACTTCTGTCAGCCTTTAAATGAACCCTGCTCAAGTCTTTCAAGTCTATTTGGAGCCAAAAAGAAAAACTAATGTTCAGTCGTTTGGAAAGACACAACATTTCTGAAAGCACTCAAACTTCTTCACATTTGTCTTCAAACGCACAGTTTCAAACATCAATCAAAGATCTGAAATACAGAAAAACAACAACAGCTGCAGTCAGTGAACTCACCTCAGAGTCTCCAGTCGACAGTTGGGACTCTCCAGTCCAGCACAAAGAAGCTTCACGCCTGAATCATACAGGTCATTCAGACTCATGTCCAGCTCTGTCAGGTGGGAGGGGTTTGACTTCAGAGCTGAGGCCACAACTTTACAGTGAGTCTCTGAGAGTGCACACTTAGTCAGTCTGTGATTATAGAAAATATAAAATGTGTTATTATAAAAGTAGAAAATCTGCATTATAAACACAGACTGAATCTATATGAAGACAAAACAGAGTGAGGTCATAATCTGATGAACATCTGCTCTTCACATCTGTGCTTCAGCTCCTCTTACTGTGTTTGACATGACACAGTGATTCAGTCTCTCTCAGACCTGCAGACTTTTAATGATAATCTTTGTTTGACTTTAATCTGCAGATGAAGGAGGAAAGATGGTGTCACATTTAGGCTTCCATAATGTCCACAGTCTGTCACTGAGATCTGATCCAGAGTCAGAGTGAAGACACACTTTTGGACTGTTTCCTGATTTTAATCTGACTCCAGGACATTTTGAATGAGTTCAGCTCAGTGAAGAGTTCCAGCTGGGAAAGATGATCTCTGTTTGCTACCTGCTGCTGTCAGGTATGACTGTTCATGTCCACACGGAGGAAAAATCTGCTGACTGTTACCAAATGAAGCAGATATCTCATCACTGGACAATAATGATGAATGAACTCAGAGCTGCTGATATCAGATCTGATTTCAGGGGAACTAAACAAAGAAATGATTGGCTCATTTTAGCTTTCTGAGCCATTAGTCTGCTGATATATCGCTAGTTGGCAGAAAAAGATTTGTATTCCTGTTCAGGGCTTCAGTGTTTATGAGTCCAGATCCAGGTGACAGCAAATCAAAATGATGTTACCTGTCTGTGTCCAGCAGCAGCCTGTATTCACTTTGAATATTGTTATAAACTGACATGGATCAGTTTGTCTTTGATTGGTTTGTAAATGTCACTGTTTCCATTGAACCTGAGTGACGGCACAAAGACACAGAGTGAGAGAAAGGAGAGAGCAGGATGGAGACAGCAAAGAGAGAGCAAACAGAAACAGGTGAGAGTGGACATGTAACCAAGGTCAGCAACCAATCAGAAAGCTTCTGTTTGACCCACAGTCACTGATGATGACTGCACATAACCAAGCAGTGTGTTACTCTGATATCAAATATGGATCCTGCTCTTATAATAATGATCATCAGATGATATTATTGTGTTATTTTGTAGCTGAATACGATGTTTGTGTGATTATCAGTGAAAGAAGCAGTGAGAGGGATGGAGAGAGAGAGAGGACAGAGGGTGAAGTTAGAAACACTAAAAGGATTTTTCATGGATTTCATGGATGATTTGAGTGATTTCCAGCAGGACACTTAAACATGTCAGTGGACGTTCTAAAGAACATATTCACTGATATGAAACGTGTCATTGAACAGGATTAATATTAGTGGAAACATGGTGGAAACAGCTGTGACTGCATGGATGTGACACACAGAACAAATCTGTTCTCCACTCTTGAATTTGGAATCCATGGAGCTGCTCTGTGCTGAGTCTGTACAATAAAGGAATGGTGTGGAAGGTTGCAGCATACAGACACAAACACTTTGTGGTGACAACCTAAACCTCCCACCGTCTATAAAGCACTGTACTAAGAGATGGGTCATTTGACTGTGTAATAAAATGTTGTATGAAGAGTAACGATGTTTAAAAATGAAAAAATTACATCATGTCAAAAATTACTAACACTGTTTAATGATGTTAATGATCACATCTGGACTCACTGAGCCTTTCTGCAGTTCCTTACAGCTGGAATCAGTCTACGTAGTCCCCAGAATGATGTGTTGTACTTCTGCAGGTCCAACTCATCCAGAACCTCCTCTGACATCTGCAGCATGAAAGCCAGAGCTGAGCACTGGATCTCAGAGAGTTTCTTCTCTGATCTGTTCTCTGACTTCACGAACTCTTGGATATCCTGAAATAATGAGAGGTCGTTCATCTCCATCAGACAGTGGAAGATGTTGATGCTTCTGTCAGGAGAGATTTCATCACTGTCCATCTTCTTCAGGTTGTTGATGACTCTCTGGATGGTTTCTGGACTGATCTCTGTCTGACCCAGCAGACCTCCTAAGAGTCTCCGGTTGGACTCCAGAGAGAGGCCATGAAGGAAGCGAACAAACAGGTCCAGGTGGCCATTTTTACTCTGGAGGGATTTCTTCATGGCTCTCTCGAGGAACTCATCCAGAGATGATTTCCAATAATTTTGTCCCACGAAACCTTCAAGCACCTCTGTCTTCCTGTTGGAGTGACAGTGGAACATGTAGACTGCAGCCAGAAACTCCTGAATGCTCAGATGAACAAAGCAGTAGACTGGTTTCTGGAAGATCACACACTCTCTTTTGAAGATCTCTGTACAAACTCCTGAGTACACCGAGGCCTCTGTGACATCCAGACCACACTGCTCCAGGTCTTCTTGGTAGAACATGATGTTTCCTTTCTCCAGATGTTCAAACGCCAGCCTCCCCAGCTTCAGAAGAACTTCCCTGTCAGCCTCCGTCAGCTCCTGTGGACTCGTCTCATGTCCCTCATGGTACTTGTTCTTCTTCCTCTTTGTCTGAACCAGCAGGAAGTGTGAGTACATGTCAGTCAGGGTCTTGGGCAGCTCTCCTCTCTGCTCTGTAGTCAACATGTGCTCCAGAACTGTAGCAGTGATCCAGCAGAAGACTGGGATACTACACATGATGTGGAGGCTCCTGGATGTCTTCATGTGGGAGATGATTCTGCTGGACAGCTCTTCATCACTGAATCTCCTCCTAAAGTACTCCTCCTTCTGGGCGTCAGTGAAGCCTCGTACTTCTGTTAGCCTGTCAACACATGTAGGAGGGATCTGATTGGCTGCTGCAGGTCGGGAAGTTATCCAGACGAGAGCCGAGGGAAGCAGATTCCCCTGGATGAGGTTTGTCAGCAGCTGGCTGACTGATGACTTCTGTCTGACATCAGATAGCAGCTTCCTGTTGGTGAAATCCAATGAAAGTCTGCTTTCATCCAGGCCGTCAAAGATGAACAAAAGCTGAGAGACAGCCAGCTTCTCTGCTGTGACCTTCTGTAATGTTGGATGGAAAACATGGAGCAGCTCCAGAAGACTGTACTGCTCATCTCTGATCAGGTTCAGCTCCCTGAATGAAAGCAGAACCACCACACTGACATGTTGGTTCTCCAAGTCCTCTGCCCAGTCCAGAGTGAACTTCTGCACTGAGAAGGTTTTTCCAACACCAGCCACGCCGTTGGTCAGAACCACTCTGATGGGTCTCTGTTGGTCAGGTAAGGCTTTAAAGATGTCCTGGCACCTGATTGGAGTGTCATAGAGGGCGTCCATCTTGGAAGCTGTCTCCAGCTGCCTCACCTCATGTTGGGTATGAACCTCTTCACTCTGTCCCTCTGTGATGTAGAGCTCAGTGTAGATCCTATTGAGGAGGGTTCTACTTCCTGTTTCATCACTTCCTTCAGTCACACGTTCACATCTCCTCCTCAGACTGATCTTATGTTCATCTAAAACCTCCTGCAGACCAACATCTGCTGAAAGAAAGAAAAACAGAAAGAAAACTCTTCAATGTCTGAACAACACAAGAAGTCCAGTTTTCAGAAATGAGTCCATCAGCAGACAGATGTTCAGTCTTACTTTGTACACAGCTGCTCTGACTGGCTGTCTGCAGTCCAGCTCTGCTTCTGGATCTTTCTCCACACTGGGGACAGGAGGAGTCTCCCGATGAAGCAGACTGGTCCCAGTATGAGGAGATGCACTGTCTGCAGAACCAGTGTCCACAGCTGGTAGAGACTGGATCCTTCAGGACATCCTGACACAAAGCACAGCAGGACAGCTGCTCATCCTCACAAACACCACTCCTCTTCCTCTCTCTGTGAACACATTTCTTTATCACTAAAATAATTTACTGTTAGTAAAAAACATCCAGATTTGACCAAACTGCAGTTCCATACAGTTCCTCTGATCTCATCAACACTAGTGAGCTGTTTTTTCCTGTCTGCCTGTCTTATTAAACACTGAACTCAAAGCGGCTGACATGAATGAACAGGAACAGCTGACAGATACACACCAACAATAAAAGTTAGCTGATTCCTGCCAGCCAATAATAAAACACCTGTTCAGTGACATTTTCATTGCTCAAGAAAAGACAGGGGGGCTTTTAGAAAACATATTTATAATTTCCTGCATCAATATTTGATAACATGTGAACATCAATTATTAATCAGTTCATTTTAAATAAATTACTGAACTTTATTTCTTCAGTTTTAGGTTTAACGTTAGGCTATATTTTTTTCATAAATATTTTGTCTCATTTCAACACTTTCTGTACTTTAAAAAATACCACTAATATCATTTTTATCAGTTATAGTAACCATCTATGTTACTGAGACTGTATTATTTTTTAAAAGCTAATAAACTAATAAACAATAGTTGTATACACCAAAAGTCTGCTATGGCTACAACCTTTGGTGAGGTTTTGGTTCATCAGTGGTCTCCTGCGAAACATACTGCTGCACTGAGTCTGGAAAAACCAACTTTTGAGAGATTTCTCTAAATGAACAATATAATTCATCACATCACTCTCATTACTTCACACATCGGTGAAACCACAAAAGTCATTAAACCTTTTTTAATGTTCCAAACAATAAATAAAAATAAAACACTTACATTGTGACAATGGCAGACATGACTACAATACAGGAATAATAGCAATGACATGAAAGAAGATAATTCACCAAATGAGACTAAATGTTAAGTTTTGCATTCAGTATTACATATCTGTGAGGAGAAAATGTTTGTGAAACTTTCAGTGTCTGCTGTGAGCGCCATGGTTAACAGTTTATTAGCCCGGAGGAATCTGAGCTCATTACTTCAGCTCTGAGATATTGTTGAGTTTTCTCACTTCAGGTCCTTCTAATTGTTTTGGTCAGCTCTTCTAAATCATTATATTTATTCTACTTTGATTGTTTTGTGTGCTGAGGGTCAATGTTGTATGACCCAATTTTTCTTATGATTTAAATATCCTGATATTTTCTTTCAGAAAGCTGTAGAGCTCTCCTGGCTCGGTTGGCCTTTGCTCTGTACTGCAGTACTTGCATAAGGTCCACTGGATAGATCTGCATGTGCATTTACAATTGATGTGACATTTTGGCACAAACACAATTAACAAACACTACGAGCAACGTGTTTAATGTGCAGTGGCTTTCTTCTCATTCATCCACTTAACACTGTATAAAAATCTGAAGCCTCTCACTGACATCATCCTTCCAGTCCCACGTCAACAAGACTACCTCCCATCTTCAGAACGCAGCAAGAATTTTTCTTCCTTTCTATGGAGAAACTGAGAAGCCAATAGGATTTTAGCTGAAACTTGCCCATAGTCCTGCTCCATCACTGCTCACTTCTACCTGTGTTGGTGCTGAGTGGACAGTCATACGCTGTGTCCCAATCCAGCGACCACACGCTTCGTAGTATGCACACTTCGCAGTACGCACACTTCGCGTACTACGAAAAGCTGAGAGACAGTGAGCTTCTCTGCTGTTACCTTCTGTAATGTTGGATGGAAAACATGGAGCCAGAAGACTGTGGTCATGTCCAAATTCATGGGCTGCATCCTCCTGAGGACCCGGCCTTCGCGGTCCACGTGGGCTGGGTCCTCAGAAGGTCGGGTAGGCCGGAAGTAAATGGCTGTGTAATTGGACGGTCTAGCCTTCTGATCAGCATCACCGCTGTCTCGGTGGAGTTTAATAAACTCAGCCGTCTGCTCCTTGCTATCTAAAATATAACAGGACACTGGCATAAATTCTCGACCATCTCAAACTTCTGTTTAATCAGTTTTCTGTTTGACGTTTATTCAGCTGTGTAAAAACCAAGGAGGAACCCACCCGAGGGATTAATAAAGTTTTATTTTATCTAATCTAATCTAATAACTTTAATCTTAGCCAAACCAATTTACTCACGAACAAATAAAACACTGAAAAAAGCCAAACAATAACATTTTTAGGTTGTCTAAGTGACTTACATATTACGTTTAACCTGAGTAGCGAAAGTCTGCGGTGATCTGAAAATGATGTGCTGGGAGTTGTGCCGTTCTCGGCGGCTTCAGTGACCCTTGAGTTCTTGGCAAGCTATCGAGCTGGTGGGTAACAGACGTCTCCGAAAACGTTGAAGCACTTTTGCAAATGTGCGATATCTTGATAAACCAAGCAGATATTTGAAGTTTACACACCCACATTCTCGCCTGAAAATATGTTAAAAGTTTATTTTGTGACTCAGAAAGATTAATAAGAGTAATTTTAAAACTTTGCCGGAAACTGGAGTTTGTCAGGCCCACGCTATGAATTCTGGAATATGGTGGGCCATGAAGGACACACCCAACCCATCCTTCAAATTCGGGGAAAAGGAGGACGCATTTGTCGGCTGCATTCAGAGGAGTCTACGAATTTGGACAGCTTTCGGCGCGTCGCTGTGACGTAATCGGTCTACGAATGCGTCCTCGGGAGGATGCAGCCCATGAATTTGGACACGACCTGTATGTCCTACGTACGGCGGGTACTACGAAGTGCGGAAGTGAGAGGCTTGTGAAATGGGAGGGTCTAGCCTTCGCCGCGCTGCTCAGGTTGCCTAGCAACCAGGATACTAACCATAAAAAACGTTTCATACAGAATTGTTTGACAGAAATGAAGGAGAAAAATTTTTCTTTTGTTCGTTCATTTTTTTATGACATCACTTTGATTAGTTGAGGATCTGAGGCTGAGACCACGGGACTGTAAAACATGATTGTTGGGCTTCATTTCTGTACTGAACAGTCATTTTAAGATTATTTAGTAAATAACAATTAGCTTATGTTGTTCATGAGACTAAAATCATCTCACTGTGGTAATGTAAATATAATATGGCCAATATTAAAGTTATTGTCACATTATTACGATATATTACAGCAGTGAGCTTGAACTACTCTTGGTGGCGCTGTCACTTGGTGTTCGCTCTCTCTGCGGTAGAGTATCACTTCCTGTTCCTGCTCAAACAGGGTGGTGTTCTTGAGTAGCTTATCTGCTTAGTGATTTATTTAGATACATTCTTTCTTCATAGTATAATCTTCACGTGTTTCATCCGAAGCACACTTTCTGTGTAGTCACTCCCGAATTTATAGCCAAAGTATTCACTCACTGTGTCTTTACTGTTTCGCTAGCTTAGCTTAGCTTGTAGCCAACTCGCTAGCAGCATGGCCTCTTCACCTGTCCCTCCTGCACTTTGCTGCTCATTGTGACAGATCACGAATTTAGAAGATCATCATTTAGCCTGGAGAAATAGTTTGTTGCTTTATAAGAAAGCCCTCCGCAAAGCCAGAACATCTTACTATTCATCATCTTAGAAATATGGTATCTAACCAGATTCTTACTCTGGATGGCATTACCTTGGCCTCCAGTAATGCTGGGAGGAACCTTGGAGTCATTTTTGACCAGGACATGTCCTTCAACGCACATATTAAACAAATATGTAAGGCTTCTTTCTTCCATTTGTGCAACATCTCTCAAGTTAGAAATATCCTGTCTCAGAGTGATGCTGAAAAACTGTTCATGCATTTATTACTTCCAGGCTGGACAACTGTAATTCATTATTATCAGGATGTCCTAAAAACTCGCTGAAAAGCCTTTAGCTAATCCAAAATGCTGCAGCAAGAGTACTGACAGGGACTCGAGAGAGCATATTTCTCCTGTTTTGGCTTCCCTTCATTGGCTTCCTGTTAAATCCAGAATTGAATTCAAAATCCTGCTCCTCACATACAAGGTCTTAAATAATCAGGCCCCATCTTATCTTAATGACCTTGTAGTACCATATCACCCTATTAGAGCACTTCGCTCTCGCTCTGCAGGCCTACTTGTTGTTCCTAGAGTATTTAAAAGTAGAATGGGAGGGAGAGCCTTCAGTTTTCAGGCCCCTCTTCTGTGGAACCAGCTTCCAGTTTGGATTCAGGAGACAGACACTATCTCTACTTTTAAGATTAGGCTTCAAACTTTCCTTTTTGCTAAAGCATATAGTTAGGGCTGGACCAGGTGACCCTGAATCCTCCCTTAGTTATGCTGCAATAGACGTAGGCTGCTGGGTAGGGATGGGTATTGATAAGATTTTAACGATTCCGATTCCATTTTCAATTCTGTTTAACGATTCGATTCTTTATCGATTCTCTTATCGATTCCTTTTTTTAAAAAAAGGAGAACACTAAGGTCGATTAGCTTAGAACTTTGTTTTATATCTTCTCTTTGAACAAGATAGAAATTTAGGAGTAACATGGCCTTACAAACCCAACAGTGAGATCTTAAGAGATCCAGCGTATGGATATTCAATGGGGTGTCACAGGGTCCCCGGAAAAAAATTGTAAATGTAAAATAAAATAAATATTCTTCTGTAGCAATAACAAAGTATAACATAAATTATTCTGTAGCAATTACACAAGAATATCCAGTAATCTCCCTGCCTACAATTAAACACATTCACTTACCGAAAATCGGGGGCACCTACTGTGGCAAATGCCTTTTACCACAAACTTAGTCACTGCTCGGTGACATTCTGGCCTGAAAGGAGACGCTACCGGTAGACTGCAGCGAAAACTGCCAGCATCTGAGCCAGCCAGACTCTGTCTGTCTCTCTCATCATGGTCACCTAAATGCACAGTAATGGCAGGTTTTGTAATAAGGCAGATCGCGCTAACATAATATGCACTGTTAGTTGATTATTTACCTGCCGCATTAACGGGAGAAGACGTGCAAACGTTACCGGTGCTGCTGGGTTGAGATTCACGAGTCCGGAGCGGAATTAAAAACACGACATTCATTTAAGGTTATCGCGTGTTTTGTGAGCAAATGCTTTTGCATATTCGTAGTGTTTCGTCCCTTAAATGAAATATCTACTTTGCAAGTATTGCAAGTTGCCCTGTTGCCATCCGTTCTCGTAAAGTGTGACCAAACTTTTTAGCGTTTGAGCCGCCATGTTTCCTGCCAGGTAAATGACGCTCCACAACGTGGTGACGTCATTCGGGGCAACTGGAATCGATAAGGGAATCGTTTGGAAAAATGGCAAACAATTCCAAGGAATTGAAACAGTGGGAACCGGTTCTCAACAAGAACCGGTTTTCGATACCCATCCCTACTGCTGGGGGATTCCCATGATGCATTGAGTTTTTCCTTTCCAGTCACCTTTCTCACTCAGTATGTGTTAATAGACCTCTCTGCATTAAATCATATGTGTTATTAACCTCTGTCTCTCTTCCACAGCATGTCTTTCATACTGTTTTCCTTCTTTCACCCCAACCGGTTGCAGCAGATGGCCCCACCCCTCCCTGAGCCTGGTTCTGCCGGAGGTCTCTTCCTGTTAAAAGGGAGTTTTTCTTTCCCACTGTCGCCAAAGTGCTTGCTCATAGGGGGTCATATGATTGTTGGGCTTTTCTCTGTATCTATTATTGTGCAATATAAAGTGCCTTGAGGTGACTGCTGTTGTGATTGGGTGCTGTATAAATAAAATTGAATTGAATTGAACTCTGTGTCAAATACTGAGCTTCAGTAAAGATTCAAGTTGCAGTTATTTATATTTCCAATCACATTAAATCTTCACTCAAAGACAAATATCTTTGACAGTGTATATATAGATGTATTAGATATAACACAAATATTTTTTGTTTAATATGTTGGCATTACTAAATTTGGCTCAATGCTTACATATATGTGTAAAAAGAAAATGTATGAGCTGTGATAACTGTTTCTGATAGAATGAAGAGTAGACTGATATATTAAATATTCCTTTATTGGGTGAGAAAATCAGACCATGTCATAACTGCTTTAAGTCACACAGAATAGATATCAGAGCCTTAAACAGGCTGACTTCTGCTAAATGGGTCAAACTGGGCAGAAAGTCTACAAACACATAACATCCTTATAGAATATGATGTAACACTATAGATCAACTTACCTCAGAATATATAAAGCATATAAACAATTACAGCAATATGATGCAACAAACACAGCAGTGCTACTAATCCAAAATACTCAAAGCTTCATAGAACTGAAACAAACATTTATTTTTAGGTCCATTCTGCTGCTGATACATACTTTAGGTTTCTGAATATTAAACTTGTTGCTGCCTTTCATAGTGTTTAACTTGAAGGCCCTGAGTACTTTCTCCCACACTGAAAACACTGGGATGATAACATCATTTGAACATATGATGATAATAAGACTGATTCAGGACAGACAATTAGTTATGTTAAACTTTCCTAGCAGTCCTTCACAAACAGGGAACAGCCTGTCTATTCTCTCCATCTGTCAGCTGCTGCTGGCTCTTCCTCCTCCTCTTCCTCACACACTGCTGAGTTTGTCCTGGTGGATCATCAGGGGTGCAAAGCCTCACAGATGATGTGCAGCAGTGGGTCCCTCAGTCTGTCCTCACTCTGGACACTTGCAGTTGTCACACATGGAAATCAAATGTGTGATAAGCTGCAGGATTCAAACACAAGTGTAACTTATAAATACATGTTCATACTTTTATTCCACAATCAGAGAGAAAGAAACAGAGAGAGAGTGCAGGACAGACAGACAGGTGACAGTCTCAGGTGTATACACTGCTACAAACAGCACAAGAGAAGGAGGATTTAGTGTTTGTGTTATTACGAGTGCTAAACAAGAAGAGTTCCAGATGGTCCAGTGGACACATGTGTGACTCCTGTGATTAAAGCATCTTTCTTTCAGCTTAACGAGTGAACCGTCAGCTCGTTCAAACACACGTTAAAGTCCGTTTGGCTCGACACCACCGAACAGAGGCAGCAATATAACATAGCTAACATTAACAGTGCAGTGAATCCTGCTTGTGCCGTGATATTCAGGACTGCAAACCGAGCAGCATCACTGACTTTCAGCTTGTTGTGTTTGTGGATATATGACTGACTTTAATTATCCATAAAATCATCACATTCTCTGTAAGTTTAAGGTCAACTGTTGGATGGCGTATATGTTAAAGGCTTTAAAACCAAGTAAACGCTGAAAGTACAAACATCACTAATGTCACATAACTTTGCCGACATGTGGCCTACAGTAATGTTTTAATGTTCTTCATTATTAAACATTCGCACATGAAATTTCCCCTTGTGGGACTAATAAAGGTATATCAAATCAAATAAATAAGTGATATGATATTCAGTACTTACTTTTGACAGTTTATTCTTCGTCCGCTCTGCTTCAGCGTCTGCCGTATTTTTTGGCAAAATTATCCACACCCATCGCCGTGCTATGAATTGTGGGATATATGGGACCACGAAGCGTACACCGGACCACGCTTCAAATTTGGGGAAATCAACGGCGCATACATTCGAGTACACGTCGAATTGGGACAGCCGTCGTCGCGTCGCTGTGACGTAATAGGTCTCAAAATGCGTACTCCGAAGCGTGCGGTCGCTGGATTGGGACACAGCCAGGGACACACTTTTGTTATCTAACAGGATTAAAGTGGTTAACATTGTTAGTTTTGATTGTATGAGCTAAGGGTAGAGCTCTGGGAAGTATTAAATATTAATAGACGACCATGAAGTGTGGAAACGTTCATGGACAATTTATAACCAATAGATATGTCCCATGTGTGTGTTCATGTTAGTTCATGTTACTTAATGTGCTTCACTGCAGTTAAACTAAACTTAACTAACCTCGGCTAGCTTTGTTAGCTGTTTACATCTGTTTGCTTCTCTCCTACACTCGCATGTTAATACAGTTGGATTCAAACTAAATCTGTTATAATGGACATATTTTTCTGTTCTTGTTGTCAGTCAACAGAATAACTAATACTAATAACCAATTGTAATGTGGCCCATAAATTAGAGGTTTAACAGCTAACACCGCTAGTTCGATTGGCAGCTACTCTGAAATTCAGATTTCCGTAACTGTGACATCGTCGGATGTGTTAAAAACAAAGACTAATTCAGAGTTAGTTAAAAGCGAACTCATTGCTCAGAGAGAAAAAAGCCACAGCGTCTCATTCAAGTCTGTATCTGCAGGCATCCACCTCTAAAGTCTGACATCATTTCTGGGTCCAAACTTTTCTTCTGTTCCAAACTCAAATGGCACCGTGACATCACTGAGAGTTAAAAACAGTCCAAATTCATTCATCTCCAATAAAATGTTCAGTGTGGCTGTTCCCACTGGTGTTAAAACAAAGTTTAACATCCAGGTGTCTTTTCTTTGTGCTCCTTGGTTCCCAGGTTATTTCAGAGTCTGTTCCTAGTTCTTCACTTCATAGTTCTTTATTCTAGTTTTCAGTTTTAGCTCCTTGTAGGAGCCTAGATAAAGCTTGTGGAGTTTATAATTTGGCTTAATGATTCAAACTATAAAGTTATGACTCACTGGCTTAGAGTTGTTTTATATTGGAAGGAATATTTACAGATTGACATATTAAGAATAATGGAATAAGTTCATAGTTTGATTGCTTGCACTTAAAAAGTGTGCTTTTATTTCTATAGTCTGGCAGAGACTGTCAGGATCCTGGGTCTCCTGACCCAGCGTTTTTAGTTCTTTGTGATTTTTGTATTTTGTACTCGTGTGATTTATTCTATGGTTTCTAGTTTTGATCCCTTGCCCTTCATGTTTCTCTGTGCCCCCTCTGTTCTGTGTAAAGTCCGGGTTTCTTGGTCTGTGTCTTCGCATGTTTTGAGTTTCTTGTGTTTTCTGTCACTCTGTATTGTGACTTATGTTTTCATGGTTGGTCTTTTGTTACTCCCTCGAGTCTAGTTTCTTGTGTTCCAGGATTTCCCTCTGTGTATTATTTATCATCTCTAGTCTTTTGGTTCTTTGCCTTATGGTTATGTCTCTGTGTTTCTTAGTTGCTCTGTCTCCACTGTGTCAAGCTTGTGTCTCAGTGTTGTACTTCCTGTTTTACTTTGAAGGTCTGTCTCATGTGAATGTGTCCTGCTTTGCTTCCTTGTCTCGTCAGTTCTGATTTCTCCCAGCTGTGCCCTCCTTCTGTGTCTCATTCCCTCATTATTCCCCAGTGTATTTAAGCCCTCTGTTTCTCTGTGTCAGTGTTGTGTCCCTCATGCTGTGTGGATCTCACTGTGAGTTTAGGTTGTTATTTCCTAGTTTAGTTTAGCATGCTTTTCCCCTGCCAGCAAATAAAGCTGAGTATTTTGAGTTCATCCCTCGAGTCTGAGTGCCTGCATTTTGGGTCCAACTCCTGCCTGCCACACAGTGCTTCCTGACAGAGACAGGAAGTGAGGAGAGTGAAGCCATGAAGGGTTTTGACCTCTCAATCTCTCTGCATCTGTTTTAAGTCTTTGATAATTGTGGATTCAGGTATCCTGAACCCATCTTTGGACATTTGTACGTAAATATTTTAAAACTCTATCAAAGACTCCTGATGTGGATGTTTGCAGAAGGAAAAGAGGGACAGAGTGGAGAATCGAGCTGAGGCTTCATTCACTGCAAACCTACAGTTATGTTTTCTTATTCCTAGTGTTTGCATGTTCACAGCTGAAATAAAGCTGCCTCTGTGACTTCATCCTGTTGTGTTTGGGTCCAATCCTGCCTGCCACACAGTGCTACAGGACAAAGTCTAATATTTTTATCTTTTTAATGAATCTGTGGTCATATTTATCCAGGAAAACACAAACATGTAAAGGAGCTCATCACAGTTTTGTTACCTCATTGCTCCAGGTTTATCACTGAAGTTTGGATGGGGATGTGACCTCTGACCTCTGCAGACACAAACATGTTTTATTCAATTATAAATTCTCTGATAAAGTCATAGAAGTAGCTGTGATCACACAGACTGTAGATAATGCAGCTGTTTCCTGTCAGTAACAGTCCTCTTAGATTAGAGTTCAGCTTTTTACAGGAAAACAAATGTCCCAGAATGCAACAGTGAGAAACAGTCTGCCTCTGTGGCTGTGATAGCTGCCGTTAGGAGCATTCATGTGTTTATAGTTAGATGAGGAGATGTTACCACCATGGACATGTTAAGAAATCCTGGAGCATCACGTGGCACAAACACTTTGTGTTCCTGTCATCTGAAAGCAACAGGAAGTTCATTAATAAAGGCGGGATGGAGACATAACTGTGATGGTTCTCCTTCATTCAGCTGTTACACACACATCTGGGCTCACACGACGAGCCTTTGTCTAATAAAGCAGCTGCTCTCTGGACTCTTTTCTGAAGAGGAGCTGCACAAACCTTGATTTGCTTTCTAGAGCAGCGTCTCATCCTCACAGAGCACAGCTGGCACGCTTGTTTCTGTTAGCTTAGCCACCAGGCTAAAGTCAAACTACCCACTGCTAGCAGCTGTTTCTATCATAGTTTAGGATCCAGATGTGTGAGGTCTAAATTTACACCTGTGATTAAAATTAATAGTTAAAAACAGCCAATTGTGTCCAAATTTTTCTTAAAACAAGATAAACTGACAGTTACAGCTGAGTCTGTGTGTCCTTTGAGACACTGCTCTCCTACAGGGATGCATTTTAGAAACCAGGAAACATCAAATTCATTTAAATCAGACACCAAACTGACATCAGTTCATGTTACTAACAGCTCACCTCTCTGCAGCAGAGACGTTAAAATCAAGGGGGAGACCTTTAGACTGGTAATTCTTTAAGGACACAGAGCTGGGTGGTGGTCCAGGTTTGAGTTTCTGATGGATCCTAAAAAAGGATCAATTCTCAAGTAAAAACCTCATCATATATATACTCAAATTTTATGATGCTTTATCAGTGAAATTGACTTACTGCTTGTCAGATGACTTTTTTTGCCCTAAATTACGAAAGAAATCCTTCATCCGTTTGCTCTTAGAGGACACAGAGCTGGGTGGAGGTCCAGGTTGGTTCCTGTGAATAATGATGGAGCAGTGATGTGAGTGCTGAGCTGTGACATGGAGAAGAGTCATGGACAGTTAGAGATGGTCATCTCACCTCTGAGCTTTGGTCTGGCTCTCATGTTCCCCACACAGAGTGCTTTTAGAGGGAGGGACTCCCTCCTCTCTGTCCTCACACTGATCCATGCTGCTCAATTCACATCAGCTCACACACACTTTCTACCTTCACCTGCAGAGGAAACACAAATCATTCATGTGCACATCAACTGAAATCCTCCTTTCCATCATGTGTGCTGTCCAAATATCAGCTGCTTCTTTCCTGCTTCATCTTAGTGTCAGCTGAATGCAGTCAGACAGCAGTGTGAGGCAGAGGAAGCTGCCATCAGCTGCTCTACTTCTACTATCAGTCCATGAGATGGAGCCATGAATCACACACGATGCATTCACTGACACACACTGATTCACTGTTAATAAGAGCCTTCTTACATCCAGTAATGCTCTGTGTCTGTTATATGACTAAAAATACTGGGATATACTTTACTGCTGCTATCAAGGACCATCAGGTGGGGACTTGTGTGGCAGCCAAGTGTGGTGGCAGATTTTTTTTTCTTATGTATTGATCAGTCCACTAGATGGAGCCATGAAGCACGCACGATGCATTCACTGACACACACTGACTCACTGTGACTGGAAGCTTCAGTCAGTTCAACATGTGTGAAGAAGCTGATCCATGATTCAAAGAGTTAAAAGCTTGCACTTACACAGTGACTACCAATAAAAATTAGTGTGCATTACTGTCAGGGCTGCAATTATTCATCCAGTAAGTCGAATGACTTGATAATAAAAAATATTTGTTTTATGATTTGCATTGAGGAACATTGTTGAATTTGCAGGGACACAATAACCTCAGATTAAATGTGCAAACCACTACAGTATAGAGCCATGTTATGAATAATAAACATATAATAATAATAAGGTCAATTTAAGTGATTGTTTTTGTCTGAACTAACAAATGAACATTACATATAATGTGACAAGCACTAAATTCAGGTTAAGTGCATTATCAGCATTTCGAGGAGCTTCTTATCCTTCTCTTTACTGGTCACCTCTTACAAAGGGGGTGTCCAAAACCATGGGCTGCATCCTCCCGAGGACACATTTGTAGGCCGATTACGTCACAGCTAGGCGACGAAGGCTGTCCAAAACCGTAGACTCCTCCAAATGCGGCCAACAAATGCGTCCTCCTTTTCACTGGATTTGGAGGATGGGTCCGGTGTATCCTTCGTGGCCAACATATCCCAGAATTCGTAGCGCAGCCCAGTCAATTCCAGTTTCCAACAATGGCAGCAGCTACTTAGTTTTAATATTCCACTTTCTGGGTCACAAAATAAACTTTTAGGATATTTTCAGGCGAGAATGTGGGTGTGTAAACTTCAAATATCTGCTCGGTTTATCAAGACATCACATATTTGCAAAAGTGCTCCGACGTTTTCAGAGACGTCTGTTTACCAGCTCCATACCTAGCTGGCCCAGAATTCATTGCGGAATTTAATGGCCGAAGCAAGAGATAAACTGGGGGTTAATACACTTTTAAATGTAAGTATGAAAATCTGGTGGTACAAAAGTTAAATTTTCATAGCGGTTGTGTTGTTAGGCTTTGGGCATTTGCATAGAGTTTTTTTTTTTTATTAAAATAATCTTAAAATAAGCTAGCGACCGGAAATACACGGCAGGAAAGGCGGGAACAGATCGAGAAGGCTAGACCGTCCAAATTCAACAGCCACTCACTTCCGGCCTACCTGGCCTCCTGAGGACCCAGCCCACCTAGACCGCGAAGGCCTGGTCCTCAGGAGGATGCAGCCCATGGTTTTGGACACGCTTAAAGTGTTCACACAGTTTGCTAGCTTCTTTCAGCCTGCTAGCTATGCTAACAAGTCTACTGGCTACACACACGCGACTCGGTCAAATGACAGACAGCAGAGATGGCGGCTGCTCTGCTAGCTGCTCTGCTAGCTAAGCTAACTCATGTTAAAGGTCAACGTAAAGAAAAGATGTGATGCTGCTGGGAGTGACCTCACAGACTAGCAACATTTAGTTACTCAGCATATATTTAATATATTCACCCCTGTTTACCTCTGACAACAAGAACATTTAGCCAACAGTTTATTAGCTTTGATGAAATTATGAACAGGCATCAGCGCGGTCACCTATACTGTGCTTTAGTGCTGCAGCAGCAGGAACACCAGTTAATCTGAAATCTCTTTTTCTCTCTAAAACACAGTGACAGCAGACTGAGTCAAAGACAGAAACCTTATTTAAACACCAAATATTTACCGTCATGAACCAGGATTCAAAGAGGACGTTGCACTTACTCAACTTCTTCCCATGAACGTCTTCACTCTGCAGCTCTCTGCTGTCTGGACCAGGTCTGTGTAGAAACAGAGAAAATCCTCTGCTTCTTCTCCGTCATCAGTCCTCTGTGTCTGCAGGATGTGTCACATTAAACACTTCACACCAGAGTCTGAAGCTCACAGGTCAAAGGTCAGCTGCTGCACCTTATATGATATTAATTTGATCAATAATTAACCTGCAGCAGGTTTCTGCTCCAACACTCTGAACAACCCTGAGAAATAAGATAATGTGGGTGGGTCTGCAAGCTTCAATAGATGAGCATTAAACACTTCACACCAACAAAGAGTCTGAAGCTCGCAGGTTAAAGGTCAAAGATCAGCTGCCACACTGTATATAACATTTCAACAGTAGATAACCTGACTGTGGGCGTCTCTGCAGCCATAAACAGTTTAAACATTAAACACTGAACCATAAAAGAGGCTTAAACTGCAGCTCACAAAGGTCTGCTGCTGTGCCTTCATATCAGTTTAAATAAATCATTAATCATTATCTTTCCCTCTCAGCACATTTACTTGGCATTGGGGTGTTTTGACTGAGCTGCACTGATTGTGTCAAATGTTGTAAATAACCGAAGTCCTGAACTGGGAGTGATTTCGTTGTATTATTGGTTTGTTTGTTGGTTATATATTTCCATGTAGATGAATGAAGACAGATTCATTCTTACATTTTCAAAATGACTGTGAGGTCCACCACGTCTATGCTTTTATGCGTCTTCCCGAGATAACCCCAGTGATTTTCACTTGCTCTGAAATCTCACCTGATCTTGTGACATTGCGAGTCATCTGCCTTTAAGGCAGCTAACCACTCTTACTAGATTATATCACATCATCTCAACATGAACTGAGAAGTGTTAAGCTGTTAAGTTTAATGCAGATCGTTTATGATTTAATTATGTTCATGTTAGAAACATGTTTTGTTCAAACTCTTGTGAATGTAATAAGCATCCAGTTTGTCTGTTTTGAGTGAATAATTAAGAAGGACAAACAGGAAATTGTATAATATGGAAATAGTTTCTGATGCATCTTCAGTCCATCGTCCGATTAACCTGACGTTCATATTTCTGAGTGGATCTAAATGATTCCTCCATCATTTCTGTTCTCTCTGTATTCAAGTGCAACATTTGAGCTTCTGCTGTGTTTACATTTCATAACTGTGTTTTGAGTATTAACAAACAATCCCAGTTTTCCACGTATCACTTTACACCTGATCCCAGTGATATTTCATTAATTTCTGATAAAGTCCAATGGTGTTCATTTATCTGTGCTTAGAGAATTAAAGGCAAACAGCTTCATCAGCAGCTGGTTCTCTAAACTCCATTTATAACTCAAATATATTTCAGATTTCTGAGCTCTGCTTTGAATCCGTGCCTGTAGCTCCTTAATATGACTTTAGTTTGATCAATCTGCAGCAGGTTTCTGCTCCGACTCTGCCACATTGAACATGTGCCATACACATATGTTCTGACCCTGCTGATTTCTGCAGGTCATTCAAAGGAGAACAGCCTGTGAAACATCAGGTTTGAATTTAAAGAAAAGGGAACATTTCGGGTCAGATTTACTGACGTCTGCAGCAGCACAAAGACTTCTTTAGATGGAAAAAAGCTGCTGGATTTACTGACGAGGCTCAGAGTCAGTTTGTGACTGAAAGCTGTGGACACGAAGATTTTTGTGGCCTTATGTGTTTGTAAGAGTTTCACTTTCAGGAGGAGAATATTTAAACGAGTCACACAAATGTGAACTACAACGTCTCTGACACACAATTTACTGCAAACTGCATGAAATCTGAGCCTGAAGAAATCCAGTCTTCTCCCTGTTGTGGTTGTGACAGCTGCTAGTAGGAGAGTTTGTTTGTAGGAGGTGGAGATGTTCTCAGAACGAGTGCGTAATCGGCTGTTTGTGTTGTGAGATTAGTATATTATCTTATGCCACGTTATACCCCTAATTAAAGATTGTGAAATCATTATGTAGTTTTAGTTCGCATTATTCTCCTGACTTAGAAGAAGGTGATAACTATTAAATTTAGTAGACTGATTTGTATTACATTAGACTGCTGATTTATCTATAATTATCTACTAGTCACAAACACACAGCAACAGTAAGACTCAATGATTACACATAGATGATTTAACTGCTTTAGGAGCATTTTACTTTTCTTTAGCGCTCTGAAAGAGACAGAGGCTAATAGTTTTTAAACAGAGTACCACAAACAACATGTATTCCTTTAGAAATAAACTTTTCTTGTGATACTTCTAAAAACACATATCCCCACACAGCATTTAATTTAACTAGTATAGGGGCATTTCACATTTCTTTAGCGCTCCGAAAAGACACATGAGCTAATAGTTTTTAAACAGAGTGCCACAAACGACATGTATTCTTTTAGAAATAAACTTTTCTTGTGATACTTCTAAAAACTACATATTCTTAACTAGCCACACTCTGCAACAGTAAGACCTGATGATTAGACAGAGGGTGTTACTAGTGATGTGCGATACCACTGATTTCCTTTCCGATCCGAAACCAAGTAATATTCAGGGTGGTATCAACGATACTGATCCGATACCGATACTTTGTACAAAAACTTATTTTATTTATTGGATCTCAAATTATAGCGTCATAATGATTACAGGACATCAGATTACTTGTTCTTATCACTTAATAATGCAGAGTTCATCATATAGAAATAAAAAAACTGAAGTTGTGCGCTATTTGAACACCTTGCCTGCCTGCAGCACTAAAGGACTCCGTGAGAGACGTCTGTCTCGCCCTAGCAGCACCTGTCCTCTTCAGTTCGTATCAACATACTCTCATCATATTCTGTGATATGATTTACTCTGAGGTGTTTGACAAGGTTAGTGATGTTGCCACAACCATACATGCCAACCCTCCCAATTTTTCCGGGAGAATCCCGAATTTCAGTGCCCCTCCCGAAAGTCTCCCGGAGCCACCATTCTCCCGAATTTCTCCCGATGTTCCACCCAGACAACAAAATTGAAAAACCATATCCCAGAATTTATAGCGCAGCCCAGCTAATTCCAGTCTCCAACAATGACGGCAGCTACTTAGTTTTAATATTACTCTTATTTCTCTTTCTGGGTCGCAAAAATTTTTTTAACATATTTTCAGGTGAGAATGCAGCTGTGTAAACTTCAAATATCTTAGCCGACCGACACATCGTCTTCAAAACCCCGCGGTCTTTCACTACTCAGGTTAAACATGATAGTCACTTTGATAGTCACCTTTCGCTTTTGGCTCTCAGCGAAGGCGGTCGCATTTTTCTCCTCTCCTCTCCTCTCCTTTCCCTTATCTTCCCTGCTTAGCTTCTTATGTCCTTGTCTAGTCTCATGTTTTTTGTATTACTTTCCCTGGAACACTCTCTCACAGTCTGTGTCTAAAACCTAAAAGAGAATTTCTAAAACCTAAAAGAGGAATTATGGATTGGATCAACTGGTCCCTAAATGCAATTGACACCCCTTTCTCAACGAGAAGTTTGTGCTTGGGTGAGCCTGAGTGCTGAAGATATCTACCTATTCAGAACCATGGTAACAGGGTTCTGGCTGATCGGAGCTGGCTTGGCCCTGGCTTATCGAGCAATTAAGAAAGCGGAACCGGCTGTTCAAACCTCCACAAGGCTGCCCGCTGGGATTGAAACGATGGGAAGAGGCGCGAGTTTCTCAAAATGGGCTCACTGAGTGCAGCACGGATAAGATCTTGGCGAGGCTACGGCTGCTGTGAATATTCAGAATAAGATCTCTGAATGCAGACTGGATTACATCTCGGAAGGGCTAGCTCAGAATAACATCTCTGAGCGCAAATCGGATGACATCTCGGGGAGGCACACTGTCGTGACTTCTCAGAATCGGCTCTTTGAACACAAGAATGACAACATCACGGAACGCAAGTATGGCGAAGCTCGCCGCTCTCCAACGGAAGATTGAGAGACCAGTGTTGGACTGTAAGTAAAGTAAAAAAAAAAAACAGCTCGAAATTCTCATGAGTTGTTTGTAAAAGAAAAATCACCATCATAATGCGGCTACCCTTTTGGCGCCAGCTGCGGTCGCAAGGCTGGAGCCGAACAACAACACCCTGATAACGACTGTGTTGAGTCTGTTCCTTCCCATTCCATGCAAGGCCACCTGGGTTGGCTGGAAGACTGTTTACTTAGCCTGGCAGGGCGAAGAACACTGTCTCAGCTGAACTCTGGACACGCACACACATACATATACACTGATATGCACACAGTGATCCCCCCTCCCCCTCCAAACGCCTTCGACGCTTATTCCCTTCCGATGCTGACGGTGGATCATGGAGACCAGCGCATAGGCTGCAGGCCCGGATGTACTGTCTACATTGGATGTCTCTCACCCTTTACCCACCCCTGTTGCTTGTCATGTGTTCTTTGGTGTATTAAGAGTTTTTTTTTTTTTTTCATGTGCTATGTGCAGAGGTGTTTGTTTTTTCTGTTCTCAAACTGATCTCCCTGTGGAGCTCAGTCTGGGGGGAGTTATTTTTTCTCCTTATCTTTCCTCATTTGGTGCTTTTCCATGTTATACCCCTCTGACCTGTCTTCCCCATGTGATGTTTGTGTAATGTATGTATGGTCGGATGGTTAAGTTGGCGCCGCCATTGCGTGCAATAGGTCGGCAGCCTTAACATGAAATTTCCCCTTGTGGGACTAATAAAGGTATATCAATCAATCAATATCAATCAATCAATAACTTAAAAATGTTATTGTTTGGCTTTTTCAGTGTTTTATTTGTTCGTGAGTAAATCAGTTTGGCTGAGATTAAAGTTATTAGATTAGATTAAATTAAATGTAACTTTATTAATCCATCGGGTGGGTTCCTCCGGGGTTTTCACACAGCTGAATAAACGTCAAACAGAAAACTGATTAAACAGAAGTGTGAGACGGTCGAGAGTTTACGTCAGTGCCCGGTTATATTTTAGATAGCAAGGAGCAGACGGCAGAGTTTCACTCCACCGAGGGAGCTCGTGACGTACTACCCGGCTTTCTTTAGACCGCGAAGGCCGGGTCCTCAAGTGGAAGCAACCTCTGAATTTGGACACCCCCGCTGTTTCCAGGCCGGCCAATAATAACGGTGACATTTAATGTATTTTATCCGATAAATAAACACTGTAAAATGTATTTATCACCCCCCTCACAGCCCTTTTGAATGTCTCCCTAGTATGGCCACAACACCTCACTCTTGGAGCACTTTTTTGCCACATGTATTGCAAACCACGTCTCAGCTGTTTGTGGGGGTAAAATACGTCCGCACATGACTCCAATTATGCTCAGCCATTGTTGTGAGCGCGCACGCCAGCAGCTGCGAGACATTTATACAGCCGTATTTCGCACATGACTATGAAAGGCGGAAGAGGAAGTAGTTCGTTTGAATGTAGACAATCGGAATGTTATAGTTTCTTTCCACTGTGTTCCTGTTAATGATAAACTACAAATTTACCCTAAATTACTAAAATATCGATATTTTAATGTGAGAATCGATTCTAGAACATAAATGACTGGTATCGGAGGAATCGATATTTCAGGATCGATCCGCACATCACTAGGGGTTACAGGTAGGGGCCCAACAGCCAGCAAAAACAAGTCATAAAACAATAAAAGCGGATCCCTTATCAAGAGCATCCCAGCACTCACACATCCCAACTGTAGTTCCATAGTTTCCACCTTTTTTCATTACAAACAGTTCCTTTATCTCACCATGTCAGAGGTCAACTGAAACCATGTCCAACCCCGGATGGTAATGACACCTCCTAGTGGTCTGGTCTAGCGCATATAGACCAAACGGACTCTTTCACCATTTGGAACATCAACAGAGTGACCTAAGGCAGCGGTCCCCAACCTTTTTTGCGCCACGGACCTGTTTATGCCCGACAATATTTTCACGGACCGGCCTTAAAGGTGTTGCGGATAAATACAACAAAATAAAACTAGTACCGGTACCGAAAAAAAAGAAGATTTATTCATAACACACGTGAAAAGACCCAGGAAAACCGAGTTAACGATAAAAACAATAAGTCTGTGAAGGTTCTCAGTTCTCAGAGCTTGCAAAGAAAAGCGTCTGGACTTCTTTAGGTTGCTTGAAAATGTTTCACCTCTCATCCGAGAAGCTTCTTCAGTTCTAAGGTCAAATTGTGGGGAGTCCCAGATTTAAACCCAGTGGGAGTATCCCCCCAAAGAGGGACAAAGGACCCCCTGATGATCCTCTAATCGCCTGAGCCAAGGTGTGAAATTGGGTGTGGGTCCAAATCAGCCAGGGTTTCGGGTGAGCTCATTGTGAAACCCGGCCCCACCTTATCATGCGAATTCCTGAGGTCAGATGGCCCAGGATGTGAGTGGGCATTAAGGCGTCTGGGGAGGGAACTCAAAACTGGATTATAGATGGCAGACAGTTGGTGTCGTAAACCACCGCCTCTGTTCAAAGATGGTCGCTCACAGTGGACATAGATGGCCTCTTTCACTCCTCTTTCAAACCATCTGTCCTCTCTGTCCAAAATGTGAACATTGGCATCCTCGAAAGAGTGACCTTTATCCTTAAGATGCAGATGGACTGCTGAGTCTTGTCCTGTGGAGGTGACTCTTCTATGTTGTGCCATGCGCTTGTGAAGTGGCTGTTTGGTCTCTCCAATGTAGAGGTCTGGGCATTCCTCGCTACACTGTACAGCATACACCACGTTGTTAAGTTTGTTAAGTTTGTACAAACTTAACAACGTGGGACTCCCCACCATTTGACCTTAGAACTGAAGAAGCTTCTCGGATGAGAGGTGAAATGTTTTCAAGCAACTTAAAGAAGATAAAAACAATAACAAAATAACGCTAAAAACCGATAAAAACCTTGAAAACCATACATTTCACACCTGAGCCTCAACTCTCGCGGCCCGGTACCAAACGACTCACGGACCGGTACCGGTCCGAGGCCCGGGAGTTGGGGACCGCTGACCTAAGGAACACAGACACCTCTAACTAAGGAGTGCAGGATGACGTCGGTATCAACCATGATGAGCAGCCAGGACATCGCCCAAGCCACAGCCGCTCTAGGTACGTCTACAGGCATATGCACCCGAGGCCCTCATCGTAAAAAGCAACGCTATGAAAATGCCGTAGATGGGACTGAGTTTAAGTTAGAATATCGAGGCAGTAATGGGTATGTGTATACCGTTAAATATACCAGCGGAGCAGTTATACTTCGTGTAGATTGTGGTGAGGGAGTGTTTTGGGGGGAGTCACAAGTCATGTCTACTAAAAACTGGAAACTCTTTTGCACTGTTGTTTGTGCTGACTTGGACAATGTGGGCTTCCCAAAGATGCTGTATGTTTCCCAGTGGAACAGTCCAACAGGCCCTGAGCTTTACAGGGTCGAGGCTGATCGTTTCAACCGCAGCCCCGATGACTTTATTTTTCTCAGTGTATGTGTTGAAAACTGGAGGTTAAATCCTTACCTTCTAAGCATAGAAGAGCGCACTACATGGTTTAACCCTTAGATGCACACGTGGGGTCAAAAATGACCCCACGGGTTGTTTTTCTTCAAAATCTTTAAAATGCAAAGTTGGAATATATTCATATTCCAGGTATTCCTCATAAAATATGTTTGTAACATGAGGCCATTTGCATTTTTATTTATTTTTTCATTAATTAAAAAAATGCAGTTTTTGTATCACTACCCCACTCTTCCACAAGTGGGGTCAAAACTGACCCCAAGCAGTTCCTATGGAATCTTCTATGAAACTTTCATTCTTAGCAACTCTGACTGACCCACTTACACTTCTGATGGATCAAGAATTAATTTTTACACAGTAACATACATGATTTATAGTCAGGGCTGCACATAAGTGGTCCGCAGGTGTGCATTCACTGTCAAAATAAAAGTATTCCCGGAAATTCAGAGAATACGCGCCTCTTTTGCAGTGGAGGAACACCAAAGTAATTGCTTACGGAGCTTGCTTATTCGACATCTTTAAGAGTTCTGAACAAATGTCTGTCCTCCTCCAGAACATCTAATGTACGCAAACGAGCGTTCCAACTTCTTATCTGGTATGCGTCTTTTATTTTGACAGCAAATGCGCACCTGCGGACCATTTATGTGCAGCCCTGTTTATAGTTTCCTGTGCATTTCAAACATTGTCCTTTCTGATGTTTTTTTTTTTAATATTTAAAGTAACATGGCTGCTATGAGGCCAGCTAGGATCCCTGTGGACCTTGCCCTACAAATGATCCAGGACGGATGGGATGAAGAGCCCATCGGAGGCATTGACTCAGAATCTGACATCTCAGATATAGAGGACCCAGACTATTGTCCCCCCCACTGAACAAGGCCAGTCAGATACAGAGGAGTCCTCTGATGAGTCCTCTGAAGAGGAAACGGATATTGAGTCTAACAGAATGAGCACCTCTTACTGCTCTAGCCACAATATTCTGAATTAGTCGGCCAGGGCTTGCAGTTGGGTTTAGTACTGTCTCCCCAATAAATGCATGGAAGATGTTCATGTCTGATAATATAATAGAAGAGGTGCTGACATGCACAAACATGGAGGCACCGACAGGGTGCCTCCATGTCAGTAGCCACAGACAGGGGAAAAGAGTGGAAAAATGTAATCAAACATAAGCTCCTGGCCTTTATTTGATTGACCATTCTTGCAGGAAGTGAGAAGAACTGGGATGTACAAGTCGGTGTGCTTTTTGGGAGTCCTCTGCATAACCCATTGTACAAGGCCACCATGTCAATTCAAAGATTTAAAGATATTTGCCGTTTCTTGCACTTTGATGACAAGAGGACCAGAGCCTACCGACTGAAAACAAACCACATGGCAGCTTTCCGCTACATATGGGGCCTGTTCCTGGTCAACTGCAGGCAGAAATTCATCCTCAGTGATTGTGTTACAGTGGATGAACAACTTGTGCCTTTCAGAGGGAAGACCCAGCTTCTGCAGTATATGCAGAGAAAGCATACAAAAGTGATACAAAAACTGCAATTTCTTAAAATTAATGAAAAAATAAATAAAAATGCAAAGGGCCTCATGTCACAAACATGTTTTATGAGGAATACCTCAAATTTGAGAATGTTACAACTCTTCGTTTTAGAGATTTTGAAGAATAACAACAGAGTTTATAGCAAAATGCATTGTTTCTATTTGGGGTCATTTTTGACCCCACTCGTGGAAGAGTGTAGGTATTGGTAGGTTGTGCATCCAAGGGTTAAGGACATGTTTTTTATACAGTGGTGGTACTGGAGAGCTATGCAGCGTCTGTTTAGCCAGATTGACGACACCATCAACAGGGATAGGCTCAACACTGCGTACGAGGGTATTAGAAAACGCCCTGTTTTTAATGATTTTGCGACTTGTCCGAAGACTGGCATGCCTTCTACCCTGTGTTAACCCAAAATCATAAGGCCGTTTGACAACTAAATAAACCAAATGGTAGGTGAAATGTGTGTGTGTGTGTGTGTGTGTGTGTATCTATGCAACAAAATATAACATCTTTTTATTGTTCTCATTTTTCAGAGGGAGACATGCTCGCCAGACTCCCCACCACCAGCATTGCTAATCCAGACCCCCCCCCCCCCCAGGCTTGAATTTCTTCTGCCCGGGCCCGGACTCTAATTAGTAGGATCACCCTAACTCGCCTTCACCCTCGTGTGTCCAGGCCCAGGCTTCAATTTCTTTTGCCCGGGCCCAGACTCTAACTGGGGGGGGGATCAATCTGTCTCGCCTTCACCATCGCGTGTCCAGGCCCAGGCTTTTTTTTTTTTTTTCTGCTCAGGCCCGGACTCTAACTGGTGAGGGGGATCACTCTGACTCGCCTTCACCATTGCGTGTCCAGGCCCAGGCTTCAATTTCTTCTGCCCAGGCCCGGACTCTAACTGGGGGGTGGGGGGGTGAGGATCACTCTGTCTCGCCTTCACCATTGCGTGTCCAGGCCCAGGCTTCAAATTCTTCTGCCCAGGCCCGGACTCTGACTGGGGGGGGGGGGGGGTTCACTCTGTCTCGCCTTCACCATCGCGTGTCCAGGCCCAGGCTTCAATTTCCTCTGCCCAGGCCCAGACTCTAACTCGGGGGGGGGGGATGACTCTGTCCCGCCTTAACCATCGCGTGTCCAGGCCCAGGCTTTTTCTTTTTCTTTCTGCCCAGGCCCGGACTCTAATTAGTAGGATCACCCTGACTCTCCTTCACCCTCGCGTGTCAAGGCCCAGGCTTCAATTTCTTCTGCCCAGGCCCGGACTGTGACTGGGGAGGGGGGGGGATCACTCTGTCTCGCCTTCACCATCACGTGTCCAGGCCCAGGCTTCAATTTCTTCCGCCCAGGCCCGGACTCTAATTAGTAGGATCACTCTGTCTCGCCTTCACCATCGCGTGTCCAAGCCCAGGCTTCAATTTCTTCTGCCCAGGCCTGGACACTAACTGGGGGGGGGGGGGATCACTCTGTCTCGCCTTCACCATCGCGTGTCCAGGCCCAGGCTTCAAATTCTTCTGCCCAGGCCTGGACACTAACTGGGGGGGGGGGGGGGGGGGGATCACTCTCACTCTCCTTCACCGTCGCGTGTCCAGGCCCAGACTTCAATTTCTTCTGCCCAGGCCTGGACACTAACTGGGGGGGGGGGGATCACTCTCACTCTCCTTCACCGTCGCGTGTCCAGGCCCAGGCTTCAATTTCTTCTGCCCAGGCCCGGATTCTAACTGGGGAGGGGGATCACTCAGTCTCGCCTTCTCCATCGCGTGTCCAAGCCCAGGCTTCAATTTCTTCTGCCCCGGCCCGGACTCTAATTAGTAGGATCACTCTGACTCTCCTTCACCATCGCGTGTCCAGGCCCAGGCTTCAATTTCTTCTGCCCAGGCCCGGATTCTAACTGGGGAGGGGGATCACTCAGTCTCGCCTTCTCCATCGCGTGTCCAAGCCCAGGCTTCAATTTCTTCTGCCCAGGCCCGGACTCTAATTAGTAGGATCACTCTGTCTCGCCTTCACCATCGCGTGTCCAGGCCCAGGCTTCAATTTCTTCTGCCCAGGCCCGGACTCTGACTGGGGGGGGGATCACTCAGTCTCGCCTTCACCATCGCGTGTCCAGGCCCAGGCTTTTGTTTTTTTTTTTTCTGCCCAGCCCCACACTCTGTCTGCAGGGGGGAATCACTCTGTCTCGCCTTCTCCATCGCGTGTCCAGGCCCAGGCTTCAATTTCTTCTGCCCAGGCCCGGACTCTGACTGGGGGGGGGGGGATCACTCAGTCTCGCCTTCTCCATTGCGTGTCCAGGCCCAGGCTTCAATTTCTTCTGCCCAGGCCCGGACTCTAACTGGGGGGGGGGGGGGGGGGATCACTCTGTCTCGCCTTCACCATCGCGTGTCCAGGTCCAGGCTTTTTTTTTTTCTTCTGCCCAGGCCCGGACTGTGACTGGGGGGGGGGGGGGGGGTTCACTCTGTCTCGCCTTCTCCATCGCGTGTCCAGGCCCAGGCTTCAATTTCTTCTACCCAGGCCCGGACTCTAATTAGTAGGATCACTCTGACTCGCCTTCACCCTCGCGTGTCCAGGCCCAGGCTTCAATTTCTTCTGCCCAGGCCCGGACTCTAATTAGTAGGATCACTCTGACTCGCCTTCACCCTCGCGTGTCCAGGCCCAGGCTTCAATTTCTTCTGCCCGGGCCCGGACTCTGACTGAGGGGTGTGTGTGTGTGTGGGGGGGGGGATCACTCTGAATTGCCTTCATCACCGCGTGTCCAGGCCCAGGCTTCAATTTCTTCTGCCCAGGCCTGGACACTAACTGGGGGGGGGGGGGGGATCACTCTGTCTCGCCTTCACCATCGCGTGTCCAGGCCCAGGCTTTTTTTTTTTTTCTGCCCAGGCCCGGACTCTAACTGGGGGGGTGGATCACTCTCACTCTCCTTCACCGTCGCGTGTCCAGGCCCAGGCTTCAATTTCTTCTGCCCAGGCCCGGACTCTGACTGGGGGGGGGGATCACTCAGTCTCGCCTTCTCCATTGCGTGTCCAGGCCCAGGCTTCAATTTCTTCTACCCAGGCCCGGACTCTAATTAGTAGGATCACTCTGACTCTCCTTCACCATCGTGTGTCCAGGCCCAGGCTTCAATTTCTTCTGCCCAGGCCCGGAGTCTAACTGGGGGGGGGAATCATCTGTCTCGCCTTCTCCATCGCGTGTCCAGGCCCAGGCTTCAATTTCTTCTGCCCCGGCCCGGACTCTGACTGGGGGGGGGGGGGGGGGATCACTCAGTCTCGCCTTCTCCATTGCGTGTCCAGGCCCAGGCTTCAATTTCTTCTGCCCAGGCCCAGACTCTAACTGGGGGTGGGGGGATCACGCAGTCTCGCCTTCACCGTCGCGTGTCCAGGCCCAGGCTTTTTTTTTTTTTCTGCCCAGGCCCGGACTCTAACTGGGGGGGGAATCATCTGTCTCGCCTTCACCCTCGCGTGTCCAGGCCCAGGCTTCAATTTCTTCTGCCCAGGCCCGGACTCTAACTGGGGGGGGGGGGGATCACTCTGTCTCGCCTTCACCCTCGCGTGTCCAGGCCCAGGCTTCAATTTCTTCTGCCCGGGCCCGGACTCTGACTGGGGGGGGGGGGGGAATCACTCAGTCTCGCCTTCTCCATTGCGTGTCCAGGCCCAGGCTTCAATTTCTTCTACCCAGGCCCGGACTCTAATTAGTAGGATCACTCTGTCTCGCCTTCACCATCGCGTGTCCAGGCCCAGGCTTCAATTTCTTCTGCCCAGGCCCAGACTCTAACTGAGGGGGGGGGGGGGATCACTCTGTCTCACCTTCACCCTCGCGTGTCCAGGCCCAGGCTTTTTTTTTTTTTCTGCCCAGGCCCGGACTCTGACTGGGGAGGGGGATCACTCAGTCTCGCCTTCTCCATCGCGTGTCCAGGCCCAGGCTTCAATTTCTTCTGCCCAGGCCCGGACTCTAACTGGGGAGGGGGATCACTCAGTCTCGCCTTCTCCATCGCGTGTCCAAGCCCACTCTTCAATTTCTGCTGCCCAGGCCCGGACTCTAATTAGTAGGATCACTCTGAATTGCCTTCTCCATCGCGTGTCCAGGCCCAGGGTTCAATTTCTTCTGCCCAGGCCCGGACTCTGACTGGGGGGGGGGGATCACTCTGACCAGCCAGCTGCTCTGACTACGCAATTTGCCAGCTTCACCATCGGTCCGGGACGCCTGTCCACCTGTTATACGGGTGTCCCTCCCCCAGGCTCCGAAAGCCTGGCCAGCCCTCGTGACGGGGTGGCACTGCCCACCAGGCGTGTGAAAGAAAGCAGAGGTCAACGCTTTATATCGGTTGACCTCCCCCAGGCCTCACTGCCTTCCTTCTCAGAGTAACCCTCTACAGAAGAGTTTAGAAAGACAAAACTTGTGAGTTCTGAATGTCCTGGTTAGTCTCCACCTGTTACAGGCAGTGATGGGAATAACGGTGTTACAAGTAACAGCGTTACTTTTTTCAGTAACGAGTAATCTAACTAATTACTATTCCTATCGTTACAACGCCGTTACAGTTACTAAAAAGAAAATCCGTTCCGTTACTATTTTTCAACAAACAGACGGTTGAAACTGTGTTCTGCTTACCGCATCTTATATCAGTTGCACGGATTAGCTGACTACGTAAGTAATCTGGATGCTACAGCTTTAAGCAGCTGCATGCTCCCGCGGACGGTAATCACGATCACTGTCTAGCACGACGCCTGGAGCTAAGGGGGCAAAACAATCGCATGAGTGCTGCTGTTTGACTGAGGAAGAATAAAGTAGCCATGTTAAGCCAATCAGATGACCACTTCAAGACAAAGCAACAAGGTGATATTTATCAGTTTTTAAACTGTGTTGATAGGCCACGTAAAACCAGAGTCATGATAAACAATATATACGTGGCGTTTTTTCCTCAATAGTTTCGTCACGTTTACTGTCTAAGGACAGCGCAGCGAGAACTCTCTGCTTATGAGCAAAAAAAACAGGGGACATTTTAGGAGTGACGGAGAGAGAGAGAGAGAGAGAGGGAGAGAAAGACAGCAGAAAAAGAGAGAAAGCGAGTTTTGAGATGTGAGAGATTTGTGAGGTTTAGCGTGTTTGGAGTGTGTAGTTAATGTGTTGTCTTGTGTAGTTAGCGTGTAGTGTTGTGGATAGTTTTGTGTTGTGTGTCAGAACAATGAGGCGACTGCTGTCTCCAGGTAGAAACAGGAGTGATACACCTGCTGCTGTCAGACCTGCAGGTATCAGGCTGTGATGTTCTCCTTTATAGTGGACAGAAATTATTTTTTTGGAATGGCACAAATAATTTGTGGCATGTTATTGAAGAACAGCTGATTGTTCTGTAAATAGTTTGAAATGGTTATTTAAAAAATCAAGGTAAAAGGTAAATGGATGCAAATAACTTTGTTTGCAAAACTTGTGCATAGGATTTTAAAATTGACAATTTATATTTGCATTTAAAGTTATGAAATATGATTCATTAAACATGTTTGTGGTTGAAATAGTAAAAAAATATAACTTTTTATACTCAGATTTTATATTTTTTGTCTGATTGTAGATCAATTGTGTTAATACAGTATGTCAAAATGAAAACATAACTGTAAATCAGACACGTGAGGTTGTGCTGAAAAGGAAGATAGTTTTTAAAGGTAAAATGTGGAGGGAAAATCAAAAGTAGTTAAAAATGGCCAATTATACCCTGGACCCCAGAGGGTTAAACTTTTTTTAAAGTAACTCAATAGTTACTTTTCAAGTAATTAATTACTTTTAGAATATTGTAACTCAGTTACTAACTCGGTTACTTTTTTGAAGAAGTATCTAGTAACTATAATTAATTACTTTTTCAAAGTAACTTGCCCAACACTGGTTACAGGTGGGTGCAGCCTGCACTGTCTCGAGACAGACCAGACCAGCTCCACCACAGAGACTTCAAACCTCATCTCAGGACAAAAACTGAAAGAACAACATAAAAAAAGAAGAAAACAAACCCTAGAAACATGCTGGGTTACAGGAGATGGCAGCTGTGTGGAGGTGAGCCTGTGTGAGTCTTTTTTCTGTTAATGAACAACAGAAAAAAGAAAAAAACTGGAATCTGTAAACAGTTACTCAGAAAAGGATCCAGATTTTTCAAAATACTTGTTTCAATTCTGCAAACATAATTGCTGCAATTAATGGACTAAAGTCATCACTTTTCACCCCCATTTATGGATCTAAGGCTCAAAGGATCAAATTGGTGGTAAGATTCTAAATATATGTGACGTCATTGTCCCGTAAGCCAGTTAGGGTTGTCACATGACATTTGTGGATGCCGGTATTTTTTTACTTGGACAATTTATCAGTAAAGTTTCAATCTCTGTCATCAAACCTCATCTGAGGACAAAAACCACAAGAACAACATAAAAAAGAAAGAAAACCTACCTTAGAAACACGCCGGGTTACAGGAGATGGCAGCACTGCAGAGGTGAGGACAGGCATCTGTTTGAAATAGACAAAACAATAAGCACAGTCATACAGACACATACACACACAGGCTCCGAAAGCCTGTCCAGCCCTCATGATGGGGTGGCACCACCCCCAGGCGTGGAAAAGAAAGCAGAAAAAACCCGGACCAGGTCGCCTGGCCACGCTTTATATCGGTGGACCTCCCCCAGGCCTCACTGCCTTCCCCTTCCTTCTCAGAGTAACCCTCTACAGAAGAGTTTAGAAAGACAAAACTTGTGAGTTCTGAATGTCCTGGTGAGTCTCCACCTGTTACAGGTGGGTGCAGCCTGCACTGTCTCGAGACAGACCAGACCAGCTGCACCACAGACACTTCAAACCTCATCTCAGGACAAAAACTGAAAGAACAACATCAAAAAGTGAGTCTTTTTTCTGTTAATGAACAACAGAAAAAAGAAAGAAAACTTATCTTAGAAATCTGTAGGGTTGTTTTCTCTGAGACATGTTGGAATCTGTAAACAGTTACTCCGAAAAGGATCCAGATGTTTCAAAATACTTCTCTGGCGAATGTTTCACTTCTGCGAACATAATTGCTGCAATTAATGGACTAAAAGTCATCACTTTTCACCCCTATTTATGGATTTAAGGATCAAAGGATCAAACTGGTGGTAAGATTCTAAATATATGTGATGTCATTATGGGATAATGACATCACATATATAGGTTGTCACATGACATTTATCAGTAAAGTTACCATCTCTGTCACCCCCCCCCCCCCCTCCACTCCAAAAAAATATGTGCTATTGCAATAACCGATGTTTTCTACAGTCATTTGTGCTAACAGATGGCAGCATTTTAAAGCTGGGTCTTACTCTGCCCAGGCTGCTCTACCATAGAAGAAGAATGTAGACCTACAGTACCTTGAAAAACTTTCACACATTTTGTCACTTTACAACAACAAATGTAAATGTATTTTTTCTTAGATCTTCTGTGACAGACCAACACAAAGTACCACATAACTGTAAAGTGGTATGAAAATGATACATGGTTTTCAGAATATTAAGCAAATAAAATCTGAAAAGTGTCATGTTGATTAGCTTTCAGTTCCCTGTACTCTGATACCCCTAAACAAAATCCAGTGATATCAATTGCCTTTAGAAGTCAACCAAATTAGACAAGTTTACCTGTGTGTAATTTAGTCTCATTATAAATAAATTTTATAATGTCTCATTATAAATAAATATTAAAGCATATGTGTACATGCAACTTCAAAAGTTAAAGTAGAAAAAGACTGCAAACTTTAGGAACAATATGGAATGAGTGATAATGTCATCACCATTCCATGATTTGGAAATATTTGTTTCACCTTAAATCGTTTTTTTTTTTCTTTCTTAATTGCAAAAACTGTAAAATTTGAATGATCTTTTTGTCACTTCAGTGTTCTGTCACTTCAGTGTCTCCCTCTTCAATCTTTGCTACACATTGGATATAATTTTTCTTACCATGATGATGCATGATCTTTACTCTCAAATCATTTTAATGGCTTCAGGAAGTTGCCCCTCTGCTCCAAATTACTGCTTAATAGGCAGTTTGTTCTTTACTCTAGTTTGTTCCTTGATTGTAAAATCAGGTATTTTTGAAAATTTGGCTCAGGGGGACCTGAAAGCCAGGAGACAATTTATTGTATTGGCCACAAACAATCTAATGGAGGAAAAATTTTCCCATAAAACGGCAACATATGAACAGATTCACTGAGTAATCAGAAAATTTTAGCATGAATCTGGACATTAGATTTAAGCTTGAAGTTTTAACCTTATCAAATATCACTTGGTAGAAGCTCCTTACCGTTTGAAGAAATCTCTTCTCAATCTGCTGTCCTCTTTTGCTTACATCTTTTTTTTTCCATCTGAGACTGACGTTATTCAATTCAATTCAATTCAATTTTATTTATATAGCGCCAAATCACAACAGAAGTCGCCTCAAGGCGCTTTATATTGTACAGTAGATCGCACAATAATACATACAGAGAAAAACCCAACAATCATATGACCCCCTATGAGCAAGCACTTTGGCGACAGTGGGAAGGAAAAACTCCCTTTTAACAGGAAGAAACCTCCGGCAGAACCAGGCTCAGGGAGGGGCGGCCATCTGCTGCGACCGGTTGGGGTGAGAGAAGGAAAACAGGATAAAGACATGCTGTGGAAGAGAGACAGAGATTAATAACACATATGATTCGATGCAGAGAGGTCTATTAACACATAGTGAGTGAGAAAGGTGACTGGAAAGGAAAAACTCAATGCATCATGGGAATCCCCGGCAGCCTACGTCTATTGCAGCATAACTAAGGGAGGATTCAGGGTCACCTGGTCCAGCCCTAACTATATGCTTTAGCAAAAAGGAAAGTTTTAAGCCTAATCTTGAAAGTAGAGATAGTGTCTGTCTCCCGAATCCAAACTGGAAGCTGGTTCCACAGAAGAGGGGCCTGAAAACTGAAGGCTCTGCCTCCCATTCTACTTTTAAATACTCTAGGAACAGCAAGTAGGCCTGCAGAGCGAGAGCGAAGTGCTCTAATAGGGTGATATGGTACTACAAGGTCATTAAGATAAGATGGGGCCTGATTATTTAAGACCTTGTATGTGAGGAGCAGGATTTTGAATTCAATTCTGGATTTAACAGGAAGCCAATGAAGGGAAGCCAAAACAGGAGAAATATGCTCCATGTTATTCCATGTTAATTATTTTTTCTCCGTGAAAAACACAGCAACTCATCTTATCCCGGGGCGCCAGGGCCTCGAGCTCCGGATCTCAGCAGAAAAGTGCCAATAAAAGTTGCAGGCTGATCCAGGGATCAGTTTGACATATAGGTTCTAGTATGTGACGTCACAGTTGGAACACTGTTACGCCTCTGCGTAACCATGGTTACAGGGGGACGCTTTGGAGCTCTGCTGCTCAGCAGCAAAAGATTTCAGGTTAAACTCTAAAACCAAATAAAATCAATATCCTGTATATGTGTATAGTGTACCGCGTAAGCGTTCATTTTCTGGAAGGGGCTGTAAAACGGACAGTTAAAAGGTGACCGATGGCAGCCGTACTGAGGTGAGTTGTTGAGGATATGTCGAGCTGTCGATAAGCACGGCTGTTTTTGTGCTCTTATATACTGTCAGCCTGTTTTGGCTGGCGTTAGTGAAGCTGTTTTCAACTGGATGTCACATTGTTGAACTCTGATAATTAATGAATAAACTCTCGATGTGACGATGGTAGAATGTAATTGTAACCCTGTGTTAATTTAGTCGTTTGATACCGTTTAATATCCAGTCCATCTGTTTGGTGTTTTGTTTTTAACATGCCCTGGAATAATTTAAAGTTTCACAATGCCGGTGATTTACGACTCTTTCGCGACAGTCAACTGGGGAGTAAACTGTGGTGGTTCTCAGAGGTAGCTCATGTGAGCCAGCAGTGACATCTGTACATGCAGTAGCCTTAAAATACTGATTATTTATTCTCCTACTAGGTAAGAACTGGTGTTTTATACGTACATTGTTTCTTTCTATATTTTATCGTTTGGTTATGTTATGATGTGTGGTTAATGCTGATTATTAGTGTGCTAATCGTGAATAAGCTAGTAAGCTTGAAAATTAGCAGCCATGTTAAGCGGACTTCGGTGATCAAGTTCGTGTGTCACTGTTTGGAATATAAACCCATATGGCTGGCACTACTTTTAAGATGTAAGCTAAAGGGATGTGTTTTAAAAAAGGTGCAAGGACCTAACTCAGTGAGCGATGTGTGTTCAGTGTACAGTAAGTTGTCATTTATGTTGTGCATTTGAACTAGCAGACTGCACTGTTGTTGTTTAGGGGCTATGAGCTCACATGGGCTGTGTCGCAATCCAGCGACCGCACGTACGGCGCATAACACAAAGTACGAGAAGTGCGGAAGTGAGAGGCTTGTGAAATGGGACGGTCTAGCCGTCGTCGCGCTGCTCAGGTTGCCTAGCAACCATGATACTAACCGCGAGAAACGTTTCATACAGCTTTGTGTGACAGAAATGAAGGAGAAAAAATGTTTTGTTGGTCATTCAGTTTTTCATGACATCACTTTGATTAGTTGAGTGTCTGAGGCTGAGACCACGTGACTGTAAAACATGATTGTTGGGCTTCATTTCGGTACTGAACAGTCATTTTAAGATTAGTTAGTAAATAACAATCAGCTAATGTTGTTCATGAGACTAAAATCATTTAACTTTGGTAATGTAAATGTAATATGGCCAATGTTATATAGAGAAGGAGGATTTAGTGTTTGTGTTATTACGAGTGCTAAACAAGAAGAGTTCCAGATGGTACAGTGGACACATGTGTGACTCCTGTTATTAAAGCATCTTTCTTTCAGCTTAACGAGTGAACCGTCAGCTCGTTCAAACACACGTTAAAGTCCGTTTGGCTCGACACCACCAAACAGAGGCATCAATATAACATAGCTAACATTAACAATGCAGTGAATCCTGCTTGTGCCGTGATATTCAGGACTGCAAACCGAGCAGCATCACTGACTTTCAGCTTGTTGTGTTTGTGGATATATGACTGACTTTAATTATCCATAAAATCATCACATTCTCTGTAAGATTAAGGTCAACTATTGAACGGCGTATATTTGAAAGTAAAGGCTTTAAAACCAAGTTAGTACAAACATCACTAATGTTTGTAACTTTGCCGACATGTGGCCAACAGCAATGTTTTAATGTTCTTCATTATTAAACATTCGCACATAAATAAGTGCGAAAGTTCACTCTTCGGCTGCTCCGCTTCAGCACTCTACCATATTTTTCGGCAAAATTATCCACACCCAGCACTGCGCTATGAATTGTGGGATATATGGGACCACGAAGTGTACACCGGACCACACTTCAAATTTGGGGAAGTCGACAGCGCATTTGGAGTACACTTTGGATTGGGACAGCTGTCGTTGCGTCGCTGTGACGTAATAGGTCTCAAAATGTGTGCGGTCGCTGGATCGGGACACAGCCAAGGTCTGTAGCTGTGTCAGTCCAAGCTTGTGTGAGCCAGCGGTGATATCTGTACACGCAGTACCTTTAAAATACTCATGTTTCTCCTGCTAGCAGTGGAGGAGACTTTTCTGCTGAGGAAGAGGCCCTGCTGTCCTGCTGTCTTACTGGTGCCATTGAGGGATCAGCGGCTACTATATATTCTTCTCGACCTCGAGTATTTGGACTGAAGGACTCACAGACACGTTTCATATTTAGCTCTATACATTTAAAAAAATATATTTTTTAAATATTTTCCTGGCCAGCCATTTTGTTATTCACAAAGGCTGTATGGAGACATTTTGGTTATTGCCACAGACGCTTTCTCTTACTACGGATGCAGGATGTTGCGGTTTTACAACCCACGGACTGAGAAAGGACCCAATAAGTAATCTGTTCACATATTCCAGGGTTAAACACAAGTGAGTCTCAATTTGATATTAAGTGAAGTGTTGGTAACTGATGCCAATATTTCTCTTCTTTCTCCCTGTTTAAATCCCATTCATATAAGGGACCCTAATTTTATCCTGCTACAAACATATTCAGCCAGTGTTATTTAAGTTTCCTGTAAACTACACATGTGAGAGAGGCTGTGATGAAGTCCTGGAGTTTTTAACGATGTACGTGCTCCAGTCCAGAAATGTGTATGATATGTTGGACACAGGTGGGAAAGTGCTGTCACACCCTGAATAAACTGTCCTCTGTTCTTTGGTAAGCTGACATATTTGTTACATAATCATATGGTTTATCAGAGGGGAAGTGCCAGTTTTAGAATACTGGAGCCTAAGGTTAGGTGCAATAATATTCAACCGTAATATTAGCTTCTAACTAGGTCTTGTCAGTTAGCCGGTGTTGTGTCAAAAAGTCTTATCTGCCATAAACTAATTCCCGGTATTTGTCAAAAACCAGTTGATCATATTTAAACTGCTATAGACAATCTTTTGGTCTATAATATGTGAAACATGTCATATGTGTCCCTCATGAGTGATATTGAGTCATCTTGTGCCTCAAACAACATTCCTGTCACAAGGTAGAAGCTGCAATCACGTTTTGGCAGTGGTTTTTACTTCGTATTTATTCATTTGACTTTAAAATGACTTTTTTAAAGAGTAATCTGGCCAAGAGGACAGCAGAAATTGCAACAAATATAATAATAGTTCTCTAAACATATTTTAAGTGTCCCAAAAGGACTGGGTTGGTTTTAATATAACACAGAGTTATAAATATACTTGAAAAAATAGGTCGTTATTGAATTTGATATATACCCTTTTTTAAATCATGTTCACTAAAGTCTATTTACCAATATAGGTGGAAATCAGTTTTTGTCAGATGATCACTTTTTGGCACAACACTGGAGGTAAAACAGGTATGATCCTTCATATCTGGAGTGTGAAGGTGCAGACACAAATTCAGACATCCCTGGATGTTTAAGAGTTTAGAATTTCTCTGGTTCATTAGCTTTAGTCAGATAATTCAGTAATCACTCAAGATTAGTTCCCTAGTACTCCTGAATTCAAAGAAATATTCAGGGTATTCGGCGCTGTGCTTTCCACAGGTGAACTCAGGTGAAATGAAAGAAGCAGTGGATGCCCTCCTCCTCTGGCACAATGATAACTCAGAAAAGCTCCTTGGAGTAAGGAGATCAAGCTCAGAAGTGGTTCTTTCTAAGAACGTATATCTGTATTTATAAATGACATACTAAGGATGAGTAATGCTTAAAGAATGAGGAAATTAAGCAGTGACCAATGACACGTTTAACAATGTGTCATTGTTATCCACTATTCTATGTTTGTTTATGAGTACAAGATCCTTTTTTTCTGTCAAATAACCTAAAAAAATGACTGATTGCACCTTTAAAAATACGAACTGAAATAAACCAAGATAACCCAGCAGTCCATAGGAAATAATGTGTGCATTATGTCACTAAAGTTATTGTCACTGCAAATGTAAAAGTAAACATAAGTGAACCAAAGAGGAAGTGACATGACTTTGATGTGATCAGGTGGAAAGTGCAGAAAGCTGACTGATGTCCATCTGTGGCTGCATTAAATGTTGGCCTGTCCTGTATCAGGCATTCAGGATTTTCTTTGATGGCCATTTAGCTCTTATGGCATGAACTTGCTCAGTGCATCATTATTTGCTTTTCTACAGTCTGATATTTGTTTAATAATTGATTGATACAGTGTATTAAATGAGTGCATAAATAAGATGTTAAAAACATCATCATATCAAACATGATCGATTTGGGGGGAGTTTGTTTGGCACATGCTGACTGCATTCTAATTATAACCAGAACAGGAGGCGAGAGCAGAGAGCAAGAGTGCAGCAGTTTGGTGAAAGGAAGAGGAAAGGTGAAGAAGAGGTGAGCATCCAAAAGACGAGCAAGAGGACAGTTTCAAAGGAGACATCACGGCACAATAAAAGCTGTAAGAGCAGAGATTCATTCATATTTTTACTATTTTTTCTTTAGGTTTTACTCCCACTGCTTACAATAAATCAAATATATAGTACAAACAAGAAGAACTCAAATTGCATTGTTGTTCAGTATAATTCTGTGACTTCAACCTTTAGCTAACATATAATGTTTGACATTTTATATAAATGTGACTATAACATATAGTCAATAATATTAAAAAGTTACTGAGTGAAACCTCCAAAGATTTCAGGTCTGGATTTAGCCCCAGTGTTTTAAGATCCCAGCAGCGCTCGTATTTATGGCCACATTGTTCAGAGAGACGAGCTTTCTGGGTGCTGACTCAGAGGGACCACTTTAGTTCATTGAAACTTTAATGCCAGTTTAGTTTCAGACATTAAACTGGACACATTTCGAATCAAATTGATAATAACAGAGCTATGCTGGACATAAGCAACTGTGTTAGTGTGACGCCCTGCATATTTGAAGGATTACGATAAACTTCAGTTCTTACTGAATCTATAACATTGCCTTGATCTGCCTACATTATTTTTTAAACAGTTTGCGTTGTTGTTGTGTCACTGTGCACAGAGAAAAACTCACCTGATGTAGTGGTAAGGCGTTATTCACCACTAGATGGAGACAACCTGGCACAGGTATTTTCTCTACACACTAATTTCACACTGAAAAGCCTTGGTGGGAATTTTTGTTTACATAGAAAGCAAAAGAAAAAATGTCTTGAGGTCTTTCCAGTGTTTTCAAAATTGTGCTTTTCAGATACTATTAAATTCCGTTCTTTTGAATTTTTTTGGCAACAGAGAAAGACTGGACTCAGAGTGGTCAAACTCAAAAAATGATCTTTGGAGACCTGCCACACGAACACACAAGCTCAGGTCTGAATTCTTTGCCAGCTAAATCCGTATATATATTTCTGCACTGCGTCACACCGACACACAGTTTACTTAGCTCCGCTTTTTGTCTGGTTTCCTGTATTTTATTAATACGCCTGTGCAGCTCTGCACTAAAACTTCCTGTTCTCTGCAACAGCATGCAGTTTCCTGTCAGTACTCTGTGACATTGTGCTCAAACTGGCGTTCTCCTAGTCTGGCCTCATTAAAACAAAATAAACAGAAAATAAGCATTGAGAATATATATTTATTTCGTAACAATACACATCGAAACTTCACACAGACAAACACACACACAAAACAACAAATATGTGAAATTGCATGCACGTCTCATTCGTTTTTTGAGAATTTCACCACTTTTACTTTTCATGGAAAATAACTTGTGTTATTCATGACATGATATCATTTAAAATAACTTTGTCAGGCCAGTGAATGGCTGCCACATAAGTATAAATCTAAATCATACATGTGGGTAGGGGTGCATAGTCAGTAAAAGTCGCCAAGACTCTGCCGAGCTCCAAACCTCCTCTGCCACAGACAGAAGCATCAAAAATGTGCACTGGGAGCTTCATGGCATGATTTCTACAGCCAAGTATGTTTGTGTATGTGGCCAAGAACCTTGTAGGGTATCTCAGCACAGTTTACTTGTGTCAGTTAGGTCAGCTAGTGGGAGGGCAGAGAGGGCAGCCTTTACATTATTTTATTGTAGAGTGACAGGAACTGCCTATGAGCTTCTAATCAGGCAGAAGTGTTGACAGAAAACATATCAAAGGAAATACGTTGATGAAAATCAAAGAAGAGAAATATTTATGTGATGTTCTATTTTCCTGAGAGCTGATTGGCTGTGATGACTCCTTCAAGTACTACATGAAACTTTGTCCTGCTAGTTAAGCCTGCTGTCTGTTCTCAGGCCTCCTCCTGTTTCACTGGCATATATCCATCACCAGAGGGCTCCACTGACCTGCCTGCTGACATCAGAGCACACCCCTGTGTCATGTGACCTGTCCCAAGCAAGTTCAAAGGCAGCTGTGGTAGAGAGAGCAGGGAGTTTAGTAGAGCACTGGAAGGATGAGGTGGAAACAGGAAGCGTGTAGATTCAGTGGACGTGGCGTCCTCCATCTGTCTCCATGCTCTCTTTACTGGCCTTCTAAAAATCACTTCTAAAAACTTCTCCTGTAGCTGCTTTTGTTTAAATGTTTAGGATTTAGAATTCAACTTTACTGTCATTATGCATGTCTAAATACAGGGTTACAAAATACAGTTTGCATCTAATCAGTAAGTGCAATAAGAGCAAATATACAGATGTACTGATATAGCATAGCATAGCATAGCATATTTATTTATAACGCACTTTACATCCAACAATGTTGACCAAAGTGCTACAAAAATAAAACAGAGAGAAAACAGTTTAAATTACATATAAAATATCTTAAAATTAAAAATAATATAATTAATAAGAAAACATATTTAAGAGACATCGACAAGTCCTGCTGTGCTGAAAGCCAAGGTAAATAAATATGTTTTAAGACGTGATTTAAAAACAGATAAGGAAGGTGCCTGTCTAACATGTAAAGGCAACTCATTCCACAATTTTGGTGCTGCCACAGCAAACGCCCGATCCCCTCTGAGCTTACGATTAGTCCTGGGCACACTCAGGAGGAGCTGGTCTGCCGACCTGAGGGACCGGGAAGGTATGTATGGATGAAGAAGCTCAGAGAGGTACAGAGGGGCAGCATTGGACAAACATTTAAAAACAAATAAAAGCAGCTTAAATATATATACATATATATATATATATATATATATATATATATACAGATAAGGCTAGTATAAATGGTGAAATAGTTATGAACAGAGAGATCAAATATACAGCTGAACTACAGACAAATGTATAGCATACAGATGTTCTATATTGCTGTACAGATGTGCAGATATACAGGTGTACTGTGAACAAATATACAGATGTGCTACATATATACAGATGTAGAGGTGTGAGGTAAACAGATCTACAGTGCTATGAATATATCTACAGCAGTGGAAGCATAGCTCTCTGAACAGACTATAATAGGCACTATAACAGAGACTCTGTCAGTGTCCTAAAACTACAGCAGTAACCAATGTGAACATGTGGTGAATGTTGAGAATGAAATGATCATGGTCACTGGGAGGAGGAGTGTAGAAGGGTTCAGTGAGTGTGGATGGAAAGGCTCAGCGGGGACTGAGTTCAGTAGGGTGACAGCTGTGGGGCAGGAGCTCTTCCTAAATCTGCTGGTTTTAGTCTGAAGGCTCCTGTAGCGCCTCCTGGAGGAGAGAAGAGTTTATTGGCAGGATGAGAGGAGTCCCTGAGAATGATGCGTGCTCGGCGTAGACATCTCTTCTTGTGGACATCCTCAATGGCAGGAAGTGGAGTCCCTGTGATGCGTTGGGTGGTTTTCACCACCCGCTGCAGTGCCTTGCGGTCAGCAACAGAGCAGTTCCCACAGCAGACTGTGACACAGTTGGTCAGGATGCTCTCTATCACACAGCGGTAGAAGTTAACCAGTATGTCAGTAGACAGATGGTTCTTCTTCAGTATCGTAAAGAAAAAAAAGGCGCTGATGGGCCTTCTTGACCAGGCTGGAGGTGTTAGTTGACCAGGACCGATTCTCAGAGATGTGGGTCCCCAAGAACTTGAAGCTGGAGACCTGTTCAACAGCTGTGCCATTTATGTAGATGGGGACATGGGTATCTCGCGTCTCCCTCCTGAAGTCCACAGTGAGCTCTTTGGTTTTGCTGGTATTCAGGAGCAGGTTATTGTCAGCACCACACAGATACCTCTTCCCTGTAGCAGACTCATCGTTGTCACTGATGAGACAGTCACTGTGGTGTCATCTGCAGACTTGATGATGGAGTTGGATCCGTACCCAGGTCTGCAGTCAAAGAGGAACGGTCTCAGCACACAGCCCTGTGGAGTGCCAGTGTTGAGTGTGATGGTGGTAGAGCAGTTATGGCCTGGCCTAACATGCTGGGGTCTATTGGTCAGAAAGTCCATCATCCAGGTACAGATGGAGTTGTTGAGTCCAAGATCCACAAGTTTGGTGATCAGCTTGGAGGGAATAACTGTACTGAATGCTGAGCTGAATTCAACAAACAGCATTCTTACATAAGTATTGCATAAATATCTGAGTACACGTTGCAAGAAACTACATTCCCAGATCACATCCAGTGTGTGCTGGAAAATTTGCAGCGATTCTACAAAAATGTTCCACGTGGTTGTTTTTTTTTCTTCCTACTGGTGATGATCCAGTGGAGCTCCAGTCACTGCAGGCTCCCTTGTGGTGCCACAAAACGGACTGCAAAAACACTTGTGCGTCCATGACTGATCCTGCTGCTTCACTTCTGTATGAATTGATCTTTTCATCACTGTTCACTTTGGGCAAGCAGGAAACAGAGGTGACACTGACTTGTGGCTTCACAGGATGATTCCCTTTAACAACAGGAGCATGCACACAGTTTGCTTTAGGCCACCCTGAATAGCTCACATTGTAAATCACAAAGAGCCAGTATATGATACTGTAGCTTCCACTCACTGTGACAGGATGGCTCGTAGGAGGTGATTACACTCTGCTTCATTTGGTTCCAGTTCAGATTAAGGGACAACACATGGAAAGACAGAAGCTGGAAACAAATGTTAGAAAAATATTTACTGTTAGAAAACATTCAGTGAAAACAACATAGATTTTTCTGTTTGGCAGATTTCAAATCTGAGTCTCCAAAAGCCAGTCAGACAATAGAGTTGGTATAAACAGAGAGGAGATGAAGCTTTTTTTAGACAGAGGAAGGAAAATATTTAGATTCACTTAAAAGGATAATTCTCTTTTTTTAGCACTTTCCTCTTTCGCTTTCATGCCATTAAGCTCTAATTAGCTTTAATTTCACTTAAAGTACATGAATGCAGAAAATTAAGAGTGTGATTCTGGCAAAAGATAAAACCTAAAATGTAGCATTTTGAAAGGTCACTGACCCCTCTGTCTCTTAACTGCTGTATATGTGCTGGATTATTTGGACTACATTGTATTGTACAGTGAGACTATGATTGTATCTGTGGGGCTTAAAAACAATGACATTTGTTCACACACTCACAGTGGATTCATTTTCAAAGATCAGGGAGCACTGCTTTAGGGCTGGTCTGGAGACATTAACTGGCTCTAGGTGGCAGAAAGCGCTGCAAGGACTGAGAAAAAACAGTATTAATCCCTTTTTGGTGCACATTATGACAGCTGGGATTTATGTATTGTGTATATTACGTGTTGAGGTTTTCTCTTTGTGACTGAGGTCCTTACTGGCGGTGAGATTTGTATTGAGCGTGCAGTGCAGAGTGATCAGACACATATGTGCTGTTCCACAAACGGGATGTTTTTATTGTCGTCACTGTAGCAAGTGAGATCGGTGAGAAATAAACCAGGAGAGATGGAAAAGATCAAACAACAGATCCTAAAGTCAATGATACAATCGAAATGAAGAGAACAAAAGGCTAACTGTGTGGAAGGCTGAGATACTCGTCACTTCTGCAGATGAGCAGCAGAGACAGTTCAACAGTCCACAGAGTATTTTCCCAAAAGTTTTGGGGATCATTGAGATGCTTTCTGGCAGAACTGAGACCAGCCTTTGTTCCTTTTGCTCAGCAGGGTTTTCATCTCACAGTGTGAATTAGCAGGTGGGGGAATCCTAAAATCAGCTGCAGTGGCTCTTTGTAGAAACTGAAATCAACAAGATGTAAGCAGGTATTTGATGAGCTGTCCTGGCTGATTTCCACCCTCAACACTGACAGTTTCCACCGTCTTTTTTCTACATTTAAGCATCACCAGCTGAAATTCGTATTCATCTCTGTTACTCTTGATGTAACAGACCACGAGCACCACAGCCATTGTGCATCAGTCACACAGTTCTTTACTGTAAACTAACCTGATTATCCTGCACTAACCTGCCGAGGATTTTCATGTGGTCTTTAAATAACAGTTTGCTTTGCAGCGTGTTTCACAATATGAGAACATGAAGACTTCCATGTAAGCTTTCAGTTTATATCAAATGCCACTGAACAGTCCTTACCTTTAAATATAAGCTCTCCTCTTCCTGTCCTGTATTCTTTCTCCATCTCTGAGTGAAGTTATCTCAAACTCTTTTCCCTGTGTCTCCCAGTGAAATACAGCAACTGGACCTTTAGCTGCAACACACTGTGAGAGAAACTACACAAAAACAGTTTGTGTGTTTGCTGAAGTTTGTTGAGCTGATAGAAACGTTGCATTTGAAATTACCTGCCACAGCATGTTACTCCCTTTATGCTTGATCGTCTTCTGTAGGGCTCATTAGATGCTGAAGTACTGCGACCGCAACTTATGGACACCTGCAGTCGTTCCAGAGCTGTGCCAAAAAACCAAAACCCCACAGCGGCCCACTTGGACCCTTTACTATGGCATGTCATCTCTTTTTATGTGACGTCCCCTGGTGATTATTTCAAAGAGGACGGTACGCTCAGAGTGACAAAAACAATAACCCCCTGCAAATTTGTTAAACCAAAAGTAAAAACAAAATGTAAGGAGTCAAAGTACAGTTACTTGTTTCAGAATGTAATGAGGAAAAGTAAAAAAGTACTCCAGTAAAGTACAGATACCTGAAAATTCTACTTTAGTTCAGTAGAGTACAAAGTATTTGTACTTTGTTACTTGTCCCTTGTGATGAACACTGACCTTAACTGAGGCGAGTGAGTCGTGCAGCTCTTTGTTGTTCTGGGCTGTTTGGTGACCTTTTGGATGAGTCGTGGCTGGATGCCCGGCCGCTCCGAGGAAGGTTCGGTTTCCATTTGTGGATAATGGCTCTCACTGTGGTTTGGTGGAGTCCCGTAGCTTTATAACCCTGTCCACACTGACAGATCTCAATTCATTTGTTGCTGAATTTCTTAGGATGCTGGCATGAAGTCTGGCTTTGGAGGATCTTCTGGTCTGTGACACACAACAGTTAATTTATCTTAATAATAAACACTTTCATTTACAAAGTGCATTTTGTGTTTACTTGTGTTGTTGTGTAATATTTAGATGTGATGATCTGAAACATTTAAGTGTGACACTTTTTCACACTATGGTATATTATTTTTTATATATTTCTGTCTTTTTTGGAGCGATCATGATCGGCCACCTAGACCAAAAATGCCAGGGCTGCTTTCTGTCAGTGTAAGTGACATATTTAACTGTTTTTCTACATGATAAAGGAAAAGCTGCTGTGACAAGGACAGAAATCTGTTGGCACGGCTCTTTGTACTTAAATCGTAAGAAATAAAGGTGTAAAAATATAGAAAAAAGCCCTGACAGCTCATTGCCCAGACTGCACAGTTTTTTCCTTTTGCTTTTTAAACTGTATTCATGAAAAATCCAGAAATTTCTGTAGCAAAAAGTGGAAAAACAAACTTTTCTGTTATTTAATTGTTATTTGCTTGACAACTTTGTGTAGCATGAATGGAAATAAAGGAGGTTTTTATTACTAGGAGAAGCTGTAACACTCATAAAAACACAGTTAAAAGACCAAATTCATGCTTGTGCTCGTTTGTGGTGAGCAGCAGATCCAACAAGTTAAGAATTATTAACGACTTCAAGCGAGCGTTCAGGCCGGTGAGACTCATTTATACAGTGAGCCATGGCTCTGTGGTACGCGCACACATCTCTGCCATTCAAAGACACTTTGTATAACTTTATTTTATGCCATTTTCAAATGTACATTATCTTTTTCAAGAAAGCAACATTTTATTCAGTGTTTTCATAAAACCATTATTTTTATGCATTAACTACTACCAGGGAGAACACATGAGGTCTAAGGCCTGGACAAGTTTGAAACAAAGGAAAATGGCTGGAAATGAAAACAGGTACCACTTTATCCAGCTCCTTTGATCAATTCTGCACTCAGCTTTGCAGTCTGTCATTGAAATGCAGTCAGATGCTGCTCATATTTTACATTTTTGCTTGCTTCGTCACTTTCTCCCAGCACACTAGCTTTTAAATCCAGCTCCCCCGTCTCTCTGCTTCCCTGGCCTGCATGATATGGTCCCTGTCTTTGCATGTGATTGGCTGCATGGTGTGCAGTCAAAGTCAAAACCAGAGTCAGAAAGCCAATCAGACAATAAAGTTGGTATAAACAGAGAGCAGCCATAAAGAAAGGAGCTGAAGCTGAGTGCAATACCTGCATCAAGACTCAGCATGTGACTAAAAAGGTGCAGCTTGAACTGTCAGGCAAAATACTCCGTATGGAATGAGAATGGATGTAGGAAGAATGTAGGAATGAGAGTGATTAATGGAGTAATTAACAAAATTAATAGATTCACTTGAAAGGATAATTTTCAGATCATTGCCATTAATAAGAAGCTGCAGATAGTAGTTCGCCCTGTGCACTCTTTAATCTTTAAAATTAGTGAAGAGAAAATTATATATGGTGGTTTTGCACGTCTCCTCTATGTGTGCGTTTTAAGCAGGTTTTAATGTTTTATCTGTTATATCAGGTGTGTATTTATACAAAATGAAATTATTTCAAACAGCTGATCCAATATTTAATGTTGCTTTATCCTGACATTATGGAGTATTACTATTTTTAATTGTGGAGTGGAAGGTCTGCTAGTTTTTTAGACTGTGACTGCTATTGATAGTATCAGCTTTGACTGAAGGCTTTAGCTGAACTTAGGCTACGTTCACACTGCAGGTCTTAATGCTCAATTCCGATTTTTTGATCAAATCCAATTTTTTTGTCTGCTTGTTCACACTACAAATAAAATGCGACAGCAAACGCGCTCTAGTGTGAACGCTCAAAGCGTCCCGCATGCGCAAAAGAAGACGTCACACACAACGCGCTCTGTTTAGACCCAGACCAAACAATATTGTTTGACTGATGGCCTTATGTATGTAGCTTGCCATCACCAGTGTGTGAATGTGTGTGTGAATGGGTGGATGACTGGACGTGTAAAGCACTTTGGGGTCCTTAGGGACTAGTAAAGCGCTATACAAATACAGGCCATTTACCATTTAATATAAAGACTTCGGACTTTATGTTTCCCAATTTTTGCTTTTAAGTTAATTTGTTATTTACATAATAATGTAAATAACCTAATAATCATCCTTATTACTGTTTTAGAGAGGAGTGGTGCTTCAAAGGAGAAAGTGACCCAGATCGGATTTGAAAATATTGGATTTGTGCCGTTCACACTGTCATACCATGATCGGATATGGGTCGCATATGGTCAAAAAAATCGGATTTGATGCGCTTTCGCCTGCAGTGTGAACGTAGCCTAAAAGGTAGTTTGCTGCTCCAAACTAGCAGCAAACTACTGTGAAAGCTACTGTGACACTAGCTTTCACAGTAGCTTTCACAGTAGCTTTTCTAACTTACTAGTTAGTAAGTTCGTAGTACCTGCCTTGTTTAAACCATTGTGTTAGTAATTCCAGCTTTGTTTCCGAGTCCTGCACTTTTGGTCTTCACTCTGACTGCCACGCACAGGTTATTAAGACAATCACATTACTGTGGACCTTTGACCTCTTCCTTAAGGTCAAATAAGGTCAAACTTTCATAAAATGCTTTTTCATATTTAAAACTATGCTTAAAATTCTACTGCCTTTGTTTGCATTTTCATTAGGAAATAATAATACAGATTCTAAATATGACATTGGCCACAAAATGTGTTATTTCTTCGAAGAAAGTATTGTAAAGCCAAAGAGACTGAAACAAAAGAATACATACAAAATATAACAGTATTCTGGTGAAAGTAAACAATCCCCAGAGAATTAGCTGCCTCGGCAGAGAGTTGCTCTGAGTGCTTCTTTCTTTGCCTTTAGACAATAATTCTGATGGCAAAAAAGCCAAACGGGACAGGCAAAAAAAAAAAAGAAAGACTGTTTTTAGCCTGAATGAAGGTTTGGTTCTTGTTATTTGAGTCTGTTGTTCTGAATTTGGCTCTGCTGACTAATACAAATTAATCTTAAAATGCATTTAGATAATCTCTTCATGTTTTTGATTGCACATATAGATGAATTTATATCAAAATTAATTAAATAGCTAAAGTGTTACATTCTGTTTGGTTGTAATGAAGTATTTTAAATTAATTTTAAGTTAAACACTGTAATGTCATTTAATGTCAAAAAAATCAAACATTTAAACAACATAAACATAAACATTATTGTTTTTTCCACTTCAGTAAAATCTGAATGTTGACTTCATTGGAACAAACAGATTTTATCTGCTCATGCTGGCTGTTTCCAGTTAAAGGGGAGAACAGAGTCCCATCACCGATGACTGATCACTTTCTGCTCATAGTTTTAAGTTTAGTATGATTTTATTAGCTATAAAACTGTCCCAGTTTCATTGAGAGCTGAGGATGAACCAACAACCGTCTGTGTGCTTAACTGGTGACAGATTAAAGATAAGAGATCTGTGTGTGTTGATGTGTTAACTTTAAAAATATGCTGTCTGACTGCTCAGACTGAGTCAGAGTAAAGTTCACATGCTGACGGGTGGAGGCATGAAACCTTGTTGTAGCTGCAGGTGTGAACACACTGATCCCAGATCAGCTCTGCTGTATTTGTAACATGAACATTTCTGCTGCAAAGCTTCAAATGTTCAGCATGTTTCTCTGTTTCCAGTCTATTGATCCAGTCACACTTTCTACCTTCACCTGTGCAGTAAAGACTGAGAGCAGAGCTGAAACCAACCGTCCAATCAGTGAGCAGCATCAACACCTGAGCTTCATTCAGACTCTGTTATTGAAGATGTTGTTGGTACAAAGTTCATCTGCTGCTCACATGAATCCTGTGATGAAAGATTTATTTCACTAAATGTTTCTTCAAAGCTCATTTCAACCTGTTGAAGTCATGAATCAAAGTGCAGGCTGAGAGTGGATCACATGATGTTTAAGGTGTGTCATGTGACATGTTCAGTATTGTCACACATGTCTAGATCGTCCCTGATATCATAACTGCTCAAATACTGATGATTATATTTGAAGAATTATTACTGATGGCAGCAAAGTTTGAACGGAGCTCTCTGTCTGTGCTGATTTGTCGCCCTCTGGAGGTCAAAACACAAACTGCATGATGTCACTGTAACCACCACAGTGACAGGAAGTGTTTTTAAATGATGAAACATGTCAGTGATGCTGATAGTGTGTTCATCACAGACGTTCAGGCTTCATGTTGACGTGAATCAAAGTGAAAGCAGAGAAACTGGAATGAATCAGGTGTTGTAGAAGATGGAGAAACAGGTTGGAGAGAGGATGCTGCTCCTTCTTTGAGATCAAACATGTCGTGTTGTTCACGTGCTGTCAGCGTGACGCAAAGAAACCATGGAAACAAAGTGTGAGTGAAATCAGTCCAAAGTAACAGAGTGAAGAGCAGCAGATGAAGCACAGAGGACACAAAAAGGAAGGAAAGAAGGAAACAAGGTCCATCTGTGTCCTTTCAAACAAACAAGCATCAACATCCAGGACTGAAACATCAATCCACATATTTATACACATATTTATTTAATGAGAATAAAACAAGAATATTTATAACACATCAGCAATAATCAGGCCTGGGATCCTCCTGGTTACAAACAGGGTCCAGGACTGGGACACTCAGGTGGATCCTGCAGGGTCTGGTTCAGGAAAAGGTGGAGACCAACAGAAACAGTTTTAGTAGAAAGGTATGATTTCATTTATTTGAAGAGATCAGAGCATTATTCTGATTATTAAGCTTCAGTCAAATATACTAATGTGCACGGCGCCGTGACACTTAATGATCTGTTATTGTACATTTGTCACATGTGTGTATTTGTTGTTGTATTGTTGCTGCCATGATGCATCACATGGGACCATCACACTACCACCACCATATGTGACTGTTGCTATGAGGCTCCTTTTCATTGATGCTGTGTTAGTTTCAGATGTAACAGGACTCAAAGCTGTCAGAAAGCTTTTGTCTCATCAGTCCACAGAGTCTTTCCCAAACGGGATCATCAACATGTTGTTGGACAGTGTGAGACCATCCTTTGTGTTCTTCTTGGTCTGCAGTGGTTTTCTCCTTGGACTCCTCCATGGATTCTCTTTCTTATTGTTCAATGATGAGCTTAACTGAGGCCTGCAGGTCTTTCATGTTGTTCTGGGCTCTTTGTGAGCTCCTGGATGTCGATGTGCTCTTGGAGTCATGTTGGTGCCACTGGCTCCAGGGAAGGTTCCCACTGTTCCACACTTTCAGCATTTGTGTCTAATGGCTCTCACCGTGGTTCAACAGAGTCCCAAAGCCTTAGAAATGGCTTTGAACCCTGTCCAGACTGACAGCTGTGACTCTGTCAGCTGGTTGTGTAGATGGTGGCATTATGTGTTGCTGTTTGACATCTTTCAGCCTGTTCACTTTCTCACACGGGTTCTGTAGAAGTTGATGAGTCTGTTGATCCAACAGGTCTTCTAGTAATCAGGCTGAGTGTGTTTGTCAAACTCAGCTTTAGAAACAAATGTGCTTCATCACAGTTCATCCATGATTGAAGCAGAGGGGCAGTTATTTTTGCACACAGCTCAGGTAGGTTGGGATCACCTTTGTGCCTTAATCAATGACATCATCATTTATTTACTTGTGTTATCTTTGTCTAACAGGAACATTTGTGTGATAACAACAGTCAGAAATGACTGAGTGAAAAGACTTTTTCACACCACTGTGTGTGATCGTTGCCCCTGGGAGAGTTCACTTATCTGCAATGAGAGGTGTGATCAACACGAGTGCACGAGTGTCACATGACTCACAGCTGTGCATGCAGTGGCAAAAGGCTGAGTGTGTGCCATCAGTCTGTACTCAGTCCTCACTCTGAGCCTCACATCTTCCTGCTGCTTCATGAGAGCAGAGCTGAACTTCCTGCTGTGGGAGAGACGAGGAGGATCCTGGTGCAAGAAGCACAAATGATGCAGTTTGTTTCCTGTTTACACTCAAAGTGACTAAAACCAGATTTATGAAAGTGTCATTTCTGTGTGCCCCACTGATGGAAACATCAGCTTGTATGAACTGTTCAGTCTGATGGATCCTCTGAAGTGTGTCAGTGAGCTGTTGGAGTAAAGCTTAGTTAGACTTGGACCTGGTTGGTAGTCGTCATAGATCTGGACCACGGCTGGCTTCAGGTCGTCCACTGGGAGCTCCTGGATGATCTCTGTGGTTGATGGTGTGTCCTTTGATAACTGGACGAGACAGAAACAATCGCAGACACAGTTTGTACCAAAGATCATCATCTGGTGTCCCCACTGTGGACTTCTCTGACCTCCTCTAAGGACACCAGAACAGGATCTTCCTTTGGCTCAACACGACTCACCAGGAGGCCACGTTTGAGCTGTGAGGAGATGACATCATCACAGTGATCACATGACGTGTTGGTAGAGTCTGTCTAATGACTCACACTGTGGGGAACATCCAGGACCACCATGTTTGTAGTTTTCTCCTTCCCACTGTAGCTGTGTTTGAACAGTGTGTGCACACATGCTCTTCATCACCCACAGTGACTCCACGCTGGTACAGACTCTCCTCTAACCTGTCACATACTTACAGGGATGTATTTCCACAGTCAGTCTGGCTCTGGCAGATTCACCTGTGGGCTCCACCTCTGTGTGGACTTTCACACTGAGAGTGGGGACATCAGCAGGTGTTGGGATGTTGTAGGTGCACAAATCTGGGAAACAAACAGAACCAATCACAGCTCAGTGCAGCCTGCTGTCACTTTTCTACACCGTGACACTTTTATATTTATATCTCTATATTTATCTCTTTATCTTAATATTTATCATCAATATCTGTGTTTCTCATTTTCTATCAGTGCTTGATGTTTGTTGTGTGTTTGCTGCTCCGACAGCTCAGTTTCTCTCTGGGATGAAGAAAGTTTCTCTGATTCTCATGTAGACACAAAGTGACTTTATTGATTTTTAATTTAGTGTAAACAGAATTGTACTGTGTGCAGTTCTTACTGTCAGCTCTAATGTTGTCTATGAAAACACATTGATTACATGTGAAAATGCTTCTTTAGCGTTTTATAAGTACAAAGAAACAAAGAAAGCCTTTGTTTGACACCAACCAGGACCTGGTCACATGATGCTGTCACTGAGCTGCACTGAAGCACATGCAGCTTCACCTCCAGCCTGTATTTTCCTGACACATCCTGCAGCGCCTCCTCCTGGTGGAGCAGTTTGTTGCCCTGAACAAATGTCAGCTGACTGCTGGGAGCCTGAACTGTCCCTGTGCTCCAACCTTCAGGACTGAACACCAGAGTGGAGCAGAGAGCCTGAAGAGCCTCCACTGTGTCCTACAGGATGGATTCATTTTGACATGAAGTTCAAACTGCCTGTGTCACTTCAACACACTCTCACAAAAGAGTTTCTAACCTTCACTTCCTGGTTAAATAAAGGTTAACTGTTATTTACAGGCTGTTACGTGTAGTTGGTGCACAGAAGGCTGTTCTGTTAAAACAACACATTTTTAGACCAAAGTCAATTTCATCTTGTAAATAAAGAATAAAAACATCCCTGCCTGCTAAAACAAGTCTGCATATCTGAGAGAAAAGCAACAACATGAAAGCTTCAGGATTATTTCTTCTGATTTGGTCCAAGACTGTATATGAACTCAAAGATGAGCTTCATGCTGTTCGGGTGGTGTCGTACCTGAGTGGAGGAGAAGCCTCCGTAATAGTTCTGCTGCCCAGTCAGCCACCTGATAATACCAGAGGCATATCCCAGATCCTCAGCAGTCGGGGAGGCGCTGAGTTTGGCCAACAGCACATAAGAACTGATCTCCACTGACAGGGAGGCTGATGTTTCTGCTGCTGTCTGAGACCAGCAGAGGAAACCTCCTACAAACACAATAACAGTCACAGTGATGCTAATAAAGCTGAATGATGTGCTAAAAGATGACTCACCTTCATGTCAACAAAAGTGCTGCTTACTAGTTACTATTTGTGCACCAGGATGCACCACTTTCAGATAACCTTCTGGTCTCTTTGCATATTTACAATGACTCCACAGGGAAAGTTTTCAGTATTAGACAGAAACTGATTACAATGCTGCCACCAGCCTCTAGGATGGGATTAGAGACGTGCAAAGCAGCCGGTATTTGTATCTGTGTTTGTATTTGTTGAGGGGGGAAAGTATTTGTATTTGTATTCAAGTAAAATTCAAAATAGGTGTAAATGTCCATTATAATACTTATGGATATGCAATATTATTTGATGGTTTTCTATAAATGCAGCAATGAACATGTAACAAAGCCTCATCCATGGTTAAACCAACAACTAATAAAATACCATTGTGAACATTATGAACCCACCACCACCCGTCCTTGTTGGAGGACGCTGAACAGACAGTGAAACTGACTTGCAGGGGCAGAACATGGCTGTGAGGATGAATTGGTGCTGGTGGGGGGGGGGCAGACAGTACCAGGAATACGATGCTTTAAGTGCATGTGATTATGCATAACAGATGTTGACAGATGTTTGATATCTCTGCCTCTGCTGATCTGACTTTTGCACACATTACATATCACTTTGGTTTCATCTGCAGCACTGACTGTAAAATGCTTCCACACAGAACATTTTTTTTGGCTGGTGGAGGACCAAGAGGTGGCTCAGCAGCAGCAACACTCTTTTCTATTTGGTGCCCAAATCCATGTGGGGAGTTTCAGCCAAGTTAATGAGTGACGGGAAGCTATGCTAAGGTTAACTGACCTATAGTCTACATCTTGCTGTCTGCAAAAGACAGAGTAATTTAAATGTACCATGTAACTCCCACAAGTGCATACAATTCGACACAACTACACAATCATTGTGTTAATCTTTTAAACCGAACGTTAACGTTACTCTGTCAACAGCCTGTTGTCTAAATGACCGAGCTAACAGAGCTGAGCGAACATGAGAGACCCGACTGCAGACGTCAATAATGCAGCGTAATGGAATAATCTCCCGATCTTCACTAAAGTTATAAACTGCCTCTGGAACTCAGTTATGGTACAAAAACATATTTTCAACAATAATAGTGATGCAGTTCAGTCTTTTATGGCCCAGCCTCTCTGTTGCTGTGTGCAGCAGCCTGTGACACTCACTCATCCGGTCATGCACTGCAGTCTCATAAGGAAACTCAGCTTTTTGATATAAAGTTTTTCTTGTTCCTGAATACAAATATTTTTAAAAGTATTTGTTCGAAATAAGTATTCGTAAAAAACACATTATTTGTGCCTTTCCGAATACCGTATTCGGGTTCGGCTCCACTCCTAGTTGGGATTATTGTCCTTTGCTGATGCATGTATTGTACAGCCATGAGGAGCCTTAATAATGCAGCTGCATTTTTTATCCACCATAACAGAGGTTAGTGTTCAACTCTGTCACCACTCTGGCCACATGTTGCCACACTTGTACTTCCAGCTCTGAGCTGCTGCTGCTGAACACGTTACTTGTGTAATTATGTCTCCAAGCAGCATCACAGCTTTCAAAGAAGAAAAAAAACATTATTTCCTGATAATGTCTGATGTGCTTGTACAAGATGTGAAAGACTGGTAGTTTGAGGAAATCAGGACACCTTTCAAAAACATATTTTCTTGCACAGAGCAGTGAGCCTTCTTGGTTTCCTTGTAGATTAAAAACAGGATTGGAGTGATGAGGTACGCGGTGCTGCACGGCTGTCTGTGGGATGACCTGTACATCAGAACCACATCAGCCCAGACCCAGACATCTACCAGCACGAGTACAGAGCCTTTATCTCACATGTTTGAGCATTCGTTCACCTTCATCTGTTTGTTCTTATTGACAACTCTTCATCCAGTCCACCTTAAACACAGTGGGTGTGTTGCTGGGAATGGGAGTTACCTCATGGAGCTGTTATTGCAGTAAAACTCGTTTTTGTGTGTGTATTTCAGTCCATATGAATTCATGTACCTCTGTGTGGAGATCCTTGTGTACATATTGAAACCTGTCTGTGTTATCACTCAGCCAGGCTTTTCAATCGGCTGTTTTTGTTTTTAATACGTGACCTTTGCTAAAGTTCATCCAAAGGTGCAAATGATGTGTGACAGGATGTAAAGATGTGTTTGCAGAGTTGTCTGTAGGACAACAGTTTAGTGATCCTGCTCTGTGGCTGACAGGCTCAGTTTATCTCCAGCTCAGCACTAACAGGTGAATATTGCACAGGCTGAGGTGTGATGTTAGAGGGCTGCTCGTGCTGGTTGTGCTGATCCAAGACAGGCTCAGTTGGATAGATCTGAATGCACATCTGTGTCAAAATACTGCAGTAAGTTCACATGTGGTAAATCCACTGCATCGGCACAACCGTCACTACCAGGCGACTAATGTGACACTTGCAGACTGAGTGATGCTGGTGGTTTGTACTGAGTGTGAGACAGAGCTGACCCCTGGCCTCAGGGTGGAGAAATCTGAAAATGTAGCCAAGGTCACATGTAAGAGGACAGTGTTAAGGTTCGTAAATTGAGGGGGACTCCAAAATAATGACCACTGATCCGGCCGGGTAAAGTTAGACGACATTTTAATGAATACACGCAGCGTGGAGCCAACACTGTACAGATTCAGTGTTGAACTGAGTTACAATAGTCAGAACAAAGACTTTATAGGGGTGAAATAGTCCAGCCCCCCTTCTGTTACCAGGCAGATCCAGTAAAGCATACGTCAAATCAAAACCACAATGACTTTTAACATAGTTTAAAAGAAGATTGTCTCGTCTCCATCCAGGTGTCCTCCTGTTGTCCCCGGACGCTCGCTTATCTGTCTGGAACATCAGCACACGTTCTGCACAAACTATCACATACGCACGCACAATTTTGCAGTCGCAAGCAAAACATGATTAACTTTTACCTATATAACTGAGTCTTTCTACGATGTGTGTATGTGGGTGTATGTGTCAGCCTCTGCTTGCACTTTGTTTCACCTCTCAGCTCCCCAGCTAGACCTTGTAACCTTTCCACTAGACAGAAGGCCAGCACGTACACAACTTGAAACTATATATGTAAGTTCTAGACTAAAGGTCACATTCACATGAAGCTACTAAAAGTATAAACAAGACTACTTAGCTATTAAAACTTACCACTTAGCTCAAAAGAGTATATGTAATAAAGGATAATCAAATAACTGAAAAATATGACATGTAAGCAGGTGTTGCGATTCCTTTCAGAGCTCCTGTCATCCCCACCGTGTATTGGCTGATCATTAACGCCTGCCAAGAGTTTCTGACCCTCCTTGACCAAGAGCTACAGCTCCTTTAATAAGCACAAATGCAATCATGTATAAAAGATTAAAATCCTTTTCCTTACGTAGGGGTTTTTCCCCACTCTGCCAATATGTTTGCTCCTGTCACTTACAGTCAAGCTGTTGAAAATTACAATAGTCTGCATGCTCTTTTGGAAGTTGCAAATTATATCCTGACCAGGGCATCTTTCCTGACCTGACATTAGTAAATAACAATCAGCTAATGTTGTTCATGAGACTAAAATCATCTCACTGTGGTAATGTAAATACAATATGGCCAATATTATATGTATTGTCAGATTATTATGACATATATATATTACAGGATATATTACAGCAGTGAGCTTGAACTCTGGGTCAAAGATTCAAGTTGCAGTTATTTATATTTCCTATCACCTTAAATCTTCACTCAAAGACAAGTATCTCTGACAGTGTATATGTAGATGTTTTATATATAAGAGACAAATATTGTTCGTTTAATATGTTGGCATTACTAAATTTGGCTCAATGCTTACATATATGTGTAAAAAGAAAATGTACGAGCTGTGAAAACTGTTTCTGATAAAATGAAGAGTAGACTGATATATTAAATATTCCTTTATTGGGTGAGAAAATCAGACCATGTCATAACTGCTTTAAGTCATACAGAATAGATATCAGAGCCTTAAACAGGCTGACTTCTGCTAAATGGGTCAAACTGGGCAGAAAGTATACAAACACATAACATCCTTATAGAATATGATGTAACACTATAGATCAACTTACCTCAGAATATATAAAGCATATAAACAATTACAGCAATATGATGCAACAAACACAGCAGTACTACTAATCCAAAATACTCAAAGCTTCATAGAACTGAAACAAACATTTATTTTTAGCTCCATTCTGCTGCTGATACATACTTTAGGTTTCTGAATATTAAACTTGTTGCTGCCTTTCATAGTGTGTAACTTGAAGGCCCTGAGTACTTTCTCCCACACTGAAAACACTGGGATGATAACATTATTTGAACATTACCTAATAAGACTGATTCAGGACAGACAATTAGTTATTTTAAACTTTTCTAGCAGTGCTTCACAAACAGGGAACAGTCTGTCTATTCTCTCCATCTGTCAGCTGCTGCTGGCTCTTCCTCCTCCTCTTCCTCACACACTGCTGAGTTTGTCCTGGTGGATCATCAGGGGTGCAAAGCCTCACAGATGATGTGCAGCAGTGGGTCCCTCAGTCTGTCCTCACTCTGGACACTTGCAGTTGTCACACATGGAAATCAAATGTGTGATAAGCTGCAGGATTCAAACACAAGTGTAACTTATAAATACATGTTCATACTTTTATTCCACAATCAGAGAGAAAGAAACAGAGAGAGAGTGCAGGACAGACAGACAGGTGACAGTCTCAGGTGTATACACTGCTACAAAACAGCACAAGAGAAGGAGGATTTAGTGTTTGTGTTATTACGAGTGCTAAACAAGAAGAGTTCCCAGATGGTACAGTGGACACATGTGTGACTCCTGTGATTAAAGCATCTTTCTTTCAGCTTAACGAGTGAACCGTCAGCTCGTTCAAACACACGTTAAAGTCCGTTTGGCTCGACACCACCGAACAGAGGCAGCAATATAACATAGCTAACATTAACAGTGCAGTGAATCCTGCTTGTGCCGTGATATTCAGGACTGCAAACCGAGCAGCACCACTGACTTTCAGCTTGTTGTGTTTGTGGATATATGACTGACTTTAATTATCCATGAAATCATCAGATTCTCTGTAAGATTAAGGTCGACTATATATATATATATATATATATATATGTAGAAGTAAAGGCTTTAAAACCAAGTAAACGCACAAAGTACTAACATCGCTAATGTCACATAACTTTGCCGACATGTGGCCAACAGTAATGTTTTAATGTTCTTCGTTATTAAACATTTGCACATAAATAAGTGACATAATATTCAATACTTACTTTCAACAGTTCACTCTTCGGCCGCTCCCTCCTGCTGTCTGCCGTATTTTGCGGCAAAATTATCCACACCCACCGCCGCGCTATGAATTGTGGGATATATGGGACCACGAAGCGTGCACCGGACCACGCTTGATATTTGGGGAAATCGACGGCGCATTTGGAGTATGCATTTGAAGTTCACTTTGAATTGGGACAGCCGTCGTCGCGTGGCGGTGACGTAATCGCACTCAAAATGCGTACTTCAAGTGTGCAGTCTCTTAATTGGGACACAGCCATTGATTGCTCTGAAATCTCACTGACAGCCAATAGAAATAAAGAAAAGTCCAGACTGACAGTCTCTGTGGGGTTAGGCAGTGAACTGCTCACGCTGCGTTCAAGTGCATCACAAACTATTGGAATTGGATCCAACTTTGTGAAGCAGATTTCTTCTCAGCTGCTGTTTTGAACATTTCTCATTTCTTCGTGAACTATATTGAACTCTGTAAATGAACTGAGAACTATTTCTACATTTGAAACTATGAATTCAGTTTCCCATTCACCTCTGTACGTTAGTGTATAAATGAATGTTAGACTGGTCTCCATGGAAACACTTGGACTGGTCTCAGCTGCCTTCTTTCTGTAGTCATTCCAACAGAGTCCTTTCTCTTCTCCAGCTTCTGTTTGAAATCCTCTCACAGAGCCTGAATCCTGCTTTGTTGTCATGTTTGGGCCTGTGTTAGGCTGCTCTGTGTTCCTCTGCTTTAACACACACCTCACCACAGCAGCTGTGTGGGTCGTCTCTGTAGCAGCCATGTCAGCTTCTGATACCATGAACATCATCACAGCTCCTAACTTCACCTTCATTAGCTTTGACATTCATGTCTTTCTTTTCTCTCTCTGTTTCCACACAAGCTCAAAGTCTCTGCAGCCTGTTTTTATCTGCTATCATCAGATCTTCATCATCCTCATTCACATCCCTCACACACTCTACAGCCTCATCAGCGCTGACTTCATCTTCACTGACCGATGGAGCACAACATGAACCTGTGGAGGCTGAAAAACTGTTCTGTCAAACATAATCCCTGGCTATATGCTTGCAGGGTGGTGGGTCTCAGAGGACAACTTCTAACCCTGTTAAAGGCAACACGTGGAGTGCAACTGGCAGTGTGGCATAGCTGGCTCTGGCCTTGGGACTGTGTGTTTTATTTGATTCATAAAAGGGACAGTGGACTGTTTTATCTTTTATCTCTTGATTACTTTTGTCAATAAATTATCTTTTAGAATTTTATTGACTGTCATCTTTTTGCCCACGACTGAGACGGTTGGTCAGACCTAGAATCTTTCTTTGGGTGTGTTACAGAGTGTGTGTGCTGAAAGCAGCTGCTGTGTGTGTGTGTTTCACTTCTTATTGCACACTAAAACACACACACTCTCTTTCAGCTCAGTTTAGTGTGTGCAGCCAAACATCACGGCAGACTGCCACAGAGTTCAGCTTCCTCATAGTTTCACATAAGCCTTCACATCACTTCCTGTCCTCACAGGAAGCTAAACTCCGTCTCTCACAGCAAAGAACGGAGCGTTTGTCAGAGCCACACATATTCTTAAGGACAAAATCAGTGTTTCACAATAAAAGCCTTGTTAATACAAAACTGCCCAGCAGCTATTAGGAGGGCCTTTAATTTGAAATAGATGGAAAAGGAAGCAGAAAAGGTCAGCCAGCTTCAGCGGTCAGAGGTTAAAGGTCATGTGAATGAAGAAATGCTGTTCATACTTTGGTTATTTTTTCTGTCTGAACTGACAGGAAGTCCTCTGTGAGAAGCAGGAAGTCCTCTGTGAGAAGCAGGAAGTCCCACTTTTGTTTTTTTTTTTGGTGACTTTCAGAAATCTTCCAGCTCTATAAAATAAAGTGATGCTGGAAACATCGCTGTGGCAGATGGAGGGCTCAGCCGCCTCCAACCGAGTAAAGAGGTTCAGGCTCAGCAGCTCTGATGGTTCATTGGAGTTGTTTCCAAGATGGCGCCGCGTATGGATGCCCTGGTGCTTCAGTGCGTTACTTCTGTTTTCTTTTTGTGCTTAACTTGTGTGTCTGGGCACTCATCTGGATATTCTTACACCAGAGAAGAGCTTCTTAACTACAGGACTACAACACCTGTGGATTTACTTCCAATATTTGTCACATCTGCGGCAGATTTACTGCAGACTTTGATCAGGAAAGTGAGACGCCGAAGGAGAGGAAAGCGAGCCGGCGCACTCGTGCGTCTGAGGAGACGCGGACTGCGAACTGCTCTTCCTGGGATCTTCCTTTCCAACGTACGCTCACTCAGGAATAAGATGGACGAGCTGGCCCTGATGAGAAGCATGAACAGAGACTTTGCCTCCTCCTGAGTCTTATGTTTTACGGAGTCGTGGCTCTGTGAGGACATCCCGGACTGCGCGCTCAAGTTGGAGGGTTTTCATCTGCTGCGCGCGGACCGGCAGGCCTCTCTCTCTGGTAAGACCACAGGTGGAGGTGTCTGCTTCTACATTAATAGTGGCTGGTGCACAGATGTAACAGTGATTGCTCAGCACTGCTCTTCCTCTCTGGAATACCTTTTTATTCACTGCAAACCATTTTATTCTCCGCGGGAGTTTGCTTCATTCATCTTGGCCGCTGTTTACATCCCGCCAGATGCGGATGTGCAGGCAGCTCAGTGTGCACTCGCGGAGCAGATACTGCACATGGAGCGGACATTCCCGGACTCTCTCATTATTGCTCTTGGGGACTTTAACAAAGCCAATCTGAGCCAAGAGCTTCCCAAATACAAGCAGTATATTAAATTCCCGACCAGAGAGGAGAGGACATTGGACCACTGTTACAGCACGATCAGCGGGGCCTATCGCGCGGTGCCCCGCGCTTCACTCGGACTTTCTGATCACGTCATGATCCACCTGATCCCCGCGTACAGACAGAGGCTGAAGCTCTCCAAACCTGTCGTGAGGACTAAAAAAGTGTGGAGCAACGAGGCTGTGGAGGAGCTTCGCACGTGTTTGGAGTCTACAGACTGGGACACAATGAAGGCTGCTTCTAACAGCTTGGACGAGTTTACGGACACTGTCACCTCCTATTTCCACTTCTGTGAGGACAGCATTGTGCCATCACGCACCAGGGTGAGTTATAACAATGACAAACCCTGGTTTACTCCTAAACTCAAAAAAGCTGTGGCTGGAAAAGAGAAAGGCGTTCAGAAGCGGAGACAGGGACTGCTACAGAGAGGCCAAGTACAGGTTCACTAAAGAAGTGGACATTGCTAAACATCAGCACTCTGAGAAGATGCAGCAGCAGATCTCAGAGAATGACTCGGCCTCTGTGTGGAAAAGTTTTAGGAATATCACCAACTACAAGCCTAAAACCCCCCACTCCACTGATGACTTGCTCTTGGCCAACACCCTTAACGACTTTTACTGCCGTTTGGACGAGCCATCAAGCAGCCTTCACACCTCCAACGGCCCCAACAATAGAGACACTTTGGACACTCATTCCCCCACCTCTCCCCCCTCCATAGAGCCATCACCCCCATCAAACACTTCACCTACAACTCCCCCCTCCACACCCCACACCAAGGAGGATTTCACACCACCTTCTCCCACTACAACCCTTCATATTCATGAAGCAGATGTGAGGAAGCAGTTTAAGAGTCTGAATGCTCGGAAAGCTCCTGGCCCAGACGGTGTGTCTCCTGCCACCCTCAGACACTGTGCAAACGAGCTGGCCTCAGTGTTTTCTGGCATTTTCAACTCCTCACTGCAGGCATGTCATGTGCCTGCCTGCTTCAAGTCCTCTACCATAGTCCCTGTCCCCAAGAAACCAAGGATCACTGGACTAAATGACTACAGACCTGTGGCTCTGACATCTGTGGTCATGAAGTCATTTGAGCGCCTGGTTCTCTCCTACCTCAAGACCCTCACGGCCCCCCTCCTGGACCCCCTGCAGTTTGCATACAGAGCCAACAGGTCTGTAGACGACGCTATCAACATGGCTCTACACTTCACCCTGCAGCATCTGGACTCCCCAGGAACCTACGCCAGGATCCTGTTTGTGGACTTCAGCTCTGCCTTTAACACCATCCTTCCAGACCATCTCCAAGGCAAGCTTTCCCAGGTGAATGTGCCTGATCCCATCTGCCGGTGGATCACTGACTTCCTGACGGACAGGAAGCAGCATGTGAGGCTGGGAAAGAATGTCTCGGACTCCCGGACCATCAGCACCGGCTCCCCTCAGGGCTGTGTTCTTTCTCCTCTGCTCTTCTCCCTGTACACCAACTGCTGCACCTCCACCCACCAGTCTGTCAAGCTAATCAAGTTTGCAGATGACACCACCGTTGTTGGACTCATCTCGGACGGGGATGAGTCTGCCTACAGGAGGGAGATTGAACGTCTGGTGTCCTGGTGCAGCCACAACAACCTGGTGCTGAATGCCCAGAAGACAGTGGAGATTATTGTGGACTTCAGGAAGCACACAGCCCCACTCCCCCCCATCATCCTGACTGACACCCTCATCACCTCTGTGGACTCATTCCGCTTCCTGGGTACCACCATCACCCAGGACCTGAAGTGGGAGCCCACCATCACCTCCGTCATTAAGAAAGCCCAGCAGAGGATGTACTTCCTGAGGCAGCTGAAGAAATTCAACCTGCCAACACGGACGATGATGCAATTCTACACCGCAATCATCGAGTCCATCCTCACCTCCTCCATCACCGTGTGGTACGCTGGAGCCACTATCAGGGACAAACAGAGACTGCAGCGTGTTGTGCGCTCTGCTGAGAAGGTGATTGGCTGCAAACTCCCATCTCTGCAGGACCTGTACACCTCCAGGACACTGGGGCGTGCAGCTCGGATCACAGCTGACCCTTCTCACCCTGGACACAGTCTGTTTGACCTGCTCCCCTCAGGCAGGAGGCTCCGGTCCATTCGCACCAGAACCTCTCGCCATAAGAACAGTTTCTTCCCCTCTGCTGTTGGACTCATGAACAATAACCATATGACTGTTCCCACCACTAACACATGACCCTACACTGTGTTCACTGCATCATTCCATGTTTGGCACTGATCACCACCTGCACCCATGTATATATCTATCTACTTAGCACTTTTAATTCTTATTTTTACGTCTATTTAAGCGTTATATGACAGTATTTTTGCACTAAGTACCGTAGCAATTTCCTAATGTTGTAAACCTGCTCAACATTTGGCAATAAAACCCCTTCTGATTCTGGAGTCAGCACAGAGTGTGGAGACATCTAGTGGTGGTGGAGAGAAGTGCACTCAAAGCTCTGCTGGTGGATGTAGTCACTGTAAGGTCCCTGATGGAGCTCTGTGATTGGTGGATTGTCCAAACTAAACTCAGTGATAAAGTTTCCTCTGATAAACAATGAAAGGACCGACCAGCTGATCAGCATAGTGACACGAGTACTGGATCCAAATTTGAAGTTTTTTTCTCTGACCAATAAAATCTGACCTGGAATTTGGGGAAAGTCCTGGAAAGTTGTTTTCCTGCATTAAGGATTCTGCTCACTGCCTGGGTGACCTTTGACCTTAAGCTGAAGATTCAGCTCCACATTAATCATTAATAATAACTGACATATGAAAGTGTATCAGGGCCTGATGTGGCCCGCTGGCCGTATGTTGGACACCCCTGCTTTAGCTGCTAAGTCACGGCTGAACGAGCACAAACAGCTCAGACTTGTTTCTCACTACTTTCTGTGGAAAAGAAAGAAAACAAACCCACTCATGATCTTCAGAGTGTCCATTTGATTCTGTGTCACAGTGTGACTGTGGGGATGAAGGAGCTCTCAGGGCCTCCACAGCCTCCTGTTTCTAAAAGCAGCAGCAGCAGCTTCAATGACAGGAGGGGGAATAATTATTCAATTCAATTCAATTCAATTTTATTTATATAGCGCCAATCACAACAAAAGTCGCCTCAAGTTACAAACAACAAAGTCTCTGATTTGATGCTGTTTCATTTTAATGCAGACAGAATATCAACAGCATCACAAAGGCTGCAGATAAAGTGTTTTCATGGCCCTGAGTGAGGAAAGTATTAGATGCTACAACACACACACACACTCCTGATCTCAGCTCATGTGTGGATGAAGCACAGCTGTGCACAGATTCACTTTCTTCTGCTCCACCCTCTCCACCACCACAGGACCAAAGAGCTAAACCACGCCCCCTCACCCCCATCACTGCTAACCTCTTACAATAACACACTTATTGACTCAGGCTGTGGAAACTCTTTGCATGTCACTCCTGCCTGGATTTTGCACTCAGCTCATAATCATCCATAGTTCATATTTTCTAATCTACATCTGTGGGCAGGTCTGGTCTGGAACAGGTGAGTGATCAGCAGGTGTGACCAGCCCACCTACTGACCAATCAGCTGTCATGAGGGTGTGTCAGAGCTGTGTGGGGAGAGCACAGTTGTTCACAGAGTCTTTGTTCCTCTGATGAGCATCAGTGTTGATTATGGAAGCTCAGACACAACTTTACTCTCTGATTCTTCCTCCATCAGCTGCTCTGTGAGCAGTAATATAGGATCCTGTCTCTGACAGACAGATGATGACCTTTGATGACCTTTGTGAACTCTGTTTTTAAGTTGACTCTGAGCGTGAAACAGCATGAAAACTCAAATTTAAACATTTAATGAAACACGATTCTTCCTCACATTCTCCTCGTCTTCATATTGATGCTACGCTCACTAAACATCATTAATGCTTCACACACACCAGCTTTGTCTCAAATGTCCAACATAATAAATCCCTGTGTGATGTGTGATAAGCTTTAACATCACTGTCACTGCTCTGTGCGGAGCTGAACTCTCAGAAGGAGACAAACTAGCGTAAAACTGCGAGTAGAAGAGAAACTGACTGAGACTGAATGAGATCCAAACATCTGGAGCTGATTTTACCTTCATCTGTTTAAACTGTAACACACCTGGATCCCTGTGATTTTATTATTACGGAGCCTCACGTGTGATATGTGAGGAGTCCAGCACACACCTGCTTCCTGCTCTCTGCTGACATCGTGACCCTGAGCAGTCGTGTAACTGTGCAGAAGGTCGAGCAGCTGCTTCCTGCTGCGTCTGAGATTTATTCAGGAGGAAGAGAAGATGTGTTTGTCTCTTCTTCTCTGGAGCCAACCACAGTCCAGCTGCAGCCTGATACGCTGCCTTCAGCTGCAGATACTGAGTGTGTGTGAAGCTGCTGTGTGACTGTGTTTGATGAGCCTGTAGTTTCAGACTGTTGTTAGTGTAACTGTGCTGCTGCCTTAACTCGGCTACATTACAGGACGTGGCCACGATCCTATAGGTCCAATGAAAACTCTGCAACACTAAATGTTTTTAAAGTGTCAGCCTCCTCTAGAGCAGAGCTGTCAAACATAAGGCCCGAGGACCAGAATCGGCCAAAGACTTCAGCCCATTGGACAGCTTTGGAAAATATGAAGCAGGGCATCAGTTTCTGTAACTTTAAATATATGAAATAAGTCTTACAGCGCCCTGCGACAGACTGAAGAGCTGTCCAGGGGAAGCCCACCTCTCCCCCCGTGGTGACTGGGAGAGGCCGTCCTGTCCTGTAGAAACACTGAGACGTGCTGCTGAAGCTGCTCCTTTATATTAACATGTCTCAGGAATCAACAGTGACTTAAACATCTTTGCACTGACACAAAGAGGAGCTTCACTCGTCCGGCCCACTGACCATCAACATGTGTGTAAAATCAGTGTGACGCTGCGCTCTACAGGAAGAGGACGACACTCCACACACAGAATCCAGAAACTAGAAAAGCTGAGGACAGAAACCCGAGAGGGCGCGAGCAGAACCAAGGCGTCACCGACAAAGACGAGAGCACGATCAGATATCTGCTGCACCGAGACACCGAGCCAACAGCTGGATGTGAAGAACATGTGAGAAGATAGCGCGTCCCAGAGGCCGACGAGGGAACAAGATGTTCCCACAGGAGCTGAAACAAACACGTCTTAAACTTTATATCCTGTATATTTAACTTCAGCTGTGCTCTCAGACCGACCGTGGACCCAGCAGAACTGGGCTCAGATCTCTGGGCCACTTACATCACCTTCATGTCCCGGGTCCATGAGAGCTCTTCAACACCACCTGGTAAAGAACTCTATGGGACCAGTGACTGTAGTACAGAACCATCACTGTGTGAGGACACAAACCAGTATGTTTGATGGTGAGGACAGGACCGAGTAAACTATCTAAATACTGCAGATTTAATGAGGCTGTGCTAAACGATGAGGTCACTAAACAGGAAATACAGAAAGATTTAACTGTGTGTCACATGATGATGTCACAGACTCGCTGTCTACCCTGTGGGAGGGGCCTAAAGTAGGCATGAGGGGGGCATTACAGCCATTTCCTCCAGACTGAGAAAACAAAGCTGAAGCAGAGAAACTAGAGACAGAGCAGCAGCAGCCACACAGACAGGAGGCGTCTGCATCAGTGAAGGACTCTTTGACATCCACATCAAAGCAAACACAGACTGGGACAACACACAGGAAGATGATGGAAGAGGTGGGAGGCGGAGCAAGTCTCCAGTTTCACCAATCACAATCCATCAGGACTGTTCATCAAATGAAACGCGTCGTAACGAGACGTCGACACGACCAAACGCTATCACAGACACGTCTCTGCTCGCTGTCAGAAGACGAGGACGATGAAACAGGAAGGATTGAACTCTTCTGTGACATCAACGCCAGCAGACGCTGAAACACGTCCTGACCTTGAAAATCACAGATCCCCACGGGCACGCTCCCATCTGACACATCACATCCTGTAACAGGAGGAGAGCGCCGGGGTCGTGCTCAGGAGACATGAAGTTCAGTTACAGCAAAGACCATAAAGCAGCATGTAAACAAAGTGCACAGGGTTCCTTCATGTTTGCAGGGCGCCATCACTGCGCCTCCACAGCTGGAAGTGTGTGCGAGTGTTCAGTCACCCTGCAGGGATCTGTGATCACTCTCAGAGGAAACCAATCATAATACAGACACTTTTCTTTCTCCCTGCTGGAGGCTGGCTGGAGTTCTTTACTGTCCAACAGCTGAGCTGGACAGAAACAATCACAGGTTTCCCTGACTGAAGGTCACCATGCTCACCTGTGATCAGCGTGGGAGGAGTTTCAGGCCTTCAGACAGACGGCTGCAGGTCAGTGCTGCACCGACGTTGTTGGTCCTGAGTCATGGGGACAGCAAACGACTTGTCAAAGCATCTGCAGGAGAAGAAAGCTGAACTTTATCAAGCAGCAAAAGGACATAAAAGCACTAGATGTCAGAAAAGAGCTGCTCCTCGGCCCCATCATCGTGTGTGAGGTCTGAGGTCTGGTGCTTCTAACAAAGATGCATTTCCTCCAGTATATCCATGAACTCGTGGGGCTGAATGATCACATGTTATCACAGTGATCATGAGGCTCAATGTAAAAAGTTCAAATAGACTGAAACACTGTAGATAAAGGTCAGAGGTCACGTTGATGCCTTCATGTTTGACCACAGAACGGTCAGTCTGTGTAACAGACTCTGTGATCAGTGCTGTGGGTCCAGATCAGAGGACATGTTGGATCTCTGATTCTTTCACGTCCATATTAAACAGCTGCTGCGATGAACTGTGACTGTTAGCAGTAACTCATTAAACATGTCTGCACACTGTGAGAGAGCCGTCCTCTATCAGTGAGGCTGACAAACGCTCACACTGGGAACAGGAAGCAGATTTCTGTCTGACTGTCATGATGGACAAAGGATGAAATCCTCTGTAACACAGTCAGCCTGTTACAGCCCATAATCCAATCCAACTTTATTTATACAGCACTTTAAAAACAACAACGTGACCAAAGTGCTTTCCAATAATAAAACAGAGACAGCAGTTAAAAACCATCCATTAAGCATACAGTGAAATTAATATAAATAAAATAAATACATAAATGAAAAAGAAGATAAATAAATCAGTGTGTAAATTAAATATTAAAACATGAGTAAAATAAACAATAAGATTAACAAAATAAAAGCATTAAGAGTGGCCAACAGCTGACTACAAACTGACTCTGGTACGACTCCTAAAAAGCCTTTGAAAAAAGGTGTTTTTAAAAGTGATTTAAACATTTCAAGTGTTGGGGCCAAACTAACATGGAGGGGCCGTTTGTTCCATAGTTTGGGGGCCACAACAGCGAAAGCTCGGCCCCCTCGGTGTTTCAGTCTCGACATGGGGACAGCAAGGAGTGACTGGTCAGATGATCTGAGAGACCTTTGTGGAGGGTATCGATGTAGAAGGTCTGACAGGTAAGAAGGAGCCATTTAAAACTTTAAAAACAAGCAATAACATTTTAAAATGATTCTAAAATGGAAACCAGTGTAAGGAGGCAAGAACAGGGTAATGTGCTCACGTTTACGTGTCCCTGTCAGCAGGCGAGCAGCAGCTTTCTGGACCATTTGCAACGTGATAGTGAAGCCTGATCAATACCAATATAAAGTCCATTACAATGATCAAGGCGAGTGGTCACAAATGTGTGCAAAACTCTCTCCAAGTCACGAAAAGAAATAAAAGGTTTTACTTTAGAGAGCTGCTCAGCTGAACAAAGCTTTTTCTCACCACTGTATTTACCTGTGTGTCCATTTTAAGAGCTGTGTCACATTTTACTCCAAGGTTGGTGACAATTGGTTTGACACAGGATGTAAGAGGACCCAAGTCAGATGGAGGGACACCAGGTCCACTCGGCCCAAATATAATGACCTCGGTCTTCTTTTCATTAAAGTTTAAAACATTCAGAGCCAGCCATGCTCTGATATCCTTAAGACATTCTAAAATAGGCCTGAGGGGCTCATTGTGTTTCAGGGGGAGATAAATCTGACAATCATCTGCATAAAAATGAAATGAGACTTTATGTTTTTTAATAATATGGCCAAGGGGAAGTAAATAAATACTAAAAAGAAGGGGCCCAAGGATGGATCCTTGAGGTACACCACATGGGAGGAGGGCGGAAGATGAATGAAATTTACCAAGTGAGACAAAAACTTGTGTCAGACAGGTCTGACTTGAACCACTCCGAGGCAGAGCCTCTAATTCCAACATGATGTTCTAGGCAAGAAATCAAAATGTTGTGATCTACTGTATCAAAAGCTGCTGTGAGATCCAAAAGCTCAAGTAAGACAGACTTCCCAGAGTCTGCAGTTAGTAAGATATCATTAAAAACTCTCAAAAGTGCAGACTCTGTGCTGTGAAGTGCTTTAAAACCAGATTGAAATACCTCAAACATGTTTTGACTCTTTAAAAACGTCTGCAGCTGTGGGCACACTACAACATTTTAGAACTAAAAGGAAGCTTTGAAATAGGTCTGAAATTACACAACAAAGAGGCATCCAAGCCAGGGCGTCTCAGCAGAGGCTGGACCACTGCCTGTTTAAAAGTTACAGGTACATCGCCTAAAGTCAGGCTGCTGTTTATAAGCCTTTGAATATAAGGTCCAATAGTGCCCCAAACGTCTTTAAAAAGCGAGGGGGCAGGACATCAGTGGGAGAGCCAGACTTGATTTGGGTGACAATTTTACCAGATACGACAGAGACTCGGGTTCAAAATGGCTAAAAACTGCTAAAGGCGTAAAAATAACAGCAGGGTCATAAGATGGGGTCAAATATGTGCTCTGATAGTTAAAATCTTGTCCACAAAGAAATTTAAAAAAGCTTCTCAAGTTTCAGCAGAAGCTTGTGTGCAGTTGGATTGTTGAGGGTTAAGAACAGAGTTTAAAATACTAAATAAGACACGGGGCTTATGGCTGTGCTTAATAACACCTGCAAAACAGGCGGATATCTGGTTCTTAACAGTTTTCTGATATTTATGCCAGCGATCTCTTAAGATATCATAAGACACTTGTAGCTTGTCTTTTTCCATCTGCGTTCTGCTTTTCTGCAGAATGATGTCGTTCAGGCTCAGACTTCGATTTAGGCCGCCTGACCTTCAGAGGAGCAACAGTGTCCACAATGTTTTCACAAGTAGAGAAAAACTTTGCAGTCAGCTCCTCAGTGTCAGCACAAGCTGAGAGCTCTGAATCAACATTAAAGGCCTTATTAAAGGGGAAAAAACTGGGCGGCACTTGATGGTTTAAACATGCGAGAAGCAGTAGGAGGACACAAGTAGTGATGTTACAGGGAAGAGAAGTTTCAAACAATACAGGCTCAGAAAAGACGACATCATAAATTTGAAGATTATAAACAGGCAAACCATGAGACAAAACCAGAGTGTGTCCATGTTTATGAGTGGGACCAGTGACAGACTGCAACACATTAAAAGCATCAAGTAGGTTTAAAAAGTCCTTTGCCAGTGGTTTAGTAGGACAACACACATGAATACTCACATCACCAGGATTAAACTTTGTCCTACTTTGTCATTATTTCAGCCAAGAACTCAGAGAAGTCATGAACAAAGTTGCTGTTATATTTAGGTGGACGGTAGATCAGCGCACAGAGAACAGGATGACCCAGCTCAAACATATTCAGGTCCAAACTGGAGACAGTGACAGGTGACAGTTGGCGACAGTGAAAAGTATTTGTGTAAACTGTGGCCACTCCTCCACCTCGGCCCGTCGTCCTCAGTGAGTTAAAATACCAACAGTTTGGTGATAGTTCTGAGAAAGCGCTTAACTCACCGTCACTTAGCCAGGTTTCTGTCACACAGACGAAATCCTTCAATATGAGCGTTTTATCTGCTAACGACCGAGCGTTAACAAGGGCCATCCTGGTCCATCAGACTGGTGACAGCCATCCAGGAACCGGTTTCAGTGGCCGCAGATTCCGCGGATTCACCGCAGCGAGGACGAGGTGAGAGAAGGCGGGGACGCTGGATCAGCCGAGCCGACCACAGGTACCAGCCAGGTGCCGATAGGTTCCAGGAAGCGACGTGAGATGAAACGCCGGTGCAAAGGTCGGATTTCCGCCAGAGTGCATTGGAAACTGTTCTGTCTCTGCCAGATGAAAGAGTTAAATATGATTTCAGTGTCACTAACAGCCCGCTGCGTTTAAAGCGCTTCTTCTTATGAGATGGGGTCGGGCTGTAATCCAGGTGATGCGGGACTCCAGATAGTAGCGCAGGTGGAAAAAGTTCATCAGCGCTAGTCCGAATATTTAACAGAGTTTCACGATCGTAGGTCAGTAGAGAGTCAGCGTGGTTCAATAAAAGTGATAAAAACAATAAAAACACGCAGAGCAAAAGTGGATCCGATAGCCGTGGACGGCGAGCCACGCACACCGGCGCCATCTTACACCATCTTATAATAACAATGAACACTTATTAAAATATGAAAGGATCACGTTAGATAAAACTGTTTTTAATAAAATATGTAAACAGATCCAACAACATTCACACAATTAAGATCCAAATCATTAGTTCCAGCTGACATGGACTGGAGTGAGGACACCAGTGACTGAAAGAACCAGTGTTCCCATCACAGACTCATCATCATGTGTTATGTTAGTGTCTCATTCAGCACAGACACATTATTTCTGTTAGGTCCTGTCAGCTGTCAGCACTCTGTACAAGCACGACTGTGAACAACACAGACTTCTTTTAAATGTGTCACATAAACATTCAGTGTGGATTTGATCCAGATGTTTCTGCGTATGGAAGTTACTCAGGCATCAAATAGATTTGAAGTCTTTGTGATCCTGAGCTGACTTCAAACAAGGAGCTTCTCAGACTAACAGCACGAGCACAAAGCTGAAAGGATGAGAAACAAAAGTTTGATTTTAATGCTTCACAGAAAATCTATTTGAATACGCTGGAGACTCATTTAGGTCACTGCTGTTATCTTTCACTCAGTGCAGCGTCTCTGAAATGTCTTTGTATTATAGTGAAGTTTGAGCTTTGCAGGATAAAAAGAAGAAGAAATCAAAGATGTGCACACAGCAGGTAGTTGTACAGAGGACGTCAGCTGATGGAGCAGAGGGAGGCAGACTGTGGATGAATGAGGAGGTGAAGGCCTGCAGGCGGGTGGAGACAGAGGAGGTGATGGTCACTAATGACTTCAGAGCAGCTTTCACCTTATTAACATAGTTGTTTGGTCACGTTGTGTTTTAATGAGACACGTACAGTTTGTGGAGTGGACCCGGGGCTTTGTGTGTTTGTGATCAGTCTTGGTGTTGAGGATTTCTCATGTTCAGCTCCCAACCAACAAAGTTTGAGCTAAAACTCTTCCTGTAGCCACGTGTGCTTTGCATTCTGCAGCAAAGTTCTACAGATGTGCAAAGATCTGGGCGAGCAATGAGCTGTGACATCAACATTAACTTTCTGTTTGCTCCAAAAGTCCACAGCACTTCCTGTTGTTGCTCAGACGTGACTGATAACTAGAATTGAATAGAACTATTTGAAATGACTTAGCTTTAGCTGTATGCTAGCTACACTCTGACTTTCAGCTCAACTTCTTTTGCCACCAGGATGTTTCCCTCAAAGATGCTTGTAGGTGGATCTGACTGTGGCCAATCAACACCTGCGCCTTGCCGCCCTGATCAGATACCCAGCTGGGATAATGAGCTCGCCAAAGGAGAAGACTGAAAGCACTGACACGAGGAAGGAACGAGTCAGAGGACCAGTGAGTGTCAGCAGAACCACTGTTCAGCACGAGACCACAGACATCAGCCACAACTGACCGTGTACTTAGTGAAAACCTCAGACAGCAGAAAGCAGAGAAAGAGGAGGAGCAAGGAGAGCAGCCATGATGGAAGGACAGGTATGTACCACCAGCAGATAGAGGAAGTGGCTCTGTAGATATTTATAGTCAGTCCTCATGCATATGCTGTGCATATAGTAAGTGTCTGTCATGAAGGTGTCATGTGTGCATATCTGTGGTCAGTAAAGCTGATTGTGATTAATAGCTACACTACAGAGTGCCCAAAGAGTTGTTGCATTGTTAGCCTTGTTTAGGGAGGGCTGGGGTTTCTTTGGAGCCGAATTCATTAAAGTTAGTTCAGCACCAAGTGAAAAGAATCCCTGAAGACTCAGCACAGAAAGTGTGGGACAGAAGTTTGCTTTGGAGACATGGACTGAGTTAGAAAACCAGCCAACATGATTTATAACGGACAGTCATCATTAATGATGGAGAACTGAAAGCACATGAAAGTTCTGAGAAAGCGGCAAAGGTTACGTATTATTAATGTATATAATGTATATAATGTATATAATGCACCCGATCGAACGAAAAAGATACATTTATTGAAAAAACTTAAGTATTTATTAGAGACTGGTTTTAATATAATTTTGTGTGGAGATTTTAATATTGTTACTGAAGTCACTGACAGAATATCCAATGTTGAATTTAGAGAATTGCGAGAAAGTAAACTGTTGGTCAAAGTTTGTAAGGAAGCAGCACTTCGTGATTCATACAGGCTCTTGCATCCCCATACTATACATTACACTAGATTCGATTCATTAACCAAAACAAGGATTGATAGAATTTACATATCACCTAATATTCAAGGTCTGAAGTATGACACACTATTAACAGATTTTTCTGATAATATGGTGGTTATGGCAACAGTATCGTGTTGCTCCCACGAATTTTTGAACTATTGGAAATTGAATACATCCTTGTTAACAGACGAGTTGCTTGTGCCCGAAGTTAAATCTGAAATTAAGAAAATATTACATCTTAAGATTTTTACTACTTCTTTCTCTGAACTTTGGGAGCTCCTTAAACGACGTATGTGTCATTTTTTTAAATTTAAAGCAAAAGAATTAAATCATGCAAAGAATATAAAATATAACGAAGATGTGAGTAGATATATATATTTAAGAAATAAGAAGGAGAAAGAAGAGGAGGAAGAAAATCAAATGATGTCTCTTAAAGAGAACATTGATCGAGTCAACAGAGAAGTTTTATTTAATATGTTGAGACGTACTGACTTTCACGGGAACAGCGATTATATGATTCTAAATAATCAAAAGAAACGTAGAAATGATTTTATTTTCTCAATTAAGGATAAACATGGAAAGTCAGTTTTTAAAGAAGAAGGAAAAAGTTATTAGAGACTATTGTTCGGAGATGTTTTCATCCATAGCTACAAACAGTGACGCTATTAACAATTTTTTGAGTGAGGTCGAACCATTAGATTCTGTCATTTATGAAACTTTGCTTGGAAAAATTAAAAGAGAGGAAGTGGAGTCAGTAATTAACCAACTTAGCACCGAGAAAACACCTGGTCTGGATGGACTCCCCTCTGAATTTTATAAACTTGCGAGTAAAGAACTGTCTGAATTATTAACTCAGTATTATAACGAAGGAATAGAAAAAGGAACAATGGGTAAATCGTTTTATGAAGGAGTTATGTGTTTATTATATAAGAAAGGTGACAGAGAAGATATTAATAATTATAGACAATTGACAATAATGAATGTAGATTATAAAATTTTTGCTAAAATAATTATGTCCAGACTAGAGGATGTGTTAGATATTATCACTGAAAAAGAACAAACATGTGCAATTAAGGGACAACTGATGTGGGATAATTTATGTATGTTAAGAGAAATTATTTATAATGGAAAGGATTCAGAGCTCTGCATCCTAGGCTTAGACCAAAGGAGGGCTTTTGATTCTGTCTCCCACTCCTATTTATGGCAAGTAATGAAAGCTTATAATTTTCCGGATCAATTTATTTCCATTATTCAACTAATTTATAAAAAGTCCCTAGTGCGAGTTAAGGTAAATGGAAACCTCTCATCCCCTTTCAGTGCTGAGTGCGGGGTTAAACAAGGATGTCCTTTGAGTGCTGCATTATATGTCCTTGCAATCAACCCTTTATTGAAAAGAATAAATAATGATAAATGTATTAAGGGATACATCCTTGACAAATCCCATAAAATCACAGCCTTGGCGTATGCAGATGATGTGACGGTGTTAATTAGAAACCAAAATGAATTGTCTTCAGTTATGGAGATATTACACCAATACGAACTGGCATCAGGTGCCAAGCTGAACCAAGATAAGCCTGAAGGGGTGTGGCTTGGACATCAGACCCGACAACCTAAAATGACGATCTCCCTATGCAGGGAGACTAAAATTTTGGGTATATGGATCGATAATACTGACTCTAGTTTACTAAATTGGAATAAGAAAGAAAATGAAATCAGAATGGAAATTATGAAATGGGAAAATAAAGATACAAATTATAAAACACGTATTAATATCGTAAAATCACACATAATTTCAAAACTTCTTTTCCTTGCCACAATACTTCCTCCTCCGAGAAAAACCGTAATGAAAATAAGTAAGATGTGCATTAAATTTATCTGGGGATCCAATCGTGAAGTGACTAAGAGAAAATTTATGTACAAGAGTAAGAAGCACGGGGGATTGGGAGCCCCAGACTTAGAGATTGTTTTGCGAATCCCTTTTATTAAAAATACTCACAGTGCAATTTCTTGGGGTGCCCCGTGGGTTCGAGGGAAGGAGGAATTGTGGAACAAAAAAAGAGGCAGAGCCAGAGCCAGAGCGGGAGTACCATACCACAGACTTATGTTTGGAGATCTATCAAGTCAATGGGAACATTATAGTCTAAATATTCTCCAAGATAAAACGAAAAATATTTATAAAAAAATTAATGAAATTAAAAATGAAGGTTTAATTCAATATAAGTAGGCAGATAAAGAAGAGAATCTTTCGATAGTTAAAAATATACAAGACAAATTATTATCCGAAAGCATGAGAGACGTGGTATGGCTCATCTCGCTCGGGCGCCTCCCTGTGAGGGCAGTGGAGTTGTTTTGTTACCACCATGAAATGTCCTATGATAGACTGTAATGAAGATGAGACCTTAGAACATCTTCTATTGGACTGTTATAGGACAACTGAGATAAGGCAGAAGATGACAGAGATTGGTTATGATGTTGATGTTAACATTAAAGCAGTTAAATATGGTTTGTTTAAAGAAAAAATGGGTGAAGACAAAAGGAGACTCTTTTGGTTAATAATGTGTGTAATAAACACACATATTTGGAAAACCCGCACCAAAGGAGTGATAGAACAAAAGATGATAAGTAGTGATGTGGTGAGTAAACATATCATTACAGATCTGCGGAGAAGGAGAACAATGGACCTGAAACTTGGAAAAGTTTTCCCCTGGAATGTATTGAAACTGGGTGTTTTGTGGACTCAGATGCTCGACTTTCCTCCTTGTTTTTCTTTTTCCTTAATGAGTAGTATGTGATCATGGTTTTGTATATGTAATTGTATGTGTATGTACATTTTATATGTAATTTTGTATACTTTAAATAAAGTGTTTAAAAAAAAAAAGAAAGTACATGAAGGCTGCGCTGTTACACTTTTTGATAGCTGGAAACTTTAACTGTCATCAGAAAACATCAAATATTCTGGATCCTCTCTGCAGTGTCTCTTCTTTCCTCTGTGACTTCCATGGATTTTAGCTCAAAAATGTTTTTAAATGGTTTGTCAGCAAACTGACCTCTGACCTCTACAGTACTGACCTGTACAAAGAGCTGTCAGTCTCAGCTCTTCTCTCCCAGCACTGGTGGAGCAGGTGTAGTTGCTGCTGACAGCCATTGTTGGTTTTCTCAGAGACAGGCGGAGGTCTGAAGTGTTGAGAGCATCAGCTCTCATCGATGTGCGCCGCCGTAACGCTGCTTTTGTCCTCTGAGATCACCAGGTATGAAATCCGAGTACTGACAGGGCAGCAGGACAGATCTTTCCCCCTCATTCACTTCCATGAGCACAGCCAAGGCATGCTGGGAAACTGAGGACACACCAACAGATGTAGAAATGACCTGCATGCTGTGGGTTTGTCTCAGAGTCCTCACAGGTGACAAATTAGCTGCAGAAACCCAAGCCAGGTGTCTGAATACTGACACATGGACTCTTCCCATCCAGAGGGAGGATTTAGTCGCACTTTATAATAACTACACAATAGTGAGCATTAGTATGTAGTTTATTAATGGAACCAGACCCAAACTGTTCCTGTTATACTTTCAGGACCTCCAAGTCTGCACTTATGTTTATTATCAGTTGGAGCCCCTCCTCATTCTTCTTCTTTGGTGCAACCCTGTAAATTTTGGGATACCCCTTTGGCCCCTCCCCTTTTCTACAATTCCCCTGTGGGAGAGGTCGGTGTCATTTCTTTCCCAACACTGTACAACACACATATAATGTATATTTAGCCACCCTGATGTTTCTGATTGTGTTTTTAGTTCAATCATTGTCATCATTGTGTCTTTGCTAGATGCTGTAAATGTGTAGTACGTGTGTGCCACAGATGTGTTACAGTCTATGCTAGCATGAATAGATCATTCTTGCTAGCTTGGAAGTTGTGGTGGGTGGAGCTAACCCTCTTCCCTACTGTTTGCATTTGGTTGTAGGAGCTGGAGCGAGCAAGTTAATGACTTGGAGCTCTTTGTTTCTTTGACCTTTCATTGTCAGACACAACGTAGGAACACGCCGGTTACATTAAGACAGATTTAAAAGATCTGGATCAGTAAGTTCAGAACATCATCAGTGACAGCAGTTTATATGTCTAAAGTATTACATCACAGACAGAGCAGTTATTTAGGAGCTGTTATGGTTGTAAATTATAGGTTTATTACTTAGAAAATGATTAATGAAGTATTTAGATCATAATAATGTTTCAGACGATTAACATACAGGATAATTCTGCTTCTATAAATGTTATGAAGTTTGATTTCTCTGAGGTTTCATAAATACTTATCTCTGACTGTAATTTCTGCTAACTGAGGCACTTACTAGTCGTTATTGTTAGTTAGTGCTTTAGTCTGATCTCAACGAAGGTGACGATTATTCAGACTGTCAGGAGGTTTTAGATCAAACTGAAAGGCCCACAGAACCAAACACGTCTCAGCTGTGATCACACCAGAAACAGACAAACACAAAGTGATCAAACACATACCAAAGCCTACACTGCCATCTAGTGACAGAAACTAGTACTGCTAGACAACCAGGCTGCTTTAAAGCAGGTGATATTTAGGTTGGAAATAAAAAATAAGTTGATAATAAACATTTGACCAAATCTTTTGGCAGCTAACATCTGGAAGTGAGCTGTTCTTTGGTGGTAATTAACAGTTTATTCTTGTTGATAATTATGTAATGAAAGGTAGCAGTAAAAGTCACACACACACACACACACACACACACACAGAAACACACACACACACACACACTGACAACAACAACTACAGACATGTCTGTGACCTCGATGAACACCTGAGTGTAAGACGAGGACTGAATATGATAGAGTAACAGTCAAATATGAATGTGTGTAACAGAGCATGATTATGTGTTATACATATATCAGAAATATGTGACATTTAACAGTCAAATCTCTCTGAACATGAAACCAGTGTTAAAACCATTTCAGTCTCAGTCAGTGTTACTGAAACATCTCCAACAGCATCACTGACACAGACAGTTGGAGCAGTTACAGTCAAATCATTGATCAGTGTTTTTATAACATGAGCTGCTGTTGCTGCACTAGTGCTGCTGCTCTCTTTCTCTTATTGTAGGTCTTTAGCTAACAATACCAAGTGTCTTCATATGACTGTTGTCTAATGTTCAAATGTAGATAACACCACCTGCACCACCCTGTTCCACAGCACAGCCCTCTCATGTAGGCTTGGCTGCAGCACATATTAGCAGCTGCAGTGACATCAGCTTTCTGTGCAGAACTAGACAGGAGATCCGCTCCATAGTGTCATCACATCTACAGACTGTTACATATTCTCACCTGGTAATAAGAAGCTGCACACAGCTCCAAGATTAACAGACTGAAGGAAATACAAATGAAAGTTACAGGAAACTGAAATCTTGGAAACACAACATGAAACAGCTGGGAAATATGTTCATGTTGCATAAAACATGTGTTGCATTGCAGATATTTATATGATCCATATTTAAGGTGGATGGGCTCATCCACCCACTCTCACTCCATCATCTCACCATCCTGGGTTAGTGTCTTGGTCTCAGGTCACAACATCAGCACAGTCTTGGCTTGGCTGAGGTAGTTGAGTGGTTCTTGTTGTCCCTGACAGCTGCAGGGACAGTGCCATCAGCCATGCAGCAGCACAATGACTGCTCAAAGTCAGTGTGGCTCAGTCTACTGGAAACATTGTCCTAAAGTGGTGGCAAAGTGGCTGCAAGCTGGCTGTACATGCACTGTGTCCAGTACTCCCAGTACGTGCACCTGCAGATGATATCCACAAAGCTCTGAGTGTCACAGAGTGGGCCTGTGCTCAGGTCACTCTGCCCCATTGAATTCTACTTACAGAGTTTTACAAGTGTGAGTAAAGTTATATATACAAGTTGGTGGCTGATAAGTTCTTGTAGTGACACCTGACCCCGTGGTTCTTATTGGTTAATAGTAGCTTAGAGCATCTGCACCAATCATAAAGCACCAAGTTTGGAGCTCGTGGGTCTCTGCAAGTAAGTCCCTGTAATGTTGGCCAAGCCTGATATACTAGAAACATCTGTCATTACCAGCAGATGAAGCTGCCCTTAAAGCAGGATCGCACTTTAAACCTGACAAAAGAATTTGCTATTAGCATACTATGGTTATATGTCTCTCTCTCCTGTCTCTCACCTCTCTGCCTGGGCGGAGCTCAGCTGGACTTCGCCCTTGGCCCACGCACCTGCCGTGAATCTACCTGATGACCTGGACTCCTGGGCTATTTAAGCTGAGGCTCAGAAGGCTTCTTCGCTGGGTCGTGGACTTACTCTCGTCAGTACAGCCCCGATAAACCCCGTTTGTCGTGTGATGACTCTGTTTATGCTCACCGCAGTTCTCTTGTGCTCAGGTTCTCGGACTCGTCCGTGACCCCGATCTGTTTCCCTGGTGGCGTGGAGTGGAGTGAGAGTGAGTGTGCTGAAAACAAATACGAGAGGAGCAAGTGAGCGGAGCGAGTGTTGGACTTTGTCCCTTTTCCACTGTCCAGATGCAGGTTGTTGTCGTCACACCATTGCTTCAGATGCTGAACCTCCTCTCTGTAGCTGAATCATCGTTGTTGTCCATCAGTCCTATGATGGTGGTGTCATCAGCACATTTTATAATGGTGTTACTGGTGTGGATTGGAGAACAGTCATGGGTGAAAAGTGAGTATAAGAGGGGACTGAGGACACACGTTCAGAGTGAGGGTGGAGGAGGTGTGGCTCCCATCCTGACGTTCTGGGGTGTGTTGCTCAGGAAGTCCAGTATCCAGCTGCACAGTGAGCTGCTGGGTCCTAAGTTGTTGAGTTTATTAACCAGTTTGTGGGCTTGAACTGTGTTGAAGGTAAAGTCCACAAACAGCATTCTCACGTACATGTTTCCTACTGTCCAGATGTGTGAGGGTTGTGTGAAGAGCTGTAATGATGGCGTCCTCTGTCCACCTGTTTGCCTTCTACAGACTGTAGCAGTGAGAGGTTGAAGATGGTGGTGAAACCTCTGCTAGTTGGTCTGCACATGCTTTAAGCACTCCACCGGCTGCACCGTCAGCACCAGCTGCTTTCCTGGCATAGACTCTGCGCAGTGTGGCTCTGACCTGATGCTGCTCCAGCTGGATGGGGGCGTCGTCCCTCTCTGTAACGCAGGATAGGTGTTGGTGTCACTGTTTTGTTGGTCAAAGCGGGCGAAGAACTGCTTCATGGTGTCAGGTGAGGTGATGTGCGGGGAGTTTGTTTGTGTGCGATTGTCCTTGTAGCCAGTGAGTGTCTTGATCCCTGCCACATGTTTCTGGAGTGGTTTGTGTTAAAGTGTTCCTCGATGCGCTGTTTGAATCTGCGTTTGGATTCTTTGATGCCTTTAGATCAGACGCCTCTTTGTAGGTTTGTTGGTCTCCTGATCTGAAGGCGCTGCTCTCAGTAGAGCTTGCACCTCACTGTTGAGCCATGGCTTCTGCTCTGGGAACACTTTGTCTTTGTTGTTGTTACACTCTCAGTGCAGATGTATGAGAGTACAGCAGATGTGTGGCCCTCCAAGTCTGTTCCTTCTGTGAATACACTCCAGACCATATTGTCCAAACAGTCCTGCAGGGCTGTGGTGGATCCACAGTCTAGTGTAGACTGTGTTACTTCTGGGTCTTAGAGACAAGGTTTGGATTTCTGAGGATGTTTCTGGGGGATCTAGTTTTGGTTAAATTATAGTTCTGCATTCTTCATCATCATTTCACTCCTTTCTTGGTGTTCACATCTCATTTATTTCCCTTTCCTGATACAACTGTTAGTTCATGCTGGTTTAAATGAGTCCTAAACTTCATTGTATGTGACATTAAACATGTTAAATGTAACTATAATAAAGATGTTAGTTGTTTTTGAGCCCCTGTATTAAAAGTAGATCCAGTTTAAAGTCAGCTTGAGTTTGATGTCTTTATGTCAAAGCTGCTCATGATGTTGAGCTGCTGATGGAATAAAAACAGTGAAAAATCTGCCTCAATATGAAAGCATGTAGTCCAGACTTAAATGTAGCCTATTGTTAGCTGAGGTCCACACACAGTGTTTGACAAGACATTTGAAAACATTCAGCAGACAACTGAATAATAGTCCAACACAACAGTCTGTGTACAGACACACACTGAGCTTTCATAGAGTCAAAGGAGTCAATCAAACACAGCTAGTTGAGTCATTTCTTGTGTGAGTCTAAAGTGAATCTAGTATTTGAAAGTCCACTTCCTGTATTTGTTGTTGAAGACTTCTTCAGCTTCTTCTCAAGGACATCAGCTGCTTGTTTGGCAGCAGAGGCAGTTAAGAAGCTTCCTGAAAAACACTGAACAGTGAGTTCACTGTGGCATATGACAAATTCAGCTTTCTATGTGCAAATGTGTCTGTGTCAACCTTTCAAATGCTGTTGAATCCAAAACATCAGCGGCTCCTTGGCTGCTCACTTCATGCACTTCTGTCTTTGTGACAGTCCAATGACATCACAGCTGTTTCCACCCCCAGTGTCTCAGGACTGGACACCTTTAAACATGTGGAGGATCAAACAGCCGTCCAGCTAAACATACATGAAACTATCAAAGCTGACAATCATTCCAATAACATCTAATGCTACATATATATAGACACAGGACTACAAGGAAATGGCTCTCAGCATCTGGCTGTGGGAACAAATGATCCCTGTTTGTCTTCAAATTGTGTGCATGTTTTAGACGTGTGTCACATGTAGAAACACAAAAATGCCACAAAGATGTGTTTGACACAACTGTGCAGCTGTAAGTTGTTTCTAATGATTCATTGAAGCTCTTCTAACATTCTGGAGACAATCAGTCCATGAATCTGTTCAACACCACAACAATTTGACTTCAATGTGAACGTTTGCCATTAAATAACCTTCTTCATCCAGCTGACAAGCATCCTTCATTCTATGATATGAACAGTTCCTCCTGTTGATGACAAACCTCTGACATGATCTGCTTGAGGAGCTTTTTCATGTGAAGCTCTCTGAGCTCAGGGCTAAGTTGCTGTGTTTCATCTTTAAGAGCTGCTGCCTCCTCGCCGTTCTTCTTCTCCTAATGACACCATTTCTGCTTCAGATCTTTCACTGGGCCTAAAACAGATGAAGAGCAGATCTACTGCTGTTCACTGTTTGTGTCAATATGGAGAAATATGAAAGACAAACACAGCACATACAGAGAAATGTAGACAGAATGTGCAGCCAGTGCAGTAAATGGTCTAAATATCAGCTCTTTAGAAAATGATGATGAACATGAAACTAACATCCAATGAGAAACACAGCTTCCTTGTTTCATGTCCAATAACAATAAATGCAGAGCTAATAAAGAGCTATTCTATTGTAAAATGCTGAGATGATTATTAGACACAACCCAGCGGCTCACCAAAAGCCTGCATTGCAAATCTATATGAAAGTAATCTATGCTCATATATGGCAAAATCCTTTAAGTGTCACTGTGTTTTTCATCTGTGCTCTTGTTGGTTGGACAAGTTTGTAAATGACAAAGAGCTCAGTGGACTTTGCATCCATCAAATCCTGTTAGATGTTTGTTTTTCCTTCACAGCTTTGTGATGAAGGCTAAAGAACAGAGATATGAACTATTGCCAATATGAATCCTGATGCATGACGTGGGCACAGACCCACCAAAGCAACACTCAGCTCACCTCATTCCAGGCGCTTGTCTGCTGGAGACCATGAGCCTTGTTAGTCACACATTAGCACCGTGGTAGGAAACAGCCTCCATCATTTCATTAGATCTGAATTTGGACTGTTTCCCTCTGGATGAGAACCAAGTCTGTCAAATCTATTGATCCAACACAAACTATCAAACACATTGGCTCACAGTCAGATTGGCTTTGTATGGATGGAGTGAACTTTAATGATCTCTGGGTTTTCATTTGTTTGGTTGCTATGGTGATGTGTAACGGGAGTCACGTGGGTGCTAGCGGCGACATTAAGTTGTCAGTCTGTCTTTCACTGGTTTGATTTTGACAGAGAGGAGGGCTGGGTAGCCGTAGTTTTTGTTGACTGCAGCACAACGAGTTTCCCCTTGTTGCATTAGAGCTTGTGATGTTTTAAGAGTTTGAATCGCGAGTCGATCACATTGCTCTGTAAACTTTTCAAGCACTTTAATAAACAAGCATGCAATTCCACCTCTCGCATTATTGCGTAAAGTTGACAGCGCGTCAGGCAAATAGGCAGGCTCCATCCCCGGCTACTAGCGACTGTGGAAGTCGCTACACGCCTCCTCTTTTTTTCTCTTTTTTTAAACTTTAAAAACGGGTTGTGTGTGAGACTTTAAATCAACAAAATATAAAATATACATTTAAATTGTTATTGATCCCGTTACCCCTATTCCTAAAGTGTATATTTATTTTTTTTACTCTTAAATATTTATTGTACGTTTACTTGCACTGCTGTAACTGGAGCCTCATCGTCTCGTCTCGTCTCTCTATACACTGGACTGTATTGAAGATATGCGTAGCTTATCTGTGAGGTTAAAAATGTGTAGATAGCATGTAGAATTGTTGTAGAGAAATTGACACTGCCCTAGATATAAAAAAAGGCCTGACTGTGTCATAAGCTTAGGAGTAGATTTCTAGGAGACCCTCCCCCAGTTGAACTGTGAAAGTAAGACAAAGAGGAGTTAATGATAAGTGGAAATTCCCCAGAGGATACCTGGGTCTCAACATTTGTAACTGGTTAACTGTGGTTTGGAAGGGAGATGGACTTTTATGACCCTCAGGAAGTCACGTACATAGAGAAACACATAGTGCTTTGACTGTTACGACACACCCACACCTACATGCACATTCACTCACGTGCACTCACATAGACACGTGGTTACGCGCACATGCTCACATGCTCGTGCATACACAGAGACAGAGTTTGCAGCAAACAATGGGGGTTTTATGGTTGGTCACTTCTACAAAACTGTGTTTCACAGACAAAGCAGTGAAGATTTTGCAGAGGGACACCGGCCTCGCACGTCTTCCCTTCTAGAAGAATGCATGCTTAAATAAAGAGATGAATAAAGTTTTTGTAAAAATGACTACTAGGTCCGGTGCATCTCTGGAGGCCCAGGGAATAAAAAAGAACCGAGGTAAAACTGATTTCCCAACAGTATGTAGCGGAGATGACAATATGACAAATGCTGGAGCTATCGGGAGTGGACCACCACATGTCCCAGTGGATACTGGACTACCTTACAGAATGTCCACAGTATGTGAGGTCACAGGGCTGTGTCTCTGATACACTGTTCTGCAGTACGGGGGCCCCACAGGGAACTGTGCTGGCACCGTTCCTCTTCACCCTCTATACTGCAGACTTCTCCATCAACTCCCCACGCTGCCACCTACAGAAGTTCTCTGACGACTCTGCCATAGTCGGCCTCATCACAGGTGAGGACGACTCAGAGTACAGACAGTGGACTCTGGACTTTGTGGATTGGTGTCAGCAGAACCACCTGCTGATCAGCGCCGGGAAAACCAAGGAGTTGGTGGTGGACTTCCGGAGGCGCAGACCCACCACACTGACACCGGTGAACATCCAGGGAGTGGACATTGAGATAATGGACTCTTACAGGTACCTGGGTGTTCACCTGAATAATAAACTGGACTGTTTCTGTTCTGTGTCCTGTGTCCTGTTTGTTTGCATGTGTGTCTTTTTGGCTGCTGTTACAACCAAATTTCCGCTTGTGGGACAATGTTTTTTTTTTAATCAAAGTTTACTTTGACTTCAGCAGCGAGCAGGTGCACCGAGGGCTCTCGCATTCACTTTTCAAGAAAAAAATCATCGGTGCATATTACAAGTCTGTATCATAATGTCTGGTGTTTTCATGTTTGTTGGTTTGTTTTTATTTTATTTTATTTTGCGAGTTGGTTATTACACACTGCTCCAGCCAGCCAGAGAATCCCCCGCTACCCCGCCCTCTCTTCCCTGTGCCGCAAGCAGCAAGAGCACCTCGCAAACAGAGGGCGCCCTTACTCCCAGCAAATGGGCGATAGAAAACCGATCGGTGCCTATGCCACCACGATGCTACCCCGGGCAACCGCCCGTGTCACCTGTATCTAAAACCACTACTGTGAGTGGGCATGCCAGTTAAGACAATGACCAATCAATGTTCTCTTTTCAGCCACCGTAGGCCAAAATGGGGGCCTGGCGGGACGGATGAAGCAGGGGATAGAGAGATTGCGAGACACGGTCGCTTGTAGGGCGGCTGATGGGGAGAGCGCACAGAAACCCGGATATAAGCAGCCTGGCGAAGCGCACGGCAAAAGAGTAGGACTGGAGTTCAGGGTGACAGGACTGCACATTAAATAAAATTAATGCGACTGACAAGAGGCGGATGGCCTGACTGTGGCTCACAACTGATCGCTCATCTCCAAATGTTAATTCTGTTCATCGTAGCGTTTTCATCACTCATCCAAGTGACTTCTTCAGTCTCAGCTGACTGCAGTTTTCCCCAATCTTATAAACAATACATTTGCATAATGACTGAAACCAGTTCACTGAAGGAACAATGGGCTGGGAGGTCAGTTCCTTAATCTTAATTATGTAAATTCTCATGACCATTGATCAACAATCAACTGACGGCTCACTTGACCGTGGTTTCGAGAGAGGAGGGCTCACCTCGCAGAGAGGTGATTTGAGGGAAGTAGGGAGGTATTTCAGGGAGATTTGAGGAGGCCTTGCGAGGTGGCTGGAGAAAAAAAAAAGCGCAACCAAAGGATACAGCGGTGTGGTCAGAATCTAGGGGAGGCAGCACATCCTCGGTGATAAGCAGAGCAGCAACGGCCGGGCGTCCTACCTACCTCGGGAGATGAGACAGGGACACGCGTTTGAGCATAAGACAGCGGCAGGCCGAGTTCAGAGCTCTGCCCGTGCGGTGTAAGTTTTGCCCCGTTCAAGTTCCGGTTAATTAAAGGACAGTGACTTCCGCTGTCCTCTTGTCCTTCAACTGCTGGAGCGAAGTGGCAGAGAGAGCACGTCTTGAGGGCGCCGCCGGCTCGGAGTTCCAAGGACTTCTTTTTATTTGACTTTTAGTGGTTTTTAATTCATCAGCTGTACTCGAATTTTACTTGGGTTGTTTTGTGTTTAAATTCCTCTTGTCCCTGGCCAGGGTATTTGATTCTTTTTGTGAAATAAATTACATTTCAAAACTGGGTTTTGTTCTGTCTTGGCTTCTCCACTTTTTCCGTTTAGAGGGGTTTACCTTTTCTTATAAAACCATGACCACGTACAAGTAAAGATCAGATTTTAACTTCCAAGCATTTACATTCTGGAAAAAGCTTTTAGTGTAAGAAAAAAATCAGACACTCTGTTGCAAATTCTATTGTTATTATACCATAAGTGTGTGAGAGAGCGATGGCTGAGAAAAGGGAGGGCACATAAAGAGCAGAAAGAACAGCGATGTCTGGTGAAGCTGGGTGGCTTAATATTTACTTTTAAATGGAGTAAAACATTAGTTGTAAGCTTTCCACTGCCTCACATCTTTGAAACAATAAACAAATCAATCTTGTGCATGCATGTGTGCACTCCCAAGCTCTTTGTCTGGTTTCAGTTGTAGAGAATAAACTGAGGGATCTGCATTTGCTGAGGTTTTGTGCATCTACATAATGATTAGAGATGGCACGATACCACTTTTTTATGTCTGATACCGATACCGATATCATAAATTTGGATATCTGCTGATACCGATATGAATCCGATACAGTTTTTTTTATCCAATAAAACAGTTTTTTTTAAATATCTTGCTGCATTTTGTATAAGTTCATACTTAAGTTTAAATAAACAACAACACTAAAGCTATTCTGTTATACCTGTATGCAAAAAACACACTGCACCCAAAATATTTCATAGTTCAGCAATACTGATCAATCTAATAAACTTAAACCTGCACCATCCTCCCTATTCTGGTATTTTAAAGAGTACTTAGCAGAAATATTAAACAACTTAACTAATAGGGTTGCAAACTCCCAGCAAAAGAAAATAGGGAACCACCCCCCACCCTCCACCTCAAGATGCTTAATCGATGTAATCAACTTTAATTTGATGCAGGGTGAAAAAAACGCACATAAATCAATTATTTTTAAGAATAATTAAATAGATTCAACATCTGTCTTCAACAGAACTGCAGACTGCACACGACCTATCTCTTCTTGTGGACTATTTTTAAGTGAGAGTTTGTTTAGCATTGTCTGTGCTTTTACATAAGGATGATGATGTGTGTGTGACCTAGTTCTGCCTGATATAGGTGAGTGTACAGTGAGTGGTGCTGCAGCTGTGGCTGCAGAAGTGGGTGGTGGTGGTGCATATGGTGGTGGATTAATACTCATATTGCGAGCACCGCACGGTGTCTCGTCTTCTGGTTTTATTAAACTCGCGGTTAAGTTCTCTTTTTCTGACTTCTTATCTTTTTTCTCTTGTTTTTTCTTTTTATTCTCCTCTCGCCTAGCTGCTTCTTCTTTCCAGGCCTGGAAATATTGTGATTCTTGTGAGCGTTTTCCTTTCTTTTTTAAGTTTTTTGTTTCTGCTATTTCTTTCAAAAGAGCTTCTTTCAGCTGTATTAGTGCTGAGGGGCTGCATTTCCCTTCCCAAGTGGGAGATTTTGTTTTTTTAGGATTTCTCCATCTACAAGCACTGATTTGTCCGGCGCCCGGACATTTCTTTTCTAGCCACTGCTCGTCAGCAGTGAGTTTTGTGGGCTGATTCCCCATTGTTACAACACAACTGCAAAGCTTTCTCTGGTATGAGACTCAGGAGTGGTTGCTGACACGCCCTTCTACTCCGGGACTACTTCCGCGGAGCGGTGTCAGTTTTACGGGACAAAGCCCAACCTACTTTTCCTTCGTCACCAGTACTTCAGCGTCTTGCAGCAAATAAAATAACAATAACAACTGGAGGCAACTCAGCAGCGTATTGTGCTGTAAAATTAGTTTACCTCCAACAGACAGAAAAATGACATACACAAAACACATATATTCACTCTTTTTTCTTTACGCGCGCGGGTCCTTGCGGCGGACCAAGCCAGTTTTAACTTTTATGCACCCGTGCAGTGGGTCAGCCTAATGCACTATTAATCCTTGCGGCGGATAAGACCTATGCGCTTCTCTTTTGTGCACCCGTGCAGTGGGTCAGCCTAATGCGCTATTAATCCTTGCGGCGGATAAGACCTATGCGCTTCTCTTTTGTGCACCCGTGCAGTGGGTCAGCCTAATGCGCGCTTCTCTTTTGTGCTTCTCTTCTAAACCCTTCCGGCGGTTTAAAACCAAAAAGTGTTTTCTCACCCTCAGTCGTCTTTTACTGGTTGTTCAGGTCATCTTTTACTGGTTGTTCAGGTCATCGATGTAATCAACTTTAATTTGATGCAGGGTGAAAAAAACGCACATAAATCAATTATTTTTAAGAATAATTAAATAGATTCAACATCTGTCTTCAACAGAACTGCAGACTGCACACGACCTATCTCTTCTTGTGGACTATTTTTAAGTGAGAGTTTGTTTAGCATTGCCAGATGATTACATTTTTTATCATCTGGCTGGACCCCAACATCGTGGACCAGGCCCGGCCTGGATACGAATTTACGCCCAGGGCTTTCACCTCTACCTGGAGAGGGCTGTCGACACAGAAACGTGTCTGGTGTTTCCATCTCTAGGCTCGAAGGACCAATTTAAATGACAGAGGATTTCTTTAAATCACCCTGCCGTTCTTCAGCTGAGACGTCTGAGTCAGAAAACACACAAACACTGCAGAAGTTTTTCACTCGCGAGGGGCAGTCATGGAACGCACGAACTGCGCCCCACGACTGTCTGCGACCTTTATTTATACAAGATTGTCTGTGTTGTGTGTGTGTGTGTTACATAGATAACATCATCACTCCTGTAGCGGGACTTTCCCTTTTCTACATCTGTATGTTCTCGTAAAAGAGCTGAGCTTGATCTTCTTCTACATCTAAATGTTCAGAACAACAGGATGCGGTTAGTATCTGCAGGAGTTCAGCACACAAGTTACTAGGCAAAAAGTCATGTAGAAATATGCTTAATAACAAATAATAAAAGGATACATTTCATGCAGCTGATCACATATATACAATATTCTCTTAACAGATGGTATCTTCCCAAAGGAAAAAGTACTGTAGCTTACTAGGGTATATTAGACTTAATAGTTATTATATACAGTAATGGACTAATACACATTTTACATTAGATTAAAACTTTGGGTTTTAATCTTGGGAGATTGGGATAATTATTTATTAAAAGCGAGACATTTTAAATGAGAATAAGAAGGATAAGTATGTCTTTCCCCCCCCCTTTTTCCTGTTCATGCCCTGTCGGCCCCCCTGGCTAAACTTTGCTAGATCCGCCCCTGCACAGTTACCAGCCGTCAGCTGCATAGAAAAGGATATATAATTAATTAAAGTAATATTAATTAAACATTCTAACAGCAGCTTATCGTGTTGCTTTTGTTCAGCCGCTGGTTTCCTCTTTCTGGTGCAAAGTGGGCCAAAAACAAAGAAGAGAGACGGACTCATGACAGAAAAGCCGATCAGCTGATCGTTAAGCAGTTTCACGATTGAAGTAGCGGCAAGAAGAGGGAGAGAGAGGCAGTCGCTCCATATATCGGTTGTTAAGCTTAACGTGGGAGCGATTTACAAACATTCAGAGATGAACTTACACACTTGCTTTACTTCTCTCTGGGATAATTTCCTCGGAGATGAAATGCCGGCTTGCTAGCGAGGCTACAAATACAGGCAGCCGCTCTGTCACGTGACCACACTGCTGTGTGCTACGGTTATGAGCTCAGTTACGCCGTGTGGCAAGTTTTGTGAGGTGTTTTTTTGATATTTAATTGATCGGATTACATTTTTTATTTCTCACCGATATCCGATCCAGCAATTTAGGTCAGTATCGGACCGATACCGATACGTAATATCGGATCGGTCCATCTCTAATAATGATACTAAAATACAAAGCTCTCCTGTTACCTCCAAAACGTCTTTTAAGAAAGCTGTTTCTCCTCACAGGGAGAAGATGGTGCACACAGTAAAAAATGTAGTGTCAATATTTCAGAGTAAACCTATTTTAATCTAGATAGAGTATTTACAACTCTATGAGGAGTAAACCAGCTCTAACATCAGAGTTAAAAGTCAGTGTAAAGTTTGTTAGACACGCAGTGAAGACTTAACTCCACACAGTGTTGATTAGTACCAGTCCGCAGGTGTGTGCGGTCTCAGAGCTCTGATGCGCATAGAATTTTCTCCGGAGAGTTGCCACAGTCAGGTAAGTGAAGTTACCTTCTTGCTCAGGGATCCACAAGAAGCACCATTTACACCTTCAATGTGATTGACAAGCATGCACTTCCATGTAAAGCGACAGGTTCAGTAGGACCTCTTGATGAAGTCTTTAGGGCCCATTATGTCTTTGGTACATCATACAGTTCATCGCTGACCAACTTTTTCACTTTTCTGCAAACAACTATGACATTGGGGAAACGTCGTATTGCTTTCTCTAGTGAGAATCATAGAACTGTATGCTAATTGGGCGATTGTGGCCCAAGAGTTGGGAGTTCGCCTTGTAATCGGAAGGTTGCAGGTTCGAGCCCCCGGCTCGGACAGTCTCGGTCGTTGTGTCCTTGGGCAAGACACTTCACTTCGGCAGCCTCGCCTCTGTCAGTGCGCCCCAGGGTGGCTCACAGTATCATATAGCATCATAAGATGGATATAAAAAATTAACACTATAGAGAAATGATATGAAATGATATATTATTACACATCAGTGTTATTATTAAACTAAATTTGGAGTAAAAATAGCTCTATAAAGTGTAATCAAATTACTCTGAACAGTGTGAATAACCCTCAGTGTTAAATATTTTTACACATTTTGTTGTTAATTTTGACACTAAATTGAGTACAATTAACACTGAAAAGTTAACACTGGTTATAGAGTAAATTTAACTCTAATTTTGAGTGGGACCAAATATTATCTGAAGCAGAGTTAAAATCAACTCTCTAAGTGTAAAATTGACACTTGGTTTTTTACTGTGTGTGGATCATTTTTTATCTCCAGCCTGAACTTCTCTCAGGTGTCTACCCAAAGAACCGACGATGACAGTGAACATGGTGAGCTATAACCATGCTCATTTATTTAATATAAGGTGGATAATGCATAAGCCTGAGAGCTTATAGATTACATTCCCAAGGCTCTAAATCCACTCAGACCTCTGATTACAACACTCTACTCATATTTTTATGCAGAAAGAAGATCAGCATCAGACATCCTGAAAATTGTACTTCAGTTACTACTGGGTCCTTTCTTGATATATATGATATATTCCCTATGGAGACATCAGGCACGCTTGCGTCATCAACAGCAACAATGCCACACTGTCAAAAAAAACATCTTAAAAAAACAGTAATATTCCGGCAGCTGGGGCACGAAAATACTACCGTAAAATAACAGAAAATAACTTCCTCGTAAAAATACGGTTATTTCCAGTAATGAAAATACATTTTGTTGCGCTAATTTTAATTTTAATTAATTAATTAATTTTTGGATCTTGCCTTTTTCAAGTGTGCAGTGTGTATGCAAGATGCTCAGTTCCATTTTTTTGTCTGCTTGTTCACACTACAAATAAAATGTGATAGCAAACGCGCTCTAGTGTGAACCCTCAAAGCGGCCCGCATGCACAAAAGAAGACGTCACACACAACGAGCTCTGTTTAGACCCAGACCAAACAGTCTTGTTTGACTGGTGGCCCTTAATATAAAGACTTCGGACTTTACGTTTCCCAATTTTTGCTTTAAGTTATTTAGTTATTTACATAATAATGTAAATAACCTAATAATTATCCTTATTGCTGTTTTAGAGGAGCGGTGCTTCAAAGGATAGCTGCAGATTTCTGTCAGAATCTGCAGATTATACAGTATAAATAAAATGTTCACGTTTCTCCAGCATTGTCTTCCAAACAGTTTCACTAACATCTACACTGGATGGCCAGGAAGCGTTCGCAATGTCTTCTCGGGCGCTTCTCCGGCGCTGATAATTGGTGTCTGTCTTTTGTCAGTGACGTAAAAGACGGATTTAATGCGACATGACTATTAAAACAGCAGTCACTGCCTAAAACATCGGATATGTATCGGATTCAGTACCACATACGAAAGTGACCCAGATCGGATTTGAAAATATCAGATTTGTGCCGTTCACACTGTCATACCATGATCGGATATGGGTCACATAGGGTCAAAAATGGGATTTGATGCACTTTAGCCTGCAGTATGAACGTAGCCTAAGTGTGTCTGTATACATGACTTCCTGGTTACAACTGTTTTAACAACCTCTAGTTATAAAACAGTCATCTCCCCTCACCCTATATATGGCTTAACCCCTTTAACGTCCCATCATATACAAAGCACAGGTGAGCCCTTAAAGGGTCAGAAGTAAACATTCCTTAGCAAATAAAGAAACCAGAATTATTACATGCCGTTTAAGACAAGTCTTGCAAATTTTAAGCACACAATGACAACTTTTTGGCCAGAGGGGCCGATGGCGCGATATGGCAGCCTCGCTTCTGTCAGTCTGCCCCAGGGCAGCTGTGGCTACAACTGTAGCTTGCCTCCACCAGTGTGTGAATGTGAGAGTGAATGAAAAGTGCTATATAAATCCAATCCATTATTTTAACAAAATCATTCCAACACCCACTATCCAAAGTCATGCAGTTAGGTTAACTGGTGATCTAAACTTCATGCAGGTGTAAATGAGAGTGGTTGTCTGTCTCTCTGTGGGCTAAGTGGAAGAGACTGCATGGATTTCTGATTTCTCTTTGATATATCCTTACAGCAAACATTCTACATGAAGTCTGCATTTCTGCTCATCTCCTTTATACACACCTTTAACAGGAAAAGTTTTATACAGCTAGGGTCTAAAATCCATTATTCCTCACAGTACACAGGTAATGAGCATAATAATTATTGAACAGATACGTCCTGCTGTGAACTTTGTTGCTCTGGATCTAAAATGTAAAAATGCAATGAAAATGAATTTATTTACAATCTTGTTTTTATGAGTTTAAAGTTTTTTAGAATTTCAAAACCAGAAGATGGAGGAGATGGAGCTCATGATGACTGGCTGCTGCCCTTCAGCGTGCTTTATGAAATCATCAAATCAAAAGAAAGTTGGCCTTTAGGGAGGGCGAGCCTTTAATAGGGAATGAGCCAAAGCAGCTTGTTACTTAGACAAAAAATGAAACGAGAGTCTGCACCAAGTCCAGCATGTGATACATTATTTATAACTACATTAACAGTAATCACACATATTATTATTAATAAAGTGACCAACAGTACTGTATTACCTGTAGTACTGTAGTACCCACAGACCTGTGCCTGGAAACACTGAACTAGTATCACTAAATCTACCCGCTCTTCGCTGGTTTCCATTTAGATACACTGGTATAATTGTGTTTCCACAAATTTGAAGTATTTTTGTTTTTTCTCCTACAGTTGACTAAAAAATATATATATAACATTTAAATTTGCATTATAGTATATACAGATTTAGTATGCAGGTTATCTAAGTTCAAAATATAAATACATTTCATTTGATCATGAATATTGCTTTTTGTTTGTTTGTTTGTTTTTCAGACTGAACAGCTGTAACGTCTCAGAGGAAGGCTGTGAACATTTGTTGTCAGTCGTCAGCTCCCAGTCCTGTAGTCTGAGAGAGCTGGACCTGAGTACCAACAGCCTGAATGATTCAGCTGTAAAGCTTATGTCTGCTGCAGTGGAGAGTCCACACGCCAAACTGAATATTCTGAGGTCAGATCAATTTGTATTCTGTTTTGTTTTGCTTTATTTATGGTTTTTTTTCTCAACTGAGAAAATAAATTAAACAATTTAACAAGTAAAAGGTAACTTTATCCATTCATTGTTTCATTGTCTTTTGTAGCGTTTTTAGTCATTTCTAAGTTAAAATGAGGTTTTACTAAGCTACTCAGAACAATATTACAAGGCTTCTGTAAAATACAGGATTAGTTATTACACCGTGAATTACGCTTTAACAACAGTTGTTTTTTTTCATGTTTTTATTTCCAGACTCAAAATCTGTGAACTCTCAGAGAGAAGCTGTGAAGCTCTGTCCTTAGTTCTCAACTCACAGTCCTCCAGTCTGACAGAGATGGACCTGAGTATCAAAACCCTGCAGGATTCAGGCCTGAAGCTTCTCTCTGCTGGACTAAAAAGTTTAAACTATAAACTATAAACTGAATATTCTGAGGTCAGATCAAAAGGCATTTTGTTTTACATATATGACAAATTACATAGTTTATTTACACAGTTTACGTTTTTCCATATGATGATGTATCTTAGTATGTTGTTTCCTTTAATTCCATTCAATTCAGTTTTATTTATGTACCGCCAAATCACAACAACAGTCATCTCTAGGTGATTTATGCTGTAAGGGTTGGCGACAGTGGGAAGGGAAAACTCCCTTTTAACAGGAAGAAACCTCGGACAAAACCAGGCTCAGGGAGGGGCGGGGCCATCTGCTGTTACCAGTTGGGGTGAGAGAAGGAAAACACAATAAAGACATGTTGTGGAAGAGAGAGCAGGACCCAACACAGTAATAACCAGTGTTGGGCAAGTTACTTTGAAAAAGTAATTAATTATAGTTACTAGTTACTTCTTCAAAAAAGTAACTGAGTTAGTAACTGAGTTATAATATTCTATAAGTAATTAATTATTGAAAAGTAAATATTCCGTTACTTAAAGAAAAGGTTTAACTCTCTGGGGTCAAGGGTATAATTGGCCATTTTTAACTACTTTTAATTTTACCTCTATATTTTACCTTTAAAAACTATTTACTTTGCCTTGTTTGTTATCATTCTTTTCAGGACAACCTCATGTGTCTGAATTTACAGTTATGTTTTCATTTTGACATACTGTATTAACCCAATTGGTCTAAAATCAGACAAAAAACATAAAATCAGTTTTACTGTAACAGCCACAAACTTGTTTAATGAATCATATTTCCTAACTTTAAATCCAAATATAAATTGTCAGTTTTAAAATCATATGCACAAGTTTTGCAAACAAAGTTATTTGCATCCATTTACCTTTTATCCTTTTTTTTTTTTTTATAAAATAACCATTTCAAACTATTTACATAACAATCAGGTGTTCTGCATTCAGTAAGATGCCACACAAACTATTCATGCCATTCCAAATATTTCTTTCTACTATGAACGAGAACATCACAGCCTGATACCTGGAGGTCTGACAGCAGCAGGTGTATCACTCCTGTTTCTATCTGGAGACAGCAGTCGCCTCATTGTTCTGACACACAACACAAAACTATCCACAACAGTACACTACACAGTAACTACACAGGACAATGCATTAACTACACACTCCAAACACACTAAACGTCACAAACCACTCACATCTCAAAACTCGCTCACTCTGGTCATAAGCAGAGACGTCTGTTGGAGTAGCGTTGAGATAGCTGCTCTGCTCTATGTTGGTACAGGGCATTGAAAATGATGATAGTGGGTGGATTATATTCTACATGGATATTAAAATGAATGGATCATTTATATGTCCATTGAATGTATTTTCTATATCTAAAGTGGTGTGTGGGTTCTCTTACATTTTGAGAGAAGCCAATTGAGTCTAATAACAGATTAAATGCAATGTTGAGGCTGCCATTTTTAGCATCTACATGAATGTTAAAATCACCCACAACAATTATTTTAACTGAGCTGAGCACTAAATCAGATAAAAAAGTCTGAGAAATCAGAGAGAAACTCTGTGTATGGCCCAGGTGGACGATAGATGATAACAAGTGAGACTGGTTTCTGAGTTTCACAGCTGGGGTGGACGAGGCTCAGCATCAGGCTTTCAAATGAATTAAAAGTCTGTCTGGGTCTTTGGTTGATTAATAGGCTGGTGTGAAAAATTGCTGCCACACCGCCCCCTCGGCCTGTGCTTCGAGATTTCTGGTAGTTAAAATGACTCGGAGGTGTTGATTCATTTAAACTAACATAATCATACAGCTGCAACCAGGTTTCTGTAAGGCAAACTAAATCGATTTGTTGATCAATTATTAAGTCATGTACTAACAGAGACTTAGAGGAGAGAGACCTAATATTTAATAATCCACATATTACTGTTTTACTCTTTGGTTCAGATGTGGATACTGTATTGTTCTTTCTTTGTGATTTTTTATGTTTAAGTTCTTTATTGCTGGTTTTTGGTTTGTTTTTTGTCTTTTTGGGAGTTGACACAATCTCAAAGAAGATGGGTTTTTGGGGGGTAACAGGAGAGAAGCTGCAGAGAGGCTTGTAAGACTGCAACTCTGCTTCCTGGTTTCTGGATTGTCACATTTTGGGGGGTTTAATACATTTGTCCATATTTCTAGAAATCAGAGCTGCTCCATCCAAAGTGGGATGGATGCCGTCTCTCCTCAAGATCAGGTTTCCTCCAGAAGGTTTGCCAATTATCTATGAAGCCCACATCATTTCTGGTACACCACTCAGACAGCCAGCAATGCCGACGTAAATTATGATTTTACTGAATTTACGTTTACCATTAGCCAGCAGTTTTAAATTTCCCTCAATGTCGCCTGCTCTGCTTCAACAGAAATAGAAAGACAAGATTTAATATTGTTAATTATGTTAACAACTTTTCCATGCGTATTTGTTTTATAGATTGTCGTTTATTTTTTTAGGCTGATTGGCAGTAACCTCTCAGAGAGAGGCTATGAAGCTCTGTCCTCAGTCCTCAGCTCCCAGTCCTGTAGTCTGAGAGCGCTGGACCTGAGTAACTCTGACCTGCAGGATTCAAGGAGTGAAGCTTCTGTCTGCTGGACTAAAGAGTTCACAGTCTGCAGTGGAAACTCTCAGGTCAGGATTCAAACTTTTGCATAGATGATCATTTAAAATGTGAATTACATTATTGCATAAATGGGTAACATTCATAGTGCTGGTTCACTCTTTGTTTTTCATTCACAGTACTTACTTTTAAAAGCAGAATTCTCAAAATGAGAATTTTATCTTTTTTTTTTACAACACTTGCATCCACCAAATATTCTTCCTTGATTTCTGTCTATTTGTAGTCTGTCTGTATTCTGAAGGTTTTTATGGAACTCACAGTTCATTCATTCATTACAGTTTTATTTAAAGACTATTAGACTCCTAACATAACAGATATAATCACTTCACGTCTTCTTGACAGAAAGAAAAGGATGACTACCAGCAGAGAGAGCAACACATTGGGCTGCAAATGATCACAGTAGTAATGGCCATAGTTTGATAAAACAGGCAATCTTACCCAGTAGATAATACAGGGTTCTGCAGCCGATGTGGGGGAGAGGACTCGCCCAGTACTAACAACCTACTACTAGCTACCTCATCCAGATGTTTTCCCTACTAACCCTGATAAGAAGTAACCGGAGTAGCCTTATAGGTCAAATCAGTTCCACCTGTTAAAGGTAGCTGCACTATTAATGGTGTCACTTGTTATTTCTGCGATGAGTTTAGTAGGAAACTCCAAACCAAAGGAAAGGTTCTTATTATTAACTTTATCATCATATATATATATATTTTTTTTCCTGTAACAAGGACACAGGTTTACAACTGGTTCTTGGCCTCATGTTTTGCTCCCATCGGTGAAACTTTGGATGCTTAATGTTGATTTTGAGGTTTTCTGGGAGTTTGTGTCATGAGGCTTGTTCTACACACTGTCAATTAAAGCTACAAGCTGTCATGGCGTTAGCTTTGATTTGGAAACAATTTGAAAAAGATATATTTCCATGATTATTTTTCAGTATTTCCATTTTATTATTTCATCATTTCAGTATTTCAGTATTTCATTTGTCATTTCATGATTTCAGTATTTCCATTTTATTATTTCATTATTTCATTTATTTCCATTCATTATTTCAGGTTTATGAATTCTATTTTTTATTATTTTGTTATTACTGATGCATCATAATCATATAACAGGCCTTTTCATTGGCACATTCATTGAAGTATTGATTTTACCTTAAAGTTTGCATCAATTTTATGTTAATCTTTGTTTATTTGATTTTATTTACAGGTGCCATAATAATCATTCGATAAGTTGTCATTGCAGGTGCACCTATGATTATTTTACACACATTGCATTTTGTGCCTTTTACAGAGTTGTAGCTCAGGGGTCATTTGATGGTCATAAACTTCTGGCTGGCGCTATGATCAGCCAGTCTACTGTTAGGTTGACAGGAGCTCAGGAAGAACTGCGCAGGCTTACATTACATTTGTATTCTGTTACTTTTATTTTTATCATTTTTATTCATTTATACCTTTTATCCAGTTTTAAGCAGGTGTATTAGATTGAAACAGTTGTGTGGTACATTTTTACATTTTATATTTTATACATTATACATAGAAGTTAAGATTATCACCACACAGGAAGTTCTCAGTCTGGTTGCCTAACCTGAGGTCAATTCACGTGCAGAGATCACAAATGAACACCCTGTGGTTGCACAGACCTACACATACACATCCATACACCCACATACGGGTAGGGGTTTTTGTTTAATAGGTGAAAGTTTAAGCATGCATTGCTAAGTCTACAGTTTTATGATGGTGTACGTGATGCTTTGATGCAAGTACAGGATGTCAGACAGCCCTCAGCTGTGGTTGTGGAGACAGCGCCTGGTAGAAGGTGGAAGACAATGTTCTTTTGAAAAAGTTAAAGAGTCAACTTAGGGTTTTGTGTTTTTTTTGATTTGTATTGTGTTTAACTGACGTAAAAAGAGGCGTGATATTCCTATGTATACAAAACTGTATTCTGATGTTTGGGGAATGAGATTTTGGGGCTGTCTGCGTACAGAGTCAGCTCATTCTCCCACGCGTGTCCTTTCATTAAAAATCATCGTCTGACTTCACCTTTTGGACCAGTGTGGTTACTTGCATTCCGCCTGTATTCACTTCTTATATTTTTGACCCATAACACCTGCTCATCAAAATAAAAGTTATTTTTAAACAAAGTGCAGCATCAAGTTTGTGAAGCTTCTGGACTATTGACCACTTCAGCTAATCAGTAACAGGCTGTTTGTGGACTGAGGGTGGTGCTGGAGGAAAGGTCACGGGGTCATTTAAAGGTCAAAGGTGAGTCTCCTGTTTTCAAAGCTGCATCACTGACTAGTTTAACAACAATGATAAAAAATGAGTCAAAGGTTTCAGTCACAGATGAGAAGCTCGTGCTGTGCGTGTTCTCCCAGCTGTTCTTCATCTCATCTCACTTCTCCAATTCTTGTTTCCAGGTGTGGCTTAGGCTCCTTTAAATGTGGGAAAAGTGAGTGTCATGATCCTGGCTCTTATGACCCAGCGTTTTGAGTTTTGATGTTTATATGATTAAGCTCATTAGTTTTTCTAGTTCTTTGTTATTAGATTTCCCTTGTGTCTTCCAACCCCTGTTAAGCCTCCCCTGCCCTTCATGTGTTTCATATCTGTCTTACGCTGTCAAGTTCTGGTTGTCATGTCTGCGTCTCATGTTTCCTGTTTTATTTTGAAGAGATCTTGTGTTCCTCTGTTCATCGTGTTTAGTTTTACTCTTCCACTGTGAGGTCGTTATGTTCATGTGTGTCAGCTGTTCCCCCATGTGTTCCCACTTCTCTCATTAGCCTCCCGTGTGTATTTAGTCTGTGCCTTCTCATTCAGTCTTTGTCGGATCGTCTGTGTTGTTCACATACCATGTCCTGCGTTCAGGTTTTCATATAACCTCATCATTGACATGTTTAGAGTTTTTGTGTTTCTCTTTGCCCGGGCTTTCATAGTTCGTGCTTCCTTTCTAGTTTACCCAGTTTAGGTTATTGCTTAGTTTGCATTGTTTTCACCCTTTTATTTTGGTACTATTCTGTCTGCTTTAATAAACGGTTCACCATCAGTTAAGTTATGAGTTTGAGAATGTCTGCACCTGGGTCCACTCCTTACACACTGTGACAGTGAACTTTAATGGGAAAGCGGCTGGGTGACTAATGTGAGGCGGAGGGCAGAAGCTGGAGGTCTGGATCGGATCCACACGACAGAAAAGCGAAACAGCTTCAGTCCGAGTCATTCCTTTGATTCCAATCAACACATTTATTGATCATCAGTATCCATATTAAACATTAAGCACTGATTCATCCACTGAGGCTCCAACTGCACACATACATGAAAACATGACATTTATCTTATAAAACATGCTGTTTATTATTCAAAGGTGTTTGAAAGTCTTTCCAGGTGAGTTTGATCCATGAGGGTCTGAAGCCAGAGTGAGACAGAGACTGTGCAGAGACTGTAGAAGGACAGAGCAGCAGCAGAGCAGTCCAGATACACTGATGATCATCTGTCAGATCCAGAGGGACACACAGGGATGATGCTGGACTCTACATTGTGTCTGACAGTGGAGCTGTTCTCAGAGCAGTTCACTCTGCAGCACTGACAGTCATCTGCACTTCATTCCTCTGTCAGTCACTGCTGGATGAAGCTCTCCTCTCCACCTCCCAGTAACAAGCATCTCTACACACAAGCTGCTACTGCTTCAACCTCTCTGGATCATCAGGACACAGCTCCTCCTCTCTCAGCACACACACCGTCCTGTTTACCATCATGGCCACCATCTGCAGAGAGAAGAAGGACGATCGGAGGAAATAAACAAGCATGCCTTCCCCCCTTTTTTTAAACAAACAAACAAAAAATCATAAATGCAAAAGAGAAAAAAACTTGGCACTTAGGGAGTGAGATGTAATTACCAGTAATGTACATGATATATTATGTATAATATATTATGTATTATATGAAACTGCTTTACTGAAAGTCACTAACGATCTTCTAACCGGAGCTGACTCTGGTCTTCTCACCATTCTCGTCCTTTTAGATCTGAGCTCAGCTTTCGACACCATTTCTCACTCTGTACTTCTAAGCAGACTTTCCTCTCTCGGCATCTCTGACACACCCCTCGCCTGGTTTCAATCATATCTCCTCGACTGCTCCCAGTTTATTCAACTAAGATCATTCCGCTCTCGTGTATTCCCCGTCACTTCTGGTGTACCCCGAGACTCAGTCTAAGGCCTTCTTCTCTTCATAATATACATCCTCCCTCTAGGTACAATTTTCTGCAAATTTGATCTTCACTTTCACTGTTTTGCTGATGACACCTAGATGACACCCTCTCTTGCAGACCTGATTCCTCCATCCCACCTTCCTCCCTTTTAGAATGTCTATCCGAGTTAAAATCCTGGTTTAATTTTCTAAAGCTTAATGAGGATAAAACTGAAATCCTCCTTATTGGCACCAAGTCCAACCTTTTAAAGGCGAACCATTTCTCACTCACCATCGATAACTCCACAGTTTTCCCTTCTCCTCAGGTTAAGTGCCTTGGTGTCATCCTAGACAGTTCACTTTCCTATAAATCTCACATCAATAATCTCACCCGTTCTGCCTGCTTCCATCTACACAACATTAACAGATTACTTCCTTCTCTTTCCACCCAGTCCACGCCCATTCTTGTCTACAGCCTTGTTACCTTCCTTATTCACTATTGCTATTCTCTTTTGCATAGTGTTCACCAAAAATCCCTCCGTAAGCTTCAACTGGTTCAGAATTGCTGCTCACATTATCACCAGAACCGCCTCCTATCAGCACATCACCCCTGTTCTTCAGGAACTTCACTGACTCCCTGTGAAATTCTGGATAATTTTCCAACTTCTTTTGCTCACCTTCAAGGCCATTCATAACCTCACTCCTCCTTACCCTTCTGACCTGTTAAGCACTGCCTGTTCTGCCCGTTCACTTCGATCGTCTTCTATCCAGCTTGCTGTACCTTCCCTCTGCCTCACCACCATGGGAAGTAGAGCTTTCAGCCGCTCTGCTCCCAGGCTGTGGAACTCCCTACCCCCAGAAAAAAGAAACATTGGTTCTCTCCCCCAGTTTAAATCCCAACTCAAAACCCATCTCTTCCAATCTGCATATTCACTGTGAAACCACTGTTTGTTAATTTTATCTTGTGCTTTTGTTTTGTTGTTCTTATTTTGTCATTGTTCTATTATGTGTTTTATCCTATTGTAAAGTGTCCTTGGGTGACTTGAAAGGCGCTCATAAATAAAATGGATTATTATTATTTTTTTCCCAAATTTTAAAAGTCAACTTAATTTATGGATGCATAAATTAATGCATGCTACTGTCTGCTATAATACCTTGTATGGGAATGGAGGTCAGGCACTCTTCAATGACTTTCCACTGATCAACAGTGAGGGATTACACCAGCATATCATAGGTAGGGATGGGTATTGATAAGATTTTCACGATTCCAGGTTTTGTAATAAGGCAGATCGCGCTAACATAATATGCGCTGTTAGTTGATTATTTACCTTTTGCATTAACGGGAGAGGACGTGCAAACGTTACCGCTGCTGCTGGGTTGAGATTCATGAGTACGGAGCGGAATTAAAAACACGACATTGATTTAAGGTCATCGCGTGTTTTGTGAGCAAATGCTTTTGCATATTCGTAGCGTTTCCTCCCTTAAATGAAATATCTCCTTTGCAAGTATTGTAAGTTGCCCTGGTGTCATCCGTTCTCGTAAAGTATAATCAAACTTTTGAGCCGCCATGTTTCCTGCCAGGTAAATGACGCTCCGCAAGGTGGTGACATCATTCGGGGCGACTGGAATTGATAAGGGAATCGTTTGCAAAAATTGCAAACAATTCCAAGGAATTGAAACAGTGGGAACCGGTTCTCAACAAGAACCGGTTTTCGATACCCATCCCTAATCATAGACCTTAATTTTGATGCCCAGTAATAATCCCTAAAAGAAGGAAGCCCCCACCCCCTGTTTCCAATTGCAGTGACTTTTGTATCTGGACAGATTTTTTGTCCCATTGATTAAATTGTTTTTGGCTTATTTCTATTGGCAATGATTGAAACAACTATAATAGTTTTCAATTTATTTCATTTTAATTGTCTCTATTCTTGAATGTAAACTTATATAAGGAATTAATTTCCATCTCGCTATATCTTTATCAATTTTCTTTTGTATTGGTAATTTCGTTCTAATAGTTTTGTGAGATCCTTGGGTATTATAACTCGCAATTATTTAAAATACTCTGCTTGCCATTGCTAAATGATACTTCAAATTTGTTCTGATGGATTAGAATTGTATTTAAGTGAATGTGTTTTACTTATATTTGTGGCAGGATAACGGTTATTCCTCGGTTCATCCCACTTTCAGCCTGGCGCATCAGGGGGCGCTAGTATAAATAGGGGCCATTTGAGCATTCGTGGATCGCTCACCTGTGATCTCCTTTTTGGTCACCTGACTTCCCTTTGGTGCGGTAGAGATCATTTGCAGGTTACCCTGCTGAAGCCTCCATTGCGGCTGGTAGGTGTTTACTCATTGTAGTGTGTACATTACCTTACTTGGTGGTAAACAGATATTGTTTTTAGGTCGTAGCTGTAGATGCCTCCTATGAGCTACTCTTCTCATGTTCGTGACGCGGTTTACTCGGTACGTAATTAAATTTTGTTATGATCTCTGCCTTTCATTGTTCTTTTTTAGTAATTACTTATTATGCTTTGCAGGAAGTGTGGGCCTTAGTTTTACGCCACGCTACGCTAACCGAATTGCTGCTGCTTTGCTCTGCTTTGTTTTGCTTTGCTTTTACCGTCTGTTCCCGTTGTGAGGTTACTTTTCCTGCAGCTGCCAGCCTTTTAAAGTAGACGCTGACGTGGATGCCGGCCATATTCATGCCGGTTATGGGAGTCAGCTGGCGTGCATATTGACCGGATGATTAACTTATAGTCGGGCAGACGGCAAGTTGGAGCAATACGGAGATTCCGTTTGCTCCAGATTTTAGTCTTATCCAGATTGTATGTTGTTTTTCTGTTGTTTTGATTTGTAGTTTGGATTTTTGTTACGCCATTCGTGGGACGCCCTTTTTCTAGCTGCAGATCACCAGTGTGGTCCTGCAGTTGGGTTATCCCCCAGCGCTACATATTAGTTTTGTCGTAATATATAAAATTTTTCTTTGTTTCTTTTATTCAGATGCGGAGTGCCGACGTGGAGGAGACTAGGGTGCCTTGGTGGTGGGATCCTTTGAGTGTACACAACTGCCTTGTTTAGTTTATTAGTGTGAGTGTGTGATAGTGTGCTGCACTTGTGTCTTGGTGTGTTTTCTTTCCTTTTTTTTAGTTTATGCGTGGCATCCCTGCCCCTCCACTGGTAAGCCTCAGCTCTGAATACCTTTTTTAAGCATTTGTATATTGATATTTATGATTGTGTTTTTATACGTCGTTTTAAATAATTATTAATAAATTGTTAAACTGTTTTATCATTGAACCTCATCTCTGTACGGTGGCCCTGAAGTGCAAACCACAAAAACAAATCACAAAACGCACAACAAATCGCTTAACGCAAAAACTAATTGAAAAGCGCAACAACAAATCACTTAACGCAAAAACAAATCACAAAACGCACAACAAATTGAAAAGCGCAACAACAAAAACCAAACCGGAAGAGGTAGGTACCAATGCTGCAACAACAGGCATCACTGATTGGATGATGTATGGTCCCATGGAGTGATACATGCGTCTTTTAAACCTCCTGCGAGTTCTAGAAACGATTCCTTGAGGATTCAGCTGTCTTAGCGACACCATAACTACACTACGTTTAACATGTAGCTTGTGTTTTTGTTTGAGAACTTGCCACATGGTCCGATAGCCAAACAATTGTCCTGGTCCTCGAAGCTCATTTAAAATGGCACGCCTCACCTCAGGTAGAGGAGAATAGTTGCCACGTCTATACAGTCCTGCTTCTTTTAAATGCGTCTTCAATGTACGAAAACTAATTGAAATTTCGTGGTTAGTCTTGAGCATATCCAGAATAACTTCGTATGTATGCCCTGAGTCAAAATATTCCCGAATAGCGGAAGCAACGTGTAGATCACTCGTAACGTTCATGTTTGTAAAAATGCTTTACGCAGAACAATTTCCGGTTCAAAAGGCTACCGGATCCATCATCCAATCAGTGATGCCTGATGTTGCAGCATTGGTACCTACGTCTTCCGGTTTGGTTTTTGTTGTTGCGCTTTTCAATTTGTTTTTGTGCTTTTCAATTTGTTGTGCGTTTTGTTATTTGTTTTTGCGTTTAGTGAATTTATTGTTGCACTTTTCAATTTGTTTTTGCGTTAAGTGATTTGTTGTGCGTTTTGTGATTTGTTTTTGCGTTAAATGATTTGTTGTTGCGCTTTTCAATTTGTTTTTGCGCTTTTCAATTTGTTGTGCGTTTTGGTCTTTGTTTTTGTGGTTTGCACTTCAGGGCCACCGTATCTCTGTACTGAGTATAACAAACCTAAGTGCCTTCTTGGTGATTAGTGTTACTTCCAGTATTCTCTGGGTGAAATTCCCAGGGTGGCGTTGTCTTTTAAACTGTGAAGCATATTATATTCCTTTATTCTATACTTTATGTCTGTATTAAGTTTTGCTTCCCTAGAGTCCCTTCCCTAAAGTTTTGGTCATGTCATGTCTGATTTCTCCCAGCTGTGCTCTCCTTCTGTATCTCATTCCCCTCTTTTTTTTCCCCAGTGTATTTAAGCCCTGTCTTTCTCTGTGTCACTGTTGCATCCTCCCTCATGCTGTGTATTTCCCAGTGTCACCCTGTATACTCAGCATTTTCCCAGTTTAGTTTTGATAATATTTTGTACTACTTCTAAACCTGCAATAAAGCAGTCTTTTGGAGTTTACCCATTGCCTCTGTGAAATCTGTGTTTGGGTCCTCATCTCCTGCCAGCACACAGTGAATCATGACATTATTGGCATAAAGAGTCTTATAAAATATTTTGAACGGGTCCCTGTATTTCATGTAATTTTTTTTGTGATGATTTTTCTTTCTGGATCTTTAATTTTGTGGATTGTATTCTGTGCTATTTTCCAGGTTAAAACATTCATTGCTTTAGATCCTCCTTTATAATAAATTTGTTTAAGAAAAAAAGCTATTATTTTTTGTTTTTATTTTGAGTGTGGTCAAATCATTGATTTCATTTCTTGTTTTTGTTGTTTAAATGAATCAACACCCCCGAGTCATTCTAACTACTAGAAACCTCAAAGCACAGGCCGAGGGGGCAGTGTGGCAGCAATTTTTCACACCAGTCTATTAATTAACGAAAGACCAAGACAGACTTTTAATTCATTTGAAAGCCTGATGCTTAGTCTTGTCCACCCCAGCTGTAAGTGTAAGTAGACTTTATCACAGTAGATGTCGTTCTGAAAGTGCTGTAACTAAGTTTAAGAATATAATCCACCCACTGTTATCATCTTCAATGCCCTGTACCAACATAGAGCAGAGCAGCTATCTGAACGCTACTCCAACAGAGGTCGATTATCTTGTTAATAATTTTACCTCCTCACTACGTACGACTCTGGATACTGTAGTTCCTGTGAAAACTAAGGTCTGAAATCCGAAGAACCTGACTCCGTGGTATAATTCTCAAACACGTAGCCTAAAGCAGATAACTCGTAAGCTGGAGAGGAAGTGGCGTGTCACAAATTTAGAGGATCATCATTTAGCCTGGAGAAAAAGTTTGCTGCTTTATAAGAAAGCCCTCCACAAAGCCAGAACATCTTACTATTCATCACTGATTGAAGAAAATAAGAACAACCCTAGGTTTCTCTTCAGCACTGTAGCCAGGCTGACAAACAGTCAGAGCTCTGCTGAGCCAACAATCCCTTTAAAGTTAACTAGTAATGACTTCATGAACTTCTTCACAAATAAAATTTTAATTATTAGAGAACAAATTACCAATAATCATCCCACAGATGTAATATTATCTACAGCTGATGATGAGTTAACTTCAATAATTACTTCCTCCAAAAAATCAACAGGTCTTTTAGACCCCATTCCTACAAAACTGCTCAAAGAAGTCCTGCCATTAATAAATGCTTCAATCTTAAATATGATCAACCTATCTAATAATTGGTTATGTACCACAGGCCTTCAAGCTGGCTGTAGTTAAAAAGCATCTCTAGACCCAGCAGTCTTAGCCAATTATAGGCCAATCTCCAACCTTCCTTTCATATCAAACATCCTTGAAAGAGTAGTTGTCAAACAGCTAACAGATCATCTGCAGAGGAATGGCTTATTTGAAGAGTTTCAGTCAGGTTTCAGAGCTCATCACAGCACAGAAACTGCTTTAGTGACGGTTACAAATGATCTTCTTATGGCCTCTGACAGTGGACTCATTTCTGTGCTTGTCCTTCTAGACCTTAGTGCTGCGTTTGATACTGTTAATCATAATATCCTATTAGAGCGATTAGAACATATTGTAGGTATTACAGGTACTGCGCTGCAGTGGTTTGTATCATATCTATCTAATAGATTCCAATTTGTACATGTAAATGGACAGTCCTCTTCACCCACTAAGGTCAATTATGGTGTTCCACAGGGTTCGGTGCTAGGACCAATTCTATTTACATTATACATGCTTCCCTGAGGCAGCATCATTAGAAGACATACCATAAATTTTCACTGCTATGCAGATGACACACAGCTCTATCTATCCATGACGCCAGGTAACACACACCAATTAGTTAAACTGCAGGAATGTCTTAAAGACATAAAGACCTGGATGGCCGCTAACTTTCTGCTCCTTAATTCAGATCAAACTGAGGTTATTGTACTTGGCCCTGAAAATCTTAGAAATATGATATCTAACCACACTCTTACTCTGGATGGAATTACCTTGGCCTCCAGTAACACTGTGAGGAACCTTGGAGTCAATTTTGACCAGGATATGTCCTTCAGCGCACATATAAAACAAATATGTAAGACTGCTTTCTTCCATTTGCGCAACATCTCTAAAATTAGAAATATCCTGTCTCAGAGTGAAAAACTAGTTCATGCATTCATTACTTCCAGGCTGGACTCCTGCAATTCACTATTATCAGGATGTCCTAAAAAACTCCCTGAAACGTCTTCAGCTAATCCAAAATGCTGCAGCAAGAGTACTGACAGGGACTAGAAAGAGAGAGCATATTTCTTCTGTTTTGGCTTCCCTTCATTGGCTTCCTGTTAAATCCAGAATTGAATTCAAAATCCTGCTCCTCACATACAAGGTCTTAAATAATTAGGCCCCATCTTATCTTAATGACCTTGTAGTACCATATCACTCTATTAGAGCACTTCGCTCTCGCTCTGCAGGCCTACTTGCTGTCACTAGAGTATTTAAAAGTAGAATGGGAGGGAGAGCCTTCAGTTTTCAGGCCCCTCTTCTGTGGAACCAGCTTCCAGTTTGGATTCAGGAGACAGACACTATCTCTACTTTCAAGATTAGGCTTAAAACTTTCCTTTTTGCTAAAGCATATAGTTAGAGCTGGACCAGGTGACCCTGAATCCTCCCTTAGTTATGCTGCAATAGACGTAGGCTGCCGGGGATTCCCATAATGCATTGAGTTTTTCTTTTCCAGTCACCTTTCTCACTCACTATGTGTTAATAGAACTCTCTGCATTGAATCATATCTGTTATTAATCTCTGTCTCTCTTCCACAGCATGTCTTTCATCCTGTTTTCCTTCTTTCACCCCAACCGGTCGCAGCAGATGGCTGCCCCTCCCTGAGCCTGGTTCTGCCGGAGGTTGCTTCCTGTCCTGATGATCAAGATGGCGGAGCGAGCAGTCGCAGTGGCCCGGTGCTCTCCTCAACTTAGCGGTTTTCTTTTTATTTTGTGTATTTTTGTTTCACTTTTACTCTGATATGCAGGAGCACATATGCAGTACAGCAAAACTGAACTGCTTGCGGTTCTAAACCACAAAAACCTGCACACCTTTGCTGACAATGACTGGGACTCAACTCCCCCTGAGATCCGGAGGGTCACCGACTCTAATTTCACCATACCACCGCTGAAGTGGCGTAGGCGTCGGAGGCACAGGAAACAGAAGAGAGGGAAGAGAGCGGGGCTGAAGGCTAGGCTACGTGCTAACCCACACGGACCACAAGTCTCTTCCTCACCAACTCACGGTCACTAAATAACAAGATGGACAAGCTATGACTGCGGATCACCTCACGCTGTCTGGATTACTGTGTTATGATCATCACAGAGACTTGGCTGGACTCTTTTACCCCAGACACTGCGATTGAGCTAGCGGGCCACGCTACGTTCAGAGCGGACAGGAACAAAGAGTCCGGTAAGAAATGCGGGGGAGGTCTGCCAGTGTTTGTAAACAATAACTGGTGCACCAACAACACAGTTAAAGTTGTCCACTGCTGCCCAGACATAGAATACATGATGGATCAGTGTAGACCCTTCTACTTGCCGAGAGAGCTCACAGCGATCACAATAATAGCAGTTGATGTGCCGCCGCAAGCTAATGCTAAGTCAACAAAGAGGCACGCCAATCTCTGGTTAAAGGCATAAAAGAAGCCAAGCACAAATACAAACAGCGCATCGATGTTGGTGTAGACCTGGTCTAGTGTGTCGGAAAGCTCACGTTTTTAAAGAATCCAGGCAGGACAGATTTCAGGTTTGCGTGGTTAAAATCTCCTGCGATGATCACAGCGCAGTCCGAGTGTGTTGTTAGCTGTTTATTAATGGAGCGCTGGAGTAGCTCCATGACTTTAACACAAAGAACTCCAGAAACATGTGGCAGAGAGGGACGACGCTCCCATTCAGCTGGAGCAGCACCAGGCCAGAGCCACACTGACAGAGTCTATGCGAGGAAAGCAGCTGGTGCTGACGGTGCAGCCGGTGGAGTGCTTAAAGCATGTACAGACCAACTAGCAGAGGTTTCATCACCATCTTCAACCTCTCACTGCTACAGTCTGTAGTACCATCCTGCCCTAAGTCAGCCACCATCGTTCCAGTGCCCAAGAAGAACATAGTGAGCTGTTTGAATGACTATCGTCCAGTTGCTTTAACACCCATAATTGCCTAATGTTTCGAACACCTTATCATGTCTCACATTAAAGCTGCCATCCCTGCAAACCTCGATCCATACCAGTTTGCATACAGGGCAAAAAGGTCGACAGAGGACGCCATAATAACAGCTCTTCACACAGCCCTCACACACCTGGACTGTAGTAAAACCTATGTGAGAATGCTATTTGTGGACTTCAGCTCTGCCTTCAATACAGTTCAACCCCACAAGCTGGTTAATAAACTTAGCAACTTAGGACTCAGCAGCTCACTGTGCAGCTGGATACTGGACTTCCTAAGCAACAGACCCCAGAATGTAAGAATGGGAGAGCACACCTCCTCCACCCTCATTCTGAATGTGGGTGTCCCACAGGGGTGTATCCTCAGTCCCCTCTTATACTCATGTTTCACCCATGACTGTTCACCAATCCACACCAGTAACACCATTATAAAATATGCTGATGACACCACTGAAGCAATGGTGTGACGACAACAACCTGCATCTGAACACAGCCAAGACCAAGGAGATGGTAATTGACTTCAGAAGAACAAAGCTATCTAAGCACTCTACCCTCTACATTGATGGAGGAGGTAGAAAGGGTAGAAAGCTTTAAGTTCCTCGGAGTCCACATCTCGGCCGACCTTACCTGGTCCACAAACATCTCCCACCAGGTAGGGAAAGCACAACAAAGGCTGTACTTCCTCAGGAAACTATGTCAGGCCCAATTACCCCAAAGACTGCTAGTAAACTTCTACCGCTCCACCATTGAGAGCCTTCTGACTTACTGCTGCACACTCTGGTTCAACTGCTGCACCGCAGAGGACAAGAGGAAACTACAGCGGGTGGTGAGGGCAGCAGAGTGGGCAATCGGCACTTCACTAACCCCCCTCAGAGACATCTATACTGGCAGACTTCAGCAGAAAGCCAGCATCATCGTCAAAGACCCCTCACACCCTGGACACTCACTTTTTTCCCCCCTTCCCTCTGGTAACCGCTACAGGTCCATCAGGTCAAAGACGAACAGACTCAACAGAAGTTTTTACCCACAGGCTGTCAAACATGCCCTACCTCCTCCCTGATTGGAGGATAACTGCACTGTCAACACTCATGGACATTACACCTTATTTATAAAGCGTATTTCTGTTTATACTTCAATGCAACCAATGCAATATCATCCCCCCCCCCCCACACACACACACACACACACACACACACTCGGTGTGCAATATCACTGATCACACTGCACCTCTCAATGCACCTGCTAGTTAGATGGCATGTATGTGTATGTATATAGATGTAAGCGTGTATGTGGAAATATGTGTGTGTATGCATGTATGGATGCAAATATGTATATATACAGCTCGGCATATATATACATGTATGTGCATGTATGTTTGCAGGAAGAACTCCCTTTTAATAGAATAGAATAGAATAGAATAGAATAGCTTTTTATTGTCACTGTTACAAGAACAGTGAAAGGCAGTTTGGCATCTCTCCATGTGTGTGAAGTACACAATAGCTTAAGTATTTACATAATAACAGAAAAATTTACATTTACACAAGAAAGATATATACAAGTTGTACTTACACCTTCCCACTGTCACCAAAGTGCTTGCTCATAGGGGGTCATATGATTGTTGGGGTTTTCTCTGTATTTATTATTGTGTGATTTACTGTACAATATAAAGCGCCATGATGCGACTTTTGTTGTGATTTCGTGCTATATAAATTGAATTGAATTGAATTTTCATAATTGCCTCCAATTAATTCCTTGCTTTTTTTATTTGATGTTTTTTACTTATTTTTTAGCTTATTTTGTAAGTTTCTAATTTCTTATTTCTTATCTTTTTCTTAAAGGAGTATATTTCTATAATTTTACCTTTCAGGATTGCTTTAGTGTGTCCCACAGAATGGGAGGCGGCACCTCACCATTTGCATTAGTTTTGAAGTAAAGGTGAATCTCTCTCTTAGTCTGTTCTTTAAAGTGAAGATCATAGAGTTTCCTCAAATTATTTTTCAACTGTTAGATTTTGGTTGCAGGTTCATATTAATAGACAGAAACATGGTTGCATGGTCGCTTATATCTATTACCCCAATTTCACAAGTGTATATTTTATCTTTGTCTTTCTCAAATGTTATAAAATCTATTTTTCTGTATAATGAGTGGGTTGGGGTTGGGGTGGGGGGGTCCTCTACACTTTGGTGGGACAGGGCCTTCCTTTGCCACCCGGCCAGCGTCCATTCTATGAATAGCATAGGTAAAACACCCGTCCATTTTCTACATTGCCACTAATGTATATATTTTCAAAATAAGAAAAAATTGCCAGATTATATAGCTTGTTTCTTCAGAGGACATCTTTTTACTAAAATAAAACTCACCACGGATCCACTCTACTCCTTAGTCTCTCAGTACCACCCTCATTCCTGCTCTTAATGTCTAAATGCCCGGAGTCTTTTGTTTATAGTCTCGGGTCTTATCCTTATTTACTTGGCTTCGTGTTTTTCTCTCTGCCACGATAAACATTGGATCTGCTCGAGAAACTCTCCGGGCATTTGATGATTGTCACCAGTAGTCCCCTCTTTGCCATGTCACCTGTTGCCTCCTCCACCGAGCCGTACAGCACAGTTCCCTCCGGTCTCATCTTTGTAGCAAATGGAATATGAAGTCAGATTTTTTTGTTTTTGGAAATGGATTTCACCTCAACATATTCCCTTTGCTGATTCGAGACCTTAGGTGCATAATGATGATCAGAATCGATCAACTTTCCAAGGTATTTCCACGCTTTTGCCAGGTCAATTTCAATACTCCTTCTTCCATTCTCTAGCTGGACATTTTGGCAATGGTGGACCATGGCACCAGACCTGTTGGTGCCTTCGAGATCTTTCGATTCGTAGCTTAACTGAGTTTGGCAACTCCAGACTCTGTCATAATAAACTTTACACACAAATGGCCAAAGATGGAGAATTCTCTTCCGATCCGTCTTTGACACTATATATTCTGACATTTTTTCTTCTGGACAGTTTCAATATCCACAATTCTCTCTTTTGCCTCTCCCTCTCTCTTGTTTGTGTTGTTATTTCCTCTCCTATCAGTTGTGTATCTCTTCTGAATTCTCTTAGTTCTCAAAGATTAAGGTCCAAGCTCACAGTCTTAGCTTCTTCTCTTGCATTTGTTAGTGTTTCAATGTCCTCTAGAATGCTGCCATCAGGTGAGGTCTTTTAGTTTCCGTCTCCCTTGTGCAGCTCGTACCGCATAGATTTCTATCTATTTCTGCATCTTGGCATCTTGAATAAGTATCCTTATAAAATCAGGTCACTGTGGGCTGTTTTTAGGTAAAGCGTAAGGAGCACATTCTCTTATACTGCCATCTTGTACCTTGCCGAGCTGGAAGTCTCCTAAATGAGTAATTCCAGAGACTCTTCATCAGCTGTGAGTCAGTGATGCAGCACATCCAGTATAAAGAGCAGCAGGGACTTCGATGCTGGGACTGCACTAGTACTCATTGTTGTTTCACTTTTTCCAATCTTTATTTTGGATTTTTATTGAAGTTCATGAAAATGTTTTTCACTCCTAGTTTTACTTTGGACTTTCATTCATTAGAATTATTATTATTAGAATAACCTTCGTCTGTCCACTCTGAGCTCTTCAGGAACCCCACCAACAACCCTAAAAATCCAGATGTAATGGTTTCAGCTGTAAACTGGAAGAATTCCATCCAAACATCTGGTCTCACTAAATTCTTCCTCACATACAGAATGTATTCTTTACTGATTTAAACAATAAATGTGGTCATTGGTTTGAGTGCTGCTTTGTTCAGAGAGCTGATTGGCTGTTGACAGTGTTTGATCAGATTGTGTCAGCCATTACTATGGTAACCATAAAGCTGAAAAACAGGAAGTGTTAGTGTCCAATCCTGAAGCCTGTCACCATTCTCCTCTCACAGCTCACTGAGAAGTTGCAGCTTTACAGGAAACACTGGATCTTTGTTTCATACTTTCTATGTTTTGTACACTACTGCTGACAGCACCACCCACTAACTCCAACACTCCACTGACCTCAGAGTCTCCAGTGTGCAATCTGGACTTTCCTTAAGAGCAAACAGCTGCTTCACATCTGGATACTCCAGGTTGTTCAGACTCAGGTCCAGCTCTCTCAGATGAGAGGGGTTAGATTTTAGTGCTGCTGCCAGAAAATCACAGCTGAACTTTGACAAATCACATTCCTTCAATCTGTATAAAGAATGAAAAATATAAGTTTATTAGAATAAGTGTGTGCTTGAAATAATTCAGTGTTTCATCATCTTTCAGAATGTAGAAGTTTAGAAAATGGAAATTCCAAGCAGCTGAAGCAAACAGGAAGGTTGCACATTTATCATAAAAAAAAACATGACAAAATTGTTAGCTTCGCTGAGTAAAATCAAAACTAAACAAGACACATCAGAGTTTAAAACAAACAAACAAACAGAAACAAACAACAAAAACTGCCATTTTTGGAGACCAAGATTTGGACTGTGGAGAAGGCTATACAGTAAAGCTACACAATGCTGCCGTACAGGGATGCTGGTTCAGCTGTGGCTCAGCACAGCTGAACAATTACAGCATTTGGCTGCTTCCACTGAACCCTCTGCACAGAGTTTCAGTTTCCTCTTCTGGTCCTAAAGTGCAGAACAACAAGGTTTCAAACAGCATCAGCCACAGAAATGCAGTGGGAATTCTTTGGATCTCTTGGTTGTGTCTTATGATGCTGTGTTTGCATATCTGAAGTCTATGTTGTTTTGGAAAATGTGCATGGGAGGATGGATCACTCAACTACTGCAGCTCCAGATAAACAAGCTGGACCTGAACCTGGTAGCTTCACTTAGAAGACACTTGTGACGGGAACGTGTGAGAAGATTTGTGCAGACAAGTGTGGATTTTAGAGTCTGGGACAAGCTCTCCACAGTCTTTGTGGAGATCCACATTCTGCATACTCCCTGTGAGAAGCTGGAGACATTTATCCTCCAAATCCACTGAGCAGCTGCTCATGGTGGTATTAGTTTCATGTGTGCATGTTAGCATTAAGCCTCGGGTAACACTATGCTGTGGACACGGTCACGGACAGCTGGACGCGTGATGGACGAGTCGTCCTTCCTGTTAGACTTCTTTGAGGTGAGCTTGAAGCTGCTGCTTGGGGCACATGCACAGCTGGTTATTGTACTAGCAATGTTCTGCATCCACGCACTCACAACAAGGCTCAGTGTGGACGATGCACACAACTGATGCTCTATTGATGCTCAACCAAATCATATGAGCCAAGGTGCGAATGTGAGTGTGGGTCACAATCAGCCAAGGTTTCAGGTTAACTCATTGTGAAACCTAGCCCAAGCCTATCATCCTGAGTTCAAAAGACCCAGGATGTGAGGGTCACCAACAGAAGATCACATGATGTGACAGAAGCTGATTGGTCAGCTGCGGTGATGTTGGTGAGTTAATGCACTGTGGGAGGGGGGAGAGAGAGAGAAGTCACACAGTTTTCCTATCGTAATAAGTTTGTTGAGGATAAGTAAAACCTGATTACTCCTGTAAGAAGATTTTCAAGCTCTGGAATTAAATTTTCCTTGTATCTTTTTACATCGGAGTCCCTAGGAAGTTTTTTCCCTCTTCAAATGAACGTACACAAGTGACACACAGGAAAACTGGTCTAATGGCTATACATGCTTCAGTCATTATGGACCTGTTTCGGTAGCTGCCACCATCGTTCTACATGTTTGTACATCAGCTTATAAAATCCTGTCTGCTGTTAAAGTCTTTATTTATTACTCTTCATGTGTTTCACTGTCACTGTGTGGGCAGAGCTGCCTGAGCCACACCGACACACAACTTTATTGCTGGCAAGGAGGTGATACAAATAACAATACAAAACTAAACTGGGAAAAATTTATGCACGAGGAGACACAGGGAGAATCACACACAGCTATGGGGGAGGACACGACACTGAACACAAGAAGAATAAGGACTTAAATACACAGCCTCTCACAGCCGTTAACACACCCATTCCTGACCAGCTAGCATTACCCAGCATGTCGTGCAACATTGTAAATTTGTAAATATGCAATAATTCCTGGTCCAAACTGGTTCTGTTTCATAGACTACTGTGTGCCGTGACCTTTGACCTGCTAAAGACAGTCAGCTGTGGATTATTCATTGTTGCATCTGATACTTAAAACTGTGAGGAAGAACGGTACACAGTTAATCAGGGTCCCCTCTCTCTGAATTAGGAAAGGTCGGCAGGCCACATGTGGGCCATGGGCCATACGTTGAGTATCACTGTTTGATATGTAAAAATTGTTCTGCTGCAGTCAATGGACTAAACCAGAGAAGAAGAAAACAGACTTTACCATGAAGATCGTCAGTGTGGTTCAGTATAATATTAGCCTTATGTCTGCAGTTTAGTGTCAGCATAACTTTCACATCATATTCATCTCAGCACAACTAAAACATGCTGACTGACCTCAGAGTTTCAAGTCCACATCCTGGACCCTCCAGAAAACCACACAGCTGCTTCACTCCTGGTTCCCGCAACTTGTTGTTGTCACTCAGGTCCAGCTCTCTCAGATGGGAGGGGTTGGACTTCAGCGCTGCTGCCAGATAATCACAGCTCATCTCTGACAAACCACAGCGCCTCAATCTGTAAAAAGAGTGAAAGATGTATGTTTATTAGACAAAGTGTGTGCTTGAAATCAATCAGTGTTTCATCATCTGTTCAGAGCTGAAGAAGGTTCAGAATGTAGAATTTTTTAAAAAAAGGAAGCCAAAAGGAAGCAGCTTCAAAGAAACACAACATGAGAAAAAACTGAATTTTCCAAATTAAAGTTGCACATTTAGCATAAAAACATGAAAAATCATGAAAAAGACTTTAAAAAGTCCTGTTTGTCATTCAACGAACCACATGGCTTCACTTTTAAAGGTGAAGTTGGAAAGAAATTGACATATTTGAAGTCCAACACCTTTTTCCAGTCACATTATTAAAGCAGACAAACTACAAGCTCATTTTCATTCCAACAAGTCATCTTCTGACCTGGACTAACAACACTGGTCTCTCTCAGAGTTACACTTTGGAGACGGCCCCTGAGTGCTCGTCTCACAGCCGCACATGGACCAGCAACGCATTAATCCAGTGTGGGTAGGTACCCTGGGTAATGATGAGTTTTCATGAATCAGCTGACAGTTCTGCAGAGCTATATACATATGGAAAGTATTAACAGAGGGGAAAAGATGTATATATATATATATAAAATGTACAAATATTTTAGACTCAATTGGCTTCTCTCAAAATGTAAAAGAACCCACCCACCACTTTAATCACACTCTAGATCTTGTTTTAACATATGGTATAGAAACTGAACATTTAACAGTGTTTCCTGAAAACCCTCTGCTGTCTGATCATTTCCAGATAACATTTTCATTTACAATAATTGATTACACAGCAGTGGAGAGTAGACTTTATCAAAGTAGATGTCTTTCTGAAAGCGCTGTAACTAAGTTTAAGAATATAATCCACCCACTGTTATCATCTTCAATGCCCTGTACCAACATAGAGCAGAGCAGCTATCTGAATGCTACTCCAACAGAGGTTGATTATCTTGTTAATAATTTTACCTCCTCACTACGTACGACTCTGGATACTGTAGCTCCTGTGAAAACTAAGGCCTCAAATCTGAAGTCCCTGACTCCGTGGTATAATTCTCAAACACGTAGCCTAAAGCAGATAACCCGTAAGCTGGAGAGGAAATGGCGCGTCACAAATTTAGAGGATCATCATTTAGCCTGGAGAAATAGTTTGCTGCTTTATAAGAAAGCCCTCCGCAAAGCCAGAACATCTTACTACTCGTCACTGATTGAAGAAAATAAGAACAACCCCAGGTTTCTCTTCAGCACTGTAGCCAGGCTGACAAAAAGTCAGAGCACTGTTGAGCCAACAATCCCTTTAACGTTAACTAGTAATGACTTCATGAACTTCTTCACAAATAAAATTTTTATCATTAGAGAAAAAATTACCAATAATCATCCCACAGATGTAATATTATCTACAGCTACTTTTAGTACCATCGATGTTAAGTTAGACTCTTTTTCTCCAATTGATCTTTCTGAGTTAACTTCAATAATTAATTCCTCCAAACCATCAACGTGTCTTCTAGACCCCATTCCTACAAAACTGCTCAAAGAAGTCCTGCCATTAATTAATTCTTCAATCTTAAATATGATCAACCTATCTCTAATAATCGGCTATGTACCACAGGCCTTCAAGCTGGCTGTAGTTAAACCTTTACTTAAAAAGCCATCTCTAGACCCAGCTGTCTTAGCTAATTATAGGCCAATCTCCAACCTTCCTTTCATATCAAAAATCCTTGAAAGAGTAGTTGTCAAACAGCTAACAGATCATCTGCAGAGGAATGGCTTATTTGAAGAGTTTCAGTCAGATTTCAGAGCTCATCACAGCACAGAAACAGCTTTAGTGAAGGTTACAAATGATCTTCTTATGGCCTCTGACAGTGGACTCATCTCTGTGCTTGTCCTGCTAGACCTTAGTGCAGCGTTCGATACTGTTGACCATAATATCCTATTAGAGCGATTAGAACATGCTGTAGGTATTACAGGAACTGCACTGCAGTGGTTTGTATCATATCTATCTAATAGACTCCAATTTGTACATGTAAATGGAGAGTCCTCTTCACCCACTAAGGTCAATTATGGTGTTCCACAGGGTTCAGTGCTAGGACCAACTCTATTTACATTATACATGCTTCCCTTAGGCAGCATCATTAGAAGACATAGCATAAATTTTCACTGCTATGCAGATGACACGCAGCTCCATCTATCCATGAAGCCAGGTAACACACACCAATTAGTTAAACTGCAGGAATGTCTTAAAGACATAAAGACCTGGATGGCCACTAACTTTCTGCTTCTTAATTCAGATCAAACTGAGGTTATTGTACTCGGCCCTGAAAATCTTAGAAATATGGTATCTAACCAGATTCTTACTCTGGATGGCATTACCTTGGCCTCCAGTAATGCTGTGAGGAACCTTGGAGTCATTTTTGACCAGGACATGTCCTTCAACGCACATATTAAACAAATATGTAAGACTGCTTTCTTCCATTTGCGCAACATCTCTAAAATCAGAAATATCCTGTCTCAGAGTGATGCTGAAAAACTAGTTCATGCCTTCATTACTTCCAGGCTGGACTACTGTAATTCATTATTATCAGGAAGTCCTAAAAACTCCCTGAAAAGTCTTCAGCTAATCCAAAATGCTGCAGCAAGAGTACTGACAGGGACTAGGAAGAGAGAACACATTTCTCCTGTTTTGGCTTCCCTTCATTGGCTTCCTGTTAAATCCAGAATTGAATTCAAAATCCTGCTCCTCACATACAAGGTCTTAAATAATCAGGCCCCATCTTATCTTAATGACCTTGTAGTGCCATATCACCCTATTAGAGCACTTCGCTCTTGCACTGCAGGCCTACTTGCTGTCACTAGAGTATTTAAAAGTAGAATGGGAGGGAGAGCCTTCAGTTTTCAGGCCCCTCTTCTGTGGAACCAGCTTCCAGTTTGGATTCGGGAGACAGACACTATCTCTACTTTCAAGATTAGGCTTAAAACTTTCCTTTTTGCTAAAGCATATAGTTAGGGCTGGACCAGGTGACCCTGAATCCTCCCTTAGTTATGCTGCAATAGACGTAGGCTGCCGGGGATTCCCATGATGCATTGAGTTTTTCCTTTCCAGCCACTCACTATGTGTTAATAGACCTCTCTGCATCGAATCATATCTGTTATTAACCTCTGTCTCTCTTCCACAGCATGTCTTTATCCTGTTTTCCTTCTTCACCCCAACCAGTTGCAGCAGATGGCCGCCCCTCCCTGAGCCTGGTTCTGCCGGAGGTTTCTTCCTGTTAAAAGGGAGTTTTTCCTTCCCACTGTCGCCAAAGTGCTTGCTCATAGGGGGTCATATGATATGATTGTTGGGGTTTTCTCTGTATTTATTATTGTGCTATCTACTGTACAATATAAAGCGCCTTGAGGCGACTTTTGTTGTGATTTGGCGCTATATAAATAAAATTGAATTGAATTGAATTGAAATATACAAGCCGTTTTCTTTAAAGTAATATGTAATAAATAGTGTTGTGTATATACAGTTGGGTTATTGCACATAAAATTGGTATTGCACAGTGGTGGTCCATACTGTGTTATCGGTGCATGTGTGAGTTCAGGGTGGTTATGGCTTTGGGGAAGAAACTGTTTTTGAGTGTGTGGGTTTTTGTGCTGATGCACCTGTAGTGCTTCCCTGAGGGACGCAGGCTGAAGATGTTGAAACCAGAGTGGGAGCTGTCCTTGATAATGTTTGCTGCTCTGCTGATGCAGCAGGAGGAATAAATATCCATCAGGGAGGGGCGAGGGCAGTGTTTAGAAATAGAGAGATATTTTTTAATACGTATCTGCTTATTAGATTGTTTTATGAGAGGCCCAGACTTGACTAGGTCACAGGCTGATGTTATGGTTCAAAATATTGGGGTGCAGGAGACAACTCAAGATAACACTCTTGGTACAACGAGATAAGGTCAAACGAAGATTTTAATGCACACGTGCGGGAGATGGATACTGTACGCAGACAGCATCGATCTCGAAATGATGGAGCATTGTTCAAACTCTTATAGTCTCTAGTGGCCCCCACCTAGTCATAAAAGCCTAAACATTCACATTCTTTCTCTCACAAGGCGCCTAAGTTATGACCTCGGCTCCCTGTTTATCTGCTTCCAACAAGGTGGTGGGGGTAAAACTCCTGTAGAATGTGGTCTGTCTCCTCTGCTGTCAGAACAGAAAGGCCCTGACTCTCTGCACACAATATTCTCTTCATGATTCAGCAGTATGAAATGTCAAGAAACAGTGTAACACATTCACAGCAGATCGATGGTACAGGATAATACACACCTATCTAACGAATCTAATAATTGTCACATTCTTTTAACTCATGTAGGGTTAGAGAAATAATTTTACTGCTATTGTCCATATTACTATTGCATTAATAATTAATATTGATATTGCATTCAGATGTTCAAATATATAGGTATCATATTAGTCTTTATTACAGGTCCAGTAAGAACCACGTTAAACTGTTGAGTTGAATCTATAATTTTAAATGCTTTTCAATGTTTCCTATAATCTTAGACGTTTCTGTGTAGACTCCAGGGACAGGAAATATATTCTGTGCAAAAGGGAGACAGGAAACGCCACGCTTTGCAAAGGTGAAACCAAAAGCAGAGTCAGATTGTAAGGTGTTTTGAGCAGGCTGTTTTATTATGCATTTATATCTCTGATGAAGCTTTGATTAAGTTTTAAGTAGTGGTATTAGGTTGAAGAATACATTTTTACATTTTATATTTCTATACATTTCACATAGATCACAACACCGGATGGCCTGAGATCAATTGAAGTGCAGAGATCACAAATGCACACTCTGTGTACGCACAGACAGACATACACACACATACACACACACACTGTTAGGTGGTAGGTCAAAGTTGAGCATATTTCCTGATGAAGAAGAAGATGCAGGATGTGAGAGCTGAGCTGGCTTACGGGAAACCACCGGGGAGAGGATGGAGGCCAGTGTATTTTGATGGTGTCTCAAGTTGTCAAATAGAACATTTGTGGTTTTGAAGCTGATGTACTGACGCAATGAGGGGGCGTTAAACCCTGATGTATAAAAACTGTATTCTGATGTTTGGAGATTGAGATTGTGGTGCTGTCTGCGTACAGAGTCAGCTCTTTCTCCCACGCGTGTCATTTCATTAAAATCATCGTCTTTACCCTTATTTATGATGACTTTTTGACATGAAAGCACATATCGCTCTTACTCTCAACACGCAGCAGGTACTGCCATGGGCACCTTGTCTGTGCCAAACAACTACACTGCCCATGAGGCTACATTCTTTAGGGATATGCCTTTAGCATTCTGCCTATTAGCTTAGCACAACAACAACTACAAAAAGGCACTCTCTCACCCAGGAAACACACAGCTGTAGAGAGAGCGTTTGTCACCCTGTAACCATGGCAACCATAATGCTACCGCCTGGAACAACAGAACATAGCTGTCAAACAAAACCCAAACAGTCCTGACCCGCGACAAGATGAAACAGGAAAATAACACTGTTTAATCACTTTATTTCAACAAAGTAACTCTAAATACCACCTTTTCAAACGGTAACTGTAACGGAATACAGTTACTCATATTTTGTATTTTGAATACATAATGGTGGTACATTTATTCCGTTACTCCCCAACACTGAACAGCATATACAGCCAGCACTTATTAAGAACAACAGAGAAGGAAAAAGCAAATGGCAAACAAGTAAAACAACTCATAATCCAGTGAGTCCAATCCACATTGAAGATCAAATCCAGAGATCAAGGAACATTACTTTTTAATGTATTTTGTAAAGTATTCCGTTACGTTACTCAATGAGAGTAACAACTTCTGAATAATTTGGATTACTTAATATATTATCAAGCGTTTTATAACTACATCAATGTGATTTATTACTATTACTGAAGGTTACTCACCATGCCAATACCAACTAGATTTTTAAATCTTAATATAAAATGAGTAACAGTAGGTGGACATTAGGTAAGGCTGCACTTTTTGCAGCGATCTCATATGGAAAACTATTCCCAGCATATATAAAACATGTCCGCGGCTCCAAACTGTAGTAAAGGTACCTCTGGCTACTACGTCGGGTTCCGTATCAGCTTCGTAGCTGAAAACTAGCTTTACTTTGTTGTCTGGGTCACTTTGCTAGCGAGAGACAGAGAGAAGAGTTGAAAGGCTGCTCCAACGGAACTTATTGTTTTGGAGGAAAACACGAACACAGCGTACAGTCGAGTCTTAATAGCTTACTTACAACTGGGCTCGTCAGGCACTCTTTTTGACTGCAATGGTTATTATTTATTATTATTTACATGCTTCCATTTCCCTTTTCTGCTCGGTGACAACTCGTATGTTTTAACTCCTTTTTCTCCCTCCTTCACACTCACAGGCACATAACGGGTATGGCAGTGAATTCTCCCTCCAGCACAGAATACAAAGTCGCTAAATGATGTCATCACCTAATTTGCATAATTGTTCATGCTAATATAATTGTAACCCATGTTGTTGGAGAGAGAAATAACATCGTGGAAGAGACATAAAGTGAGTAAAAAACGTCCTAAATGCATTTGCAGTTTATTTAGAACTACAAATTAAATTTATTTTAGCAATTATTGTTTTTTTAATGTCACAATTCCAACCCTGCTCCTTTACCCGGGCTTGGACCAGCAAAAGTGACCCGAAATAGGCACTCTGGTGGAGTTACTTTGTGTGTGTGTGTTTATAAGTAGTTTTAAACCTTGTGATCCACAAAACAGCATAAGAGTAAAAGAGTAAAAGAAGAACTGCCTGCGTTACAGCACTCGGTGCTTGTTGAGAGTAAAAGCGATACGCGCTTTCACGTCATGAATATTTAGAATAGTGCTCTTCTAAATATTCCATGAACCTGTTTGAAAACAAAGGGGGATTGTGCTTTTCAATACCTAGCTCCAATACTGTGGAACAGTTTAACTCCCTTGCTAAGCACCATTGACCCTGTGACTTCTTTTAAAAAACAGCTTAAAACACATCTGTTTAGAGAGGTATTTGGGTACTGTCTGTGTGTAAGATGTTGTTTTGCTGTGCGCTTTTAAACTTCCTTTATATTGTTATAGTTATTTGCTTTCTATATGCTTTTATATTCCCATGTGAAATACTCTGTAATAGCTTCCTGTCTTGATGGTGCTAAATAAATAATTAATAATAAATAATAATTATTTACTTACTTTTACTCTTCTCCAGCTTCTGTTTGAAATCCTCTCACAGAGCCTGAATCTTGCTTTTTTGTCATGTTTGGTCCTGTGTTAGGCTTCTCTGTGTGTTCCTCTGCTTTAACACACACCTCACCACAGTAGCTGTGTGGGTTGTGTCTGTAACAGTCATATCAGCTTCTGATACCATGAATATCATCACAGCTCCTAACTCCATCTTTATTAGCTTTGACATTCGTGTCTTTCTTTTCTCTCTCTCTGTTTCCACACAAGCTCAAAGTCTCTGCAGCCTGTTTTTATCTGCTACATCCCTCACACACTCTACAGCCTCATCAGTACTGACTTCATCTTCACTGACTGATGGAGCACAACATGAACCTATGGAGGCTGAAAAACTGTCCTGTCTAACATCTCCCCGTCATCACTCCACTTGTGTCAGCCTTTAAATGAACCCTGCTCAAGTCTGTCACTTGTATTTGGAGCCAAAAGGAAAACTGGTGTTCAGTCGTTTTGAAAGACAACATTTCTGAAAGCACTCAAACTTCTTCACATTTGTGTTCAAACACATCCTGAACATTTAGGAACTATAGAAAGTTTTAAACATCAATCAAAGACCTGAAATACAGAAAAACAACAAAAGCTGCAGTCAGTGACTTCACCTCAGAGTCTCCAGTCGACAGTTTGGACTCTCCAGTCCAGCACACAGAAGCTTCACTGCTGAATCCTGCAGTTTGTTCCAACTCATGTCCAGTTCTGTCAGATGGGAGGGGTTGGACTTCAGAGCTGAGGCCACAACTTCACAGTGAGACTCTGAGAGTCGACACAGAGTCAGTCTGTGATTATAAAAAAATATAAAATGTGTTATCATTAAAGCAGAAAATGAATGAACTCAGAGCTGCTGATATCAGATCTGATTTCAGGGGAACTAAACAAAGAAATGACTGGCTCATTTTAGCTTTCTGAGCCATTAGTCTGCTGGTATATCACTAGTTGGCAGAAAAAGATTTGTATTCCTGTTCTGGGCTTCAGTGTTTATGACTCCAGATCCAGGTGACAGCAAGTCAAGATGATGTTACTTGTCTGTGTCCAGCAGCAGCCTGTATTCACTTTGAATATTGTTATAAACTGACATGGATCAGTTTGTCTTTGATTGGTTTGTAAATAACACTGTTTCCATTGAACTTGAGTGACAGTACAAAGACAGAGAGGGAGAAAAAGGAAAGAGCAAGATGGAGACTGCAAAGTGTTATAATTCAGTGTTATGGATATTTTTGTACTGTGTTTTTTGTCTGCCACACCAGAGGGTGGCATAGTTTGTGCCCTGTGTTATTGCTGCTATGTTCCAGGTGGAGGCTGACCATTGGTTGAGGGCTGGGAGAGGCCGGCTATAAATGAGGACCCTTCCCAACCGGCACACACACACACACACACACACACACACATATATATATATGTATATATATGTATATGTCATGAGAAAATTCTGTCACTTCTCAGTGATGATAATACTTATAAGCCCTTGAAACGAGACCCAGGAAGTGGTTACAGGAAGGGGGTGACTGTCTGAAGAAGTTAGAAGAAGACAAGGCTATCGACCAGTCCTCATACCACAGACTTTACCCAGGGGAATCTACACCGAGTATACATAAACAGCGTGCACCTTTAAGACCGATTGTCTGCATGATCAACTCGGTCACCTATAACATCTCCAAGTTTCTGGCTTCGATCCTAAACCCACTGGTAGGCAGCTCTCAACACCACATCCAGAGGTGATGAACGGACTGCCGTGGAGCATCCGTCAGCACGGGTTTAAATAGTCCTTTAGGTAATCGCCCTAATGGAAAGCAGGTGTGCCGGTGATGGCCCAGCCCGGGCGTGTGGCCACCAGAGCATCCCACACACACACAGACTCCTCAGACACAGGCCCACAAACCATGACGGCATCCCAGTCACGGAAGCGTTGAAGGTGGTTTGTAAAAGATTACAGGATGACCCCAACCTCAGCAACAGGACCACTCTCAGCATCGACCAAGTGTGTTTGCTTTTGGAACTGTGTCTTAATTCCACCTACTTCACATACAAGGGTCAGTTCTACAGGCAGAAACATGGGTGTGCCATGGGCTCCCCAGTTTCACCCATCGTGGCCAATTTGTACATGGAAAAAGTGGAAAAGAGGGCTTTGCTATCCTACCCTGGAACATCACCAAGCCATTGGTTCAGATATGTGGATGACACCTGGGTGAAAATCAAATCTCAGGACGTACCACAATTCACAGATCACATTAACTTGGTGGACCGATGCATCAAATTCACCAGGGAGGATATGAAAAGTGGCCAGATAGCCTTCTTAGACTGTTAGATTTTCATCAGTAGTGGGGGACATCTAAAAGCTGACGTGTACAGTAAACCTACACATATGGATCAGTATTCATCATCCACTGGAGCACAAACTGGGTGTCATCAGGACGCTACAACACAGAGCGAACACCATTCCCACAGACACAGTGGCAGGGAAGCAGAAGAACATCATATCAAGAAGGCCCTGAGTAAATGTGGTTATCCCAGCTGGACTTTTGTCATAGCTGGAAAGACACCTAAAGAAAGCTCCAGCCGATCCAGGAGAGAAGAAGACCGCTGCCTAAGAGAAAACCTGTAGTGATCCCATATGAGACAGTTGAGACACATTTTTTCTAAACACCGCGTCTCTGTGGCTTTCAAACCCCAAAACATGCTGTTCCAAAAATTGGTCCACCCCAAAGACATCAAGGAAACCAAACAACCTCATTGATCAGTGGTATTTGGTCAGTGGTTGTTGATCAGTGGGCATGATATTTTGCATAATTACGATTAATGAACTGACCTCCCAGCCCATTGTTCCTTCAGTGGTGCTAGTTTCAGTCTGCGATGTAGGCGACACACACACAAAAACACACACACACACTGTTTTTGCTCACGATCACGTATTATTTATAACAACAATGCGCTGTGATAGCACATCCCGGTCCAGCCCGGGCGTTGGCATCCTTCATGCAGTGGAGCCACTGCAGCAGGGCATGGTCCGAGCAGAGGGTGAATGAGCGCCCCAGGAGGTAATAGAGAAGGGAGTCGACCGCCCACCGATAGCCAAGCACTCCTTTTCCACAGTGCTGTACTGGCCCTCCCGCTCAGACAGCTTCCGGCTAATGTAGAGCACGGGCCGGTTGACCTTTTAGTTACTGCTTTAACTCTTTTATTGTACTATTATTGTTTTTTATTGTTATTACTGTATTACATTGTTGTTTTTTAATGCCATTTTTATATTGGTAAGCACTTTGTGCAGCATCGGCTGTTTGAAATGTGCTATATAAATAAATTTGACCTTGACCTTGACCCCCCTGTACCTCTTGGGACAAAACGGCCCCCAGCCCTCTGTGTGACACATCAGTCTGCTGAACAAAACGGTGGGAAAAGTCAGGAGTGTGGAGCAGCGGCTCTCCACAGAGAGCTTTCTTCACCTGCACAAACGCTGCCTGGCACGGCCCCGTCCACTGGACCAGATCCGGAGCACCCTTGCGGGTGAGATCAGTCAAAGGGCTGGTCAGCTCTGAAAACCCTGGCCCAAAACGGCGGTAGTAACCCGCCAGCCCCAGGAACCGTCTCACCTCCTTTTTCATCTTGGGGCGCGGGCAGGGTGCTAGAGCCGCCGTTTTCTCTACCTGTGGACGCATCTACCTGCCCCCCAAGTGGTACCCCAAATACAGAACCTCCCTCTGTCCAACCGCACATTTCTTCGGGTTGGCCGTGAGCCCCGCCTGCCTCAGGGACTCCGCCCAGGTGTCACTGTAGATGATGACGTCATCCAAGTAGGCGGCAGCATATGCAGCGTGTGGATGCAGCACCCGGTCCATGAGGCGCTGAAAGGTGGCCGGGCCCCGAACAAGCCTAATGGAACCGTGATGAACTGGTACAAACCGTACGGAGTGGAGAAGGCTGTTTTCTCCTTGGACGCTGCAGACAGGGGAATCTGCCAGTAGCCCTTGGTTAAATCCAGTGTCGTGAAAAAACAGGCCGTGCCTAAGTGGTCCAGGAGCTCGTCAATCCAGGGCATGGGAAAAGCACCCTGTGACACCCCATTCACTTTGCGATAGTCGACACAGAACCGTATAGACCCATCCTTCTTCACCACGAGAACGATGGGGCTACACCAGGCTATTACTCCCATCTTCAGCATTTCAGCCAAGTCCCTCTGAATGATTTGCCTTTTGTGTTCAGCCTGTAGGGCCGCGAACGCACCGTCACGCCAGGCTGTTTCAAAATGATGCTCAATGAGAGACGTTCAGCCAGGCAGGGGGGAGAACACTTCTGCAAAGCGGTGTTGCAACGCAGCAACGTCCGCTCTCTGGGCCTGTGTGAGATGGTCATCACAATGGAGGGAAGCGGGAACGATAGAATTTGGCACCTCCGGCTCCAACTCATCTCTCTCCTTAACCAGGCTCACCAGAGAAGCAGACTCAGCCTCCCTCCATGCTTTCAGGAGGTTGAAGTGATAAATCTGCGTGGCCCCTTCCCTGTCCGACCGTGCGACCTCATAGTCAACATCTCCCACTCGCCGTGTGACCACAAAGGGACCTTGCCATTTGGCGAGTAATTTTGAGCTAGAAGAAGGGAGTAATTCAAGCACTCTGTCTCCCGGTAAAAATTGCCTGAGTCTAGCCCCTCTGTTATACAGGCGCTGCTGACGTTGCTGACGCTGCTGAGCCTGGAGCAGATTCTCCCATACTGAATCTCGTTTTTTGCGGGGCTCGGACCATCCTCCCAGCTTCCTTTGATTAGTTCGAGCACCCCACGCGGCTTCCTGCCGAACAGCAGTTCAAAGGGAGAAAATCCCGTGGAGGCCTGGGGCACCTCCTGCACTGCAAATAACACAGGGTCTAACCAACGATCCCAATTGCGTTCATCCTCTTGAATGAACTTAGGAATCATGGACTTTAAAGTCTTTTTCAGTCGCTCCACCAGCCTGTCAGTCTGAGGGTGGTAGACGCTGGTCCGAATAGATTTAATGCCCAACTAGTCATACAGTTCACGCAGTTTGCGCAACATGAGTGACATGCCCTGGTCAGTCAGTAGCTTTTTTGGGATACCGACTCGGGAGATGACCTGAAACAGGGCCTGCGCCACGCTCGTCGCAGAGATGGTTCACAGTGGCACTGCTTCTGGAAATCACGTTGCATAATCCACCAGCACTAGTACAAAGCGATAACTGCATGCACTCCGGTGAAACGGCCTGATCTTTTGGATTGGCTGGCTGATTATGGGGTGGTTGTAGTTCAGGTGGTAGAGCAGGTCATCCACTGATCAGAAGATTCGTGGTTCGATTCCTGGCTTCCCCTAGTCTACATGCCAAATATCCTTGGGCAAGATACTAACCCCAAATTGCTCTCCGATGCATCCATCAGAGTATGAATGTTAGCTATGAAGCACTTAAAAAGATGTGCTTGTGTGAATGGGTGTGAATGGGTGAATGCACAAGTCCTTTGAGTGCTCAGATGAGTAGAAAAGTCTTATATAAGAACCAGTCCATTTATCATTAACAAGTTGGCATTGGTTATAATGAGCCGCCTGGAAAAGTATTTCCCAAAAACTGGGTGTGCGAGTGTCACAACTCACTCGATATAACCTATCTTTTAATGACGAGGTAGGTCTTCGCGGCTTCAGGGCTCACCACGTGAGCATCAATCTCAATCACTTGGTCGAAGGCTGAGCGTAAGGTGTCGTCACGAGACTGTTCCAGTGGGAAATGTCCTGTGGGGGCCCCATGGGGGTAATTTCCAGAGACGGCAGGTCCTCCCTTTAAGGCCCCCCCCCCCCCCCCGGAGTCAGCGTCAGATGACCCTGCGTCACCGCTGTGCTGACCGCCACGCAGACACTACACGCTACCACTGGTTGTGATCGCATCCCCGCATAATGTCCCAACAGCTGATTAAACCCCGGCCAATTCGTGCCTAAGATAAAGGGATGCAACAGGCGTGGGCTAACCGCAGCCTTAACTCTATGCGTTTTGCCCTTATATTTTAACAACAGTGACACTATGGGATACCTGTGCAGATCACCATGAACACCGCACCTCCACCCACTCCGCCTCCAACAATGCCCCGGGGCGAACCAAGCTTTGGTGCACGAGGGTCTGCGTACAGCCCCTGTCCACCAAAGACTGGCGTACACCCCATTGACCCCTTACTGGAATGCTGTATGTCCCTCCTGGACCGGGGGAGGGTGCTGGGGCGCCGGCGACACGGAACACCTGCCCCACTTCCATCAGCTTAGGTGTCCCGGCTTCCCGCACTTCCAGCACACCTGCCCCGGCATCTGTGCTGCTCTCCGTGGCTCAGGGGCAGCGCCAGATGTCTCCGATCCCTGGGGAAGCAAAGTGGAAGAAAACGGGTTAGTAGGACTCCACGCCGGGGTCCGTTCTCCCGGCCGATCCTCCCCAGTCAGCCTGAAGGCACGAAACTGCCGGCAATGGTCTTCCGAGCGAGGCCCATCCGGTCCAACATGGCCCGGCACACGTCGTCGAAGCTGCTCCGCGAGGCAGGCAGCAGGCCCAGGGACGCTGTCTGAGCCTCCCCTGATAGCAGTGGGATCAGTCGCGGGGGCCCACTCCGCTCGCGGCCACCAGCACGCCTGGGCTGGGCACGCCTCCAAAAAGACCTGGGGTTGTCACCCTCCAACATCCTGTGTATCGCCACCGACAGAAGAGGCGACTTCGGCGACGCAGCAGCCCCGACCAGTTGCTCCAGGACCTTGGTCTGGTGGTCCGAATGTTCCTGGAGCTTCATCAGATGGTCCCACTGGGCCGCGGCCTGGTCCCGCCAGCATCTGTGCCAACAACTGCAAAGGCTGAGCGGGCGACGCATCGTGGGGGTCAGACATCCAACACTGGGTTTCGGCACCACTTGTGATGTAGACGACACACACACACACACACACACACACACACACACACACCGTTTTTGCTCACAATCACGTTTTATTTATGACAACAATGGGCCATGACAGCTTGTCCCGGTCCAGCCCCCTGAGCTCACCGCTCCACCCCTCCCCTGCAGCTACACCAGGGACCACACCTCCGCCACACAGTCATTATGCAAATGTACTGTTTATAAGATTGGGGAAACCTGCAGTCAGCTGAGACGGAAGAAGTCACTTGGATGAGTGACGAAACGTTTCCCCCACTGAAAACACTACATCCAGATGAACAGAATCAATTTTGGGATTTACTTACAAGGATGATTGGGATCAAGACAATACACTAATTAATGATCTTAATGATCATCTGGACTCACCGAGCCGTTCTGCAGTTCCTCACAGCTGGAATCAGTCTCTGTCGTCCCCGATCTGAAGTTTTGTACTTCTGCACATCCAACTCATCCAGAACCTCATCTGACATCTGCAGCATGAAGGCCAGAGCTGAGCAGTGGATCTCAGAGAGTTTCTTCTCTGATCTGTTCTCTGACTTCAGGAACTCTTGGATCTCCTGAAATAATGAGAGGTCGTTCATCTCCATCAGACAGTGGAAGATGTTGATCCTTCTGTCTGGAGAGATTTGATCACTGTTCATCTCCTTCAGGTTGTTGATGACTCTCTGGATGGTTCCTGGACTGATCTCTGTCTGACCCAGCAGACCTCCTAAGAGTCTCTGGTTGGACTCCAGACAGAGGCCATGAAGGAAGCGAACAAACAGGTCCAGGTGGCCATTTTTACTTTGGAGGGATTTTCTCATGACTTGCTTCAGAAAATCATCCAACGATGACTCTTTATATTTTTTCCCAAAGAAGTTCTTCAGCACCTCTGTCTTCCTGTTGGTGAAACAGTGGAACATGTAGACTGCAGCCAGAAACTCCTGAATGCTCAGATGAACAAAGCAGTAAACTGGTTTCTGGAAGATCACACACTCTCTTTTGAAGATCTCTGTACAAACTCCTGAGTACACCGAGGCCTCTGTCACATCTAGACCACACTGCTCCAGGTCTTCTTGGTAGAACATGATGTTTCCTTTCTCCAGATGTTCAAACGCCAGCCTCCCCAGCTTCAGAAGAACTTCCCTGTCAGCCTCCGTCAGTTCCCGTGAACTCGTCTCATGTCCCTCATGGTACTTGTTCTTCTTCCTCTTTGTCTGAACCAGCAGGAAGTGTGAGTACATGTCAGTCAGGGTCTTGGGCAGCTCTCCTCTCTGCTCTGTAGTCAACATGTGCTCCAGAACTGTAGCAGTGATCCAGCAGAAGACTGGGATACTACACATGATGTGGAGGCTCCTGGATGTCTTCATGTGGGAGATGATTCTGCTGGACAGCTCTTCATCACTGAATCTCCTCCTGAAGTACTCCTCCTTCTGGGCGTCAGTGAAGCCTCGTACTTCTGTTAGCCTGTCGACACATGTAGGAGGGATCTGATTGGCTGCTGCAGGTCGGGAAGTTATCCAGACGAGAGCCGAGGGAAGCAGATCCCCCTGGATGAGGTTTGTGAGCAGCTGGCTGACTGATGCCTTCTGTGTGACATCAGTCAGCAGCTTCCTGTTGGTGAAATCCAATGAAAGTCTGCTTTCATCCAGGCCGTCAAAGATGAACAAAAGCTGAGAGACAGCCAGCTTCTCTGCTGTGACCTTCTGTAATGTTGGATGGAAAACATGGAGCAGCTCCAGAAGACTGTACTGCTCATCTCTGATCAGGTTCAGCTCCCTGAATGAAAGCAGAACCACCACACTGACATGTTGGTTCTCCAAGCCCTCTGCCCAGTCCAGAGTGAACTTCTGCACTGAGAAGGTTTTTCCAACACCAGCCACGCCGTTGGTCAGAACCACTCTGATGGGTCTCTGTTGGTCAGGTAAGGCTTCAAAGATGTCCTGGCACCTAATTGGAGTGTCATGGAGGGCGTCCATCTTGGAAGCTGTCTCCAGCTGCCTCACCTCATGTTGGGTATGAACCTCTTCACTCTGTCCCTCTGTGATGTAGAGCTCAGTGTAGATCCTGTTGAGGAGGGTTCTACTTCCTGTTTCATCACTTCCTTCAGTCACACGTTCACATCTCCTCCTCAGACTGATCTTATGTTCATCTAAAACCTCCTGCAGACCAACATCTGCTGAAAGAAAAAGAGAAAGAAAACTCTTCAATGTCTGAACAACACAAGAAGTCCAGTTTTCAGAAATGAGTCCATCAGCAGACAGATGTTCAGTCTTACTTTGTACACAGCTGCTCTGACTGGCTGTCTGCAGTCCAGCTCTGGTTCTGGATCTTTCTCCACACTGGGGACAGGAGGAGCCTCCTGATGAAGCAGACTGGTCCCAGTATGACCAGATGCACTGTCTGCAGAACCAGTGTCTACAGCTGGTAGAGACTGGATCCTTCAGGACGTCCTGACACAAAGCACAGCAGGACAGCTGCTCCTCCTCACAAACACCACTTCTCTTCCTCTCTCTGTGAACACATTTCTTCATCACTAAATAATTTACTGACTGTGGCTAAAATTATCCAAATTTAAAAGATGATGCAGAAGTTCTGATGGTCACAAAGAAGAGTAAAAGTTTTCTTCTGTTTGAATTCAGCATGTTGTCTGGAATCAAAGTGCTGTTTTGACACAAGAAGCATCACTTTGAGACTTTCGCACAAACAGTCATGTTTCCAGTTCACTCACATTCATTCCCTGGAGACTCACTCTAATCTGGTCCTCTCCATTCTTTACAGTAGATATATATGCAAATAAACAAATTCCAGTAGCTGTGACAAAGAGTTTCATCTCACCTCTGAGCTTTGGTCTGGCTCTCATGTTCCCCACACAGAGTGGTTTTAGAGGGAGGGACTCCCTCCTCTCTGTCCTCACACTGATCCATGCTGCTCAATTCAGCTCACACACACTTTCTACCTTCACCTGCAGAGGAAACACAAATCATTCATGTGCACATCAACTGAGAGCTGCAGAGGTCGTGTCTGATGTGTTGGACTAACATCCATCAGAGACACAGCTTTCATCAGTTCACTACAAAAAGTGTCACAGGTCAAGTTCAGCCCCCTAATCCTCCATTACTGTAGTCCTACAAAGCAGCAGGTTAAACATGGCTGCAGAGAGCAGCTTTATGTCAGTAACAAGCACCTCTGTGTTCCAAGTTAACTGGTTTTAATGTTAAGTAATTAGATACGTTTACATGTTTCAGATGTTGCGCCTGCAGATTCTTCAGTTTTTCTAAATGGATTATGTCAAATTTTCAGAAGATTAAAGTCCCTAAAAAGAAAAAAAAATTCTCCAGTTCTTGCAAACGATTCAAGTGTTCATATTATATTCAGATGAATATTTTAATTATGCTGATTTAACATATTTTAATAAACTTAAAATAGAAGGGCAAATTCTCCAGCCAGACTCAGAGTCCTTTTCTTTTTGACACGGTTGAGCAGCTTATTTGAGACGTAATTTTACCGTCAAACATGGTGATAACTGCCATTGGTGTGAAACTCTGGCCCGCTAATTACATTTGGCCCGCGAAGCCATACCAAATTACTATTAGAGCTGGCCTACTGGTATTATACAGCTAATATATATACATATACATCATATACATACACAACATACACATACATAGAGATTAGTATTAAGCTTTGCTTGTTCCATATCAGCAAAACTTGTTTGACTTGTTTGAGTCCATAAGAAAAGATTCATTCTTATATCTGGATAAAGATTTCAATAAATATTAATGTTAGCCTGCGACTTTGTTCCAGTTTTGAATTTTATTTGAGTTTGACACCCCTGCTGTAAGCGGTTAAACACCTGCTGCTAATTTAGCTGCTCAGGGCTATCAGAAGAAAAGTGGTCATTTAAATCACAGGAAACACAGAAGTTTCAGTCCAGCCAGAGGCCTTCTGTTGTTGTTTATCTGTATAGCTATCTTTTATGGTCTGCTGGTGGAATCTGCAGAAGGGGACAGGGGGAAACTTAATAAACTGGTCAATGGGCCAAAACAGTTTATTTTTATTTTGCCTTATTTGGTATCATTCTTTTTAGAACAACCTCACATGTCTGAATTTACTGTTATTTGTTTCATCTTGACATACTGTACTAACACAAAATCTAAAATTACACCAAAAAAAAAAAATCAGAGTAGAAAATAGTTATTTCTACTGTAACAAATACAACCATTAACAAATCATTTTCATAACTTGAATCACCAATCAATTGTAAATTTTTAAAACCTATGCACAAGGTATATGCAGATATTTACCTAAAAATGCAGGGGAGGCGTTTAAAAAAAACATTTCAAACTATTTACAGAACAATCAGCTGTTCTGCATAAAATAAGATACCACACAAATTATTTGTGCGACTGCAAAAAAATATTTCTGTCTACAGTAAGATAAAGGAGATAATCACAAGCCTGATACCTGCAGGCCTGACAGGTGTATCACTCCTCCTGTTTTCCACCTGGAGATAGTGTTTACACTATAATCTGCCTTTCGTGGGTTTTTGGCAGCAACTGTGACATTTAGCAGTTGCCTCAATGCTCTGATATACACTCCAAACAAGCTAAATGTCACAAATCTCTGACATATCAAAACTCTCTCTCACCACTGCCACTCCTAAAACTTCCGCCTCTTCCTAAAAAAGCAAAAAATAAATGCCATGTTGCCATATAATTTTGACATGGTAAATTTTTCCCGAAATAGGAAAGGGCGGTGCTTTTGTTTTTGCTTGCAAGCAGAGAGTGCTTTCGAGCGCTTTCCCTAGAAAACACAATTTTTACCATTTCTTCCCTCAGTACACAAAACAATATTATTGAGGACAAAGCACAGAATAGATTTTTATATATATTTACACTGTGATACTGCGTTGCATTTTCACAACTAATAATCTCTGCACCATCTCTTCTTCTGCCATCTGTTTTCCATCATATTCGTGAGAAACAAAAATGCTTTGTATAATGTTAGGAGTTTTTTTCCACTCTTCATGGAAGTTTAAACTAGAAAATCTAGTAACTACAAGCATAGTTTCAGTTTGCAGCACACAAGCATCAACAGTAACAACATGTTGTTTGACAACACTGTATGAAGACTAACACATATCAGGTTGTTTGATCTATAAATTAATTGAGATTATATATCAGATTTACTAGATGTAAAAGAAATAAATGCATGACTTCCTGTTCTGCTCAATCAGCTTCTTCAGTTTCTGTGACACCCTAATCATCAGCTGTCAGACTGAGTTCGCAGATTGCCTTATATAAAAAGGCTCTGATATCAGATAATCAGGACTGAATAATGTTCATTTTGTGATTATTTGTGCTTCTCATTGAGTCTTGTGTGTTGATGTTAACTTTTAGATGAGTATACTTGCTCTAAAACAGTCTTTTTACAGAATAATGAAGTTGATACAGAGCACCCATGCAATAAAGATTCTCAAAGTGACACAAAACAAGTAAAAAACCTTCATGAACAGTTAATTTGTATCTACTTTTAAACAAATTTAAAAACTATCAGGGTTTGATTCTGCACTTATCTTAACGTACCATTAAGAAGCTATCTGGATTTATTTAACATAAAATTATTGCTATTACTTGGCATAGGTTTATAACCAAATCCAGGAAAACTGACTGAAATAAGTTAAAGCAAGCGACAAAATTCAAAGTGTTTAACGCAAGACACGCACTATGGTGTGTCTCTTGTGACAACAAAGAAAACTTACAGTTTCTTCACACAGAGACACCAACAACAAGCTCCACTCCACAGCTGGACACTAAACACGGACACACAGGTGAGCTGCTTCTTGGAAGGAGGCGGGACTCCAGTTGAAGCTGAGCACAGGTGGGAGGGCCTTAACAGACACAGTTGAGTTCATTTAACAACATCCTTCAAATTCCTGAATGGCAGACTTCACTGTGAAAAGTTGAGCTTCCTTGGGATCTCTTTCCCCCTTTTCTTTCCTTTCCCCCCCATTTGCTCTGAATTTCCTCCACCCTTCCATGAGACACAGGATCCTTTTGTTTATACTGTCTTGCTTCATTTCCATTTATTCTGCCATTTAACTTCTCACAAACCAACTTTTTCAGGAAACAGACACAGTTTTACTTCACAAAGCCTCCTCTGACCTCTAGTACAGACACAACACCATAAAGAAATCAAATCAGAGTTTTTCTGTCATTCTGTGTCTGTAAATAAATAGAAAGCACTTATTTGGTGTAAACACATCACTGTTAGTACCAGCGTGAGTCTCAGGAGTCAGAGAGCACCATTCACACTGAGCTTTGACTTTGGTGGAGATAGACATATTTAAACTTCTTTACCAGAAGTACTAAGAACAAGTATTTGTGGTTATCAAACTGTCTTTAGATTTAACTTGTTAACTCTTGTTTTTTTTCCAGGTTTATAAAAGGAAATAATTTTTCACCAAAGTACATCACCATGGCAACCTATCTTGCACACTGTGAAGAATGTGACTGTAGTCCTCACCCTGCTGTCCTTCAGCCATGCTGTGTAAACAACCAAGGAAACTGAAATAACCTGTAAGTTTGTTTCTGCTACATCATCCAACATCCAACATAAAAAACGTTATTAACTCTTTGTTGAACTGCATAACAATTCTTAATGTTATTACAACCTGTTTAAAATTCAATCAATGGTCTTCTTGTTAAGCCTGGGGAATAAACCATGTGATTTAGTGATCATGATTGATTAGTTATGCCTGCAGTAGCCACCAGAGTGGCTATTTTGAGTCACTTTGACGGTACCAAGTCCGGATAAAGGTGGCGTGTTGGAATTGTGACATTAAAAAAAACAATAATTGCTAAAATAAATCTAATTTGTACTTCTAAATATATTCTAAATGCTTATAGGGTGATTTACTAACTTTATGTCTTTTCCACAATGTTATTTCTCTCTTCTACAGTGTAGGTTACAATTACATAGGCATGACCAATTATGCATAAATTAGGTGATGATGTCATTTAGCGACTTCTAGCAACTTTTAGGACAGCCAGTAGCGATTTTCCTTACTGAGGAGTTGGCAACACTGGCTCTGACCTAAGTACCTCATGAAGCTGCTGGAAGAGGAGCATCATGTTCTAAGCGTCGTTATTACTTTATCCCCTTTTCAGGTCTAACATGTTCTTCGTCTTTCTGGTTTTATGTAGAAAACAGGCAAATGTGAAACAGGAAACACGTCTCTCCAAACATAGCCTGCAAACATTTTCTCTCTTCTCTCCCTACCAGACAAACATGATGTGGTTTGTGTCACAGACTTTACTGTGTAGAAACAGATCTTTGGTTTTATAATTTAATATTAGTCTGACTGCAGCTTCTGATCCTACATCAGTGTGTTTGACTTCAGACTGGTTCAGACTAAAAGTCACCGGTTAACACAAAAATTTATTGTATCTACCAGTGTGAACAGACATCTAATACAGCCGCATCAAGATTGCTGACTTTGTTTGGAGCATAAATATATATATATATATATATATACACTGCAAACATTCACAGCATGTTTCTCTGTTTATAGTCTATAAATCCAGTCACACTTTCTATGAAAGATAAAAGCAATTATTATATCAATTATTAACAACCTGATTCATTTTTTTCCTGGATGACTATTTTATCCTATTCATCTATGACTAGCATGACCTGGATGACTAAGGCTATATCCACACATAGACAGGTATTCTTGAAAATGCAGATCTTTCTATGCGTTTGCACCTTTCATCGACGTGTTTTCGATGAGATTTTTAAAAAAAACTTTACCAGGGTGAAGATTTTCGGAAACTAATTTTTTTTGCATTTATGTGTGGAGTTTTTACACGCTCACACGCAGTTACTGTCCCTCCATTTAGAAAGACAGAGGAGTCAGAGTGAATATTTCCATTCAGACAGACGCTCTCACATCCTAAATCCCGACAGACATCGGTTTTGAATAAATTATTTTTTTTACAATAAAATTTATGTATGCTGTATGTATTTTGTCCTTTCCTAAGTTGTTTCCTAAACTGTCTTTGGTTATTAACATTTGAAATGATGAAGGCACTTGAAAAGTAACATAAAAAAATGGCAATATTAAAGCTGCAATGCAACTTTATAGCATGTACATATTATTTATTAATGCAATTTGCACATCTCTCATAGACAAAGTCAGTCTTACCTTTACTGTTTTTAACTAACATAATTTTTATATCTCACCGACTTTGCTTACACTTACAGTAAACTGTACTGGAGTTGCTTTTCTTCTTGTTTTTTCCACGTCACTTCACTTAAACCTGAATGTTGACTTCTGTTGAATAAACTGGTTTTATCTGCTCCCTTTGGCTGTTTTCAGTTAAAAGACAGAACAATGTTCCATCAGTGATGACTGATTACTGATCAATATCTGATGGGTCTAAAAATTCATACCGATTATACTGATGCTAACAGTGTTTATCAGACTGACAAATCCTTTAAATTCCAAAGAGTATGATACTGTTCAAGTTCCATTCAGAGCTGATGAACCAACAGATTACTGTCTTTGTGTAGAACTTAAGACAGATTGAAGATAAGAGTTTGCTGAAAAAGCTCATCTGCATTCTGATGTGTGACATGCTTTGGACTGCCTGGATGAGGAAGTAAGTATGCTTCGAAGGATCCTTTGACGACCAGGTAGGAAGGATGTGAGCGACTGTTAAATTGGACAGCCTTCTAGCCTTTCTTCATGTCCACCCTGACTTCCATTTTTTTCCGCTCACTAACCTCACAGCGCGGAAACTTTAAAATGGATGGAGAAATATTGCTTTGTGTGTTGTGTACTCTTTTAATTTCGAGGAGCTACAAAACCTTTATCAAAGTCGCCGGCATTTTTGGTACCTTAGAGACGATCATTTCCTGGTAAAATAATTGTTGTTAATCTACACACATTTAGAAATTACTTAGCTAGTTTCATGGATAATATCAGTGACTGACTGAATGAATGCAGGTCATTCATACTCATTTACTGTATTATATAAAATATGTAAACTAAATGTTTTTCAAACTAATAGAATCTAATCTTTTGGTTTATTTTTGTTTTACATAGCACTTTATCAAATTATTGTCTTCTACAGAGTTACAAGTGTTATACTAGTAGTAATATAGCATCCACCATCTCCTGCTTGCATATTTCTGAAAATATCTTAGTGGTGTGGCAGCCACAAGTGAGCCAGCCCTGCAAACCATGTGGATGGACGATGCAGTGGACGGTGGGAGGAAGCATTCTAAAGCTCTTTGCAGACCACCCTGCGTGATTCTCTACTCGCCGACCAAAAAAGACAAACCGCAGGTCTCAGTGGCAGCAACCCATCCACATCTGATCTTTCTCCGGCAGATTCAGCAACACTGCCAGAGATTACTATAATAACTATGATATTAGCCATATTATATTTACATTACTAAAGTGAGATGACTTCAGTCTCATGAACAACATTAGCTAATTGTTATTTACTAACTAATCTTAAAATGACTGTTCAGTACGGAAATGAAGCCCAACAATCGTGTTTTACAGTCCTGTGGTCTCAGCCTCAGATACTCAACTAATCAAAGTGATGTCATTAAAAAAATGAACAAACAAAAAAACTGTCAAACAATGCTGTATGAAACATTTCTTTTGGTTAGTATTATGGTTGCTAGGCAACCTGAGCAGGGTTGGGAAGGCCAAACCATCCCATTACACAAGCCTCTCTGTTCCGCACTTTGTAATGCCCCACGTAGTCCGTGAACTGCGCGTACTACGAAGCGTGCGGTCGCTGGCTGTGTGCGGTCGCACACAGCCAGCACGTTGCACATGAACACAGTCAGTAACGGGAAGCTAGCATTGCTAACGTTAACTGCTAATGCAGGAACAGCTAATGTGTGTCGTCATTGACTGGGCATGCTTGCTGTGCTATACTGATGCTATGCTAGAATGTTAATGGTTCCTGTAGTCCATGATTTAGAGCAGGGGTGTCACACTGACTTTACATGGGGGCCACATCCAGCCCCCTTTGACTTTAATGGGTCGGACCAGTGAAAGTCCCTGTAACTGTGAAGGATTTACATATTCAACTGTTTTTCTACATCACAGGTGTCGAACTCCAGGCCTCGAGGGCCGGTGTCCTACAGGTTTTGGATGTGTCCTTGACCCAACACAGATTCAAATGGCTAAATGACCTCCTCAACATGTCTGGAAGTTCTCCAGAGGCTACTCATTTGATTCAGGTGTGTTCACCCAGGTCGTTACCTAAAACCTGCAGGACACCGGCCCTCGAGGCCTGGACTTTGACATCCCTGTTCTACATGATGAAGATAAAGCTGCTGTGATGACAGAAATCTGTCAGCGCGACTCTTTGAACTGTCAGAAATAAAAAGTTCTGATAGCTCATCGCCCACTCTGTCCAGCTTTAACTGTAGTCGTAAAAAAACTGAAGATTTCTATAATAGGAAGTGAAAAAAAGAAACTTTTTGTCTTTAATATTATTATGTTTATTGCTGAAACTATTACTGAACTTTGTGTCATTTAAATGTGCATAAGGGAGGTTTGTATTAGCAGGAAAAGCTGGAAACTATAAAAATCGAAAATGTCTGCTTGTGGTTGTTTGTGGTGAGCAGCAGATCAAACAGTTCAATTTCAATTCAATTTTATTTATATAGCACCAAATCACAACAACAGTCACCTCAAGGTGCTTTATATTGTAAGGTAGACCCCACAATAATGCATTAAGAATGATAAATTATAAATGTAATTTATAATTTATAATGATTATAAGGAGCAAAACACACATTCAGCCTGTGAGACTCATTTAGACTCTGAGCCGTGACTCTGTGCTACATGCTCACATTTCTGCATCTCTGCTATTCAAACACACTTTGTATAAACTTTATTTTATCTAATATTCAATTATTATTCACAAGCTGCTCATTTTACATTTTCCTGACACGCTTGTATTTAAATCTGCTGCCGTCTCTCTGTGGACCCGGCCTGTACCATTACACTTGCTGTCCTTCTTTGACATAAAGAAGGGGGTGGCTGTGGCTCAGGTGGTAGAGCAGATCAGCTACTGATCGGAAGGTTGGTGGTTTGATCCTTGGCTTCCCCAGTCTGCATGCCAAATATCCTTGGGCAAAATACTAACCCCAAGTTGCCCTCCGATGTGTTCATCGGAGTATGAATGTGTGTGAATGTAGTTTACTTTGCACTTGGGTTTAGAAGTGCTTGTATGAGTGGGTGTGAATGGGTGAATGAGGCATGTTGTATAGAGCGCTTTGAGTACTCCGGTAGAGTAGAAAAGCGCTCTATACAAGATATACAACATATAAGAATCAGTCCATTTACCATTTAAATAATGGTATGACCTAGTCTGTCTCTGCATGTGATTGGCAGCATGGTCCCACCCCTGTCTGCGTGGAGACCAGCAGGGCTGAAGATTCAGCTCCACATTAATCATTAATAATAACTGACATATGAAAGTGTATCAGGGCCTGATGTGGCCCACTGGCCGTATGTTGGACACCCCTGCTTTAGCTGCTGAGTCACGGCTGAACGAGCACAAACAGCTCAGACTTGTTTCTCACTACTTTCTGTGGAAAAACAAAGAAAACAAACCCACTCATGATCTTCAGAGTGTACATTTGATTCTGTGTCACAGTGTGACTGTGGGGATGAAGGAGCTCTCAGGGCCTCCACAGCCTCCTGCAGGGGGTGGAGGTGCTGTCCATCATGGGGACAACTAAAGCTTTAGAAGTGACTACATGCTTGTTTTTACAATATGTGACACCTGCTTCCTTTAAGAAGTCAGTGAGTGTTTGTTGTACCTGCAGCAGGTGAAAGTCGTATCATACAGCTGCAGCTACTGTGTGTGTGTGTCAGGTTTAGGCTTCAGTTTGGAGAATAAGTGGCGAGAAAAAGCATCATCTTAATTAGTTGTCCTCCCTAAAACATGAAAACAAGTGTGTTTGTGTGAAAAGCCAGCGGGCTAAGTGGGTAAATGTAGCGGTGCATCCATTAAAACAGTGATCTGCCACAGTCACAGGGTCATGTTCTCTATCTCATGTATCTTCCTCTGAATCTTCCTGTAGCCACATGTGCTTTGCATTCTGCAGCAAAGTTCTACAGATGTGCAAAGATCTGGGCGAGCAATGAGCTGTGACATCAACATGAACTTTCTGTTTCCTCCAAAAGTCCACAGCACTTCCTGTTGTTGCTCAGACGTGACTGATAACTAGAATTGAACAGAACTCTTTGACTTAGCTTTAGCTGTATGCTAGCTACACTCTACACGGACTTTCAGCTTCTTTTGCCACCAGGATGTTTCCCTCAAAGATGCTTGTAGGTGGATCTGACTGTGGCCAATCAACACCTGCGCCTTGCCGCCCATTCAGATACCCAGCTGGGATAATGAGCTCGCCAAAGGAGAAGACTGAAAGCACTGACACGAGGAAGGAACGAGTCAGAGGACCAGTGAGTGTCAGCAGAACCACTGTTCAGGACGAGACCACAGACATCAGCCACAACTGACCGTGTACTTAGTGAAAACCTCAGACAGCAGAAAGCAGAGAAAGAGGAGGAGCAAGGAGAGCAGCCATGATGAAAGGACAGGTATGTACCAGCAGCAGCTAGAGGAAGTGGCTCTGTAGATGTTTATAGTCAGTCCTCATGCATATGCTGTGCATATAGTAAGTGTCTGTCATGAAGGTGTCATGTGTGCATATCTGTGGTCAGTAAAGCTGATTGTGATTAATAGCTACACTACAGAGAGCCCAAAGAGTTGTTGCATTGTTAGCCTTGTTTAGGGAGGGCTGGGGTTTCTTTGGAGCCCCAATTCATTAAAGTTAGTTCAGCACCAAGTGAAAAGAATCCCTGAAGACTCAGCACAGAAAGTGTGGGACAGAAGTTTGCTTTGGAGACATGGACTGAGTTAGAAAACTAGCCAACATGATTTATAACGGACAGTCATCACTAATGACGGAGAACTGAAAGATCATGAAGGCTGCGCTGTTACACTTTTTGATAGCTGGAAACTTTAACTGTCATCAGGAAACATCAAATATTCTGGATCCTCTCTGCAGTGTCTCTTCTTTCCTCTGTGACTTCCATGGATTTTAGCTCAAAAATGTTTTTAAATGGTTTGTCAGCAAACTGACCTCTGACCTCTACAGTACTGACCTGTACAAAGAGCTGTCAGTCTCAGCTCTTCTCTCCCAGCACTGGTGGAGCAGGTGTAGTTGCTGCTGACAGCCATTGTTGGTTTTCTCAGAGACAGGCGGAGGTCTGAAGTGTTGAGAGCATCAGCTCTCATCGATGTGCGCCGATGTAACGCTGCTTTTGTCCTCTGAGATCACCAGGTATGAAATCCGAGTACTGACAGGGCAGCAGGACAGATCTTTCCCCCTCATTCACTTCCATGAGCACAGCCAAGGCATGCTGGGAAACTGAGGACACAGCAACAGATGTAGGAATGACCTGCATGCTGTGGGTTTGTCTCAGAGTCCTCACAGGTGACACATTAGCTGCAGAAACCCAAGCCAGGTGTCTGAATACTGACACATGGACTCTTCCATCCAGAGGGAGGATTTAGTCGCACTTTATAATAACTACACAATAGTGAGCATTAGTATGTGGTTTATTAATGGAACCAGACCCAAACTGGTCCTTTTATACTTGCAGGACCTCCAAGTCTGCACTTATGTTTATTATCAGTTGGAGCCCCTCCTCATTCGTCTTCTTTGGTGCAACCCTGTAAATTTTGGGGTACCCCTTTGGCCCCTCCCCTTTGCTACAATTCCCCTGTGGGAGGGGTCGGTGTCATTTCTTTCCCAACACTGTACAACACACATATAATGTATATTTAGCCACCCTGATGTTTCTGATTGTGTTTTTTGTTCAGTTATTGTCATAACTGTGTCTTTGCTAGATGCTGTAAATGTGTAGTACGTGTGTGCCACAGATGTGTTACAGGCACAGTCTATGCTAGCATGAATAGATCATTCTTGCTAGCTTGGAAGTTGTGGTGGGTGGAGCTAACCCTCTTCCCTCCTGTTTGCATTTGGTTGTAGGAGCTGCAGCGAGCAAGTTAGTGACTTGGAGCTCTTTGTTTCTTTGACCTTTCATTGTCAGACACAACGTAGGGACACGCCGGTTACACGTGCTTTTACGGTTACGGTGCTTTTGTCTGATCTCAACGAAGGCGACGATTATTCAGACTGTCAGGAGGTTTTAGATGAAACTGAAAGGCCCACAGAACCAAACACGTCTCAGCTGTGATCACACGAGAAACACACAAGCACAAAGTGATCAAACACATACCAAAGCCTACACTGCCATCTAGTGACAGAAACTAGTACTGCTAGACAACCAGGCTGCTTTAAAGCAGGTGATATTTAGGTTGGAAAAAAAAATAAGTTGATAATAACATCTGGAAGTGAGCTGTTCTTTGGTGGTAATTACCAGTTTATTCTTGTTGGTAATTATGTAATGAAAGGTAGCAGTAAAAGTCACACACACACACACACACACACACACACACACACACACACACACTGACAACAACAACTACAGACACGTCTGTGACTGCGATGAACACCTGAGTGTAAGACGAGGACTGAATATGATACAGTAACAGTCAAATATGAATGTGTGTAACAGAGCATGATTATGTATTATACATATATCAGAAATATGTGACATTTAACAGTGAAATCTCTCTGAGATAGATAGATAACACCACCTGCACCACCCTGTTCCACAGCACAGCCCTCTCATGTAGGCTTGGCTGCAGCACATATTAGCAGCTGCAGTGACATCAGCTTTCTGTGCAGAACTAGACAGGAGATCCGCTCCATAGTGTCATCACATCTACAGACTGTTACATATTCTCACCTGGTAATAAGAAGCTGCTCACAGCTCCAAGATTAACAGACTGAAGGAAATACAAATGAAAGTTACAGGAAACTGAAATCTTGGAAACACAACATGAAACAGCTGGGAAATATGTTCATGTTGCATAAAACATGTGTTGCATTGCAGATATTTATATGATCCATATTTAAGGTGGATGGGCTCATCCACCCACTCTCACTCCATCATATCACCATCCTGGGTTAGTGTCTTGGTCTCAGGTCACAACATCAGCACAGTCTTGGCTTGGCTGAGGTAGTTGAGTGGTTCTTGTTGTCCCTGACAGCTGCAGGGACAGTGCCATCAGCCATGCAGCAGCACAATGACTGCTCAAAGTCAGTGTGGCTCAGTCTACTGGAAACATTGTCCTAAAGTGGTGGCAAAGTGGCTGCAAGCTGGCTGTACATGCACTGTGTCCAGTACTCCCAGTACGTGCACCTGCAGATGATATCCACAAAGCTCTGAGTGTCACAGAGTGGGCCTGTGCTCAGGTCACTCTGCCCCATTGAATTCTACTTACAGAGTTTTACAAGTGTGAGTAAAGTTATATATACAAGTTGGTGGCTGATAAGTTCTTGTAGTGACACCTGACCCCGTGGTTCTTATTGGTTAATAGTAGCTTAGAGCATCTGCACCAATCATAAAGCACCAAGTTTGGAGCTCGTGGGTCTCTGCAAGTAAGTCCCTGTAATGTTGGCCAAGCCTGATATACTAGAAACATCTGTCATTACCAGCAGATGAAGCTGCCCTTAAAGCAGGATCTCACTTTAAACCTGACAAAAGAATTTGCTATTAGCATACTATGGTTATATGTCTCTCTCTCCTGTCTCTCACCTGTCTGCCTGGGCGGAGCCCAGCTGAGCTCCGCCCTTGGCCCGCGCACCTGCCGTGAATCTACCTGATGACCTGGACTCCTAGGCTATTTAAGCTGAGGCTCAGAAGGCTTCTTTGCTGGGTGGTGGACTTACTCTTGTCAGTACAGCCCCGATAAACCCCGTTTGTCGTTTGTTACCTAATCACATGAGCCAAGGTGTGAAAGCGGGTGTGGGTCCCAATCAGCCAGGGATTCGGATGAGCTCATTGTGAAACCTGGCCCCACCCTATCATGTGATTTCCTGAGGTCAGATGGCCCAGGATGTGAGTGGGCGTTAAGGCGTCTGGGGAGGGAACTCAAAACTGGATTATAGATGGCAGACAGTTGGTGTCGTAAACCACCGCCTCTGTTCAAAGATGGTCGCTCACAGTGGACATAAATGGCTTCTTTCACTCCTCTTTCAAACCATCTGTCCTCTCTGTACAAAATGTGAATGTTGGCATCCTCGAAAGAGTGACCTTTGACCTTAAGATGCAGATGGACTGCTGAGTCTTGTCCTGTGGAGGTGGCTCTTCTATGTTGTGCCATGCGCTTGTGAAGTGGCTGTTTGGTCTCTCCAATGTAGAGGTCTGGGCATTCCTCGCTGCACTGTACAGCATACACCACGTTGTTAAGTCTGTGTTTTGGAGTTTTGTCTTTCGGGTGAACCAGTTTCTGTCTGAGTGTGTTGCTGGGTCTGAAGTACACTGGGATGTCGTGTTTGGAGAAAACTCTCCTGAGTTTCTCTGATACACCGGCTACATAGGGGATGACAATGTTGTTGCGTCTGTCTTTCTTATCGTCCCTCGCTGGTGTCTGATCTTCTTTTCTGTGCATCTTTGCTGACTTTATAAACGCCCAATTAGGATAACCGCATGTTTTAAGTGCTTCCTTTATATGTGTGTGTTCCTTCTTTTTCCCTTCAGGCTTAGAGGGAACATGTTCTGCCCGGTGGTGTAGGGTCCTGATTACTCCAAGTTTATGTTCCAGAGGGTGATGGGAGTCAAAGAGGAGGTACTGGTCCGTGTGTGTGGGCTTCTGGTAAACTTCGATGTTGAGGTTGCCATTCTCTTCAATGTGCACAGCGCAGTCCAGGAAAGGCAAACAGTTATCCTTTGTGTCTTCCCTGGTGAACTTGATGTTTTTATCCACGGCGTTAATGTGCGCAGTGAAGGATTCCACTTCTTGTGTTTTGATTTTGACCCAGGTGTCGTCTACATATCTGTACCAGTGGCTGGGTACTCTCCCTTTAAAAGAACCAAGAGCCTTTCTTTCCACTTCCTCCATGTAAAGGTTGGCTACAATAGGTGACACGGGGGAGCCCATGGCGCAGCCATGTTTTTGTCTGTAGAAACCCTCGTTGTACTTGAAGTATGTAGTGGTGAGGCAGAGGTCTAACAGTGTGCAAATCTGATCGGGTGTGAAGTTGGTCCTGTCTTCCAAGGAGCTGTCTTCTTGTAGTCGTTTTCTGACAGTCTCCACTGCCTCCGTGGTGGGTATGCAAGTGAAGAGAGAGACTACTCCCAAGGGGTTTAAATCTGGGACTCTCCACCATTTGACTTTCGAACTGAAGAAGCTTCTCGGATGAGATGTGAAAACGTCTTCAAGCAACTTAAAGAAGTCCAGACGCTTTTCTTTCCAAGCTCATTAGCATTAAGCCTCGGTCACACTCTGCTGTGGACACAGTCACGGACAGCTGGATGTGTGCTGGCCGAGTACTCCTTTCTTCTTTGAGGTGAGATTGAAGCTGCTGCTTGGGGCGCATGCACAGCTGGTTCTTGCACTGGAAATGTTCTGCAGACAAGTCCACACGCTCACAACAAAGCTCAGTGTGGATGACGCTGTGCACGCTCCAATGCTGATTGGTTGGAAAGTGGGAGGGAACAGGGAAGCGAGCGACAGCAGCGTTCAGCACAAACATGGAGGATCGAAGAGCATGATAAGCTCAGATCAAGGCTGCAGTGGACACTTTTCATTGTTTTAACACTCGCCTTCATTTCAACTTTACCAACAACAGCACAAGCAAAGCAGCCCACTGACCGCATGGCTGTGACAGCGCCCCCTGCTGACTGTAAACTGCTATAGTCGTGAACACACTTCAGTCTGTATGGACCTGTTTCTGTAGCCATCATCATTCTACATGTTTGTACATCAGCTTATGAAATACTGTCTGCTGTTAAAGTCTTTATTTATTACACTTCACCTGCTTCACTGTTACTGTGTGGGCAGAGCTGCCTGAGTCCCACCCACACAGACACAGCTCCTCCCTGGAGCTAAACTTCTGCTTCATCTCTGCTTCTTTTCTTCATCTCTATCTGTATTTTCTCTTCTTCAGTGTTCTGCAGCCATGGAGCCTCTCAGAGCCATACCTGACCAGCTAGCATCATCCAGCATGCCGTGCAGCAGTGCCAATATCTAAATTGTCACGGGCTGCGATGGCAGACCGTGGAGTGGCAGTGAAAGTAAGGCCCAAACGCGAGACTCTTAGTGAAGGACAGTGGATTTATTTACAGGAGGTGAAAAACACACAACTATATACAAAATCCAAGCACTGTGGTCCCGTGGCGATTCTCCCTGAATCCCACACAGTGCAGATGTCCGTGAACGTGAAAAGTGGCGACTCCAAAAAACTCCAATTCCCACACCGTGACTTCGAAGCACACTCCGCTCCAGATTCCTGGTAACATAAAAACATAAGGTTAGCAGGAGATCTACTTCCTCGGAGGTAATACCAAAAGCCCACGGCAGTACTGACGAGTTCTGACTCAAGGATCCAGCGTCGGCCTCAGCTCAGCTGCAGTCTTAAATGCCGTTCTCTTGATGAGCGTAATCTGCTGCAGCTGGCAGAGGACGACGAGCGGCAGGTGTGGCTGTCTCTGGAGCAGAAACACTTCCGGGTTCGCAGTCTCCTCAGCGAACCCACACCTCCGGAAGCTCACACGGAGACACATGGAGAAACGGAGAGCACACCAAAACACCACACGGAAAATATAAACATAAACATACACTGAAAATACATGAGCCCTGGGTCCCTAGACCCAGGCCATGACAGTACCCCCCCTCCAAGGGTCGGCTCCCGACGACCCAAAAGAAACCAAACACAAAACAAAAACCACAGTACAACCAACCCCTGGCGGGTGGTGGGGGGTCCAGGACTGACAGGGGATTTCTTTAAATCACCCTGCCGTTCTTCAGCTGAGACGTCTGAGTCAGAAAACACAACACTGCAGAAGTTTTTCACTCGCGAGGGGCAGTCATGGAACGCACGAATCTGCGCCCCACGACTGTCTGCGACCTTTATTTATACAAGATTGTCTGTGTTGTGTGTGTGTGTGTGTGTTACATAGATAACATCATCACTCCAGTAGCGGGACTTTCCCTTTTCTACATCTGTATGTTCTCGTAAAAGAGCTGAGCTTTGTCTTCTTCTACATCTAAATGTTCAGAACAACAGGATGCGGTTAGTATCTGCAGAAGTTCAGCACACAAGTTACTAGGCAAAAGGTCATGTAGAAATATGCTTCACTGATAAATATAAAGAATACATTTCATGTAACTGATCAAAACATAATTATCTTCTGACATCCGGCCCTGTTTATCAGAGAAATGAAATGTACAATAAGTAACTACTTGTCTTTCACATTCTCAGTTAGTACATCATTTGTTATACTTCACCTTCATGATACAAACAGAAAAGAAGTCTTCATCATTTTCATAGATTTCAGTACATCTGTGCATGCTGTGAATGATAAACTTATCATCTGTGAAATTACAGCTTTTTAAACAAGGAATAACATAAGTAAAGAAAAGTAAAATAAAATTAAAATAAAACCATGAAAAGTCCAATGACGATCAACAGTCTCTTTAAAACTTGTTAAAGTTGAGCGCTTCTTCATGGATGAGGATGTTCATGATGTTGTTGTGCACTTTACAAAAGTCATTCTGAAGAATATACATTCTCTGGTAGTTCATGTATTTATTTTCCCCGATCTTTCTCTTTTCTTTTTTAATGTGGTGGACAATCCTAAACCTCCATGATTTAGCTTCCATTTTTGATCCAATTATATCCTGTACTTTCACACTCAAACTCGTCCAGGCTTGACCTGTCACCGGTCCCCTGTTTGGCCTTCAAATCTCCAGGAAAAACACAGTCCGTTTCTTCTCTGTTTTTCTTCTCCATTCATCCTTTAAGTCTTCTCTTCCAAGCATGGCAAATATTAAAATCAATGTCCAGTGCTTTCCCACAGTTCTTTATCCCACTGTTCAACTGCCCAGCCTGTAATTCACGGTACATGTTGCATCTCATGCTTTTCTTACATGCTTCTGCTGGTCTCGTCAGTTGTCGTCAGTGTTAATGGTTCACTTGCACTGTCTTTTGCCTGCTGTTAAGTATTCAAGTCCATGATGTTCTTATCGGTCTTCATCAGGACATTAACTGTCCTTTAAGCTTCTTCTCAGGATTTGGGACAAAGTAATAGGTCAAGCTCTTAAAATTTTAGCCAAAACCTGGCCTGTTTTTCCCAATTCTGTTAATTTATCATTTGTACCGCTGTATTCATGTTTTCAGGTTGAGGAGAGTCCACCTGTATTGACACACTAAAACATGTAATTAATATCATTTCATTACTTTTTTTTTTTTTTTTTAAAACGCTCCATTTGCTTCATATGCCTAGAGCTTAACCCGTCTGTGTGTCTCTCTGTCTGCTTCCTTTTATGGGCATGTAGTTCCTGTTACACACACGATTTCCTGTCATAGACACACCACAGGCACACATATTTCCTGTTTCTGCAGACTAATCAAACTCTTTGTCTTTCTTTGTATTTTGTATTTATAGTCTACAAACCCCCTTTAATTCTACTAAATCTTTATCTAAAAACAATACACCTTTATTTCACGCACACACTTTTGAATAGAGCTCTTTCAGACATCAGGAATTATCACACACTGCCTTTCCTTCTCAAACTTCCTCTTTTTTCACTCACTCTACTATCAACCTCCCTAGTATTATTATTACTTATTTATTATGGTACAAATCACACAGAATCACTCAAATCAAATACTGACAGCATTCACACAGTTAAAATCACTCAAAATATAAGTATTTTGGACATGCTTTTCATAATCAGAAAGAGCAAGTCAAAGAAAAACAATTGAAACCTCTAATCATTCTCAAACCTTTAAGTTAGAAAAGAAAACTTGGCATTGTCTACAGCTCATAGCTCACAGCTCTAAAACTAGGTATTAGTAAATCATATGCCTAATCATTATTTGTCATTGTGATCCACAAGTATGATCACAAGTTTGTTGTCCAAACCAACAAAACAAACAAACAAAAACAAAATACAAATTGCCGATGGCATAAAGGCTTTACACAAATGAGTCAGGACACAAAAAGAAAAAGAAAAAGCTGCTTCCAGAAACAAAGCAGAAGTGTGAAGAAAAACTGAGCTCACAGACAGCTGCATGTGTGAGCTTTAATATGCAGCTTCTGCTCTAAAAAACAAATAAAAAAAAATAACGTGTAACTTGCTCATTAGCTTAGTAGTGTCCACATATTTAATTCAGCTTTTCAAACCTGTAGCTTTAGCTGTTGTATACAGGGTTTGGCTTATTATTTGTTAGTATAGGTTTGCTCTTCATCCCAACAAAGTCTCATCCAGGATGACAGGTTTACAAACAGGTCAAGTGTCTCTATGCACTTGATTAGTTTAGGTATTTTCCTTATTTCCTTATTTGCTTCATGTCATATATCATTGTACTGAGTTTGAGCAAATCTTAAGCTTGAATCAGAGTACTTTTAACAATCATCCACCTCACATCATAACTGACTGAGGTGCCTCTTCTTATTAATAGTATTTCATTATTAATATTATTATTGTTTTATTTTTCCTTTTTTTATAACAGCAATAGTATATTATTTTTATATGTTATTATGTATCCATCATGGGTCTGTGTGATCTGCAGCTTCACACCTTCCCAAGCTGGAGACATTTGCTTTTTCACACTCTTTCCTTGGCTCAACAATGACACAGCCTTAATATACCTTATGCATTTCTCTAATTTATTTAATATGTTTTGTGTGAATTATCTGCTTTCATTTATTCTATTCGTTCAGCTTGGTTGTCTTCCCAATTTTGTTTTATTGTTAATACCAGTTTACAGGTTGTTATCCTTCCTATTATTAGTTTGAATACATTTAGATAAGCTCTGATTTTATTACACTTTATTCCTAAGAGTATTTACATATATTCAGTTGGGTCTGTATCCAACCCTTTTTAAACTTTGATCTCCAATCTTTTATTTAACCAGGGATTATTATGTTCTTCCTAGTCTGAACTGCTTCTTTGTTTCTTACAGTCACATACAAAATGTGTCTCTTTTCCACACCTCCAGCATGCAGTGATAGAGTCACTGTGTGGTTTGTGTCTCTGTGTCTTACAGTCACGTACAAAATGTCCCTCTTTTCCACATCTCCAGCATGCAGTGCTAAAGCCATTTTTTGGTGTGTGTGTAGGCCTACCTCTACCTCTTGCTGTTCCACTATGCATTCCTCTGTCTTTCTTTTGCATTAGTCCTACTCTGGTTTGTTGTTTTTCTAAACATTTCTCATCAGGTCTTAATTTTGTATGTTTATTCTCCATTCTCAAGGATTTTCCTGGGCCGTCACTGGCACGCTTGACTTCAGAGTGGTTTACTGATACGGCCTTCTACTTCACTTCTAAAAAAAATGAACCTGTATCAGTTTTACGAGATAAAACTCAACCGTTCTCTTTTGTCACCAGTACGTGAGCCTCAGCAAACAAAACAATAAAAACAATGGCAGTAGTTCAGCAGCGTATTGTGCTGTAAAATCAACTTACTTCCAAAACACATACACAAAACACACATACATACAGACAGATAGACACTTGCGCGCTAATTTGTCACTAAGTATTTCACGGCCTTCTAAAACCAATCTAAACTTAGTTCCTTCCGGCGAACTCAACCTATTTCACGCGTTTTCGAAGTAATTCCGGCTACTTCTAACCTTATTTTACGCGTATCATGAAGTATTTCCGGCTACAGCAACCTATTTTGCGCATTTCACGAAGTAATTCCGGCTACAGCAACCTATTTTGCGCATTTCACGAAGTAATTCCGGCTACAGCAACCCATTTTGCGCATTTCACGAAGTAATTCCGGCTACAGCAACCCATTTTGCGCATTTCACGAAGTAATTCCGGCTACAGCAACCTATTTTGCGCATTTCACGAAGTAATTCCGGCTACAGCAACCCATTTTGCGCATTTCACGAAGTAATTCCGGCTACAGCAACCTATTTTGCGCATTTCACGAAGTAATTCCGGCTACAGCAACCTATTTTGCGCATTTCACGAAGTAATTCCGGCTACAGCAACCCATTTTGCGCATTCTTCTAAACCCTTCCGGCGGTTTAAGACCAGACAGTGTTTTCTCACCCTCAGCTGTCTTTTGCTGGTTGTTCTGGTCTTCTGGATCCAGACGTCGTGAACCAGAATTATTCCACCGGCCTGGACCCGAATTTTTCTTACGTCCCAGGTCTTTCACCTCTACCTGGAGAGGGCTGTCGACAGACTTCGGTGCTGGTTTACCCACGGCGTCAGGATGCAGAAGTCAGACCTTATTGGAGTCACAGAAACGTGTCTGCTTTTCCCATCTCTAGGCTCGAAGGACCAATTTAAATGACAGGGGATTTCTTTAAATCACCCTGCCGTTCTTCAGCTGAGACGTCTGAGTCAGAAAACACAACACTGCAGAAGTTTTTCACTCACGAGGGGCAGTCATGGAACGCACGAATCTGCGCCCCACGACTGTCTGCGACCTTTATTTATACAAGATTGTCTGTGTTGTGTGTGTGTGTGTGTGTGTGTTACATAGATAACATCATCACTCCAGTAGCGGGACTTTCCCTTTTCTACATCTGTATGTTCTCGTAAAAGAGCTGAGCTTTGTCTTCTTCTACATCTAAATGTTCAGAACAACAGGATGCGGTTAGTATCTGCAGAAGTTCAGCACACAAGTTACTAGGCAAAAGGTCATGTAGAAATATGCTTCACTGATAAATATAAAGAATACATTTCATGTAACTGATCAAAACATAATTATCTTCTGACAAGGACGGAGGGCCCCAAAACCTCCCCGTCAACACCAGACGACAAAAAAGAAAAACCCAGTTCAATAGTCCAACCACTGCCATGGTGGCAGCATCAGTTCTGGCGGCCGACCCAGTGGACCGCAAAACAGGCAAAACCCGCCATGGGTCAGGCAGTGGTGGGAAAACAGTTCAGGCGGCCTACCTCCGACCCTGTGATGGAAGTAGAACACTTCAGGCGGCCTGCCACGGGTCCGGTGGCGGCGGCGTTGCAGCTCCGGCGGCCTGCCACGGGTCCGGTGGCGTTGCAGCTCCGGCAGGCGACAGAGTTGAAAGGCCCAGGATCCCCGACGCGCTGGACGTGGAAGGCGAGGACGGCGCGCTGGACGTGGAAGGCGCGGACGGCGCGCTGGACGTGGATGTAAAGATGCATCCTGCACGTCGACCTCCGATGGCGGTGCGCGCTTCTCCGGCCCGCCGAGCCCCTCTCTTGATGGTGGCCACTCCTCCTGCTCGCCGAATTCCCGCTCCAGGTCACAGAGCTCCTCCGGCTGCGGCGGGAGCTCCTGCTGCAGTTCGCTGAGCTGCTCCTCCGGCTGCGGCGTGAGCTCCTCCGGCTCGCCTAGCTCCACAGCTGGTGACGCGGGCTCCTCCCGCTTGCTGAGCTTCAGCTCGGGCTCGCTGAGCTCCTCCGGCAGCGGCGCTGGCTCCTCCGGCTCGCTGAGCTCCTCCGGCTCGCCGAGCTCCACAGCTGGCGACGCGGGCTCCTCCCGCTCGCTGAGCTTCTCCGGCAGCGGCGCTGGCTCCTCCGGCTCGCTGAGCTCCTCCGGCTCGCCGAGCTCCACAGCTAGCGACGCGGGCTCCTCCCGCTCGCTGAGCTTCAGCTCGGGCTCGCTGAGCTCCTCCGGCTGCGGTGCGGCTACAGAAGGTTGATCCGGAGATGAAGATGGTGATGCGGTAGCTGCAGGTGGTGAAGATGATGGTTGAGTAGGTGATGTGGATGGTGAAGCCGAGAGTGCTGCGGTCGCTGCAGTCTGATGAGACGCTGGTGGAGAAGTAGCTGCAGAGGGCGGAGGTGATGATGGTGTGGCAGCTACTCGTGGTAGACTGGACAGCGATGCAGAAACAACAGGCGGGTGAAATAATGGCAGAGTTGGTCCAGCAGGCATATCGACCTCAAACTGAGGACAAGGATGAGAGGCTGACTGGTCTGAAGACTGAGTTACTAGCTGGGCGGCTTGCTGTGCTACGGCTACAGGCTGGGCGGCTGGCTGTGCTACGGCTACAGGCTGGGCGGCTGGCTGTGCTACGGCTACAGGCTTGGCGGCTGGCTGTGCTACAAGGTTAGCTTTCACACAGTCCAGTGAATAAACAGATGAGGTGAGTGAAGATGAATTGTCCATAGGACTCACCACAGCCCGTTGTTGGAAAGTTTTAGAGTCTGGCTGCGGTGAGGCGCGCCGGCGGCACAAGAGTCGCTTCCTTAACGATGCCGGGGCCAGCGTGTCAGGCTGAGGTTCCACCAGCAGGCCGGACAGGAGAGCAGCTGTGTGGTTTTGAGCTGCTGGTCCTTGGTCTGCTGACTCAGCACATGCCGCGGAGGTGAGTGGAGAGGTGGTGAGGTGCAGAGGGTGTGTGAAACGTTTCCCCTGCAATGGAGGGTCCAACAAGTGAGCTGCAAGCGACGGTGCGGAGGCTATCTGCCTATAAAAAAAGAAATAGGCCGCAAGGGCTCCCAGGGAGGTCGCCACATCCATCTCGCCCAGACAGCCCAAACCAAACAGCTTAAAGCAGGAACTTGCCCTCAGCGTGGTTATAATTGAAATTAGTCTCTTAATGTCCAAAAAGCTTACAGATAAGGTGGTTGATGATAGGAAGGAATCAAAAAATAGGACCTGTAAGTGTCTCTGATGAGGATCTGCCCTCTGGAGAATGCTCCGACAGTAACTCCAGAGCTGGGCAAGCAACTCCTCCTGTGAGACGGTCCCTGTGTCCGCTGGGCCCATAATGGCTGGATCCTTCTGTCACGGGCTGCGATGGCAGACCGTGGAGTGGCAGTGAAAGTAGGGCCCAAACGCGAGACTCTTAGTGAAGGACAGTGGATTTATTTACAGGAGGTGAAAAACACACAACTATATACAAAATCCAAGCACTGTGGTCCCGTGGCGATTCTCCCTGAATCCCACACAGTGCAGATGTCCGTGAACGTGAAAAGTGGCGACTCCAAAAAACTCCAATTCCCACACCGTGACTTCGAAGCACACTCCGCTCCAGATTCCTGGTAACATAAAAACATAAGGTTAGCAGGAGATCTACTTCCTCGGAGGTAATACCAAAAGCCCACGGCAGTACTGACGAGTTCTGACTCAAGGATCCAGCGTCGGCCTCAGCTCAGCTGCAGTCTTAAATGCCGTTCTCTTGATGAGCGTAATCTGCTGCAGCTGGCAGAGGACGACGAGCGGCAGGTGTGGCTGTCTCTGGAGCAGAAACACTTCCGGGTTCGCAGTCTCCTCAGCGAACCCACACCTCCGGAAGCTCACACGGAGACACATGGAGAAACGGAGAGAAAACCAAAGCACCACACGGAAAATATAAACATAAACATACACTGAAAATACATGAGCCCTGGGTCCCTAGACCCAGGCCATGACATAAATACTGTACAATATAAAGCGCCTTGAGGCGACTTTTGTTGTGATTTGGCGCTATATAAATAAAATTGAATTGAATTGAAAATTGAATTAAATGTGCAATAATTCCTGCTCCAAACTGTTTCTGTTGCACAGATTGCTGTGTGCTGTGACCTTTGACCTGCCAAAGAGAGTCAGCTGTGGATCATTCATTGTTGTGTATGATACTTTGAGGAAGAACGGTACACAGTTAATCAGTGTCCCCTCTCACCGTATGGCCCGAGTGTGGGCCGCGGGCCATATGGTGAGTATCACTGTTTCAAATGTGAACATTGTTCTGCTGCAGTCAATGGACTAAACCAGAGAAGAAGAAAACAGACTTTACCATGAAAATCCTCAGTGTGGATCAGTATAATATCAGCCTGATGTCTGTAGTTTAGTGTCAGCACAACTTTCACATCATATTCATCTCAGCACAACTAAAACCTGGTGACTGAACTCAGAGTTTCAAGTCCACATCCTGGACTCTCCAGGAAACCGCACAGATGCTTCACTCCTGAATCCTGCAGCTTGTTCCCACACAGGTCCAGCTCTCTCAGATGGGAGGGGTTGGACTTCAGAGCTGCTGCCAGATAATCACAGCTGATCTCTGACAAACCACAGTCCACCAATCTGTATAAAGAATGAAAGATGTAAGTTTATTAGACAAAGTGCTTGAAATCATTCAGCGTTTCATAATCTGTTCAGAGCTGAAGAAGGTTCAGAATGTAGAAGTTTAGAAAATGGAAACTCCAAACAGCTGAAGCCAACAGGAAGCAGCTTCAAACAAACACAACAAGAGAAAAAACTCAAACTTTCACATTAAAATCGTAGATTTATCATATAAACTGCAAAGAGACTTGAAAAAGTCGTGTTTTTCCTTCCAGGAACCACAAGGCTTCACTTTTAAAGGTGAAGTGTGAAAGAAATGGACATATTTGAAGTCCAACACCTTTTTCCAGTCACATGATTAAAGCAGACAAACTACAAGCTCATTTTCATTCCAACAAGTCATCTTCTGACCTGGACTAACAACACTGGTCTCTATGTGCAGCTGGCTGTGAGACTCAGGGAGTGTCTACAAAGTGCAACACTGAAAGAACATCACACACTAATTTGCTTCCAGCACTTTCACACAAACATCTACTGTCATTATTGTCACCAAACTCTGTGGATCCTTTATTGCAAATTCAAATGGGATCAAATGGTCAGACAAATGAGGCTTATGAGGAAATATGATGAAATGTTGTGTATTAGCAGCAAGTTATTGAATCATTTTTGTCACGGACCCGGCTCTGGAGGACTCGGGGGTCCGTGAGCAGTGGGGATTAATATTATTATTATTATTATTATGATTATTATTACTATTTGGGGTCTGTCGTCTACTGTTCTGTCCAAATTTGTATGTAGAGTGTGTGTGTCTGCTTCTCTCTCTCTCTCCCCCCGGTCCTCGGGGGCTGTTTACGGAAGTGTGAGCCGTGGGAAAGGCATGACTTGGCGACTGTCATCATTGGGAGTCCCTCCTCGCTGTTACCGGCTCACCTGATTACCTGGTCAGCGGTTGGTAATCATCTCCCGGGCTAGATGGAGGTATTTAACCTGGACTCACGGCGACAGTCGACATGGGATTATTACTCCTGACTGGTATAGTCTGTGCGAGACGTGTGTTATTGGTAGTCGGCTAGCGTGTGGCTAACTGTGGATTTTCCTTCTTCCTCCAGGGGAGTCCAGGAAAGGCAAACAGTTGTCCTTTGTGTCTTCCCTGGTGAACTTGATGGGTTTTTTTTTTGTTTTCAGCCAGGGTGACCATCTCCCTGACTGCTCCTGCTGCCCTCCAACATCTCCAGCTTCAACGGACTTTCCAGCTGTTAATTATCCAAGCCATTTCCTGTCATATTTTATATATTACACTGACATGTTTTTCACCTTATTTAGCCTCATTTTCAAACTTGCGAGATAAATAAAGCATTTCTTATGTTAAGTAAAGATTAATTATGACGTCACAAAGGAATAATCCTATTATCACATCCTAATGAGTTTGATCCTGAAGCAGCTTTTATGTCAAACTTGCTGCCTGTTTGACACCCGTCAGAGTCTCTGCGGAGGCTTTAGTTGCAGGCTGACGCTGCGGTGATATGCTGCCACCTGCTGGCAGCTTCCTGTAACTACACAGTCTGTGTGAACAGCTCCACAGGTGTTCAGATGTAGTCCCTGTAGTGTCTACTCCACAGTGGGAGCTTGTGCACTCGTACCTGTGTGCTGGTGTGAAAACTGAGCCAGCTGAGAGCATCAGCGACCATAACCATCCATTTCTTAAACACAGAGGTCTCTGCTGTGGTTTCTCTCACTCACCACCAGGTGAGGATTCCCTGTCATTGACACTCACTGGACCCAAACAGGTAATTATAATGTAAAAAGCTGTTTGTCTACAAGCTATACCCTATCATGTGATTTCCTGAGGTCAGATGGCCCAGGATGTGAGTGGGCGTTAAGGCGTCTGGGAAGGGATCTTAGGGGGACACTCCAACAGGGCTTAAATCTGGGACTCTTCACCATTTGAAGAGTCCCAGATTTAAGCCCTAGAACTGAAGAAGCTTCTCATATGAAGGTGAAACGTCTTCAAGCAACTTAAAGAAGTCCAGACGCTTTTCTTTGCAAGCTCCTTCGACTACGATGACCTGGATGATGGAGAACCTTCATGGACATACTGACATCAACTGATCTGTAGAAGAAAATGTAGAAAAATGAGTTATATGATAAAAACATGTTTATGATAGTTTAAGATATATTTTGTACATCACACTGACTCCACTCTGACATCACTGATCAATAATCAGATCAAACTGATTGATCAGCCATCAGAGGAGTCGGATCAATGGAGCTGCTTCTGTTCCTGATGTTTGATCCTGGACCTGAAGCGTCCCTGCAGAGGAGACACGACAGCTTCACACAGAAACACAATAAAATAATAAGTGAAAGAGAACCAAGTGAAAGTGAACAAACACCTGTAACTGTGAGCAGCACGATTCTCCATCCATGATGTTTCCCTGGCTCCAGGCCACACAGCTGTATCTGTCTGTGGGGCGTTTAAGGGTCAGGCTGAACTGTCCGCTTTTCACACGCTCGTCTTTCTTTCACTCTGTGATGCTGCTCCTGTTTGTCAGGCTTCTCAGGACGGTGCCACCACTCCACCTGAGTGTCCTCAGGCAGCCGGACAGACTCCGCCCCCTCCTCCACCTGACACTCTGAGAGAACAGCAAACACAGCATGAGGTGTACAGACAGCAGCAGGTTTCAGAGGTGTAGAGAAAGCTGAAGCCGATCAGAGCAGAGGACGGAGGCCATGTCCACACTGATACGTTTTCCTTCTAAAAGCTTCTTTTTCTCTCCGTTTTGGCCTCCACACTGAGATGGCGTTTTTGGTCAAGGAAAACTGAGCTTTTTGAAAACACAGTTTTCATGTTGCAATCTGGACTGCAAAAACTGAGCCCTTTGAAAACAATGACGCATTTTAGTCATATGATGCAGTCATGTGACCAATGAAACTAAGTGGGTGGACGGCATTATACAGCAGTTCTTTTGTTTGCTCTCAGTTTTGACAGCCCTGTTAAAGATTAATATCAGTTTATACATGCTGCAGAGCTCCAGATAAAACTTTTCCTCCGCATTTGGCAGCGAAGCTTCAAAGAGCCGGAAAGTAAATAAACGGCACATAGAAATGACTTCCTGTGTGAGGCTTCAGTGTTAGTGGAGCCGCTAAAAGTGGTGGATCTAAATCTGCACCTCAAAGTGCGTTCACATGCAAGTAGAAGGGGAGTGAGTGGGTCAGCGCTCAGGGCACAGACACTAAGTTGGCCTTAAACACACCATTTATTGATTGATATACCTTTTTGATTGCACCTCCACAGGTGCTGCTATTGTCTGCTTTATTTCCATGGAAACAGACACAACCAGAGTTACAGGTTAAATCCCCCTATACAATAAAAAGAGTCTCAACACGCTAAAAACCCTGCCAGCAGAAATAAGTCTACACTGTCAACACAAAGGCTGAACAAATGTTTCCATATGCTAAAATTCCCATAATTCCCATAATCCCACAGTCCAGCCACACGCGGGCAGATGTTCCTTATCTGAAACAGGAGAGGAATTTCTCTTCCAGGATGGAAACCACGCCGGCCAGAAGAACAAAGGGGCGGGGCTCCTGTCGCAGACCTGTCTCCTCCTGACAGTCCCGCCCCACTCCACACCTGAACACGGCCTCCGTCGTAGCACCGCCAGATGCAGGCAGAGGGACACCCCTGCCCTGCTGTGGATTGCATCGCCTCCCACTATGCTGGCTGCGCGCGTTTCTTTTCCTCCTGCTCGCCTTTCATGCGTCGCCTTCCCATCTCTGCGCTCACCATCCCCTTTAACAGGTCAGCCTGGCGGCTGATAGGCCGCCTCGGGGAACGCCCCCACCTCCACAGGTGCTACTATTGTGCGCTTAGTCCACAGCGGATTAAAAGAATATTGTGCAACAACACTAAAACACACAATATCAGGATAAAACCTGATATTTAAATAAACAAACATATAAATATGACAATAAAATCATGCAAGTAAAATCAACACTATGCACCAATGCACAGTCTGATCAAACTGTGTGACATCAGCATGTTTCAGACAGCTGTGACATCAAAGATCTAATCAAACTAATAATGAATCACTTTGTTTGTGCAGCAGCGTCAGGAAATGTTCAGGAGCTCGTCTCTTCCTTCCACCTGCTCTGATGGATCAATAAACCTGTGATCATGTTGTAAAGTGAGTTTGTTTCTGCACTGTGTGAACTTGACACACACACTGAGTCAGTTTCTGGAGTGGAGCATCCAGCACACAGTCTGACTGCAGCTCTGCTGGACCTGAGTGATCCCTCTGATCTTCTTCTTTCTAATCCTGTCCATCCTGCTCACCTCCAACCAAACTCTCAGCATCTTCAGCTCTGCCACCTGCAGCTCCTCCTGTCTGTGTGTCTCCATCACAGCAGGTCTCACTGCCATCTCCTCCTCTTCACTCTTACTGCTCTCCTCCTGTCATAAATCAGCCCTGACCTCCTCCTCATCTCTCCTTGTTTGGACTTTCTCTTCTCTCCAGACTCTCCTCCTCACTCTCACTACAGATCAGAACTTTGTCTGCAAACATCAGAGTGTTCATCAGCACTGCAAACGGGCTCAGAGCCACCTCTTTGTGACCCCACTGCCTGAGCCTGTGAGTATTTAGAAAGTAGAAGGACAGAAACTCCAGGTGTGGACGAGGCTCGTTGCATCAAAAACAGCTGCTGCTGTGATTCCTGCTGAAGGGGCTTCAAATAAGTGTCTGAATACTTCAGGAAATATGATGTTAAAGAAACAATCGTAAAGTTGTGTTTCCAGTTTGTCATTATTAGAAACATTATCAGCCACAGGCTGAATGGATTCAATGGAGTAAACTGGTCCCACCATGACCTCTGACCTCTGACCTGCATCTACAGCACTGAGCCCTGACAGTGAGCAGCACTTGTTTCTTCAGCAGGATGTTTCCCTCCCTGCTGCAGACGGTGCAGGTGGAGGTGTTTGTGTCTCCATCTGTGGGGTATTTCAGGGTCAGACTGAGGTCTCCAGGTTACAGCAGCTTTCTCTTCATCTTCGTTGGGTCTCTGTAAAACTTGTGTCTCAGTTTGTTCCTGATGTGTTCCTGACTCGTTCTTTGGTAACTAGTCTGCAGCGTCCTGTAAAGTGCTGCAGACATGTTGGATGAAGAAGAACAGACAGACTGAGCCTCCACAGGCGGCCATGTCTCACACGCTTCCTTTCTTTGGGCCTCAGCATCAGCAACGTGTCTGCGGAGGATGTAGCTTTGAGTGACCACGTCTTTGTTGACCTTCACTTGAGGACGTGCCATTGGATAAATGAGTCTATTTGAAACTTCAGAAACAAAACTCAGATCAGAAAATGGGAGAAATTCAAAGTTTTGTTTGACACAATCAGCTGTTGCGTCTCGAGCTGCCTCACCTATAAATGTGCGCTCTAAAGCAGACGGCAACAAAAGTCTGATTTTCTGTAGATCAAAGACATCAATGACAAACCCCCCCAGAGCGTTCTTGTTGTGGCAGCTCACTGCTGCTCTACTTTTACACCTGTGACATTTGATGAGAATCAGCCGTCTTCAGCTCCCTCAGAGATTCTCCCCACAAAGCTTTTTGCCTTGTAAACCTTTTTAAGGCTTTTCTTCAGACTGGAGTGTTCCAGCTTTTTCAAACATGCCGTTGTGGAAGCAAAGCTCAGCAAACCCAGCTTAGATCCAACATTACATCAACATTATAGATCAGTTTCTCTTTCAGGTCAAAGCTTGTTGAGAAGCCGCTTGCTGCCCACCTCACAGCCTGCTTGAAGAAACACCACATCTGTGAGCGTTTCCACTCTGGTTTGGGTCAAATGCATCCACTGACACTGCACTACTAACAGTAAGCAGTTATATTGTGATGTCAGCAGATGGTGGATAATACACAGTCCTGGTCTTGTTGGAGCTCTCCTGCTCTGAACATCTGAAGCTCTCCACCACATGACTGAGCACAACTGAGGGAGGAACATTTACTGAAGCTGCTGCAACATTTCCTGTCAGCACATGATTGTGTGACAGTCAAGGAGCCACCAGAGGACACCTGCTAACAGGGCTGGGTATCCTCACTCATTTCTACAATCCATTCACTTTTAATCGCCGAAGTTTGCCTCAGACAGTCAGAAATATTATCATTCATTTCCATATTTTTATATCTATAAAAGAAAGCTGACACTGTGAGACTTCATCAGAGGTGTGAGCATCACAGCAGAGGCCTTTGTGTCAAAGTCACTGAGGATAAAACAGAAGAACATGAAGCAGATTTTCCTGGCCTGGCTTTTTATAGCAGATGACCTTAAAAATATTCTGCAGTAGAACAAAAACACATGTGAACATGACCTGATGAAGTGAAGCAGAGCAAAGTTACAGAGGTTTGATTACAGACACAGCTGAGAGTTTTGCATCATTTTACAAAGTTTGTTCAGTTTTGAGCAGCAGAAATGAGACAAAGTCAAAAACAACAACAAACCCAGCGGCTGACAGCGCTGTCAACAACGGCAGACTGGTGGGTAACAACAAGCCAATAATGCAGAAAACAGAGATTTTTAGATGAAACTGATTCTGATGCGTCTTTGTGCAGAATCCGTGTTCCTGCTCTCAGTTACTGTTTCAGCTGTTTGATGGTTGTTGAAACTGTGGGAGCTTTAACCTGAGATTCAGGCGTTTCAGCTCAAATACATTTATATTTAAACATCGATTCAGGATTTTAATGAATCAATATGACAATGAACTTTTGCATGTTTTGAACTGGAAGAAGAAGCAGGATGTGAACTTTGTAGGTCAAAACAAAGCTCAGGGTCACATTTGATCTCGTGTCACCATCAGTGTTGGGCAAGTTACTTTGAAAAAGTAATTAATTATAATTACTAGTTACTTCTTCAAAAATATAACTGAGTTAGTGACTGAGTTACAAGATTCTAAAAGTAATTAATTACTTGAACGTTTAACCCTCTGGGGTCCAGGGTATAATTGGCCATTTTTAACTACTTTTGACGTTTCCTCCACATTTTACCTTTAAAAACTAATTGCTTTGCCTTGTTTGGTATCATCCTTTTCAGCACAACCTCACGTGTCTGAATTTACAGTCATGTTTTCATTTTGACATATTGTACTAACACAATTGATCTAAAATCATACAAAAAACATAAAATTACAGTAGAAAGTTATATTTTTTACTGTAACAGCCACAAACAATGAATCATATTTCATAACTTTAAATGCAAATATAAATTGTCAATTTTAAAGATGCACAAGTTTTGCAAACAAAGTTATTTGCACCCATTTACCTTTTACCTTGATTTTTTTTAAATAACCATTTCAAACTATTTACAGAACAATCAGCTGTTCTTCAATAAGATGCCACACAAATTATCTGTGCCACTCCAAAAAAATAATTTCTGTCCACTATAAAGGAGAACATCACAGCCTGACAACAGGAGGTGTATCACTCCTCCTGTTTTCTACCTGGAGACACCGTTCACACTGTAATCTGCCTTTGCTGGTTTTGTGGCAGCACCTGTAACAATTCAATTCAACTCTGTTTATATAGCGCCAAATCACAACAGTCGCCTCAAGGCACTTAACATTCAGCAGTTGCCTCATTATTCTGACACACAACATAAAACTATCCACTACACTACACACTAACTTTTTTCTTCCTTATTTTGTTCTTTTTTCCCCCTACACACTAACTACACAACACAACATACTATCCACACACTCCAAATAAGCTAAACGTCACAAATCTCTCACATCTCAAAACTCTCTCTCTCTCTCTCTTTCTATCTCTCTCTCTCTCTCTCTCTCTCTCTCTCTCTCGCCGTCAGTCCTAAATCTTCCCCCTCTTCCTCAACAACCAAATGTCATGTTGACATATCATTTTTGATTGGTTGACATGGTGCATTTTTCCACCAACACGAAAGGGCTGTTTGTTTTGTTTTCTTTTATTGTTTGCTCATAAGCAGAGAGGTCTCGCTGCGCTGTCCTTAGACAGTAAACGTGACGAAACTATTGAGGAAAAAACGCCGCGTATACAATGTTTATCATGACTCTGGTTTTACGTGGCCTATCAACACAATTTAAAAACTGGCACCTTGTTGCTTTGTCATCTTGAAGTGGTCATGTGATTGGATTACCACAACTACTTTATTCTTCCTCAGTCAAACAGCAGCACTCATGCGATTGTTTTGCCCCCTTAGCTCCAGGTGTTGTGCCAAAAAGTGATCGTCTGCCAGAAAGTGATTGCCGTCCGCGGGAGCGGTACGATCCCCGGGCTCTCTGTCCTGGTCGTTTGGGCAAGACACTTCACCTACCGCCTACTTGTGATGGTGATGGCCAGAGGGGCCGATGGTGGAATATGGCAGCCTCGCTTCTGTCAGTCTGTCCCAGGGCAGCTGTGGCTACAACTGTAGCTGCCTCCACCAGTGTGTGAATGTGAGAGTGAATGAATAGTGGAATTGTAAAGGGTCTTTGAGGGTCTTGATAAGCACTATACAAATGCAATCCATTATTATTATTAAGAGCATCTTTAGGCCTGACTGTGCTCATCCTTCCTCCAGCCTCTCCTTACCAAAGATAACAACTACATCAGTATTAGCTCAATAACAATTCCTGCAGTTCAATTGTGGACATTCACTTTTAAACCTTGTGTAAAACGATAAAACCTAAAAGTCTGAGTATTATTCTTTGTGCAAACAGCTCTTGCAGGTTACCCCAGACTTAATAGTTAAAATGATAATAATAATAAAAATAACCTTTCCTTTGAGCAGCTGTTCAGGCTACTAAACTCGTCCCAGAAATAACAAGTGACACCATTAATAGTGGAGCTAACTTTAACAGGTGAAACTGATTTGACCTATAAGGCTACTGCGGTTACTTTTTATCATGGAAGACATCTGGATGAGGTAGTTAGTAGTAGGTAGTTAGTAATAAACTACAGGAAACCAGAACTGGTTTGGCTCATTGAGATGAACAGCCGCCGTGAGATCTAGTGGCAAAGGTTCGAATCCAACTTGTGACATTTGCTGCACACCTTCCCTCCTTGCACTCTCCCTGCATTCTTGACACTCTTCAGTGTAGTCTTTCAAATAAAGCAGTTTTCAGCAAACAGTTCAGCTTGTACACAGTGTTTTCAGCAGATAGTTCTCCTTCTGATGGTTTCAGATTCCACTACATTCACACTGCATTTTTGCAGGAAATGCAACTTTTTCTAGTTTATATTGTTGTAGTGTTTGTTTGTGTTAAATGGTTTAATAGGCATGTTCCTGTCTCTCTGCTGCAAACAATAAACTGAAAGTGTCTGAGGAACAAAGAGAACAGAGAAAACCATTTGATGATCCAGTGAAGACATTCTGAGCAAAATGACTGAATGAAGCACAGATTTCATTGAGGACTGACAGAAAAGTGCATTGAGCAGGAGATGATTTCATGTGGAAAAACAGAATGTAGAGAATTCGAACAGATCAAGTCCAACATGAAAGGATCCAAATGTTTCCACTCGGCCTGAGTCATCAGAAATATTTCCAGCATGAAGATACATGAAGAATCCAAGGCATCGATCAGATGGAAGAAGATCAGATTTCAGGACTGGATTCAGTTCAATGTGTCCAACATCCTCTATACTCACTGATTAGAAACACAACAACGTGTTGGACTGTCTCTGGATCATGTCAGTAACATGTTACTGTCCCACAACCACTTTACTGAGCCACCATGAGAGGAGAAGCAGAATAAAGCTCACACTGACAACATTAGAACAACATTAGAATAATGTGAAAGAAACACATGTACTTGTGGAGAACACAGAGTTTAGTTTGTGACATCAGAGGGGCAGGGAGCTGTTCTCACAGACTGTTGTACTGATCATCAAACAGCAGGGGGCATCCTCACCGCATTTACAGCAAAGCTGGCAGCTCAGACCTGTTCTGCTCTGCATAATAACTCACTGTGGGGTCTATGTCGTAATATTAGTCATGTGCTGATACATAAGTACAAATATCTGTGTGAAATGCATGTATATTAATAAAGAAAAATCAATAACTCAAAGTATTTTCTATAAATAAGAATTTATATTTTTTTTAATAACTGGATAAAATATGAAAACATACATGATGTTCCCGTCTTAGAAGGAGGACCTTATGTCCGCATCACAAATCAATCCCTTGCATTAAATTATCTATCAGCCGCCATAAAAATACAAAATAATATTACGACATGATTAAAAGCTCTGTACATGAGACCTTTGAAGGAAAGGTCATCATCTTTCACTGATTAATCATTTTCATGTTTTTATATTTTTCTGCTATGTTTATATTCTGTGAATTCAATGACATTTCTCACATATTTGGGGGATTTTTAAATAAAAATTTTTTTATTGAGACGAAAATAAATTTGGAAGTAATCGACTTTTTTCTTCAGGCATCACCAAAGCACGTGGAGGCACATGTTGTATTTGGTACAGATTTGATGTCAGATGTATAAAACAAACACTGAGCCACAGTAACTTCTCCTTAGGACCAAAACACTGCTAAACAAACTACCTGCTCTCTAAGTAGAGATGTCAGTGCTGATCAATAATCAATAAGTAATTAATTTCTAATAGGCTTTTTTAAATGGTAATAAGCCATCTGTCAGCTAAACAAAAAAACATGGTGTATATCTGAACATGTAGCATAGAGCTGTATCTGTAAAAAAGCCATCTACACAGCTGCCTGATGCTTCTATACATGTTTCATTTATACCAGGCCGAGGATCTACCAATGTTTTTGATAGCTCATGATGTTTGAGTAAACTTGTACCAATATGCTGCTCTGTTTTTTTCCTCCACTCTTTTCATCTCCTCCAGTTTCTGGACCTTCTCTGTGTCTCCTTTCTGCTTCATCTTCTCAATCAGGAAGTCCAAGTGGACAATAGTGGATGCTGATTCAGCTTTCAGAGCAATCTGCTCCAGTCTGACAACATGTTGGTAGGACTCGTCCAGGAACTGGGAATTCTCTACTGTCAGCTGTTTCATTTCCTTATCAAGATTTTCCAAAAGACTCAACATTTTCTCACTTTCAGTTTTATTTCTGTAATTTGTCTGTTTCTTCAGAGCTTCTCGCATCTGTCTGATTTCTGTCTGTTTCAGTTGAATATACTCAATTCTCTCTTGCAGGTTTTTGATGCAGGCTTTCAGTCCGATTCTTTCATTTAACACTTCGACTGTGTTCTTCAGGTTTTTAGAACTACAATTTCTCATGAAGTCTGACAACTGATTAATGTTTTCCTGTGTAAGTTCCCATGAATGTTTTAAATATTCATTTTCTTCTGTTCGATCTTCATGCTGTTGGTTATCAAACAGGAAGTGAACAGGCTGATTCTTCTCATTTTTGGCACATTTAATGTTTGCAACTTCTAGAACTTGAAGAGAGTTTCTAGGTGTTCTTCCATTTGAGTGTGTCATCAGAGCTACAATGTTTTTCTCCATGTCCTTTCCAAACAGAGACATCACTGAATCAAAGATATACAGCAGTCGGTCACTCAGTCGACAATCAGTCGCCTTCATCACCAAACCCACTGCACTAATTTCATGAACTCCATCCTCTGATCGAAACAAGTCTAATAATCTCTGACTGATGATGTCATCATGTTCAGTCCCTCTGGTGTCTCCATATCTAGGAATATTGATGATGGTCAGAGAGTAGGGCAGAGTTTTATCTTCAAAGCCAAAGATCTCGTACACGATCACATCTGATGTCTGTCCTTCTATTTGACTCTTCTTCTCCTCCTCTATGATCTGAAACCAGACTCCATCCTCCCACTTCACTCCCATGGTGTAGTTGACCAGAGCGTTGATCAGAGAAGATTTTCCTGCTCCTGTTTCTCCAACAAGTAAGATGGTTTTATTTGGCCTGTATGAACTTTTTTCTCCAACAGTCATTCTGGTCAGAGATCCAATCTTCTGTTTTTTTGGTCTCAGCTGGTAGACAACAGGAGGTCCTGAGCTGATGGGAAAACTGTTTAAGATGATGTCTTTCAGTGAGATGTGACTCGTCCTGGAGAAAAAGCAGAATTTCAATCAGAGGTGTTACGACCCGTCTAGGGCCAGGCCATAACATGAGCGAGGCACTCGCTTCCCCCCCAAGACCCAAGCAGCCACAGGAAACAAATCCGTTCGTTATAGTGATTTATTTACAAAGTGATAAATAAAAGAGGAACAACAAAACGGGAGTGTCAACACTTCAGGGTGAGCCAAGGCCAAAATAATAAACAAAACAAATCTACACAAATCCCGCACCCCTGACCTTACCAAAACAAAGTCAAAAGTAAAGACAGAGTCTGACCTCCTTAACTAATTCAAAACAGGAGAAAAAACGGGTGATCAAAAGAAACGGCAGCTCACCCCTACCCACTCCAAGTCCAACACTTTCAAGCCGCACTGCAGCCAGCGGCTGCCACAGTTACGCTGCTGGGTAATGAGGAGAGACGCGAGGACCTCTCAAGCCGTAGCGCTCCAGCCTCCTTTTAATGGGCGGGTCCTCCAGCTGGAACCAGTCGCGTCGGGCCGGTGTATCCACGCACCAATCGGAGCAGAGCCCTGGCACAGCTGAATTAACATAAACAGATAATACCTGCCCAGAACAAACACATGAAAACACAAGTTCGTAACAGAGGGCAGAGTGAGTGCAGAAGTCTTTATGAGTACTGATGTCTGTAATGCAGCTGCTGTACAGCTCAGACTTTATTTTTTTTTACAAATACTGTGACATTATAAATGAAATAAAATCTGCAGACACAACAATGTATGTGGAGACAAATACAGAATACAGAAACCAGATGAAGCCAGACATGTTATTAAGTTTAATAATAGTAATACTGCATGTTATTCGTGTCAGAAGGAATATAAAATGAACAGGTAAATCACAGGGAAGCTTCAATAACAAAACTGAATAAAATATGAAAACAGAAAAAATGGTTGACCTTCACATAAACAAAGCGATAACAAATAAATCAAAACTTTAATATCCATCACCCCCGCCATCCTGTCAGTGTTCAACAAGTTTTCCTCTCCGCTTGTTAGAAATCAATAAATAATCTATTTTAGGTCGCACCTTTGTTTCACAGGAAACTGAGTCAGAGATCACTCGGCTTCACTGTCTAGAGAAACTAATATTCAAACACTGATTTATTAATTTAAACACCAGTGAACATCTTTTCACCTCATGATGTAAAACTAAAATAATACACATTAACTCAAGAAAACACAATTTAACATTAAATACATGCAAACTGAAGAGTCTATAGTTCATAAACTGAAGGTGATATTAACATAAATTTCTCACCAGATGGTGGTAACAACCCTCCAACATGCAAAGAAAACAAACACAGACATCCATAAATGATGTGTAGTAATAATAATAATGGATTGGATTTCTATAGCGGTTTTCAAGGCACCCAAAGCGCTTTACAATTCCACTATTCATTCACTCTCACATTCACACACTGGTGGAGGCAGCTACAGTAGTAGCCACAGCTGCCCTGGGACAGAGTGACAGAAGCGAGGCTGCCATATCGCTTCATCGGCCCCTCTGACACCAGTAGGGTAAAGTGTCTCTGGTGGATAGGCGTAGCTTTTGGTCACATGGTGTTGGTGGTGGTAGTAGTAGTAGTGACTGTTATATCAACTGTTTGCTTACAGAGATAATTTTTGAGTGAGTAGGTGATGGTGGAAGTCAAGTTTTGCTGACCGCTCAAGCGGTCAAGTTTTGATCACTGTCTGTCAAGGTTCTCAGTCATCAGGGTCATCGTAGTCTAAGAAGCTTGGAAATAAAAGCATCTGGACTTGTTTAAGTTGCTTGAAGACGTTTTTCCTCTCATCTGTGAAGCTTCTTCAGTTCCAAACTGAACTCAACTTTCCAGGCTCCTTAGACTGAGTTAGAGATCAATCATCTTCACTATCTACTTATTCAAAGAGAAACTGATATTCAAACATAGATTTATTACCCAAAGTTGATTCTGTTCACCTTGACATACAGGGAGTGCAGAATTATTAGGCAAGTTGTATTTTTGAGGAATAATTTTATTATTAAACAACAACCATGTTCTCAATGAACCCAAAAAACTCATTAATATCAAAGCTGAATGTTTTTGGAAGTAGTTTTTTTTTTTTTTTTTTTAGTTTTAGCTATTTTAGGGGGACATCTGTGTGTGCAGGTGACTATTACTGTGCATAATTATTAGGCAACTTAACAAAAAACAAATATATACCCATTTCAATTATTTATTTTTACCAGTGAAACCAATATAACATCTCCACATTCACAAATATACATTTCTAACATTCAAAAACAAAACAAAAACAAATCAGCGACCAATATAGCCACCTTTCTTTGCAAGGACACTCAAAAGCCTGCCATCCATGGATTCTGTCAGTGTTTTGATCTGTTCACCATCAACATTGCGTGCAGCAGCAACCACAGCCTCCCAGACACTGTTCAGAGAGGTGTACTGTTTTCCCTCCTTGTAAATCTCACATTTGATGGACCACAGGTTCTCAATGGGGTTCAGATCAGGTGAACAAGGAGGCCATGTCATTAGTTTTTCTTCTTTTATACCCTTTCTTGCCAGCCACGCTGTGGAGTACTTGGACGCGTGTGATGGAGCATTGTCCTGCATGAAAATCATGTTTTTCTTGAAGGATGCAGACTTCGTCCTGTACCACTGCTTGAAGAAGGTGTCTTCCAGAAACTGGCAGTAGGACTGGGAGTTGAGCTTGACTCCATCCTCAACCCGAAAAGGCCCCACAAGCTCATCTTTGATGATACCAGCCCAAACCAGTACTCCACCTCCACCTTGCTGGCATCTGAGTCGGACTGGAGCTCTCTGCCCTTTACCAATCCAGCCACGGGCCCATCCATCTGGCCCATCAAGACTCACTCATTTCATCAGTCCATAAAACCTTAGAAAAATCAGTCTTGAGATATTTCTTGGCCCAGTCTTGACGTTTCAGCTTGTGTGTCTTGTTCAGTGGTGGTCGTCTTTCAGCCTTTCTTACCTTGCCCATGTCTCTGAGTATTGCACACCTTGTGCTTTTGGGCACTCCAGTGATGTTGCAGCTCTGAAATATGGCCAAACTGGTGGCAAGTGGCATCTTGGCAGCTGCACGCTTGACTTTTCTCAGTTCATGGGCAGTTATTTTGCGCCTTGGTTTTTCCACACGCTTTTTGCGACCCTGTTGACTATTTTGAATGAAACGCTTGATTGTTCGATGATCACGCTTCAGAAGCTTTGCAATTTTAAGACTGCTGCATCCCTCTGCAAGATATCTCACTATTTTTGACTTTTCTGAGCCTGTCAAGTCCTTCTTTTGACCCATTTTGCCAAAGGAAACGAGGTTGCCTAATAATTATGCACACCTGATATTGGGTGTTGATGTCATTAGACCACACCCCTTCTCATTACAGAGATGCACATCACCTAATATGCTTAATTGGTACTAGGCTTTCGAGCCTATACAGCTTCCAATCCAATCCAATCCAGTTTTATTTATAAAGCACTTTAAAATACCCAGCACAGGAACAAAGTGCTGTACAGAAAATACATTAAAACAATTGAATAACAGAAAACAGCAAAGATAAATAGATAAAACACATAATAAATAAAATTAAAACAGCCCTATATTAAAATAAAAAACAAGATTAAACAGCATCGAATCACCTAAAAACAACTGAAATAAAAATAAAATAAAAATAAAAATAAAAACCAACATCTCACGTGGTGTCAAAGGCCAGGGTAAAGAGGTGGGTTTTCAAGAGTGACTTAAAAACAGGTAAAGAAGTGGCCTGTCTAATCTCTAAAGGAAGCTCGTTCCACAGTTTTGGAGCTGCTACAGCAAAAGCACGATCTCCTCTAAGTTTACGCCCAGTCCTGGGTACATTCAGGAGCAGCTGATCAGCTGACCTGAGAGAGCGGGTGGGTGTATAAGGCTGTAGCAGCTCAGAGAGATAAGATGGGGCGAGGCCATGGAGAGCTTTAAAAGCAAATAAAAGAATTTTAAAATGAATCCTAAAAGAAATGGGCAGCCAGTGAAGTGAAGCTAAAACAGGGGAAATGTGCTCAAACTTTCGAGTGCCAGTTAAAAGACGAGCTGCGGCATTTTGCACCCTCTGTAGATAGCTAATATATGATGCACTGACCCCAATATAAAGTGCATTACAGTAATCCAGCCGAGTGCTAACAAAGGCGTGGATCACTGTCTCAAAGTGCTGCCGTGAAAGAATTGGCTTTATTTTTGCCAACTGCCTCAGGTGAAAGAAGCTAGATTTTACCACTGCCTTAATCTGATTTTCAAACTTCAGATCACAGTCCACTTTGACCCCCAGGTTTGTGACAGTTGGCTTAACATACTGGGCCAAGGAATCTACATACACATTGGGGGTCTCAGTGGGGCTACCAAAAACCATCACCTCTGTCTTTTTATCATTGAATTTTAAAAAGTTAACAGACATCCAAGCCTTAATGTCGTCGAGACACTGAAGTAATGGCTGTGTAAGGTATCTGCCTTTTTTCTTTAGAGGGACATAGATCTGACAGTCATCAGCATAAAACTGGAAAGCAATGCCGTGCTTTCTCAGTACAGAACCAAGAGGAAGCAGATATAAAGAGAAGAGGAGGGGGCCTAGAACTGAGCCCTGTGGGACACCACACAAGAGAGGAGCGGAGGACGACACATAGTCACCGAGACTGACACAAAAAGTTTGCCCCGCCAAGTAGGACCTAAACCACTCCAGTGCTGTGCCCCTAATGCCCACCCAGTGCTCCAAACGAGAGAATAAAATGGCATGATCCACAGTATCAAACGCAGCTGTCAAATCTAAAAGCACAAGAACAACACAGTCCCCAGCATCAGTTGCTAAAAATATGTCATTAAAAACTTTTAAAAGGGCTGATTCAGTGCTATGAAAGGGTTTAAAACCAGATTGGAAAACCTCTAACACATTTTGCTTTTCCAGGAAGGCCATTATTTGGCTGTAAACTACCTTTTCAAGAATTTTAGAAAGAAAAGGTAGTTGGGAGATAGGCCTGTAATTTGCAAGAACCGTAGGATCAAGAGCAGGTTTTTTAATCAGGGGTTTGACTACTGCATGCTTAAAATCTTTAGGGACAACGCCTGACATCAGACTATGGTTTACCAGCTCAAGAACCAAAGGACCAACTGTAGGTAACACCTCTTTTAAAAGTCGAGGAGGGACAGCATCATTTGGAGACCCTGCAGGTTTAAGACGACCAACAGTCTCCTTTAGAAAGGACAGAGTCACAGGCTCAAACCTGTCAAAGACAGCAGAGCAGGAAACAGAGACTGAGAGGTCATGAGCACAAGGACAGATTTGAGCCCTTGTAGAGGAGACCTTCTCAATAAAAAAGTGTAAAAAATTTTCACAGGCTTCTGATGAGGGCTCGATACAGTCAGTATATGGTGCACTAAGAACAGAGTTAATAGTTTTAAATAAAACACGAGGGTTGTGGCAGTTTGACAAAATAATGTCAGATAAGTGTTTTCTTTTGGCATCTTTTACAGTTCTTTGATATTGACGCCAACAGTCCTTCAGCATCTGGAATGACACCTGTAGTTTGTCCTTTTTCCACTTGCGCTCAGCTCGACGGCAATCGCATCTGACAGCTCGGGTCATGTTGTTCAGCCAGGGCTCAGATTTAGTTTTAGGCAGCCTGGTTTTTAATGGAGCCACAGTGTCCAAAGCAGTCCGACAGGTGGAATAAAACCATGAGCTCAGTTCCTCAGTCTGGCTGCACAAAAAATCCGGGATCTGACAGATGTGGTCAAAGACTGTTGAAAAGTGTTCAGCACTGGAGGAGTTAAAAACACGACAGCGCTGAGCAGCAGCGCGAGGTTTAACTGTGGCACAGGCAAGAGGAACTTCAAACATCACAGGACTGTGGTCAGAAAACACAGCATCACAAATCTCTATGTTAAAAACAGAAAAGCCATGAGATAAAACAAGATCAAGTGTGTGTCCACGTTCATGTGTGGGACCTGTCACACATTGCACCAGATTAAACGAATCAATAAGGTTTAAAAAGCCCTTCGCCATGGGCATATCAGGACAACACACGTGAATATTAAAATCCCCAACAATAAGAACACGATCATATTTTGGCATGAATTCAGCCAAGAAGTCAGCAAAATCACCCACAAAGTCCTTATTGTATTTTGGAGGCCGATAAACCACCACACACAACACTGTGTGAGAGCAGCCCAACTCAAACACAGACAGTTCAAAGCTGGTGAACGACGGGGTTGATAGCTGCTTACATTTAAAATGACTTTTAAAGATCGTAGCTATTCCTCCTCCTCGGCCCAACATACGCGGGGAATTAAAATAGCAGCAATCGCCAGGTAGAAGATCTGAGAAGATGCTGCACTCACCGGCGCTCAGCCACGTCTCGCACACACAGAGAAAATCCAGTCCTCGGGATGTGAAAAAATCCTTCAGAATAAACGTTTTATTCGCTAGGGACCTAGCATTTACCAGGCCAATCCTGGCGGTGAGCGGCGGATCCCCGTCGCTAGCCGTCCTAGAAGCCCGACACAGAGGCCGCAGGTTCCGCAGATTCACACCACGCCGGCGGGGACGAGGAGAGCAGGGTTTTCGGGACTGGGACGTCCCATCCAGGCCGAGGACAGGTACCAGCCAGGTACAGACAGGATCCAACGATCGCCGAGAGAAACGGAGGTTTGGCACCGCTCCTTGTTTTCTGGATAAGGGCTTAAGAGAATACCTTAAAGAAGCTTTCAGCTTCACCAGGAAGCCAGCCCGGCGACCCCGGCGACCCCGGCGACGGCACTTATGCCGGAGTGGTGGATCTGGAACACGGCACAGGTGAGCCGGGATCTCCGATATTAGCGGGGGCAAAGTTTTATGTCCAGCTTGGTTCCACTTTGCCCAGCCTTTGGCAGAAGGTCGGAGATCCAATAGGGTTAGGCGATCATACACCAAGAGAGAGTTGGCATTTATTACAATAGTCAATAAAATCAAAACAAACAAACATAACACTGGCAGTGACAGACGGCAAGCCACACACACCGGCGCCATCTTTTCCAAGCTTGGAGTAAGACAACATGCATGAAGAGGATGATGTGGACAAAATACTCATTTGCCTAATAATTCTGCACTCCCTGTAGAGTTTTCAGTGGGAGAAACATTTCGTCACTCATCCAAGTGAACTCTTCAATCTCAGCGTCTCTTCTTTCTGAGAAGACTGAGAAGGGCCCAGCTTCCACCACCGATCCTGACCACCTTCTATAGAGGAACTATCGAGAGTATCCTGAGTGGCTGTATCACTGTCTGGTTTGGGAACTGTGCCATATCGGACCGCAAGACCCCGCAAGACGGGGAGGAGGTAAGTGAGGACGGGGAGGAGGTAAGTGACGGAAGTGACGAACAAGGTAAGGTAAGCGACTCATGTTGTAACTGACGTCAGACGCCGGAGATTTTGGCGGAAAATTAAAGCGAATGGTAGTTTAGAATTGAACAAAGTTTCTTTAAGCTTCAGTATTACCAAATATACTAATCAATTGTCATATAACTAACAACATCTGTTCTATCATGGAGAGTTTGGACGCTCTCCAAGATTACATCGACCGGTGCTTCCACCACCTGGTCATGAAGAAGGCTCAGAGTGCGTCTTCCCCGGCCAAAGTTGAGACGTCGTCATCTAAAAGATGTCGCCCGGCAGACTCCCCCGGCACAAAATCGCCTGCCGGCAAAGACATCATAGACATCCTGGAGTCAATCGATAAGCGATTGTCCAGTTTTGATGCTAGGCTGTCCCTGGTGGAGATCTTACACCGGGAATTTAAATCTCTGAGAGAATTCCTGGAATTCAGCCAGCAGCAGGTGGAAACACTTGCTGCGGAAAATGCCACGACTCGGTCAAATCTCTAACCGAAAATGTGACCCAATTAAACATAGAAAATAAAAAAATAAAAGAGACCGTTATCGATCTACAAGCCCGTAGCATGAGAGATAATCTTGTGTTTTCTGGCATTCCAGAGTCTGCCGGAGAGGACCCGGAAACGACCGTGAGAAGCTTTATTAAAACCCACCTGAAGCTGCCGGAGGACACGGTGAAAAACATAGGGTTTGAAAGAGTGCATCGCATCGGGGCTTCGAAGACAGGAAGCGGGAGACCGCGTCCTATTGTTGCCAAATTCGGCCACTTTAAGCAGAAAGAGCAGGTGAAGAGTCGCAGCAGAGAGCTGAAAGGAACGGACTTCAGCGTGAACGACCAGTTCCCCAGAGAGATCCTAGAACGACGCAGGGTCCTCTTCCCAGTCCGACGTAGTTTTATCCAGAAAGGCTCCCGGGCTGTCATCGCCGTGGACCAGCTCTACGTGGACAGACAGCTCTACCGCGACCCCGGCACCACTCCATGGCTGTATTGACCGCACACCAGATAAGAATCCGCTACATTATTCTTTTCGCTCACACTCTCTTGCATTAACATCTGTTTAACTTTGTAATATCAGTTTGCTAATCTAGTATAACGTCACCGTCACTCTCCGCCAATGCCTTAATTGGAATGTTTCCATTTTTATTTCTTTTCTCCCTCTTTCTCTCTCTTGTCGCTCACCTTGCTCTTTGGTTTCCTTGCCTCTCTTTTCCATCACTGCGGCGATCGCCTGTTTCCCTATCCATCCACAAACAACACCCTCTATCTCTACATGCTCACTCTGCACGATCACGCACACACATGCGTTTAAAGGCAACACATTTACAACAGCCACACAGCGCACACAGATATAGGACACACGCACACATTTGCTCATATTAGTTATTATGCACACACATAGTCAGACCTATGGAGCTTCTCGCTGCGCATTTTCTTCTCTTTATTTACAAAAAAATATGATGTGTTTCCATTTTCCTCACCCGTCTAAGCAAGACACACAGCGTATGTCATTAGCCACAAACACACAACTATGGGCACGCTAAGGTTTGTCTCATGGAATGTGCATGGAGCTGGCTCTAGGGAAAAAAGGTTAAAAATACTTAACCAACTTAAAAAACTACAGGCAGACGTTGTTTTATTACAAGAAACCTACATGCCTGTCACAGGTTTGAATAAACTTAAAACACCTGAGTTTCCTGATGTGTTCTCAGCCTGTTATAATTCTAGACAAAGAGGAGTAGCAATTCTAATACATAAAAATATTAATTTCACAGTACTAGAATTAAATGAAATTATTAATAAAAAGACTAAATTCTTAGTACAAAGACTTCGCCTGCAAAATTATGAACACGGTAACAAATCCGGACAATTTCTTGCTAACCAGTTAAAAATCAATAAAGAAAAAACAACCATATGTGCTGTTAAAGATTTATCTGGGAATACAATATATGATCTTAAAAAAATAAACAAAACTTTTTAGGGATTTCTATGAAACTTTATATACACCACAAATAAACCCATCTAAAAACGAAATTGATCAGTTTCTGGACAACATAACTCTTCCAAAATTATTAGACACCCAAGCAATGGCACTGGATTCACCACTGACGCCAGGTGAACTCCAGGAAGCCCTGATAAGTATGCCCAATAATAAGGCTCCAGGTCCAGACGGCTTTCCTGCAGAATTCTACAAAGAATTCTGGACGATTCTGGCACCAGTTTTTTACAGAATGTTGCAGGAAACCAAAGAAAATGGTAGACTACCACCAAATATGAACTCTGCAAATATCAGTCTCTTACTAAAACCAGGCAAAGACCCTGTATTTGCCTCAAGCTATCGTCCAATATCTCTTATTAATGTAGACCTTAAAATAATCTGCAAAGCTCTCTCAAAGAGATTAGAGAAAACAACCCCCCTTTTAATTCATCCTGACCAAACTGGTTTCATAAAAGGTAGGCACTCATCAACAAATACACGTAGATTACTTAATTTAACAGACTACTCATACAGTAAAAACATTGAAACCATAATATGAAGGCGTTCTGGGTCAGTCTCCAGCGCCCTGCAAGATGAGCAGTTCAAAGGATTCCAAAAATTCACTGTTGGAAATTTCAGCAGCAGCACTGAGGGGAAATCATCCATGTTGGACTTGGATTTGACTCTATTCCTCCTCATCATCATGATAATCATCATCGTAATTGATGTGTTGGATTATAATTCAGAGAAGGATTTGGACTCCAAAAAATATCTGAACCGCAGGTTGCTCTCCGATGTTACAATCAGAGTGAGCTCTTAGGTAGCAAAAACAACAAAGCTTGTAAAAATAGGTGAAAGAGGAAAGTTGTATAAAGCACTTAAAGTGGTCAAATCGAAAAGCGCTGTATAAGAACCAGTCCATAAACCTGACCACCCTCTTCACTATTTAACAACCAGCCAGCGGAGCTCCTTCTCTAACAGACAAACACAATAATTCTCTACAGTCCCTTTATTATGTAATACCTCTTTATAATACTTATAAAGTTTACCACTTATTTTTCAGATATGAGATAAACTATTCTTTATTTTTACTGAATAAACAAAAGTTCATATACAAAAAGGGGTTGCAAGATGAAGGGACTGACTGATTTTGATTGAGTGACCTCACCGTGTTTCGAGGAGAACCCGTATCTGGATCAAGTCATCAAAAAATTCAGATCATACCTCTGTTTTTTTCCATCTCTGAAGTTTATATCACACAGCGTGCTGACTTGTTCTCTGACTGCTGTCTCCAGCTCAGCCAGGGTCTCCTGAATCATAAACTGGTCACTGGTTACAGTCACAGCAGACCAGTCCTTCAGCTGGGGTTTATTGTAGGTAAGAGGGAGGACGTTCTCCAGGAACCTGAAGTCGTCTCTGATGAGCAAAGCTTCATGAAACTGCAGTTTCTTCTTTTTAATGTGTGTAATTTCTCCATCCAGCTCATTAATAAAGCTTTCTGCCTCCGTCTCATTTATTTTCTGCTTCATCTCGATCGCCTCAGACAGTCTGGTGAACTCTGTCTTTATGTACTCCACCAAAGCAGTCATCACCTTCCTGCTGTACAATAACGCCTCCTCAGCTTTACTTCTGCTGGTCTTCACTGACTGTTGAACCTCCTGGATTTTCTGCTCACGTTCCTGGATCATCTGATCCATGGTGTTATTTTCTAATCTCAGCTGGGTTTTCCTCATTTCAGCCTCGTCCTCCAGAGTCACTGTTTCATGTGTTTTATGGTCACCGCATTTACAGGACTGGCACAGAAACATTTGATCCAGTCTGCAGATTAGCTCCAAAGGCTCACCGTGATCCCGACATATTCTGCTCTCCAGGTCCTTAACTGGATCGATCAGCTTGTGTTTCTTCAAAGCTGAAATCCTCTGATGAGGCTCCAGATGTTTTTGACAGTAGGACACTAAACAAATTAAACAGGACTTCTGGGCGCTGACCTTGGACCCTGTGCAGTAATCACAGAGCACGTCCTCATTTCCTGCTTCTTCAGCTGAACTCAAAAACATTTCTTGAACAGATTTTTTAACCTTTTCTGCCATTTCAGCAATGACAGGGTTAACCCGAAGCAATGGCCTAGTGTAAAACTTCTCTTTGCACAGTGGACATTGCAGTACAGACAGAGTGCTCCAGTAGTCTGTTATACAGTCCAAACAGAAGTTGTGTCCACAGGGAATCGACACAGGTTTAGTGAACACACTCAGACAGACCGGACAAAGAAGACTGTCCTCCGTCACCAGAGCCGATGCTGCAGCCATGTCTGCAGTATACAAGGAGAGCTAATATTACCACAGTATAAAGTCAATATAATCCTCATTTATCATTATCAGAGTTCAATATACAAAAAAGCAACAATGATACTGAAAAAATGCAACTGTACCTTCTGTATGAAGACTGAGCGGTGTAAATGAAAGAAACAGTCTCTTCTTTTTTTTACTTTCTACTGAAGCACTGACCACATCGTCTCCAACCACTTCCTCATTTGAGTAGAACAAATCAACTCTTTAGAAAACAGCCCATGAAACTCTCACAGGTTAAACAGGTTCACTGGGAATCTGATCAGCATGACGACAACAGCTCAGAATGAACTCCTGGATTCAAACCTCCACCTTAAAGAAAAACAAAGTGGATAAAAGTTTGAACGTGCTCAGAGGAACGAGTTAAGAGGAACGAACAAAGGGGAGTTCTGACTCCGCCCACTGAGACTTGCAGTTTGTTCCTGCATCTGTGATCTTTATCTCTGGCATGAGGCTCTGAGCCCAGGAACTGAAGTGAGTACACTGCTGTACTGATATCAGCTACATGTCAAATCCTTCACAACATTACAGTAATTTCATCATCACTGAGTTCACAGCTTGAGGCTTTTTTTCTCATGAACATTCAAGAACAAATGCTTAACACGGCCTATATTGAAAAGAAAAGTAGAAACTAAAAGCCACAAAATGAAACTAAACTGGGTACTCCTGTGTTAGCCTGATATCATGAGCACAGTCCAAATGTTAAAAATGCCCGTAAACACTTTTAAACCTGTGAAAAACCTTTTTAGAACAGTTTAAGCTGTTATATGTTGAACTCTTGGCTGACATCATATTAAGTGCTGTGGATTCAGAGTATGATGTCACTCAAGTTTACATGTTTGAAGGCAGACGAGTCAGTACTTTTGGTAATACAGTGTAAAGTTGCACTGATTGATTTCCATGAACAGTATGGTGGGATTTATCCACTACATCCACACCACTGTGGTTCAGTGTTGTCCTGATGGAGTCTCATCAACAGCAGCCAGTATGATCCAGGCTTTAGCTGCTGGGTCTCTGTGTGACCTCTCAGACTGTTTAACAGATCAGACACAAAGAGAATCAGAGCAGCTCTTTAAAGACAAACATGAACCCACTCAGGTCACACTTTCCCCACAGATATGAGCATCACTGTCCTCAAACAGCAAATGACCAAGTCTAACATTTGGATCTTTTCTCTTTCATTGTTTTCTTTTTAATGAATCTTTGTAACAATCTGAGGATGTTTCAGGTCAGATTTATCCAGGAAACACAAACATGTAAAGGAGTCATCACAGCTCTCTGACCTCGTTGGTCCAGGTTCACCACTGAACTGTGGAGGTAGACCTTTGGACCGGTCACTCCTCACAGACGGACAGCTGGACCCTGCAGACTGTGACCTCTGACCTCTGCAGACACAAACATGATTGAAGCAGCTGTGATCACACAGACTGCAGATAATGCAGCTGTTTCCTGTCAGTAACATCCTCTTAGATTAGAGTTCAGCTTTTTACAGGAAAACTGGACAAAACTGATTTTTGTTACAAATTCATTTTCATTTCCTCTCAGCTCACAAACACAGAAAATCAACCAGAATCAACACTGATTATAATGTCAGTGCAGAATTATTTCTGTTACTCAGTGAGTTCAGCTCTCTGACCTCGTTGGTCCAGGTTCACCACTGAAGTCTGGATTTCGATCTTTGGACCGGTCACTCCTCACAGACGGACAGCTGGATCCTGCAGACTCTGCTCTGTCCTCCTCTTCCTCCATCATCATCTTCTTGTGGACTTCAGTCAGTCTGAGAGGTAAACCACAAACACTCAGTGAGTTCACATTAACAGAAGTAACTGAGTTACAGTCGCTGACCTCTGACCTGTCAGGTAACCTAGAAACCAGGTCACATGATCTACATCAGGAATCACAGAAACCTGATCTCACCTGCTGACTCTGACATTTAAGACCTTCCAATAACAAAACACAAAAAGCAAGAAACTGACAGAACATTAGGAACAGCAATCAGTCTGATACAGTCAGCTCTCTGCAAACTCCAACCTCAGTATGTATTAAAGCTCTTTTATGGTCACTCAGACACTTTAGGATCACATGATGTTCACACATGATATCTGTGACTGTCTCAGTTTAATATGTAACATTGATGTTGATGCAGATCTCAGCTCCACATCAGCTCTGCTGAATAATCCAAAGTTTCTGTGACATCAGGAATCAGACGCTGTCATGAGCACACCTCCATGTTTCTGTTTCTCTGACAGTCTGATTTTTAAACAGTCTGACTTTATTCCTGGAGACGCATGAATCACATGTTTAATCCACATTTGGACTGTTTTGTCTCCTCAGTTTGAATTGAAGTTGTTTAATTATGAGTGAAACTAAAACATCACCTGACAGCTGTAATCAGCACCAATCAGCTGTCAGAGCTCATGGTGTTTGACTCTGAGACTCATTCACAGTCTGCTGCTCAAACTCTGCTTTGTTGAATTAGAGGACATGTAACTCTGATCCACAGCAGAGGAGTTCACCTGATGTTCACATGAAGTGGATCCACAGTGAAACTTCTCAGTTTAGAAACACTCTGGAGACCTGATCATTGTTCCCATGCTGTCCTTACTCAGATAATTTTCTTGTTTAAAAACCTGAGAGATGTTTGCATAGTTTCATCAGCAATGTAAACTGAGTCTTGTCTCCAAAGCTACACACAAATCACTGTGTAACCAGTTTCTGCTTCACCATGCTGTAACAGGCTGGCCCAAATAAACTCCTCCACTCTGTGTTGTGTTGTATTTTTTTTAAGAAGACAGAGTCTCTGGTTGATCATTGCAGATTTATTTCCTGAATGGAAACATAATGGTGTCAGGACAGTGCAAATGGCTCGCCACACACCACTCTGCACAGCATCCTACAGCAGAACAAGTTTTACACAGTTTTACACAATATTAATAAATATTAATAGTACATAAAACTGGTGTCAGTCGCTGTTTCCCCATCGCACTGGCATTTGTGGCAAGTGGAATAATATTATATAAAAACTGTTATAACTGCACACATTTTTAAATGTTGGTTTATAACAGCAATAGAAATCACACAAAATGAATTATTTTTTTACACAGTAACATACATGATATGTTTATAGTCAGGGCTGCACATAAGTGGTATGCAGGTGCGCATTCGCTGTCAAAATAAAAGTATTCCTGGAAATTCAGAGAATACGCACTTCTTTTGCGGTGGAGGAACACCAAAGTAATTGCTTATGGAGCTTGCTTCTTCGACATCTTTAAGAGTTCTGAACAAATGTCTGTCCTCCTCCAGAACATCTAATGTACGCAAACGAGCGTTCCAACTTCTTATCTGGTACGCGTCTTTTATTTTGACAGCAAATGCGCACCTGCATACCACTTATGTGCAGCCCTGACTATAAATCATGTATGTTACTGTGTAAAAAAATAATTCTTGATCCATCAGAAGTGTAAGTGGGTAAGTCAGAGTTGCTAAGAATGAAAGTTTCATAGAAGATTCCACAGGAACTGCTTGGGGTCATTTTTGACCCCACTTGTGGAAGAGTGGGGTAGTGATACAAAAACTGCATTTTTTTTAAATTAATGAAAAAATAAATAAAAATGCAAATGGTCTCATGTTACAAACATGTTTTATGAGGAATACCTGGAATATGAATATATTACAACTTTGCATTTTAAAGATTTTGAAGAAAAACAACCCATGGGGTCATTTTTGACCCCACGTGTGCATCTAAGGGTTAAACCAAAATTCTGCGCAGAGGGGGATCATTCAATGTAACAAGCAGATCTGAGGGGCAGTCCCTCAGTCCTACACATATACAGCCTCACCCTTCGGGGGGCGGTGGTCCCCATGAGCTTCAAAACATGCTATAAAACCCTGGGGATTCCCTTATATGGCAACAACAGCAACTCATGTCCAGACTGTGTAGAGGTGTGTGTGTGTCTGTCCGGTACCAGCCTGTGCTGATACTTAGGGTGTGTGTATGTATATGTGCTACGTAAGCATGTGCAAGTGGATGGTGGACACATGATCAGTAATGAGAAACACGATTCATGAAACCAACATCTTACTGAAACATTGCTCATGACATCTGTCTGCTTTTACCCTATTCTGTACATACCTATCCACCCCCAGCTATGGCTGCCTATTTCCTTTTATGACAGGCAGACCCCCACTGTCAGTAAATTTCCTCTCTCTCTACACAATTACACACCCAAATCCTTTCCTATTCCTCTGATCTACCCTATCATCTAAAGAAACCTGAACACAATTCAAATCATTTATTTTCTTGTACTCACACTTCCCTTCAAGACCTTGAAAAGGACAAAATCATTGACTGCCCTACATATCATTGCCTATATCCAGGGGATGCCATACCCTGCATTTACAGACTTCCTAAGAACCACAAAGAAAGGAGAAGGAGTGGGACTCCAAAGAAGGAGTCCGACTCAGACCCATTGTCAGCAGCATAAACTCAGCCACTTACAACATTTCAAAACACCTTGCTACCATCCTTGCACCTCTTCTGGGGAACACCTCACATCACATCAAGAACTCCACCGACTTCACTGACAAGGTCCAGAAACTTACCCTGGATCCAAATGAAACCATGGTTTCCTTTGATGTAGTCTCTCTCTTCACTTGCATACCCACCACGAAGGCAGTGGAGACTGTCAGAAAACGACTACAAGAAGACAGCTCCTTGGAAGACAGGACCAACTTCACACCCGATCAGACCTGCACACTGTTAGACCTCTGCCTCACCACTACATACTTCAAATTTCTAGCCAACCTTTACATGGAGGAAGTGGAAAGAAAGGCTCTTGGCTCTTTTAACCCTTGTGTGGTGTTCATATTTTTGTTACTCAGCCAGTGTTCATGGGTCTGGTGGACCCGCTAGAGTTTTGGCTTTCCAAATTAACACTATCAAACAATTTTATGTTAAATTACTCAACAGATCTTTACTTCATCCCAATTACAAGCCATATGAACAGCAAACATGGTTAATTTTTTCCCTTTACCTTTGTTAGATCACATTTATGAATTAATGTGCTTCTCGTTTTTTTTATTTTTTTTTTATAAAATGTTATAAAAAAATTATATCAGTTATAATCAAGTGGAGTGAGTGGAAAGACACAACACATTTACACGTGAAGCAATATGTTTCACAACTAAATGGGATCAGCTGCTCATAAATGGTGACATTAGGCCCAGGGTTGTAAAACAAGGGGAGGTGGTGCAGCCACTTATCCCACACTGTCCTGAAGACAGCTAGCTTGTCTCTCTGCCGTCGAGCTGGTCTGTCGTCTCGGTTATCAAAACGGATAATCCTGGAAATTTTGTGGAAGTTTTCCAGAGACATTGATGCACGGAAAGGTTCTTGCTGGTTTCTGCATCCCACAGGGTTTCTGTGGATTCCCCTTTGGACCTGAAAACTCCTGCAAGGATGAGAACCCCAAAGTGAAATGCATTCAGAGGGAAAAGATCATGATTAACTTTTGTTTCAGGGTAATGATTTATTTAAACCTATAAACTGATATCAGGGTGCAGCAACTGAGCTTTGACCTGAGAGCTGCAGCTTAAGACTCTTTTATGATTTACTGTTTAATGGCTGTTTTAAACTGTTTAAGCTTGCAGAGACACCCACATCTACTCTAGACAATTATTAGCGAAATGCTATATACAGTGTGGGCGTTATATTAGAGTGTGGTAGCTGATCTTTGTCCTGTGAGCTGCAACTTCAGACTGAGGGAGAAGAAGCAAAGGATCTTCTCTGTTTCTACACAGACCTGCTACAGACAGCAGAGAGCTGCAGACTGAAGAAGTTGATGGGAAGAAGCTGAGTAAGTGCAACTTTGATTCATTCCAGTCTCTGAGGTCTCCTCTTCATCACAGAGCAGCTTGTTTGTTTGTTAGCATGTTTCTGCAGAGAACACATGCAGTCTTGTTTCATCTCTGACGTCTGGTGTTGGATAAAGACTCCAAAGTCTCCAACATCCAGCTCAGAGCCTTTCAAACAGAGTGTGCGGGTAGAGATTTGTTCTCCTCACATCACATCAGACTAACAGTCTGTGTGGACGTCTTCATCAGACTGCGCTGCAGGTCAGTACCAACATCATGAAACGTTTCTCACACATCTGCCACTGTTTGATCCTCTTTAACAGAGGAAGTGTGACTGTGCTGTGATGTTTCGTCACACTCAGTGTTCATGTGGACCCTGAACAGGCTCACAGTCAAACTATCAAACTGGAGTCCTGATATGAGAACCTGCTTCAGACGCTGGACTACAGTTTGACTCTGAAGTTGTTTTATGAAGGATCAGAGTTCATGTTTGTCTGTTAAATATTCTCCAGAATTCATGGAAAGTATGTAACAGGACTCAGTGAGCGCCCCCTGCTGATTGCCTCTGAGTGCTGCTGTCAGTCTCCAGTGATCCTGTAGATGGATTTATGGAGACTTTGAGGGATTCACTGCAATCCCGCTGTAGTTAGTCCCTCACAGCTACACAACTACACTTGCAGTTTTAATTTCCAGCTCAGTGTCATCTGTGCAGCAACATTTCTTAATCTGGCACTTTTCCTTTATCATTTCAATTTTTCAATTTATCAGGAAACTTTGAAATCACAGCATTCAAACTGTTTAAACACACAGTGTCAGACTGCTGATACTGACAGCTCACACATGAAGTCACAGTTCAAGATTTGTCTCCAAAGCTGCACAGAGTCATAAAAACTGAGCCGTATTGAGCAAAATAGATTGTGTCATTGATGCTGATAATAATTAATGTGACATATGAGACATATGACGTAACTTCCTGTTCCCTTAAATAACCGCTTCACTGCGTTCTGACTGTGTGCTGTAATAGTGGGAATAACACCAATGGAAAGTTGTCATTGATGTGATGTGCTCATGAAAAAGCCGCCGACAGTTTGAACCTCACTAGCTCAAACCAAAGTCCTTCTAGAAGGAAGTGCAGCAGCGTGGCAGCCATCTTAAAACCCCTCTGGGTGCTTATTTGGGCAGCTTTCTGAAGCATGACCTAAATTAACATTAATTTTAATGGTACTAAAAACTGCGTGTATGGAAAAACACTGATTTAAAATACTTCAAGAATCTGCTGTCTGCCACACAGTAAGTTCTAAAGTTTTTTGGGAGTTCTTCTTTTACACCCATCTTTACTTTCAGGGAAATCTCCCACAGATTTCAGTTTAAGATTATAGTGCTGTCTCTCTGTGATAAAATCTCAGTAACATCTTCAGCTGTAGCCTGAGCCTTCCAGTCGGAGCCTTTTTCATGGTGGGGAGTCTGATTGTTTGATAAGGCCCAACTTCAAGGTCTTGTGTGCAACTTTGAGAAAATACAGTATATGTTTAAGGAAGCCATTAAAATATGATGATATCAATGAAAGAAGTTATTTAAAAACAAAAGCTTTGTTAGAGTCAAAGTAAAAATAGTTCTTGTAGAACAATAGTGCTGTATTTTGGATGTGACAGCATGTGATTTTGGATGACAGCATGAGAGTTTCTTTCAACCATCATATTACTCCTTATTACTCAGATACTTTAAAACCATCTGCTGAAAGAAGAGTTATGATGTAGTGGAGGTTTTTAAAAGATTGTTTCATGTTTACATATATATTTAACAGTGATTCAGTTCTCCATCCGATATACTCATTTCTAAATATGAAATGAGTAAAAAAAGTAAAAAATCTTGGCGTCTTTAACTAATTTTGGGGGGCAGGGGACGTGGTACTCAAAATAGAGCTGTAACTCCTAAAGTTTTCATCCAGTTTAAATTAAAGCTACATAGTGTTAAAATCTCCCAGTTGTTTTAATCTTTGGGCTGAAGGAAGGACAATGCTCGGTGTATAAATGCTCAATCAACCATTATTTATTTTCATACAATTCAACACTTTTGAGCATAAACCATCATGATGGGGAGACCTGCCTGCAGAGGGTCACAGCAAGTCTCAAAATGGTGACGGGTTACTCAGCTTCTTATACTCTCTAGTGGCCCCCACCTACTCGTAAAAGCCTAAACATTCACATTCTTTCTGTCTAAGTTATGACCTCGGCTCCTTGTCTTTACACTCTCAGCAAAGGTGGGGGTATGGAATGTGGTCAGTCTCTTCTGCTATCAGAACAACAAGGCCTTCTGCACCCAACATTCTCTTCATGATTCAGCAGTATAATATGTCAAGAAACAGTGTAACACATTCAACAGTGTCGAGTAGTACAGGTCAATCCAATAGATCTAATGATTTTCACACTCTTTTAAGTCAGAAGTATAATGCAAACTAAAACTACATACTGATCACACACTCTATATTAAGGGGTATAATATGACCTACAGCAGTATCATAATTCAACTACTTTGATTACATATATAAGGTAACATATGATAACAGAATAATCTCACAATTCCCCCTTTTGATCTCTTTTTTAAGAGATCACTTATAACATACACTCCAGCGTTGCAAGGTCCAGTTCTTCTTGGTCCTGAGGCCCTCTATCCCCCTTTAACGGGTGGACCATATATAGGATGACCTCTGTGTTTGCGCAGTTCAGATGCACGAAAAACTAGATTTACAACAATAACAGCAGTTACAGATGACACTCCCATCATTCCCCAGTTCTCCCACAGCTTTATTTTGGTGAACTTTTATTTTATTGCTGCAGCTACCAGTATCTTCCAATTGGGTGATTCACTACTTCTCTTCTTTCTTCGACCTCAGGGGTTCGACCACCCTTTAGTTGGTGCACAGATCAGGGGATTATTCTGCCCCGATTTTCAAACAGTGATCTGTGTATTCTGGGGTCACAGCCGTGTCCCCCTTTTTACCAAGAGCCTCCCGAACCTCGTTGGTCTGGTGTTCCTAGATTTTCGCCAACCCCTTCATGGTTATTGCTGTGTTTATGGGATCCATGTTCTCGAGCCCAACCACCATGACACTTGACCCCAGTTGCTGTCTCGGCAGTCCCCACGTCTGTCTCTGCTGCAAAGGATCCTCGTATCTCCGTGACCTCGTCTGGTGTCCGTTCCTTTCTCTGTAAAGCAAAAAACTAAAACACCTCTCTGCCTAGCCTTAATATCTACTGTTGTTATCCATTGTTCATCTAGTGATGCAAATTTGGTTTGGTTTAGCATATCATGTTCAGGACTCTCTGACCCAGGGACTTATTCTAATCATAGTCTATGTGTGTAAGCGTGTTTGCATTTACCCCTCTGCACTCAAAGTCAATACCTGCAATATATCAATCCGAACAATAACGCCGAATGAAGCTTACGACCTTCAAAAGACTGAGTGCCAGCTCATTATGAGCACATTTGCAATGTGTGTATTTAGTAAAAGAAATCAAAGATTAATGAACCATTTCTAAGTCTAACACATTATAAGCTTAAGTTTTACCATACCTAAATTATTAACCACACAAATAAAGTCATAAAAATTTTCATATAACCATTGTTTGATGTTAAAACTCAACTTCTCAACTTCCCCCTTTTTGACACACTCCCATGTGTCAATTCACCGGAGCTAGAAAATTAAAAAGGTTAGTGACATCATATTTCCGAAAGTATCAGAAATTCTCCTCCCCAGTATTATTGCTCCAGCCTTGTCATCCTGTGTTAGGGAATAAAATCAATTTAATTATCATGTTAGATCTGTTAAACTCCTGGCTCCGCCCAGAGGCTGCATCCGCAGAACTACCTGAAAACAAAACCTGTGTGTTAATATGCACTACACATTTGTCACTCCCTTTTTACCCACTGTTTTTCCCTCATTGTCGAATTCATCATCCTAATTCATCACAAAGCCCAACCATCACTGGCATCTGATAGTGTGGCACTGCATATTATTCTCTTAGTGTCACTGTTTTCAATCTGTTAATTAGAATCCTTAAACATGAAGTAGACTGCGTCCACAACAAGTCAACACAGCTGTAAATGTGGCCAATTATCAATCAATTAACATTCAATAACAAAATGATTATTTTATGCATACTTTAGTCAACCACTCACCCTGAGGATCTTCAATCCCAGAAAATTCCCTTCTCCTTATGTAATAAAGTCTGTCATCCTTCCATGCCCTGGTAACTGATCCATCCAGAGCTGTAACATTTTGAAATGTACATACAACAAGCCAAACCACACCTTGGTCACACCAACCCATTTCCACCCTGTGGATGTCCAACTCCATCCTTATGTGGTTTGCCAAATTATGTCTATCCAGAACTCTGTTCTGTCTCTAAGTTTTGGAAAATTTTATGCTTGTTGTCAAAATTTGAAAAATTTTGACCATAAACGAAATTTATGGTGTTATCACCCCCATCGGGGCTTACCTTTCCCACTTTTGGTGATACTCTTCCCTCGAATATTCGCAATTACCCTCCTTTGGTGGCGGAAAACTGTTGGTGTGGTCAAGCGGGTGCTATAGGAAACAAAAACTCAGGACAGAACAGTTATCAGTCATGTGCTTCATACAAAGTTTGCATATGTTTTTATTTCATATTGATCCTCAGAGTTTAATGGTACATTTTAATTTGAATTTGTCAAAGCTGAACACAATATTTTCTTTCTTTACTTTGATCTTATTCTTTTGCAGTACCACATCCTATCAAATGCCCCTGTCGGTTTTGAATTATTGACTATTTCAAGAAAGAACCTAAATTTCGTGGACCAGTTTTTGTTATTATATATCTCTATTTTGAATGTGACAAGTCTACCATTCCCCTGTTATTCATAAATATTGTTAAAGTTTTGGCGATTTTCCTCTATAAACCTTAATTGACTTTTTTACAGTGGCCTGCTGTGGCTAATAGTAGCATATTCCAGTCATGAGTCATATCAAAAGTTTTCTCCACTGTAGCATTTGGCATTCCCAATAATATAATATGATGCCTTAATCAAAACACAGCTAATAAAGCACAATTTTCTTAATGCAACCATCAGTAACTCAAAATTAGCAACCAACGGGTTAAATCTGCAGTTCCACACTCTCATGTGAAGCTACAGTCTCCTCCTCCAGTCTCTCTTATCCTCCTGCTCCTGGAAAAATAAAACAAAACAAAGCGAAGCATCCACCCTTCTCTTGCTGGCTGGGTGAATTGTTGGTCGGCATTTACTAATCCTAAAGTCCGTGCAGTCTTTGTCTCAGTATCAAGTCAGTCCATCACAGTCCAGTCACATGCATTCTTTCACACCCATTCTTACCAGATTTTGCTGATAGTGAAGTCTCACGCGCGACCTATTCGAGCATCCATCACCAGCAAGATGACGTCATCATTTTAAAGGAAAACAGTTCCTTGTTTTTTTGAACTGGATTGACTCGCTGCAATCCTTTTAGACTCAGGACTTACCACGCAATCAGTGTCCCATATAAGTGAATTTCTCCCAAGCCAATTACAATCATGGAGAAGCACACTCTGCGACTGTTTACAGTAATAATATTTTATAGCGCTTTAAATTTCAATCTTTCAGGCCTGGTTTAAAGAGCTGATTATTAAATCATAAACTCACCAAATATCAAAATCTCACCACCGGTGGATCACACCTCTCAGATGTTCTTATCTCAGTGCACTGTAACAAAAACGAAGACAGACATAACCAACAAAATACTAATAAAATAACACATACTAGGGCCCATTGCAGACATGTCCAAGCATAAAACCATCTCTCTCTCTCTTAGAGAAAGAACACAAGCCAAAACTCACTAATAAAATCAAACTAGTGCTAAGCAAAACCCAAAAATCAGCCAGAAATTCACAGGAAAGTTTTTGCTTCTCCTGGGACAATATTGTGTGGGAATGAGAAGCTCAGGTGCCGTAACACCTTTTGTTCCTCCTTCAATTAAATCTCAATCACAGAAAATGCGGTACTCCGACTTAAAACTTACTCTATTAATTCATCATTTTCACTCTGTGCCACTGTTCCTTACCAGGGCTGTGTGAAGCACAATAAACAATTCAGTCGAGGCCTTGAGCCATAAACAGACATCACGCACAGACATTGTTGTTGTTGTCATAACCAGACAATTTTAGTCCTTGTTCCTTAAATCTACATAAATGCCCTCTGGGTGAGATAAAACACATTCTAAGTAATCAATGGCTTCTTCTAAAAATTATGTATTTGGATGTTTGTGTGCAGCATTTTGCATATCAGCATAAGCATTTGTTAGCAAAGCATTCTTCATTGCATCAGCGTGTGTATGTAGGTGTGTGGATCACTTCTCAGTGAATCAGCATTTCGACTTAGGTGTGTGTGTGTGTGTGTGTGTGTGTGTGTGTGTTTGTGTTTGTGTTCATCACTTTCCTGTTCTGGTGTTTTGGGTAAACCACAGCCTGAAGCATGTCCTGGGGTCCTGCCCTCCTCCTTTTCAGTCTGTTTGCGACCATTGCTGCTGCTGCTGTTCAAAGTTCTGTCCATCCTTGTTCTGACCCCAATTGGGGCAGTCCTTTTCTCCAGTGTCCATGCTCACCGCAGGTGAAACCTGCATCTTCTTCTGTGTTTTTGTCCATTCTGAGGTGCCTTCTGACCTCAGTTGCTCCTCCTGTCTCGGTCACGCCCTTTTTGCCGCCGTGTTGGTCCATCACTGTCCTGCACAGTGTTAATGCAGAATTGTTAAGGTCAGCATTCTTTTGCTCGGCCTTACTTGTCATTCGGGCTTGGCGGGCGTCTCGTCACAGCTCTGTCAGCTGAAGCTGTTTGGGAATTTTCCCCCGTGTAGTGAAACGGGCCTTAGGTTTAGTGCTCTCCGTCTCTGCTGCATGAGATCGCTTTCCTGCAGCACTGTTGACATTTTCAGGTTGTTGTTGTGGGTCCAGCTGCTGCAGCATTTGGTCAGGGTCACGTCGAAGATGGTAGAGGGGAGAGCAGGAGTCCAGGTCAGCCTCGGCTTTCAGGGCCGGCAAAGCAGCCTGTAATCAAACATAAAGAGAAGAAAAAACAAAAACAAAACAAAACAAAAACAAACAGAAGTGTACGAACAGGAAAATGATGTTGTGTTGGCTGTGTTACAAAGAGAGGGGAGAAACACCGGGTCAGGCCCTGTGTCAGCCTTCTCTCCCCCTTTTTTTCTTCTTCTTTTCCTCACGATATAATCAACTCATAACCCACCAAGTTGACAGGACAACATGCACATGTTCAAAATTTTTAAATTCACAAAGGAGAATTTTCCTTCCGTCAGTCCTCACTTGTGTTGTTCAATCAGCAGAAAACATCTCACAATTTGACTCTTAACCACTAAATTTGTTGTTTAATCACTGGTTGATCATACCAGTCTCTTTATTTTCTTTTTGAAGTTTAATTGTTGTCCTGCAACCCAGAGGGTTTATTTGTTAGTAATACATAAACTTCATCATTTAACAACAGGTGTATGTTAATTTTTGCTGCTTTAACCTTGCTGGAAAATCTTCACGTGTTCATGAGTGTAAGCTGTTTCTTCATTGCGTGAGTGTGCATTTGTAGGCAGGTTATTTTTAACTTTTTCTTCAACAGGGCGTTACCTTAAAAGGAGCCTTTCTCTCACATTTCTCTACTTGTGTGTGTTTTTGTTTCACCTTTTGTTGTGATGCTCCGGACGCCTTCCCAACCTCCACAAGTCCGTTGGCCCCAAATTTCAACCCAATTTTGTGTACTCTTACAGATTTAATTTCTCCTCTAATTCTCACCTCGCTGCTGTTGGTTTCACAGCTGCTGATTCGTGCTGGGTGTGGTTCCCATTACTATAATTTTGCTTCGGCCGCTGTGCTTGTGGGGGCAGTTGGTCCAGGTCCGTAGCTTCCTGTATTAACACACTAAGAGATTTATTTAATATCATTGTCATCATTGTTAAACAGATAAGCAGGCAACATGCCCACCTTGACAGCGCAAACTGCACGCCAGTCTCCGAACACATTCCTCTCTCTCCTTTTTTTTATTTTTTATTTTTATTACACCACAGAGTAATACACCCAATTAAGCCCGTCTATCTCTATGTGGCTCCAAATTCCCTCTTTGTTTAATTTCACACTCGTCAGGGGACAGGCACACAACAATTTCAACCACTGAAACGAGGAATTCAACCTTTTTATTTTCGACTACTCTAGAGCTCAACCTTTGATCGCAAAATGTGTCTTGGTCTAGTCCAGAATAAATGTGAACCCGTGTTTACACGGCTGTTCCAGTGTTATTCTGTAGCTATGCGGGAGTCCTCAGTTCCCAAGTCACCACCTCGGCACCCAGACGACGCTGGACCGGCCTGTGCGTCCACAGACAGGGGGGTCGCCACACCATGAACAAAATTAATTTCCACAGGTACACTAGGTATCAACCTTTGATCCTAAAATGTGTCTTTACTCTAGTGTCCTCCTAATCACACATCAACCGTCACTGTTACGGTGTTCACGCTTCACACACAGAAACACACCCAGAGCGCTTCTCAGACACAGAACAACACCCAGAGCGCGCTTCACCAGCGGAAATTTACACAGAAACCTCTGAGCTCAACTGTTAGAACTATTCCGAAGCACCACCGCACCATAGACCAAGTACCCCTTTCTCTGCGCTTATGACCGCCACAATGGGGCAAAATCGCATCATAAAACAAAAGTGATGCATACGTCCCCAATGCTCAAAACCGACACCATAAGCCAGGTCTGCTTTACCTTTAATCGGGGTGAAGTAAATATTTTACTTATAATTTTATGACCGCAGCCCTCGAGGCTTAACCGACACCACAAACCACCGTCTAGCCTCTATTCAATGTGCTGAAACCAGCAACCCTTCACTACTGCACTTACGACCGCATCACCAGAACACGCCGCATCATAAACCAAAACCTGCGGACGCGTTACGCATCCTGCGTAGCTGGCGCTTAACCGACACCGTAAGCCAGCATCTGCTTACCCTTAATCTTATACTAATTTCATGGCCGCATCAACGGGGACTCACCGACACCATAAACCACTTCAAAACCTCTATTCAATGTACTGGAATTATGGCCGCATCAACGAAAAATTCTAATGTCTATTGCTACAGAAGCCAGTCTTAGACAAAGTTAAATGTGGAAGGTAAAGTGGGCTGCAACTAGACTCAACGTAGTATGTAATTAGTATCTTGCTAGAAGCAGTTTATTACACACTGGAATTCAGCCTCAACTTATGTTGTTAGTATCTTGCGCCAAAAACCAGACACCGACAAATTTAATGTGAAAATGCGTGTAACTCAGCGAACAGATTAATTTGGAAAGCCCAATATGCACATTTGGTATTTATAATACAACAGGCTGTGCTTACCTTTTTGTGTGGACCGGTCCTTTCTGTTCGCCTCGCCCCACGATCCCACCACAGGCCAAATCTGCCCCTCCTCAGCACGCCAAAGATCCGGGTCACCAGGCACCAAGTTGTTAAAATCTCCCAGTTGTTTTAATCTTTGGGCTGAAGGAAGGACAATGCTCGGTGTATAAATGCTCAATCAACCATTATTTATTTTCATACAATTCAACACTTTTGAGCATAAACCATCATGATGGGGAGACCTGCCTGCAGAGGGTCACAGCAAGTCTCAAAATGGTGACAGGTTACTCAGCTTCTTATACTCTCTAGTGGCCCCCACCTACTCGTAAAAGCCTAAACATTCACATTCTTTCTGTCTTACGGCGCCTAAGTTATGACCTCGGCTCCTTGTCTTTACACTCTCAGCAAAGGTGGGGGTATGGAATGTGGTCAGTCTCTTCTGCTATCAGAACAACAAGGCCTTCTGCACCCAACATTCTCTTCATGATTCAGCAGTATAATATGTCAAGAAACAGTGTAACACATTCAACAGTGTCGAGTAGTACAGGTCAATCCAATAGATCTAATGATTTTCACACTCTTTTAAGTTAGAAATATAATGCAAATTAAAACTACATACTGATCACACACTCTATATTAAGGGGTATAATATGATCTACAGCAGTATCATAATTCAACTACTTTGATTACATATATAAGGTAACATATGATAACAGAATAATCTCACAATAGTCAGAAACCACCAGGTGAAATTATATCAAACTCATCTTATTGTTAAGATTTGCCTCCTCCACCTTCCTTTTGTTTGCTGTCCACATTATTCCTGAACAGAGACAAAATATTACTTGTTATTTTTCTTATTAACAGTAAATCAGTGTCTGTAGAGTTCTCTGCACACTCAGCAGGATTGATCAGTGTGTGTCGGTGAATGCATCGTGTGTGCTTCAGGCTCCATCTAGTGGACTGATAGTAGAGCAGCTGATGGCAGCTTCCTCTGCCTCACACTGCTGTCTGACTGCATTCAGCTGACACTGAGATGAAGCAGGAAAGAAGCAGCTGATATTTGGACAGCACACATGATGGAAAGGAGGATTTCAGTTGATGTGCACATGAATGATTTGTGTTTCCTCTGCAGGTGAAAGTAGAAAGTGTGTGTGAGCTGATGTGAATTGAGCAGCATGGATCAGTGTGAGGACAGAGAGGAGGGAGTCCCTCCCTCTACAACCACTCTGTGTGGGGAACATGAGAGCCAGACCAAAGCTCAGAGGTGAGATGACCATCCCTAACTGTCCATGACTCTTCTCCATGTCACAGCTCAGCACTCACATCACTGCTCCATCATTATTCACAGGAAGAAACGAGGAACTAAACGCAAACACGAACCTGAACCCAGAAAGCGTGGGAAGTCTAGAAGTCCCCCCATTGATTTTAAATTCCAGCCTGTGTCTGCTGCAGAGAGGTGAGCTGTTAGTAAGATGAACTCTTTGATTTACCTGCTTGAGGCGAATGTGGCGAATAAACTTTGAACTTGAACTTGATGTTGTTGGATATAAACTGCAGTGCAAACACGTCATTCCCTCAATCTCATTTAAACTGTCTCTTAAAAACAAGCCTTTGGTTTCTAAAAAACTGAAAATCCACTTCAGCAAACAGGAAGTGATGCTCGTACTCATGTTTTCTTCCATCAGTCATATTAAGCTGAATGGTGGAGGAAGTTAGAAGAGCTAACACTAACTTTGGTGCAAAGGTTGCACTTTTACTCATCAAACTCAGAGCATAAAAATGACTCAAACACTGGTTATTGTTTTAACTTCTACAAACTACAGTCACTCTCCACTTTTCTGAAAATCCATCCAATAAAAATCAAACTGTAATCTGCTAAAATGTAGAAAAGAAAGTTTCCTCTCTGACTTTGAGCCTTTTGGAGATCAGTTCATATTCTGCTCACTGAACTGTTGACAGAAAGAGAAATTTGAAGCTTTTCAATGATGCCTTACTTTTTGTATGTGTTGGGAAAATCTGTCTGAAGCATCTTCTTACTCTGAACACACATAACTACAAATGATATCCCAAACTTCTGAATTCATGATGCAAGAAAAATATACTGAATATGGAAAACAATTTCCATCCTATTTGTAGTATGAAGGTAAAACTTTCAGACATTCACTAAACATGAAACATTTATTGTGCAAAACAATCAGAGGGGTCAGATGAAATGCAGCTAGTGATGTTTGGAAAGCTAGTGTTCTTGTGGTGGAGGGGAGACCAGCTACTCAGAAACACCACTGTTTGTTGGAACAGGAACAGTAAGTGATACTCTACCGCAGAGAGAATGAACACCAAGTTACAGTGCCTTTTCATGTGTAATTTACTACTCTTAGCTGTCTGTGTCACGTGAGATGGTTTAACTCACATTTCTTCAACCACTACCATAAAAAGACTATAAAAGAGTCTTTTGAGTCCTATAAGAGCTGATCATATCATTCTTCTTAACCCTTTAAGACCTACCATAGGACCAAGTCCGCCAGAGATTATCTTTATATTTTTACATGCTGTAGTGCCATTTTTGGGAGTAGTTCAAAAACATCAATACAAACATTATATCCCAAATTTTAATAATATGTATGCATTAAGTGCATGGTAATTACAGAAATTGCAAAGTGCAATAAACTACAAAAAATGTAAAATCGTTTTTGGGTTTTTTTAAACATATATTTCTAGTTAGAGAAATTTAAGAGGTTTATTCCTCAAAACTGTAAATACAAAAAAGTTGCACAAAATCGTTTCCAACAACAGGAAATTTATTTTGAGTGTCTTCATAGTTTTATTTTTGAGATACACCAATTTTTATATACTGCAGGAAAAACGAAAATAAATATTGTAATGCAAATTTGCAAAGAAAACAGCATGTGCATCAAAACAAACTATTTCCAGCAGTGCAATTTGACTTCAAAGCATCCCAGAAACTATTCAGAAAAGCATGACGTCAAACTTGACTTTTTGAAAACACCAGTATAGGCTCATAAGACCCTGAAGGTAAAAAACGAAATATTCCGCGAAATGTCGTCACTTCTGGTTTCGGGCGGGTAATGGTGGACATGCGATAGTTCGCGCTGACATCGGATCTGCAAAGCCTGTTTCTGGAATATTATGTTTATGTTCCTGCAAGTGCTTTTTATGCAATTTTTGCAAAGCTATATGGTCAAGGAAACCGTGACCTAGGGCAAGCTAATAGCATGTAAGTACAACTCCTCCGGTTTCATATGCAAAAAAAAATATTGCGCTAGCTTACGTGGTTCCGGTTCTACAGGGATTTAACCCTCTGGGGTCGCCAGACGCGCCGGCGCGTCAAAATCACATGACCAATTTAAGACGACACAGCTACAAGATGCAGCACGTCAGAGTCTCCATTTCAACTTGGGTCGAAAGTGCAGACTTCAAACTACATACCAGTTTTTGAATTGTGTCGATAGGCCACGTAAAACCAGAGTTATAATAAAAAATACACGCGATATTTTTTTCTGAAGAAAACAGCGGTGTTTACAGCGGGAAGAACGGTAAAAACGGCGTTTTCTACAGACAGCGCTAGCATACACTCTCCCTTTGCGAGTGAAAAAAGAAAAAGAAAAAACACTCCTTCCCTATTGGTGTTAGAGTTTACCATGTCAGCCAATCAAAAAAATGATAATGCAACATGTGACATTTGGTTGTTTAGGGAGAAGTGGAAGTTTTTAGGAGGGACACCCGCAACGGAAAGCGGGCGAGCGAAAGAAAGAGAGAGAGCGAGTTTTCATATGTGAGACATTAGTGACGTTTAGGGTGTTTGGAGGCTATAGTTAGTATGTTGTGTAGTTATTGTTTTGTATTGTGTGTCAGTTAGACTGCTGAATTTCATATTTGCTCTAAAAAAGCCGTCAAAGGCAGATTCCAGTGTAAACGCTGTCTCCACATAGAAAACTGCACTCATGCACCTCCTGCTGTCAGACCTGCAGGGTTTAGGCCTGTGGTGTTCTCCTCTGTCTTATACTGAACACAAACTACATTTTTTGGACTGGCACAAATAATTTGTGTGCCTTCTTATTTGATGCAGCACACCTGATTGTTCTGTAAATAGATTTAAATGGTTATATAAAAAACGCCTTAGGCCTTGGCTGCATTTTTAGGTAAATAGTACCATATAACTTTGTTGTTTGCAAAACTTGTGCATAATTTTTAGAAATGTACAATTTCTATTTGCATTTCAAGTTATGAAAATGATTCGTTAAACATGTTTGCGGGTTTTACAGTAAAAAATATAACTTTTTTCTACTTGGATTTTGAATTTTTTATCTGAATTTAGATCAACTGTGCTAATATAGTATACCAAAATGAAAAAATAACTCAGATTTCAGATATTTGAGGTTGTGCTGAAAATAATGATACCAAACAGGGCAAGAAAAACATATTTTAAAAGTGAAATATAGAGGTAAAATCAAAAGTAGTCAAAAACGGCCAATTATACCCTGGACCCCAGAGGGTTAAAAATAGTTACGCAAAATGGAGCGTGCGCACTCCGACCGGTTTTAAAGGGTTAACAGATTGCAAAACTGGGTTGGCATTTATGATTTATGTGTCTGTATTTTGAAACATGCATACTTATTTTAAATGTGTGGCAAAAAAAACAAAACTTAACAAATTTTTATTTTTTATTTTTGCTTCTCAGGACCAGGGATATGTCTTCAAAATACAAGAACACCATCCACAAAAGTGTTCTTGTCTGTTCAGGACCTCCTCATGTTTACCAGCTAAAACCAAAGAAAAAAACGTTCGGAACTCTGACAAAAATGACTGTTGGTGAAAAAAATAAAAAAAAGACAAATAAAACCATCTTACTTGTGGGTGAAACAGGAGCAGGAAAATCTACTCTGATCAACGCTTTGGTCAACTACACGATGGGAGTGAAGTGGGAGGATGAAGTCTGGTTTAAGATTGTAGAGGAGGAGGACACAAGTCTATCAGAAAGTCAGACATCAGATGTGATCATGTATGAGATCTTTGGTTTTGAAGATGAAACTCTGCCATACTCTCTGACCATAATCGACACGCCTGGATATGGTGCCACCAAAGGGGTTGAGAATGATGTCATTGTTAGTGAAAGATTATTTGACTTGTTTCGATCAGATGACGGAGTTCAAGAAGTTCATGCAGTGGGTCTAGTGATGAAGGCGACAGATAATCGACTGAGTGATCGATTGAGGTACATCTTTGATTCAGTGATGTCTCTGTTTGGAAAAAACCTGAAGAAAAACATTGTAGCCCTGATCACACACTCAGATGGAAGAAGACCTGAAAATGCTCTTGAAGCTCTTGAAGCTGCAAAAATAAAATGTGCCAGAATAGAGAATGAGCCAGTTTACTTCCTGTTCAATAACCAACAGAAAAAAAAAAGAAGAAAGAAAGATAAGGTGGGTTTGGATAACGCATGGAGAGTATCAGAGGGAGGAATTAGTGAATTCTCAAAATTCCTGGAAAATATTGAGCCTCAGAAACTGATGACAACTGTTGAAGTGTTAAATGAACGCATCCGACTGACAGCCTGCATTCAAAACCTGCAAAAAAGAATAGATTTTATTGAATTAAAACAGACAGAAATCAAACAGACTCAAGAGGCTCTGAAGAAACATGAAGAAGAGATGAAGATAAATAAGGAGTTCACTATAGAATTTGATGAGGTCTACAAAGTTAGAGAAGATATCGAGGTTGGGTGGTGGTGCTTGTTGGCTGGGTATGCAGGAGCTGTCAGCTGTAAAGTCTGTGAGGAGAACTGTCACTATCCTGGATGCACAATGGCCTGGTATCCTGAACACTGTGAGGTCATGAAAGGAGGCCGCTGTACTTCTTGTACCAACAAGTGTCCTGCATCAGATCATGTGAAAGAAAGGAAGATCTATGAAACCAAGACACTTCATGTCAAAAAGACTAATGAAGAAATGAAAAAGAAATATGAAAAGAACAAGACAGAAAGTGAGAACAAGTCCAGCCTTTTGGAAAATCTAGAAAAGGAAATGAACCAGCTGACAGCAGAGAAGTCACAGTGGCTGGAGGAGTCCTACCAACATGTTGTCAGACTGGAGGAAATCGCTCTGAATGCTTTTTCTCTGTCCACTATTGTACACTTTGAGTTATTAATTGAGAAGATGAAGGAGAAAGGAGACACAGAGAAGGTCCAGAAATTGAAGGAGATGAGAAGCAGAGTGGATGACGGTGCCAGAGGAGCTCTGCAGTACACACTTCACATACCTGCAGTTATGAAAAAATTGGGGAAAACCTTATGGAATAAGATGAAAAACCATTAGACAGCTGTGTAGAATTTAATTCAAATCACAAGACATTCTCATGGTTTCACAGAAAATACAGTATTTCTGTAAAAATTGCATATGGAAATTTTTCACTTGCAGATTTAATCAGTTATCAATTAAACATATCAGTTTACTCTGTCATTGGTAATTGGCCTCAGGATGATGAGACCAGCTACAACCCATTCTTTGACAATTATGCTAAATGTTGTGATGAGTCCTATCTCAAAAGACGTCATCACTGAATTTAGAAAACATACTCATGTCCAAAAAGGGTCAAACAGTGGAATGTGTTGAGTATTATAATCTAATATATCTTGGAACAATGATTGACTGAAAACTGAACTGTGAGACAGACTGTGACAGACTGTGTGTAAAAAAAAAAAAAAGAGAGAAGAAGAAAGAAAGAAAAAGGGGTTATAAGCATTTGTTATGTTTGAGGTAAATTTCTGTGAGTCTGTTTACTCATTTTCATTGGTGTCATGATTTGGATATTTATCTGTGAAAAAGACAGAAAATTGCTCACTCAAATTGTTAATGTCATGGTCCTGGGTCGTTGACCCAGTGTTTTGAGTTTATTGTTGTTATTATTATTATTATTATTTGTATTTTGGGGTTTTGAATGCTGGGTTTCTGGGTTTGTGCTCCCTCTGTTGGTCCCTGGTGTTAGTGTGTGTCTGCCTGTGTTCCTTGTCGCGTCGTCTGTATTCATCCTCTGTCTTACCCTGTGTTTCTGCGTACTCTGCATTGCTCCATGAACCTCTCCATGACTCCACTGTGTGCTCTCCCTGCAGTCCTCCTCTCATGTTTCAGGTTTGCCGTTCTATAGTTTAGTTTTCCCCAGTTTAGTTTATCCTTAGTTCTGTTTTTGCCATCCCCACTTTGTGTTCTGTCTTCTATAATAAATCACCCTCGCATCTCAGTAAGTGCTGCATTCGAGTCCTCCTTTCCACACATCACACGGCTGCTGCCCCAGTCGTGACAGTTATATGGGCTTACAGGCTGATTAGTGAGCCACAGCTGAACCCAGCATCCCTGTACACTAGACTAAAGCAGTTGACTGAATGCTTTGAATAATGACTTTCAGTTTCTTTCTTTTGGTTGATGGTTTCTGGTCTGAGAGTAGAACAAAAATGAGAAAAACAGCTTTGTTCCTGCTGCAACACTCACATATTCTATAAACAACATCATGCTCTGTGGATACTCTGTTATTATGTACGTTTCCTTCATTATGTTGTATTATGCTTGTCATGATCCTGGGTCGTTGACCCAGCTTTTTGTGTTTCATTTTGGTTTCATCTTGTGTTTAGTGTTTATTCGGATTCTGTATTAGTTCTTTGGGTTTGGTCGTAGTGTTTATTATTCCTACCTGTGTCTTCCCTCTGTGCTCCGTTCGGGTCCCCGTGTTTGTGTGGTAAAATAGTCCGTGTGGTTCCTGCTTTACTTTGTAAGTCTGTGTCTCGTTATGTTCATTAGTTCCAGCTGTGCCCTCCTTTTGTGTCTCATTCCCTCGTTATCCTGCTGTATACTTAAACCTCGTGTCTGCCTCTGTTAGTTGCTGGTTCGTCTGTGTTGTTCCCCTCAGTCTCCCTGCTCCTCTCCGTGTATGTCCTCATGCCTCCCTGCATCTTGGTTTCTGGTTAGTTCTGTTAGCTTTTCCAGTTTAGGTTTTCTTAGTTCATGTGCACCCTCGCCATTTCTGTTTGTTTCCACTTTTGTTCAATAAATACTCACCTGCACCAGAGCTGCTGCATTTTGGGTCTTTTCTACAAACTCCACACGTCTGCCTCACCGGACGTGACAGTACGAACCAGCCACCATGGACCCAGCAGTAGTGACGGTGAGATGAAGCCTCGTGATGAGCTGAAGCTTTCCATCCAACTGGTCGACTCATGGTTCGAAGCATTGTGATGATTCATTTGCTCTACAGCGCCATCAAGTGGACGATTTAAGTGAAATAGGCTCTGTGATTATAATGATGTGATGTGTAAACCTCTAAACTGAATAAATAGATTGTTTTTGTGTTTATCCCAAATATTGTCTCAGTATGTCTGATACAAAAGAGAAAGTGGAAACTATCAGGACAGAGTTTTGGTATGATTGTGTAACTGTTAGGCCTGCGTATTGTCACTGATTTCTAGAATCGATTCGATCCAGGATTCCATCAGGGGAAATTTTGCCTCAGACAGAAATATTATAATGCAGATCATGGATCAGTACATTTCTATATTTTTATATCTAAAAAAAGAAAGCTGACACTTGCGAGACTTTATCAAAGGTGTGAGCATCACAGCAGATGCCTTTGTGTCAAAGCAGCTAAGGATAAAACAGAAATACGATTTATAAAAATATTCTGAAGCAGATCAAAAACGAAAGAAAACCATTCATCAACATATGAACATTACCTGATGCTGCTGAAGTGAAGCAAAGCAAAGTTACAGAGGTTTAGAGACACAGCTAAGCGTTTTGCAATTTTGCATAATTTTAAAAAGTTTAAATTTGTTCAGTAGCCTATTGAACAGCAGAAATTAGGTTTTCTTTTCGGAAGTAAGTAAAAGGAAAAAACAGCGGCTGACAGCGCTGTAAACAATGGTAGACTTGTGCGTAACAAGCAAGCGAATAATACAGAAAACAGATTTTTAGACGGGAAACTGTTCTTCAAGTACAGAGAGAGAGAGAGAGAGAGAGAAAGCTGTGCATGAAGTGTGATTTTTATCGTGGTGGAAGCAAAACAGCAAAAGTCAGAGGGAATTCATGACGATGTTATGTGAAGCGTAGTTTGGATCTTCTTTTGCTGCTGGTTCAGTCAATATCGTCGGGTGAGAAATAAAACCTGCAGCGTCAGAATCAGCGCAAAAAGACGTAAAAACGAAGCGCGGTAAAAACGAAGCGCGTAACTATTCAATGGTTCGCGCAACCTTAAAACTTCCAATGGTTCCTGAAAGCAGCGACGCTGTGCGTGCCATTGATATTGTCGCCATTACGGTATCGAAATAAGGGTAGACAGGCCGTACCACTCCCGGCATACCACTAGAGAGAGCCAACACACCACAAATGAAGTTTGAAATTTGTTTCAATGGGACCAAAAGATGGCGCCAACACACCACAAATGAAGTCTGTTTCTATGGGGCCAAAAGAAGAATCTTTCTCAGGAGCCTAGAAATTGGCCTAAATTTGCACTAAAATCTAAATATTTCAAAAACTATAAAACTCATGAACACCAAAAGTCATACCATACTAGTACAGATCCAGCCGCACAAAATGATCTAACATATGTAACCCTTGTCTCAAAACTGGGGGGCAGAGAGGCGTGGGAAAATTTTTACTAAAATATTAATAATTAAAAAACTATAAAAGTTATAAACACCAAAAGTCATAGCACACCATTCCAGATCCAGGCGCACAAAATGAGGTAACATATATGAAGCTTGTCTCAAAACTGCGGGGCGAGTTACGCGGCGAAATTTAGGCGGAAGATTGAGAATAATAATAACTAGAAAAATTTGCATTTCCTGCGAAAATGCTGTGTGGATGCCTTAACGCTGAAGCTGTCTGCTGAAAAGCTGAAAAAGCTGAAAAGTTGCAAAAAGTTGTATGGTGGTGAAAAAAGAAAATGTCACCCTGAGCAGGATTCGAACCTAGCCCTCATGGTCTAAAGGCAGCCACTCATCTCACTGAGACAAACTCATTCTGACAAATAATAGGTGGAGAGACTGACAATTTTGCTGAAATGAGCAGAAGCTGCTGAGAATTGTGCTGATAAGAGGTGAAAAGGCTGAAAATTTTGCAGAAAAGAGGTGAATCAGCAGAATTTCTGCTGAAAAGAGGTAAAGAAGCAAAAAGTTGCGCTGAAAAGAGATGAATCAGCAGAATTTCTGCTCAAAAGAGTTTTTTTCTGAAAAAAGCTGAGATTTGTGCTGATAAGAGGCGAAAAGGCTGAGAATTTTGCAGAAGAGGTGAATAAGCAGAATTTGGGCTGAAAAGAGGTGAAAATTCTGAATATTCTGCTGAAAAGAGTTGAATAAGCAGAATTTCTGCAGAAAAGATGGAAAGAAGCAGAACATTGCGCTGAAAAGAGGTGAATGAGCAGAATTTCTGCTGAAAAGACTTTTTTTTCTGAAAACAGCAGAAAAAAATGAAAATTTTGCTGAAAAGGGGTGGAAAAGCTGAAATTTGTGTTGAAAAGAGTTAAAAAAGTTTAACTGTGAACTGAAAGAAATGTTGCCATAAGCGGGATTTGAACCCGGGCCTCCCAGTCTGAGAACGGCTGCTCATCTCACTGAGCTAAAACACGGCTCAACCGGGCAAGGAAAACTAGTGACCCCACTGATAATGTGCAAAAATGGGAAAAAAATATTGCAAAAAAAATTCAATATCTCAAAAAGTATAGAAGTTATGAGCACCAAAAGTCATTGCAAACATTAGCAGAAAGAGTAGAATTTTTAAAAGTTTGAACTGAGAAAATCGGCTGAAAACTGAGGGAGTAGTTAAGCGGCAAAAAACGTACGGCAGCAACTTGAAGAATAACTAGAAAAATTTGCATTTCCTGCAAAAATGCTGTGTGGATGCCTTATCGCTGAAGCTGTCTGCTGAAAAGCTGAAAAAGATGAAAAGTTGCAAAAAGTTGTATGGTGGTGAAAAAAAAAATGTTGCCATGAGCAGGATTTGAACCTGGCCCTTTTGGGCTGAAGGCAGCTACTCATCTCACTGAGCCAAACTCATTCTCACAGAGAAGAGGTGGACAGACTGACAATTCTGCTGAAATTAGCAGAAGCTGCTGGGAAAAGGCTGAAAATTTTGCAGAAAAGAGGTGAATCAGCAGAATTTCTGCAGAAAAGAGGCAAAGAAGCAGATACTTGCACTGAAAAGAGATGAATCAGCAGAGTTTCTGCTGAAAAGATTTTTTTTTATGAAAACAGCCAAAAAAGCTGGAATTTGTGCTGAAAAGGGGTGAAAAAAATGAAAATTTTGCTGAAAAGGGGTGAAGAAGCTAAAGTATACCAAATCAAAGTATTTGTGCCAAAACTTCCATATTGTGGTACTACTACATTACAACATGAATACGGATTAAAGATGAAAGAAACTGGCAACAAATTCCTCCACTACAAACTAGAGATGGCACGATACCACTTTTTTATGTCCGATACCGATACCGATATCATAAATTTGGATATCTGCCGATACCGATATTAATCCGATATAGTGTGTTTTTTAATCAATAAAACTGTTTTTTTAATATCTTGCTGCATTTTGTATAAGTTCATACTCAAGTTTAAATAAACAACAACACTAAAGCTATTCTGTTATACCTGTATGTAAAAAATACACTGCACCCAAAATATTTTATAGTTCAGCAATACTGATCAATCTAATAAACTTAAACCTACTCCATCCTTCCTATTCTGGTATTTTAAAGAGTACTTAGCAGAAATATTAAGCAACCTAACTAATAGGGTTGCAAACTCCCAGCAAAAAAGAAAAAGGGAACCACCCCCCATCCTCCACCTCATGATGCTTAATCAACGTAATCAACTTTAATTTGATGCAGTGTGAAAAAAAAATGCACAGAAATAAATTATTTTTCAAGAATAATTAAATAGATTCAACATCTTTCTTCTACAGAATTGCAGACTGCACAGATGGTATCTTCCCAAAGGAAAAAGTACTATAGCTTACTAGGGTATATTAGACTTAACAGTTACTATATACAGTAATGGACTTCTATACATTTTACATCAGATTAAAACTTTGGGTGTAAGATTCAGATAATTATTTATTAAAAGCTAGACATTTTTAATGAGAATAAGAAAGAAAAGTATGTCTTTGTGCCCCCCTTTTCCCTGTTAATGCCCTATCGGCCCCCCTGGCTAAACTTTGCTAGATCCGCCCCTGCACAGTTACCAGCCGTCAGCTACGTAGAAAAGGATCCTGGTCTAGAAAGTAATATTAAATAAATTCTAACGACAGCTTATCAAGGTTAAACGTGCTGCTGTTGTTCAGCCGCTGGTTTCCTCTTTCTGGTGCAAAGTGGGCCAAAAACAAAGAAGAGAGACGGACTCGCGACAGAAAAGCCGATCAGCTGATCATTAAGCAGTTTCACGATTGAAGTAGCAGCAGGAGAGGGAGGGAGAGAGAAGAGGCAGTCGCTCCATATATTGGTTGTTAAGCTTAACGTAGGTACGCTTTACAAACATTCAGAGATGAACTTACACACTTGCTTTACTTCTCTCTGGGATAACTTCCTCGGAGATGAAATGCTGGTTTGCTAGCGAGGCTACAAATACACACAGACGCTCTATCACGTGAGCACACTGCTCCGACGTGCTACGGTTATGAGCCGAGTTACGCAGTGTCGCAAGTTTTGTGAGGTGCTTTTTTGATATTTAATGGATCGGATTACATTTTTTATTTCTCACCGATATCCGATCCAGCAATTTAAATCAGTATCGGACCGATACCGATACCTAATATCGGATCGGTCCATCTCTACGAAAAGCGCCGTTTTTTGGAGTTACAAAACGTTGTGTAACTCAAAATCTAGGAGGGCTAGCAGAATAATTCTTGTACTGGGTGAATCAGCGGACTTTGGTGTATTTTGACTGCGATTTTCATAGCTCTTTGTACCTCCGTCGCGGAGATATGACGAGAGAAGAAACCGCTTCATTTTCAGAGTGTGAGAACTGAGAGGAGGACAGATTTCCACCCCTCAAGCAAACGTAATTTATGGCTCAACGGTAAGATGAATGTAAAAACTGCTTCCACTGTGAGTGTCAGCAGTGTCTGAAGATATATTGGCACAAGCCTCATGTCCTAACTTTGCTTTGTTAAGGAGATATGGCGATTTTAAAATGCCTCCCATTACAGAATTTCAGCTCTGAATTTCAAAACCTCCCCATAGACTTTGAATGGGAAGTAACCAGAACATGTGTCACTTCGAGGCAAATTGCGAAAAAACGGTAAATTTCACAATAAAGATAGTAACATTGTCTGAAAGCCAGCAAAAATACCTACGTTTTGATGTATAATTTGTGGGGGTTGAGTGTAAATTGAGCGAGTAGCAAGAAGTTGTTCGGACATGAAGAGAAAATTCAGAAAGGACCAGTGCTCACTCTGAGTTAATTGCATAGCAACCATAGCAACGCATGTATTTTCTGAAAAATCACAATTTTGCAAATGAAAACTTAAAGAGGCATTAAATTAAAACGGTAGAAGATCTGAAAAAGCTGAATCACACAGGAATAGCCCAATAATCTGAGAACATTTTAACGTTTGAATGGAGTTTCTAGGTGAAAGTATGAGGAAGTAGTTAAGTTTCAAAACCAAGCAAGTTTTAGCAGAATTGTGGAAGTTTTCCATTCATTTCAATGGGACAAATTAAAGGAAAAAAGTGTAATATTTTAAAAAGTATAATAGTAATAAACACCAAAAGTCATAGCCGGAAAGAGCAGAAAGAGCAGAACAGTATAGAGTTTGAACTGAGAAAATCGGCTGAAAACTGAGGAAGTAGTTAAGTGCCAAAAAACGTACGGAAGCAACTAGTAAATAGTGGAATAAAGAATAAAGAGAAACAGGAACTCAATAGTGTGGAAGCCCTTTTAGGGCATCCACACAACTAGAAAAATTTGCATTTCCTGCGAAAATGCTGTGTGGATGCCTTAACGCTGAAGCTGTCTGCTGAAAAGCTGAAAAAGATGAAAAGTTGCAAAGAGTTGTATGGTGGTGAAAAAAAAAACATTGCCCTGAGCAGGATTCGAACCTGGCCCTCTTAGTGTCAAGGTGGCGCCTCATCTCACTAAGCCAAAGTCACTATAAATACTATGATTTGGCACAAATACTATATTCAGCAGATATACTATAACAAAACAGAAAGTCTACGACTTAGTAGTAATACTATAACATAATAGATATACTATGATTTTGCAGACAGTCTATTTTTTGCAGAAAAGAGGTGAATCAGCAGAAATTCTGCAGAAAAGAGGGAAAGAAGCAGAACGTTGCGCTGAAAAGAGGTAAATGAGCAGAATTTCTGCTCAAAAGAGGCAGAACAACCTGGTTCTGCTCAAATTCACCAATCAGAGGTACTGCTTCTGTCTGCTTCATCAGGCTGTGTACTTGTATGTATTTCTGCCATGGAGCGTTAACAAGAATCTGAGGTCCGTATTAGACAAACTACTAACATCATAAAACTTTGCAGAATTGTAATAAATTAGCAATATAAATTACAGGTCTGTGATAGTGTATAAATTTGTAGTGAAAAAAACACCATGTGGACCAAGGTGGAATTGAACCCACGACCTTTGGGCTGCAGACCCGTGTCATTACCAAATGCGCCACCGGCAAAGAGAGCCAGCGCCTGGAAAACAGGGAGATGAGCAGTCAAAATTAGATTGTGGTGAGAGGCGTAAAGCGCCGTCGTGTAACTCAAAAACTAGGTGGGATAGAAGCACAATTCCTTTACTGGATGAATCAGCAGAATTTCATGAACTTTGAGTGCGATTTTTATAGCTCTTTGTTCCTCCGTCGCGGAGATATGACGAGAGAAGAAACAGCTTCATTTTAAGAGTTTGAAAACAAATTTATTTAATTTATGGCTCAACAGTAAAATGACAGTAAAAACTGCTCCAATCATGAGTCTCAGCAGTGTTTGAAGATGAATTGGCACAAGCCTCTTGTCTTAACTTTGCTTTATAAAAATTATTGTGGCATGCAAATGAATCTTGCAAAGAAGCTCACAGGGAGAGATTGAGCCTGTATTTCCACCCCAAGCTGGTAGGGGGAGCTTTTTATTGAACATACTTGCTTATGCTACAATGTGCTTCAAGGGTCAATAACAGCATAACAGAACTCACTTATGGTACTGCATTCTTCCTATAAAACAATAACTGTCAGTGACTTTGTACCGTAGTATAAACACAACATTCAAGACAACAGTTAAAAGTAACGTAACCATAAACAATGAAACAAGAACATCTAAAAGTCAGCACATGTCCCAAAGCATGATGGGAGAGAACTAGCTGTTCCCCCAACACGCCACATTATTTATGATTTATGATTTGGCAGAAACACTGGGACTTGGTATAAATACTATAATTTACATGAAATACTTTGACTTAGCAGAAATTCTATAATCTAGCAAAAAGCACTTCAGCATAGCAGAAATTCTATGATTGAGCAGAATTACTAGGATTTAGCACAAACACTATGATTTGTCTAAAAAAAACCTTTATTTTGCAGTTATATTGTGATTTGTCAGAAATACTATGCTTTGGAACAAATACCAAGATTTGGCAGAAATACTATGAGCAGTAATAATATAACATAGCAGAAATACTGTTATTTTGTGGAAATACTATGCTTTGGCACAAATACCATGATTTGGCAAAAATACTATGATTTAGCAGAAATACTACGATTGAGCAGAAGTACTAAGATGTAGGAGAAGTACTTTGATTTAACAGAAATACTATTATGGAGGAGTAATACTTTAACATGGGAGAAATATTGATACAGACACAGAAACACATACACATACACAGAGCCTAAAGGGAAAAGTGGCGGTTAAGAGTCTGGGCTTGGTATATCTAGGTCAGTTAAATTAGCTGCACCTGCTGTAATCAGCCCTTACACACACAGACACAGAGAGAGGTATGAGTTTTCTGCAGTGTATTTCTCACATTCACATTCAGGATTCCCCTCGAACCTCCTGGTCTCACGGCAGCTACTCATCTCACTGAGCCAAACTCATTCTCACAAAGAAGAGGTAGATAGACTGATAATTGTGCTGAAATTATCAGAAGCTGCTGAGAACTGTGCTGATAAGAGGCAAAAAGGATGAAAATTTTGCTGAAAAGAGGTGAATCAGCAGAGTTTCTGCTGAAAAGAGTTTTTTTCTGAAAACTGCCAAAAAAGCTGGAATTTGTGCTGAAAAGGGGTGAAAAAAATGAAAATTTTGCTGAAAAGGGGTGAAGAAGCTAAAGTATACCAAATCAAAGTATTTGTGCCAAAACATGGTATTTCTGCCATATTGTGGTATTTGTGCCAGAAAAGTTACTACATTACAACATGAATACAGTTTAAAGATGAAAGAAACTGGCAACAAATTCCTCCACTACAAACCAGTCTGATACCACTGTGCAGTGTTCACGTTTACTAAGGCACTACCCAAAAGGCGCCACAAGAGGGCACTCCAACACAAGAGATGACCTATGTACACTGATGCACTTAGTAACAGTCAGCCTCCTACTTAGCCACTACGTAATACAGCGATATTACAGTGTACAAATTCACATAAATTTGCAGGGGGAACAAACAAAGCAGGAACAAGCCCAAAACAATCAAATAACTGTGCTGCCATAGCTATCGCTAACTAGCACATACGCTAAAGGTAACTAAAACCGATACACACAAGTAGCAGGGTAAACATCTTAAGCATGGAACATTAACTCACGTTTATGTGACACACACCATCCCCAACAAATACAGGATGGGCTATTTGTTCCCCTTCCCAGCAGCTCTCTCCTCAATCGTTAGCCCAGGAACCAAGGAAGACCATCTAGCTCAGAAGTCCCATGAATTCCCTCACTGCTCAGAGGCTGCTGGGTAATGTAGCTCACACTAACACAGGTTTTTCTACAAGCACAAATACTATAACATAGGAGAAATACTGTGATTTTGTTGAAATACTATGCTTTAGGACAAATACTATGATTTGGCAGAAATACTATGTTTTAGGACATATACTATGATTTGGCTCAAATACTATGTTTTGGTACAAATGCTGTGCTTAGGCACAAATATTATGATTTGGCAGACACTATGATTTAGCAGAGATAATATGATTTGGCACAAATACTAAACTTTGGCACAAATACTATAATTGAGTACTTTAAGATGAGAGAAATACTATGATTTTGCAGAAATACAATGTTTTTGGAGAAACACTGTAATTTCACTCAAATACTATAAAATAGCAGTAATACTATGATTTGGCAGAAATACTATGTTTCAGTACAAATACTATGACAAAGCAGAAATACTATGACTTAGAAGTAATACTATAACAAAAGGGATTCCTCAAAATACTATGAAATTGCAGTAATTCTATGATTTGGCAGAAATACTGTACTTTGTACAAATACAATGCTTTGGTACAAATACTATATTTTGATTTGAATACTATGATTTGGCACGAGTAGTATGATTTAGTACAAATACTACGAATTGGCAGAAATACTGTGACTTAGTAGTAATACTATAACATTACAGATATACTATGATTTTGCAGACAGTCTATGTTTTTGCACAACTAGCACAATATGGCAGAAATACTATGATTTGGCACAAGTACTATGAATAAGTACAAATTATTGGCACAAATACTATGTTTCAGTACAAATAGTACGATTTGGCAATAATACTGGGTTTTAGCACAACTACTGAGATTTGGGTGAAATACTATGATTTAGAAGAAATACTATGACTTCGTACAAATACAATGTTTTGGTTCAAATAATATGATTTGCAAAAAATACTATGATTTGGCACAAGTACCATGATTTAGTACAAATACTACAATTTCGCTCAAATACTATGAAATTGCAGTGATACTATGATTTTGAAGGAATACTATGATTTGGTAGGAATACTATGCCTTAGTAGTAATACTATAACATAACAGATATACTATGATTTTGCAGAAATTCTATGTTTTTGCACAAATACTACAATTTGGCAGAAATACTATGTTTGGGCAGTAATACTATGATTTGCTATAAATACTATGATTTGGCACATATACTATAATCAGCAGATATACTATAACATAACAGAAACTCTATGACTATTCTAACACTATAATATAACAAAAATTTTAACTGGGCACAAATAACATGATTTGGCACAAATACCATGATTTGGCAAAAGGATGCCATGATTTGGCACAAATACGATCATATTGCAGAAATAGTATGATTGGGTACAAATACTATGATTTGGCACAAGTACTATGAATAAGTACAAATACTATGATTTGGCAGAAATACTATGATTTAGCAGAAATACTATGTTTTAACATAAATAATATCTTTTGACAGAAATTTCTGCTAAAAGGTACTATTTCTGCTTTTTAGCAGAAATACTGTAATTTGGCATAAATACTATGATTTGGCAGATATACTATATTCAGCACATAAACTATAACATAACAGACATTCCTCCACTTAGTAGTAATCTCATAACATAAAATAAATATTATGGTTCTGCCCCAAAACCATGATTTGGCACAAATACCATGATTTTTCAAAAATACTATGATTTAGCAGAAATACTATGATTGAGCAGAAGTACTAAGATGTAGTAGAAGTAATTTGATTTAGCACAAATACTATTATGGAGGAGTAATACTTTAACATGGGAGAAATATTGATATACACACACACATACACAGAGAGCAAAGTGTACAGGGGCTGTTAAGAGTCTGGGCTTGGTATATCTAGGTCAGCTAAATTGGCTGCACCTGCTGTAATCAGCCCTTACACACACAGACACACAGAGAGGTATAAGTTTTCTGCAGTGTATTTCTCACATTCAGGATTCCCCTCGAACAAATGGCCATAATTTCCTAACCGTAGGGGCTAGAACGCTCATTCTGACACCGTTTTGTTCAGAAGAGATGGGGGAATCTGCAGGTCTTCATAAATCAGAGATAAAATATAAATTATTAAAGATATATGACTTGTAATACACTGTAACTGAGCAGAGGCAAAGCAAAACTGCCTTGACTTGCCCTCAAACAATGTTTTGTAACTCTAAATCTATATGGAGAATCAAAATCATTCTTTCACCGTAAGAAACAGCAGGCTTTGGTGAACAGTCATGTGAATTTTCAGGTCTCTGTGGAAATCCATCAAAAAGATATGACGAGAGAAAAAAGTGCCTCATTTCCAGAGTTTGAAATCTGAAGAAATCTGAGCGAGGGACAAATTTCCTATGCTCAAACAAGTCTAATTCATGGCCAAACGGTAATAGGTGAGGAAAAAATTCTTGAATTGTGAGCATCAGGGATGTCTGAAGATATATTGGCACAAGCCTCATGTCTCAACTCTGTTTTGTTAAGGAGATATGACGATTTGAAAATGCCTCTCATTAGAGAAATCCAGCGCTGATTTTGAACAAACTCTCCATTGACTTTCTATGGAGAGTTTTCAGTCTTTGTGTTGGTCTGAGGAGATTTGCAAAAAATGTGTAAATCCCACAAGAATGATAGTGACATTTTCTGAAAGCCAGCAAAAATACCTACGTTTTGATGTATAATTTGTGGGGGCTGGGTGGAAATTGAGCGAGTAGCAAGAAGTTGTTTAGACAAGAAGAGAAAATTCAAAACGGACCAGCCCTCACTCTGAGTTAATTGCATAGCAACCATAGCAACACATGTATTTTCTGAAAAATCACAATTTTGCAAATGAAAACTTAAAGAGGTATAAGATTAAAACGGTAGAAGATCTGACAAAGCTGAATCATACAGGAATAGCCCAATAATCTGAGAACATTTTAAAGTTTGAATGGAGTTTCTAGATGAAAGTATGACAAAGTAGTTAAGTTTCAAAAACAAGCAAGTTTTAGCAGAATTGTGGAAGATTTCCATTCATTTCAATGGGACAAATTAAAGGAAAAAAGTGTAATATTTTATAAAGTATAATAGTAATAAACACCAAAAGTCATTGCAAACATTAGCAGAAAGAGCAGAACAGTATAGAGTTTGAACGGAGAAAATCGGCTGAAAACTGAGGCAGTAGTTAAACGGCAAAAAACGTATGGAAGCAACTTGAAGAATAACTAGAAAAATTTGCATTTCCTGCGAAAATGCAGTGTGGATGCTGGAACACTGAAGCTGTCTGCTGAAACTAGCTGAAAAAGCTGATAAAATACAGATATTGTAAAAACTTTGCAGAAGCAAAGGAACTTTCCTAAAATGTAGTAACTTAGCAGAACTGTAATATCTTAGAGGAAACATAATTGATTATGATTTAGCAGAAATGCTGTATTTAGCACAAATCTCATAAAATAGAAGAAAAAGTATGATTTAGCAGAAATGCTGTATTTAGCACAAATCTCATAAAATAGCAGAAAAAGTATAATTTAGCAGAAATGCTGAATTTAGCAAAAATCTCATAAAATAGCAGAAAAAGTATGATTTAGCAGAAATGCTGTATTTAGCACAAATCTCATAAAATAGCAGAAAAAGTATGATTTAGCAGAAATGCTGTATTTAGCACAAATCTCATAAAATAGCAGAAAAAGTACAATTTAGCAGAAATGCTGAATTTAGCACAAATCTCATAAAATAGCAGAAAAAGTACGATTTAGCAGAAATGCTGTATTTAGCACAAATCTCATATTATAGCAGAAAAAGTATAATTTAGCAGAAATGCTGTATTTAGCACAAATCTCATAAAATAGCAGAAAAAGTATAATTTAGCAGAAATGCTGTATTTAGCACAAATCTCATAAAATAGCAGAAAAAGTATGATTTAGCAGAAATGCTGCATTTAGCACAAATCTCATAAAATAGCAGAAAAAGTATGATTTAGCAGAAATGCTGTATTTAGCACAAATCTCATAAAATAGCAGAAAAAGTATAATTTAGCAGAAATGCTGTATTTAGCACAAATCTCATAAAATAGCAGAAAAAGTATGATTTAGCAGAAATGCTGAATTTAGCACAAATCTCATATTATAGCAAAAAAAGTATGATTTAGCAGAAATGCTCTATTTAGCACAAATCTCATAAAAAAGCAAAAAAAGTATGATTTAACAGAAATGCTGTATTTAGCACAAATCTCATAAAATAGAAGAAAAAGTATGATTTAGCAGAAATGCTCTATTTATCACAAATCTCATAAAAAAGCAGAAAAAAGTATGATTTAGAAGAAATGCTGTATTTAGCACAAATCTCATAAAAAAGCAGAAAAAGTATGATTTAACAAAAATGCTGTATTTATCACAAATCTCATAAAAAAGTAGAAAAAGTATGATTTAGCAGAAATGCTGTATTTAGCACAAATCTCATAAAAAAGCAGAAATATTATGATTTAGCAGAAATGCTGTATTTAACACCAATGCTGAAAAGTAGCAGAAATGCTATGACTTAGCACAATAGTAATAACTTAAATAGAAAAATTGGAAAAGTAAATGGACAGCTGAACAAATGCTGAACATGCTAAGGGTCCCTCAAATGTAATTGTTTAACGAAAAATAATCAGCAAAAAAAGTATAACAGTCACACAATCACAAATATGTACACATATGGAAACACACATGCACAGAGAGACACACAGGATCAAATTCAGTCAACAAGTCTAAATATATTAAATTAAAATCATACAATAAGATGCTTCAATAGAAATTCTCTCTCGCCCTCTCTATCTCTCTCTCTTTGTCACACACACACACACACACACACACACACACACACACACACTCACACACACACACACACACACACACACACACACACACACACACACACAGGGAGAGAACAGCAAGTTTGTAGGTCAGTCAAGCAGCCTGGGAGCTGCTAAATTTGAATCCACCAATCAGAGAGGCTGTGTACTTTTTCCTGCCAAAACAGATGCACCTGTTTTTACACACACGCAGCACAGAGAGAGCCAAACACACAGGGTCTATGCCAGTCAACCAGTCTGAATATATTAAATTTTTATCCACCAATGAGATGCTGCTCCTAAAAAAGGTCTTTGTGTATATCTTTCTTTCTCTCTCTCTCTCTCTCTCTCTCTCTCTCTCTCTCTCTCTCTCTCACACACACACACACACACTCACACACTCACACACACACACACTCACACACAGCAGCAGCAAGTGAACAGCATGTTTCTAGGTCAGTAAAACAGCTGTGAGCTTCTCAATTTGAATCCACCAATCAGAGAGGCTGTGTGCTTTTTCCCGCCAAAACTGGTGCTCCAAGTGCAGGCTTTTACACATGCAGCACAGAGAGAGACAGGATTTTTGCAGTCTATTTCTCATAGTCAGGACTCCCCTCAAACAAACAGCCATAAATTCCTAACCGTAGGGGCTAAAACAGTCCTTCTTAGACCGTTTTGTTCAGAAGACATGGGGGAATCTTGAAATGTTGACCATTTAAAATACAAATATGAAATATTAAAGATATATGACATAGATGATTGGTTGGCTTAGAAGCCATGAATGACCCAATATGCAAATTTGAATGTGCCAGGGCTCAGATATGATTGGTTGTCTTAGAAGCCATGAAGGCCCCAATATGCAAATTTGAATGTGCCAGGGCTCAGATATGATTGGCTGGCTGGGAAGCCGTCCAGGTCCTGATAGGTAAGTTTGAATATTACAGTCCTTACAGAGGACTGACTCCCTGGGGACCTGGCAGAAATATTTAGAAATACAATGCTTACCCAGAAATACTGCATTTAGTAGAAATACTATGTTTTAGCACAAATAGTATAAAATGGCAGAAATGCTATAATTAAGCAGAAATATTATATTAAGTACAAATCCTATAAAATAGCAGAAATAGTATGATTTAGCACAAATGCTGTATTTAGCACAAATACTGTAAATCAGCAGAAATGCTATGACTTAGCACAATAGTAATAAGTTAAATACAAAAATTGGAAAAGCAAAATGGACAGCTGAAAAAAATCCTGAACATGCTAAGGGTCCCTCAAATGTAATTGTTAAATGAAAAAAGAATCAGCAAAAAAAAAGTATAACAGTCACACAATCACAAATATGAACACATATGGAAACATACAAGCACAGAGAGACACACAGGATCAAATTCAGTCAACCAGTCTAAATATATTGAATTTAAATCATACAATAAGATGCTCCCATAAAAAGGCTCTCTCTCTCTCACACACACACACACACACACACACACACACAGGGAGAGAAAATCAAGTTTTTAGGTCACTCAAGCAGCCTGGGAGCTGCTAAATTTGAATCCACCAATCAGAGAGGCTGTGTACCTTTTCCCGCCAAAACAGGTGCACCTCTTTTTACACACACGCAGCACAGAGACAGCATCTGTGCTGTCTACTTTTCATAGTGAGGACTCCCCTCAAACAAATGGCCATAATTTCCTAACCGTAGGGGCTAGAACGGTCATTCTTACACCGTTTTGTTCAGAAGAGATGGGGGAATCTTCAAGTGTTGACAGTTTATCATTAAAATATGAATTATTGAAGATATTTGACTTCTAATGCACCATAACTTAGTAGAGGCGAAGAGAAAACTGCCCTGACTTGCCCTCGAACAAAGCTTTGTAACTCTAAATCTATTTGGAGTATCGATATCATTCTTTCACTGTAAGAGACAGAAGGCTTTGGTGAACAGTCATGGAACTTTTCAGGTCTCTGTGGGAATCCAAAAAAAAGTTATGACGAGAGAAAAAAGTGGTTCATTTCCAGAGTTTGAAATCTGAAGAAATCTGAGCGAAGGACGAATTTCCTACCCTCAAACAAGTGTAACTCATCTCAGAACGGTAATAGGTGAGAAGAAAATTCTTGAATTGTGAGCGTCAGGAGTGTCTGAAGATATACTGGGACAAGCCTCATGTTTTAACTTCGCTTCGTTAAGGAGATATGACGATTCGAATATGCCTCTCATGACAGAAATCAAGCGGTGATTTTGAACAAACTCTCCATTGACTTTGTATTGAGACTTTTCCAACCTTGTGTTGGTCTGAGGAGATTTGGCAAAATTCTATAAATCCCACAATAATGACAGTGACATTCTCTGAAAGCCAGCAAAAATACCTACGTTTTGATGTATAATTTGTGTGGGTTGAGTGAAAATTGAGCGAGTAGCAAGAAGTTGTTCGGACATGAAGAGAAGACTGCAAAACTTACAGTGGCTCACTGAAAGCCAAGTGCACAGCAACCATAACAACGCATGTATTTTGTGAAAAAGCACAAAAATGAAACTCAAAACTTAAAGAGGGACAATATGAAAATGGTAACAGATATGAAAAAGCTGAATCATACAAGAATAGCAGAAGAATTTGTGAGCATTTTAAAGTTTGAATGGTTGTTCTAGGTGAAAATATGAGGAAGTAGTTAAGTTTCAAAAACAATCAAGTTTTAGCAGAATTTTGGAAGTTTTTCATTCATTTCAATGGGACAAAAAATTGCATAAAAAGCTTAATATTTTAAAAAGTATAATAGAAGAAAATATCAAAAATCATAGCAGAAATTAGCAGAAATAGCAGAATAGTTTAAAATTTGAACGGTGAAAATAGCACAAAAATTGTGGAAGTAGTTAAAGGACGAAAAACGTACGGAAGCAACTTGAAGAATAATAATAATAACTAGAAAAATTTGCATTTCCTGCGAAAATGCAGTGTGGATGCTGTAATGCTGAAGCTGTCTGCTAAAAATAGCTGAAAAAGCTGAAAACTTGCAGAAATTGTAAAAACTTTGCAGAAGCAAAGGAACTTTGCTAAAATGTAGTAACTTAGCAGAACTGCAATATCTTAGAGGAAACATAATACTTGGCAGAAATACAATAGCATAGCAGAACTTAGCAGAAATGTAACTTACCAGAAACACGATAACTTCTCAAAAATACAAGAATTTAGGAGAAATAGTATAACATAACAGACAGAATATATTTAGCCAAACATTCTTAAACATTACAGAAATACTATGATTTAGAAAAACAGTACAACATAGCAGAAACGCTGTCATTTACCAGAGACACTGTAATATACCATCAATATTGTAATTTTAAATAAATACTATGTTTTAGCAAAAATACTCCAGTTTAGCACAAATATTATAACATAGCAGAAATACTATTCTATAGCAGAAATGCTATATTTAGATAGAAAAATATAATATTGTAGAAATACTATGATTTAGCAGAAATCCTACAATATAGCTTAAAAACAATGATTTGGAACAGATACTATGATTGAGCAGAATAGTAATAACTTAAGTGAAAATATTGGAAAGTTAGTCAGGACTTCCCTCAAACAAACAGCCATAAATTCCTAACCGTAGGGGCTAAAACGGTCATTCTTAGACCGTTTTGTTCAGACGACATGGGGGAATCTTGAAATGTTGACCATTTAAAATAAAAATATGAAATATTATAGATATATGACATAGATGATTGGCTGGCTGGGAAGCCATGAAGGCAACAATATGCAAATTTGAATGTGCCAGCCCTCATATATGATTGGTTGTCTTAGAAGCCATGAATGCCCCAATATGCACATTTGAATATGCCAGCCCTCAGATATGATTGGCTGGCTGGGAAGTCAGGAAGGCAATAATATGCAAATTTGAATGTGCCAGCCCTCATATATGATTGGTTGTCTTAGAAGCCATGAATGCCCCAATATGCACATTTGAATGTGCCAGCCCTCAGATATGATTGGCTGGCTGGGAAGTCAGGAAGGCAATAATAAGCAAATTTGAATGTGCAAGCCCTCAGATATGATTGGTTGTCTTAGAAGCCATATACAAAGCAGTAAAACTGTACTATGATTTGGTACAAAAACTATAATTAATAAAAAATACTATATTTTGCAGAAATACACTTTTTTAGCAGAAACACTATAGTTAGCACAAATCTTACGAAATAGCAGAAATAGTATGATTTAGCAGAAATGCTAGATTTAGCACAAATACTGAAAAGCAGCAGAAATGCTATGACTTAGCACAATATTAATAACTTAAATAGAAAAATTGGAAAAGCAAAATGGACAGCTGAACAAATGCTGAACATGCTAAGGGTCCCTCAAATGTAACTGTTAAATGAAAAAAAATCAGCAAAAAAAAGTATAACCGTCACACAATCACAAATATGGACACATATGGAAACACACATGCACAGAGAGACACACACAGGACCAAATTCAGTCAACCAGTCTAAATATATTGAATTTAAATCATACAATAAGATGCTCCCATAAAAAGGCTCTCTCTGTCTGTCACACACACACACACACACACACACACACACGCACACACACACACACACACACACACACACACACACAGCAGCAGCAGCATCAGCATCAGCAAGTGAACAGGGGCTGTTAACAGCATGTTTCTAGGTCAGTCAAACAGCTGTGAGATTCTCAATTTGAATCCACCAATCAGAGAGGCTGTGTGCTTTTTCCCGCCAAAACTGGTGCACCAAGTGCAGGCTTTTACACATGCAGCAAAGAGAGAGACAGGATTTTTGCAGTCTATTTCTCATAGTCAGGACTCCCCTCAAACAAACAGCCATAAATTCCTAACCGTAGGGGCTAAAACGGTCATTCTTAGACCGTTTTGTTCAGACGACATGGGGGAATCTTGAAATGTTGACCATTTAAAATAAAAATATGAAATATTATAGATATATGACATAGATGATTGGCTGGCTGGAAAGCTATGAAGGCCCTAATATGCAAATTTGAATGTGCCAGCCCTCAGATATGATTGGCTGGCTGGGAAGCCATGAAGGCAACAATATGCAAATTTTAATGTGCCAGCCCTCAGATATGATTGGCTTGCTGGGAAGCCATGAAGGCAACAATATGCAAATTTGAATGTGCCAGCCCTCAGATATGATTGGTTGTCTTAGGAACCATGAATGCCCCAATATGCAAATTTGAATGTGCCAGCCCTCAGATGTGATTGGCTAGTTGTGAAGTCGTGCAGGTCCTGATATATAAATTTGAATATTACAGTCCTTACAGAGGATTGACTCCCTGGGGACCTGGCAGAAATATATAGAAATACAATGATTACCCAGAAATACTGCATTTAGTAGAAATACTATGTTTTAGCACAAATACTATAAAATGGCAGAAATACTATAATTAAGCAGAAATACTATATTAAGTACAAATCCTGTAAAATAGCAGAAATAGTATGATTTAGCAGAAATGCTATATTTAGCACAAATACTGAAAAGCAGCAGAAATGCTGTGACTTAGCACAATAGTAATAACTTAAATAGAAAAATTGGAAAAGCAAAATGAACAGCTGAGAAAATGCTGAACATGCTAAGGGTCCCTCAAATGTAATTGTTCAATGAAAAAAAAATCAGCAAAAAAAAGTATAACAGTCACACAATCACAAATATGGACACATATGGAAACACACAGAGAGACACACAGGATAAAATTCAGTCAACCAGTCTAAATATATTGAATTTAAATCATACAATAAGATGCTCCTATAAAAACTCTCTCTCGCCCTCTCTTTCTCTCTCTCTCTCTCTCTCTGTCACACACACACACACACACACACACACACACAGGGAGAGAAAATCAAGTTTCTAGGTCAGCCAAGCAGCCTGGGAGCTGCTAAATTTGAATCCACCAATCAGAGAGGCTGTGTACTTTTTCCCGCCAAAACAGGTGCACACACGCAGCACAGAGACAGGATTTGTGCTGTCTACTTTTCATAGTGAGGACTCCCCTCAAACAAATGGCTATAATTTCCTAACCGTAGGGGCTAGAACAGTCATTCTTACACCGTTTTGTTCAGAAGAGATGGGGGAATCTTACAGTGTTGACAATTTATCATTAAAATATGAATTATTGAAGATATTTGACTTCTAATGCACCATAACTGAGTAGAGGCAAAGCGAAAACTGCCTTGACTTGCCCTCAAACAACGGTTTCTAACTCTAAATCTATTTGGAGTATAGATATCATTCTTTCACCGTAAGAGACAGCAGGCTTTGGTGAACAGTCATGGAAATTTTCAGGTCTCTGTGGAAATCTATCAAAAAGATATGACGAGAGAAAAAAGTGCCTCATTTCCAGAGTTTGAAATCTGAAGAAATCTGAGCGAGGGACAAATTTCCTACCCTCAAACAAACCCAATTCATGGCCAAATGGTAATAGCTGAGAAAAAAATTCTTGAATTGTGAGCGTCAGGAGTGTCTGGAGATATATTGGCACAAGCCTCATGTCTTAACTTTGCTTTGTTCGGGAGATATGACGGTTCGAAAATGCCTCTCATTACAGAAATCAAGCGGTGATTTTAAACGAACTCTCCATTGACTTTCTATGGGGATTTTTGAGACTTTGTGTTGCTCTGAGGAGATTTGCCAAAATTCTATAAATCCCACAACAATGATAGTGACATTTTCTGAAAGCCAGCAAAAATACCTACGTTTTGATGTATAATTTGTGGCGGTTGAGTGAAAATTGAGCAAGTAGCAAGAAGCTGTTCGGACATAAAGAGAAAATTGCGAAAGGTACAGTGGCTCACACAGAACCAACTGCATAGCAACCATAACAACACATGTATTTTGTGAAAAATCACAAAGATGAAACTCAAAACTTAAAGAGGGATAAGATGAAAACAGTAACAGATATGAAAAAGCTGAATCAAACATGAATAGCCCAATAATTTGTGAACATTTTAAAGTTTAAATGGAGTTTCTATGTGAAAGTATAAGGAAGTAGTTAAGTTTCAAAAACAAGCAAGTTTTAGCAGAATTGCGGAAGTTTCCCATTCATTTCAATGGGACAAATTAAAGGAAAAAAACTTGATATTTCAAAAAGTATAATAGTAATAAATACCAAAAGTCATAGCCGGAAAGAGCAGAAATAGCAAAATATTGTGAAATTTGAACGGTGAAAATAGCACAAAAATTGTGGAACTAGTTAAAGGCCAAAAAACGTACGGAAGCAACTTGAAGATGAAGAATAATAATAAAGAATAAAGAGAAACAGGAACTCAATAGTGTGGATGCTTAACAGCATCCACACAACTAGAAAAATTTGCATTTCCTGCGAAAATGCAGTGTGGATGCTGGAACGCTGAAGCTGTCTGCTGAAACTAGCTGAAAAAGCTGAAAAGTTGCAGAAATTGTAAAAACTTTGCAGAAGCAAAGGAACTTTGCTAAAATGTAGTAACTTAGCAGAACTGTAATATCTTAGAGGAAACATAATACTTGGCAGAAATACAATAGCATAGCAGAACTTAGCTGAAATATTTTAACTTACCAGAAACACGATAACTTCTCAAAAATACAAGAAATTAGGAGAAATAGTATAAGATAACAGAAAGAATATATTTAGCCAAACATTCTTAAACATTACAGAAATACTATGATTTAGAAAAACAGTACAACCTAGCAGAAATGCAGTGATTTACCAGAGACACTGTAATATACTATTAATATTGAAATTTTGAATAAATACTATGTTTTAGCAAAAATACTCCAGTTTAGCACAAATATTGTAACATAGCAGAAATACTATTCTATAGCAGAAATGCTATATTTAGAAAGAAAAATATAATATAGTAGAAATACTATGATTTAGCAGAAATCCTACAATATAGCTTAATAACAATGATTTAGAACAGATACTATGATTGAGCAGAATAGTAATAACTTAAGTGAAAATATTGGAAAGGTAAAATGACACCTGAATAAAAAGGAACAAGGTTAAATTTGCTCAAAACTAATTTTTGTTCACCTGTGAAAAAAATAAAATAAAAATACATTTAGAAAAAAAAAAACAAATAAGAACAGCCAACAGATATACACAAAATCAAATATAGATACACAAATCACCAAATACACAGAAAATCAAATATGGGTACACAAATGTACAGAGAGAGACACACACACAGGGTCTATGCCAGTCAACCAGTCTGAATATATTATATTTTTATCCAACAATGAGATGCTGCCCTAAAAAGGGTCTTTGTGTGTGTGTCTTTCTTTCTCTCTCTCTCTCTCACTCACTCACTCACACACTCACACACACACACACACACACACACACACACACACATACACACACACACACACAGCAGCAGCAGCAGCAGCAGCAGCAGCATCAGCAAGTGAACAGGGGCTGTTAACAGCATGTTTCTAGGTCAGTCAAACAGCTGTGAGCTTCTTAATTTGAATCCACCAATCAGAGAGGCTGTGTATTTTTCCCACCAAAACTGGTGCACTAAGTGCAGGCTCTTACAGCACAGAGAGAGACAGGATTTTTGCAGTCTATTTCTCATAGTGAGGACTCCCCTCAAACAAACAGCCATAAATTCCTAACTGTAGGGGCTAAAATGGTCGTTCTTAGACCGTTTTGTTCAGAAGACATGGGAGAATCTTGAAATGTTGACCATTTAAAATAAAAATATGAAATATCATAGATATATGACATAGATGATTGGTTATCTAAGAAGCCACGAGGGCCCCAATATGCAAATTTGAATGTGCAAGCCCTCAGACATGATTGGTTGTCTTAGAAGCCATATAAAAAGCAGTAAAACTGTACTATGATTTGGTAGAAAAACTATAATTAATCAAAAATACTATATTTGGGAGAAATTGTATTTTTTAGCAGAAACATTACATGTAGCAAAAATCTTATGAAATAGCAGAAATAGTATGATTTAGCAGAAATGCTGTATTTAGCACAAATACTGAAAAGCAGCAGAAATGCTATGATTTTGCACAAATACTGAAAAGCAGCAGAAATCCTATGACTTAGCACAATAGTAATAACTTAAATAGAAAAATTGGAAAAGCAAAATGGACAGCTGAACAAATGCTGAACATGCTAAGGGTCCCTCAAATGTAATTGTGAAACGAAAAATAATCAGCAAAAAAAGTATAACAGTCACACAATCACAAATATGTACACATATGGAAACACACATGCACAGAGAGACACACAGGATCAAATTCAGTCAACAAGTCTAAATATATTAAATTAAAATCATACAATAAGATGCTTCAATAGAAATTCTCTCTCGCCCTCTCTCTCTCTCTCTCTTTGTCACACACACACACACACACACACACACACACACACACACACACACACACACACACACAGGGAGAGAAAAGCAAGTTTCTAGGTCAGTCAAGCAGCCTGGGAGCTGCTAAATTTGAATCCACCAATCAGAGAGGCTGTTTACTTTTTCCCGCCAAAACAGGTGCAACTGCTTACACATACGTAGCATAGAGAGAGCCAAACACACAGGGTCTATGCCAGTCAACCAGTCTGAATATATTAAATTTCTATCCACCAATGAGATGCTGCCCTAAAAAAGGTCTTTGTGTGTGTCTTTCTTTCTCTCTCTCTCTCTGTCTCTCTCTCTCTCCCTCTCTCTCTCACACACAGACACACACACACACAGCAGCAGCAAGTGAACAGCATGTTTCTAGGTCAGTAAAACAGCTGTGAGCTTCTCAATTTGAATCCACCAATCAGAGAGGCTGTGTGCTTTTTCCCGCCAAAACTGGTGCACCAAGTGCAGGCTTTTACACATGCAGCACAGAGACAGGATTTTTGCAGTCTATTTCTCATAGTCAGGACTCCCCTCAAACAAACAGCCATAAATTCCTAACCGTAGGGGCTAAAACAGTCATTCTTAGACCGTTTTGCTCAGAAGACATGGGGGAATCTTGAAATGTTGACCATTTAAAATACAAATATGAAATATTAAAGATATATGACATAGATGATTGGTTGGCTTAGAAGCCATGAATGCTCCAATATGCAAATTTGAATGTGCCAGGGCTCAGATATGATTGGTTGTCTTAGAAGCCATGAAGGCCCCAATATGCAAATTTGAATGTGCCAGGGCTCAGATATGATTGGCTGGCTGGGAAGCCGTCCAGGTCCTGATAGGTAAGTTTGAATATTACAGTCCCTACAGAGGACTGACTCCCTGGGGACCTGGCAGAAATATATAGAAATACAATGATTACCCAGAAATACTGCATTTAGTAGAAATACTATGTTTTAGCACAAATACTATAAAATGGCAGAAATACTATAATTAAGCAGAAATACTATATTAAGTACAAATCCTATAAAATAGCAGAAATAGTATGATTTAGCACAAATGCTGTATTTAGCACCAGGGGCGATTCTAGGATCAGAGCTTTGGGGGTGCTGAGCACCCAGAGAGCTGCCCAGCCAGGCAAGATAAACTTTACTCGCCACGATGAGACTTCTTCCCTGTCTCTGTCAGTCCCTGCGTCCTTAAATGTCTCCAGCACTTAAACCCCTGTTCCTCTCTGTCCTCATCGTCTGTTGTCTTCATCTCTGTTATCAGTCATCATAATTTTACCATCTCTGTGCAAGTCTGCAAATTTCTTTCTTAAATCATATGATTCTTAAATTCAACAAGTCTCTCTGTGCCTGGGTCCTCGTCACAAAACATGACATCACTGTTTTTTACATTTTAACACAATTTAATCCCCACAAAGAAAGGCAAAACACTTTTTTAAAGTATGTAACAAAACCATCAAATCAGATAAAGGTTATTTAAATGCTGCAAGAAGAATGGATTGGAATAAAAAAAATACATATCCTAACCGGAATTACTGGGGGAGAAGAATGAATGATGCTCGTAGTGAGTAAGAAGTAAACTGAGTGCATTTTTTGGACAGAGATTCACTTTTAATGTGTATGTATAATATAATACAGATGCATAAAAAACACTCCTAAAACAGAATAAATTATTACAAATAAATTATTACAAAATTAAAAAAATATATATATAAAAATGGAGGCAACTTTGCCTGTGGTAGAATGTATACAATGCATGAAAAAATCTTTACTGCAGATACTAATTTTACTGATTTAATAATAATAATTTTGTGTTGTAAGATTTATGAGTTTTATGCTTTCATAGTGGTACTTGGGAGAGCTTGACATTTTTATCAGGTGGTACACACTGTAAAAAGTTTGAGAAACACTGATAAGTTAAGTGTATGCGTGCTTTTGGAAAACATTTAAAGCTGCTGTACAGAATCTTTGAAACAAGCTTAAAACATTTTTAGAATATAAACAGAGCACTCTGCTTCTCTTTACAGCTCCTCACTCCACCAGGGCGCTGTTTGGCACTTTCTGTGCGCAAATGTGATGCACGTACTGCAGCAGTCATGCAGACAACTTGACTGTCGAAAAGTTGGCCTACCTATTACTGGCTGAGGTTGTAGTAGAGTTGTGGCTGAACCACATAAAAATATATCATTAATTTTAATCTCCCCAATCAATGATAATGTTTAGAGATGGCACGATACCACTTTTTTATGTCTGATACCGATATCATAAATTTGGATATCTGCCAATACCGATATTAATCCAATATAGTGTGTTTTTTAATCAATAAAACTGTTTTTTTAATATCTTGCTGCATTTTGTATAAGTTCATACTCAAGTTTAAATAAACAACAACACTAAAGCTATTCTGTTATACCTGTATGTAAAAAATACACTGCGCCCAAAATATTTCATAGTTCAGCAACACTGATCAATCTAATAAACTTAAACCTACTCCATCCTTCCTATTCTGGTATTTTAAAGAGTACTTAGCAGAAATATTAAGCAACCTAACTAATAGGGTTGTAAACTCCCAGAAAAAAAAAAAAAGGGAACCACCCTCCACCTCATGATGCTTAATCAATGTAATCAACTTTAATTGGATGCAGTCTGAAAAAAAATGCACAGAAATAAATTATTTTTCAAGAATAATTAAATAGATTCAACATCTTTCTTCTACAGAATTGCAGACTGCACAGATGGTATCCTCCCAAAGGAAAAAGTACTATAGCTTACTAGGGTATATTAGACTTAACAGTTACTATATACAGTAATGGACTTCTATACATTTTACATCAGATTAAAACTTTGGGTGTAAGATTCAGATAATTATTTATTAAAAGCTAGACATTTTAAATGAGAATAAGAAAGAAAAGTATGTCTTTGTGCCCCCCTTTTCCCTGTTAATGCCCTATCGGCCCCCCTGGCTAAACTTTGCTAGATTCGCCCCTGCACAGTTACCAGCCGTCAGCTACGTAGAAAAGGATCCTGGTCTAGAAAGTAATATTAAATAAATTCTAACGACAGCTTATCAAGGTTAAACGTGCTGCTGTTGTTCAGCCGCTGGTTTCCTCTTTCTGGTGCAAAGTGGGCCAAAAACAAAGAAGGACTCGCGACAGAAAAGCCGATCAGCTGATCATTGATCAGTTTCACGATTGAAGTATCAGGAGGAGAGAGAGAGAGAGGCAGTTGCTCCATATATCGGTTGTTAAGCTTAACGCAGGTACGCTTTACAAACATTCAGAGATGAACTTATACACTTGCTTTACTTCTCTCTGGGATCACTTTCTCGGAGATGAAATGCTGGATTGCTAGCGAGGCTACAAATACACACAGCCGCTCTATCACGTGAGCACACTGCTCCGACGTGCTACGGTTATGAGGCAAGTTACGCATGTGTCGCAAGTTTTGTGAGGTGCTTTTTTGATATTTAATGGATCGGATTACATTTTTTATTTCTCTCCGATATCCGATCCAGTAATTTACATCAGTATCGGACCGATACCGATACCTAATATCGGATCGGTCCATCTCTAATAATGTTATGTTAGAATGTTGTTAAAGAGGGTCAAAAATGTTTCAACCCAGTTTGTTTTGCAGCTTCTGTATAGCAGCTTTTATATAGGGAGAGCACAACTTTCAAATTGTATGAGTAAAATCAGGATTTTTCTCTTTGTCAGTTTAACAGTTTCTGTTTTGCCTGTCACTGTTCCCTGTCTGTTTTCTTACCTGGTTCTTCCTGACCTTGTACTTTCTCCTCACGTCCCCCTCTTTGGACTGACAATCATACACAAATAGATTGTATTCAATTAGATGAAAAATTACATTAATATGAAAAAATACTATTAAGATCACTAACAAAAAGTCCTCTCTCAGTGTACTTTCAACCAAAAGGCAAATAACCAAACCACATGAACATCGAATAAAAGATATAAATATTGAAACACTGATCCAACATTATCCTTGAGAGACGGATCATTTGATTTTACACTTTTACCTGAATGTGGCTCCTTTTTTTGAACAAACTTCCTTATATCCATTATGAACCTGGCTGTCTCTCTGTACACAAACACACACACACGCACACACACACACACACACACACACACACACACACACACACACACAACACAACAGGAGTTATAAGGTTAATGGGCATTCAGTCAGTCAGCTGGTTAGTATCCATTTCAAACAGGACAGTGGTAACAACAGTAGGCTGCGGACAATTTTAAGTTTTAGATTTTAAACAGGCTGTATACATTTCAATGGGAGCAACAGGACGATCAAATGTCGCTGATTTTACTACAGAGCAGGACGGATTGTGGGGTAGCAAACATCGTCGGAAAACACGTTTTCAACACTGCCGGTTACCTGGGTGTAATGTTTTTCAGCTAAAAAGAAACATGTTATGACTCCTACCTAACTATATAAAGAGTAACTGAAGGTTAAATGCAGCTAATATGTCCTGTTTTAAGCCAGGCACTTACACCTCTGCTCCGCTGCGTCACAGCCACCATCGCTCTGGCAGCAACGGCGCTAGAGCCAGAGTAGGGGAGAGCCGAGCTGGAACAAACCATTTTGGGAGGGGGGGTTATCTATACTTTTGTTATACTTATGTTATGTCTCAACCAAGTACTGTTTTTATGGTTTTTATATTTTTAGCAGTGTGTCCACAAACAGCAAATATTGTCCAAAAAAGTAAGAAATCTTTGGGGGTGCTTTGATTCATTTTGGGGGTGCTGAAGCACCCCCAAAAATGGGCTACAATCGCCCCTGTTTAGCACAAATACTGTAAATCAGCAGAAATGCTATGACTTAGCACAATACTAATAAGTTAAATACAAAAATTGGAAAAGCAAAATGGACAGCTGAAAAAATCCTGAACATGCTAAGGGTCCCTCAAATGTAATTGTTAAATGAAAAAAAATCAGCAAAAGAAAAAGTATAACAGTCACACAATCACAAATATGAACACATATGGAAACATACAAGCACAGAGAGACACACAGGATCAAATTCAGTCAACCAGTCTAAATATATTGAATTTGAATCATACAATAAGATGCTCCCATAAAAAGGCTCTCTCTCTCTCTCTGTGTGTCACACGCACTCACACACACACACACACACACACACACACACACACACACACACACACACACACACACACACACACACACACAGCAGCAGCAGCAAGTGAACAGCATGTTTCTAGGTCAGTAAAACAGCTGTGAGCTTCTCAATTTGAATCCACCAATCAGAGAGGCTGTGTGCTTTTTCCCGCCAAAACTGGTGCACCAAGTGCAGGCTTTTACACATGCAGCACAGAGAGAGACTGGATTTTTGCAGTCTATTTCTCATAGTGAGAACTCCCCTCAAACAAACAGCCATAAATTCCTAACCGTAGGGGTTAAAACAGTCATTCTTAGACCGTTTTGTTCAGAAGACATGGGGGAATCTTGAAATGTTGACCATTTAAAATACAAATATGAAATATTAAAGATATATGACATAGATGATTGGTTGGCTTAGAAGCCACGAATGCCCCAATATGCAAATTTGAATGTGCCAGGGCTCAGATATGATTGGTTGTCTTAGAAGCCATGAAGGCCCCAATATGCAAATTTAAATGTGCCAGGGCTCAGATATGATTGGCTGGCTGGGAAGCCATCCAGGTCCTGATAGGTAAGTTTGAATATTACAGTCCTTACAGAGGACTGACTCCCTGGGGACCTGGCAGAAATATATAGAAATACAATGATTACCCAGAAATACTGCATTTAGTAGAAATACTATGTTTTAGCACAAATACTATAAAATGGCAGAAATACTATAATTAAGCAGAAATATTATATTAAGTACAAATCCTATAAAATAGCAGAAATAGTATGATTTAGCACAAATGCTGTATTTAGCACAAATACTGTAAATCAGCAGAAATGCTATGACTTAGCAAAATATTAAAAAGTTAAATACAAAAATTGGAAAGCAAAATGGACAGCTGAAAAAATCCTGAACATGCTAAGGGTCCCTCAAATGTAATTGTTAAATGAAAAAAAATCAGCAAAAAAAGTATAACAGTCACACAATCACAAATATGAACATATATGGAAACACACAAGCACAGAGAGACACACAGGATCAAATTCAGTCAACCAGTCTAAATATATTTAATTTGAATCATACAATAAGATCCTCCCATAAAAAGTCTCTCTCTCTCTCTCTCTCTCTCTCTCTCTCTCTCTGTGTCACACACACACACACACACACACACACACACACACACACACACACACACACACACACAGGGAGAGAAAATCAAGTTTCTAGGTCAGTCAAGCAGCCTGGGAGCTGCTAAATTTGAATCCACCAATCAGAGAGGCTGTGTACCTTTTCCCGCCAAAACAGGTGCACCTGTTTTTACACACACGCAGCACAGAGACAGGATCTGTGCCGTCTACTTTTCATAGTCAGGACTCCCCTCAAACAAATGGCCATAATTTCCTAACCGTAGGGGCTAGAACGGTCATTCTTACACCGTTTTGTTCAGAAGAGATGGGGGAATCTTACAGTGTTGACAATTTATCATTAAAATATGAATTATTGAAGATATTTGACTTCTAATGCACCATAACTTAGTAGAGGCGAAGGGAAAACTGCCCTGACTTGCCCTCGAACAAAGCTTTGTAACTCTAAATCTATTTGGAGTATCGATATCATTCTTTCACTGTAAGAGACAGCAGGCTTTGGTGAACAGTCATGGAAATTTTCAGGTCTCTGTGGAAATCTATCAAAAAGATATGACGAGAGAAAAAAGTGCCTCATTTCCAGAGTTTGAAATCTGAAGAAATCTGAGCGAGGGACAAATTTCCTACCCTCAAACAAACCCAATTCATGGCCAAATGGTAATAGGTGAGAAAGAAATTCTTGAATTGTGAGCGTCAGGAGTGTCTGAAGATATATTGGCACAAGCCTCATGTCTTAACTTCGCTTCGTTCGGGAGATATGACGATTCGAAAATGCCTCTCATTACAGAAATCAAGCGGTGATTTTGAACAAACTCTCCATTGACTTTCTATTGGGATTTTTGAGACTTTGTGTTGCTCTGACGAGATTTGCCAAAATTCTATAAATCCCACAACAATGATAGTGCCATTTTCTGAAAGCCAGCAAAAATACCTACGTTTTGATGTATAATTTGTGGAAGTTGAGTGAAAATTGAGCAAGTAGCAAGAAGTTGTTCGGACATGAAGAGAAGACTGCAAAACTTACAGTGGCTCACTGAAAGCCAAGTGCATAGCAACCATAACAACGCATGTATTTTGTGAAAAATCACAAAAATGAAACTCAAAACTTAAAGAGGGATAAGATGAAAATGGTAACAGATATGAAAAAGCTGAATCATACAAGAATAGCAGAAGAATTTGTGAACATTTTAAAGTTTGAATGGTTGTTCTAGGTGAAAGTATGAGGAAGTAGTTAAGTTTCAAAAACAAGCAAATTTTAGCAGAATTGCGGAAGTTTCCCATTCATTTCAATGGGACAAATTAAAGGAAAAAAGCTTAATATTTTAAAAAGTATAATAGCAAAAAATACCAAAAGTCATAGCACACATTAGCAGAAATAGCAGAATAGTTTAAAATTTGAACGGTGAAAATCGGCTGAAAATTGTGGAAGTAGAAAAGTGCCAAAGAAAGTGCAAAAGTGGCAACTAGAATAATAATAATAAAGTAGAATAATAAAGAATAAAGAGAAACAGGAACTCAATAGTGTGGATGCATAAAGCATCCACACAATAATAATAACTAGAAAAATTTGCATTTCCTGCGAAAATGCAGTGTGGATGCTGTAAAGCTGAAGCTGTCTGCTGAAATTAGTTGAAAATAGCTGAAGAAGCTGAAGAAATCAAAGTCAGTGTTTAAAAAGTTGTTGAAATTTAATAACGTTGCAGAACAACATCAAGTAAACAAAAATGCAATAACTTAGAAGAAACATAACAATTCAGCAGAAATGTTGTAGTTTACCAGAAGCTACAACTTAGCAGAAATGAAATAATTTAGAATAACATAACTTAACATAACATAACATAATAAACAAAAGTAGTGTAACCTAGCAAAAATAATATAATTTAGTAGAAAATTAAAAACTTGGCAGAAATATTACAAGTAATCAGAACTGCTATAATTTTGCAGAAATGTAATAATTAGGCAAAACTGTCAACAGATAACAACTGAAAAGGCTGAAGTAACCTCAACGTTACTTGTTTAACTGTTAAAAATGACCAGAAACATTAGAAAAGGAAGAAAATCAGCCAGCAGATAAACTGATGTGGAACAAAACCAAGGGAAAATTGCAGAGTTTACACAGCTGGTGAAATCTAAAAATGGCAAAAAAACAAAAAAACAACAAAAAACAAAAAAACAAAACCCACACAAACAACATTTAGGTAATAAATGCACAAGATGCTGCGGTCAGAGATAAAAACACCCCAAAATAATATTATTGAAATGCCAAAGAGTGGAAGAAAGTTTAGAAAGTAGAAAACCAGTAGTAGAAAAGTAGAACATTCAAATATTTTTAGAAAAATATGATACAAAATATTTACTCAGTTGTTTCCAATGATTACAATAATGGCATACAGAAATAAAAATCCCATTTGGGATAAACAGAAAAATATTAATAGAAAATGCAAATCAAATGGATCTAACATCTATACAAACAATTGAAGCATCTGTTGGAATTGTGAACATATCCTTGTTTGCCATGTTTATGTTTATGGCCCTAAGATGCGCAGACACATGATAGGCTATTAACTGCAAAAATATACACATATATAAACTGCAAGTGAGAGACAAAAATATATCCTCTGATTTGCTGGAGTTTTGTGTAAATACCATTTGGCAAGGATAAACAACATGTTCCAATGCCACATTAAAAATTTTCATAAGCTTCATTTTTTCAATTAGTTTACAGTTTCCCGATTTTATGATAAATATGGTACCAATCTACAAAATACTGTCGAAATGAAGTCCACATTGTGATATATTTGAGGTGTAGAGAGTCACACAGCTGAACAATCGATGTGCATATTTAAAGAAACAGGGATCAAATAAAGAACATTATTGTGGAATAAATTACAGTGAAAATAATCACTGCTTTGTGTTAAAGAGTGACTTATGATGAGGTATTAATTGGGTTAACTGTACCTCTAACAGCTTTTCACATAGTGCTGTGACAAGGATGAAATCCATCATAAAGTAACTGTAAACAGTAGAACCATTAGCATGAATGTTAAGGTTCTACTCTGATCAAAACTCAAGTAGGCTGTGTGACCTGATATAAAATGATAAAGAGGAACACATAAATGGATGTAACCTTTATGAACTTTTCAAAATGACTTTATATGTCTGACCCATTATCTATATATATTAGAGCAGATGTGGAAAACCACTGTTAGACCTACTCTATACTAATGTAGTTACTGACACCCCATACTAAGGCAGGATTCATACAAACACACATTATTTATTCTCTTAAACATTTTCTTTTTTCACATTTTGAGATTGTGTAATTTCTATAAAGAATATGTGTAATGGTTCAATAGATATAGTTATTTAAATGTCCATAATAATCACATGATCATTTTTGTACATCCTACAATTCAAGATTTAGAGCTGTGTGTTTGTATGAATTCAGCTTGCTATACTTATAGACTTAGATATATTAATCCACTATTTACCCAAACAAGTTACATTGTTTGGGTAAATAGATTGGGTTTGTCCTACAAAATAATTATTCAACAATAAAAAAAAACACAAAAAACATCTGCACATTAATCCAGAGTTCAGTTTCATATGTCTGATATTGTTTGTTAAATCTGGTGACACAAACACAGTCAAAAATTCATTGCTAGTGTGACATGTGGTCCTTTTTGTCTTTGACCAATGATATGCTGGTTACTTGGACCAGTTTAGTATTTGCTGTCACAGAGGAATGTTAAATCCAAAAGACAAAACTGAAATAAATATGTTAATTGCAAACATGTTTTTGCTTAGTAAAAGGATTGAAATTACATGGAAACTGTCACCTTAAAACCTCATTGTAAATATCATCACAAACAGATGTTTTCCACACAGTTAACAAAGCTCCACCACATCCGATCACTGCATATAAATCTAAAAGAAAACAAAAACAAATAAAATGTAATTAACACAAGGGAAGACTTTTGATTTAATAACTAAGCTTAAAATAAGTGTTACCTTTGAATATTTTTGGGAAAAATCTGATGCTACCCCAAGAATACAAAGCCACACTGGAAACGATAACAGGCTTGCAGCCCTCTGTCTTCCTGGATTGAGGTGCCTGATCAGTAGCAGTGACTTGACAGAAGTTGGTGTCTGTAAGAGTGGCCAAACACTGATACTCTGTCCGCTTGCGTAGAGTCTAAGAAGCTGGAATGCAGGCACACTGTACGAGCTTGTTCTAAAAAAATACAGAAAAAGGAACATTTTATTTGTGTTAATTAGAAATAAGTTATAAAATGAACAATGTTGAAATACCTTATAGGTGCTGCATGCCACATAACCAGAATCCAGAGCAATCTCACACTCACATGATGGTGAGGAAAGACTTGAGCTCTGCAATGAGGTTTGAATGTCTCAGTTGGGACACTGAAGAACTCAGAACACAGCAATACCTGTACAGAGAGACAGAGTAAAAAAAAGCATAGATTTGTAATCCATAATGTGAATTAAAACTCAAAAAGTGTCAACAAGTATAATCATTTGAGTGTGTAATTCTTTATGCAACAAACAGGATTTAAATTAATTAAATGAATTAAAAGCACTGACATTTTTTTAATCAAAGATAAAGAATCATACCTCTCTCTGCTCTGAGGATCACTGAGCATCTCTGACAGGAAATACAGTTTCCTCAGTATCAGTCATCACTGATGGTCTCAGAGGTGTGTAGTGTGGCAGCATGGTGATGGTCTCCAGATCAGGCAGGAGGTCAGGTGATGGGTGTGTCATCTTCTCCATTGAAGACACACTGGTATGGCAGTTCATAAAACAGCAGTCTCCTTGTGGCATGTAGTATCTGTGTAGTCCAGCACTGATGGATCAGGTTTGGCTCAGCAGTTCATGAAGATGGTGTTAAGATGTTGTTGTCTCAGCTGAGGATGGTGAAGTTTGAAGGTTTTCCCACAAAGGAAACAGGACTGTGTGTGCCCTGTCTGAAAAAAAATACATCTACAAAACATAAAGTGCTTTTAACACCACCCACCCACCCACCCATCTCAGCCCCCAAGTGTCTATGTAATGCTGGTATGGGGTGTCAGTTACTAAATCTAATTAGTGCGTCAGAAAGCGAATTCTGACTTGGCCTTTATCCACCCAAACCCAAACCCACCCGGATAAAGGCCAAGTCAGAAAATGGATACAGAAACTTTCCATGTACTTCTAAATCAGTTTTTATACATATTCTGTAAGCTGTAAAAATGTTTTTCTCTACATAATATATCATTATAGGCATCTCTGGTAGCCTAAAGATAGTTTAAAACTTTTAACATTTTTTACCTGTAAAACATGATAAGCAAAACCTCATTCATCCCAAAAACATTTGATTCTACAAAATTTACTATAATCAAGAAAATATAATTGTCTGTTATTATTCATGTGACCCATAATAAATACCTGCATTTATCTCGGATTTATCTATTTACTATTTCATATTTGAAAGCACTTTGAGGGGAAGCTCTCGTTTGTTGAGATACATACGTCAGAGTAAAAAAAGTATCAAAAAAGGAGATACAATTAACATCCATGAAAAAATGCATTAGTAGATTTAGTCCTTTAAAACATGAGAATAAAAAATAAATTATGTCCATTTAATACTTTTTGCAGCATATTTCAGATCTGAGGTGCATGATAACAGAAAGCAGATCTCCCGGCTCTGCATGAAGTACAGCCATGATTTGGTGAAATGATTAATAACATTGCAATAAGAAAGGGTCTTCTTACAGACAGAGTAGGGAAGACAATATGAAGAAATATGATTTTTCAATGAAAAATCTTTTTCATGCTCTACAAACAAACTCTGTAACAAACATGATCTGTAATTGTTTCAAAACTCACCAGACGACTTCATGATGGGCTGGAGGACAGGACACAAAACACAGGGTTGTGGTAACTGTAATATGTCCTCAGAACACCTGAATGTAGACTGTGCTGTGGCTGAGAAATAAAAATGAGGTCAAGCAGGGTGTTCTTGTCTGTAGTGGCAGAGGTGATCAGCTGTGAATACCCTCTAGACTGAAACTGCTCCAGAATCTGTTTTCTTCCACTCTGCAACTGGTTCTCATTAAAATCTCCACACACAATGATTGGGTGACAGTCCATTATTTCAAGTGAATCTAAAAGACTTACCAGGTTTTGCATGAATGGTGTCAAACTGTAGTCAGGAGGTCTGTACACAACCGCAATGAGCGCAGGGAATGGAGCCTGAACCTTCAACACTAAAAACTCAAGATCAGTGACATTATGCAGATACTGTTTTACCTGAACCTGAAAATGATTCCTCAAATACACAACAACTCCACCACCACTTCTGCTGGCCATGTGAGGAAAGTTTGTGTAGGACACATGTCTGTTGCGTTTGAACATGGTGTAGCCGTCTAAATGAAGACTGTCTGCAACAAAGGAGCCTTGGAGGTGAGACTCAGTGAGACACAAAACATCTGCTAAACACATTTCATGATGACTCTTGATGTCACTGATGTGAGATGGCAAACCCTCCGTATTGTGATGGATCAGTGTAAGAGTGTCAAGTCTGCTGGATGTTTCTCTAACCTGAAGAAGAGGCATCATTTCCTCAACGCTGGCTTGTCTCATGGTTTGGAGTTCTGCAGTTACCTCGGGATTGGCATAAATCTTTTTCTCATCCAAGTCCTGCAAATAGAGTCCACTGAGAGACGTCACCCTGCTGAGAGCAACATAAGCCATACCTGGTTCAAAAATGTTCTTCATTGAAACTACAGCTGTCTGTGTTGTAAGACCCTGAGTTTTGTGAATTGTGCAGGCAAATGCGAGCTTTACAGGAAACTGTCTGCGTACCGCTCCTTTAAACTTCAGACTCTCCTCTGCTCTCTCAATGTAAACCAGATCATCAGATGCTGCATTAGCACTGCGGTTGTGTCTCATAGGCTGCCGGTTGTCCATTCTGAGCCCCAGTTTAATTATGTGTCCATCATTTTCAGATCTCACCACCTTTATCAGTATACCAAAAGCACCGTTAACCAAACCGTTTAGTGTGTCCAAGTTTCTGGTCAGCATCACTCGGGCTCCTTCAGCAACATTCAGGGTGTCAGGTAAATCATTTCTCCCACCTGTAAATGGTTTGTCTCTTCGTGCCATTCTGCCTGTACGTTTATCCTTCTGGAAATCGTCTGCAGTGATGATTATGATGTTTGAATGAAGCTTCTTGAGCGTATCTGTGTTGTGGGATTCAACATTCTTGTTGGTAGCATAAATGTGTAAGACCTCGATTGGACATTCTTCTGGTGCAGTCACAGCCTGTGACAACAAATCTCTGTCGCACTGAGAAAGCTCATCTGTCTTTTCTTTGACTCTAATCCTGTTCAGCATCTCTGCAAACGCCACATCATCTTTCTGACGCATGATCTCGGTTAGAGTGATCATCTGAAAATGTTCCTGCCATAGGTCAATCTGTTCTGGATCGTAAACACAGAGAGGTTTAGACTGTCGCACTGGTGGCAGCTGGTAAAAATCTCCAACAGCTAAAACTGACATTCCACCAAAAGGTCTCTGAGTGCCTTTGATTTGTTTCAGTCTTGCATCCACATAAGCAAAAAGGGGTTTTGAAACCATTGAAATCTCATCAATAACAATAATTTCAGCATTTATAAGCTCAGATCTGACTTCATCCAGTTGGTTACCAAGTCCTTGAATGGGTGGTTTCAGACTCCTGGGTAGTTTCAGTAGGGAATGTAACGTAGAGCCATTAATAGAAAAAGCTGCTGTACCAGTAAATGAAGTCAGTAAAACAGTTGGATTTGATATGTCAGCTTCTTCTGCATTAGCAGGCAGTCTGCTCAGGATCTTTGATGCTTCAGAGTGAATACACTTAATCAGATGTGACTTTCCAGCTCCTGCACCACCGTTGATATAGAAGAAAAATGGATCTGGGTTCAAACCACAAACTCGCTGAATACACCAGTCTCTTATAGCATAGAACACGCAGGCCTGCTTCTGGTTCAGATTCTGATACATTACACGTACCACAGCTGGATCGACTGCAGGTTGTTCTCTGACAGCTGTGATCTCTGTTACAGCATCAGACTGACGACTGTAGTCGGGGACATTCTCCTGTTCGTTCTCATCATCAGAATGTCTCTCAGGAAGATTCTCATCACATTGCAACCTCACAACTTCAGATTCAGGAGCCAGATTACACCATTCATCAATCACAACGTCCCTATTTTGTTCAAACTCTTCCAGTGCACTCTCAATATCCTCAGAGTTCTTCTCATACTTGTCTTTATTTCTCTTTACAACCCTTTTCACAGACTCACTGTGGTCTGAACGTGGAAGTCGTACACAACCTGAGTTGTAGAAGGACTGATAGGTTTGGAACCCTTGTGGTTTCAGTTCCTGCTCTGATCTGTGTGGAAGGTAAAGTCTCAACAGTCGTCCATAATATTGCTCAGGATCTTTTTCCTGTGAACAGTGGTAATACCTGATTATAGCTGGTTTATCATTCTTTCGCCTTTGTACAAATCCAAGCTGGTTCAGAAGAGGAAGCACATCTTTTCCTTCATTTGGACCACTCACCAACCGGCACAAGGCAGCAAAATCAGCCAGGGACATTTCCTCATATTCTGGTGTCTCAGGTCTGCATTTGTATTTATCAGCCAAACTTGTCATCCAAATATTACAACTGTCATGTGTTGTGGTTTCCAGATAGCTCATCGGGCGACTCATTTTTACCGGGTTATCATCTGTTGGTACAAATACAACACTGCGGGAACATTTTTTCATTTTTAGGCCACAGACTCGAGTCACACACTCCTGTGCACTGATCTCTCTCTTTTTTGAGTAAGCCTGCATCACAGCTCTCATTTCATCACACTCATTGACCGTGTTGTTTGCAGAGTTGTCAATAACTGTCTTCAGGTATTCAGAGAGGCCAGATTCTTTCTTCGTTATATATTTACAGAGATATTCTATACATGAATAGGCATTCAATATTAACGAGACATCTAAATTAGAGTTCCAGGCTTCAAGCAGGTCTGGGTTGTAATTGTTGATCCAACAGTCCTTTGGGTCACGTTTCAGAATGAGAGCTGTTTTCTTATTTATGTCTTGGAGACATTGTTCATACTCATTCATTGTCAAGTTGCATCGTGACAGAATCTGCTCTATGGTGAGAGAAGCAGCTTCAGGTTCCTTCAGCAGGTTCAACAAAGGTCTGAGTTTGGCTTTTGCAGCTTCAGTGTCTGAATCCTCATCCTGTCTCACAATCATTGTTCTTGTGGATGGTGGTTTTGGAAACCCAAATCTACAACCAGAGTTCACACTCTTAAAGCATGTTTTTGTGTGGTTTTTGCTGTGCTTTTGTAGTTCATTGACTTTTTTGTGCAGTTCAGGTTGTTTTTCTGGGTCAGGGAGTTGAGCTGAGACGTATCTGTCCACAAAGTCACAGACAGTTTGGTCATCATCCACATCTACTTCTACCTTTTCTCGAATCCACAGCAACATGTGTATATGCGGACTGCCTCTGTGTTGGAACTCAACTCTGTAAAAGTAATCAATGATCTCACCAAGGGGCTGTGCAGGAGAAAAAAGCAAATCTCTGAACAAAGCCTCAACACGCTTATCAAACATTCGCATGGTGGTTACTGGATTTGATCTTAGAATTTCACACTTTTCTGACCAGTCCAGGGCTTCAAAATCAACCTCTTCACCTTGTTGTCTCTTTATTGCTTGAATCACTTCAGGCCATCTCATCTCAGCAGCAGAGAATGTGACAAAAAACTGAGGTGTTCCTATTTGACGAACCATACTGAATAGATCTCTGGTAGTTTTCTGCCAGTAAGCAGGAGTTCCTCTGAGTGGCTGCATAAATCTGATTGCATCTTTATTTCTTACCAGCTTCTCTACTTCTGTCTTACTTTGTAACATTCCTGATGTGATTTTGCGTCCATCTTTGGTCATAGTTTTACCTTTCTTTAGCTGTATTGTCATGCTGGAATTAGCCAGGTGTATTTCAGTGACAAACTGTGAGAAAAACAGGTAATTTGTATCTTTAGCAAATCTTGCATCAATGTTGAAAAGCCTTGACTTGAAGTAAGCACTTGGTGTGAGTTTAAGACGTCTCTTTTCATCCAGTGTATTCTGACCAGTAGGAAACTGCACAGGAAATGCCATGGCTTCCAAATGAGGAGTTCTGAAGAAGCTAACAGGATTGTTTCTTTCTGCAGGAGCCACACAATGGCTGTGTCCCAATTCAGGGTATGCACGCTTGAAGTACGTGCACTACGCGTACTACGGACGGTGCGTACTATAAGTACAGGAAGTGCGGAAGTGAGAGGCTTGTGAAATGGGACGGTCTAGCCTTCGTCGCGCTGTTCAGGTTGCCTAGCAACCATGATACTAACCGCGAGAAACGTGTTATACAGCAGTGTGTGACAGAAATGAAGGAGAAAAAATGTTCTGTTGGTCATTCATTTTTGTCATGACATCACTTTGATTAGTTGAGTATCTGAGGCTGAGACCACGGGACTGTAAAACATGATAGTTGGGCTTCATATCTGTACTGAAGTCATTTCAATATTAGTTAGTAAATAACAATCAGCTAATGTTGTTCATGAGACTAAAATCATCTCACTGTGGTAATGTAAATATAATATGGCCAATATTATATGTATTGTCAGATTATTATGGTATATATATATATATATATATATATATATATATATATATATATATATATATATATATATATATATATACATACATATATACATACATATACACACATATACATACATACGTACACATACACACATATACATACATACGTACACATACACACATATACATACATACGTACACATACACACATATACATACGTACACATATACACATATACATACATACGTACACATACATATATATATATATATATATACATATACACACACATATACATATATATATATTGCAGGATATATTACAGCAGTGAGCTTGAACTCTGGGTCAAAGATTAAAGTTGCAGTTGTTCATATTTCCTATCACCTTAAATCTTCACTCAAAGACAAGTATCTTTGACAGTGTATATATAGATGTATTATACATAAGAGACCAATATTGTTCGTCTAATATGTTGGCATTATTACATTTGGCTCAATGCTTACATATATGTGTTAAAGGAAAATGTACGAGCTGTGAAAACTGTTTCTGATACAATGAAGAGTAGACTGATATATTAAATATTCCTTTATTGGGTGAGAAAATCAGACCGTGTCATAACTGCTTTAAGTCATACAGAATAGATATCAGAGACTTAAACAGGCTGACTTCTGCGAAATGGGTCAAACTGGCCAGAAAGTATACAAACACATAACATCCTTATAGAATATGATGTAACACTATAGATCAACTTAGCTCAGAATATATAAAGCATATAAACAATTACAGCAATATGATGCAACAAACACAGCAGTACTACTAATCCAAAATACTCAAAGCTTCATAGAACTGAAACAAACATTTTTAGCTCCATTCTGCTGCTGATACATACTTTAGGTTTCTGAACATTAAACTTGTTGCTGCCTTTCATAGTGTGTAACTTGAAGGCCCTGAGTACTTTCTCCCACACTGAAAACACTGGAATGATAACATTATTTGAACATTACCTAATAAGACTGATTCAGGACAGACAATTAGTTCTTTTAAACTTTTCTAGCAGTCCTTCACAAACAGGGAACAGTCTGTCTATTCTCTCCATCTGTCAGCTGCTGCTGGCTCTTCCTCCTCCTCTTCCTCACACACTGCTGAGTTTGTCCTGGTGGATCATCAGGGGTGCAAAGCCTCACAGATGATGTGCAGCAGTGGGTCCCTCAGTCTGTCCTCACTCTGGACACTTGCAGTTGTCACACATGGAAATCAAATGTGTGATAAGCTGCAGGATTCAAACACAAGTGTAACTTATAAATACATGTTCATACTTTTATTCCACAATCAGAGAGAAAGAAACAGAGAGAGAGTGCAGGACAGACAGACAGGTGACAGTCTCAGGTGTATACACTGCTACAAAACAGCACAAGAGAAGGAGGATTTAGTGTTTGTGTTATTACGAGTGCTAAACAAGAAGAGTTCCCAGATGGTACAGTGGACACATGTGTGACTCCTGTGATTAAAGCATCTTTCTTTCAGCTTAACGAGTGAACCGTCAGCTCGTTCAAACACACGTTAAAGTCCGTTTGGCTCGACACCACCGAACAGAGGCAGCAATATAACATAGCTAACATTAACAGTGCAGTGAATCCTGCTTGTGCCGTGATATTCAGGACTGCAAACCGAGCAGCATCACTGACTTTCAGCTTGTTGTGTTTGTGGATTTATGACTGACTTTAATTATCCATAAAATCATCACATTCTCTGTAAGATTACGGTCGACTATATATATATATATATATATATATATATATATATATATATATATGTAAAGGCTTTAAAACCAAGTTTACGCTGAAAGTACAAACATCACTAATGTCACATAACTTTGCCGACATGTAGCCAACAGTAATGTTTTAATGTTCTTCATTATTAAACATTCGCACATAAATAAGTGACATAATATTCAGTACTTACTTTTGCCAGTTCACTCTTCGGCCGCTCCCTTCTGCCGTATTTTGCGGCAAAATTATCCACACCCACCGCTGCGCTATGAATTGTGGGATATATGGGACCACGAAGCGTGCACCGGACCACGCTTGATATTTGGGGAAATCGACGGCGCATTTGGAGTATGCATTTGAAGTACACTTTGAATTGGGACAGCCGTCGTCGCGTGGCGGTGACGTATTCGCACTTGAAATGCATACTTCAAGCGTGCATACCCTGAATTGGGACACAGCCAATATGTGTTATCAGTGAAACAGAGAATCTCTTCTGAAATGTCTACAGGCTGCAGACAACTTTCTAGAGCAAAACCTCCATTGTTCAAATCACTTTCTGGTTCCTCTGGATTTTGTTCCTCTGGTTGTTCATCACAGGATGCCATATTAATATCTTGATCACTTACAGACTCACTTTCACACAAAAGGGCATCTTTTTCATAGTTGTCAATTTCAATTAAATCTGCTTCATCATAATCATCACTTGCCATGCTGGCTTCATCACTGCTGTCATCATCAGGTAACGTAGGATCACAAAGCAATGCATCATCTCTGATAACAATATCTGTGTACTGTGGATGAATTTGTTTCAGTTTATGCAGGGCTTGGATCAGTTTAGACCAGGTGACAGTCTGGAACAGCTGATGGCCTTTGTAGCACAGTCGTCTTTTCAACTTGATCCTCATCCTGTTATCTGGATGATACTGTAAACTTTCAGCTGGTCGATGCATCTGACGATATTTTCTTTTTATGTTCATTGCACATCTGATATTATGCATCTGTCTAAAAGAAAAAACGTTCCAATATTTTGCTCTCATTCGTTCTCTCATATTGTCCTTGTGTTGTTGCTGAAATTGTCTCTCTTCTCCATAACGTTTAGTGACGTAAGATCGTTTTTTCTTTTTAAATTCTTCACTTTCTTGATATAGTTTATATACATATGACCTCATGCAGGCTTTATGTTTCTCTCTGAATTCAACAGAACCTCCATATGTTCTTCTTATACGTTCTTTCTGCTTTTCTCGGAATATAGAAGACTCTCTATATGTTCTTCTCATACGTTCTTTCTGCTTTTCTCGGAATATAGAAGACTCTCTATATGTTCTTCTTAAACGTTCTTTCTGCTTTTCTCGGAATATAGAAGACTCTCTATATGTTCTTCTTATACGTTCTTTCTGCTTTTCTTGGAATATAGAAGACTCTCTATATGTTCTTCTTAAACGTTCTTTCTGCTTTTCTCGGAATATAGAAGACTCTCTATATGTTCTTCTTAAACGTTCTTTCTGCTTTTCTCGGAATATAGAAGACTCTCTATATGTTCTTCTTATACGTTCTTTCTGCTTTTTTTGGAAAATAGAAGACTCTCTATATGTTCTCCTTATATGTTCTTTCTGCTTTTCTCGGAATATAGGATTGTCTTTGTATGTCCTTATGACACATTCCCTTTTTTTCTCTCTAATTTTAGCACTTTCTCTATACAGCTTTTTCATTTGCTCCTTCTGTTTTTCCTTAAAATCATCTCTTTCTTTATAGATCTTTCTCAAATGTTCTGTCTGTTTCTCTCTATATGTAGCATTTAGTTTATACAGATTATTTTTGTACACTCTCTTCTTCTGTCTGTGATCTGGATCATTAGACTTTCTACTGGAATTTCTTTTCTTGGCCTTAAAGCTTTCATCACAACTGTACATCTCCCTTTCCTTCCTTTTCTGATTTTCCTTTCTTTGTGGTAATTTCTGTTGGGCCAGTGACCTTCTCCTCATTTTTTGTGCTTCCTGTTTATTACGTTTCAAAATTTTATGTGGCAGTTCCTGTGTTGCCTTAGTTGAACAGGAGACAGTGTTTGAATCATTCTGAGGAACAGCATCTGATATTACCTGAGTTTCTCTCACAGAAGATGCAGAGGTTTCTTTCTGTAAATAATCAGAAGGACGATTGTTGTTTTCAGTAGCAGCTGTCTCATCTGAATAATCCACTCTGGATGATGTCACTTCAATGATTACAGTCTCCATAACAGTTTTCCGTGTCTGCTCAGTGGTTGTTTGGGAATTTAATTCATGGACAGGTTCATTTAAAGCTGCGGCTGGAACACTTGCAGCGGTTTGTCTGTATTCGGTGGTTTGATTAGCATCTCTTTGGTCAGCAGCATTTTCACTGTGAAACTCGACAGGCTGTAGCTCATAAGTGCAGGTTGCCGCGATGCTAAGCATTCGGTACAAGTGTTTGATCCTGTCAATCATGTCGTTAAGACGTGTGAATTTTAACATAACTGCAGTTCCACCACTTACAGCTAGCGACAATGGCATTCCTGTAGACTTACGTGAGTGTGGGTCAAAGTATGCGTATTCACCTGAAGTCAGCCTGCAAACTGCAATGACGTTTCCTCCCATGACTAGCAAAGCATAGCGAACCGCTGAAGCCAAACACTGTAGTCCCTGTTCAAGGCTCGGAAGATGATCTGTACCATCAAATGTGCCGTAAAGAGCAATCTGAGACATGTCCACTTGATACTTGTGTGTGCGGCTGGTGACCACTGTGGGAAGCTCATCACAGGCTAGAAACACACTGTTCACAAACCTCTTTCTGGCATCTGAATACATGGCATGGCCTTTATCCAACACACGGTTTAGATCTGCTCTGGTAATGAATTCATCCTCGTGTAAGAATGACAGGAAAACCAAACTGTTAGCCATGCATTGCTGATTCCTGTACTTTCCATACTTAGCAGAGGCCTGGCTGCAGGAATCACAGATGCTACTCACTCGTGGACGAGTTTCACTGTTTGTAACCTGTACATGAGACGGTCCTGGAGCTTCTCCATCATGCTGCGTTTGCACAGTTACCTGGGGTTCAGTCTGAATTACCTGCTGTACTTTAGCATCTGGCACACATGCTGAGCGAACACCTCTCTTTACCACATCTGCATAAGACACTGCGGCTGTCTGAGCACTGCTCTGCTCTTCTGGACTGGGAATACTTGTAACAGACACCTTTACCTGCTCACCGGTCTGAGAAACATTTACCTGTTCTCGCTGCTTTTGCCATCTAAGCTTCTGGGACTGCGACCTTTGACCTTTTCTTGGCATTTTGTTGAAGTACAAACTGGAACTTATATGTATACACAAATGTAAACAAAAGTCAACCTGTAAACACTGAAAAACTAATGACTTTATTGACTATTAAATCAGATTTATCAGAATTGATGTAAAAGGCTGACTTAAATACAAACTCAATATAAAAGTTATTTAAAGTTCTTTGAAAACACTTTGGTCTGTTTTACTGTAGCTTTTTCAAAAACTGTATATTACTACTTCTATTTTTTTAAACCAGACTGGATAACAAATAGGTCTATACTTCTGGAATGTAATATGCAGAATAAATCTCAACAATCAATCAACAGGCTATAATAAAACTCTTAGCTTTTAAGTAGACTTTGTGTAAATCTTTCAGATATTTAAAATTTAAAGCAAATATGAGGAGCTGTGATGGTGTGGTGATCAGATGACAGGCGATGGGGATTCTTCAGCTGGATGTTCTGCAGCAGTCAGGAAACAGGAAGTCTGGGTTCTCAGGGCAGCCTCTAGATGACAATTCTAACTGAACACTTACACTGAGTGACAAAAAAGGGTTTGTCCTTAAATAATAATAGTATAAACTTGTAGTCAAATGTTATAACCAATGAAACAGACTTGAAAAATGTATTTGAATAAATTTAATATTTATGTGAATATAAGAGTCTGAATTACAAAATAACCAGATTATCTTACTACAAATATATCTCAAAAAAGGTGTATATAAGTTTATATAATTTATCAAATTGCTCTTGTAAGCCAAACTATCAGTGTTTATTTCAAAGTGTAATGCAAAATTAAAATGACAAATGTAGGGCTCTGTAAGTAGTTTCTACAATCAGTTCTACTGTACTGTAATTCTACTACTGTATATTCAACTTTTTACTTGTAATTTCCAGCAAAAATGAGTGGATATGAGAGAGTTTAATGACAGGAAAGAAGGAGCAGTGAGAGCGGAGATCTCTCAGAATTCTGAAAACAGATCGACGAAGTTCTGGTAACTTCAATTGCAAAAACTTGGTTTCTTGTCAAACTTGGTTTCTTGTCAAACTTGGTTTCTTGTCAAACTTGGTTTACTTTTCAACTCAGGTTCAAGCTTTTCAAATTAGATAGAGCTCATGGCGGAGAAATGATAGAAGATAGAATGGCTTGTCAAAAAAGATGGAGCAGGGAGAGGGAGAGTGATAGGACAGACTGAATATGCTTGTTAATGGCTTGTCAACGATAGAGGGAGAGGGTTTTCTGCAGCAGGTCACCTGTAAGACAAGGAGGGACTGGAATTAGGTATTATATTTCCAATAAACGTGGCTTTACAGAATTTTTCAGACCATAAGGCGCGCTTGAAATCCTTTAGTTTTCTCAAAAATCAACAGTTTAACCACATATATTAATTCTGTGATTCAATATAATATTATTGTGTGTATGAGGACCTGGTATCTGTTAAGAGACATGCTTATGAAGCAGATTTCAAACTGATCAGCCCATCAAGAATTTGATGGATTTGTGGAAGAGGAATGAACTGAAAAAGACAGTGTATTGTTCTGTATTTTCTGTGCTACAAATTAACAATGTTGAGAGTTGCTATGAATGAGTTAAATGAAGATCGAATTATCTGACTGTTTTGTTAATGTAGCTTATGTTTAAAGACAGACTCATTTATTGACATGCCTTTTAATCTGAAAAATACAGTACATAGAGCTTTAAACAATCAAGATTTCTACAGTAAATTATTGGACTGAACTGAATGACAATGTTTAACAAATGGTGGTGGAGCTGTTATAAGGACACTTACGTTCTATTAAAACAATAAAAAACAGTTTATAAACTCAAACCAAGATGTGCTGCTACAGTAACTTACTGTAAATATTATATGGTCCAACTTAATCTGCACTGAGGTTAGAGCAGACAGTTTCAGGCTTCCGGCTTTAAACACTTTACATCCACTCAACTCAAATGTATTGATTGACTGGAAAAAACAACACAAATCCTTTCTCACATTTGCCAAAAACATCTTGATGATCACCAAGAGCTGTGCTGACTCACTGCACTAAACTGAATCTTCTATAGTGAGAGAAACATTACAAAAAAAACCCCCACGAGCATTAAAGTCAAAAATGGTGTTGCTAGTGGGATGGTCCAGAATTCTTTTACTACTTCAGGACCTACATCAACTCATCAGACCCTGAGTTTAAGTTTAATCACACTTGGGATTTGCAACAGGAAATTGATCTGAAGCACACAAGCAAGTCCAACTGACTAATCAGAATCTCGACTTTAATGAAATTGAGATCCTTGAAATGATTTCAAAACACTATTTTTGACCTTAATTAAGGCAACTCTGAAATTAAAGTGGACCAAAATCCCCCAGTAATGTAAATCAGTCATTACTAGTTACTATAAATGCTTGATGGTAGTTGTTGCTATCAGGGCTTTCACAGCTGGGTATTAGAGAACAGATAGCTCTGGTTTGGTTTTCTCTGCTTCATACATGAAATCGTCACTTTAAAACTGCTTGTATTTGTATTTATCCAGGTCATCCTTGTTAGAAGATTTGAAACATGTGACAAAAAAAGCATAAACAAAATAAATCTGCAAGGAAGAAAGACTTTTCCCAGCACTGTACCTCATACAAAACCTATACTTACCAGACTTAAGACGATGAGATCAGCAGTCTAGACAAAGGAAACAAAACATCAGATCACTGTTTAATGATTCAGACTGTTGAGCCTCTTCACACACAATCCAATTTACTGTGACATTAAATAACTAGTCAAATCCTCCATTTCTTCAAGCCTTTATGAACTCACTGTAGTCTAAAGAGGGCACAATTTAATTGTAGAGTCTCAGATGGCTTTAACATGTTTAATAAAAACATTCGTACTACAGAATTGCAAAGAATAGGCACCAAAATTTGTTGGCACAAATGCAGGATATACCAAATATTTCGTACACAGAAGCTTTGTGGCTCCAACATTTTCTATCACAAGTCAGTTCTAATAACATGTGAAGAACAACAACTTTTAATCTCATTTCAGATTAAAAATGTTGAATACAAATTAATTATTTAAATCAGAAGCAACAGAAAACCACAACAACAGTGGCACACCATTTTTTAATGAAAATTTCTTAAAAATATTACACTAAAAAGTCATTCCATTGTACTTGTTGCTAGCAATATTTATGTGTTTTGCAGTATATCGCTTTTTGGCAACATTTATATTTAATTTTAAAACATTGGCTTTAATATACCTACTCACAACTGTACTTCTCTCACATTTTATTATTGCTTAAGTGTTTAAGCTATCACTTACAGTCACTCAGACAAGATACTTCCAGTGTTTCGACTTCATGCTAATTCATAAGTGGAATGAAAGGGACAATAAAAATCGATAGCTGTGGTGCTTTTAAGTGTTTAAGGTACCACCTATACTCACCTAAAGCACTTTCATAGTTTTGTTTGATACTTAAATCCATAAGAAACATAAGGAGTAATCGAACAACTGCATAAAGATATTTCTGACATTTAACTATGTTTGGACTTGATAAGTCATCAAAAATTAAAATCAGACATTAATGGGCTATTAAACTTCCTTGACATTTTCAGGGGCAGTCAGTGGTCCTGTGTGGGAGCTTTGCTGCTACAGATTCTAAATCCTGACTATTTGTTTTTGCGCATGAGTGAATGGCAAGATGACACAAATAGTTAACTACTGTAAGTAAATTACTAAACATTACCATTACTGTCTACTTACCAGCAAAGGAAAAACCAAAGATCTGTTCACTCTGTGTAACAAAAGACAAAGAACAAAAATACAGGATCAGACAACTCCAATCAGCATTACAGTCAATACTGCATCACTCTCTGTAGTCAAAAAGATTCCAGAAACTACTTTGTTAAACAAAGCTGGAATACAAACAACAACTCTCCTCTGTTTTTTTTTTCCTGCACCCTAATAAAGATTATCATCTTCATAAAGGTAATATGTAGTTTTTTATCCATTTGCAATAAGCCACACAAGTTTCTTAGTCATGTAATGCTCCAAAATTTAGGTTCGATTACTTAAGAGAGTAGATATCGTAACCAATGATTTGCAACCCCTAGCACTGCACACTTTATCAAATGTTGATGTCACAATTTAAAAGTAGGCAACAATCACAAGTGATAGCTTGTATGGAATGTTTGTAGGCTTTAACATTTGAGGTGGCCTGAATTCAAATTCTATTAACATAATAAAAACAAACAGTGTCTATAAACTTAAACCAAGATGTGCTGCTACAATAACCTACTGTAAATATCATATGGTCCAACAAAACACACACACTGAGGTTAGAGCAGACAGTTTCAGGCCACCTACTTAAAATTCATGCCACATCACATGTTCCTTAATCCCCAAAGTTCTCAAATCCCTGTTTCTGTGTGTACTTACCTGGGACAACAGTACATCATAATATCTGGGCACACAGAAACAGGGATTTGAGATCCGTTAACATAAAAGTAAACAATACTGTTTCTACATATTTTAGTCACATTTGGGGCATGTTTAATACACAGCCATAAGCACTCCACTAAATCTAGGACGTACTTATAATGACCGATTTAAAGGCCTAATTAAAAATATATATGATCATAATTTCTTTGTAGATCATTTAATCATAAAATACAGAAATGAATGCTGTATCTGTGCTTTTGATTTTTTCCAGTCATCAACAAAATCTTTAATTATAAAAGACTAATTCAAAGAGCAGTTTTCAGACAGTGACTTAATTTAATGAAGGGAAAGAAGCTTTTGAAATCCACAAGGCCCTACTTGAAGACTTAATTGTACCTAAACTGCTGTTCATTAGCTGCTCTAATATGAAAAAATATGTGCTGCTACAATAACCTACCGACCTCTGTAGGTCTGGAAAGGTTTACACAGACTTTTTTAGGATTTGATGACTTTTGATGATCACCAATAGCTGTGCTGACTCGCAGCACTACACTGAATCTCCTATAATGATAAACATTTCCCAGCACTGCACCTCAGAAAAACCTTTACTTACCAGACTTGAGACGATCAGATCAGCAGTCTAGAGAAAGGAAACAATTCATCAGATCACTGTTTTAAGATTCAGACTGTTGAGCCTCTTCATACACAATCCAATTTTCTGTGACACAAATTAACTAGTAAAATCCTCAATTACTTTAAGCTTTTTAATTTTACTGTAGTCTAAAGAGGAGATAATGGAACTGCAGGGTCTCACATGGCTATAGCATGTGTAATAAAAGCATTATTACTACAGAAATGCAAAGAACAGGCACCAATATTTATTGGCGCAAGTGCAGGATACACCGAATATTTCCTACACAGAAGCCTTGTGGCTCCAACATTTTCTACAACAGTCAGTTCTAATAAAGTGTAAAAAACCACAACTTTTAATGTCCTTTCAGGTTAAAAACATTAAATACAAAGTAATTTTTTAAATCAGAAGCAACAGAAAACCTCATCATGTTTTGGTTAGTCTGATATGAATATGCAAATCCTAAAATACATGTAAATATTGACATGTTACAATAACGGACGTGCAGAATGTTTGTGATTAAAATTAAATGTCCTAAAATATTACACTAAAAATTCCTTTCATTGTACCAGTTGCTAGGAATATTTATGTATGCTGCAATGTCCCTTTTTGGGAACATTTCTATTTAATTTTAAAACATAAGGAGAAAATAAACACCTGGATAAAGACATCTGACATTTAACTGTTTGGATTCAATAAGCCATAAGAAATTTAAATCATACATAAATGGGCTATTAAACTTCAGGGACATTTTCAGGGACAGTCAGAGGCCCTGTGTGGGGGCTTTGCTGCTACAGGTCACAAATCCTGTGTTTTTGCCAATCAGTAAATGGAAACGTATCACAAAAGGTCAAACTACTGTATGTAAGTCGTCAAACGTGCTACGCAATGCCAGGTTCATACTGCTTCAGTTACAATCACTGTTTACTTACCAGCAAAGGCAAAACCAATGATCTCGTTCACTCTGTGTAACAAAAGACAAAGCATAAAAATACAGAATGAGACAACTCAGATCAGCATCAGAGTCAATACTACATCACTCTGTGTAGTCCAAAAGATTCAGTACACTTCTTTGTTTACCACAGCTGGAATACAAACAACTCACCTCTTTTTTCTACACCTTATTAAATATTACTGTCTTCATTAAGGTAATATGTGGTTTCCTCCATTTGTAATAAGCCACACATGTTTCTCAGTTATGTGATAGCTCTATTAGTTTGGTGCTGTTAGATAACACAGTAGATTTAATAAGCAATGGTTTGCTACACCTAGCACTGCACACTTTATCAAATTGTGACATCACAATTTCAAAGCATGAACAATCATAAATGAAAGCTTGGATAATATTTTTGTAGGCTTCAACATTTGAGTTGGTCTGCATTCAAATTCTGCTTCCTAAAAATATTACCTGCACACAGTATCATTTAATATGCTGTTGTTTTAAATATCTACATATCATATTAATATTAATGGTGCACTGCTGCATTTTATTTATTTGAAGGTGGCCTTTTTTAGATTTCATTAATTTTTCACAAAGTGAGAAGTTAAACAGAGCTGCAGGTGTACGTTTTATTTTAAAAAACAACCTGCACAAACAAGTGTTTGTTAAACAGTTCTTAAAATTTAACTAAAAAACTAAAATTGATTAATTAAAAAAACTTCTTCTTGTTAAGAAATGTTATTATTCTTATATTATATGTTTTATCCTCACTCTCTCTCTCTCTCCCTTCTGTTAATTAACCCATAACACAGACACATCCGCACAGGCACGTGAATCTTTTTCTCCCGGCCTTTAGTCAGAGGCGGTAAAATGGCTCCTTTGAAGTTGCCGACCCTGCTGCTTCAGCAGCTAATCAGTGGTTCTAAAATGGCGGCTCATTACCTCATAACCTAAAGAATGAGGCTGTTTTAACTGACTGATTTGTGAGGAGGAGAACTAACTTCAGCTTCCCCAAGAGACTCAGAAACACTAACACACCGAATGAACCAAATACAACACAATAACTGTATTAAACAATTAAATGAACCATATTAATTTCACACTAAGCCTATAGGAGCTAGGCTAGGCGTTAGCGTTTAGGTTGTTAGGGCTAGCATACCAAACACTCCTTTTAAATACTAAAATTACAACGTTTCACTCAAAAAGCAGCCATTGTGTTAGTTTAACATGACTTATACTTCGACTGGCTTTATAAGTCACAAACAACAACTCGGTAAATCACTCAAACAGCTTATACACATTTAATTTCAGAGAAGAGAGACAGAGAGGAAGCGCTTACCGACAGGGATCAAGCAGAGAGTGGGCGGAGATTCAGGAGTCAGCCAGAGGCATTCACGGGTAGTGGGAAACTTTGCCATTACACAAAATTGGCATTGAAAACGTGAAAAATATATGTAAATTTAAATATTAATATGCTAGATTTTTTTGCAACAAAAAACAACTAGCAGAAATTTAATTCTATAAGTTTAATAAATGTTTCAAACAGGATTCTTTGAATTTGAAATAATGGTTAAAAGACATAAGGTCATTATGTTAAAATGTACTGTATTATGATAGATTTATTTAACTGACTGCAAAAATAAGAACAGTATTCTTCTGAAAACCAACACCAAGGAGCTGGTGTTGGTGATCGCCAAAGCATCCTCACAGGACAGTAGGAGCTGCAGAGGCACATCTCACTGCACTGCAGGACTCAAGAGGTTCAGGAGGTCCTTTAACCCCACTGTCATGAGACTTTTTAATAGTGACTCCTGACATGTTCATTGCACATTTGTTTCTTTTTTTCTAATACATATTGGTTGTAATCATATGAATTCTGACATAGATGGACTTGCACCCACTTGTTCACCCCTGCTACAGTGAGGTAAAGCTGTGGCTGTCTCCAACAAGACTTTGTGAAACCACATGTTAGTGTAAAAATCACATTTGTAAGAAAAATCGGTTTCATAGAGTGTAAACCTGTTAATACACAAAGACTTGTTCTCAACTATCAGTAATTACTGCAGGGGTGGCTTTTACACACACACACACACAGGCACACACGCAGCACAAAGAGAGACCGGCTTTTTGCAGTTTATTTCTCATAGTGAGGATTCCCCTCAAACAAGTGGCCATAATTTCCTAACCATGAGGGCTAGAACTGTCATTCTTACACCATTTTGTTCAAAAGAGATGGGGGAATCTTACAGTGTTGACAATTTATCATTAAAATGTGAATTACCGAAGATATTTGACTTGTAATGCACCATAACTGAGTAGAGGTGAGGCATGAACTACTTTGACTTGCCCTCAGCTGGCTGGGAAGCCACAGAAGCCTCAATATACAAATTTGTATGTCTCAGCACTCAGATATGATTGGCTGGTTGGGAAGCCGTGCATGCCCTGATATGTAAATTTGAATATTACACTCCTCACAGAGGATTGACTTGCTGGGGACCTGGCAGAAATATATAGAAATACAATGATTACCCAGAAATACTGCATTTAGTAGCAATACTATGTTTTAGCACAAATACTATAAAATGGCAGAAATACTATAATTAAGCAGAAATATTATATTAAGTACAAATCCTATAAAATAGCAGAAATAGTGTGATTTAGCAGAAATGCTGTATTTAGCACAAATCTTATAAAATAGCAGAAATAGTATGATTTAGCAGAAATGCTGTATTTAGCACAAATACTGAAAAGCAGCAGAAATGCTATGACTTAGCACAATAGTAATAACTTAAATAGAAAAATTGGAAAAGCAAAATGAACAGCTGAAAAAAGTCCCACAATCACAAATATGGACACATATGGAAACACACAAGCACAGAGAGACATACACAGGATCAAATTCAGTCAACCAGTCTAAATATATTGAATTTAAATCATGCAATAAGATGCTCCCATAAAAACTCTCTCTCGCCCTCTCTTTCTCTCTCTCTCTGTCACACACACACACACACACACACACACACACACACACACACACACACACACACACACACAGGGAGAGAAAATCAAGTTTCTAGGTCAGTCAAGCAGCCTGGGAGCTGCGAAATTTGAATCCACCAATCAGAGAGGCTGTGTACTTTTTCCCGCCAAAACACGTGCACCTGTTTTTACACACACGCAGCACAGAGACAGGATTTGTGCTGTCTATTTTTCATAGTCAGGATTCCCCTCAAACAAATGGCTATAATTTCCTAACCGTAGGGGCTAGAACAGTCATTCTTACACCGTTTTGTTCAGAAGAGACGGGGGAATCTTACAGTATTGACAATTTATCATTAAAATATGAATTATTGAAGATATTTGACTTCTAATGCACCATAACTGAGTAGAGGCAAGCGAAAACTGCCTTGACTTGCCCTCAAACAACGCATTCTAACTCGAAATCTATTTGGAGTATTGATATCATTCTTTCACCGTAAGAGACAGCAGGCTTTGGTGAACAGTCATGGAAATTTTCAGGTCTGTGTGGAAATCCATCAAAAAGATATGACGAGAGAAAAAAGTGCCTCATTTCCAGAGTTTGAAATCTGAAGAAATCTGAGCGAGGGACGAATTTCCTACCCTCAAACAAGCCCAATTCATGGCCAAATGGTAATAGATGAGAAAAAAATTCTTGAATTGTGAGCGCCAGGAGTGTCTGAAGATATATTGGCACAAGCCTCATGTCTTAACTTCGCTTCGTTCGGGAGATATGACGATTCGAAAATGCCTCTCATTACAGAAATCAAGCGGTGATTTTAAACGAACTCTCCATTGACTTTCTATGGGGATTTTTGAGACTTTGTGTTGGTCTGAGGAGATTTGCCAAAATTCTATAAATCCCACAACAATGATAGTGACATTTTCTGAAAGCCAGCAAAAATACCTACGTTTTGATGTATAATTTGTGTGGGTTGAGTGGAAATTGAGCGAGTAGCAAGAAGTTGTTTGGACATGAAGAGAAAATTGCCAAAGATACAGTGGCTCACTTAGAACCAACTGCATAGCAACCATAACAACGCATGTATTTTGTGAAAAATCACAAAGATGAAACTCAAAACTTGAAGAGGGATAAGATGAAAACGGTAACAGATATGAAAAAGCTGAATCATACAAGAATAGCAGAAAAATTTGTGAACATTTTAAAGTTTGAATGGTTGTTCTAGGTGAAAGTAGGACAAAGTAGTTAAGTTTCAAAAACAAGCAAAATTTAGCAGAATTGCGGAAGTTTCCCATTCATTTCAATGGGACAAATTAAAGGAAAAAAACGTAATATTTTAAAAAGTATAATAGCAGAAAATACCAAAAGTCATTGCCGGAAAGAGCAAAAATAGCAGAATAGTTTAAAATTTGAACGGTGAAAATAGCACAAAAATTGTGGAAGTAGTTCTACGGCGAAAAACGTACGGAAGCAACTTGAAGAATAACTAGAAAAATTTGCATTTCCTGCGAAAATGCAGTGTGGATGCTGTAACGCTGAAGCTGTCTGCTAAAAATAGCTGAAAAAGCTGAAAAGTAGCAAAAAATTGTAATAACTTTGCAGAAGCATAAGAACTTAGCAAAAATGTTAATTACTTGGCAGAAATACAATAACATAGCAGAACTTAGCAGAAATATTGTAACTTAGCAGAAACATGATAACTTCTCACAAATACAGGAATTTAGCAAACATGGTACAAGATTACAGATACTTTTTTTTAAACAAAAATACCTAAACATTGCAGAAATACTGTGATTTAGGACAAATATTACAACATAGCAGAAATGCTGTGATTCAGCAAATATATTATGCTATGGCACAAATAGAATGAAAATGCTCAAATACTATGATTTTGCTCAAATACCATGATCATGCAATAATACTAATATTTGGCAGGAATACTATGCTTTGGCAGTAATACTATGATTTGGTAGAAATACTGTAATTACGCAGAAATACTATATTTACCTCAAATCCTATAAAATAGTAGAAATAGTATGATTTAGCAGAAATACTATATTTAGCACAAATACCGAAAAGTAGCAGAAATACTATAATTTAGCATAATAGTAATAACTTACACAATTACAAATATGGACACATATGGAAACACACATGCACAGAGACACACAGCAGCAGCAGCAGCAGCAGCAAGTGAACAAACAGGGGCTGTACATACAGTGTTTCCTGTATGTTTCTAGGTGGGTCAAAAAACCTGGAGCTGCTAAATTTGAATCCACAAAATCAGAGAGGCTGTGTACTTTTTCCCGCCAAAACAGGTGCACTACACGCAGGAACACAGAGGGAGACTGGATTTTTGCAGTCTACTTCTCATAGTGAGGACTTCCCTCAAACAAATGACCATAATTTCCTAACCGTAGGGGCTAGAGCGGTCATTCTTACAACGTTTTGTTCAGAAGAGATGGGGGAATCGTCAAGTATTATCTATTTAAAATAAAAATATGAATTTTTAGAGATATATGACATAGACGGAAAGGTTGGCTTACAAGCCATGTAGGCCCCAATATGCAAATTTGAATGCCTCAGCCCTCACACATGATTGGCTGGCTGGGAAACTGAGCAGGTCCTGATTTGTAAATTTGAATGTCTCAGACCTCAGATATGATTGGCTGGCTTAGAAGCCATAAAGGCCTCAAGTATGCAAATTTGTATGTCTCAGCCCTCAGATGTGATTGGCTGGCTGGGAAGCCATACAGGCCCTGATATGTAAATTTAAATGTCTCAGTCCTCACAGAGGATTGGCTGCCTGGGGACCTGGCAGAAATATATAGAAATACTATGATTTAGCACAAATACGACATTTAGTAGAAATAATATATTTAGCACAAATCTTATAAAAGAGCAGAAATAGTATGATTTAGCAGAAATGCTGTATATAGCACAAATCTTATAAAATAGCAGAAATAGTATGATTTAGCAGAAATGCTGTATTTAGCACAAATCTTATAAAATAGCAGAAATAGTATGATTTAGCAGAAATGCTGTATTTAGCACAAATCTCATAAAATAGAAGAAATAGTATGATTTAGCAGAAATGCTGTATTTAGCACAAATCTCATAAAAAAGCAGAAATAGTATGATTTAGCAGAAATGCTGTATTTAGCACAAATCTTATAAAATAGCAGAAATAGTATGATTTAGCAGAAATGCAGTATTTAGCACAAATCTCATAAAATAGAAGAAATAGTATGATTTAGCAGAAATGCTGAAAAGCAGCAGAAATTCTATGACTTAGCACAATAGTAATAACAAAACGAACAGCTGAAAAAATCCTGAATATGATAAGGGTCCCTCAAATGTAATTGTTCAATGAAAAAAATCAGCAAAAAAAGTATAACAGTCACACAATCACAAATATGTACACATATGGAAACACACATGCACAGACAGACACACACAGGATCAAATTCAGTCAACCAGTTTAAATATATTGAATTTAAATCATACATTAAGATGCTCCCATAAAAACTCTCTCTCGCCCTCTCTTTCTCTCTCTCTCTGTTACACACACACACACACACAGACACACAATCACAAATATGTACACATACGGTAACACATATGCACAGAGAGACACACAGAGGACCAAATTCAGAGAGAAATCAAGTTTCAAGGTCAGTCAAGCAGCCTGGGAGCTGCTAAATTTGAATCCACCAATCAGAGAGGCTGTGTACTTTTTCCCGCCAAAACAGGTGCAGCCGTTTTTACACACGCTGCACAGAGAGGCATGATTTTTGCAGTGTATTTCTCATAGTGAGGATTCCCCTCAAACAAATGGCCATAATTTCCTAACCGTAGGGGCTAGAACGGTCATTCTTACACCGTTTTGTTCAGAAGAGATGGGGGAATCTTACAGTGTTGACAATTTATCATTAAAATATAAATTATTAAAGATATTTGACTTCTAATGCACCATAACTGAGTAGAGGCAAAGCGAAAACTGCCTTGACTTGCCCTCAAACAACGCTTTCTAACTCAAAATCTATTTGGAGTATCGATATCATTCTTTCACCGTAAGAGACAGCAGGCTTTGGTGAACAATCCTGGAAATTATCAGGTCTCTGTGTAAATCCAAAAAAAAGATATGACGAGAGAAAAAAGTGCCTCATTTCCAGAGTTTGAAATCTGAAGAAATCTGAGCGAGGGACAAATTTCCTACCCTCAAACAAACCCAATTCATGGCCAAATGGTAATAGATGAGAAAAAAATTCTTGAATTGTGAGCGTCAGGAGTGTCTGAAGATATACTGGGACAAGCCTCATGTTTTAACTTCGCTTCGTTAAGGAGATATGACGATTCGAATATGCCTCTCATTACAGAAATCAAGCGGTGATTTTTAACAAGCTCTCCATTGACTTTGTATGGAGACTTTTCCGACCTTGTGTTGGTCTGAGGAGATTTGCCAAAATTCTATAAATCCCACAACAATGATAGTGATATTTCCTGAAAGCCAGCAAAAATACCTACGTTTTGATGTATAATTTGTGTGGGTTGAGTGAAAATTGAGAAAGTAGCAAGAAGTTGTTTGGACATGAAGAGAAGACTGCGAAACTTACAGTGGCTCACTGAAAGCCAAGTGCATAGCAACCATAACAACACGTGTATTTTGTGAAAAATCACAAAAATGAAACTCAAAACTTAAAAAGGGATAGGATGAAAATGGTAACAGATATGAAAAAGCTGAATCATACAAGAATAGCAGAAAAATTTGTGAACATTTTAAAGTTTGAATGGTTGTTCTAGGTGAAAGTATGAGGAAGTAGTTAAGTTTCAAAAACAAGCAAGTTTTAGCAGAATTGCGGAAGTTTCCCATTCATTTCAATGGGACAAATTAAAGGAAAAAAGCTTAATATTTTAAAAAGTATAATAGCAAAAAATACCAAAAGTCATAGCCGGAAAGAGCAAAAATAGCAGAATAGTTTAAAATTTGAATGGTGAAAATAGCACAAAAATTGTGGAAGTAGTTCTACGGCGAAAAACGTACGGAAGCAACTTGAAGAATAATAATAAAGTATAAAGAATAAAGAGAAACAGGAACTCAATAGTGTGGATGCATAAAGCATCCACACAACTAGAAAAATTTGCATTTCCTGCGAAAATGCAGTGTGGATGCTGGAACGCTGAAGCTGTCTGCTGAAACTAGCTGAAAAAGCTAAAAAGTTGCAGAAGTTGTAAAAACTTTGCAGAAGCAAAGGAACTTTGCTAAAATGTAGTAACTTAGCAGAACTGCAATATCTTAGAGGAAACATATTACTTGGCAGAAATACAATAGCAATTGCAGAACTTAGCAGAAATATTGTAACTTACCAGAAACATGATAACTTCTCAAAAATACAAGAATTTAGGAGAAATAGTATAAGATAACAGAAAGAATATATTTAGCCAAACAATCTTAAACATTACAGAAATACTATGATTTAGAAAAACAGTACAACATAGCAGAAATGCTGTGATTTACCAGAGACACTGTAATATACTATGAATATTATAATTTTATATAAGTACTATGTTTTAACAAAAATATTCCAGTTTAGCACAAATATTATAATATAGCAGAAACACTATTCTATAGCAGAAATGCTATATTTAGAAAGAAAAATATAATATAGTAGAAATACTATGATTTAGCAGAAATGCTCTATTTAGCACAAATCTTATAAAATAGCAGAAACAGTATGATTTAGCAGAAAAGCTGTATTTAGCACAAATCTCATAAAATAGCAGAAAAAGTATGATTTAGCAGAAATGCTGTATTTAGCACAAATCTCATAAAAAAGCAGAAATAGTACGATTTAGCAGAAATGCATAATTTCGCACAAATCTCATAAAAAAGCAGAAAAAGTGTGATTTAGCAGAAATGCTCTATTTAGCACAAACCTCATAAAAAATCAGAAATAGTATGATATAGCAGAAATGCTGTATTTAGCACAAATGCTGAAAAGCAGCAGCAATGCTATGTCTTAGCACAATAGTAATAACTTAAATAGAAAAATTGGAAAAGCAAAATGGACAGCTGAAAAAATCCTGAACATGCTAAGGGTCCCTTAAATGTAATTGTGAATCGAAAAATAATCAGCAAAAAAAGTATAACAGTCACACAATCACAAATATGTACACATATGGAAACACACATGCACAGAGAGACACACACAGGATCAAATTCAGTCAACCAGTCTAAATATATTGAATTTAAATCATACAATAAGATGCTGCCATAAAAAGTCTCTCTCTCTCTCTCTCTCTCTCTCTCTCTCCCTGTGTCACACACACACACACACACACACACACACACACACACACACACACACACACACACACACACAGGGAGAGAAAATCAAGTTTCTAGGTCAGTCAAGCAGCCTGGGAGCTGCTAAATTTGAATCCACCAATCAGAGAGGCTCTGTGCTTTTTCCCGCCAAAACAGGTGCACCTGTTTTTACACACACGCAGCACAGAGACAGGATTTCTGCAGTCTATTTCTCATAGTCAGGATTCCCCTCAAACAAATGGCCATAATTTCCTAACCGTAGGGGCTAGAACAGTCATTCTTACACCGTTTTGTTCAGAAGACATGGGGGAATCTTGAAATGTTGACCATTTAAAATACAAATATGACATATTAAAGATATATGACATAGATGATTGGTTGGCTTAGAAGCCATGAATGACCCAATATGCAAATTTGAATGTGCCAGGGCTCAGATATGATTGGTTGTCTTAGTAGCCATGAAGGCCCCAATATGGAAATTTGAATGTGCCAGGGCTCAGATATGATTGGCTGGCTGGGAAGCCGTCCAGGTCCTGATAGGTAAGTTTGAATATTACAGTCCTTACAGAGGACTGACTCCCTGGGGACCTGGCAGAAATATGTAGAAATACAATGATTACCCAGAAATACTGCATTTAGTAGAAATACTATGTTTTAGCACAAATACTATAAAATGGCAGAAATACTATAATTAAGCGGAAATATTATATTAAGTACAAATCCTATAAAATAGCAGAAATAGTATGATTTAGCAGAAATGCTGTATTTAGCACAAATACTGTAAATCAGCAGAAATGCTATGACTTAGCACAATAGTGATAAGTTAAATAGAAAAATTGGAAAAGCAAAATGGACAGCTAAAAAAATCCTGAACATGCTAAGGGTCCCTTAAATGTAATTGTGAAACGAAAAATAATCAGCAAAAAAAGTATAACAGTCACACAATCACAAATATGTACACATATGGAAACACACATGCACAGAGAGACACACACAGGATCAAATTCAGTCAACCAGTCTAAATATATTGAATTTAAATCATACAATAAGATGCTGCCATAAAAAGTCTCTCTCTCTCTCTCTGTGTGTGTCACACACACACACACACACACACACACACACACACACACACACACACACACACAGAGGGAGAGAAAATCAAGTTTCTAGGTCAGTCAAGCAGCCTGGGAGCTGCTAAATTTGAATCCACCAATCAGAGAGGCTGTGCACTTTTCCCGCCAAAACAGGTGCACCTCTTTTCACACACACGCAGCACAGAGACAGGATTTCTGCAGTCTATTTCTCATAGTCAGGATTCCCCTCAAACAAATGGCCATAATTTCCTAACCGTAGGAGCTAGAACAGTCATTCTTACACCATTTTGTTCAGAAGACATGGGGGAATCTTGAAATGTTGACCATTTAAAATACAAATATGACATATTAAAGATATATGACATAGATGATTGGTTGGCTTAGAAGCCATGAATGACCCAATATGCAAATTTGAATGTGCCAGGGCTCAGATATGATTGGTTGTCTTAGAAGCCATGAAGGCCCCAATATGCAAATTTGAATGTGCCAGGGCTCAGATATGATTGGCTGGCTGGGAAGCCGTCCAGGTCCTGATAGGTAAGTTTGAATATTACAGTCCTTACAGAGGACTGACTCCCTGGGGACCTGGCAGAAATATGTAGAAATACAATGATTACCCAGAAATACTGCATTTAGTAGAAATACTATGTTTTAGCACAAATACTATAAAATGGCAGAAATACTATAATTAAGCGGAAATATTATATTAAGTACAAATCCTATAAAATAGCAGAAATAGTATGATTTAGCAGAAATGCTGTATTTAGCACAAATACTGTAAATCAGCAGAAATGCTATGACTTAGCACAATAGTGATAAGTTAAATAGAAAAATTGGAAAAGCAAAATGGACAGCTAAAAAAATCCTGAACATGCTAAGGGTCCCTTAAATGTAATTGTGAAACGAAAAATAATCAGCAAAAAAAGTATAACAGTCACACAATCACAAATATGTACACATATGGAAACACACATGCACAGAGAGACACACACAGGATCAAATTCAGTCAACCAGTCTAAATATATTGAATTTAAATCATACAATAAGATGCTGCCATAAAAAGTCTCTCTCTCTCTCTCTGTGTGTGTCACACACACACACACACACACACACACACACACACACACACACACAGAGGGAGAGAAAATCAAGTTTCTAGGTCAGTCAAGCAGCCTGGGAGCTGCTAAATTTGAATCCACCAATCAGAGAGGCTGTGCACTTTTCCCGCCAAAACAGGTGCACCTCTTTTCACACACACGCAGCACAGAGACAGGATTTCTGCAGTCTATTTCTCATAGTCAGGATTCCCCTCAAACAAATGGCCATAATTTCCTAACCGTAGGAGCTAGAACAGTCATTCTTACACCATTTTGTTCAGAAGACATGGGGGAATCTTGAAATGTTGACCATTTAAAATACAAATATGACATATTAAAGATATATGACATAGATGATTGGTTGGCTTAGAAGCCATGAATGACCCAATATGCAAATTTGAATGTGCCAGGGCTCAGATATGATTGGTTGTCTTAGAAGCCATGAAGGCCCCAATATGCAAATTTGAATGTGCCAGGGCTCAGATATGATTGGCTGGCTGGGAAGCCGTCCAGGTCCTGATAGGTAAGTTTGAATATTACAGTCCTTACAGAGGACTGACTCCCTGGGGACCTGGCAGAAATATGTAGAAATACAATGATTACCCAGAAATACTGCATTTAGTAGAAATACTATGTTTTAGCACAAATACTATAAAATGGCAGAAATACTATAATTAAGCAGAAATATTATATTAAGTACAAATCCTATAAAATAGCAGAAATAGTATGATTTAGCAGAAATGCTGTATTTAGCACAAATACTGTAAATCAGCAGAAATGCTATGACTTAGCACAATAGTAATAAGTTAAATAGAAAAATTGGAAAAGCAAAATGGACAGCTAAAAAAATCCTGAACATACTAAGGGTCCCTCAAATGTAATTGTTAAATGAAAAAAGAATCAGCAAAAAAAAGTATAACAGTCACACAATCACAAGTATGTACACATATGGAAACACACAAGCACAGAGAGACACACAGGATCAAATTCAGTCAACCAGTCTAAATATATTGAATTAAAATCATACAATAAGATGCTCCTATAAAAAGTCTCTCTCTCTCTCTCTCTCTCTCTGTGTCACACACACACACACACACACACACACACACACACACACACACACACACACACACACACACACACACACACAGGGAGAGAAAATCAAGTTTCTAGGTCAGTCAAGCAGCCTGGGAGCTGCTAAATTTGAATCCACCAATCAGAGAGGCTGTGCACTTTTTCCCGCCAAAACAGGTGCACCTCTTTTTACACACACGCAGCACAGAGACAGGATTTCTGCAGTCTATTTCTCATAGTCAGGACTCCCCTCAAACAAATGGCTATAATTTCCTAACCGTAGGGGCTAGAACAGTCATTCTTACACCGTTTTGTTCAGAAGAGATGGGGGAATCTTCAAGTGTTGACAATTTATCATTAAAATATGAATTATTAAAGATATTCGACTTGTAATGCACCATAACTGAGTAGAGGCGAAGAGAAAACTGCCCTGACTTGCCCTCGAACAAAGCTTTGTAACTCTAAATCTATTTGGAGTATCGATATCATTCTTTCACCGTAAGAGACAGCAGGCTTTGGTGAACAGTCATGGAAATTTTCAGGTCTCTGTGGAAATCCAACAAAAAGTTATGACGAGAGAAAAAAGTGGTTCATTTCCAGAGTTTGAAATCTGAAGAAATCTGAGCGAGGGACAAATTTCCTACCCTCAAACAAACCCAATTCATGGCCAAATGGTAATATTTGAGAAAACAATTCTTGAATTGTGAGCGTCAGGAGTGTCTGAAGATATACTGGGACAAGCCTCATGTTTTAACTTCGCTTCGTTAGGGAGATATGACGATTCGAATATGCCTCTCATGACAGAAATCAAGCGGTGATTTTGAACAAACTCTCCATTGACTTTGTATGGAGACTTTTCCGACCTTGTGTTGGTCTGAGGAGATTTGGCAAAATTCTATAAATCCCACAACAATGACAGTGACATTTTCTGAAAGCCAGCAAAGATACCTACGTTTTGATGTATAATTTGTGTGAGTTAAGTGAAAATTGAGCGAGTAGCAAGAAGTTGTTCGGACATGAAGAGAAGACTGCAAAACCTTCAGTGGCACAGTGGAAGCCAAGACCATAGCAACCATAACAACGCGTGTATTTTGTGAAAAATCACAAAAATGAAACTCAAAACTTTAAGAGGCATAAAAGTAAAACGGTAAAAGATTTGAAAAAGCTGACTTATACCTGAATAGCCCAATAATTTGTGAACATTTTAAAGTTTGAATGGTTATTCTAGGCTAAAGTATGAGGAAGTAGTTAAGTCTCAAAAACAAGAAAGTTTTAGCAGAATTGCAGAAGTTTCCCATTCATTTCCAATGGGACAAATTAAAGGAAAAAGCTTAATATTTTAAAAAGTATAATAGTATAAAATACCAAAAGATATAGCCGGAAAGGGAAAAATTAGCAGAATAGTTTAAAATTTGAACGGTGAAAATCGGCTGAAAATTGTGGAAGTAGATCCACGGCGAAAAACGTACGGAAACACCAAGAATAATAAAGAATAAAGAGAAACAGGAACTCAATAGTGTGGATGCATAAAGCATCCACACAATAATAAAGTAGAATAATAATAATAAAGAATAAAGAGAAACAGGAACTCAATAGTGTGGATGCTTAATCAGCATCCACACAATAAAAATAAAGAATAAAGAGAAACAGGAACTCAATAGTGTGGATGCCTAAAGCATCCACACAATAAAGAATAAAGAGAAACAGGAACTCAATAGTGTGGATGCATAAAGCATCCACACAACTAGAAAGCGAAAATTTCAGAAGAAATTTTAAGTGTGCCTATGCCGCTGCTAATCAGCACAGACTACGCCCAAGAGGCGTGATTGCAGGTGCCGCTCAGGTGGGTCCACCTCCACTGCAGCGGCACTGCAGACCACGCCCCGCCACACACATCAAACACGTAAAATAAATATTTATGCACTTTTGCATTCACTTTTTGTTTTCTATTATTTTTACACAGTGTTCTGAATGATTAACAATGGTCTACAGCCAATCTTGTGTATTACTATACAAACTTTGGTTGTAAGATGCAGATAACTATTTAATAAAAGCTAAATATTTTATACGAGAGTAAGAAATCAAAGTATATCTTTGTGTCCCCCTTTCCCTGTTAATGCCCTACCTGGCCCCCTGGCAAAAGCTTTGCTAGATCCGCCCCTGCACAGTTACCAGCTGTCAGCTACACAAAAACAGGAGCTTGGTGTTTATTTGTCTCTCAGAAACAGTTCATAACTTCCCTTCAACTCATTCATGTCACCTAAAGGGCAAACCTGTTTCTCCATCACCAGTTCAGCTCACATCAAACACGTAAAATAAATATTTATGCACTTTTGCATTCACTTTTTGTTTTTTGTTATTTTTACACAGTGTTCTGAATGATTAACAATGGTCTACAGCCAATCTTGTGTATTATTATACAAACTTTGGTTGTAAGATGCAGATAACTATTTAATAAAAAGCTAAATATTTTATATGAGAGTAAGAAATCAAAGTATGTCTTTGTGTCCCCCTTTCCCTGTTAATGCCCTACCTGGTCCCCTGGCAAAAGCTTTGCTAGATCCGCCCCTGCACAGTTACCAGCTGTCAGCTACACAAAAACAGGAGCTCGGTGTTTATTTGTCTCTCAGAAACAGTTCATAACTTCCCTTCAACTCATTCATGTCACCTAAAGGGTAAACCTATTTCTCCATCACCAGTTCAGCTCTGATGATTCAGTAAGGACATCTCCTGGTTTTGACCAGCCGCTTCTACAGCTGTGGCCCCAGCAAACATCAGCTGATACTAGAAATTAAAATCAAATGAATTCTAACAACAGCTGATCAAGCTTAAACTGCTGCTGTTGTTTAGCGTGATAAACAAGAGCGAAAAGCCGATCGTTGATCAGTTTCATGATTGAAGTTGCAAAAGGCCAGAGAATGACAGGGGAGGCTTCATAACGACAGAATAAATCGTAATATTTTCTCTGAATGTGGACTAACCCTTATGAATAAAATAAAGTTCAACATCAGTAACTTAGCGCTCACACAGCTGTATAGACACTCCCGTCGTGCTAGCTAGCACGCAGTAAATAAACTACACCTAAACTCGGTTTATATCTGACCCAAATAGAGTGCAGTTCATAACTTCTTACCTGAAATTCAGTTCAACTCACGCTCCTGCCTGTTAGCAACCACCGGTCGATCGGCGGTCACCTCGCCGCCTAACATGTCTCGTTCGCGGCATGTCCTTTCTGTCACACCGGTGGATAGCTGCTCTCGGTTGTAGCTCCGCGTTAGCCAAGACCAAACAACTCAGTTATTTTTTCCACATCGACCAGCATCATCGGCCCATATAAACGAGAAATAAGTCCACCTAAGACACAGACTGTTGGCCAGCGATCAGGTGATGGTCAGCAGTCTCACTGAAGGCAAACCCGGGTGCTCGAAGGGTCGCTGGCGGCGCTAGCTAGCGGCGCTAGCCACGCTAGCTAGTTAGCCGGCAACATCGTCAGATATAACATGGGATGTCTTGATAAAACGAGCAGATATTTGAAGTTTACACACCTACATTCTCGCCTGAAAATATCTTAAAAGTTTATTTTGTGACCTAGAAACACGAATAAAAGACGTTTAAAACGAAGAGGTGTCCGCCATTGTTTAACTCGGCAGAGGGGTGCTATGAATTATGGGATATGTAGTTTTATAACAAGCATACAGATTTTCAGCCGTACTACTCCCGGTATACCACTAGAGAGAGCCAACCCACCACAAATAAAGTCTGTTTCTATGGAAATTGGCCTAAATTTGCACTAAAATCTAAATATTTCAAAAACTATAAAAGTCATAAACACCAAAAGTGTATACCATACTAGTCCAGCTCCAGCCGCACAAAATGATCTAACATATGTAACCCTATTGTCAAAACTGTTTGGCAGAGGAGCGCGAGAAAATTTTCACTAAAATATTAATATTTAAAAAACTATAATAGTCATAAACACCAAAAGTCATAGCACACCATTCCTGATCCAGCCGCACAAAATGAGGTAACATATATGAAGCTTGTCTCAAAACTGCGGGGCGAGATTCGCGGCGAAATTTTAGGCGGAAAAAGGAAAATAATAAGAACTAGAAAAATTTGCATTTCCTGCGAAAATGCAGTGTGGATGCTTTAAAGCTGAAGCTGTATGCAAAAACTAGCTGAAAAAGCTGAAAAGTTGCAGAAATTGTAAAAACTTTGCAGAAGCAAAGGAACTTTGCTAAAATGTAATAACTTAGCAGAACTGCAATATCATAGAGGAAACATAATACTTGGCAGAATACAATAGCATAGCAGAACTTAGCAGAAATATTGTAACTTACCAGAAACATGATAACTTCTCAAAAATACAAGAATTTAGGAGAAATAGCATAAGATAACACAAAGAATATATTTAGCCAAAAATACTTAAGCATTACAGAAACACTATGATTTAGAAAAATAGTACAACAGAGCAGAAATACTGTGATTTACCAGAGACACTGTGATGAACTATGAATATTGTAATTTTAAATCAATACTGTGTTTTAGCACAAATACTATAATTTGACAGAAATACTATCATTTGGCAGAAATACTATGTTTCAGCACAAATACTCTGGTTTAGCACAAATATTATAACATAGCAGAAATATAATTATATAGCAGAAATGCTATATTTAGAAAGAAAAATATAATATAGTAGAAATAGTATGATTTAGCAGAAATACTACAATATAGCATAATAACAATGATTTAGAACAAATACTATGATTGAGCAGAATAGTAATAACTTAATTGAAAATACTGGAAAAGTAAGATGACAAGCTGAAAAAAAAAACGGAACATGGTTAAGTTCCCTCAAAACTAATTTAAAAAACAAGAAGGAACAGCCAACAGATACACACAAAATCAAATATGTATACACAAATGCACAGAGAGAGAGACACACGGAGGGTCTATGCCAGTCAACCAGTCTGAATATATTATATTTTTTTCCAACAATGAGATGCTGCCCTAAAGAGGGTCTCTTTCTCTCTCTCTCTCTCTCTCTCTCTCTCTCATGCACATACACACACACACACACAAACAGGGAGAGAGAAGCATGTTTTCAGTCAAGCAGCCTGGGAGCTGCTAAATTTGAATCCACAGAGGCTGTGTACTTTTTCCCGCCAAAACAGGTGCACACACGCAGCACAGAGACAGGATTTTTGTAGTCTATTTCTCATAGTGAGGATTCCCCTCAAACAAATGACCATAATTTCCTAACTGTATTGGCCAGAACGGTCATTCTTACACCGTTTTGTTCAGAAGAGATGGGGGAATCGTCAAGTGTTGACAATTTATCATTAAAATATGAATTTTTAGAGATATATGACATCGATGACTTGTTGGCTTAGAAGCCACGAAGGCCCCAATATGCAAATTTGAATGCCTCAGCCCACATATATGATTGGCTGGCTGGGAAGCTGTCCAGACCCTGATTTGTAAATTTGAATGTCTCATCCCTCAGATATGATTGGCTGGCTGGGAAGCCGTGCAGGCCCTGATATGTAAATTTGAATGTCTCAGTCCTCACAGAGGATTGGCTGCCTGGGGACCTGGCAGAAATATATAGAAATACTATGATTAAGCATAAATACTACATTTAGCAGAAATACTATATTAAGCACAAATCCGATAATAAGCAGAAGTACTATATTAAGCACAAATCCTATAAAAAGCAGAAATACTATATTAAGCAATATAAATATCCTATAAAAATCCTATAAAAAGCAAAAATACTGTACTATGATTTGGTAGAAAACTATAATTAATCAGAAATACTATATTTAGCACAAATCTTATAAAACAGCAGAAATGCTATGATTTAGCGCAACAGTAATAACTTAAACAGAAAAATTGGAAAAGCAAAATGGACAGCTGAAAAAATGCTGAACATGCTGAGGGTCCCTCAAATATACTTGTTAAATGAAAAAAATTGGCAAAAAAAAAGAATATAACAGCCACACAATCACAAATATGGACACATATGGAAACACACATTCACAGAGAGAGACACACACAAGATCCAATTCAGTCAACCAGTCTAAATATATTGAATTTGAATCTTACAATGAGATCATCCCATAAAAAGGCTTTCTCTCTCTCTCTCTCTCTGTCACACAAACACACACAAGATCCAATTCAGTCAACCAGTCTAAATATATTGAATTTGAATCTTACAATGAGATCATCCCATAAAAAGGCTCTCTCTCTCTCTCTCTCTCTCTCTCTCTCTCTCTGTTACACACACACACACACACACACACAAACACACACACACACACACACACACACACACACACACACAAGATCCAATTCAGTCAACCAGTCTAAATATATTGAATTTAAATCTTACAATGAGATCATCCCATAAAAAGGCTTTCTCTCTCTCTCGCTCTCTGTCTCACACACACACACACACACACACACACACACACACACACACACACACACACACAGGGAGAGAGAAGTAAGTTTCTAGCTCAGTCAAGCAGCCTGGGAGCTGCTGAATTTGAATCCACCAATCAGAGAGCCTGTGCACTTTTTCCCGCCAAAACAGGTGCACGCAGCACAGAGAGACACAGGATTTTTGCAGTCTATTTCTCATAATGACGACTCCCCTCAAACAAATGACCATAATTTCCTAACCGTAGGGGCTAGAACGGTCATTCTTACACCGTTTTGTTCAGAAGAGATGGGGGAATCTTAAAATGTTGACAATTTATCATTAAAATATGAATTATTAAAGATATTTGACTTCTAATGCACCATAACTGAGTAGACCAAAGCACAAACTGCCTTGACTTGCCCTCAAACAACGCTTTCTAACTCTAAATCTATTTGGAGTATCGATATCATTCTTTCACCGTAAGAAACAGCAGGCTTTGGTGAACAATCATGGAAATTTTCAGGTCTCTGTGGAAATCCATCAAAAAAATATGACGAGAGGAAAAAGTGGTTCATTTCCAGAGTTTGAAATCTGAAGAAATCTGAGCGAAGGACGAATTTCCTACCCTCAAACAAGTCTAACTCATTTCAGAACGGTAATAGGTGAGAAAATAATTCTTGAATTGTGAGCGTCAGGAGTGTCTGAAGATATACTGGGACAAGCCTTATGTCTTAACTTTGCTTCGTTAAGGAGATATGACGATTCGAATATGCCTCTCATTACAGAAATCAAGCGGTGATTTTGAACAAGCTCTCCATTGACTTTCTATGGAGAGTTTTGTGACTTTGTGTTGGTCTGAGGAGATTTGCCAAAATTCTATAAATCCCAAAACAATGATAGTGACATTTTCGGAAAGCCAGCAAAAATACCTACGTTTTGATGTATAATTTGTGGAAGTTGAGTGAAAATTGAGCAAGTAGCAAGAAGTTGTTCGGACATGAAGAGAAGACTGCAAAACCTTCAGTGGCACACTGGAAGCCAAGTGCATAGCAACCATAACAACGCATGTATTTTGTGAAAAATCACAATTTTGCAACTCAAAACTTTAAGAGGTATAAAAGTAAAACGGTAAAAGATTTGAAAAAGCTGATTTATACCTTAATAGCCCAATAATTTGAGAACATTTTAAAGTTTGAATGGTTGTTCTACGTGAAAATATGAGGAAGTAGTTAAGTTTCAAAAACAAGCAAGTTTTAGCAGAATTGCAGAAGTTTCCCATTCATTTCAATGGGACAAATTAAGCTTAATATTTTAAAAAGTATAATAGTGAAAAATACCAAAAGACATAGCACACATTAGCAGAAATAGCAGAATAGTTTAAAATTTGAACGGTGAAAATCGGCTGAAAATTGTGGAAGTAGTTAAGTGCCAAAAAGTGTACGGAAGTCCCAAGAGGAACTCAATAGTGTGGATGCCTCCAGCATCCACACAATAATAAATCCGACGAATAGTAATATGTGTGCCTCTTGGCATAGGCACACATAATAATAACTAGAAAGCGAAAATTTCAGAAGAAATTTTATGTGTGCCTATGCCGCTGCGAATCAGTGTAGTTTGCCATTCATACGGCTACAGAGAGCAAAACTCAGAAGAGCAGCCATTCTCCACCATGAACTATGGTAAAAACAAACACCGCTCGTGCCTCACAGATGACAGCTTACAGTTTTGGGTAAAGACGAAGTGACTTTGTACAGCCCCGATTTGCAGATGCTGTGCACACAGGTTCGTGAGCAGAATTCCCATTGTACCACGGCAGACCCGACAATGTTTGCATGAACACTCTTTGAAGCATTACGTTATGGACCACTTTTCACACATGCTTGGTGTACCCACACAGCCGGCTGTAGCTTTTCAACTGACAGCCCGACACACACCCAAAAAACAGCCGAAAGAGCACAGACTTTACGTCCGTGGGTCCACCTCCCCTGCAGCGGCACTGCAGACCACGCCCCGCCACACACATCAAACACGTAAAATAAATATTTATGCACTTTTGCATTCACTTTTTGCTTTTTGTTATTTTTACACAGTGTTCTGAATGATTAACAATGGTCTACAGCCAATCTTGTGTATTATTATACAAACTTTGGTTGTAAGATGCAGATAACTATTTAATAAAAAGCTAAATATTTTATATGAGAGTAAGAAAGAAAAGTATATCTTTGTGTCCCCCTTTCCCTGTTAATGCCCTACCTGGCCCCCTGGCAAAAGCTTTGCTAGATCCGCCCCTGCACAGTTACCAGCTGTCAGCTACACAAAAACAGGAGCTGGGTGTTTATTTGTCTCTGAGAAACAGTTCATAACTTCCCTTCAACTCATTCATGTCACCTAAAGGGCAAACCTGTTTCTCCATCACCAGTTCAGCTCTGATGATTCAGTAAGGACATCTCCTGGTTTGGACCAGCCGCGAAATTAAAATCAAATGAATTCTAACAACAGCTGATCAAGCTTAAATGTGCTGCTGTTGTTTAGCGCGATAAACAAGAGCGAAAAGCCGATCGTTGATCAGTTTCACGATTGAAGTTGCAACAGGCCAGAGAATGACAAGGGAGGCTTCATAACGACAGAATAAATCGTAATATTTTCTCTGAATGTGGGACGATTCCGTTTGTACGGCAACTCTACGGACTAACCGTTATGAATAAAATAAAGTTCAACATCAGTAACTTAGCGCGCACACAGCTCTATAGAAACTCCTGTGCAATTCATAACTTCTTACCTGAAATTCAGTTCACCTCACGCTCCTGCCTTAGGTTTCCCTGATCCACGATCTACCACCGGTCGATCGGCGGTCCCCTCGCCGCCTCGTATGTCTCGTTCCCCGCATGTTTTTCTGACACACACCGGTAGATAGCTGCTCTCGGTTGTAGCTGCGCGTTAGCCAAGACCAAACAACTCAGTTATTTTTTCCACATCGACCAGCATCATCGGCCCATATAAACGAAAAATAAGTCCACCTAAGACAGTCTGTTGGCGAGCGAACAGGTGATGGTCAGCAGTCTCACTGAAGGCAAGCCCGGGTGCTCGAAGGGTCGCTAGCGGCGCTAGCTAGCGGCGCTAGCCACGCTAGCTAGTTAGCCGGCAACATCGTCAGATATAATATGGGATGTTTTGACAAAACGAGCAGATATTTGAAGTTTACACACCTACATTCTCGCCTGAAAATATCTTAAAAGTTCATTTTGTGACCTAGAAACACGAATAAAAGACGTTTAAAACGAAGAGGTGTCCGCCATTGTTGAACTCGGCAGAGGCGTGCTATGCATTATGGGATATTGAGTTTAAAAACAAGCATACAGATTTCGGCCGTACTACTCCCGGTATACCACTAGAGAGAGCCAACCCACCACAAATAAAGTCTGTTTCTATGGAAATTGGCCTAAATTTGCACTAAAATCTAAATATTTCAAAAACTATAAAAGTCATGAACACCAAAAGTGTATACCATACTAGTCCAGCTCCAGCCGCACAAAATGATCTAACATATGTAACCCTATTGTCAAAACTGTTAGGCAGAGAGGCGCGGGAAAATTTTCACTAAAATATTAATATTTAAAAAACTATAATAGTTATAAACACCAAAAGTCATAGCACACCATTCCTGATCCAGCCGCACAAAATGAGGTAACATATATGAAGCTTGTCTCAAAACTGCGGGGCGAGATTCGCTGCAAAATTTCAGGCGGAAACTGAATAATAATAATAATAATAATAATAATAATAATAATAAATCCGACGAATAGTATTATGTGTGCCTCTTGGCATAGGCACACATAATAATAATAATAATAATAATAACTAGAAAAATTTGCATTTCCTGCGAAAATGCAGTGTGAATGCTGTAAAGCTGAAGCTGTCTGCTGAAAACTGCTGAAAAAGCTGAAAATAGCTGAAGAACCTGAAGTCAGTATCAGAAAAGTGGTTGAAATTGTAATAACTTTGTAGATGAATAAAAACTGAGCCAAAATATAATAACTTTGCAGAAACTTAAGAAGAAACATGAAGCGTTTGCAAAAATACTATATCAAAGGAGAATATAGCAGACATGTTGTAACTTAGCAAAAAATTAGTGACTTGGCAGAAATAGTACAACATGGCAGAAGTGTTGTAATACAGCTGAAATGTTAATATGTAGCACAAACCTAAAAACTTAGAAAAATGTTGTAAGAGTACAACTTAATATACTGTAGTATAATAGTAACATGTAGTAAAAATGCAACATAGGAGCTGAAATAGTATAATTCAGCAGAAAAGTAATAACTTTAGCAGAAATATTGGAAACGCAAAACGGCCAGCTTCAAAAAGCTGAAGTTTCCTCAAAAGATTAGTTGTTGTTCAACTGTGAAAAATTGGCAGAAACATTAGAAAAGTTACAAAGGAAATGCCAGCAGACACACAAAGCTAAGGCAAAAATGACATGCCTAGCAATGTTTACAAATAGGGATACACACACACACACACACACACAGAGACACATAACCCATGTTCAGAAAACAGTGTACAAACATAGATGCAAGCATAAACACAGACATACAAACATACACACACAAGGGCACACAGAGACAAGCAGAGCATGAAGTGTCCTGTATGTTTCCATGCCAGTCTGGTCAAGTTGAATCTACGGATGGGATGCTGGTCACCAACGAAGACAAATTGAGTCACACAAGCACACACACACACACACACACACACACACACACACACACACACACACAGGGAGAGAGAAGCAAGTGAACAGAGGCTGTTAGTAGTTTTTCTTGTAAGTTTCCAGGTCAGTCAAGCAGCCTGGGCTGCTCAATATGAATCCACCAATCAAAGAGGCTGTGTACTTTTTCCCGCCAAAACTGGTGCACCAAGTGCAGGCTTTTACACATGCAGCACAGAGAGAGACAGGATTTTTGCAGTCTATTTCTCATAGTCAGGACTCCCCTCAAACAAACGGCCATAATTTCCTAACCATAGGGGCTAGAACGGTCATTCTTACACCGTTTTGTTCAGAAGAGATGGGGGAATCTGGAAATGTTGACCATTTAAAATAAAAATATGAAATATTAGAGATATATGACATAGAAGTTTGGGTGGCTTAGAGGCCATAAAGGTGCAGATATGCAAATTTGAATGTCTCAGCCCTCAGATATGATTGGCTGGTTGGGAAGCCATGCAGGCCCTGATATGTAAATTTGAATATTACAGTCCTCACAGAGGATTGGCTCCCTGGGGACCTGAAAGAAATATATAGAAATACTATGATTACCCAGAAAGACTACATTTAGTAGAAATACTATAATTAAGCAGAAATACTATACTTAGCACAAATCCTATAAAATAGCAGAAATAGTATGATTTAACAGAATAGTAGTAACTTAAATAGAAAAATTGGAAAAGCAAAATGGACAGCTGAAAAAATGCTGAACATGGTAAGGGTCGCTCAAATGTACTTGTTGAAAGGTAAAAAATTGACGAAAAAAGAAAGAAAGAAATAACAGCCAGCAGATACACACAATTACAATTATGGACACATATGGAAACACAGAGAAACACACACACAGGATGTAATCCAGTCAGCCAGTCTAAATATAATCAATTTGAATCCTACAATGAGATGCTGCCATAAAAAGGGTCTCTCTCTCTCTCTCTCTCTCTCTCTCTCTCTCTCTCTCTCTCACACACACACACACACACACACACACACACACACACACACACACACAAGGAAGTGAACAAGGGCTGTTAATGGTCCTGTCTGTATGTTTCTAGGTCAGTCAAGCAGCCTGGGAGCTGCTCAATTTGAATCCACCAATCAGAGAGGCTGTGTACTTTTTCCCGCCAAAACAGGTGCAGCCGTTTTTACACACACACAGCACAGAGACAGGATTTTTGCAGTCTATTTCTCATAGTGAGCATTCCCCTCAAACAAATGGCCATAATTTCCTAACCGTAGGGGCTAGAACAGTCATTCTTACACTGTTTTGTTCAGAAGAGATGGGGGAATCTTCAAGTGTTGGCAATTTATCATTAAAATATGAATTATTAAAGATATTTGACTTCTAATGTACCCTAACTGAGTAGGGGCGAAGAGAAAACTGCCTTGACCTCCCCTCAAACAATGTTTTGTAACTCGAAATCTATTTGGAGCATCGATATCATTCTTTCACCGTAAGAGACAGCAGGCTTTGGTGAACAATCATGGAAGTTTTCAGGTCTCTATGGAAATCCATCAAAAAGATATGACGAGAGAAAAAAGTGGTTCATTTCCAGAGTTTGAAATCTGAAGAAATCTGAGCGACGGACGAATTTCCTACCCTCAAACAAACGTAATTCATGGCCAAACGGTAATAGATGAAAAAAAAATTCTTGAATTGTGAGCATCAGGAGTGTCTGAAGATATATTGGCACAAGCCTCATGTCTCAACTTTGTTTCGTTGGGGAGATATGACGATTTGAAAATGCCTCTCATTAGAGAAATCCAGCGGTGATTTTGAACAAACTCTCCATTGACTTTCTATGGAGAGTTTTCAGACTTTGTGTTGGTCTGAGGAGATTTGCAAAAATTCTGTCAATCCCACAACAATGATAGTGATCTGAAAGCCAGCAAAAATACCTACGTTTTGATGTATAATTTGTGGGGATTGAGTGAAAATTGAGAAAGTAGCAAGAGATTGTTCGGACATGAAGAGAAGATTGAAAAAGGACAAGTGGCTCACTTAGAACCAACTGCATAGCAACCATAACAACGCATGTATTTTCTGAAAAATCAGAAAAATGAAACTCAGAACTTAAAGAGGGACAAGATTAAAACTATAAAAGATATGAAAAAGCTGAATCATACATGAATAGCCCAATAATTTGTGAACATTTTAAAGTTTAAATGGTTGTTCTATGTGAAAGTATGAGGAAGTAGTTAAGTTTCAAAAACAAGCAAGTTTTAGCAGAATTACTGAAGTTTTCCATTCATTTCAATGGGACAAATTAAAGGAAAAAAACGTAATATTTCAAAAAGTATAATAGCAGAAAATACCAAAAGTCATAGCACACATTAGCAGAAATAGCAGAATAGTTTAAAATTTGAACGGTGAAAATAGCATAAAAATTGTGGAAGTAGTTAAACAGCAAAAAACGTACGGAAGCAACTTGAAGAATAACTAGAAACATTTGCATTTCCTGCGAAAATGCTGTGTGGATGCCTTAACGCTGAAGCTGTCTGCTGAAAAGCTGAAAAAGATGAAAAGTTGCAAAAAGTTGTATGGTGGTGGAAAAAAAAAAAAGTCACCCTGAGCAGGATTTGAACCTGGCCCTCTTAGTCTAACGGCAGCTATTCATTTCCCTGAGCCAAAGCCATTCTTACAAAGAAGAGGCGGAGAGACAGACAATTCTGCTGAAATTAACAGAAGCTGCTGAGAATTGTGCTGATAAGAGGTGAAAAGGCTGAAAATTTTGCAGTAAAGAGGTGAATCAGCAGAATTTCTGCAGAAAAGAGGTTTTTTTTTAAAAAACAGCCAAAAAAGCTGGAATTTGTGCTGAAAAGGGGTAAAAAAAAATTAAAATTTTGCTGAAAAGGGGTGAAGAAGCTAAAGTATACCAAATCAAAGTATTTGTGCCAAAACATAGTGTTTCTGCCATATTGTGGTACTACTACATTACAACATGAATACAGATTAAAGATGAAAGAAACTGGCAACAAATTCCTCCACTACAAACCAGTCTGATACCACCTCTTTGCAGTGTTCATGTTTACTAAGACACTACCCAAAGACGCCACAAGAGGGCACTCCAACACAAGAGATGACCTACACTGATGCACTTAGTAACAGTCAGCCTCCTTGAATTGGCAGAAATACTGTGATTTAGTAGTAATACTATAACATAACAGATATACTGTGATGTTGCATAGTATGTTCTTGCACTACTCATTTGCAGTGAAAAAAATTAGCAATATGAATTACAGGTCTGTGATAGTGTATAAATTTGTAGTGAAAAAAAATGTTGACCAAGGTGGGATTGAACCGACGACCTTTGAGCTGCAAAGCCGTGTCATTACTGATTGCGCCACCTGGGAAGGGGGCGGACGGCCGAAAAACAAAGAGATCAGCAATCAGAAATAGATCGCGGTGAGAGGCGAAAACGCCGGTTTTTGGAGTTACAAAACGTCGTGTAACTCAAAAACTAGGAGGGCTAGCAGCATAATTCTTGTACTGGGTGAATCAGCAGACTTTGGTGTATTTTGACTGCGATTTTCATAGCTCTTTGTACCTCTGTCACGGAGATATGACGAGAGAAGAAACGGCTTCATTTTCAGAGTGTGAAAACTGAGAGGAGGACAGATTTCCACCCCTCAAACAGACGTAATTTATGGCTCAACGGTAAGATGAATGTAAAAACTGCTTCCACTGTGAGTGTCAGCAGTATCTGAAGATACATTGGCACAAGCCTCATGTCCTAAATTTGCTTTGTTTAAGAGATATGACGATTTGAAAATGCCTCCCGTTACAGAATTTCAGCTCTGAATTTCAAAACCTCCCCATAGACTGTGAATGGGGAGTTGTCACACCTTGTGTCACTTCGAGGCAAATTGCGGAAAAACGGTAAATCTCACAATAACGATAGTGACATTGTCTGAAAGCCAGCAAAAATACCTACGTTTTGATGTATAATTTGTGGGGGTTGAGTGAAAATTGAGCGAGTAGCAAGAAGTTGTTCAGACATGAAGAGAAAATTCAGAACAGACCAGAGCACACTCTGAGTTAATTGCATAGCAACCATAGCAACGCATATATTTTCTGAAAAATCACAACTTTGCAACTGAAAACTTAAAGAGAGATAAGATTAAAACGGTAGAATGTCTGAAAAAGCTGAATCAGACAGGAATAGCCCAATACTTTGAGAACATTTTAAAGTTTGAATGGTGGAAATTCTAGGTGAAAGTATGAGGAAGCAGTTAAGTTTCAAAACCAAGCAAGTTTTAGCAGAATTGTGGAAGTTTTCAAACATGCCGTTGTGGAAGCAAAGCTCAGCAAACCCAGCTTAGATCCAACATTACATCAACATTATAGATCAGTTTCTCTTTCAGGTCAAAGCTTGTTGAGAAGCCGCTTGCTGCCCACCTCACAGCCTGCTTGAAGAAACACCACATCTATGAGCGTTTCCACTCTGGTTTTGGTCAAATGCATCCACTGACACTGCACTACTAACAGTAAGCAGTTATATTGTGATGTCAGCAGATGGTGGGAAATACACAGTCCTGGTCTTGTTGGAGCTCTCCTGCTCTGAACATCTGAAGCTCTCCACCACATGACTGAGCACAACTCAGGGAGGAACATTTACTGAAGCTGCTGCAACATTTCCTGTCAGCACATGATTGTGTGACAGTCAAGGAGCCACCAGAGGACACCTGCTAACAGGGCTGGGTATCCTCACTCATTTCTACAATCCATTCACTTTTAATCAGTTTGACTCAGACAGTCAGAAATATTATCATTCATTTCCATATTTTTATAAAAGAAAGCTGACACTGTGAGACTTCATCAGAGGTGTGAGCATCACAGCAGAGGCCTTTGTGTCAAAGTCACTGAGGATAAAACAGAAGAACATGAAGCAGATTTTCCTGGCCTGGCTTTTTTATAGCAGATGACCTTAAAAATATTCTGCAGTAGAACAAAAACACACGTGAACATGACCTGATGAAGTGAAGCAAAGTTACAGAGGTTTGATTACAGACACAGCTGAGAGTTCTGCAATTTTGCATCATTTTACAAAGTTTGTTCAGTTTTGAACAGCAGAAATGAGACTAAAACAACAACAAACCCAGCGGCCGACAGCGCTGTCAACAACGGTAGACTGGTGGGTAACAACAAGCCAATAATGCAGAAAACAGAGATTTTTAGATGAAACTGATTCTGATGCGTCTTTGTGCAGAATCCGTGTTCCTGCTCTCAGTTACTGTTTCAGCTGTTTGATGGTTGTTGAAACTGTGGGAGCTTCAACCTGAGATTCAGGCGTTTCAGGTAAAATACATTTATATTTAAACATCGATTCAGGATTTTAATGAATCAATATGACGTTATCCAAGCTGGAATCCATTTCAATCACTAATCAAAACCCACCCCTACCTGCTAACCATCGGCATTATGGGTAGTGTAGTAGGAGACACTCACCTGACTTAAAATAGTGCCGGAAATGAAATAAAAGACCTCCAGAGACGATGAGAACAAGAACCAGGAGAACCAGCAGAACCAGGAGAACCAGGAAAATCAGAAGAACCAGAAGAACCAGCAGAACCAGCAGAACCAGGAGAACCAGCAGAGCTGTGGCCCAGGATGGAAATGGTTCTGTAGAGAAGCACAAATTGTCAGGTGACCTTTGACTGAATGTGATGAATTAAAGAATATGCTCAGATTTAAAATGGTTAAACAAGCATGCTTATTGTGACATTATTAAAAGTTCAGTTTGAGTGATTGTGATCGTCTACAGCAGGGTTTTGGTTTGATGTTGACCTTTGACCTGCAGTGGGACATCTCTCAGTCTAAATGATCTGACGGAGCAGGTGTAGGTGGCGCTGTCAGACAGGTGGAGGTTGGTCAGGTTCAGGCTGAGGTCTCCAGTTTCCAGAGCGTCAGTCTTCATGGATGTTCGGCCGCTGTAACGCTGCTTTGGATCTTTCAGTTCGTCTCCTTGAAGCTGGTGGACGGTTGGAGGACTGAGGTCGGAGCGACTCCACACCACTGTGGGGCTGTCCAGTTCAAAAGTGGGAAACTCACAGGGCAGCAGGACAAACAGCTCTCCCTCATACAGCTCCACAGCCGAGGCATGCTGGGAAACTGAGGACACAGACAGAGTCCATGTGTCACTTTGAGATCAAACGTGGACACAGCTTCAGTTACAGAATATCAAATATCTACATATAGAAATAAAATCACTGAGCAGGTCAAATCAATAAATACAATAAAGAAAGAAATAAGACGTGGTATAAGTGAAAAGTCTGAGTTCTGCTCGTCGGCTCACAGAAACACTGACTTCCTGTTATTAATGAGGCGGCTGTGGGAACAGGTAGGAGGCTCCTGATTGGTTCATAAGGTGTGAATAAATGTGTCATGTAGCAGGAAGCAAAGCCACATCAGGCCTTAGAAGGAATTCATGAAAGTGTGAAGTCTGTCTGCAGTGCAGTGGAGTGATCTCCTCCCTATGAATGAAGTTAGAAGTCTGGAAGTTTAGGAAGCAGCTGCACGTCAGGAAGCACAAATGTGATGAGGAGAAGGCGTGGAGCGCTGTGTCAGGCTCTGTGTGGAAACCAGTGAACTTTTGCATGTTTTGAACTGGAACAAGAAGCAGGATGTGACTTTGTAGGTCAAAACAAAGCTCAGGGTCACATTTGGATCCAGTACTCGTGTCACGATACTGACGTCCTGACTGCTGATCAGCTGATCGGTCCTTTCATGGTTTATCAGAGGACAAAGAAACTTGATAACTTGATTTACGATACAGCAGAAGATCAGACATGAAAGTGGAGATAACACAGAAGACCTGCAGCAAAGGGTCAGAGGTCAGACTGGGCCACGTGATTCAACAATGAGCCAATGATCATCAAGTAGTGACTAAAGCAGAGCCCTGACGTTCTGACATTTATCACACAGTTAGAACAAATGTCTGCTTATGACTTCATCTCATGAAATGACTGATAGATGTCAATTCATTGATCAGCTGAGCTGCTGATCTTCATCGTGCACAGAAACATTCAGCTTGTTTCAATCAGTAAATAACTCCCACTACTCTCAGTTTGAACTGTTCCCACTCAAAATGCTGTCAGAACAATGATCATTGTAGAACTTCACAAACATCACGTGTTGTTTTCCACATGTAAGATCAGCAAACATACAGAAACTTCCTGTTGCCACACACGGCCTCTAAAATCTCTTCCACGCTTTCTGTCTGAAGTCCACTCTCTGTGTCGGATCCACAGGAAACAACAAGATCTTATTAACATGGTTTTCAATGTGTCTCCTTCCAAAAAGTCCAACCAATGAACAAATGTGTATATTTGTGGAAGCGGAACAAAAGCATGACACATTTGTCTGTTTCTATAAACTGGTGTCAAACACAAATATGAAGAGTTTCATTGACAGACTCCAAAATGCCCCCGCAGTGAATCAAAGGGAAATCCTACAGTGTGCAGAGAATCTTAATGGCTCCAACATCAACACATCCACAATGTTAGATCCAGTTCTACCTCACAGAGTTACTAAGACACACCCTCTGCCAGCATTACAACAGCTCCACCTGCTTCACCTGCCTCCTCAGCCTCTGTACACCTGAAGAGAAAAGAAAGGCTCCAAAAGCTCAAATCTACAAAGGATTCATGAAGTTTCATCCAACAAGAACATGTTTGCCTTCCACAGTGTGCTGTTAGACACCACTGTACCTCTGCCATTTCAAAAAGAGCAGCTTGGGAACATTTTGGCTCCAAACACTTTGTGTTTAAGTTCCTAATCTTTGTTTTCTTTGTGAACAACATCTGGAGCTTTTTGACTCATAGAAACATCATTTTGTTCTTTAGATGACAGCAGATTGGGACTGAATAATCAATCACTATCAAACCAATAAAGATGCTGATTTTACAGGAACTTTGTTGGAGAAGCTGGAAAGACATGAAACTGGTGGAGATCCCAAACCAGTTGATAGTGCTGATTATTCCAAATAAAGCTGTTTTCCATTTGAGATGACTTTCTGTCCTGATATATAATAAAGATGTGAGTTGTTTTTGAGCCCCTGTATTAAAAGTAGATCCAGTTTAAAGTCAGCTTGAGTTTGATGTCTTTATGTCAAAGCTGCTCATGATGTTGAGCTGCTGATGGAATAAAAACAGGTAAAAATCTGCCTCAATATAAAAACATGTAGTCCAGACTTAAATGGAGCCTATTGTTAGCTGAGGTCCACACACAGTGTTTGACAGTGTAAACTGTGTGAAAGGGCTGCTGGTGGAGCTCACTAGGATGAGCAGGTGACCATGTGCCACGAGGTGGAGAGCAGCTGGCCTGGCTTTGATTCTGACCACGTCCCCTTTCTCTCTCCCTCTGCTTTGTTGTCACTTATCTTCACTGCTCTGTCCAATAAAGCTGAAAAAGGCCCCAAATCAAAGAAATCTGCTGCAGCCTCTGAAATGTCTTCTGTTTCCTTCCCGACGGCTTTTTCACCGTCAGCCCATCAGACAGTCCAGCAGCATTTATGATGATGTCATGATGTTGAAGAGACTGCTATGGTGGCCTCCCATGACCCCCAGCCTCATCTACACTGAGATGCAGACATTTGAAAACAACTGAATAATAGTCCAACACAACAGTCTGTGTACAGACACACACTGAGCTTTCATAGAGTCAAAGGAGTCAATCAAACACAGCTAGTTGAGTCATTTCTTGTGTGAGTCTAAAGTGAATCTAGTATTTGAAAGTCCACTTCCTGTATTTGTTGTTGAAGACTTCTTCAGCTTCTTCTCAAGGACATCAGCTGCTTGTTTGGCAGCAGAGGCAGTTAAGAAGCTTCCTGAAAAACACTGAACAGTGAGTTCACTGTGGCATATGACAAATTCAGCTTTCTATGTGCAAATGTGTCTGTGTCAACCTTTCAAATGCTGTTGAATCCAAAACATCAGCGGCTCCTTGGCTGCTCACTTCATGCACTTCTGTCTTTGTGACAGTCCAATGACATCACAGCTGTTTCCACCCCCAGTGTCTCAGGACTGGACACCTTTAAACATGTGGAGGATCAAACAGCCGTCCAGCTAAACATACATGAAACTATCAAAGCTGACAATCATTCCAATAACATCTAATGGTACATATATATAGACACAGGACTACAAGGAAATGGCTCTCAGCATCTGGCTGTGGGAACAAATGAGTCCCTGTTTGTGTTCAAATTGTGTGCATGTTTTAGACGTGTGTCACATGTAGAAACACAAAAATGCCACAATGACACAAAGATGTGTTTGACACAACTGTGCAGCTGTAAGTTGTTTCTAATGATTCATTGAAGCTCTTCTAACATTCTGGAGACAATCAGTCCATGAATCTGTTCAACACGACAACAATTTGACTTCAATGTGAACGTTTGCCATTAAATAACCTTCTTCATCCAGCTGACAAGCATCCTTCATTCTATGATATGAACAGTTCCTCCTGTTGATGACAAACCTCTGACATGATCTGCTTGAGGAGCTTTTTCATGTGAAGCTCTCTGAGCTCAGGGCTAAGTTGCTGTGTTTCATCTTTAAGAGCTGCTGCCTCCTCGCCGTTCTTCTTCTCCTAATGACACCATTTCTGCTTCAGATCTTTCACTGGGCCTAAAACAGATGAAGAGTAGATCTACTGCTGTTCACTGTTTGTGTCAATATGGAGAAATATGAAAGACAAACACAGCACATACAGAGAAATGTAGACAGAATGTGCAGCCAGTGCAGTAAATGGTCTAAATATCAGCTCTTTAGAAAATGATCCTGATGAACATGAAACTAACATCCAATGAGAAACACAGCTTCCTTGTTTCATGTCCAATAACAATAAATGAAGAGCTAATAAAGAGCTATTCTATTGTAAAATGCTGAGATGATTATTAGACACAACCCAGCGGCTCACCAAAAGCCTGCATTGCAAATCTATATGAAAGTAATCTATGCTCATATATGGCAAAATCCTTTAAGTGTCACTGTGTTTTTCATCTGTGCTCTTGTTGGTTGGACAAGTTTGTAAATGACAAAGAGCTCAGTGGACTTTGCATCCATCAAATCCTGTTAGATGTTTGTTTTTCCTTCACAGCTTTGTGATGAAGGCTAAAGAACAGAGATATGAACTATTGCCAATATGAATCCTGATGCATGACGTGGGCACAGACCCACCAAAGCAACACTCAGCTCACCTCATTCCAGGCGCTTGTCTGCTGGAGACCATGAGCCTTGTTAGTCACACATTAGCACCGTGGTAGGAAACAGCCTCCATCATTTCATTAGATCTGAATTTGGACTGTTTCCCTCTGGATGAGAACCAAGTCTGTCAAATCTATTGATCCAACACAAACTATCAAACACATTGGCTCACAGTCAGATTGGCTTTGTATGGATGGTGTAACAGGGGCTGGGAAAGGATGCTGAAAGCTGAATATAATACAGAACAATAACAGGACATATAATCATGTAGAAACATGATCTTCAACAGGCACACTTCTATTATTCATGATCACAAAGAACTTGTGCAGCCCTGAGATCAGCCCTAATATATGAGTGTGTTTGCCCAAAGATTGAAACAGCATCAACATGACAGCTGTAAGAAATCTTCTCTCAGCCTTGTTTGGCAGAAGATCCCTGCAACAAAGATTGTAGCTGAAAGATGACGTGTGTAAAGTTTGTCTTTGGGAGGGTTGAGGCTGTTTTTAGACCTTTGATAGTTTCAATCCAGTTCTGAAAGACAGAAATAAAAACAACATCATTAAGATCAGATCATGGAGCTGTTTCCTGCCTTGTTTCTAGCTTCACATTACAAGACTTTACTACAATAAAGATGCTAACATGTATCTGTAGGAACAACATCATTGAATCTATAACAACTGGAGCCAAACCAGTGGCCTCTGCTGGGATCACTGGTGAGCCAACACTTCCTTGTTGATGCAGATTTCAGGGCTTCCTGTTGCTCCTCCGTTATAACTGTTCTCTCTTCTCAACACATGATGACACAAAGGAATCAGCAGTGACGAAGATGATGCTGAAGCACACATTTCACACATATAACAGAGCAGTCCAGTTACACACACCTCTGCTTGACATTAGGCCTCAAACAAAGACACAAAACACTAACTTGACTCTAAATAGAAGAAACTGGCAGCTTTTTCTGTTCTGTGCTTATTTATATTTGACACACATGCTTCTCTTTGTGCAAACACACATCGCACTATAAGGGTAACCTAGCGCACAATGATTGGACAGACAGAGAAGCATGCTGAACATTTGAAGCTTTGCAGCAGAAATGTTCATGTTACAAATACAGCAGAGCTGATCTGGGATCAGTGTGTTCACACCTGCAGCTACAACAAGGTTTCATGTCTCCACACGTCAGCATGTGAACTTTACTCTGACTCAGTCTGAGCAGTCAGACGGCATATTTTTAAAGTTAACACATCAACACACACAGAGCTGAGTCCCTCTCACCTGTGCTGAGCTTCAGGTGGAGTCCCGCCTCCTTCCAGGAAGCAGCTCACCTGCGTGTCTGTGTTTAGTGTCCAGGTGTGGAGTGGAGCTTGTTGTTGGTGTCTCTGTGTGAAGAAACTGTAAGTTTGCTTTGTTTCCTCCTTTAACAGTTTGTCTTTAGGAACTTTACTGCTTGTTCAGCTCATGTTTGATTTTTTTCACACAACAAACTGTGTGTGTTTGTATTTCCGGTCTCTCCGTTAATGTTTTCCGACGAGTATGTCCGCCATTTTCTGTCAGTGTCTGTGATGGGGAGCCATGAATGAGAGCAGCAGCAGAGTTAGGTTGTCAGCAGCTGAACTCAGAGTCGTTGTTACTTCCTGATGACTGAAGGCAGCTTTTCCTGCCTCCGTCAGTCACCGCGGTCAAGTGAGCCACCTCTTATCCGCCGCACAAATTTTCTTGCGCTTCTACACCAGTCTTTAAGGTAGCGCCTTTGTGTCCTGATCGAAAGACTAGACCTGCACTCGCATGTGCACGGGCGAACAGTCACACATGCACACGCGCACACAAATAGCAATACAGCCATTGGGACAGTCTGGTTGCATATTCAAAAATTCATTAAAAATCATGTTTAGTTGAGGTCTGACTTTCAACACATTATACATCTGGGACACCTACTGTACCTCTGTCCCAAGTTTCATCCAGATTCACTGTAATATTCCTATGAAATTACAGGAAACTTGTATTTAATGCAATGTTTTTCCTTCCCACTGTCGCCAAAGTGCTTGCTCATAGGGGGTCATATGATTGTTGGGTTTTTCTCTGTATTCATTATTGTGCTATCTACTGTACAATATAATGCGCCTTGAGGCGACTTTTGTTGTGATTTGGCGCTATATAAATAAAATTGAATTGAATTGAATTGAAATACAGTCAATAGAATGATGTCATTTTCAAAAATTAATTAAAAATCATACTCAATAGTTGATGTCCAACTTTCAACACATTCTTACTCTGGGACACCTACTGTACCTCTGGGCCAAGTTTTATCCAGATTTACTGTAATATTCCTCAGAAATTACAGGAAACTTGTATTCTATGCAATACAGTCAATACAATACAATTATGACATTTTCAAAAATTCATTAAAAATCATCCTTGAAAGTTGATGTCCAACTTTCAACACCGTCTTACTCTGGGCAACCTACTGTACCTCTGGGCCAAGTTCCATCTCAATTCGCTGTAATCTTTATCAAAAATTGAAAGAACAATTATATGTCAAGGCTGGCTGTGTGCCTTTCACAGTGACACTAAATAACAGAACTCAGGCACATCAGGGAATAATCCAAAAGGCGGTTTTATTAAACAAAAACAACATGCAAAATATCCCTAACCCATACTACATAACCTAAAAAGAAACATAGTGGAAGCAAAGGGACACTTAGAAGCACAAGAAAACAATATTATACTGAAAGGGCAAGAGACACAGCCCAAACATAATCCACAACTAAAACTCCAAAAGAATAAGTCTGTCACGGTCTGGCTGGCAGACCGTGGGGGTTGTGAGGAAGGAAGACCCAGGTGCGGTGCTCTGTGTGTAAACAGTGCGTTTATTTACAGTGGTAAGGTAAATAACAGTAAATCCTCTGTGCACTCCCGACTCCCGTGACGTGTCCTTTCCCAGTGTCAGCGTCCCTTCTCCCCGCTCCTTGGTGTCTGAGCACCCCGTGCTCGCTGTCCTCTAGTCTCCCCGCTTCTCCTGGGGAGATGACAAACAGACAGCCATAAGACACACACAATGCGGAAGAACAATCGTACTGACTGGCCGAGAGACTAACGTCAAGTCACGCAATGTTCCCGCATCGGAGAGAGCTCCACCACACTCTCAAGTAGCTCCTCCGACGAGGCCTGATCAGCTGCAGGTGTGACATGGTCTTCAGGTGTGGCCCATCACCTGCCAGGGCCACACCCACATACACACACACAGACACATATTCACTTGAAGTGCTGAGACGGAGAGAGGGGGTTTTGGGGGAGGGGTGTAACCAGACCGAACCAGACCGAAAAGCAGCGCACATTTCGGTGCTTTATTTCGGGGCTTTTTTTTCCTGAGCTGTGATGTGATGACTTTAGATTCTAGCCAATCATTTTATGTTTCCGAGGATAGTAGGCGGGGCCAGGTACGTACGTTCTTTTAGAGCAGGGCTACAGATTAAAAATGCCCATGGCGAAGCGGTCAAAAGTCTGGCTGTACTTCACAGCATAAGATGCAAACTCAGCAGCCTGCAACAAGTGCTTTAAGGTTATACTGTGATACTGTCAAAGGAGGTAACACCTCAAATCCAATGAAACACCTGGCGTTTTTTTCAAAAGCCGAGAAATGCGCCGTATGTGATAGCTTGCTGCGAGACCTCACACCGTGCACATCTACTGCGGGTGTGGTGCCTGTTATCGGACCCGGAGTTAGCAACATCCCCCAAGAACCCGAAGAGGAGAGTCCTGGCCCCTAGCCCTGCCAGTGTAGCAGAAATGATGAGGATGATGATGCAGCAGCAGCCGTTCTTCTCTGCGTGAGTAGCTTAATGCTGTTCATGTGTAATTTACGTTGTGTACGCTAACCACGTTATTACATTAATGCATGTAAGGTGAACTAGCAAACATCATCATAGCTACATGCGTCTGTCTTCTTGTTTGATGGTAGATACTCCCTTCACCCTGGCCAAAAAGGCTAAAATGACCAAAGAAAAAGTGGAAAACCGTTAAACATGAGAGGTTTTTGGACAAAGTTTGTGTTTTTTCCATTGTTAAAGCACTGCTTCCAGCCAAGAGTGATACCATATATGCCCTATAGCTGCAGAAAAGGCTAACATTGTTATCTTTTTACAAAAAATAAGCTGAACATGAGAGGTTTTTGGACCAATTTTGTGTTCTCCATTCTTTAAGCACCGGTTTGAGCACCGTTTAAGCACCGGCACCGTTTCAAAAGTACCGCTTTGGCACCGGTATCAGATAAAACCTAAACAATACCCATCCCTAGTCATCCCACATAGCAGACGGGTCTGGTCCGGATCTGGTGTGAAGCCGGCACTGCTGGCTTACTTCTGGCATGGTAAGTGGTATGTCATACAGATATGGGCCAGGCCTGGCGTAGATGGCACTGTTTATGTGATGGCATGCCACATCTGGCCTGATTGTGGTTTGCTGTATGTGGCCCAGGCTAATAGAAAACAGATCTGGCCCGGATCCGGCATCAAGCTGGCACTTCTGACTGACTGGTGTCATGGCAGGGTGTATGTCAACCAGATGTGGGCCAGGTCTGGCAATGATGGCAATATTTATCTTCATATATTCTTATTTATTTAGAAGATCCAAATGCCATGTTGCAATACTTCTATGGTGGCCAATGTTTCAAATTCAGGTTTGACAAGTTTGTGAGTGTACACTTTATCCAAAACAGAGTGAGGGTTTACTCATATTTGCCACTGGGTGGCTGTAGCTCATGAGGTAGAGCAGGTCACCTACTGATTGGAAGGTTAGTGGTTTTATCCCTGGCTCCTCCAGTTTGCATGTCAAGAGTGTGAATGTAGTTAGAAAACACTCAGTTTAGAAGAATCAGTCTATTCACTGTCTGAACAGAGTTTCGTCATGTTAGTTTTGCACTATTATGTTCCAGCACGTTGTTATGATATGGCTTGATTAAGGTACACATTAGGCTGACATCTGGGGCCAGAGCTGAAACTGTTCTGGGCCAGGACTGGACCAGCAGTGTGTCTGCAACTGGCCTTGTGCTGGCCCATGTGTGGGCCACCCCTGGCAAACCAGATCTGGGCCACCAAAGGGCCGTCATTCTTTGTGGTATGCAGGCCATGTGTGCAGGCCATTGTGTGGGACAGATCTGGGCCATACCAATTTTGCTATGTGGGATGAATTATGTAAAAATAGAAACATCATAAAAATGAATATAAAGTAAAATGTACTGAAAAGAACATCAGTATGACCATCATTATTTGCTTGGAAAGTCTAAAGTTCCATGGCTTTGAACAGCCAGAGAACGCAATGCCCAGCTTAGAGCAACTAAAAGTAACTTCTTTTAACATTCTGTTATTCTGCTTGTATATCTAAAATCCACTAAAAAAAGTCATTTGAAAAAAAATATTCGCCATTTTTCATTAGTTTGAGTTCCTCTGTTTATAGCAATTTTTAGAATAGAATCGAATACCTTTGTCACTATACAGTTGTACAGTGAGATAGAGAGCATCTCCTACTCAGTGCAAATATGCTGGGGGGGTGGCTCTATCCACCTTAGTGCAGCTGCCGTACCATACTGTGATGCAATAACTTAGCAGGCTCTCAATGGGCGGTGGAAGGTCAGCAGAGGATCTGGGATGATTGTATTAAAGGCTGAGCTGTAGTCCACGAAGAGCATTCTGAAGTAGCTCTGCAGCTGTTCTAGGTGACTCAGCACCGTGTGGAGGGCTGTGGCGTCTTCTGTGGATCTGTTTGCACGGTATGCAAACTGGTGGGGGTCGAATTCTGGGGGAGGTAATCCTTGGTGTGCTGAAGGACTAGTCTCTAAAAGCATTTCATGATTACCGGCATGAGGGCCACAGGGAAATAATAGTTCAGGCTAGTGATGGGAGACTTCTTTGTCACTGGGTTGATTGTGGCTGATTTTAGACAGGATGGGATAGCTGCTTCATCCAGTGAGAAGTTAAAGAATCTGGTGAAGATGAGGGTGAGCTGGTGGGCACATGCTCTTAGCACTTTACCACGTATTCCGTCTGGACTGGCCGCCTTCTTGGGGTTCACTGCTAGGAGCACACATCTGACATCGTGCTCCATTACAGTGAATGGAGCGGTGCAGGAACCAGGTGAGGATAAGGATGGGAGAAGGGCTGAAGCAGATGGATGCTGCTGTTGTGGTGTTTCAAAGCGGGTGAATAAGCTGTTTATTTCCTCTGCTAAATGTACACTCAGGTTTTCTGTTTATGCAGTTCTGCCTCGGTGGTTTATGATGTCTTTTATTCCATGCCACACCTCTCGTGTGTTGTTGCTGGACAGGTGGGACCCCTTTTCAGGTCAGCTCGAGCAGACCTGTACAGAGGTCTGTAACCTGACCTAAAGTCGGCATCGTGGGCTTTGAGGAGTGTGCAGACCTCGCTGGTCATCCAGGGTTTTTGGTTTGGGAAAACCCGAATGCTTTCGTCCACAGTCACATTTGGAATACAGAACTTGATAAAGTCCAGTCCAGATCCTGCGAAAGTTTTTAATGCAATATATTATACTTTACCAATGTAACACTGCATGCCAAATCAACTGTTTTGAAATATCTGAATTCTGTATTGAAAAATGCAGTGTCTTTCAGAATTTATTTTTATGTTATCAAAAATGTATTAAAAGTACAAGCATGAAAAATTACAAGAATGCAATGAAAAATATAACCAGTTGGACTTCCTGATATTTGTAAGATGGCACTGACCAAGGACTATGCCATCATGTCATTTTTAATATCATAGTTAATGTGTCCTGATTTGTAGATAGTTGTCTCTTTCTTGTGTTGAGTCTTACTTCCACTGTCTTCTTATTCCCAATGTATCCTTGCTGTGTTACGCAGCTCCAATTCCCCTAATCACCATCCTATTTAGACATTTTGCCAATCTCCCAGTCTGAAGTACATTACGTGCCTACGTCTATTGCAGCATAACTAAGGGAGAATTCAGGGTCACCTGGTCCAGCCCTAACTATATGCTTTAGCAAAAAGGAAAGTTTAAAGCCTAATCTTAAAAGTAGAGTGTTGGGTCGGTGTTCACAAACCCCAATAGTTCTAGAGACTTATTCATCATGAAAGAAAACAAGACAGTCAGCGATCGATCGATTACTTGCGCAAGGGAGGCCTGTCTCTGTCCAGCACCAAAATGACCCCAACGATGGCCTCCTCTCGCTGCCTTTTATTGAGAGACTGTTCACACAAAACACAGCAAAGCAACGCCCACATGGTTCTAAGGCATTGTATGTATATGTGTGAACTTCTATATGTAAGTAAGAGTGTGCGTGTGTGCGTGTGTGCGTGTGTGCGTGTGTGTGTGTGTGTGTGTGTGAGACCTCCTGCTGGGCAGGAAGCTTACATCAAAAAGACCTTCACAAGGATGTTGCCTGCAATAAAAGACTACAGTCCCCCACCCAGAACCTCGAGAATCTGGGGAGGGGGACAGTGAAATTCCTTTTGTAGAGATGGTAAGCATAAAAATGACAAACATTTAACAATTCACTCTAATATAGAGATAGTGTCTGTCTCCTGAATCCAAACTGGAAGCTGGTTCCACAGAAGAGGGGCCTGAAAACTGAAGGCTCTGCCTCCCATTCTACTTTTAAATACTCTAGGAACAACAAGTAGGCCTGCAGAGCGAGAGCGAAGTGCTCTAATAGGGTGATATGGTACTACAAGGTCATTAACACTAGAATTACTGAGCCTTTTTTCCCTGGTGCAAGTCCCTACTACTAGATTTACTAGATTTACTAGCCTGCGGAAATTTGCGCAGGCGACCTTAACACCTCTTGGCACCCCCGCTGAGATTTCACAGGTCTTCAGCTCTATTGTTCTCCTGCTTTTGTTGTGCAAACACACCCTCCCCCAACCCCCAACCATGAGAGATTTAAGTCTTTCTTCCCTGCAAGGCTACTTTCCTTCCTTACCTGCAGCGTACAATACACCATGGTGCTTTCTATGTGCAATATTTCTCATATGCAATATTAGTTCTTGTCAATCCTTGTCACTACATTGCATGCCATAAACATACATACACTGAGTTGTGCATATATTTATATATGTATGTATGTTGTGTGTGTGTGTGTGTGTATATATATATATATATATATATATATATATATATATATATATATATATATATATGTATATATATGTGTGTGTGTGTGTATTGTCTGTGAAGGTTCTCAGTCATCCAGGTCATTGTAGTCTAAGGAGCTTGGAAAGAAAAGCGTCTGGACTTCTTTAAGTTGCTTGAAGACGTTTCACCTCTCATCCGAGAAGCTTCTTCAGTTCTAAGGATCAGTGGTGGAGAGTCCCAGATTTAAACCCAGTGGGAGTTTCCCCCCAAAGAGGGACAAAGGACCCCCTGATGATCCTCTACCTAATCACATGAGCCAAGGTGTGAAAGCGGGTGTGGGTCCCAATCAGCCAGAGTTTCGGGTGAGCTCATTGTGAAACCTGGCCCCACCCTATCATGTGATTTCCTGAGGTCAGATGGCCCAGAATGTGAGTGGGCGTTAAGGCATCTGGGAAGGATCTCAAAACTGGATTATAGATGGCAGACAGTTGGTGTCGTAAACCCCCGCCTCTGTTCAAAGATGGTCGCTCACAGTAGACGTAAATGGCTTCTTTCACTCCTCTTTCAAACCATCTGTCCTCTCTGTCCAAAATGTGAACGTTGGCATCCTCGAAAGAGTGACCTTTGTCCTTTAGATGCAGATGGACTGCTGAGTCTTGTCCCGTGGAGGTGGCTCTTCTATGTTGTGCCATGCGCTTGTGAAGTGGCTGTTTGGTCTCTCCGATGTAGAGGTCTGGGCATTCCTCGTTGCACTGTACAGCATACACCACATTGTTAAGTTTGTGTTTAGGAGTTTTGTCTTTCGGGTGAACCAGTTTCTGTCTGAGTGTGTTGCTGGGTCTGAAGTACACTGGGATGTCATGCTTGGAGAAAACCCTCCTGAGTTTCTCTGATACACCGGCTACATAGGGGATGGCAATGTTGTTGCGTCTGTCCTTCTTATCCTCCCTCGCTGGTGTCTGATCTTCTTTTCTGTGCATCTTTGCTGACTTTATAAACGCCCAATTAGGATAGCCACATGTTTTAAGTGCTTCCTTTACATGTGTGTGTTCCTTCTTTTTCCCTTCAGGCTTAGAGGGAACATGTTCTGCCCGGTGGTGTAGGGTCCTGATTACTCAAAGTTTATGTTCCAGAGGGTGATGGGAGTCAAAGAGGAGGTACTGGTCTGTGTGTGTGGGCTTCCGGTAAACTTCAATGTTGAGGTTGCCATTCTCTTCAATGTGCACAGCGCAGTCCAGGAAAGGCAAGCAGTTGTCCTTTGTGTCTTCCCTGGTGAACTTGATGTTTTTATCCACGGCGTTAATGTGCGCAGTGAAGGATTCCACTTCCTGTATATTGATTTTGACCCAGGTGTCGTCCACATATCTGTACCAGTGGCTGGGTACTCTTCCTTTAAAAGAGCCAAGAGCCTTCCTTTCCACTTCCTCCATGTAAAGGTTGGCTACAATAGGTGACACAGGGGAGCCCATGGCGCAGCCATGTTTTTGTCTGTAGAAGCCTTCGTTGTATTTGAAGTATGTTGTGGTAAGGCAGAGGTATAACAGTGTGCAGATCTGATCGGGTGTGAAGTTGGTCCTGTCTTCCAAGGAGCTGTCTTCTTGTAGTCATTTTCTGACAGTCTCCACTGCCTCCGTAGTGGGTGAAGAGGGAGACTACATCAAAGGACACCATGGTTTCATCTGGCTCCAGGGTAAGTTTCTGGACCTTGTCAGTGAAGTCGGTGGAGTTCTTGATGTGGTGTGGGGTGTTCCCCACCAGAGGTGCAAGGATGGTAGCAAGGTGTTTCGAGATGTTGTAGGTGGCTGAATTTATGCTACTGACAATGGGTCTGAGAGGGATACCTTCCTTGTGGATCTTAGGAAGTCCGTAGATGCAGGGTATGGCATCTCCTGGGTAAAGGCGGTGATATGTAAGGCGGTCGATGATTTTGTCCCTTTCAAGGTCTTGAAGGCAAGCTATAACTTTCTTTTTGTAGCTGCTTGTGGGGTCTCTCTTTAAGGCTTCGTAGGTATTGTTGTCACTGAGGAGAGTAGTGATCTTTGTGTGGTAATCCGTTGTGTTTAGGACCACGGTGCACCTTCCCTTATCGGCTGGTAATATAGTGATGTTGTGGTCTTTGCTCAGGGAAGCGACGGCCTTCTTTTCTTGTAATGTGAGGTTAGACGGAGGGACTTTGGCACTGGAGAGGGTGGCTGAGACTTTCATCCTGATCTGTTCTGCTTCTGTCTGTGATAATTTGTTGACCCGTATGGCAGTTTCTGTGGCTGTGATGAGGTCCACTATGGGCAACTGCTGTGGAGAAATGGCAAAATTGAGTCCTTTGGCTAATACGTTCTTTTCAGGTTCAGTGAGATTCCGGTCTGAAAAGTTCTTCACCCATTTTTCCTGACTGTCCTCAGGTGTGTGTGTATTCAATATTTTTGAATACACGTGTCCATATTTATGTTTCCAGATTGTTTGTATAGTGCACTTTCTATACCAGTCTTGTTTTTTTTAGGTGCATAAATTGTCAAGGAGACACTGCCACTTCTAAGCACTGAAGTGGAAAATACCTCTCGCTTTGCATTATCTTTTGCAAGTTGAGGAAGTTCTCGCCGGACTTTATTCACCGTGCCCAGTAACGTTGTTTTGCGCTGCAGCAGTCTGTGTGACAGTGAAGTAAAGAAATTGTCCGTTGTGACATTTCTCCCATCATCCAAAAACGGCTCCATCAGTTTCATGACCACGTTCTCTGCCAGCCTCTCTCCCTTCTGACGACTGGGGTCTTTTCCCAAGTAAGGAGATGCACTCCAGACATATTTGGTGTCCAAATCTGTGGCCATCCAGAACTTGATCTCAAATTTGTCTGGCTTGGTTGCAATATACTGTGTGAATGGACAACGAACCTTGGTAGTGACAGCTGTTCCCTACCAAGTACAAGTACAAGAACAAGAACAGCTGTCCCCTACCAAGCATGTCTTGCAGCTGGCAACAACGGCCGTGCATTCAGTATAGCTGTGACTTCTGCAAGAAATGTGGTCAAAATCTCATGAGTAAGTTGAAGCATTTCTACCAGGCATTTCTGAAAGTTGTAACAGAGGTTTGGCCTGCCTTGGATCTGAGCAACTCTGAGTGAGCAAATGCAAATGTGCCAGGCCTCAAGGATAATGGGTGGTTTGCACAACAAAAGCTGGGGGAGAAACAAGCTGACGACCTGTGAAAATCTCAGCAGGGGTGATTAACACCTCGGGACTTATTATTTTTATTCTATTCTGTACAGTTGTGTACAATATTGTATTCTATTTTTTGCTATATAACTTTTGCACTGTCCACTTCCTGCTGTGACAAAACAAATTTCCCACGTGTGGGACTAATACAGGTTATCTTATCTTATCTTATCTTATCTTCACTCTAATAGGATATTATGATCAACAGTATCGAACGCTGCACTAAGGTCTAGCAGGACAAGCACAGAGATGAGTCCACTGTCAGAGGCCATAAGAAGATCATTTGTAACCTTCACTAAAGCTGTTTCTGTGCTATGATGAGCTCTGAAACCTGACTGAAACTCTTCAAATAAGCCATTCCTCTGCAGATGATCTGTTAGCTGTTTGACAACTACTCTTTCAAGGATGTTTGATATGAAAGGAAGGTTGGAGATTGGCCTTTAATTAGCTAAGACTGCTGGGTCTAGAGATGCTTTTTAAGTAAAGGTTTAACTACAGCCAGCTTGAAGGCTTGTGGTACATAGCCGATTATTAGATCAGATCAGAAGACTTTATTTCTCCCCAAGGGGCAATTAACAAACAACCGAGCAGCATACGTTGAAGATAAGACATAATAAATACACATAATATACAGTATAAACCATTTTAAAATTACACAGTTTTTAAATTAAAGTGACTGGAGGGGAATAAATAACTGTAAGTGACTAAAAGTGAATAAAGTGTTGGCAGTATAAAAAGAGTGTAGAGTAGTTAATGTTTATTGGTGTGGAAAATGTTCTTATCGGCTGGAGTTAAAAATCAGAGTGGCTTTGGGGACAAAGGTGGCGCTCCTCCTCTCAGTCCTGCAGGAAATGCAGCGGAGGCGTCGCCCAAAGGGGAGCCATTGACATGCGGGGTGAAGAATGTGAGAGGGGTCATTGATGATTTTGGCTGCCTGTCTGAGGGCCTGTTGGCTGAAAACCTGTGCCAGAGTTCTGACAGGCAGGCCGATGTTTTTAAAGCACACTGATGCAGTGTGCTGCAGTCTGTTCCTGTATGAAGGCTGAGGGAGTGGAACCAGCAGCTGATGGAGAAGGTCATGGTGCTTTCCAGGAAGGCATCGTAAAAAGTCATCATGATGGGTGTGCTGACTCCAAAGGAGTTGAGTTTCCTTAGGAGGTATAGCCGTTGGTGGCACCTCCTGAGAATCTCCTCAGTGTTGGCAGAGAATTTCAGGAGGTTGTCAAAGATGGTTCCCAGGTATTTGTACCCCTCAACTATCTCCACTGGATTCCGGTGGATGGTGGTGGTGACTAAAGCAGCCAGATCCCTCTGCCTACTGGAGAAGGTCACCACCATCTCTTTGGTTTTGCTCACGTGCAGTTCAAGTTTGGAGCTGTCACACCACTCTACAAACTCCTGCAGAGCGGGCCCGTGGTGTTGTGAGTAGCCTGACAGCAGTGACAGGAGAACTGTGTCGTCAGCATATTTTATGAGGTGACAGTTGGGTTGTGTTGATCTGCAGTCATCAGTGTAGAGGATAAAGAGCAGGGGGGAGACCACACAGCCCTGGGGAAGCCCATGGAGGTGGAATGCAGACCGGAAAGAGAGTAGTTGACCCGAACTATCTGAGTCCTGTTGGTCAAAAAGTCCAATATCAACAGGATCAGCTGATCATCCAGGTGAAATCAGGTGGAGAGCTTAGTGGCCAGGATATGAGGCTGCAGAGTGTTGAACGCTGATGAAAAATCAGCAAACAGAAGTCTGACGGAGGAGTCAGGGAGCTCCAGATGACTTTTTGTCAGCCTGACTAAAAAATTCAAATTCAAATTTTATTTGTCACATACACAGTCATACACAGTACAATATGCAGTGAAATGCCTTATACAACTGCTCGTGACCTAAAGAAAAAAAAGAAAAAAGAAAAGGCTATGAATAAAATAGGAAATAAATATGAAAATTAAAAGGGGTGAATTTAACTAGGAAGGAATAAAATAGAATATATATGAATTAGAGTTGAAAATAAAATAACTGTACACCACAAATTAGAATGAAGGGTAAATTTAACTGGGAACGAGTAAGATAATATATCTGAATTTAAGTTGAAAATAGAATATCTGTACAACAAAATACACAATACAATACAAATTAGAATGAAGGGTAAATTTAACTGGGAAAGAATAAGATAAAATATATATGAATTAAAGTTGAAAATAAAGTAACTGTACAACAAAATGAACAGTATGGAAATAATAAGAATGTATGAGGAAATATAATATAAATATATATACAATATACAGTAGCAGCAGCTGTACAAATATTAAATGGAAATGAAGAAATATAAGAAATATAATGTCCAGTGTTGTGCAAACCACATTGTGTCTTGTGCAGTGCAAATATGCTTAAAGTGATTGAGTGTAAGCAAAGTCCAGACTGTCCAGTGTGTGTGTAAGAACCATATGTGTGGGTCCGTTCTATGTGGTGGTGTGGTTGAGAGACTGTATCGCCTGCGGGAAGAAGCTCCTCCTCAGTCTCTCTGTGTTGGTCTTCAGGGAGCGGAATTGCTTCCCTGACCTCAACAGAGAGAACAGTCCGTTGTTGGGATGGCTGAGGTCCATCACGATCTTCCTGGCCTTGGTCCAGCACCGCCTGCTGTAGATTGAGTGCAGGTCAGGGAGCTCGGAGCGGATGGTGCGCTCAGCTGATCGCACAACCCTCTGTAGAGCTCGTCTGTCCTGCATGGTGCTGTTTCCGAACCAGGTTAAGATGTTTCCCGTCAGGGTGCTTTCTATGGTGCATGAGTAAAAGTTCCTGAGCACCTTGGAGGGCAGTCGGAAGTCTCTCAAGCGTCTGAGGTGGTAGAGACGCTGTCGGGCCTTTTTCACCACGGTGTTGATGTGACAGGACCATGACAGGTCCTGCGTGATGTGAACTCCGAGGTATTTGAAGCTATCCACTCTCTCCACTGGGCACTCGTTGATGACAGGGGTCTGGTAGTTCCTCTCCTGCTTAGTACTGAAGTCCACTATCAACTCCTTTGTTTTGCTGACGTTTAGAAGGAGGTTGTTCCTCTGACACCAGTTCTCCAGATTCCTAACCTCCTTCAAGTAGGCCGTCTCGTTGTTGTCAGAGATCAGGCCCACCACGACGGGGTTGTCAGCAAACTTGATGATGGTGGTGGAGCTGGTAGTGGCCGCACAGTCACATGTGTACAAAGAGTACAGCAGAGGGCTCAGAACACACCCCTGGGGGGCTCCAGTGCTGAGAGTGGTGGAGGCTGAGACATGTCCGCCCATCTTTACTGCCTGTGGTCTGCCAGTTAGGAAGTTGGAGATCCACTGACACATAGATGAGCTGAGTCCCAGGTGCTCCAGATTGGTGGTGAGCAGAGATGGGCAGTAACGTGTTACTTGTAACGCGTTACTGTAATCTGATTACTTTTTTCAAGTAACGAGTAATGTAAGGGATTACTATTGCAAAAACGGTAATTAGATTACCGTTACTTTCACGTAGAAACGCTGCATTACTGCGTTACTAAAACCGTGATTTTTTGCGAGAATGTCTCATGAAAGTGACGTAAGCGAGTGCGACGTTCGTGACAACAGCTGTGTGCAGATCATAATATATCGAGTGCGGGAGAGAGTATGAGCATGCAGCGTTCAAAGCGTGGAAGTACTGACCTTATTTTGAGTTTGATTCCATAAAAAGTGACAAAAACATTAGTGTCCGTTGTGCGTGGGAAGAAAACTTCTTTTTACAGCGAAAAAAACCCCTAAACTTCCAAGCAAGCAGCGAGTGCGCTACGACGTAATGGGAAATTCACAGAGAAACTCGCGGAGTCTTCAACTGACCGCTGCGGCACACCTGCACCAGGGTAAACCTCCGCCTAACCCACTCCTGCTTTATAGGTGAAAATAGAGCAACAAAACCGCTAGTCTTTGATTTTATTTATTTTCTGCTGTGTTTTACTTGCATTTATTTGAAAGAGTGAGTGTAAATACAAAAAAATATTTTATTTTATATGCTGGAATGTGCAGAAAATAGGTTTAAATGTTAAACTAATTTCTTCCAGTCAGAGAATGTTGCATATAATTAAGTTTTTGCTTGATGCATAAAGTTAAAAGATTTAAAGTTTTAAAAAGAGACTTTTCCATTTGATTACATTTTGTATGATGGATTATGCAGAAAAAGTAGAATTGGGCTGAAAGATCTATCGTTTTATCACCTATTCAGGTTGTAAATCGTGTTTTTAAAAAGTAACTAAGTAACTAAGTAACTAAGTAATTAATTACTTTTGAAAATAAGTAATCAGTAAAGTAACGGGATTACTTTTTGGGGGAAGTAATCAGTAATTAGTAACTGATTACTTTTTTCAAGTAACTTGACCAACACTGGTGGTGAGTGTGGAGGGAATTATGGTATTAAATGCAGAGCTGTAGTCAATGAAGAGCATTTTAACATAATTCCCCCTTCTAGTGTCCAAGTGAGTGAGTGATGTGTGGAGGAGATGAGAGATGGCATCGTCTGTGGAACGATTTGGACGGTAAGCGAACTGTAGTGGGTCCAGTGTGTCTGGTAGTGAAGAAATGATGAAGTCTCTGACCAGGCGTTCAAAGCACTTCATCACTACTGAGGTGAGGGCTACAGGGCGATAGTCATTGAGAGAAGCAGGGTGGGGTTTCTTCGGGACAGGAACAATGATGGACTCCTTGAAGCATGTGGGGATCACTGACTGAGATAAAGAGATGTTGAATATCTCAGTGAACACAGGTGCTAGCTGGTCTGCGCAGTCTCTGAGGATACGACCTGGAATGCCGTCTGGTCCTGCTGCTTTCCTGGTGTTCACTCTCTTGAAGGCTCTCCTCACGTCATGCTCGGAGATGACGAGCACTTTTCCGGTGTTGGCAGTCTCTTCCTGTCTGCAGCCGTTAGCGCCGCTAGCGCTAGCATCGTTGGAGTCCTTAGCTGCAGCCTCGAAGCGAGCATAGAAAGTGTTCAGCTCGTCTGCCAGAGTCGCGTCCGCGTTCGTCATACCGGTTGTTGGTGCTTTATAATCCGTTATTGTCCTTAGTCCCCGCCGCAGGCTCCTAGAGTCACTCTGTTGGAGTTGTGACTCCAGTTTCCTCCCGTAGCACTGCTTCGCCTCTTTCACCGCCTTCCGCACGTCATATGACGCGGCTTTGTACGGGTCCATGTCCCCCGTCGTGAGTCCAGCCTTTGTTTGTATTTTGGTATGAGGAAGATGGCGGCATGATCGGATTTGCCAAACGGAGGGCGAGATTGTGCCTTGTAGCCGTCCTTGACCGAAGTGTAGCAGTGGTCCAGTGTCCTTTCACCCCTGGTGGGGCAGGTGATATGTTGATGAAAGTTCGGCGCTGCGCGTTTGAGGTTGGCACTATTGAAGTCCCCCGTCACAATAAGCGCGGCATCCCGGTGTTGTGTCTGGTGCCGGGTGAGAGCCTCATGCAGCTCGCATAAGGCGGTGTCCGTGTCCGCTTGTGGTGGTATATAAACGGCACTTATAATGACCGATGTAAACTCTCGAGGTAGATAAAAAGGACGACACATGATGGACAGTAGTTCCAGATTTGGTGTGCAGGAGCGTGTGAGAGGAACAACGTTAGCACTGTTGCACCAATTGTTGTTCACCATTAAGCACACGCCGCCTCCCCTTGACTTCCCCGAGTCCCGCGTCCTGTCCATGCGGTGAACCGAGAAGAACTCGGCCGGCTGGATGGCGTGGTCCGGCACCGCTGGGTTCAGCCATGTCTCGGTGAAGCAGAGGAGATTGAAGTCCCAAATGTCTCTCTGGAACCTTATCCTGGCCCTGAGGTCATCAAGCTTGTTCTCCAGTGACTGGACGTTGGCAAGCAGGATGCTAGGCAGAGGTGTGCGGTGTGCACGAGCTCTCAGCCTGTTCCTGTGGCCGGCTCGTTTCCCTCGAGGCCGCCGCTTCGCGTCGCGTCCTTTGTTCTCCCTCAAGATCTCACTCGGCCAGCTCGCATCCGGAGTTAGAAACTTCGAATTGTGAGTACATTGTATACCAATAGAAACAAGAGTGTCACTGTCATACCTAATGTACCCAATGGTGATGAATTTGACGATTTAAGAACGCTGAAAACTAACTTAAAAAACAAGAACAAAGAAAAGGTGGTCGGAGCAGTCGTGACGGCAGCCGACCTCACCGGCGCCATCTTACAGGAATACAGTGATGAAGAGAAACCTGGGGTTGTTCTTATTTTCTTCAATCAGTGATGAATAGTAAGATATTCTGGCTTTGCTGAGGACTTTCTTATAAAGCAGCAAAGTGTTTCTCCAAAGTGAGCTACAGTATCCACTGTCATATGTGGTGAAGAGGCAAAATCAATTCACCTATATATTGTGTATTGTGCCTTAATTAAGTGTTCCCTGGTGTTTCCTAGTTGCAGTGTGCTGGATGTTGCTGGATGTTAAATAGAAGATTATAGTTATCCTAATTATAACAATCACTGTAATACAACCTTAATGTAATATCACTAACTTCAATAAATGCTTGTTGGATGATTCTGATGCAATGATAAAATAACAGTGAAATATCCCTTATAAACAATATAACAAACATGTATTATACTACCCTGTGTCACTTCTTATAACTACAGTTTTTCTTGTCTTGTAAATTTGCCCTTAATGTGCAGTCTTTTATTTTTTTATATATTTTATCTTCGTGTGATTGTACAGCATACAGCCTACACAAAGTTAACGAGTGGCTTTCACATGTAAACAGTGCTCCACGTAATACTTGGCTAGATGGCAGTAGCGTGACTCCTTAATCACAGCCTTTGACCAGTTTCTGTTTCAGTGATTTAAACATTGTGATATCCAGATAAGTGATATACCTTCCACAGAATAGCAGCCGCATGACTACATGATCTCCCTAATCCGGCGATACAGGAACAGCCGACTCCACTACTCCACTTTCTCTTAGCATTACCCATGCTAAGTGTTTTGCTTGATTAACGCTCTGGCTCGGCTCTACAGCTGCTTTAAGAAAAATAGAGTCGCCTTGTTTGTTGAGCAGTACTTTATCAATTTTGTTGCTGTGCAGGTAATTATACGCCTCGGTGCTCTTGTAATTATGTAATTCCTCATCACCAACACCTTCGGAAAATACAAGGTAATTAATAATGTCGATGTAGCTAACATCGGGCCATAGTTTCATGTCGTCTACCCACTCCATGAGAAGTGACGGGTGGGGAACTGCAACTGAACTGTCCTCGCTGCTTTTTAAAACATCTCTACTGTGTATCCACCTTCGATGTGTTGCCATTTACTAAAAGAAACTGCAGTGAGAGAAATATTTATCAACGGTGAAGGTGTAACCCCGCAACTGTCAACAACAGCGCAAGCGGAAGTAAAAAAACGGCTTCCGCTATGAATCGGGGTAATGGCGCGAACTCAGAGATACTGTGGATATTCACAGACTCACAGAGAGGTCCCAGGTGGTTTAATAGCTTATTATTTATCAATTTAGATGCAGATTAAACACATAAAAGTCTAATTAAAAAACAAACAAACAAAAAAGTCACAAGGAGTCACAGCTCAAACAGGAGCAGATGTTTCCACCCACAGAGAGTCATGTGACTCATGTGACTCATGTGACTCATGTGACAGTTTCCTCCAGCATATGGTTGGATGCTAGCAGCAGTAGCTGCTAACCAGTGTAGGAACACAGACCTGTAACGTCATAGTGAGAGGGCCGTTTGGTTTATGAGGACAGAGAGGAGACTCATTACTATCCAAAAAAGTCAACAAGTGCAAAAAAAGAGGATGCTTGGTCATAATCCAATAACAGTAGTGTGTAGTTTGAGCCAGGAGTAATTGATCATCACGCTTCACTGCGCAGAGTAACTCACTCTTCTGCGAACTTTTATTTTCTTTGATTTAAAACAGTAGTGAGGACTAGACTTTTAGACTTCTAAGTTTCCTATTTTAATTTATTTTTTTGACTTTTGACATGTTTGTTGTGTTTGTATTGCAGTGACTGAGGGTAAACCAGTGGCTGTGGGACCTCTCTGGTTGTTTTCCACAGCACTTTGGGTTCTTTTTGTTTCAGTCAGCTTTATTGTGACTCAGGCTGCAGTTTGCTTATAATTCAGTGTTTAACTATATTTCATGAAGTTATTTTGATATTTAATCTGCCTCTGTAGTGCATTTTTGAACCTGTGCAGCTAGGGCTGTTCAATATAACGATATATATCAGATGACGATATAAAAACGTCTATCGTTTCATCTTACGCTGTCATTTGTTTCGTGGTGTCGCAAAATAAACTGTTTACAGCAATATTTTTTCATCGATTTGATGGTCACTGTAGTGGCTATTTTCATTTCTTAAAGTTCTCTCTTTCTCTTATATTTTATATAACCACACTATGGACGGACAAGCGCCTGTTTTTTATGTGTTGTCATTAGCAACAACGACGGTAACAGCATCGCGTGTCCGCTTGTTTATGTTCCACATAAACCTTTCACAATAAAGCTCAAGATCCTGTTGAGACTTTTCAAAATAAACTTAATCAGGTGAAAGAGCAGACGGATGAGAAGTAAAAAAGAACCGCCAGGTGCTAAAAAATGAACCTTAGACTCAAACGTTAGAACAGGCTTTTCCCCGCAGCACGCCGTGTAATAAATACTCACAAAGAAAACGGCGCTTTTACAACTTATGTCTAAAATGCATCGTTTCATGCATCGGTTAAAACACTTGACTCCAGCTACATGACGCGCAGCTAGAAACACTTCCCGCAAGACAGCTGCCCGAGATTCACAGAATTTACAGAAAATGTTACAATTTTGTGATTTATATCGTTATCTGGACGATAGATGTCTTATATCGGGATATGAGATTTTGGTCATATCGCACAGCCCTATGTGCAGCCTTCAGGTTAGTTTGTTTAATCACTATCTTTATGTCTTGATGCATTCTCAATCATCCAGGAAAGTAAATCTCCAAAACTTGATTCTGTTCATCTGGACGTAGTTTTGTGGGAGAAACGTTTTGTCACTCATCCAAGTGACTTCTTCACTTGGATGAGTGACGAGTGAGTGACGAAACGTTTCTCCCACAAAACGCTACGTCCAGATGAACAGAATCAAGTTTGGGAGAATCACTATCTTTACATTTCTTGGAGTAAAGTGGTGTTGTCCCACGTTAACCACATACATACATGCCAAGCACCCCAATTTTTCCGGGAGAATCCCAGATTTCAGTGCCCCTCCCGAAAATCTCTCGGAGCCAGCATTCTCCTGAATTTCTCCCGATTCATAGCCTGCATCCTCCTGAGGATGAATTTGGACACCCCTGCTGTTTCCGGCTGGACAATAATCATGGTGACATTTAACTTATTTTGTCCAATAAATAAACACTGTAAAATTCAAGTGTTTTGTACCTATGTGTCACCTCCCCCCTCAAAGACCCTTTTTAATGTCTCCCTAATTCTGAGGTCTCAAGGTTGGCAAGTATGATCCCTGTGACCACCACGTTCTTAGGGTTTGAGGATTCAGACTTCAGATCACTTCCTGCTAGAAATGTGCAACTCTAAAACTGTGTAAAATTATGCTGTTGACTTCAGAGAGGGTTCAGCCTTAAATAAAAGAGGAAAGATGTAAATGTTCCTGTGCAGTGACCTTCCTGAGACATTTGATTACACTCAGACAAACAGCAGCTTCACTGCATTTAGTTCATGTTTGTCACTTCAGACACAATCAATAGTGTCTCTGCTGGAACTGCACAAAACTCATTCATTCACCATCCTAACACTGAGAGGATATTAGAGACATAGAGGCACCTTCACCTCTCCCCCTAGGAGAGCCCCTGGAGCTGAGCAGGAGCTGTTCATAATTTTGACTAAGTTAATAAACTCTTGGCTAAATGTTCTTGTTGTCAGAGGCAAACAGAGGTGATAGGAGCAGATTAAATATATGGTGAAAAACTAAATGCTGCCGATGTGTGACGTCACTCCCAGCAGCATCACGTCATTTCTTTACTTTGACCTTTAACATGAGTTAGCTTAGCCAGCAGAGCAGCTACCAGTTAGAGTATAAACTCTGTAAGCAGTCAGCTTGGTCTTGGACATTGTTACTGACATAGCACTGCTCCCTGCAGCCATGTTTGACCTGCTGCTTTGTAGGACTACAGTAATGGAGGATTTGGAGGCTGAACTCAACTCTGTGACACTTTTTGTAGTGAACTGATGAAAGCTGTGTATCAGATGGATGTTAGTCCAACACATCAGACACGACCTCTGCAGCTCTCAGTTGATGTGCACATGAATGATTTGTGTTTCCTCTGCAGGTGAAGGTAGAAAGTGTGTGTGAGCTGAATTGAGCAGCATGGATCAGTGTGAGGACAGAGAGGAGGGAGTCCCTCCCTCTAAAAGCACTCTGTGTGGGGAACATGAGAGCCAGACCAAAGCTCAGAGGTGAGATGACCATCTCTAACTGTCCATGACTCTTCTCCATGTCACAGCTCAGCACTCACATCACTGCTCCATCATTATTCACAGGAACCCACCTGGACCTCCACCCAGCTCTGTGTCCTGTAAGAGTGACCGGTCTGAACATCGCGTCATTTATTTTAAAGTTCATCAGGCGTCTGCTGCAGAGAGGTGAGCTGTTAGTAACATGAGTTCTCTGATTTTAATGATTTTGATGTTTCCTGGTTTCTAAAATGCATCTCTGCAGGAGAGCAGTGTCTCATGTGCACACGGGTGTTCACTGTTCATAGACATAAACTACACCTTTATTAGCTGCTATTTCCAAGCACATTGTGCGCTGTCGGTCCTGCTTGCTACACAACAACATTCAATATTTAGTATTTACTGCTTACTACACTCAGCTTGAGTAACGTGATTGTGTTGTGTTTAGTATGTTGCTCTGTTTATTTTGCTTGTTTTCTCTTCTTTTCTCTCAACAGGTGATCCAGGAGATTTTTTTTTCTCTTCTTTCTCTTTTTAAGTGCTCTTTCTCACTGTCCCTTTTCCCTTCTGTTTTTCTTTTCCTTCATCTTTCTTTCTCCCTTTCCTATCCCTCAGATATGTCTGTCCCTTGTGTAACAACTGAAAATAAAATAAAATAAATAACAACAAAGGTAGATCAAATGGACCAATACGGCAAGGCCGTGATGATCCATTTGGCAATGATCCATTGTTGGTCTTCAGATAACAAGTCTGACGGCTAAAGAACCAAATGGGACAGGCAAAAAAAAAAAAAAAGGAGAGCAGTGTCTCCAAGGACACACAGGCTCAGCTGTAACTGTCATTTTATCTGGTTTTAAGACACATTTGGACAGAATTGGCTGTTTTTAACTATTTATTTTAATCACAGGTGTAAATTTAGACCTCACACATCTGGATCCTAAACTATGATAGAAACAGATGCAAGCAGTGGTTAGTTTGACTTTAGAGGATGAGGCGCTGCTCTGGAAAGCAAACAAAGCTTTGTGCAGCTCCTCTTCAGAAAAGTGTTCAGAGAGCAGCTGCATTATTGGACAAAGGCTCGTCGTGTGAGCCCAGATGTGTGTAACAGCTGGATGAAGGAGAACTATCACAGTCACGTCTCCAACCCGCCTTTATTACTGAACTTCCTGTTGCTTTCAGAGGAACACAAAGTGTTTGTGCCACGTGATGCTGCAGGATTTGTACACATGTCCATGATGGTAACATCTCCTCATCTAACTGCAAACACATGAGCGCTCCTAACAGCAGCTATCACAGCCTGTTTCTCACTGTTCCATTCAGGGACATTTGTTTTCTTGTAAAAAGCTGTACTCTAATCTAAGAGGACTGTTACTGACAGGAAACAGCTGCATTATCTGCAGTCTGTGTGATCACAGCTGTTGCAATGACTATCAGAGAATTTATAATTGAATAAAACATGTTTGTGTCTGCAGAGGTCAGAGGTCACATCCCCATCCAAACTTCAGTGATAAACCTGGAGCAATGAGGTAACAAAACTGTGATGAGCTCCTTTACATGTTTGTGTTTTCCTGGATAAATATGACCACAGATTCATTAAAAAGATAAAAATATTAGACTTTGTCCTGTAGCACTGTGTGGCAGGCAGGATTGGACCCAAACACAACAGGATGAAGTCACAGAGGCAGCTTTATTTCAGCTGTGAACATGCAAACACTAGGAATAAGAAAACATAACTGTAGGTTTGCAGTGAATGAAGCCTCAGCTCGATTCTCCACTCTGTCCCTCTTTTCCTTCTGCAAACATCCACATCAGGAGTCTTTGATAGAGTTTTAAAATATTTACGTACAAATGTCCAAAGATGGGTTCAGGATACCTGAATCCACAATTATCAAAGACTTAAAACAGATGCAGAGAGATTGAGAGGTCAAAACCCTTCATGGCTTCACTCTCCTCACTTCCTGTCTCTGTCAGGAAGCACTGTGTGGCAGGCAGGAGTTGGACCCAAAATGCAGGCACTCAGACTCGAGGGATGAACTCAAAATACTCAGCTTTATTTGCTGGCAGGGGAAAAGCATGCTAAACTAAACTGGGAAATAACAACCTAAACTCACAGTGAGATCCACACAGCATGAGGGACACAACACTGACACAGAGAAACAGAGGGCTTAAATACACTGGGGAATAATGAGGGAATGAGACACAGAAGGAGGGCACAGCTGGGAGAAATCAGAACTGACGAGACAAGGAAGCAAAGCAGGACACATTCACATGAGACAGACCTTCAAAGTAAAACAGGAAGTACAACACTGAGACACAAGCTTGACACAGTGGAGACAGAGCAACTAAGAAACACAGAGACATAACCATAAGGCAAAGAACCAAAAGACTAGAGATGATAAATAATACACAGAGGGAAATCCTGGAACACAAGAAACTAGACTCGAGGGAGTAACAAAAGACCAACCATGAAAACATAAGTCACAATACAGAGTGACAGAAAACACAAGAAACTCAAAACATGCGAAGACACAGACCAAGAAACCCGGACTTTACACAGAACAGAGGGGGCACAGAGAAACATGAAGGGCAAGGGATCAAAACTAGAAACCATAGAATAAATCACACGAGTACAAAATACAAAAATCACAAAGAACTAAAAACGCTGGGTCAGGAGACCCAGGATCCTGACAGTCTCTGCCAGACTATAGAAATAAAAGCACACTTTTTAAGTGCAAGCAATCAAACTATGAACTTATTCCATTATTCTTAATATGTCAATCTGTAAATATTCCTTCCAATATAAAACAACTCTAAGCCAGTGAGTCATAACTTTATAGTTTGAATCATTAAGCCAAATTATAAACTCCACAAGCTTTATCTAGGCTCCTACAAGGAGCTAAAACTGAAAACTAGAATAAAGAACTATGAAGTGAAGAACTAGGAACAGACTCTGAAATAACCTGGGAACCAAGGAGCACAAAGAAAAGACACCTGGATGTTAAACTTTGTTTTAACACCAGTGGGAACAGCCACACTGAACATTTTATTGGAGATGAATGAATTTGGACTGTTTTTAACTCTCAGTGATGTCACGGTGCCATTTGAGTTTGGAACAGAAGAAAAGTTTGGACCCAGAAATGATGTCAGACTTTAGAGGTGGATGCCTGCAGATACAGACTTGAATGAGACGCTGTGGCTTTTTTCTCTCTGAGCAATGAGTTCGCTTTTAACTAACTCTGAATTAGTCTTTGTTTTTAACACATCCGACGATGTCACAGTTACGGAAATCTGAATTTCAGAGTAGCTGCCAATCGAACTAGCGGTGTTAGCTGTTAAACCTCTAATTTATGGGCCACATTACAATTGGTTATTAGTATTAGTTATTCTGTTGACTGACAACAAGAACAGAAAAATATGTCCATTATAACAGATTTAGTTTGAATCCAACTGTATTAACATGCGAGTGTAGGAGAGAAGCAAACAGATGTAAACAGCTAACAAAGCTAGCCGAGGTTAGTTAAGTTTAGTTTAACTGCAGTGAAGCACATTAAGTAACATGAACTAACATGAACACACACATGGGACATATCTATTGGTTATAAATTGTCCATGAACGTTTCCACACTTCATGGTCGTCTATTAATATTTAATACTTCCCAGAGCTCTACCCTTAGCTCATACAATCAAAACTAACAATGTTAACCACTTTAATCCTGTTAGATAACAAAAGTGTGTCCCTGGCTGTGTCCCAATCCAGCGACCGCACGCTTCGGAGTACGCATTTTGAGACCTATTACGTCACAGCGACGCGACGACGGCTGTCCCAATTCGACGTGTACTCGAATGTATGCGCCGTTGATTTCCCCAAATTTGAAGCGTGGTCCGGTGTACGCTTCGTGGTCCCATATATCCCACAATTCATAGCACGGCGATGGGTGTGGATAATTTTGCCAAAAAATACGGCAGACGCTGAAGCAGAGCGGACGAAGAATAAACTGTCAAAAGTAAGTACTGAATATCATATCACTTATTTATTTGATTTGATATACCTTTATTAGTCCCACAAGGGGAAATTTCATGTGCGAATGTTTAATAATGAAGAACATTAAAACATTACTGTAGGCCACATGTCGGCAAAGTTATGTGACATTAGTGATGTTTGTACTTTCAGCGTTTACTTGGTTTTAAAGCCTTTAACATATACGCCATCCAACAGTTGACCTTAAACTTACAGAGAATGTGATGATTTTATGGATAATTAAAGTCAGTCATATATCCACAAACACAACAAGCTGAAAGTCAGTGATGCTGCTCGGTTTGCAGTCCTGAATATCACGGCACAAGCAGGATTCACTGCACTGTTAATGTTAGCTATGTTATATTGCTGCCTCTGTTCGGTGGTGTCGAGCCAAACGGACTTTAACGTGTGTTTGAACGAGCTGACGGTTCACTCGTTAAGCTGAAAGAAAGATGCTTTAATCACAGGAGTCACACATGTGTCCACTGGACCATCTGGAACTCTTCTTGTTTAGCACTCGTAATAACACAAACACTAAATCCTCCTTCTCTTGTGCTGTTTGTAGCAGTGTATACACCTGAGACTGTCACCTGTCTGTCTGTCCTGCACTCTCTCTCTGTTTCTTTCTCTCTGATTGTGGAATAAAAGTATGAACATGTATTTATAAGTTACACTTGTGTTTGAATCCTGCAGCTTATCACACATTTGATTTCCATGTGTGACAACTGCAAGTGTCCAGAGTGAGGACAGACTGAGGGACCCACTGCTGCACATCATCTGTGAGGCTTTGCACCCCTGATGATCCACCAGGACAAACTCAGCAGTGTGTGAGGAAGAGGAGGAGGAAGAGCCAGCAGCAGCTGACAGATGGAGAGAATAGACAGGCTGTTCCCTGTTTGTGAAGGACTGCTAGGAAAGTTTAACATAACTAATTGTCTGTCCTGAATCAGTCTTATTATCATCATATGTTCAAATGATGTTATCATCCCAGTGTTTTCAGTGTGGGAGAAAGTACTCAGGGCCTTCAAGTTACACACTATGAAAGGCAGCAACAAGTTTAATATTCAGAAACCTAAAGTATGTATCAGCAGCAGAATGGACCTAAAAATAAATGTTTGTTTCAGTTCTATGAAGCTTTGAGTATTTTGGATTAGTAGTACTGCTGTGTTTGTTGCATCATATTGCTGTAATTGTTTATATGCTTTATATATTCTGAGGTAAGTTGATCTATAGTGTTACATCATATTCTATAAGGATGTTATGTGTTTGTAGACTTTCTGCCCAGTTTGACCCATTTAGCAGAAGTCAGCCTGTTTAAGGCTCTGATATCTATTCTGTGTGACTTAAAGCAGTTATGACATGGTCTGATTTTCTCACCCAATAAAGGAATATTTAATATATCAGTCTACTCTTCATTCTATCAGAAACAGTTATCACAGCTCATACATTTTCTTTTTACACATATATGTAAGCATTGAGCCAAATTTAGTAATGCCAACATATTAAACAAAAAATATTTGTGTTATATCTAATACATCTATATATACACTGTCAAAGATATTTGTCTTTGAGTGAAGATTTAATGTGATTGGAAATATAAATAACTGCAACTTGAATCTTTACTGAAGCTCAGTATTTGACACAGAGTTCAATTCAATTCAATTTTATTTATACAGCACCCAATCACAACAGCAGTCACCTCAAGGCACTTTATATTGCACAATAATAGATACAGAGAAAAGCCCAACAATCATATGACCCCCTATGAGCAAGCACTTTGGCGACAGTGGGAAAGAAAAACTCCCTTTTAACAGGAAGAGACCTCCGGCAGAACCAGGCTCAGGGAGGGGTGGGGCCATCTGCTGCAACCGGTTGGGGTGAAAGAAGGAAAACAGTATGAAAGACATGCTGTGGAAGAGAGACAGAGGTTAATAACACATATGATTTAATGCAGAGAGGTCTATTAACACATACTGAGTGAGAAAGGTGACTGGAAAGGAAAAACTCAATGCATCATGGGAATCCCCCAGCAGTAGGGATGGGTATCGAAAACCGGTTCTTGTTGAGAACCGGTTCCCACTGTTTCAATTCCTTGGAATTGTTTGCCATTTTTCCAAACGATTCCCTTATCGATTCCAGTCGCCCCGAATGACGTCACCACGTTGTGGAGCGTCATTTACCTGGCAGGAAACATGGCGGCTCAAACGCTAAAAAGTTTGGTCACACTTTACGAGAACGGATGGCAACAGGGCAACTTGCAATACTTGCAAAGTAGATATTTCATTTAAGGGACGAAACACTACGAATATGCAAAAGCATTTGCTCACAAAACACGCGATAACCTTAAATGAATGTCGTGTTTTTAATTCCGCTCCGGACTCGTGAATCTCAACCCAGCAGCACCGGTAACGTTTGCACGTCTTCTCCCGTTAATGCGGCAGGTAAATAATCAACTAACAGTGCATATTATGTTAGCGCGATCTGCCTTATTACAAAACCTGCCATTACTGTGCATTTAGGTGACCATGATGAGAGAGACAGACAGAGTCTGGCTGGCTCAGATGCTGGCAGTTTTCGCTGCAGTCTACCGGTAGCGTCTCCTTTCAGGCCAGAATGTCACCGAGCAGTGACTAAGTTTGTGGTAAAAGGCATTTGCCACAGTAGGTGCCCCCGATTTTCGGTAAGTGAATGTGTTTAATTGTAGGCAGGGAGATTACTGGATATTCTTGTGTAATTGCTACAGAATAATTTATGTTATACTTTGTTATTGCTACAGAAGAATATTTATTTTATTTTACATTTACAATTTTTTTCCGGGGACCCTGTGACACCCCATTGAATATCCATACGCTGGATCTCTTAAGATCTCACTGTTGGGTTTGTAAGGCCATGTTACTCCTAAATTTCTATCTTGTTCAAAGAGAAGATATAAAACAAAGTTCTAAGCTAATCAACCTTAGTGTTCTCCTTTTTTTAAAAAAAGGAATCGATAAGAGAATCGATAAAGAATCGAATCGTTAAACAGAATTGAAAATGGAATCGGAATCGTTAAAATCTTATCAATACCCATCCCTACCCAGCAGCCTACGTCTATTGCAGCATAACTAAGGGAGGATTCAGGGTCACCTGGTCCAGCCCTAACTATATGCTTTAGCAAAAAGGAAAGTTTGAAGCCTAATCTTAAAAGTAGAGATAGTGTCTGTCTCCTGAATCCAAACTGGAAGCTGGTTCCACAGAAGAGGGGCCTGAAAACTGAAGGCTCTCCCTCCCATTCTACTTTTAAATACTCTAGGAACAACAAGTAGGCCTGCAGAGCGAGAGCGAAGTGCTCTAATAGGGTGATATGGTACTACAAGGTCATTAAGATAAGATGGGGCCTGATTATTTAAGACCTTGTATGTGAGGAGCAGGATTTTGAATTCAATTCTGGATTTAACAGGAAGCCAATGAAGGGAAGCCAAAACAGGAGAAATATGCTCTCTCGAGTCCCTGTCAGTACTCTTGCTGCAGCATTTTGGATTAGCTAAAGGCTTTTCAGCGAGTTTTTAGGACATCCTGATAATAATGAATTACAGTTGTCCAGCCTGGAAGTAATAAATGCATGAACAGTTTTTCAGCATCACTCTGAGACAGGATATTTCTAACTTGAGAGATGTTGCACAAATGGAAGAAAGAAGCCTTACATATTTGTTTAATATGTGCGTTGAAGGACATGTCCTGGTCAAAAATGACTCCAAGGTTCCTCCCAGCATTACTGGAGGCCAAGGTAATGCCATCCAGAGTAAGAATCTGGTTAGATACCATATTTCTAAGATGATGAATAGTAAGATGTTCTGGCTTTGCGGAGGGCTTTCTTATAAAGCAACAAACTATTTCTCCAGGCTAAATGATGATCTTCTAAATTCGTGATCTGTCACAATGAGCAGCAAAGTGCAGGAGGGACAGGTGAAGAGGCCATGCTGCTAGCGAGTTGGCTACAAGCTAAGCTAAGCTAGCGAAACAGTAAAGACACAGTGAGTGAATACTTTGGCTATAAATTCGGGAGTGACTACACAGAAAGTGTGCTTCGGATGAAACATGTGAAGATTATACTATGAAGAAAGAATGTATCTAAATAAATCACTAAGCAGATAAGCTACTCAAGAACACCACCCTGTTTGAGCACGAACAGGAAGTGATACTCTACCGCAGAGAGAGCGAACACCAAGTGACAGCGCCACCAAGAGTAGTTCAAGCTCACTGCTGTAATATATCGTAATAATGTGACAATAACTTTAATATTGGCCATATTATATTTACATTACCACAGTGAGATGATTTTAGTCTCATGAACAACATAAGCTAATTGTTATTTACTAAATAATCTTAAAATGACTGTTCAGTACAGAAATGAAGCCCAACAATCATGTTTTACAGTCCCGTGGTCTCAGCCTCAGATCCTCAACTAATCAAAGTGATGTCATAAAAAAATGAACGAACAAAAGAAAAATTTTTCTCCTTCATTTCTGTCAAACAATTCTGTATGAAACGTTTTTTATGGTTAGTATCCTGGTTGCTAGGCAACCTGAGCAGCGCGGCGAAGGCTAGACCCTCCCATTTCACAAGCCTCTCACTTCCGCACTTCGTAGTACCCGCCGTACGTAGGACATACAGGTCGTGTCCAAATTCATGGGCTGCATCCTCCCGAGGACGCATTCGTAGACCGATTACGTCACAGCGACGCGCCGAAAGCTGTCCAAATTCGTAGACTCCTCTGAATGCAGCCGACAAATGCGTCCTCCTTTTCCCCGAATTTGAAGGATGGGTCGGGTGTGTCCTTCATGGCCCACCATATTCCAGAATTCATAGCGTGGGCCTGACAAACTCCAGTTTCCGGCAAAGTTTTAAAATTACTCTTATTAATCTTTCTGAGTCACAAAATAAACTTTTAACATATTTTCAGGCGAGAATGTGGGTGTGTAAACTTCAAATATCTGCTTGGTTTATCAAGATATCGCACATTTGCAAAAGTGCTTCAACGTTTTCGGAGACGTCTGTTACCCACCAGCTCGATAGCTTGCCAAGAACTCAAGGGTCACTGAAGCCGCCGAGAACGGCACAACTCCCAGCACATCATTTTCAGATCACCGCAGACTTTCGCTACTCAGGTTAAACGTAATATGTAAGTCACTTAGACAACCTAAAAATGTTATTGTTTGGCTTTTTTCAGTGTTTTATTTGTTCGTGAGTAAATTGGTTTGGCTAAGATTAAAGTTATTAGATTAGATTAGATAAAATAAAACTTTATTAATCCCTCGGGTGGGTTCCTCCTTGGTTTTTACACAGCTGAATAAACGTCAAACAGAAAACTGATTAAACAGAAGTTTGAGATGGTCGAGAATTTATGCCAGTGTCCTGTTATATTTTAGATAGCAAGGAGCAGACGGCTGAGTTTATTAAACTCCACCGAGACAGCGGTGATGCTGATCAGAAGGCTAGACCGTCCAATTACACAGCCGTTTACTTCCGGCCTACCCGACCTTCTGAGGACCCAGCCCACGTGGACCGCGAAGGCCGGGTCCTCAGGAGGATGCAGCCCATGAATTTGGACATGACCACAGTCTTCTGGCTCCATTTTTTCCATCCAACATTACAGAAGGTAACAGCAGAGAAGCTCACTGTCTCTCAGCTTTTCGTAGTACGCGAAGTGTGCGTACTGCGAAGTGTGCATACTACGAAGCGTGTGGTCGCTGGATTGGGACACAGCGTATGACTGTCCACTCAGCACCAACACAGGTAGAAGTGAGCAGTGATGGAGCAGGACTATGGGCAAGTTTCAGCTAAAATCCTATTGGCTTCTCAGTTTCTCCATAGAAAGGAAGAAAAATTCTTGCTGCGTTCTGAAGATGGGAGGTAGTCTTGTTGACGTGTCGTAAATGGCTTCTTTCACTCCTCTTTCAAACCATCTGTCCTCTCTGTCCAAAATGTGAACATTGGCATCCTCAAAAGAGTGACCTTTATCCTTAAGATGCAGATGGACTGCTTCTGCAGGATCCAGCTGTCCATCCAAAAGAGATCTTTCTCTTTGGCTCTCAGCGAAGGCGGTCGCACTTTTCTCCTCTCCTCCTCACCCTTATCTTCCCTGCTTAGCCTCTATGTCCTTGTCTTGTCTCATGTGCATTACTTCCCTGGAATAGACTAACACAGCCGTTCTCTAAAACCTAAAAGAGAATTATGGATTTGATCAACTGGTCTCTGAATGCTATTGACACCATTTTCTCAACGAGAAGCCTGGGCTCGGGAGAGCCTGAGTGCCCTGGAGGGACTTTCCCTGCCGGTTACACGATGGATGGGTGGCAGACCTGGAGGGTCGTGTGCCTGGCGGGACTGTCGATCGAGGATGCTGAAGATATCTATCTATTCGGAACCGTGATAACAGGGTTCTTGCTGATCGGAGTTGGCTTAGCCCTGGTTTATCAGAGAAACAAGAGAGCGGAACCGGCTGTTCAAACCCCCCAAAGCTGCCGGCTGGAATCGAAGCGACGGGACGAGGCGCGACCTCTCACAACGAACGTAATATGGTCAAAATCTTGGAGACCCTCGCATCGGCTGTGAAGGCTCAAAACAACAACATTGAGCGTATGGGGGGATACATCAGAGAGAGGCCTGCTCAAAATGGGACCCTTGAGCGACAGTTGGAAGACATCGCGGAACGGATCACTGCAGCTGTGAGGTCTCAGAATCAAAGGAATGACAACACCATGGAGCAGAAGTTTGATACCATCATGGGGAGGCTCGCGGCTCTCCAAAGGGAGATCGAGAGGCCAGTGTCGGAGTGTTAGGGCAGCCAGAAAATTCTCCGGGCTGCTCGCATGGAAATTTACAAAATTCAACATCGAGATTGCGGACCCCATAATGGCGCCAGCTGCAGGCCCAAGGCTGGAGCCGAAATTATCTCTCCCAGATAACGTCTGTGTTACGGCTATTCTTCCCATCCCATGCAAGGACACCTGGATTGGCTGGTAGACTGTTTACTTAGCCTGATAGGCCGAAGGACAGTGTCTCAGCTAAACTATGGACACGCACACACATACACTTACACTGATAAGCACTCACTCATCCCCCCTCCCTTTCCAATGTCTTCGATGCTTACCTCCCCCATGATGTGGACATCGGGTCAGCTGGCGGCGCAATTTGCAGCAGTCCCAGATCAGATGTGCACACTGTGTTGATTGTGTTATGATATCCCCTTCCCAACCCTGTGGCTTGTCATGTCTCTCATAATGTTGTGCTGTGGTTATTCATGTGCTTTTTTTGTGCAGAGGAGTTTTTTTTGTTTCCTGCTCCCGTGCTGTCCTACAGCATGAGAGGAGGTCTCTTTTTTTCCTCTTGTACTCTCCCGTTGTTGTGTACATTTCAGTGTTCTTTCTGTAACGCTACCGATCTCCGACTTGTAACCCCAAGTGATGTCTGTGTAATGTGTGTAAGGTCGGGGGGGGGGGGGGGGGGGGGGGGGGGTCCCATTTCACTGCAGGGCAACCTGCTTGTGACAAATAAAGCTGTTTCTGATTCTGATTCTGATTCTGATCTGTGAGGAGTGACCGGTCCAAGGGAAACCCTCCAGAGTTCAGTGTTGAACCTGGACCAACAAGTTCAGAGTCCTGTGATGAGCTCCTTTACATTTTTGTGTTTTTCTGGATAAATATGACCAAAGATTCATTAAAAAGATAAAAATCTTAGACTTTGTCCTGTAGTGCTGTGTGGCATTCAGGATTGGACCCAAACACAACAGGATGAAGTCAAAGAGGCAGCTTTATTGCAGCTGTGAACAAGCAAACACTAGACACAAGAAAACATAACTGCAGGTTTGCAGTGAATGAAGCCTCAGCTCGACGCTCCACTTTGTCCCTCTTTTCCTTCTCCAAACATCCACATCAGGAGTCTTTGATAGAGTTTTAAAATATTTACTTACAAATGTCCAAAGATGAGTGCAGGATACCTGAATCCAAAAATTATTAAAGCTAAAATAGTTCACAGGGTTTGGACTCTGTAAATATTCCTTCAAATAAAATAGAATGGTCAGTCATGGCCAGTCAGTCATAACTTTATAGTTTGAATCATTAACCTAAATTATGAGGAACAGAAAAATATGTCCATGACAACAGATTTAGTTTGAATCTGACTGTATTAACATGCAGTATAAGTGAGAGTAGGACAGAATCAGACACGTGTAAACAGCTTCCAAAGCTAGCTCAGTTTACTTAAGTCTAAGTGCACTCAAGCGCATTGAACAACATGAACACACACACATGACTTTTCTATTGTTTATAAGTTTCTACAGTTCATGATTATCAATCAAAATTTAATATTTCCCAGAGCTCTAACCTCATCAGCTCACTACTGTTGATGAAATCACAGGAACTGCAGTTTGGTCAAATCTGGATCTTTGTCACTAACAGTAAATTATTTTAGTGATGATGAAATGTGTCCACAGAGGGAGGAAGAGGAAGAGGAGTGGTGTTTGTGAGGAGGAGCAGCTGTCCTGCTGTGCTTTGTGTCAGGACGTCCTGAAGGATCCAGTCTCTACCAGCTGTGGACACTGGTTCTGCAGACAGTGCATCTCCTCATACTGGGACCAGTCTGCTTCATCAGGAGACTCGTCCTGTCCTCAGTGTGGAGAAAGATCCAGAAGCAGAGCTGGACTGCAGACAGCCAGTCAGAGCAGCTGTGTACAAAGTAAGACTGAACATCTGTCTGCTGATGGACTCATTTCTGAAAACTGGACTTCTTGTTGTTGTTCAGACACTGAAGAGTTTTCTTTCTCTTTCTTTCAGCAGATGTTGGTCTGCAGGAGGTTTTAGATGAACATAAGATCAGTCTGAGGAGGAGATGTGAACGTGTGACTGAAGGAAGTGATGAAACAGGAAGTAGAACCCTCCTCAACAGGATCTACACTGAGCTCTACATCACAGAGGGACAGAGTGAAGAGGTTCATACCCAACATGAGGTGAGGCAGCTGGAGACAGCTTCCAAGATGGACGCCCTCCATGACGCTCCAATCAGGTGCCAGGACATCTTTAAAGCCTTACCTGACCAACAGAGACCCATCAGAGTGGTTCTGACCAACGGCGTGGCTGGTGTTGGAAAAACCTTCTCAGTGCAGAAGTTCACTCTGGACTGGGCAGAGGGCTTGGAGAACCAACATGTCAGTGTGGTGGTTCTGCTTTCATTCAGGGAGCTGAACCTGATCAGAGATGAGCAGTACAGTCTTCTGGAGCTGCTCCATGTTTTCCATCCAACATTACAGAAGGTCACAGCAGAGAAGCTGGCTGTCTCTCAGCTTTTGTTCATCTTTGACGGCCTGGATGAAAGCAGACTTTCATTGGATTTCACCAACAGGAAGCTGCTGTCTGATGTCACACAGAAGTCATCAGTCAGCCAGCTGCTGACAAACCTCATCCAGGGGAATCTGCTTCCCTCGGCTCTCGTCTGGATAACTTCCCGACCTGCAGCGGCCAATCAGATCCCTCCTACATGTGTCGACAGGCTAACAGAAGTACGAGGCTTCACTGACGCCCAGAAGGAGGAGTACTTCAGGAGGAGATTCAGTGATGAAGAGCTGTCCAGCAGAATCATCTCCCACATGAAGACATCCAGGAGCCTCCACATCATGTGTAGTATCCCAGTCTTCTGCTGGATCACTGCTACAGTTCTGGAGCACATGTTGACTACAGAGCACAGAGGAGAGCTCCCCAAGACCCTGACTGACATGTACTCACACTTCCTGCTGGTTCAGACAAAGAGGAAGAAGAACAAGTACCATGAGGGACATGAGACAAGTCCACAGAAGCTGACGGAGGCTGACAGGGAAGTTCTTCTGAAGCTGGGGAGGCTGGCGTTTGAACATCTGGAGAAAGGAAACATCATGTTCTACCAAGAAGACCTGGAGCAGTGTGGTCTGGATGTGACAGAGGCCTCGGTGTACTCAGGAGTTTGTACAGAGATCTTCAAAAGAGAGTGTGTGATCTTCCAGAAACCAGTCTACTGCTTTGTTCATCTGAGCATTCAGGAGTTTCTGGCTGCAGTCTACATGTTCCACTGTCACACCAACAGGAAGACAGAGGTGCTCATGATGTTCCTGGGGATAGACAGGAATGAGTCATCTCTGAATTTTTTTCTGGAGATTGTGATGATGACGTCCCTCCAGAGTAAAAATGGCCACCTGGACCTGTTTGTTCGCTTCCTTCATGGCCTCTGTCTGGAGTCCAACCAGAGACTCTTAGGAGGTCTGCTGGGTCAGACAAAGATCATTCCAGAAACCATCCAGAGAGTCATCAACAACCTGAAGAAGATGAACAGGGATGAAATCTCTCCTGACAGAAGCATCAACATCTTCCACTGTCTGATGGAGATGAACGACCTCTCAGTACATCAGGAGATCCAAGAGTTCCTGAAGTCAGAGAACAGATCAGAGAAGAAACTCTCTGAGATCCAGTGCTCAGCTCTGGCCTTCATGCTGCAGATGTCAGAGGAGGTTCTGGATGAGTTGGACCTGCAGAAGTACAACACATCAGAGCGGGGACGACAGAGACTGATTCCAGCTGTGAGAAACTGCAGAAAGGCTCGGTGAGTCCAGATGTGATCATTGGATTAGTAGTTTAGTTCTTCAGATATACACAGTACTAAGCGACTCTCATTAGTTTGAGTTTCTCAGATAAAATTATATTTTGTGTTGATCAGGAAATGTGTGTGTGCACTCAGCATGATCCTGCATTGGTAGTCGTACGCTGTGTGTTGTAGACTCACATCTACATGTAGTACCTGTGTTGTGTCATTAGGGGGCAAAATTTTAATCTGCTGCTGCTGCTGTTGGTCATTTAGACACTCCTGTTAGAGAGAGACAGAAATAAGAATCTATGAAGAGCTTCTTTGTAGTGAAGTGAACCCTAATGTTAGAAACAGAGACAAATATCCAGAGCAGTCACCATGAGCTTCTCCTCTGACTACAGACAGAACTACAGACACAGAGTTTAGTTTCATAAACATGGTGAGTGAGGTTGAAGGCTCTGAGGAAGACTCTGGTTTAGTGTGATTAAAGTGTGATGTCCTGATGAGTGACAGAGCTGTGGTTCAGAGTGAGGCTCAGAGGTGAACCAGCTGTGCTCTCTTACTGCCAACAGTGGGACAAACTGAGTGAGAAGACACTGCTGACATCTGGACTGAACATGTGTCCAATCTGTGAACTAATGCTGATGTCACAGCAGCTCATGGATTCACTCTCATTCCTGCTGCTGCTCCTAATGACAAATGTCTGACTTCATGTCCTCATTAATCACAGAGCTGATTTTTCAATGTGTAGTTGTTGCTGCTGAAATGTCGTCCCTGTTTTATGCTGATGGAAGTCACTGTTGTGTTTCTGGCTGCTGTTTACATCCTCGAGCTCACTTCCTGGCAGCACTCGCCAAACGCCATGATGTCATCAGTGCTTTATAGATGGTGGGAGATTTAGGTTGTAAACACAACATGTCTGTGTCCATACGTTGCAAACTTCCACACCATCCTTTATTGTACAGACTCAGCAGCAGCTCCATGGATCCCAAATCCAAGAGTGGAGAACAGATTTGAAGTGTGTCACATCCATGCAGTCACAGCTGTTTCCATCATGTTTACACTGATATTAATCCTGTTCAATGACACGTTTCATATCAGTGAATATGTTCTTTATGTCCACTGACATGTTTAAGTGTCCTGCTGGAAATCACTCAAATCATCCATGAAATCCATGAAAAATCCTTTTAGTGTTTCTAACTTCACCCTCTGTCCTCTCTCTCTCTCCATCCTCCTCACTGCTTCTTTCACTGATAATCACATAAACATCGTATTCAGCTACAAAATAACACAATAATATCATCTGATGATCATTATTATAAGAGCAGGATCCATATTTGATATCAGAGTAACACACTGCTTGGTTATGTGCAGTCATCATCAGTGACTGTGGGTCAAACAGAAGCTTTCTGATTGGTTGGCGACCTTGGTTACCTGTCCACTCTCACTCTCACCTGTCCACTTGCTGTCAACTGGATCTGGATTCATAAACACTGAAGCCCAGAACAGGAATACAAATCTTTTTCTACCAACTGGCGATATACCAGCAGACTAATAGTTTAGAAAGCTAAAATGAGTGAATCGTTTCTTTGTTTATGTCAGGGTTCCTGGGTCGTTGACCCAGTGTTTTCCGTTTTGTCATGTTCAGTTTATTTTCACATCCATGTTTTCTGTGCCAGCCTGTCTCATGTTCCAGTTCCTTCCATACATCATTAGTTAGACTACACATCAGCTGTGCTCTCACCTATCTCCAATCATTGTCATTTATTAGTCATGTATTTAAGCCCTCTGTTCCCTTCAGCCCTTGTCGTGTCATTGATGTTCTGGTGATGTTCGTGTGATGTTGTCCTTCCCGTGTGTTCGGTCAGTCCAGTCAGCCATTCAGTTATCCAGCCAGTCAGTGTCCGTTCACCATCTGTTCATCCATTCCTTATAATAAACCTTCACCAGTCTTCACCTACCTGCGAGTCCTGCGTTTGGGTTCCTTCTTCCTCACCTCCACACAAGACCTGACAGAATGACACGACCCGTGCCACGAAGACACGATTGGGACCCAGCGGACTCTGAACTTTTCGAGCGGCAGGACGCAGCGCTCTCCATTTGGGCGGAGAAGCTCAGGAGGAAACAGCGGCTCTTCTCAGAGAGGGATCATGTCTTTGAGGGGACCCGTCTGGCTCTTGGCGGACCTCGGAGACGCCGCAGTCCTCCACCTGCTGCCTTACCTGCATTGGAGCATTCGCCGCGGAGAGTGGGAGTCACAGGCCGAGCTTCGGCCGCTCACTCTCCCGCCGCTCCGCTCCTCGCTCGCCCGCCAGCCGTTTTACCCACCGGCTCTTCCACTTCGCCACTGCACAGCGGCTACGCCTCCCACCTCGGCTCAACGGAGGCTCCCGTGCCAGAGGCTCGGCTGTGTACCCCGCCCGCTTCCTCTTCCCGGAGAAAGCGGCGCACACGCCGCCATAACATGGACTATTTTCAGCAACTCCCGGCGGTGAGTCGCAGTGACTGTTTGCCGCCTTCCTCATTTGATTCTTCACATAAAATGAATAATAGACTCATCTCCGATTCATGGGGAACTTCCCTCCTAGATGACGATGTGGCCTGGGAAGAACTTTTCTGCTCTGCTCCCTCTGAGCTAGGATTCATTAAGGACAATACCCGCGCTTCAACATCCCCGAAGACTGTTCAACTAAAGACTGTAAATGGTGATGGCAGAAAGGCCAGAGCAATCCCTGATAAATCTGTTACAGCCCCTGTGTATGCAAACCCTAGGCCTGGTCGCTCTAGCACTGTTTTATCTGAGTCTGCGCCTTCGTCCACCTGTCAGCCTGTCCCAGCGCCTAGGCTGAGGGCAGCCAGAATCCAACCTGATCATCCCAGAGGCCCAGCCAAGACTCTCCAGCCAGTGCCCTCATGCTCTGGAGGCTCGGCAGAGCTAGCCTGCTTCCCCATCAGTCCACCACTTCATCCACCGCCTGATCCAGCTTTTCACGCCCTCGCACTGTCCCTGGTTAGGCTAGCTGAGGTGTCCCCTGCTCAGGCACCTGCTTTACTAGCCCAGGCTGCAGTTTTATCACCTTCAGTAATTCAGTCTTTAGCTCAGCCATTAGCCACACCAACCCCAGCTCAGCCCTTAGCCTCACCCACCTCTGTTCATCCATTACCCTCTCCATTCCAGCCAGTTCACTCTCCTGCTGTTCAGCTCCCAGTCCAGCCAGTTCACTCACCTGCTGTTCAGCCTCCAGCCCAGTCAGTTCACTCACCTGCTGTTCAGCCTCCAGCCCAGTCAGTTCACTCACCTGCTGTTCAGCCTGCTCCAGTCCAGTCAGTCCAGCCTGCTCCAGTCCAGTCAGTCCAGCCTGCTCCTGTCCAGTCAGTCCAGCCTGCTCCAGTCCAGTCAGTCCAGCCTGCTCCTGTCCAGTCAGTCCAGCCTGCTCCTGTCCAGTCAGTCCAGCCTGCTCCAGTCCAGTCAGTCCAGCCTGCTCCTGTCCAGTCAGTCCAGCCTGCTCCTGTAGCTCAGGCACCCGTAGCTCAGGCTGCTCCTGTAGCTCAGGCACCTGTAGCTCAGGCTGCTCCTGTAGCTCAGGCACCCGTAGCTCAGGCTGCTCCTGTAGCTCAGGCACCCGTAGCTCAGGCTGCTCCACTCCGGTCAGCTCCACTCCGGTCAGCTCCACTCCGGTCAGCCCAGTCTCCTCCTGCCCTCCAGTCCCCTGTAGTCCAGTCTCCTCCTGCCGTCCAGTCCCCTGTAGTCCAGTCTCCTCCTGCCGTCCAGTCCCCTGTAGTCCAGTCTCCTCCTGCCGTCCAGTCCCCTGTAGTCCAGTCTCCTGTCCTCCAATCTTCTATAGCTCAGTCTCCTGTCCTCCAGTCTTGTCCTGTTCCCCAGTCGCCCGTCCTCCAGTCAGTTCAGCCTTCTGTCGCCCAGCCTTCTGTTGCCCAGCCTTCTGTCGCCCAGCCACTCATCCACCAACTTGTTCTGTTCCCGGACCTGCAGCAGCAGCATCCAGAGCCAGCTGTGAGCTCTCCCGCTCCTCAGCCAGGGGTTTCCGCACCCGCTGGCCCGGCCGCACCTCAGCCAGGGTTTCCGCACCCGCTGGCCCGGCCGCACCTCAGCCAGGGGTTTCCGCACCCGCTGGCCCGGCCGCACCTCAGCCAGGGGTTTCCGCGCCTCCTGGCCCTGCCTGTCTCCAGCCAGAGGCCTCCGCGCCTCCTGGCCCTGCCTGTCTCCAGCCAGAGGCCTCTTCGCCTCCTGGCCCTGCCTGTCTCCAGCCAGAGGCCCCCGCGCCGCCTGGCCCTGCCTCGGCTTCTGATTCGCCTTCTGCTCCGCCTGGTCCAGCCTGGGCTTCTGATTCGCCTTCTGCTCCGCCTGGTCCAGCCTCGGCTTCTGCTTCGCCTTCTGCCTCGCCTGGTCCAGCCTCGGCCTCAGCTTCTGCCTCGCCTGGTCCAGCCTCGGCCTCAGCTTCTGCCTCGCCTGGTCCAGACTCGGCCTCAGCCTCTGCCTCGCCTGGTCCAGCCTCGGCCTCAGCCTCTGCCTCGCCTGGTCCAGCCTCGGCCTCAGCCTCTGCACCAGCCTCGCCTGGTCCTGCGGACCTGCTCAGTGGCCGCCAGTGGCCGCAGCCGTCTTCCGCGCGGCCGCCCACCGGACCTGCTCAGTGGCCGCCGCCGCCGTCTTCCTCGCGGCCGCCCACCGGACCTCCTCAGTGGCCGCCGCCGTCTTCCTCGCGGCCGCCCACCGGACCTGCTCAGTGGCCGCCGCCGTCTTCCTCGCGGCCGCCCACCAGACCTGCTCAGTGGCCGCCGCCGTCTTCCTCGCGGCCGCCCACCAGATCGACTCCGGCATCACCGCCGGCCACGTGGTCGCCCACCGGAACTGTTTCAGCTCAGCCATTGGCCACGTGGTTGCCCGCCTGAACTGTTTTTGTTTGGACTCCGTCCCTCCATCCTGGGCCCCCTCCGCCCTCCCTGTTCTGGTCCTTCTCTCTTTCGGCCGTCGGGTGCCGGCCTTTGAAGGGGGGGGTACTGTCAGGGTTCCTGGGTCGTTGACCCAGTGTTTTCCGTTTTGTCATGTTCAGTTTATTTTCACATCCATGTTTTCTGTGCCAGCCTGTCTCATGTTCCAGTTCCTTCCATACATCATTAGTTAGACTACACATCAGCTGTGCTCTCACCTGTCTCCAATCATTGTCATTTATTAGTCATGTATTTAAGCCCTCTGTTCCCTTCAGCCCTTGTCGTGTCATTGATGTTCTGGTGATGTTCGTGTGATGTTGTCCTTCCCGTGTGTTCGGTCAGTCCAGTCAGCCATTCAGTTATCCAGCCAGTCAGTGTCCGTTCACCATCTGTTCATCCATTCCTTATAATAAACCTTCACCAGTCTTCACCTACCTGCGAGTCCTGCGTTTGGGTTCCTTCTTCCTCGCCTCCACACAAGACCTGACAGTTTAGTGGAAATCAGATCTGATATCAGCAGCTCTGAGTTCATTCAACATTATTGTCCAGTGGTGAGATTTCTGCTCCATTTGGTAACAGTCAGCAGGTCGTACCTGGCAGCAGCAGGTAGCAAACAGAGATCATCTTTCCTAGCTGGAACTCTTCACTGAGCTGAACTCATTCAAAATGTTCTGGAGACATATTCAACACAGGAAACAGTCCAAATGTGTGTCTTCACTCTGACTCTGGATTAGTGCTGCCACAAACGATTATTTTGAAAATCGACTAGTCACTGATTATTTTTGCAATTAGTCGACTAATCAGATCATGCATCCATTGCCATCATTAGTCATAAAACGTACAGCTTATTGCACCAGCATGCATCTGCTCTTATATAACTATCATTAGCTTACACCTTATAGTGTTTAAGATATGTGCTAACTAAAAATAAAGACAAGATGATAGTTTATTAAACTTTAAAGGAAATTTGCAGATTGTCTCAGTGGAGTTTAATAAACTCAGCCGTCTGCTCCTTGCTATCTAAAATGTAACAGGACTACCGAGTATATTCTTGAGCATCTCACACTCTTGTTGAATCAGTTTTCTGTTTGATGTTTATTCAGCTGTGTGAAAACTATAACTTTAATCTCAGCCAAAGCGATTTACTCAGGAACAAATAAAACCAAACAATAAAGGCAAAGCCAAACAATAACATTTTTTAAGTTATCTAAGTGACTTATATATCATGTTTAACCTGAGTAGCCAAAGGACGCAGGGGTTTGCAAACGATGTGCTGGGAGTTGGGTGTCCTCACCGGCTCTAATGACCCTTGAATCACAACTAGCTATCGAGCTGGTGGGTAACAGACGTCTAGGAAACGTCAGAGCACTTTTACAAATATGGTATGTCTTGATAAAGCGAGTAGATATTTGAAGTTTATACAGCAAAATTCTTGGCAGAAAATATGTTGAACGTTTATTTTGTGACCCAGAAAGAGTAATAAGAGTAATACTTAAACTAAGCAGCTCCCGCCATTGTTGGAAACGGGAAATGGCTGGGCCACGCTATAAATTCTAGGATAGGTTGGGCCACCAAGGTGTTACACCCGACCCATCCTTCAAATCTGGGGAAAAGGAGGACGCATTTGGAGGATTATTTGAATTTGGACAGCCTTTGTCACGTCGATGTAACGTAATTGGCCTACAAATGTGGGCACAGGAGGATGCGGCCCCTGAATTTGGGCACAGCTACGATACCGGAGGCTGCTTCTTCTTCTTCAGGGTTTAACGGCAGCTGGCATTCTTGTAGATGCATTGCTGCCATCTTCTGTTTTAGTCCGTTATTACACGCACACTTATAAAACTTACTACTTATTCCTGCGTCTTTCAGGATCTTACAATGCTTTAAACGATGTGTTGACTATTAAATTAGCCGTCTGCGATTTTGATAGTCGATGTAATCGTGGCGGCCCTACTCTGGATCAGATCTCACTGACAGACTGTGGACATTATGGAAGCCTAAATATGACGCCATCTTCCTCCTTCATCTGCAGATTAAAGCCAAACAAAGATTCTCATTAAAAGTCTGCAGGTCTGAGAGAGACTCGATCGTTGTGTCAAACACAGTAAGAGGAGCTGAAGCACATAAGAAAAGCATATGTTCATCACCAAAAGTTTAATCTGTTCATCTGGACGTAGCGTTTTGTGGGAGAAACGTTTCGTCTCTCATCCAAGTGACTTCTTCAGTCTCAGCTGACTGCAGGTTTACCCAAACCTTATAAACAGTACATTTGCATAATGACTGAAACCAGCCCACTGAAATGTTTCTCCCACAAAACGCTACGTCCAGGTGTCCAGATTCTTATTAAAAGTCTGCAGGTCTGAGAGAGACTGGATCATTGTGTCATGTCAAACACAGTCAGAGGAGCTGAAGCACAGATGTGAAGAGCCGATATTCATCAGATTATGACGTCACTCTGTTTTTTCTTCATATACATTCAGTCTGTGTTCATAATGCAGATTTTCTGCTTTTATAATAACACATTTTATATTTTCTATAATCACAGACTGATTCAGTGTGGACTCTCAGCGACTCACTGTGAAGTTGTGGCCTCAGCTCTGAAGTCCAACCCCTCCCATCTGACTGAGCTCGACATGAGTTGGAACAACATGCAGGATTCAGCAGTGAAGCTTCTGTGTGCTGGACTGGAGAGTCCAAACTGTCGACTGGAGGCTCTGAGGTGAGTTCACTGACTGCAGCTATTGTTGTTTGTCTATATTTCAGATCTTTGATTGATGTTTGACACTTTCTTTAGTTCATAAAAGTTTTCTTTATTTCTATTGGCTGTCAGTGATAAATTAGAGCAATCGTGACTGTGGGTCTGTGTATGAAGAATAATTCATGTGCAATTGTTGAAGTTGTAGAATGTGAAACAGGAAACAGAGACAACTGGCCTTCAAAGTAAAAGCTGCTCCTTTTGGGCGATCGTGGCTCAAGAGTTGGCAGTTCGTAATCAGAAGGTTGCCGGTTTGAGCCCCGGCTCGGACAGAGTCCGTCGTTGTGTCCTTGGGCAAGACACTTCACCCGTTGCCTACTGGTGGTGGTCAGAGGGCCCGGTGGCGCCAGTGTCCGGCAGCCTCACCTGTGTATATATGTTTGCCTCTGTCAGTGCACCCCGGGGTGGCTGTGGCTACAATGTAGCTTTCCATCTCCAGTGTGTGAATGGGTGTGTGAATGGTTGGATGACTGAATGTAGTGTAAAGCGCTTCGGGGTCCTTAGGGACTTTACAAATACAGGCCATTTAACATTTACCCAGTTGATATATTTCTGTGAGTGTTGCACAGGTGATGGACGATGGCTGCACCTGCTGGAGTGTTGTGATCCAGGTGTAAATTTAATGACCAATTCATCACATTTTTCCCTTCCATAAAGCTCCTTTTTCTCTCACTATGGCTCAACGTTGTTAAAAACAGAAGAACTGTTTTAAAACTGCTCAAAGAAGTCCTGCCATTAATTAATTCTTCAATCTTAAATATGATCAACCTATCTCTAATAATTGACTATGTACCACAGGCCTTCAAGGTGGCTGTAGTTAAACCTTTACTCAAAAAGCCATCTCTAGACCCAGCTGTCTTAGCTAATTACAGGCCAATCTCCAACCTTCCTTTCATATCAAAAATCCTTGAAAGAGTAGTTGTCAAACAGCTAACAGATCATCTGCAGAGGAATGGCTTATTTGAACAGTTTCAGTCAGGTTTCAGAGCTCATCACAGCACAGAAACAGCTTTAGTGAAGGTTACAAATGATCTTCTTATGGCCTCTGACAGTGGACTCATCTCTGTGCTTGTCCTGCTAGACCTTAGTGCAGCGTTTGATACTGTCGACCATAATATCCTATTAGAGCGATTAGAACATGCTGTAGGTATTACAGGTACTGCACTGCAGTGGTTTGTATCATATCTATCTAATAGACTCCAATTTGTGCATGTAAATGGAGAGTCCTCTTCACACACTGAGGTCAATTATATTTCGGTGCTAGGACCAATTCTGTTTACATTACACATGCTTCTCCTAGGCAGTTTCATTAGAAAACATAGCATACATTTTCACTGCTATGCAGATGACACTCAGCTCTATCTATCCATGAAGCCAGATAACACACACCAATTAGTTAAACTGCAGGAATGTCTTAAAGACATAAAGACCTGGATGGCTGCTAACTTTCTGCTTCTTAATTCAGATAAAACTGAGGTTATTGTACTCGGCCCTGAAAATCTTAGAAATATGGTATCTAACCAGATTCTTACTCTGGATGGCATTACCTTGGCCTCCAGTAATGCTGTGAGGAACCTTGGAGTCATTTTTGACCAGGACATGTCCTTCAACGCACATATTAAACAAATATGTAAGACTGCTTTCTTCCATTTGTGCAACATCTCTAAAATTAGAAATATCCTGTCTCAGAGTGATGCTGAAAAACTAGTTCATGCATTTATTACTTCCAGGCTGGACGACTGTAATTGGTTATTATCAGGATGTCCTAAAAACTCGCTAAAAAGCCTTCAGTTAATCCAAAATGCTGCAGCAGGAGTACTGACAGGGACTAGAAAGAGAGAGCAGATTTCTTCTGTTTTGGCTTCCCTTCATTGGCTTCCTGTTAAATCCAGAATTGAATTCAAAATCCTGCTCCTCACATACAAGGTCTTAAATAATCAGGCCCCATCTTATCTTAATGACCTTGTAGTACCATATCACCCTATTAGAGCACTTCGCTCTCGCTCTGCAGGCCTACTTGTTGTTCCTAGAGTATTTAAAAGTAGAATGAGAGGCAGAGCCTTCAGTTTTCAGGCCCCTCTTCTGTGGAACCAGCTTCCAGTTTGGATTCAGGAGACAGACACTATCTCTACTTTCAAGATTAGGCTTAAAACTTTCCTTTTTGCTAAAGCATATAGTTAGGGCTGGACCAGGTGACCCTGAATCCTCCCTTAGTTATGCTGCAATAGATGTAGGCTACCAGGGGATTCCCATGATGCATTGAGTTTTTCCTTTTCAGTCACCTTTCTCACTCACTGTGTGTTAATAGACCTCTCTGCACTGAATCATATCTGTTATTCAACTCTGTCTCTCTTCCACAGCATGTCTTTATCCTGTTTTCCTTCTCTCACCCCAACCGGTCGCAGCAGATGGCCCCGCCCCTCCCTGAGCCTACAATATAAAGCTCCTTAAGGCAACTTTTGTTGTGATTTGGCGCTATATAAATAAAATTTAATTGAATTGTATTGAGCTGTTTTCACTTTGTACAAACTCTCAGACTCTTTCTGCCCGTGTCTGACTCCTGTTGCATCATGGGTAACAGGGATTCCAGGCCGGCCAATCAGAGCAGAGTTTGATAATAAAGTTTCTTTTTGAAGCAGCCAGAGGTTTTCATGAGTGGAAATCCACTGTGACTGTGAGCTGCTGCTACAGCCTCCAGATTAGCCAGCAGCTCATCCTGCTCAACATTTTCTCACCAACTTAATTAATGGAAGTGAGATGTTTTCAGCTGGAGTGATGGTCAGGGTGGCCTCCCTCTCCTCTTCTTCTCCTCTTCCTCTTTCACTTTTGAAGCCACTTCTGCTGCTTTCATTGATTTGGAAGTCCTGTAGCTGAGTTTGAGACTAAAAGCCTTGGCAGCAGAGGGGAGAAAGGCCGGCTGTAACACCCCCACTTGACTCTATTCTACCTGTGACGTTATTTTATCAGAAAACATATATATGCTCATTTTTTACTATGTTTGGCTTGAAGAGCTAAAATGCCCAACGTTTCATCATATTTCCTCATAAGCTCCTTTTGTCTGACCATTTGAATCACATTTGAAATTCCAATAAAGGACTCCACAGAGTTCGGTGAAAATAATGACAGTAGATGTTTGTGAGAAACTGCTGGCAGCAAATTTGTGCCTGATGTTTATTAGGATTCAAAAAATTGGAAAAGGAGTACGGAGGGCTCTCAAGAAAAACAACTCTGGTCCACGAGGTATGATCAAAGCGAAAATTTATTGGTCACATGCATGGAGTTCAGCACTGAGTACTTCAGCATTGAACTGTCGTCCTATAGTCAAACCGAGACTTTATAGGGGTGAAACAGTACAGCCCCTCTCCTGTTGTCAGGCAGATTCAATACAGCATACGTCAATCCAAAACCACAACTGTTCAGTTAACTTTTGACACAGTTTAAAAGAACATTATCTTCGGCTCGAACCCAGGTGCTTCCCCTCATCTCGCCTTCGCTGTCGCTCGTCTCTGGAACATCCTGCACCTGCTTCTCAAACAGTCACGTACAACCTGAAAGCTGCAACCCTGGCAAAACAGGCTTAAACTTTCCCCTACTAAATGAGTCTACTGCTGTGTGTGTGTGTGCTGTGTTCCCCTCGCTCTGCACCTTATTTGACCTCAGCCTAGGCACCCAGGCTAAGGCCATCCTGTGTGTACTGATCTGGACTTATGTGTAAAATATATAAAACAAATATTTCAATCTAATACAACTGCTTAAAACCTAATCAAAGCTTAATCAAAGATATAAATGCATAATAAAATAACCTGCTCAAAATACATGCACTCAGACTCTGCTTTTGGTTTCACTTTTGCAAAGCATGCTCTGCACAAGCCTGTGTTTCCTGTCAAGACCTTTTAGGCCGAAAGTTAGACCTTTTCTTCTATAAAGTCATGTGGCCAGCAAATACGTATTCAGATTATAAATTTAAATCTCAATAATTCCCCCCTTTGCACTTTGTAGATGCTCCCTGAGCACTGGTCTCACAGCCAGCTGCACATAGAGACCAGTGTTGTTAGTCCAGGTCAGAAGATGACTTGTTGGAATGAAAATGAGGTTGTAGTTTGTCTGCTTTAATAATTTGACTGGAAAAATGTGTTGGACTTCAAATATGTCCATTTCTTTCACACTTCACCCTTTAAAAGTGAAGACATGTGGTTCCTTGAATGAAAAACATGACTTTTTTAAGTTTCTTTCATGTTTTTATAATAAATGTACGACTTTGATGTGAAACATTCAGAGTTTTTTCTCTTGTTGTGTTTGTTTGAAGCTGCTTCCTGTTGGCTTCAGCTGTTTGGAGTTTCCATTTTCTAAACTTCTACATTCTGAACCTTCTTCAGCTCTGAACAGATGATGAAACACTGAATGACACACTTTGTTTAATAAACTTACATCTTTCAATCTTTATACAGATTGAAGAACTGTGGTTTCTCAGAGATCAGCTGTGATTATCTGGCAGCAGCACTGAACTCCAACCCCTTGTTTCCCAAAGTACTGGACCTGAGTGGCAACTACAACAACCTGCTGGATTCAGGAGTGAAGCAGCTGTGTGTTCTTCTGGAGAATCCACGATGTCGATTTGAAACTCTGAGGTCAGTCACCATGTTTTAGTTGGGCTGAGATGAATATGATGTGAAAGTTGTGCTGACACTGTGGATCAGTAGGCCCACAGACCCCCATACAGGAAGTCTGGTTCTACTCTTTGTAGAACTTCTGATCCCTGATCCTCTGAGTCTGACTCAGTAGATAATGCAGAGTTCAGAGCTGATGTGGGTGAGGGGACTCAGGCAGCATGACAGATTTTATGTCCATGTCTTCCCTGTTTGTACTGATACAAATAAACATGAGTATCCTTTCAGGTCAGATCTTATCAGTCACACCTGTTAGTGCAGCTCTACTGTAGATTGTAGTGCTTGTTAACCTAGGATGGTTTTAGGAACCTGGACCGCAGACTCCAAGGGAAGATATTACTTGGAAAGGCTAAATCAACTTATTAGAGGTGTTTGCACTAACATAGATTAATACTCAGGTTTACACCTTTATTGTTTCACAAACGGTTAAAAACTGTAGATGTGTTCCAGCTCAGTGTTCATGGAAATAATCCAGAGAGCAGGATTCCTTGATAAATGTCACATATTCTTAAAGTTATAATCCACAGGGAAAACCTTGAAACTGTCAGTCTGATATCTACTCAACCAATCAGGTGTTTACATGACATTCACTGATCTTCAGCTTCACCTTATTATCAGTCTCTCTCTCTTTCACATCTGAATAATCTTCACTTCACATTTCAGTCAGTTAAGATTTCATTAGCACGTTCACTTTAGCATAATCCATTTTAATCCAAACAACTTTCTCTTTAAAACTGTTTGTCAGTAGGGCTGCACGATTTTGCATAAAATGAGAATCACAATTTTTTTGCTTAGAATTGAGATCACAATTCTCTCACGATTTTCTTTTCCACAATAAATATTTTTATTGCACTTTTTAACGGCACATCAACTTCGTAGCAGTTGAGACTGAACATAAAAACAATAAATAAACATAAAAACAATAAATGCCTCACATTTTGTGGTTGCCGCAAAATGTTGTACTGCTTGAACTTCCGTCTCCACCGTTGCTCGACACTGCGTGTAGAGCAGGTGGTGCAACAATAGAAAAATAGTTGCGTGACGGCACTGTGTAGCGTTTGTCTAGGGTGTTGATCATTTTCCTAAATCCCTCGTTTTGCACAGTGTTGATGGGAGCCATATCTTTAGCCAGGTGATAAGTGATAGCCTCCGTGATTTCTTTGGGCCTGCGGGAGTTCGACGTGTATAGGGAAGCGCTGTATAAGGTTCCCGTTATTGATGTTTGGCTGGTTGACCGGGAAGGATTTTCTCCTGTCACTTTCTCGTCATCCCTGACGTGCTCTCCGTTGTTTTTTTCCTTTTGAGCATCACGGCACAGCCTCTGTATCACGTGGTATAAGGCTCCGTCCTTGTCATTTGTTGAGCAGGAAGAGTGAGCGCTTGTTTTCATGCAGATTACGTCCCAGATCAAAATGCGGTACAATCGTTGTCGTCTTTTTTTTTTCTTTTTTTTTTCATTTTCTTAAAATCGTTGTCATTTGGAAATGAGATCGCACATAAGTATGAATCGAGATCGCGATTTTCTAAGGATTAATTGTGCAGCCCTATTTGTCAGTCACAGTATATCAGGTACAATCCTCTTTTTCACTAAGTCACACACATTCAGAGATTAGAGTGTCCTGTGTGTGCTCTCATTCACTCACACTCACTCTCATATGGCTGAAGTATGTTTGAACACAGCTGGCCTGTGTTAGGCCTGTCTCTAACATCATTATTTTATTACTTTATTCTGATTCATCATTTTAGCCAAACTCAAACATCTTTATATTTACTGATTATGTTCTCATCATTGATTAACAGTCTGTACATTCACATATGAATCATAATTCAGTGTTTAACATATTATCACAGATGGACTCCACAGAAGATCTCCTTTATGAAGAAACTGTGAAAGTTTGTCCCACAGTGGGAAACATTTCAGAGAATATCTCAGAGAATATCTGTGAAGCAGAAACTAAACATTATGATAGAAGAAAAGCAAAATGATGATACAAATCCTGCTCTGAGCCATCGTTTAAACATCACAAGATGAATAACAGAATCGAGGAGGGGGCCTAAGTGTACATCTTTCACCATGTTACAATGCTGTGATTGCAGCCATTCCCCAACTCTCTGTGAATAGGACTCATGGACATTGATCAGTGTGTTTTGGTTAGAGATGGCACGATACCACTTTTTTTATGTCCGATACCGATACCGATATCATAAATTTGGATATCTGCCGATACCGTTATGAATCCGATATAGTGGGTTTTTTAATCAATAAAACAGTTTTTTTTAATATCTTGCTGCATTTTGTATAAGTTCATACTCAAGTTTAAATTATCAACAACACTAAGGCTATTCTGTTATACCTGTATGTAAAAAAAAATACACTGCACCCAAAATATTTCATAGTTCTGCAACACTGATCAATCTAATAAACCTACTCCACCCTCCCTATTCTGGTATTTTAAAGAGTACTTAGCAGAAATATTAAGCAACCTAACTAATAGTGTTGCAAACTCCCAGCAAAAAAAAAAAAAAAAAAAATAGGGAACCACCCCCCACCCTCCACCTCATGATGCTTAATCGATGTAATTATCGATTAATTTGATGCAGGGTGAAATAAAATGCACAGAAATAAATTATTTTTCAAGAATAATTAAATAGATTCAACATCTTTCTTCTACAGAATTGCAGAATTCACAGATGGTATCTTCCCAAAGGAAAAAGTACTATAGCTTACTAGGGTATATTAGACTTAACAGTTACTATATACAGTAATGGACTTCTATATATTTTACATCAGATTAAAACTTTGGGTGTAAGATTCAGATAAATATTTATTAAAAGCTAGACTTTTTCAATGATGATAAGAAAGGAAAGTATGTCTTTGTGCCTCCTTTTCCCTGTTCATGCCCTATCGGCCCCCCTGGCTAAACTTTGCTGATCCGCCCCTGCACAGTTACAGCCGTCAGCTATGTAGAAAAATATCCTGGAGTAGAAAGTAAGATTAAATCAATTCTAACAACCGCTTATCAAGCTTAAACGTACTGCTGTTGTTTATCCACTGGTTTCCTCTTTCTGGTGCAAACTGGGCCAAAAACAGAGAAGAGAGACGGACTCGCGGCAGAAAAGCCGATCAGCTGATCATTAAGCAGTTTCACGACTGAAGTAGCAGCAGAAGGGAGGGAGGGGCAGTCGCTCCATATATCGGTTGTTAAGCTTAACATGGGAACGCTTTACAAACATTCAGAGATGAACTTACACACTTGCTTTACTTTTCTCTGGGAAATGCTGGTTTGGTAGCGAGGCTCCAAATACACGCAGCCGCTCTATCACATGACGCATATGCTACTGTTATGAGCCGAGTTACGCCTTGTCGCAAGTTTTGTGAGGTGGTTTTTTTTATATTTAATGGATCGGATTCCATTTTTTATTTCTCGCCGATATCCGATCCAGTAATTTAGGTCAGTATCGGACCGATACCGATACGTAATATCGTATCAGTCCATCTCTAGATTTAGTTAGTGGTTGTTAATCAATGGTCATGAGAGTCTGCATAATTAAGATTAAGGAACTGATCTCCCAGCCCATTGTTCCTTGAGTGAGCTTGTTTCAGTCATTATGCAAATTATGCAGCCTCCACAGGTTCATGTTGTGCTCCATCAGTCAGTGAAGATGAAGTCAGTACTGATGAGGCAGTAGAGTGTGTGAGGGATGTGAATGAGGCTGTTGAAGATCTGATGATTGCAGATAAAAACAGGCTGCAGAGACTTTGAGCTTGTGTGGAAACAGAGGGATAGAAAAGAAAGACATGAATGTCAAAGTTAATAAAGGTGAAGTTAGGAGCTGTGATGATGTTCATGGTATCAGAAGTTGATATGGCTGCTACAGAGACAACCCACACAGCTGCTCTGGTGAGTTGTGTGTTAAAGCAGAGGAACACAGAGCAGCCTAACACAGGCCCAAACATGGCAACAAAGAAGGATTCAGGCTCTGTGAGAGGATTTCAAACAGAAGCTGGAGAAGAGAAAGGACTCTGTTGGAATGACTACAGAAAGAAGCAGCTGAGACCAGTCCAAGTGTTTCCATGGAGCCCAGTCTAACATTCATATATACACTAACGTACAGCATGGGGCTGCCACAAACAATTATTCTGATAGTCGACTAAGGAGCTTGGAAAGAAAAGCGTCTGGAATTCTTTAAGTTGCTTGAAGACGTTTCACCTCTCATCCGAGATGCTTCTTCAGTTCTAAGGGTCAATTGGTGGGGAGTCCCAGATTTAAAGCCCAGTGGGAGTTTCCCCCCAAAGATTGACAAAGGACCCCCTGATGATCCTCTACCTAATCACATGAGCCGAGGTGTGAAAGCGGGTGTGGGTCCCAATCAGCCAGGGTTTCGGGTGAGCTCATTGTTAAACCTGGCCCCACCCTATCATGTGATTTCCTGAGGTCAGAATGCCCAGGATGTGAGTTGGCGTTGAGGCGTCTGTGAAGGGATCTCAAAACTGGATTATAGATGGCAGACAGTTGTTGTCGTAAACCACCGGCTCTGTTCAAAGATGGTCATTCACAGTGGACATAAATGGCTTCTTTCACTCCTCTTTCAAACCATCTGTCCTCTCTGTCCAAACTGTGAACGTTGGAATCCTCGAAAGATTGACCTTTGACCTTTAGATGCAGATGAACTGCTGAGTCTTGTCCCGTGGAGGTGGCTCTTCTATGTTGTGCCATGCGCTTGTGAAGTGGCTGTTTGGTCTCTCCGATGTAGAGGTCTGGGCATTCCTCACTGCACTGTACAGCATACACCACATTGTTAAGTTTGTGTTTAGGAGTTTTGTCTTTCGGGTGAACCAGTTTCTGTCTGAGTGTGTTTCTGGGTCTGAAGTACACTGGGATGTCGTGCTTGGAAAAAACTCTCCTGAGTTTCTGTCTGTGAAGGTTCTCAGTCATCCAGGTCATCGTAGTCAAAGGAGTTTGCAAAGAAAAAGCGTCTGGACTTCTTTAAGTTGCTTGAAGACCTGAACTGAAGAAGCTTCTCGGATGAGAGGTGAAACGTCTTCAAGCAACTTAAAGAAGTCCAGACGCTTTTTCTTTGAAAACTCCTTTGACTCTCCTGAGTTTCTCTGATACACCGGCTACATCGGGGATGACAATGTAGTTGCGTCTGTCTTTCTTATCCTCCCTCGCTGGTGTCTGATCTTCTTTTCTGTGCATCTTTGCTGACTTTATAAACGCTCAGTTAGGATAACTGCATGTTTTGAGTGCTTCCTTTACATGTGTGTGTTCCTTCTTTTTTCCTTCAGGCTTAGAGGGAACATGTTCTGCCCGGTGGTGTAGGGTCCTAATTACTCCAAGTTTGTGTTCCAGAGGGTGATGGGAGTCAAAGAGGAGGTACTTCTCAAGATGGCGCGGCCACGTCCAGACGCCTTCCTGACCGCTCCGCTCCGACTATCCACTTTTCTTGTTTTTTACTTATTTTTTGCACTGGTTTACATTCCAAAATCCTCTAGTCTTATAGTATACGACGGCAGATCACTTGTAAACATCGGTGACAAGATTGCACATCTAATCTTGGACACTTTTAAACCTGACCCATCCTGGCCGCCAGAGATTCTACGCGGCGCGGAGAACAACAAAGGACGGGCCGCTCATCCGTGGCGTAGAACAAAGCGCCGGGGGAAACGCGCTGGCATTAGGAACAGACTGAGACAGCAGGCGCATCGCGCACCACTGCTCAGTATCCTACTGGCCAACGTACAATCCATGGAGAACAAGCTCGATGACCTAAGAGCAAGAGTCATCTTCCAACGTGACATGACGGACTGCAACATTCTGTGCTTCACGGAGACATGGCTGACCCCCACCGTGCCGGACCAGGCCGTAACTCCATCTGATTCATTCTTTGTGCTCCGCGCGGACAGAACGGCAGAGTCGAACAAAACCAAAGGTGGAGGAGTGTGCTTCATGGTAAACAGAAAGTGGTGTGATGCCAGGAGCATTTCTACTCTTTCCAGCGGCTGCTCGCCACATCTGGAATTCCTGAGCATAAAGTGCCGCCCTTTCTATCTGCCCCGTGAGTTCACCTCGGTCATCGCCACGGCGGTCTACATCCCACCCCAAGTGGACACAGGTATGGCTTTGTCCAAACTACATGATGTGCTGAGTTCGCTTCAAAACAAGGATCCAGGCGCAGCCCTCATTGTAACAGGGGACTTTAACAAAGCGAACCTTTAGACAAGTCATGCCAAACTTTTACCAGCATGTCTCGTGTCCAACGAGGGGGGATCGAATTTTGGATCACTGCTACACGCCATACAAGCAGGGCTACAAAGCTGTTTCACACCCGGCTTTTGGGAAGTCTGACCACAACGCCATCTTCCTCGACTGATAAGGGCGAAAGCGGATCATTGAATGAAACAGATGAATTGGTTTGTAAAAATGCTCCAAATTCTGTGGTGTGGAACTGGTTTAGCTTTCGTCCATCAGATACACAACAAAGCACTATTTTTGGTAGAATATGCTAGCGGGCTGTTGTTATTAACATGTTTTTTTTTTTTTTGGAAAATACAGCACACTTAAAATCAATCCTTTGATTTTTCTGAAAATCGACAATGCCCCTTATAATCCCGTGTGCCTTATCTATGAATTCTGGTTGTGTTTACTGACTTCGAAATGATTTTATGTGGTACACGGCGCTTGAAAATCTGTCAAATGTTTTAGTACGACTTTGCTAAGCTACGAAGCCGCGCCGCTTGATGGATTGTCAGAGCATTACGACTATCGTAGGCAGGAGCCTCGCGGAGTAATACGTACTGTGCTTCAACATAGTATTACGATATTGCGTGTAGGGCTGCTCGATTGTGGCAAAAATGATAATCACGATTATTTTCACTGAAATTGAGATCTCGATTATTTGATGATATTTATTTAACAATAATAATGTATTGAATAATGGCTTTAAATATGTCAAAACATAATATAAAATAGTGTGCAAATACTGATAACAGTGCAAATGTTTGCAATATAAAAAATAAATGAAAAATGTAAACATCTATGTTTAGTGAACTTCAAAATACTGCATAATACTGGTTGTTCACTGTGTTAATTGAGCAGTGGTCTTTGGCGAGGAAAGACGTTACCGCGTTTGTTATCTCCTTGTGTCTCTGGGAGCTGCTGGGATGTTTAGTGGCGTTGTACAGGGGAGCGTGAATGGAAGTCTGTGAGGATGAAGCACGTGTTTTCAAGAGTTTTTTCTCTATGTTCCGTCGTTGTTTGATCGTATGTCACTTTGTGAGCGGTCTTCAAATGACTGAATAAATTTGTAGTGTTGCTCTGTGGTACAGCTACGACACCATAGCAAAGTTTCCACACTATGTCTACTTGATCCACGTCTGACTCCGCGAACCCATAATGTTTCCACACCACTTAAGTCCTTTTACCTCTCTTTTCAACCAACGGCATTCTATGTTCAGCAGCCATTATCCTCTCCTCACCAAATAACTTCTGCTTAGCTTTCCTAGCTTCCCTCGGGTCCTCTTAATTGTTGTGACGCGTGCGCGAAACGCAGAGAGGTGCGCTCGATTTGCCACACGGAGCAGCGCGAGAGGAGGAGCTAATAATCGGCTGAGTCATTTTTAATGATCGTTGAAAGCCCAAATCGTAATCACGATTAATATTCGATTAATTGAGCAGCCCTAATTGTGTGTATATAACCTCTTTTTAAGTTTTGTGGATATTATACATGGTTATGCTGAGGATATGTCGACCAGTTTCCAGTTTTGGAAATGGTTAAACTGACAGCAAGGAATTTGCATTTGCACTGTTAAATTTTTATATAACTATAATGCACATAAAAAACAGCTGCTTGTTTAAGTGAAAATACATTGATGGGGTTTTTTGCAATAATAAAGTTGTGGAGTTGTAAAGTATTTTGTCTAGTGTCAATTATATCATCAGTTATATCGTTATTGTAAATTTTCAAATGTATATCGTGATCAGCCCTAGTACAGAAGTGAATGGGAAAATGGATCCATAGTTTCAAAAGTAGAAACAGTTCTCAGTTCATTTACAGAAATTAATACAGTTCATGAGGAAATGTTCAAAACAGCAGCTGAGAAGAAATCTGCTTCATGAAGTTGGATCTAGTTCCAATAGTTTGTGATGCACTTGAACGCAGCCTCAGCAGCTCACTGCTTGACCCCACAGAAACTTTCAGTCTGGACTTTTCTTTATTTCTATGGGCTTTCAGTGAGATTTCAGAGCAATCACGGACTGTAGGTCTGTGTATGAAGTATAATTCATCTGCAGTTGTTGAAGTTGTAGAATGAGAAATGGCGGTTTGGGGTATTTCCTGCTTTCTTTCTCCTGCTTGTGCTGATGAAAATGTTTATTGACGTGTGAATTCATTCTTCAACACTCGAAAATGTGAACGTGAAAACTTTTCTTATTTCTGTGTAACACAATTCAACGCACTGAAGCATCGACTTGTTCCATTATCCAACAATGAAAACAGGAAACAGAGACAGCTGGCCTTCAAAGTAAAATCTGCTCCTTTTGAAACGTGTTGGCAGTGAAATGCATGAAGAGCATAAGCACTTAAATGATCTATGTGCCTAAATATTAAACCCAGTTGATATATTTCTGTGAGTGTTGCACAGCTGATGGCCAATGGCCTATGGCTGCGCCTGCTGGAGTGCTGAGATCCAGGTGTAGATGTAATGACTCATTCATCACATTTATTCCTTCCATAAAGCTCATTTTTTCTCTCACTTTACCTCAGCATTGTTAAAAACATAAGAACTGTTTTCACTTTGTACAAACTCTCAGACTCTTTCTGCCCGTGTCTGACGCCTGTTGCATTATGGGTAACAAGGATTCCAGGGCAGCCAATCAGAGCAGAGTGTCTTTTTGAAGCAGCCAGAGGTTTTCATGAGTGGAAATCAACTGTGACTGTGAGCTGCTGCTACAGCCTCCAGATTAGCCAGCAGCTCATCCTGCTCAACATTTTCTCACCAACTTAATTAATGGAAGTGAGATGTTTTCAGCTGGAGTGATGGTCAGGGTGGCCTCCCTCTCCTCTTCTTCTCCTCTTCCTCTTTCACTTTTAAAGCCACTTCTGCTGCTTTCATTCATTTGGAAGTCCTGTAGCTGAGTTTGAGACTAAAAGCCTTGGCAGCAGAGGGGAGAAAGGCCGGCTGTAACACCCCCACTTGACTCTATTCTACCTGTGACGTCATTTTATCAGAAAACATATATATGCTCATTTTTTACTGTGTTTGGCTTGAAGAGCTAAAATGTAAGAAGATCAAATGGTGTTCTTTATTATTCTGTTGGTTTAGTTTCCTGTCTCTTGGATGGAGCCCAGCTGTGCGTGGCCCCTGGGCCTGTGGTCAGAGTGTGTGTTGGATAATCCGTACCAGGATGAGGCCAAACTGAAATGGGATTAAATGTCTGTCACATATTTGAGCCCAAACTCTGTGGATCCTTTATTGGAAAATCAAATGTGATTCAAATGGTCAGACAAAAGAGGGTTATGAGGAAATATGATGAAATGTTGGGTATTGAATCATTTTCCTCAGAAACCAAACAAAATGATTGACAAACATGTTTTTACAAACTCATTGTTGGACTTTGAGGATAACCCTGATGTTTAAAGGCATTTTAGTTTCACTGTACGAGAGTCCAGCTATTACTCAATATTTATGGATGACGTTCTAAATTAGTGACAATAATGACAGTAGATGTTTGTGTGAAAGTGTTGGAAGCAAATGAGTGTGTGATGTTCTTTCAGTGTTGCACTTTGTAGACGCTCCCTGAGCACTGGTCTCACAGCCAGCTGCACATAGAGACATAGAGTGTTGTTAGTCCAGGTCAGAAGATGACTTGTTGGAATGAAAATGAGCTTGTAGTTTGTCTGCTTTAATCATGTGACTGGAAAAATGTGTTGGACTTCAAATATGTCCATTTCTTTCACCCTTCACCTTTAAAAGTGAAGACATGTGGTTCCTTGAATGAAAAACATGACTTTTTCAAGTCTCTTTCATGTTTTTATGATAAATGTACGACTTTAATGTGAAACATTCAGAGTTTTTCTCTTGTTGTGTTTGTTTGAAGCTGCTTCCTGTTGGCTTCAGCTGTTTGGAGTTTCCATTTTCTAAACTTCTACATTCTGAACCTTCTTCAGCTCTGAACAGATGATGAAACACTGAATGATTTCAAGCTCACACTTTGTCTAATAAACTTACATCTTTCATTCTTTATACAGATTGAAGGACTGTGGTTTGTCAGAGATCAGCTGCTATTATCTGGCAGTAGCGCTGAAGTCCAACCCCTCCCATCTGAGACAGCTGGACCTGAGTAATGACTCCTTTTCGTCGACAAAGAACAAGCTGCAGGATTCAGGAGTGAAGCAGCTGTGTGGTTTTTTGGAGAGTCCAGGATGTGGACTTGAAACTCTGAGGTCAGTCAGCATGTTTTAGTTGTGCTGAGATGAATATGATGTGAAAGTTGTGTTGACACTAAACTGCAGACATCAGGCTGATATTATACTGATCGACACTGAGGATGTTCATGGTAAAGTCTGTTTTCTTCTTCTCTGGTTTAGTCCATTGACTGCAGCAGAACAATGTTCACATTTCAAACCTTGAAAGAAGAAGAAAAATCCTCCACTGGATAATTCACTGTGAAACTCTAAAACTCTTCATTCCACCTTAAAGTCTGTCTGACAGTGAAATCCAAAGCAAAACCCCAACCCCTCCCATCTGAGAGTGCTGGACCTGATGCTGAACAACCTGAAGGATCTAGATGTGAAGCAGCTGTCTGATCTTAAGGAGAGTCCAGACTACAGACTGGAGTCTCTAGTGTAAGTAGAGTGATGGAGTGAGTGGGTGGTGCTGTCAGCAGTATTTTACTAAACACAGTTAGTATGAAACAAAGATCCAGTGTTTCCTGTAAATCTGCAGCTTCTCAGTGAAGCTGTGAGAGGAGAATGGTGACAGGCTTCAGGATTGGATACAAACACTTCCTGTTTCTGCCTTTTTCTCAGCTTTATGGTCACCATAGTAACGGCTGACACACTCTGATCAAACACTGTCAACAGCATATCAGCTCTCTGAACAAAGCAGCACGCAGACCAATGATTGCATTCATTTCCAAGTTTAAAGCAGTGAAGAACGCAGTCTGTAGGTGAGGAAGAATTTAGTGAGAGCAGATGTTTGGATGGAATTCCTCCAGTTAACAGCTAGAACCGTCCATCTGGATTGTTGGGCTTGTTGTTGGGGTTCCTACAGAGCTCAGAGTGGACACACACAGGTTTTTCTAATGAATGAAAGTCCAAACTAAAAGTAGGAGTGAAAAAAATTTTCATCAACTTCAATAAAAATCCAAAGATTAGAAAAAGTGAAGCAACAATGAGTCCTAGTACAGTCCCAGCACTGAAGTCCCTGCTGCTCTTTATACTGGATGTGCTGCATCACTGACTGACAGCTGAAGAAGAGTCTCTTGAAACACTTGTTTATCTCCTCTGCTCTTCCTTCTTCTCTCTGCAGGTGGAGCTGATGATGGGAAACAGGACAGTGTGTGTGCTGAGAGAGGAGGAGCTTTGTCCTGATCATCCAGAGGTTGAAGTAGCAGCAGCTTGTGTGTAGAGACACTCTGACTGGGCCATGTTACTGGGAGGTGGAGTGGAGAGGAGAGCTTCATCCAGCAGTGACTGACAGAGGAATGAAGTGCAGATGACTGTCAGTGCTGCAGAGTGAACTGCTCTGAGAACAGCTCCACTGTCAGACACAATGTAGAGTCCAGCATCATCCCTGTGTGCCCCTCTGGATCTGACAGAGGATCATCAGTGTATCTGGACTGCTCTGCTGCTGCTCTGTCCTTCTACAGTCTCTGCACAGTCTCTGTCTGACTCTGGCTTCAGACCTTCCTGGATCAAACTCACCTGGAAAGGCTTTCAAACACCTTTGAATGATAAACAGAACAGTAATAACCTGTAATAAACAGTTTTTATAAGATAAATATAATGTTTGTTTATATATGTTTATGTAGTAGTTATAGTGTTGATCATCACACATCATCATGTGTGATGATCACAGTAAATGTGATGAAGTGACTGAAACAACCTCCACCTTAGTTAAAGTGGGTGAAAGTTCACAGATAGAGACTTGGTGGGGCTGAGTGTCAGTGATGTGGGTGGAGACGGTGGAGATAAAGTGAGCAGAACAGAGGCGTCCTCGCTGAGTCTCCTGTGACACGAACAGTTAAAGGACTCTAGATGTTCACCACAGCAGAGACAGTGAGGGGACTGAGGCCTCCTGTGGACTCACAGTCAGCTCCATGTGTGTTCTTATGTTATCCTTCCAGGAGAGCTATAAAGTTAAGATAAATAAAGTTATTATTACATATGTGAGGAGACTATAACTGGCACCTTAGTGAAGGGGGGGGGGGTCTGTCTAAAATATCTGTCTAAATTTTAGAGATGCAGGATCACATTTATTTAATGGTTTTTAGACATATATTCATATTTTATAAAGTAATTCCTGTTTGTATATATTGAAAACCAAACTGCTCACTACGGCTGATAAAGAGGATTATCACGATGTCTGAAGATTCTCAGTTGTCCAGGTCTGAGTCTGAGGAGCTTGGAAAGGAAAGGCATCTTTAAGTTGGTTGAAATGAACACAGAATTAACACGATGTCGTCTGCAGGTTACTGAGAAGTTGTTCTGAAGCTGAATACGATATGAAAGTGCTGGGCTTTTTTTGTTTGTTTTTTTTGTTAAATGTTTTTATTGAGAGACAAATGTAGATTAGTTTACAATGACAATACAATCTGTTCCCCTCACATATTTGTTAGTTTTTCTTACATGAACAGATACAATAATACACACACACGCGCGCTTATATAGAACTGAGAAAAACAAACAAACAAACAAACAAAAAAACTAAGGCTACGTCCACACGTACACGGGTATTTTTGAAAAAGGAGATTTTCCATTTTCGTTTTTAAAAAAAATTCCGTCCTCACGTAAACACTAAAATGAAGGAAAACGCTGCTAGGAACATGCCAAAGCAACAGGTGGCGATATATTCCTAACCGTGTAGAAATGTTGGCCAATCAGAAGTCTAGAAGCCTGGGTGGGAAATAGTAAACAAAGATGGGGCGTAGAAGCAGAACCGAGTCGTATGTGTGGAGGGACAGTAACTGTGTGTGTATATGTAAGCTTTTAAACACTGCAGAGAGTAAAATTAACAGTAACAGTATTGTAGAAATTCATTACCAGAAACAATAACGTGGCGCACAGTGTGACATCAGAAAAGGCGCACACCTTTGACGCTGCGTTTTCTCCGTTTTTCTTGTCCACCCGTAAATGCAAAAACGGAGTTTTGGAAAATATCCACCCTGGCAGGCGTTTTTAGAAAACTCCGTTTTCAGTGACTGAAAACGCCGTTTACGTGTGGACGAAAGGTGCAAATGCATAGAAAAATCTGCGTTTTCAAAAATACCCGTGTACGTGTGGACGTAGCCTAGGAAGAAACCCAAAACAAACAACAAACCCCAAAACACACACACACACAAAATAAATAAATAAGGGGGGTGGATGATATCAATCAGCTGGTAGAATGTCTAATGACTTGCAATAGTTTACGAAGGGGCCCCAGATACGATAAAATTCTCTATATCAGAATCAGAATCAGAATACTTTATTGATCCCTGGGGGAAATTTTTTGCCCTTCGCCACAAGGCCTATCTTTTGCAATTTCAGAAATGACATCACATCTCTAAACCAAAAAGAAACTAAAGGTGGCTTTGAAGATTTCCAAAGGAGTAAGATGCAACGTCTAGCCAAACGTGATGTAAAGGCTAATATTTTGAAGTGTGTAGGGTCGGTTAGACCAGTGTTGACTGGAAGCCCAAAAAGAGCTAGGGAAGGGTCCATGCAGACTTGGGTCCCAAGAGCCTTGGAAAGAATAACTGAATACTGACTCCAGAAGCCATGGAGTCTTGGGCACAGAAAGAACATATGACCTAGGTCACATGGGGTGGCATGACATCGCTCACACTGATCCATCACTTGTGGGTAAATCTCAGAAAGACAAGACTTTGAATAGTAAACCCTGTACAATACCTTGAACTGGATAAGTTGTAACCTGGCACAGGATGTACTATAACGGACATTGGATACTGCTTTCTCCCATGGCTGATCCGAAAAAAATTACTCCTAACTCCCGCTCCCAAGCCCTCCTAATTTTAACAACTGAATGGACATTTAAATCCATAAGTTGTTTATATATTAAATATATAATTGACTTCTTATTGGGTTTAAGGGATAAGAATTCCTCCCACGGTTGGACATTTGGAAGAAGAGGGTAGGAGGGGAAGAGAGCAGAAGTGCAATGCCGTGCCTGAAAATAACGACCATGACGCGTCCACTGTACATAGGTACCATCAATGAGACCAGGAGTAAACAGATGGTTCTGTGTGATTGGCATGTGTACTGATGCAGAGATGACTCCTGAATTGTGACCAAATCCTTAGATTAGACTGTACCACGGGGTTTTTTGTGAAATGAGAAGGCTTAAGTGGTAGTTGAGAGAACAATAAAGCTTCTAAGGATGAGGAAGTGCACGACAGGCGCTCCAGTTTCCACCACAGCAGTTCTTGAGATTCAAGCCAATGGGTCAATTTGTGAATATGAGAGGACCAATAGTAAAATAAAAAGTTAGGCAAGGCAAGACCACTATCAAACGTCAGTCTCTGTAATAATGATTTCCTCACCGTGGGATGTTTCCCTCCCCACAAAAACGATATAACTAGCTGGTCCAACTTTTTGAAAAAAGCTTTAGGTAAAAATATAGGAATACTCTGAAACAGAAATAACAATCGAGGCAAAATGTTCATCTTTACAGCATTGATCCGACCAATTAGGGACAAAGGTAGTGAATTCCATCTCTGAAAATCTGATTGAATTTGAGTGATTAAAGGGGAGAAATTGGAAGAGTATAAAGAAGACAAAGTATGAGTCACGTTAACTCATGAATATTTAAAGCCTAAAAGGAATGTCAGATTGTTTAAGTGTAAGACTTAAAGAATTTATGGGGAAACATTCACTTTTAAGAAAATTTATTTTGTAACCTGACAGAGAGCAGAACTTGTTTAATAGAGACACAAGCGATGGTACGCTAGATAAAGGATCAGAAACATATAAAAGCAGGTCATCTGCATACAAAGACAATTTTAAGTCAAGACCTGACCGGAATATACCATGAAAATGAGGAAGGGCCTTCAAAGCTATAGAGGTTCAATTACAATAGCAAAAAGTAGAGGGGACAGGGGCCAACCCTGTCTCGTGCCGCGTGACAATGAGAAGAAGCTAGAGGAAACACCTTTTGTATAGACACTGGCTTGGAGTGCCTTGTACAACAGTCGATTCCATGAAATGAATCTGTCCTTGAAACCAAATCTTTGTAAGACCACAAAGAGAAAGCTCCACTCTACACGATCAAAAGCTTACTCAGCGTCAAGTCAGATAACTACTTCTGGATTAGTGGTCAAGTGTTGGGAAAGAATGACATTCAAAAGCGTGAGAACATTAAAGAACAGCTGGCTGCCTTTAATAAAGCCATTCTGTTCATCTGAAATAATAGTAGGAAGAACCTTTTCAAGGCGAATTGCTAAAAATGTAGCCAAGACTTTAACATCCACATTCAGCAGTGAAATAGGCCTATATGAGGTGCAAGACGTAGGATCCTTACCCTTCTTTAAGAGAACAGTAATTAGTGCTTGAGACAATGTAGGGGGCAATAGACCACGTTCAAAAGATTCGTTATACACTGAAAGAAGTAATGGGACTAACTTGTCTAGGAATCTTTTAAAAAATTCAACTGAATACCCGTCAGGTCCTGGTGCCTTATTATTGTGCATGGTCTTGATTGCATGCAGAATTTCATCCAACCTAAAAGGGGCATCTAATTGTTCAGCCATAACAGGATCGACAGTGGGCATTGTAAGACCGTTAAAAAAAGAATCCACCTCAGAGGCGTCAGCAGCAGATTCTGATTCATATAGGGAGGAATAAAACTTCTTAAACACCTCATTTACTTCCTTTGAATCAGAGACCAAGTTGCCTGCCGCATCTTTTAATTGATAAATGAATTGAGAAGAGGCCTGACGTTTTAACTGATGGGCCAGAAGCCTTCTGGGTTTATCACCATGTTCATAATAAGTCGCACGTGCACAAAGTAAAAGGCGCTCAGCATCTGCCGTAGAAAGTAAATCAAATTTGGTCTGCAAATCAAGTCGTCTTTTATGCAAATCAGGAGTTGGACTGGCTACAACCTGTCTATCTATGTCACAAATTTGTGTAGTCAAAGTTTGAAGTTTGGCTTTGTGGTTTTTAGTGGAATGGGCAGAGAAAGAAATTATTTGTCCAGGGTCCGAGGATTCGAGCAATCTAAGGCAGGATCAATAACACAGTTCAAGTCACCACCCAATATTAAAAGATGAGTATCAAGGGAAGGGAGACTACTCAAAAGTGCATCTGTAAAACCTGGATTATCAAAATTCAGAGCATACACATTGACTAAGAGGACAGGCAAATTGTACATGTTGCCTACAACAACCAAATATCTCACGTTTTTGTCAGCTTTAATCTCAGAGGCTGTAAACTGTACCCTTCTGTTTATTAAGATCGCCACCCCCCTGGCTTTTGAATTAAACATTGAATGGAATGTATGTCCCACCCATGGGCACCTGAGCCCAAGATGATCCCTATTTTGCAAATGGGTCTCTTGCAAAAATTTTACATCACTCTTTAGACGTTTAAGATGTGTGAATATTTTAGATCGTTTAATTGGGCTATTCATACCTTTGGCATTCCATGTTAAAAATCTAATACCACTATTGCCTAAGGACTGACCTGAAGTGCTGATCATTGCAGAAAGATAAAAGATAAAATACTTATTTCTTCACCCCCAAAGAAAGAACAAGTGGGAAAAACACACTCACACAAACACACAAACTAAAACCACAACAACAGAAGTACAGCTTTAGAATAAAAATAATAATAACACGTCAAACACACCCTTCCGCCTCCCCCCTGCACAGCAAAAGCCCCCATCCCCAAACGATGGAGATGGCAGTGCACGCTCCCACCCGGAGCAATCTGAACAAAAACGCTCCCGACTACGAAAACAAACAGTGTCAAACTAAAGCTCCAACAGAGTCATTTCTCAATAGATTAAAAGGCACAAATAAAATAAAAATAACACAATTATATTTTACTATTAGACAGGTAAAACAAAGCAAGTGTTTGGCAGAGTAACAAACTTAACTTACCACAATGACGTTTGGATTTGGATCATTCACTATTTTAAACAAACAAACAAAATAAATTTGTAATTGTCCCGCTATGTTTTTACCGTGTGGTTATTGTCTTAATATATTCCTTGGCCTCTTCTGGTGGGACGAAGTTGCGTTGTATTCCTTGATAAGTGATCCGTAGCCTTGCCGGATAGAGGATCCCAAATCGGACTCCCTGGATGCCGCGAATCTGGCAACGGACCTCATTGAAAGCCGCACGGGCCCGCGCTGTCTTAGCGGTGTGGTCGGGGAACACAGAAATGGTCATATTATTTATCTGTACCCTCTCTACCCTCCCTGGCCTTCTGGAGAATCCTAGCACAGTCCGCGTAATAGTGCAGCCTCACAACCACAGCGCGGGGACGTTCACTGGTGTTAGGTTTGGGGGCCAAAGTTCGGTGGGCTCTGTCTACAAGCGGCTCCTTCCTAAGCTGAAATGCCTCCATCAACAGCACAGACACATCTGTAGCAGAAAGGATGTTCTCCTCTGGCACACCAACAATGCGTATGTTATTGCGGTGAGAACTGGACTCCAAATCCTTGCATTTATTCTCCAATTTGGCCAACTCCTTTGACATTGCATTCACTTTGGCTTGGAGGTGGACAATATCATCCATGCATGTAGAGAGAGACTGCTCCATCCCCGCAACTGTGCCTCTGAGGCCAGTGAATTCCTGCCGCGTGGTCGTTATGTCTGAGGAAAGGTCCGTTTTTAGTTGCTGTATGTCGGACCTGATAGACGTGAGATTCTCTGCAAACGCAGCCGTCAGTTCCTTTTTAAACAGTGCTGAAATTTCTTCACGAAGTTCAGAGAGGAGTTCAGCCTTCGTGAGGTGACGGTGGTCCCAGTGGTAATCGGAGCACTAGGTGCAGTGACTCCCAAGCTAGGCGAGTGGCTCCAGCAGATCCCGGGAACAACATCGGAGATCTCTGTCCAGAAGAGCGCAGTCCTAGGAACAGCTAAGATACTGCGCAGGACCCTCAAGCTCCCAGGCCTCTGGTAGCGGACCCGAGCTTGAAGGATAAACCGCCCGCAGGGGCGCGATGGGTGTTTTTATATATATATATATATATATATATATATATATATATATATTCCCCACTTGCCTCCGTGGGCGGTCAATCCCTTCAAGCTCGGGTCCTCTACCAGAGGCCTGGGAGCTTGAGGGTCTTGCGCAGTATATTAGCAAAATATGTATATATATATATGTGTGTATATATATATATATATATATATATATATATATATATATATATATATATAAACACCGAGCACGCACCTGCGGCAGGTTTATCCTTCAAGCTCGGGTCCTCTTCTGGAGAGAGATCTCCAGTGTTGTTCCCGGGATCTGCTGGAGCCACTCGCCTAGCTTGGGAGTCACCGCACCTAGTGCTCCGATTACTACGGGGACCACCGTTACCTTGAACCTCCACATCGTCTCAAGCTCTTCTCTGAGCCCTTGGTATTTCTCCAGCTTCTCGTGTTCCTTATTTCTGATGTTGCTGTCATTCGGAACCGCTACATCGATCACTAAGGCCGTCTTCTTCTGTTTGTCTACCACCACTATGTCCGGTTGGTTAGCCACCACTATTTTGACCGTCTGTATCTGGAAGTCCCACAGGATCTTTGCTCGGTCATTCTCCACCACCCTTGGAGGGCGTCTCCCATTTTGACCTCAGAACTTCAAGGCCATACTCGGCACAGATGTTTCTGTATACTATGCCGGCCACTTGGTTATGGCGTTCCATGTATGCCCTGCCTGCTACCATCTTGCACCCTGCTGTTATGTGCTGGATTGTCTCAGGGGCATCTTTACACAGCCTGCACCTGCTACTACATTGTCCGGACACGCAGCAAACAGGCTGGGCTGGAGTCTGCTACGACGCACCTCCATCTGATCCCCGGATTGTTTAGTCCACCTCCGCTCGGATTCGGAGCAAATAGGTTGGAGCCTTTTGTATTCACCCCCATTTCGGACCCTGGGCTATCATTATGAAGACGAGGACACTCATCGAAGCTTTATTGTGTGTATTCGTGGCTTGGGACTTTGGGCATTGCGGTGCTCCTTGGGTGAGAGCTGCAAAACACGAGCTGAGTATGGGTGAAACTTATTTTAGTGGCACTAGGTCAACTGTAGCAGTGCACCTGGAGTCACCAACGATTCAACTGGCTCTGGTTGCTAGTTTAAATCGATATGAGGTATTACCCAAATTACAAGGTTCCCTTGTTCTGTATAATCTTTCACTTTCATTTAAGAAAAAGCAGTATTTGTTGTTAACATCTGCAAAGTACGGAAATGCTTTTAAATGTAATATGAAACGAAGGTTAATGATGATTGTTTTACTTTTACTCATATCTGGAGATGTGCAACCAAATCCTTGACCTGAATTGAAAAGTGTCCAGACCCCTGCTGATTTTAAATCTCAGCCAGGGTTAAAATGTGTTCATCTAAACGTACGCAGTTTATTACACAAGATGGACCTGGTCAGAATTTGGGTGAAATCAACAGACGCGGATATTGTGATTATCTCCGAAACTTGGTTGTCTAAATCTATTACAGATGATGACATCAACATAACGGGATACAATCTTTATCGCACAGATAGGCCTAGGAAAGGTGGAGGCATAGCAATTTATGTTAAGTCAAGATATGAAGTATCCATTGTTTTATCTGTATCTATTCCTAAACAAATGGAATTCTTGGCTTTGGATATTAAAATAGTAGAGTCTCTTTCTATAACAGTTGTTGGGTGCTATAGGCCTCCGTCTGCTGTAAAGGAAACTTTATTATCTCTAAAGCATCTTCTGTCTAAATTAAAATACAACGAACTTCTATTGGCCGGAGACTTGAACTGGGACTGGCTGAATATAGTTTCTGATGATTTTAAATCTTTCTGTGACTCTGTTAATCTTACCCAGTTGGTCAACCTACCTACAAGGCCAAATATAAAGAGTCCTGACAAATCTACTTTGATTGACCTAATTCTAACAAATGTCCCTCATAAGTTTCTGTCGCTAGGCGTGTTTTGTAACGATTTAAGCGATCACTGTGTAGTTGCTACCTGTAGGAACACTAAAATCCCTAAATGTAAACCGCGTATTATTTGTAAAAGAAATTTTAAAATATTTAATGAGCAAGCGTTTCATTATGACTTGTCTATGGTAAACTGGGAATACCTGAGTCTGATACCAGACATTCATCTGGCTTGGGCTTATTTTAAAGAAATTTTTATGAAGATTTTAAATAAGCATGCACCTGCCAGAAAATTTAGGGTTAAGGGACGGTAGAACCCTTGGTTTTCATCGGAATTATCAGAGTCTATCCATCAGTGTAACGTGGCATGGGCAAAAGCTAGGAAAAACGATTCCCTGACTGATTGGTTAGACTTCAGGAAATTAAGAAACAAATGTACGACACTTATCAAGAAGGCTAAATCAGAATATTATTTATCTGTTACCTCAGAAAACCTCAATAACCCTCAGAAATTTGGGAAAGTAATTAAGTCCTTATCTATAAATAAAACATCACAGGCTCTTCCAAAATTCATCCTAAAAGATTCTGTCCCAGTTTATGACAGAACTGAGGTCTTAAACAGCTTTAACAAGCACTTCGTAGATACTGGTTTTTATTTAACACTGTGGGAGCAGCCCCCATGATTCCCTGCATAGAACCCCAAATATATTCTGGGGAGCTTTTTGATTTTTCTCCTTTTTCTTTCCAGGAAGTGCATAAAGCTCTTAAAGCCTTAGATCAAAGGAAACCCCCAGGGCCAGACTTAATAGAGCCCTATTTCCTGAAAATAGCAGCTGATTACATTGCACAACCTCTTACGATCCTTTTTAATCTTTCAATCCAAAATAAAGAAATTCCACTTGTTTGGAAGTCTGCTTTTGTTACGCCAATATTAAAAGGAGGCGACCCGGCCATTTTGACTAACTACAGGCCAATATCAAACTTGTGTGTTTTGGCAAAAGTCCTTGAATCTCTCGTCAGTGAGCAATTAAAAGAGTTCTTGTACTCTAACGAAGTTCTTTCAAAACTACAATCTGGGTTTAGAAAGCAGCATAGTGCTGTCACGGCTGCCACAAAAGTGATAAATGACATACTTGTTGCTCTTGATAAAAAACAGCACTGTGCTTCTCTTTTTATTGACCTGTCAAAAGCCTTTGACACTGTGGATCACGCCATTTTAAAACATAGGCTTCTTTCTTTAGGGCTGTCTAGACATGTTGTCTCCTGGTTTACTAATTATTTGAGTGACAGGACTCAATGCATTAAATGTGAAAATCTGTGCTCAGAACTTCTGAATATTCACACTGGGGTGCCACAGGGCTCAATCTTAGGACCTCTGATGTTCTTCATGTATATAAATGATTTGGGACAAAATGTGTCCAATGCTAGTATGCATTTCTATGCTGATGACACAGTTATTTATTCCTTTGGCTCAAACCTTGAAAAAGCAATACAATCTTTGCAGAAAGCTTTTGACGTGGTTCAGCACACACTTCTGGAGCTGACATTGGTTCTCAATGCTGATAAGACCAAGCTAATGTTGTTTTCAAACATGAAGAGATTTCCTCAAACTGTCCCTGTGGTGTCCACTCTTGAGGGAGACCTCATAGAAGTGGTGCATACGTACAAATATCTTGGCTTTTTAATTGATGATTCTCTGACCTTTAAACCTCACATAGACAATCTTGTGAAAAAACTCAAATTAAAATTGGGATTTTTCTTTCGAAACAAATTCTGTTTTTCTTTTGAGACAAAAAAGCGTCTTGTAAATGCTACATTTTTATCTGTTTTAGATTATGGTGATCTGCTGTACATGAATGCTTCCGCCCAGTGTCTTCATAAGATTGACTCAGTATATCATGCCTCTCTACGGTTTATTACAAACTGTAGGGCTTTGACCCATTGTTGTGATCTGTACGCTCGAGTGGGATGGCCTTCGTTGTCCTCCAGGAGGTTTGCTCACTGGTGCATCTTTATTTATAAGGCCCTGCTTGGGCAAATGCCCACCTACATTTGCGATCTGCTCACACGGAAAAGTACTGTTTGTTACAGCCTGCGTTCAAGCGATCTTTTGTTGCTCAATGTTCCATTTGCCAGAACTGAACTGGGAAAGAGGGCTTTTTACTTATGCTGCCCCATTCACATGGAACACACTGCAAAAAGATTGGAAGATAGCAGATCTTATTTCATTAAATGCCTTTAAGTCTAGATTGAGAGAGCCAGAGAAAATTGTTTTTAAAATGTAATTGTTATTTTATAATATGTATTTAACTTAGTAATTTTAACATGTTGTCGCCTCTTGGCCAGGACTCCCTTGAAAAAGAGGTTCTTAATCTCAATGGGACTTTTCCTGGTTAAATAAAGGTTATAATAAAAAAAAAATTCTTTCTTTGTGCTCCGCGTGGAGAGAACGGCAGAGTCGAACAAAACCAAAGGTGGAGGAGTGTGTTTCATGGTAAACAGAAAGTGGTGTGATGCCAGGAGCATTTCTACTCTTTCCAGCAGCTGCTCGCCACATCTGGAATTCCTGAGCATTAAGTGCCGCCCTTTCTATCTGCCCCATGAGTTCACCTCGGTCATCGCCACAGCGGTCTACATCCCACCCCAAGCGGACACAGGTATGGCTTTGTCCGAATTACATGATGTGCTGAGTTCGCTTCAAAACAAGGATCCGGGCGCAGCCCTCATTGTAGCAGGAGACTTTAATAAAGCGAACCTCAGACAAGTCATGCCAAACTTTTACCAGCATGTCTCGTGTCCAACGAGGGGGGATCGAATTTTGGATCACTGCTACACGCCATACAATCAGGGCTACAAAGCTGTCTCACACCCGGCTTTTGGGAAGTCTGACCACAACGCCATCTTCCTCATTCCCCAGTATAAACAAAACATACGGAGGGAAGAAGTAACCACGAGGAAGGTAAAATGGTGGTCTGCCCAATCGGAAGCTATGCTACAGGACGCACTCAACGACGTCAACTGGGACATGTTCAGAGTATGCACAGTCGACATCAACGAGTTTACGGAAGTAGCAGTATGCTTCGTCAATATGCTAGGGGAGGAGATTATCCCCACTGCGAGAGTCACCACATTCCCAAACCACAAACCGTGGATGGACAGATCGATCCGCACTGCAGTAAATGCCAGGACCGCCACCTACAACGCGGGTCTCGCCACTGGCGATATGAGCGCCTACAAAGCTGCCTCATACGGTGTGCGGCAAGAGATGCCAAACGCCGGTACCGGGAGCGTGTGGAGTCCCGCTTCCACGACACATGGAGTATGTGGCACGGACTACGCACCATTACGGACTACAAACCCAGGGACACTGCGCCGATCAAGGCCGACTCTGCATTCACCAATGAGCTGAACCAGTTCTACGCCCGTTTCGAGGTTAGCCAGGCGGCTAATGCTATCTACCACCTGACTACCGAGGACAGTGACATCATTAGCGAGAGACCGGTGACCAGCTTCGCTGGTCCGAGCGACGTCCGAGCGGCATTGAGGAGAGTGAACACAAGGAAAGCGTCGGGGCCAGACGGCATCACCGGCCGTCTGCTGCGCTGCTGTGCTGACCACTTAGCAGGTGTGTTCACTTACATCTTCAACGAGTCCCTGGCAAAGTCTGTGGTCCCCACATGCTTCAAAAGATCCACCATCATCCCTGTGCCCAAGAACAGCAAACCCTCATCCCTGAACGATTACCGGCCAGTTGCACTGACCTCGGTAGTAATGAAGGTGTTTGAGAGGCTGCTGAAGAACATCATCTCCTCCTCCATCCCAGACACCACAGATCCGCTGCAGTTCGCCTACTGACCCAACAGATCCACAGAGGATGCCATCACCCACGTCCTGCACACCACCCTCAGCCACGTGGACAAGAAACAAGGTAACTATGTGAGAATGCTGTTTGTTGATTACAGTTCAGCGTTTAACACAATAGTGCCCAGCAGACTGTTCACAAAGCTGAGGGATCGGGGACTCAACAGCTGTCTGTGTGCATGAGTGTTGGACTTCCTCACTGGCAGAACTCAGGTGGTGAGGGTGGGTAGGTGTGTCTCCAACAGCATCACCATCAACACAGGAGCACCACAGGGGTGTGTCCTCTCGCCACTGCTCTACTCCCTCTACCCTTCAGACTGTGTGGCCACCCACGGCTCCAACACCATTGTGAAGTTTGCTGACGACACAGTGGTGTTGGGTGCCATCTCCAACAACGATGAGGCGGCCTACATGGACAAAGTGAAGAATCTGGCATCATGGCAGCAGTGATCAGTGAGATGCTTGGCTACAAGTTGAACAGCCACAAGGGGCAATACCCTCCATGGAGAAGGAGGCTAGAGATCAAAGTAGCACGAAGGGAGGTTAGCCAACTAACGGAGTTGCAGAAAGGCGTGACAAAGAAGGTGCATAAGAAATACAGCAAGCTGTCCATACCTGAGGCCTTGGAAACTGCCAAGCAAAGACTCACAGCCTTGGCCAGCCGCTTGAGGAGGTACACCAGAGAGATAGAAGGCAGAAGAATAAACCAGCTGTTCTCCACAGAACCAGCAAAGGTGTACTCTCAGTGGCAAGGGAACACTAACAGAACAGCACCACCAAGGCTGGAGACGGAGCAATACTGGAAGAGCATATGGGAGAAGGACGCAACCCATAACGGCAATGCTCAGTGGCTAGTGGATCTGAGGGCAGACCATAGCGACCTCCCTGAACAGGGTCCAGTAACCATCACAGGGTCTCCAGTATGAAGAGTTGGACAGCACCAGGGCCCGACATGGTTCACGCCTGCTGGCTGAAGAAGCTAACTGCACTCCACGAGCGTCTGGCAGCACAAATGAACCAGCTGCTAGTTAACGAGAGACACCCGGAATGGCTAACCGAAGGCCGGACGGTCCTGATCCTCAAGGACCCCCAGAAGGGACAGGTCCCATCCAACTACCGACCAATAACCTGCCTCAGTACTACATGGAAGCTCCTGTCAGGCATCATATCGGCTAAGATGAACAGGCACATGGGTCAATACATGAGCGGGGCACAGAAAGGGATCGGCAAGAATACCAGAGGCGCAAAACACCAGCTACTGGTAGACAGAACAGTCAGCCGAGACTGCAAGATCAGACTGACCAACCTGTGCACAGCCTGGATTGATTACAAGAAGGCCTATGACTCAATGCCCCACAGCTGGATACTGGAATGCCTAGAATTGTACAAGATCAACAGGACCCTAAGAGCCTTCATCAGGAACTCAATGGGGATGTGGCGTACAACACTAGAGGCCAACTCCAAGCCCATAGCACAAGTCACCATCAAGTGCGGGATCTACCAAGGAGATGCTCTGTCCCCACTGCTGTTCTGCATAGGCCTGAACCCCCTCAGGGAGATCATTAACAAGACTGGCTACGGATACCGACTACGGAACGGAGCAGTTGTCAGCCACCTCCTGTACATGGATGACATCAAGCTGTATGCCAAGAGTGAACGAGACATCGATTCACTGATACACACTACAAGGCTATACAGCAATGACATTGAAATGTCATTCGGGCTGGAGAAGTGTAGTCAGATGGTAACAAAGTGAGGGAAGGTAGTCAGAACTGAGGGGATTGAACTACCAGAAGGCAACATTGCAGACATAGAGGACAGTTACAAGTACCTGGGGATCCCGCAGGCGAATGGGAACCATGAAGAGGCCACTAGGAAAGCTGCAACTACCAAGTACCTGCAGAGGGTCAGGCAAGTCCTGAGGAGTCAGCTGAATGGTAAGAACAAGATCCGGGCCATCAACACCTACGCCCTGCCCGTGATCAGGTACCCTGCTGGGGTAATAGGCTGGCCAAAGGAGGAGATAGAAGCCACTGACATAAAGACAAGAAAGCTCCTGACCATACATGGAGGGTTTCACCCCAAGTCCAGCACCCTGAGGCTGTACGCTAAGCGGAAGGAAGGGGGCCGGGGACTGGTGAGTGTCAGCACCACAGTCCAGGATGAGACAAGAAACATCCATGAATACATCACGAAGACGGCCCCAACTGACAGCGTGCTTAGTGAATACCTCAGGCAGCAGAAACCCAAGAAAGAGGAGGAAGGCGAGGAACCATCATGGAAGGACAGGCCCCTGCACAGTATGTACCACCGGCAGATAGAGGAGGTGGCTGATATCCAGAAATCCTACCAGTGGCTGGACAAACCATACAAAACTGGAAACTATAACACATTGCACAGAGAAACACACGGCCATGAATGAGCGAGAACACGACACAGAACTGAGGGAGACGCGGACCTAAATACACAGAGGGTTAACGAGGGGAGTGGGAGCACACGGGGAACACAGGTGACACTGATAATCATAACAAGAGGGGGCAGGAGTGAACGCAACACTGACGCATACTGACGAGGGACTGTCAACGTAAAACAGGAAGTGCACAGAGGTTCAGACAGGCGGAGAGAGAGAGCACAGACATAACGGGAAAACATGGAATAAAACACAAGGAGAGACGAGGGCTCACAGATACACACAGGGGCACACAGGGGGTAAGAGTCACAAGGGGAAAACACATAAGGAACAACGTAACAGAGCAACCCAGGAAGCATGGCCTAAATAAGGAACAAAATCCAAAAATACATGAAAACTAAGAATACAGGGACAACATGGCCCAGGACCATGTCATCAGCTGTAACTGTCATTTTATCTGGTTTAAGACACATTTGGACACAATTGGCTGTTTTTAACTATTTATTTTAATCAAAGGTGGAAATTTAGACCTCAGACATCTGCATCCTAAACTATGATAGAAACAGCTGCTAGCAGTGGGTAGTTTGACTTTAGCCTGTTGGCTAAGCTAACAGAAACAAGCGTGCTAGCTGTGCTCTGTGAGAATGATACGCTGCTCTAGAAAGCAAACAAAGGTTTGCAGAGCTTAAAGTAAGTAAGTAAGTAAGTAAGTAAGTAAGTAAGTAAAACTTTATTTATATAGCACTTTTCAAGATAAAAATCACAAAGTGCTTCAGAGAAGCTAAAACCTAAAAATAAAAATCAACCAAAAGCAAGTTTAAAAAGATGAGTTTTTAGCTGTTTTTTAAAAGTGACCACGGAGTCCATAGATCTCAGGCTCAAAGGGATAGAGTTGCACAACCTGGGGGCCACAGTTACAAATGCTTTGTCGCCTTTTGTTTTCAGCCTCGTGTGTTAGACAGCCAGCAAGCCCTGGTCACATGACCTCAGGGACCTGCTGGGAATGTATGGATGTAAAAGTTCACTGATATATGTTGGTGCTTGTCCATGCAGAGCCCTGAAAGTCAAGGTCAAAACCTTAAACTGGATTCTGAATTTAACAGGGAGCCAGTGCAGCTGAATCAGCAGGGGTGTGACATGGGAAAACTTGGAGGACTTGGTCAGAAGCTTTGCAGCAGCGTTCTGAACAACTTGCAGATGCTCCAAAGAGGCTTTACATAAACAAGTAAAGAATTACAATAATCCAGACGAGATTAAACAAATGCATGAATGACAATTTCTAATTCGGAGCGCAATACAATGGGACTCAGCTTAGCAATGTTTCTCAAGTGATAAAAACAGGAGCGAACCAGAGATTTTACATGGGCATCCAAAGTCAGAGCTGAGTCAATACTAACACCAAGGCTCCTGATAGACGGTTTTGCAAATGTAGCAAGTGGACCCAAGTTTTCCAAAACACTAGGTACAAAATTTTTAGGAGCACACACAAGGACTTCAGTCTTCTCCTCATTTAGTTGAAGAAAGTTTCCAGCCATCCAACATCTAATAGAGTCTATGCACTTATGCAAAATCTGTAGCTTGGAAACATCATGGGGCTTAAAGTAGATATAGAACTGAATATCATCTGCATAGCAGTGATACGAAATGTCCTTAAACGTGCTCAACAAGTGTTGAAGAGGAAGTAAATACAGCAAGAACAATAAAGGCCCCAAAACTGAACCTTGTGGCACACCATAGGCAAGAAAAGTAGAAGAGGAACTGTACTTAGAGGTAGCCACAGGAAAGGATCGTTCATGCAAATAGGATTCAAACCAGTCCAAAGCAACCCCTGATATACCCACCCAGTGTCTCAGCCTATCTAGCAGAATAGGGTCCATGGTATCAAAGGCGGAGGTCAGATCCAACATCAACAGAACGGAGCATTCTCCTGCATCACATCTCATCAAAATGTCGTTGGAGACTCTAAGAAGTGCAGTTTTAGTAGAGCGAGCTCTACGAAAGCCTGATTTGAATTTATCCAGAATGCTGTATTCATCTAAAACAACTATAAGCGGCTTAGCCACAACCTTTTCTATAATCTTAGCAATGAACGGTAATTTTGAATTTGGTCATTACCTACGGAGAAGAGAAGCATCGAGCTTAGTTTGTTTTTTTTTTTAACAGTGGGTGAATAACAGCATTCTTACAATAAACAGGGACCTGACCAGAAACCAGTGAGGTATTGATAATTGTGAGCACACAGGGACCAATAGACTGAAAGACATTTTTAAACAAAGATCCAGGTAAAATATCAAGAGAGCAGGAGGATGCTTTCATTGAATTAACTAACTTGACCAGCTCAGGTAAGGACACAGGTAAAAATCTTTCTAAAATTACGGGCCTAGCTTGAGTTGGAGCAGACAAGAGAGACACAGAAGGAGAGATATTGTTCCTCACTTTACTGACTTTTTCAACGAAGAAAGAAAGAAATTTTTCACAATCTTCATTTGATGAAATTGGGAAAGCATGTGGAGCAGGAGCAACAATATCACTAATGGTGGCGAATAGTACCTTGGGGTTACCTCTGCTCTTAGACACCAAGTCTGAGAAATAGGCAGCCCTCGCATCTCGAACTGAAGTGTTAAAAGAGACTAAAAGGTCCTTTAAATGAAGGAGATGGACATGCAAATGCGTTTTCCTCCATAAACGCTCAACCTTACGGCAGCAACGCTTTAAGAAGCGAATGCTGTCATTTATCCAGGGAGACAACTTTAAAACCGGAGCTAGTCTAGTTTTGACAGGACAAACACTGTCCAAAATAGAAAGACAATGATTATTAAAAAGATTTGTTAAAAAATGAACATCTTTATAACGAGATAAAACTAAATAAAAGCATTGGAAAATTTAACAGCAGTAGAGGAATTTAAGATGCGAGACTTAACCACATGTCGAATAGGAGAGAGGGACAAATAAAAATATAGATTAAAAAGAATACAATGATGATCCGAAATAAAAATGTCCTCAGTCCAAATAAAATCAATGTTTAAACCTAAAGTAAAAACAAGGTCCAGTGTGTGTACTTTGGTCTGTGTGGGACCAGACACATGCTGTGTAAAAAGAAAAGAATCCATGACGCTAAGGAAACCTCTGGCAAAGAGGCCAGAGTCATCATCAAGGTGTATATTAAAATCCCTGACTATCACCAGTCTGGACAGCTTCAAAGTTGAGGGTAAAAAGTCACTGAACTCCTTTAAAAACATACTGTTTCAACACGTTCTCACTCCCAACTCGTCAAATGTGTGACGCATGGTCAGGCTCCCCCTGCTTCACTTATCGACGCGCAGGGTACCCCCCTCGCGTCGAGAATTGACGTGCAGGGTCCTCCTATTGAATACTATGCTGCTCCCTAATCGTTGTTTATCGACAAAAAGAGATTTCCGCGCAAGAGCCTGTTGTTCGTATATTTATATATTTCCGAAATCACATTGTAGTGACCTATACTGAACACAATACATTAAATAATATAAGCAACTACCTGAGAAACAGCAGATACAGCAGATAAATTAATTATAGGCTATTACTTTTGCATTTATGGAGGGAGAGGTGTATGCTGGGTAATGGCACAGCTAGCGACTGGGTGACTTTATTCACCCGCTTCGGATGTTATCAGTCCATACAATGGGCGTTATTAGCAGAAATCAGTCCCATGGATGTGGGCCATCCACCTGCTAGACTGTTCAGAAGGTTGGTATTGTCATGGTTCGTATTTTGAGGAAAGGACAAACGACTGGAAAGTCCCAGTAGATGTCAAAATAGTGATTTTATTGAACACATATATATGTGGGGAAGATGAGCATCATTACTCTTCCAAAGCCGATCTCCCCCGAACAAAAACAAGGAGTGGTATATATAACAGTTGATGACGAATAATATGCGTCAAAACACTTGGAGTTACTGGAAATCTAAGTATCAATTCTCGTAATCTAAGAACACTCTAGTACATCGGACCCTTGACACCCTTCTACTCCTTCCACCAGTTGTTTTCTGTTTATTAAACGGTCACGTACACCGGACAAGTCACGTAGCAGTTTTGAGCAAAACAAGTTAAGAAACTGTGTGTGTATGCACAGGCCCCACCATGTGTGTCTTGTCCTCCGTGACCCTCATCCGAGTCATCTGTTGCCGGGCAGACTCCCCTGCAGCAGATTACTGGGCCCACAGATCTCTATGCTCTATGCTGTGATTTTATTATATGATGTGTTGTATTGTAAGCAGATATGGAATCCTTTAGTAGCTTGGGTCACCTTAACTTTCTCCATTCCCCGCAACTTCAGACCCTCAATTAACAACTCTCTAATGAACAATATGGATAACATGAATATAGTTAAACCTGCAATGAAAGATCACTATGTGATTAAGCTACCACCTGAAATACAGACTTTAATGTAACATCAACTGCTTCAAAAAATGCTCTGATGAAATGATAACTAATGCGACATGAATAGTAACAGCAAAATAATTTCCTAATCTCCACAGTATCATCCATCCAGATGGAGGATCACTGACAGGAGCGTGGGAAGACTCCAGAATCCACTCTGGCTGGAATCCGGTGGATACAGCAGTGTTACAGGTAAGACCATTTAAACGGACAGCATTTATAGAATGACTATTAAAAGTCAGCGAGTGTCAATAATGTTAATGTGGTTATGTTAGTAACACACCGAGTGCTAATATAACAGCTTTAAGATGCATTTGTAGATATTATTACGTGTTTTACCGTCTTTATGGTGCTAGCTTAAAGTTACGGTGTAAACATTAGCTTATATTGTAGTAAATCTGTTACTGTTTAAACGATGTTAGCACAGAAATATTAGCTTCTGTCATGACCAGTGATGGGGATCACGGCGTTACAAGTAACGGCGTTACTAACGGCGTTACTTTTTCAGTAACGAGTAATCTAACTAATTACTATTCCTATCGTTACAACGGCGTTACAGTTACTAACAAGAAAACGTGGTCCGTTACTATTTTTCAACAAACAGACGGTTGACGCTGTGTTCAGCTTACCGCATCTTCTGGGCGCTACAGCTTTAAGCAGCTGCGCGCTCCCGCGGACGGTAATCACGGGCACTGTCCAGCACAACACCTGGAGCTAAGGAGGCAAAACAATCGCATGAGTGCTGCTGTTTGACTGAGGAAGAATAAAGTAGTCGTGGTAAGTCAATCACATGACCACTTAAAGACAAAGCATCAAGGTGATATATACCAGTTTATAAATTGTGTCGATAGGCCACGTAAAACCAGAGTCATGATAAACAAGATATACGCGGCGTTTTTTCCTCAATAGTTTCGCCACGTTAGCGCTAGCAAGCACTCCAGCACTCTGAGTAAAAAAACAAAACAAAAAAAAGTTTTAGGGGTGACGGCGAGAGAGAGAGAGAGCAGGAAAAGAGAGAGAGCGAGTTTTGAGATGTGAGAGATTTGTGACATTTAGCGTGTTTGGAGTGTGTAGTTAGTGTGTTGTCTTGTGTAGTTAGTGTGTAGTGTTGTGGATAGTTTTGTGTTGTGTGTCAGAACAATGAGGCGACTGCTGTCTCCAGGTAGAAACAGGAGTGATACACCTGCTGCTGTCAGACCTGCAGGTATCAGGCTGTGATGTTCTCCTTTAAAGTGGACAGAAATGATTTTTTTGGAGTGGCACAAATAATTTGTGTGGCATCTTATTGAAGAACAGCTGATTGTTCTGTAAATAGTTTGAAATGGTTATTTTAAAAAAGGGTAAAAGGTAAATGGATGCAAATAACTTTGTTGTTTGCAAAACATATGATTTTAAAATTGACAATTTATATTTGCATTTAAAGTTATGAAATATGATTCATTAAACATGTTTATGGTTGTTACAGTAAAAATATAACTTTTTCTACTCTGATTTTATGTTTTTTGTCTGATTTTAGATCAATTCTGGTTATACAGTATGACAAAATGAGAACATAACTGTAAATTCAGGCATGTGAGGGTGCGCTAAAAAGAATGATACCAAACAAGGCAAAGTAAATAGTTTTTAAAGGTAAAATGCATTGGGAAAATCAAGAGTAGTAAAAAAATGGCCAATTATACCCTGGACGCCACAGGGTTAAATGTTCTTTGTTTTGTTTTTTTAAAGTAACGCAATAGTTACTTTTCCAAGTAATTAATTACTTTTAGAATATTGTAACTGAGTTACTAACTCAGTTACTTTTTTGAAGAAGTAACTAGTAACTATAATTGAATTACTATTTCAAAATAACTTGCCCAACACTGGTCATGACTGATAAAGTTACTAGTTAATAAAGTTTCCAGTAAAGTGATTAATCGCAGCCACAGATTGACAGTAAATATCCCGATTAGCTTCAATGCATCTGTAATGAATACGTGCAAGTTTCAGTGCTTCGTTTAAACTGTATGATACTTATACTGACCCAGGGTCAGTGTAAAATACAATCCTAGCTGTGTGAACAAAGCCTGGCTCCTTTAATCCTGCATGACAAACCTCAGGATGCAGGTTATTATTAGTCTTTCCTGCTGGCACACCTGTCACACCTGAGAGTCAGCTAGAAACTTATAGTGACGTGGACATCATGCAAAGACTGACAGACTGTAATACTGTAAATGATCAGTGACTCAGGTTAACACTAAACTTTAAACAGTCCCTCTGTGTCTCTGTGTGTGCTGAACATCTAGAATCAGATTGAGTCAGGCTGCATCAGCTGAATCTGTTATTTGTAAATATCAATATTTTTTATTCAGGTGTGGGGATAATATGTAAGACTGCAGTGAAGCGATGTACCAGATTAATCCCTGGCCAAAGGTATCGTACTTAAATCAGACTACTGATCCAGCCACATCAGCCTTTTGTGAGGTCTGTTTAAAGTAGACTTAAAATGAACTCCAGGTTCCTGAGAGGTGGACTGAGAGCACAGAAACACATGTTCATACATACAGCTGTAGCAAGCTTACATTAATTTTAAATAGATTTGTTACTCTGATGTCTGTCTCTCTGTTAGTCCTCTGACAGACTGGTGACCTGTCCAGGTGTGCTCTACCTGTGACTACTGGGACAGGCTCTGGCTCCTGTAATAGAAATTTTCTGTTATTCTCATTTAAAGTATTTAAGTGCTTATGCATATGCTTAGTTGTGACACTCTTATAGACTGTTCAGTGAAAACTAGATGAACTTACTTCAGCATCAGCAGTTTGAGAAAACAACTCCCTTTACAGGTGCTGATTAGGCCAAGGGCACAAAACAGAATAATCATTGATCTGTTAGGTTTCATAGCGAGGCGCGTGAAGTGTGGTATGATCAGTTTGTAACTTCCTCCCTCTTCCTTGGAATGCATAAAGGAGTAGGAGCACGACTTCTGTGGCAGAGCTAGCATGACTGAACTGTGATGTTTGATGTGTGTTGGCTTTCCTACGCACAGTAATAAATAGCTTGATCACAGCTCTTTCTGTGTTGCAGACTTTACAAAATTCCACGAGACCCCCCCACCCTCCCACTGTGTGCATGAACTGAATATTCAGAAGAAAATGAATGGATAGACTGACATTTGTTTAAATACTTCTAGAAATCTGAGCTGTTGGTGTGGTAATAATATTAGAGCTAGCAATCTTTCTTACTGAATCTCTACTGTGAGTCATGTTACCTGAGATTAATTCTATGTTTACCTGTCAGCCTGGACAAATGTGCTGTGTGAAGGATGTAAATCAAATCAGATCTTAACTGCTTACATTTAAGGAGCCTGTTCATATTTAATTGTAATATGAACCAATGATTTTCTGATTGCTGATTCTAAGAGAGTCTTTGTGGAAATCCTGTTTGGCTTTTTGTCATTTTAATTCTCTTTTCCGTTTTCCAGAACAGTTCTCCACAGTCGCTGTCTACATGGGTCAGTGGGACCAAGCAGCACTCTGCTAATGTGAGACTCTGACCAGCAACATCCAGCAAGACCCAGGCAGCGTTTTCTATCTCCCAGCTGGAGTTTTTTGTTTGTCTGTGACTGGAGTCAGATTTTTGTTGAGGCTGGAGGAACAGCCTCACACTTGCAGAAGTAAGTCAGTTTGCAGAGATCCCTCCCATCTTGACTTTTATGTGCTAGATTTCTTATCTGAAACAGTAATATTTCACTGACTGCTGCTTATATCACAGGTTAATACACTCTACTGATCCCTGATGGGAGAATCATCACCTCTGCCAACAAAGAAGCCTGGTGGATGTTTGTTTGCAGTCTGATGATGGGACATCATGCTCTGTATCTTCAAAGTTTGTCTCTTGATTATTATTCATACACAGTAATGTGAAGCATGCTCATATCTAGTATAACTGGACCAATGTGGTGCTCTTCATTTATGGAGGCTGTTGAGTCTGAATGTTGGATGTTGTGTATCTCGTGTTCTCTGGGCTTTGTTGTCCTCAGTCTTTTTGCAGAATCAGAAAACAAAACCAGGATGACCATAAATGTTTCTTCTCCAATTGGATGATGATAAGACCGTGACACGGGATGCCACCTTTAGTCTTGTGATGAAGCAAAGCTCAGGAAGAAGTGTGATTAAATGGTACCCACGTGTGCTGCTGAGAAGGATGTACAAGGGCATCTGCAGCCAAATCCAAGCCTCCTCAGGTTAGTTGTAGTTGCAGAATGCCATAGGACTGAGACAGCTGAGGCATCAAATGTTTGATTAAATGGATGAAAAAGAGAAGTTTATTCCCTATAATTATCACTTTTTAAAATCTTTAGCAACTTCAAGTCTGTCAGCGTGCTGAGGTCACAGAAACAAGAAAAGAAGCTTCAGACTTCAGAGTGTTGTTTACAGTTTTCTGTCATCATGATCTCCCCTGAAGTTTATCACTATTAGGCAAGCAGTAAGTCCACAATACTGTAATGATGATTCTGACTTTGGTCACGGTTGCATAATATTTTAATAATATACAATTATTTTTTGTAATTCATATTTTTTCTGTTAATCAAAAATTTACTTTGTGAAATTTGTATTTGAGAATGCAGAATGTGACAATATATTTTTGTTCAATATTTAATTTCTTTCAGTTGCAATTGTTAAATCAAAAATAAATAAAAATATATTCTAATTTAGCAAACTAATTTATCAAAAATATATATACATATATCTGTATTAGTTTTTATACATTAATTTGACACCTGTATTGAAAATACCATATTGTATTCATACAGAATCAGTTTGGTATCATTGTTTGTCTGATTGCTGAAACTAAGAACTAGTTTTGATCTAAAGTATCCAAACTCGAGCTCTAATGTTTCTTCACCCTTGTGTGTGTGATATGTTATTTCCTACATGCTGACAGAGCAGAGCAGCAGTTTGTGCTCACAGATGGTGACGGGGTGGAGAGACAGTGGTGTTTCCTCAGAAGAACTAGCAGAGTCACCAAGGACACGAGTCCATCTCACCACCTTGACTTGTTGATCAGTGGATACACTTGTCTCCCCTTTAAAGGAGATACTCTTAGAGAGAGACGATCCGAGTCATCCTTAAATGTTAGTGCTTTCAAATACACAAACATTTTTAAAGGACAAAAACGAACATCCAACTTTGACTGTAACACAAAATAAATCTTTGCATGTGTGTTTTCAAACTCTCAGATGGGCAGGATATCACTATTGGACTGTCTAACCTGCCGGAGCAGCACTGAATGACCACCACACATGATCAGTTCCTGCAACATTCAGCAGCTCTGCTTTTGGTAAGTAGAGTTACCTAACTACAGTAACTTTAAAAACATGATATCCATTTCTAACAGCCTGGTTACTTCCTGTCAGTTATTTTAGAAACCATGTGGTCACCTGACCTAACGCTGTTTCTTCTTCTTCCCCTTAATGTTGAAGTGTCAAATGTCCAACAGCTGGAGAGGAAACTACACCACTGTACTGGGATGTTTCACCAACACGTGCCAGACGCTGTTAATTCATGGTGACATCACCAGAGACGGCCCCGCCCACCTCATGACCTCGCCATTGATCATGATGATTATAATGATGACAGCGAGCGGAACTAAGACTGTAAAAATCAGAATGTTTAGATGCTTTCTAATTATTAATGAATACTGAGAGCCTCTTTCTGTGTTTTGTCTGGTTTTTTTTACTTCATTTGTTACTAACAAAGTTCACCAAACTCACACAGTTTACATTCTGTATGTTTCCATCTTTACCAGCCACAGTCTACCCGCAATTAAGAAAATAATCCTTAGAAATTGTAGTTTTTCTCTTTTGTAATTTTGTAATTCAGTGAATATACTGCGCTGCTTCCTTTAATTGCGTCTCACATTGCTATAAGTTTTTCCAGTGTCCAGCTATTTTTTACTGCTGTTTGAATTCTCTGTATGTTTGACCCTGTAGACAGTGTAGAATGAAAGACATTATTTTACTGCTACTGTACATAACCATCATCTTTATCATTGCATTAATTATCATTTCATCAAAGCATTTATTGAAGCTGTTGGCATTATGTTATAATTTGTATTACAGGGGTTATCATAATCACATATTAACATGTTTAGTCTGAGCAAAGGCCTGAATGTATTCAGCAAACATGTTGCACTAGAGTTTACTTGGTAACAGGTGACACGAGCAGAGGACCAGCCCATGGTGACCTCAGAGGCCGGAGACCATTGCCTTGTTTGGAAGAAGATGCCAGAAAGAGGAACCTCTGTGTTTGCATTTAATTCTTAAAATACATGAATGTTCTGAACATGCAAATTATGTGCTTTTAAACGCAAGAGGGGGCGTTACAATACCCTGATGTTATAAAAGCAATCTGAAGTGTATTTTGGGTGAAGATGCACAACTGATGTTTTGCAGTTTGCACCTCCCCACGCGCGTGTATTCATTAAAATCAATTGTTTGACCGACCTCTTCTGGACCATCATTGTTTTACTCTCGTCCTCAATTTCGAACCCGTAACATTGGACTGCTTGTCTTCCTGTTTGTAACCGACGCCTGTTTTTGACTAAAGATTTGGATTTCTGACTTTAACACAGCCTCTGCGTGTCCTCCCTTTGTGTCCTCTTCCTCTGTGAATGTGTTGCATGTGTCACAGATTCATTTTATTAACAGCTTTCCCACAGTGAGTTGCATCAGCATTCATTCACAGCACATTTCAGAAGGATTCAGATTGATACAGTGATCTTATAGTCAGAATTATCCTGACAGACTGCCACTGTAAATTATCTTTCATCAGGTCAATTTTAAAGCTCAGTATTTCAAAGCAGGAGTTATGAGGAATCATACTGGCATTAGGACTGTAACAATATGTACTAACAAAGTCAAAGTTTTTTAATTATGTTAGAATATTGGAAGACAATCAGCTTTTAGTGTTTTCTGCATATTAATTATACTGACACAGAGACGGTGACCCTAACTGTACAGAAGTATACTAAACAACTGACAATCTAACAAACATTACTGGCCTGAGCCGTCATGCACAATGAGTCTGATCCTTTGCTGTGAGAGTCTGACAAGCATGTTTCTGGTCAGTTTGGAAGAAATAACACTAACTAACATTAGTGTTAGTGCAATAACACTAATGTGCAATAATCTTTTCTGGCATCGTTGTATTTTTACTGAGTTGTATATAACATTTGTATTCTATTTTTATCTTATTGTATATTTTATTCTATTTTATTCTACTGTATATAGTATTTTATTTTATTCTGTACAGTTGTGTACTGTATTTATTCTTATTTTATTTTATTCTAATTTTTGCTTCATAACTTTTGCACTGTCCACTTCCTGCTGTGACAAAACAAATTTCCCACGTGTGGGACTAATAAAGGTTATCTTATCTTATCTTATCTTAAATAATATCACAATGTTGATCTTTTTTTCAATATTCCTTCTCTTTTACAACATAAACTGTGATCAAAGCTACTTATGTTCACAGCATGTAATAATAGTGACAGTCCAGTGCATTGTGGTCTGTTGAGCTAGGGTTAGGGTTAGCAATTCAGACATATGTAATCAATCTCTTGCTGGATATAACAAACACCTAGGAATTCATATTATAATTTGATTTTCATGAAATATTCACATTCAGTATCAGTCAGCAGCAATGGCAGCAGCAATGGCGGCGCGTGCACACGCAGCGGCTTCTCTCTCTCCCAAACAAACTACTTTTTTGTGTTTTTCGTCCTGTAAGTTGCAGTGTCTTTGTAAGTCTTCGTCGCGTCTATCTGTGTGCAAGCGAAGATATGCCCGAGCATTTCTTCTCGACATCGGCAGAAACAAACTTTTTAAGTTAAACTCTGTGGACACTGAGGAGCTGAAAGATCTGGGTCTGCTCCGAAGGCCTACTCAATCACCGACCCCCACTCCTGCACTTCGCCCACAATGGAAGCGCCTCAAGCGGTGTGAGAGGAAGCAGAAGAGGGGTAAGCGCGGTGGCATCCGAGCTAGGCTAGCGGCTAGCCCACACAAACCCGCCATCCCCTCTATCGTTCTGGCCAACGTACGCTCGCTAGAAAATAAACTGGACGACATCCGACTGCTACGTTCATCTCAAAGGAATGTAAAGGACTGCTGTGTTTTTGTGTTCACGGAAACATGGCTCAGCGACAGTGTCCCGGACCGTGCCATTCAGCTCGACCAGCTAACATGCTACCGTGCTGACAGAGTCATCGTCGCGGGAGGTAAGACCCGCGGGGGAGGACTTTGTGTTTACATCAATGATGCCTGGTGTCGCGATGCTGTTGTGGTCTGCAAACACTGCTCACCAGTGCTGGAGTTTATGGTTATTAAGTGCCGGCCATTCTATCTACCGAGGGAATATACAGCCATTCTACTGTGCGCTGTGTACATCCCTCCCTCCTCCAATGTTAACAACAGGAACGAGGCACTGAATGAACTGTACCAGCACATCAGTGAGCAGCAGACAGCCCATCCTGATGCTTTTCTCATCCTGGCTGGGGATTTCAATCATGCAGACTTAAAGTGCGTGTTTCCAAAAATACAACAACACATAGACTTTCCAACAAGGGGAAATAACACACTGGACTTTGTTTACACCACCCGGAGAGGAGCTTACAAAGCTTTTCCCCTCCCCTACCTCGGCGCCTCAGACCATATCACTGTCATGCTAATGCCTGCTTACAGACCGCTTGTTAAAGTCACCAAACCAGTTCGCAAGCGGATACAAGTGTGGCCAGAAGGGTCTTCAGAGGCTCTACAGGACTGTTTTACCATCACAGACTGGAACATGTTTAAGCAGGCTGCCACCTATAACAACACCACTGACCTCCAGGAGTACGCAGAGACTGTTACTGCCTACATCAACAAGTGTATTGAGGATGTAACAGTCACGAAAACCATAACTGTCCGGGCAAATCAAAAACCATGGATGACAGGAGAGGTCTACAGGCTGCTGAAAGCTCGGAATGCTGCCTTCAGAGATGGAGACGAGGCGAGCCTGAGGACAGCTAGGGCCAACCTTTCCCGTGGTATCAGAGAGGCTAAGAGACAGTACTCCAGGAAAATATCTCATCACTTCAAAGACAGCAGAGACTCACGGAGCCTGTGGCGGGGCATTCAGACCATCACAGATTACAAGCCCCCACCACAGACCTGTGATAGCACTATCCCCCTGCTGAACGAGCTGAACACTTTCTTTGCTCGCTTTGAAGTCCAAAACAGCACCACTGCACAGAAGACCCCACCCCCTCCTGGCGACCAGGTGTTGACTCTGTCCCCGGACAGCGTGAGGAGAACCCTCAGCAGGATCAATGCACGTAAAGCTCCGGGTCCTGACAACATTCCTGGTCGTGTACTGAGAGACTGTGCAGTAGAACTCACTGATGTCTTCACAGACATCTTCAATATATCACTTATCCAGGCTGTCGTCCCCACATGTTTTAAAGCCACCACAATCATTCCGGTTCCAAAAAAGTCATCTCCCTCCTGCTTTAATGACTACCGTCCTGTTGCACTTACTCCCATCCTGATGAAGTGCTTCGAATGACTAGTCATGCAACACATCAAGACTGTCCTGCCCCCCTCCCTGGATCCCTTCCAGTTTGCGTATCGGCCCAACCGCTCAACCGATGATGCTATCTCCACTGCACTCCACTCAGCACTCACACACCTGGACAAAAAAGACTCATATGTTCGAATGCTGTTCATAGATTTCAGTTCAGCATTCAACACTATAATCCCCCAACAGCTCACTCAAAAACTGGTCCAGTTGGGGCTTAACACCTCTCTGTGCAACTGGCTGTTGGATTTCCTCACCGGAAGACCTCAAGCAGTACGGGTCGGCGGTAATACATACAGCACCATCATTTTAAACACGGGGGCCCCGCAGGGATGTGTGCTGAGCCCCCTCCTCTTCACTCTGCTGACCCATGACTGCACTCCATCATACAGCTCCAACCTCTTCATCAAGTTTGCGGACGACACAACGGTGGTGGGTCTCATTAGCAACAGGGATGAGACCGACTACAGAAGTGAGGTGAGACGCCTGGCCACGTGGTGTGTTGACAACAATCTCTCTCTGAATGTGGAGAAGACGAAGGAGATTGTTGTGGACTTCAGGAGAATGCACACCCAACATGCTCCTCTGACCATTGACGGAGCGTCTGTGGAGAGAGTGAGCAGCACTAAGTTCTTGGGTGTGCACATCACAGAGGATCTCTCCTGGACGTACAACACCACAGCACTGGCCAAGAAATCACAGCAGCGTCTCTTCTTTCTCCGCAAACTAAGAAGAGCAGGAGCACCAGCCCCCATCATGTACACTTTCTACAGAGGCACCATCGAGAGCATCCTGTCGAGCTGCATCACTGTGTGGTTTGGAGCCTGCAATGCGTCCTGTCATAGAACCCTCCAACGCATAGTGAGAGCTGCAGAGAGGATCATTGGTGTCTCTCTCCCCTCCCTCCAGGACATTTACAGCACCCGTCTCACTAAAAAAGCCCTTTGCATAGCGGCTGATCCCACGCACCCAATGCAAAGCTTCTTCAAGCTGCTGCCGTCAGGGAGGAGACTGCGGAGTCTCCAGGCCAGGACCAGCAGACTGAAGGACAGCTTCATCCATCAGGCTGTCAGGAAGCTTAACTCCCTCCCGATTCTGCCCCCTCTCCCCTCTCTCCTCCACGGTCTCACTGAACTCTGTCACACACACACACACACACACACACTCTCTGACTCACTCACTGGCCTGCACCAGTTATTAGTCACCTTGTGGAGCATTGGACTGCCATTACCTCATAAGACTTTGTTGTTACACTATCTCCTACCGTACATTACCAAATCTCCATTTGCACTATTTGCCTATTTGCACTACCTTGCCTGGTCTACACTCAATGTCATTTACCGTTACCTGAATATTGTATATTGTGTATTGTATAGCTTTTTTTTTGTTATATGTAAAATTGTACTGTATTTATTTAAATTTTACTTTTTAATATTTTACTTGCATTTTTAATCACTCTCTTATATTTAAATGTTCATTGCTACTTCATCTAGGGTTTGAGAGTAACGAAATTTCTATTCTCTGTATGTCCTGTACATGTGGCAGAATTGACAAATAAAGTTGACTTTGACTTTGACTCATTCCGCTTCCTGGGTACCACCATCACCCAGGACCTGAAGTGCGGGCCCACCATCACCTCCGTCATAAAGATAGCCCAGCAGAGGATGTACTTCCTGAGGCAGCTGAAGAAATTCAACCAACCAACACGGACGATGATGCAATTCTTTTTTTTTTTTTTTTTTTTTTTTTTTGATGATGCAATTTTACACTGCAATCATCGAGTCCATCCTCACCTCCTCCATCACCATGTGGTACGCTGGAGCCACTATCAAGGACAAGCAGAGACTGCAGCGTGTTGTGCGCTCTGCTGAGAAGGTGATTGGCTGCAGACTCCCATCTCTGCAGGACCTGTACACCTCAAGGACACTGGGGCATGCAGCTCGAATCACAGTTGACCCTTCTCACCCTGGACACAGTCTGTTTGACCTGCTCCCCTCAGGCAGGAGGCTCCAGTCCATTCGCACCAGAACCTCTCGCCACAAGAACAGTTTCTTCCCCTCTGCTGTTGGACTCATTAACAATAACCATATGACTGTTCCCACCACTAACACATGACCCTACGCTGTGTTCACTGCATCATTCCATGTTTGGCACTGATCACCACCTGCACTCATGTATATATCTACTACTTAGCACTTTTAATTCTTATTTTTATGTCTATTTAAGCGTTATATGACAGTATGTTTGCACTAAGTACCGCAGCAATTTTCTAATGTTGTAAACCTGATCAACATTTGGCAATAAAACCCCTTCTGATTCTGATCAGCCTACATAGCACTAGCTGCTCACATTGATATAGGGAAAGGCAAAACGATATTAGCATTAGCCGGTAATAATTATTCACCCCTAATTAGAATTAGCCGCTAATGGCAGCCTGCTTAGCATAAACTTCTTAATGTTAAATGAAGTTAATTAATGCTAAATAGGCTTAACGGAAATTAAAGTAGCGTTAGCATTAGCTACTGATATTGTTATAAAGCAAGAAAATATGGTATTAACATTAGCTACTAATGCTTATTCACTTCAAATTAGCTTTAGTTAATAACGGTAGACTTCGTATCATTAGCTGCTGTCATTTTTACAAAGCAAAGGAAACAGTAGGAGCATTAGCTGCTAATGCTTTTTCATCTAAAATTAGAATTAGCCACTAATGGTGTCTTATTTAGCATTAACTCTTCACATTGTAGGGGAAAAGTTAAAATTGAATGAAAAATAGTGTTCACATTAGCTACTCATATTGTTAAAAAGTAAGAAAAAACATTGTTAGCATAAGCGGAAAATGGTAATTCACCTCAAATTAGTATTAGCTAATAACGCAACCTACTTAGCATTAGCTGGTCACATTGCTATATAGCAAGAAAATATGGTATTAGCATTAGATGCCAATTCCTATTCACCTGAAATTAGAATTAGCCGCTAATGGCAGTATACTTAGCATTAACTCCTGACATCATTATAATGCAAATGAAAAGTGACAGCATTATTGGATAATGCTAACTCACATCAAATTAGCATTAGCTAATAACAGCAGCCTTCTTAGCATTAACTCCTCACTAATATAATGCTAATTCACATCAAATTAGCATTAACTACTAGCATCAGCCTACCTAGCACTAGCTGCTCACATGGTTAAAAGGGAAGAGAAAACAATATTAGCATTAGCTGGTAATAATTATTCACCTCTAATTAGAATTAGCCGCTAATGGCAGTATACTTAGCATTAACTCCTCACATTGTTATACTGCAAGGGGAAAGAATTAGCATTATCGAATAATGTTGACCTTGGCCCACTGGAAAAGTTCAGAACTCTGTTTGCTAAAGATTTATGAGTGTTTCTCGATAGCTCTTTCTCATTTGAGAAACAGATAAATTCTGCTTTTAAAACCAGCTGTAAGGTTTATATTGTTGATTGTCATTTATGCTTAGAAATATTTACTCATATATGAGTTTTATAATCGATTGCATAATGATAGAGGTTTGATCCTTAGTAGTCTGTAAAGACTCTGTGTGCCTTCACATGCAGGTGTCCCCAATTCTTATAAACAGTACATTAGGCCCCCTCCTCGATTCAGAGGAGGGGGCCTAAGGGTACATCTTTCGCCCTCTTACAATGCTGTGATTGCAGCCATTCCCCAACTCTCTGTGAATGGTACTCATGGCCATTGATCAGTGAGAGAAGGACAACCGCTGCCCAAAGGGGAAACCTGTAGTGATCCCATATGTGTCAGGAAAATCTGAGCAGTTGAGATGCATTTTTTCTAAACACCGGGTCTCTGTGGCTTTTAAACCCCAAAACACACTGCGCCAAAAATTGGTCGACCCCAAGGATCGGGTTCCCCTGACACAAACAGAGTAACATAGTGTACGCTGTTAAGTGCCAGGAGGATTGCCAGGATTTATACATCGGGGAAACCAAACAACCTCTGGCAAAGCGGATGGCACAACACAGAAGAGCTACCTCGTCAAGCCAGGACTCTGCAGTCTATTTACAGCTACAGGCCAGTGGACACTCTTTCAATGATGAGGATGTACACATCTTGGACAGGGAGGAACGCTGGTTTGAGCGCGGAGTCAAGGAGGCCATTTACGTGAAAAGGGAAAGACCATCTCTGAATCGAGGAGGGGGCCTAAGGGTAGGGATGGGTATCGTTTAGAGAGGGACCGATCCGATATTACGTGTCAGTATCGGTCCGATACTGACCTAAATTACTGGATCGGATATCGGAGAGAAATAAAAAATGTAATCCGATCCGAAGTATCACAAAATCACCTCACTGTTCTGTGGTCTGTTGGAGCATTTGCAACCTCGCTACATGCTTCCTAACCGTGGCATTTCATCTCGGCGAAAACTATCCCAGAGAAGTAAAGCAAGTGTGTAAGTTCATACCTGAATGTTTGCATAGTATTTCCAAGTTAAGCTTAACAACTGATCAATTGAGCCACAGCTGGACTGGCCATCGGAGTTCCATATTGAGGTGAAAAGGAAACGATTTGTCCCGTACTTCAGCTAGAATTAAAAAATAGACACAAACCTGGACTTATTCTGTCTTTGCTGCACAGTTGCATCTACGTCTCTCATTCACCCCCTCCCTCTCCTGTTATTACTTCAAACATGATACTGATCAATGATCAGCTGATCGGCTTTTCTGCAGCAAGTCCCGTCTCTCTTGTTTGTTTATCGCCCACTTTGCGCTAGAAATAGGAGATCAGCGGATAAACAACAGCAGCACGTTTAAGAGTGAAAAGCTGTTGTTAGATTGTATTTAATATTAAATTCTAGTATCAGCTGAGGTTTGCTGGAGCCACAGCTGTAAAAGCTGCTGGTCATGATATCTGTTTGGATATGTGGTGAGAGGGAAACATGAAGATGAAACCAGGAGATGTCCTTACTGAATCATCAGAGCTGAGCAGGTGATGGAGAAACAGGTTTACCTTTTAGGTGACATGAATGAGTTGAAGCAGGGTTATGAACTGTTTCTGAGAGACAAATAACACCAGGATCCTTTTCTACATAGCTGACGGCTGGCAACTGTGCAGGGCGGGTCTAGCAAAGTTTTGCCAGGGGGCCAGGTTGGGCATTAACACGGAAAGGGGGGCACAAAGAAATACTATTCTTTGTTATGTCACTTTAAAACTTTGAATCAATAATTATCTGAATCTTACAACAAAAGTGGTCATCTGATTAAATGTATAGACATCCATTATTATATGTAGTAAGTAATAAGTCATATATACACCTTAGTAAGCTATAGTACTTTTGTCTGTGAAGGTTCTCAGTCATCCAGGTCATCGTAGTCAAAGGAGTTTGCAAAGAAAAGCGTCTGGACTTCTTTAAGTTGCTTGAAGACGTTTCACCTCTCATCCGAGAAGCTTCTTCAGTTCTAAGGTCAAATGGCCGAGAGTCCCAGATTTAAACCCAGTGGGAGTATCCCCCCAAAGAGGGACAAAGGACCCCCTGGTGATCCTCTAATCACATGAGCCAAGGTGTGAAAGTGGGTGTGGGACCTAATCAGCCAGGGTTTCGGGTGAGCTCATAGTCTTTTCTCAAGGAAAAGAAAGACAACGCAGGAAATTTCACACCTTGCTTTCAAAAACCCACAGTCCTCAGTCTGAACCCACACAACTCAGAGAAGAAAACACACCTGAAGACAGTCGGGAGAAATGGGTAAAGAACTTTTCAGACCGGAATCTCACTGAACCTGAAAAGAGGGTTTTAGCCAAAGGACTCAATTTCGCCATTTCTCCGCAACAGTTGCCCATAGTGGACCTCATCACAGCCACAGAAACCGCCATACGGATTAATAAATTATCACAGACAGAAGCAGAGCAAATCAGGATGAAAGTCTCAGCCACCCTCTCCAGTGCGAAAGTCCCTCCCTCTAACCTCACATTACAAGAAAAGAAGGCCGTCGCTTCCCTGAGCAAAGACCAAAACATCACTATATTACCAGCGGATAAGGGAAGATGCACCGTGGTCCTAAACACAACAGATTACCACACAAAGATCACTACGCTCCTCAGTGACAACAACACCTACGAAGCTTTAAAGCGAGACCCCACAAGCAGCTACAAAAAGAAAGTTATAGCTTGCCTTCAAGACCTTGAAAAGGACAAAATCATTGACCGCATTACATATCACCGCCTTTACCCAGGGGATGCCATACCCTGCATTTATGGACTTCCTAAAATCCACAAGGAAGGGGTCCCTCTCAGACCCATAGTCAGTAGCATAAACTCAGCCACTTATAACATTGCGAAACACCTTGCTACCATCCTTGCACCTCTCGTGGGGAACACCCCACACCACATCAAGAACTCCACCGACTTCACCGACAAGGTCCAGAAACTTACCCTGGATCCAGATGAAACCATGGTGTCCTTTGATGTAGTCTCTCTCTTCACTTGCATACCCACTACGGAGGCAGTGGAGACTGTCAGAAAACGTCTACAAGAAGACAGCTCCTTGGAAGACAGGACCAACTTCACACCCGATCAGATCTGCACACTGTTAGACCTCTGCCTTACCACAACATACTTCAAATACAACGAAGGCTTCTACAGACAAAAACATGGCTGTGCCATGGGCTCCCCCATGTCACCTATTGTAGCCAACCTTTACATGGAGGAAGTGGAAAGGAAGGCTCTTGGCTCTTTCAAAGGAAGAGTACCCAGCCACTGGTACAGATATGTAGATGACACCTGGGTCAAAATCAAGACACAAGAAGTGGAATCCTTCACTGCTCACATTAACGCCGTGGATAAAAACATCAAGTTCACCAGGGAAGACACAAAGGATAACTCTTTGCCTTTCCTGGACTGCGCTGTGCAAATTGAAGAGAATGGCAACCTCAACATTGGAGTTTACCGGAAGCCCACACACACGGACCAGTACCTCCTCTTTGACTCCCATCACCCTCTGGAACACAAACTTGGAGTAATCAGGACCCTACACCACCGGGCAGAACATGTTCCCTCTAAGCCTGAGGGAAAAAAGAAGGAACACACACATGTAAAGGAAGCACTCAAAACATGCGGCTATCCTAACTGGGCGTTCATAAAGTCAGCAAAGAGGCACAGAAAAGAAGATCAGACACCAGCGAGGGAGGATAAGAAAGACAGACGCAACAACGTTGTCATCCCCTATGTAGCCGGTGTATCAGAGAAACTCAGGAGAGTTTTCTCCAAGCACGACATCCCAGTGTACTTCAGACCCAGCAACACACTCAGACAGAAACTGGTTCACCCGAAAGACAAAACTCCAAAACACAGACTTAACAACGTGGTGTATGCTGTACAGTGCAGCGAGGAATGCCCAGACCTCTACATTGGAGAGACCAAACAGCCACTTCACAAGCGCATGGCACAACATAGAAGAGCCACCTCCACAGGACAAGACTCAGCAGTCCATCTGCATCTAAAGGATAAAGGTCACTCTTTCGAGGATGCCAATGTACACATATTGGACAGAGAGGACAGATGGTTTGAAAGAGGAGTGAAAGAGGCCATCTATGTCCACTGTGAGCGACCATCTTTGAACAGAGGCGGTGGTTTACGACACCAACTGTCTGCCATCTATAATCCAGTTTTGAGTTCCCTCCCCAGACGCCTTAATGCCCACTCACATCCTGGGCCATCTGACCTCAGGAATTCACATGACAAGGTGGGGCCAGGTTTCACAATGAGCTCACCCGAAACCCTGGCTGATTAGGTCCCACACCCACTTTCACACCTTGGCTCATGTGATTAGAGGATCACCAGGGGGTCCTTTGTCCCTCTTTGGGGGGATACTCCCACTGGGTTTAAATCTGGGACTCTCGGCCATTTGACCTTAGAACTGAAGAAGCTTCTCGGATGAGAGGTGAAACGTCTTCAAGCAACTTAAAGAAGTCCAGACGCTTTTCTTTGCAAACTCCTTTGACTATAGTACTTTTCCTTTACGAAGGTACCGTCTGTGCAGTCTGCAATTCTGTTGAAGAAAGATGTTGAATCTATTTAATTATTGTTGAAAAATAATTTATTTCTGTGCATTTGTCCTACACTTGCATTAAATTAAAGTTGATTACATCGATTAAGCATCATGAGGTGGAGGGCGGGGGGTGGTTCCCTAATATTTTTGCTGGGAGTTGGCAACCCTATTAGTTAGGTTGCTTAATATTTCCACTAAGTACTCTTTAAAATACCAGAAAAATACCAGAATAGGGGGGATGGTGTAGGTTTAAATTTAGTAGATTGATCAGTGTTGCTGAACTATAAAATGTTTTGGGTGGAGTGTATTTTTTGCATACAGGTATAACAGAATAGCTTCAGTCTCTTGTTTTTTAAAACTTGATTATAAACTAGGGATGCAACCATACCAATTTCTTCAAACCGATCCGATACCGATACTTGGATCTGAATACTTGCCGATACCGAGTACAAAAACCGATACTTCTACCACACACAAGTTAAACTTAACCAGTAGTAAAGAAACGACCCCAGACAACTCTTTAACCCAAACAAAACGTTCACTGAACGTAAGGGCAGAGACAAATACTGTACAACACATCCCTTTTTTAAACTCAAATGATATTCCAATTCCTTAACCTTAAATGAAATACACTGTATAAATGAAATAATTCCCTTTCAAATTATATTAAACAACCCAACTTATGTTATCACCTTTTGGTAAGTGACTCACTAATATACACTCCAAAACACGCTATATAAATCCACTAAACACACAATATTCACACATGGGCCCCACACACACTCACACTTGTTGCAGGCCTGTTTGCTGCTCACGCCGGACGATGGAGAAAAATCCTCTTCTCCCCAGTAAGAGCACAAAAGTCTGACTTACAGTTCCGTTGCTCGGTAGGTCGCCATTCACCAGTCCCACACTAAATCCACTCCCTGCAGACCCGATGCTGTCTCTGCTACAGCACTCTGTCCAGCTCTCCGACAGTCCATAGCGGCTGCCTCCGTGGCGAAGCCAAGCAGTCCGGGCTAGCCTTTAGCCTCGGCGGTCGTAGCTGGAAACACAGCACGGTGGTGCGACCATTGAAACAAAAAGTCACTTCACCCACACTCTGTTGTGAAGCTCTCACACGGTTAGCTTTCTAGTCACACACTCTTTTGTGCTAGTTAACCTCAGTAAAACTAGCCGAGTCTCTCACTTTGGTTCAGCTAACCTCGTGCATCTCTCCATGCCGTTCTCTTCTGTGAACTGTGAACACCTTATGTTACCGTGGCGTTCAAGTCCATGGGAATTATGAGTATCTACTCCCAAATTCCCATCCGGGCTACATTAGTATCGGTTCATGGTATCGGTTAACTTTTACGAGTACGAGTACGCACACATTTTACAGTATCGGCCCCCATACCCGATACCAGTATCGGTATCGGTGCATCCCTATTATAAACTTATACAAAGTGCAGCAAGATATTTATAAAAAAAAAGTTTTATTGATTACAAAATATCGGATTCATATCGGTATCAGCAGATATCCAAATTTATGATATCGGAATCAGTATCGGACATTAAAAAGTGGTATCGTGCCATCTCTAGTATCATTTAGGTTTTATCCGATACCGGTGCCAAACCAGTACTTTTGAAATGGTGCCGGTGCTTAAACGGTGCTCGACCTGGTGCTTAAAGAATGGAGAACACAAACTTTGTCCAAAAACCTCTCATGTTTAGCTGTTTTTTTTTTGTAAAAAGATAACAATGTTAGCCTTTTCTGCAGCTATAGGGCATATATGGTCTCATTCTTGGCTGGAAGCAGTGCTTAATCAATGGAAAAAAAGAAAGAATTTATACATCGGGGAAAAAGAATGGAGAACACAAACTCTGTCCAGAAACCTCTCATGTTTAACTGTTTTCCAATTTTTCTTTGGTCATTTCAGCCTTTTTGGCCAGGGTGAAGGGAGTATCTGCCGTCAAACAAGAAGACAGCCGCATGTAACTACGACGTTGTTTGCTAGTTCACTTTACATGCATTAATGTAATAACATGGTTAGCGTACTCAATGTAAATTACAAACGAACAACATTAAGCTACTCACCCAGAGAAGAACGGCTGCTGCTGCCATCATCATCCGTCATCATTTCTGCTACACTGGCAGGGCTAGGGGCCAGGACTCTACTCTTCGGGTTTTTGGGGGATGTATCTAACTCCGGGTCCGATAACAGGCACCACACCCGCAGTAGGTACGGTGCATTTTGGTAACACAACCTGGGTCTGGGTGCAGTTTCCCCCTCCAAGGGTACCTAGACCTGGGGTATAGAGTACGCTTGGGGAGTGTGATTGTGTGTACAGTGTCTCTTTATGTCTGTCTCCACGTTGGGTGAGTGTTGAGTAATTGCATATGAGAGCATGAGGGTGGGAATGGATGTTTGTATCTGTGTGTGCCTGTTTGTCTGTGTCTATATGTCAGGTTGGGTATCAGACACCACCTCTCTGGGGACATCTCAGGCCCTCCAAGGTATGGAGGCCTATCTCCCCCCACCACTTCCCCTGCCAGTGGCAGACGCCCTCAGACATCGGTGCGTTGGTGGTTCTTTGTGTCCGGGGATGGGCGCCCAGGTACACACCAGCTCACTCCTTGGTGGCTGCTTGTCGGGGCCTTGAGCCTGGGGCTCGCTCGGGCCACTTCGGGGGTGGGGTGCCCTCAGCCTCTCGGCCTCGGGCTTGGTCACTCTGGCACAGCTGTTTGTCGGCGGAGCTCACGGGCACGTCACTGCAACCCCCCCTGGCTTCTGCTCCGCGGCTGCTGAGTGACCCCTCATCTGGGACTCTCCTCAGCTCTTTCTGGGATAGTGGCGCGGCTGCCCCTCTGTTGGTCTTCCTTGGTCTCTTGTGTTCTGAAGGCCTCTGGATGTCTGGAGTTTTGATCTCCTCCATACCTGCTTCATGCCCTGGAGGACGGGGCAGTGGCCCCCCACACCCTCTAGCAGATCATTACATGAAGGAACCTTTTAAATACAAGCGTGTTCATGCTCAAAGGTGTACACACGGGTGATCACACACAAAACTACACCCTTTTTGGCTCCTACCTTAAAGCACACTGTGCGCTGTCGATCTTACGTGCTGCACAATAATGTTTAACATTTAGTATTTACTGTTATATTCCCATAGATCATCGTGATATTGTTTATTATGTTGCTCTTTTTTTCTTCTGCTTGTTTTTTCTTTTTTCTTTCTCAACATGTGATCCAGGTGATTGATGTATGTATTTTTTGTCTGCTTATTTTGTTGGTTTTTGTTTTTTGCCCTTTATCCCCGGCCCTCTTCCCGGCTGTTTTTCTTTCCCTCTTTCTTTCTCCCCTTTCTTTTCCCCAGTCAAGTCTGACCCGTATTAAGCAAGTGAAAATAAAATAAAATAAAATAAACAATAAAAGGTGAATCAAATAGACCATTATGGCAAGGCTGGGATGGTCCATTTGGTAAAGTAAATCCGTTGGGCATCTTTCTTCACCTTTAGACAATAATTCTGATGGCAAAAGAACCAAACGGGACAGGCAAAAAAAAAAAGGTACGGTGCATTTCTCGGTTTTAAAAAAACCGCTATGCGTCGCCAGGTGTTTCATCAGATTCAAGGTGTTACCTCCTTTGCACAGTATCAGCTTAAAGCACTTGTTGCAGGCTGCTGAGTTTGCATCTTTTGCTGTGAAGTACAGACAGACTTTTGACCGCTTCGCCTTGGGCATTTTTAATCTGTAGCTCTGCTCTAAAAGAACGTACATACCTGGGCCCACCTACTATCCTTGGAAAGGTAAAATGATTGGCTAGAATTCAAAGTGTATGACATCTCAGGGGGGAAAAAGCACCGAAATAAAGCACCGAAATGTGCGCTGCTTTTCAGTCTGTTTACTACCGTTTATGTCAGAACCAGTGCCATAATGGCACCGGATACCGGTACCCGTCCCTACCTAAGGGTACATCTTTCGCCATCTTACAATGCTGTGATTGCAGCCATTCCCCAACTCTCTGTGAATGGTACTCATGGCCATTGATCAGTGGTCTTTGATCAGTGGGTTTTGGTCAGTGGTTGTTGATCAATGGTCATGAGAATTTGCATAATTAAGATTAAGGAACTGACCTCACAGCCCATTGTTCCTTCGGTGGGCTGATTTCAGTCATTATGCAAATGTACTGTTCATAAGATTGGGGAAACCTGCAGTCAGCTGAGACTGAAGAAGTCACTTGTATGAGTGACGAAACGTTTCTCCCACAAAACGCTACGTCCAGATGAACAGATTCAACCTTTGGAGATTTATTTTCCTGGATAATTGAGAATGCATCAAGACGTCTTTTATAATAATTACTGTGTATGTTTCCTATTTTATCTCTACTCTGTGCAGCACTTTGGCTCAACCTGTTTTTAAATGTGCTGATAAATAAATGTAGATTTCTTTGAATAAAACAGTGGAGCCGAGCTTTGAGCCATCCTCAGTGTGTAACAGTGTGTGTGTGAGAGCCATGTAATGTCCATGTGTGCATGCTGACTGCTCTGACCCCTCCTCCTTTCAGGGTGGAGCCTGCTGGAGTCCGATGGTTGAGACCTGGTCTGAGGAAGTGTAAGTGTGTTTTTAATGGGATTCATGAAAACAAAGCAGCACACATTCAACCATCTTCATCATGTCAGGAGTCATCATCAAAGTGTCAATCAATGAACAGATGATGGATCAATAACTGCAGCTGGATTGTGTTTGTTCTCTCCATCAGATTCCTGTCAACTCACAATCGACACAAACACAGTGAACACAAACCTCCAACTGTCTGACAACAACAGGAAGGTGACACGTGTGAGGGAGGTTCAGTCATATCCTGATCATACAGACAGATTTGATGGTTTTTATCCTCAGCTGCTGTGTAGAAATGGTCTGACTGGTCGCTGTTACTGGGAGGTCGAGTGGAGAGGAGACCTTTATATATCAGTGAGTTACAGAAGAATCAGAAGAAAAGGAGGCAGTTATGACTGTGTGTTTGGATACAATGATCAGTCCTGGAGTCTGGAGTGCTATGATGGTCTTGGTTATTCTGTCAGGCACAATAAGAGACAAACATCCTCCTCCTCCTCCTCTGTCTCTAACAGAGCAGCAGTGTATGTGGACTGTCCTGCTGGCACTCTGTCCTTCTACAGAGTCTCCTCTGACACTCTGATCCACCTCCACACCTTCAACACCACATTCACTCAAACTCTTTATCCTGGGTTTATGGTCGGTCCTGGTTCCTCAGTGTCCCTGTGCTGAGTGTAAAGAGTGTCTCCTGTTAGAGAAACACTCTGACTGTTGAACAGATAGTTCAGTCTGTACATGTCTGTCTCTTTCACTCACAAACACGTTTTCAGATTCATGGATTCAATCAGTTGATGTTTGAAACTCTTCTAAATGATTCCTTGTAAACTTCTTCCTCTTCAGTCACAAACAGGAAGTGATGTCACATGTGTTCCTGTCCACACAGCAGAATGAGTCTATTGCTGACAGTGATGTACAAACAGAGTGAGCATTTCTGAGGCCAAAATAAACTGAGTAGTTCACTGAATGAACACTGTGAGCTCAGTTCCTTCATCATTAGTATGGATTATATATGTATATGTATTATATTAGTATCATATATATCAGGTGCTGCTGGTTCCAGTCATTGTGCAAATGTGCTGTTTGTAAGGTTGTAAAGCTGCAGTCAGCTGAGACTGAAGAAGTCACCTGATCAGTGAGCAAACGTGAAAACGTCCAGATGAACAGAATCAACCTTTTGGGATCAGCCAGCAATGCAGCATCATTGTTGTTCAGGTTCAGAGGTTTGCAGGAATGAACTGATGACCAGAAACAGCTGCAGAGTCCAATAAAATACCAGCTGGAGTTCAGCTGCATTTGAAGAAGTCAAAGAAAAGTAAGGATGGCAAAGGGCGAAGTTTTCTTCCAAAGAACTGAAAACATGGTCGACGCCTCATTAGAAGAATCATCTGCACATTTGTGAGGAACTCTAACCAAGAAAGCAACACAAGAAAGCAACGTCACACAGATCCAACAGACAGTTTCCATGACTGGAAGTGTTCAGTGTAAAAATGCTACATTGCATTATTGCATCCTCTCACCACAGGAGGTGCTGTTGGCACCACTGATTGCTGATCATCTCTGATGATCTGATTGATACTGTGAATAACGGGACTCACTGAACTCTGTGACACAGTGAAGATTACAGAGTTTAACATCTGACTGACGTCACACAGACAGAAGGATGAACCAGTGAGGCACAGAACACAGTTACTGGAGATACTGGATCAGCTCCATGTGAACCTCTGATGGAGAAGCTGCTGACCCAGAGAAACATCAGGACATGACAGGCAGCTGCACTGATCTAACAACATGTAGCAGAGCTGATCTATGTTAGAGGATCTATGACAGCAGCTGAAAGTCCAACACTGGATACCAGCTGAGCCTGTGCTGAGTGTTACAGGAAAAGAAACACTGACACTGGTAGACACAGTGATGCTGACTGGGGCACAGAGCTGAATGATGCAGCATCAGGACACTGTTTCAGTCTGACTGACAGAGAAACCTGTAGCTGCATCTACATGTGAGGCAGAGGCCACACAAGCAGCTTTCTATGTTTCACAGTGACTGAGATCTTCAGTGGGGGTGGACATGCTCCTGTACAGACCTCTGAGGAGAACCAAGGTGCAGTCAAAGAGTCCAGTCTGTCCTCACAGATGTGAACATGTGCTTTCATCAGGTCTGCTGTCAGCTAGCAGGCTCACATCAGAATCACTGTTCCTGAAAAACACAGTCTGTGTGACATCATCAGTCAGCTGATCGTCCCAGATCTGAATGGTTTCTGTCTCTACTGAGGAAGTCAGAGAATCTCACTGAGGTGTGGATCAGGTCTGAGTGACCTGTGGAGGGACAGCTTTAAACAGTCCACAGGTCTCACGTCCTGCTCAGTCTGGTAGCAGATACCTCGTATTGTTCCAGATGTGCTGACATCACCAGCAGCAGCAGCAGCACAGCTGTGTGATACGATGAATCTCAGTTATTGATCCAACACACAGTAAATACAAAGATCAGGATTTATGAGAATAATCATTATGAGTCTGAACACATGATCACTGAATGTTAGTCTCCACAATAATAAGCTAACACAAGCAAACACAGCTTTCAGCTCTTATTTTGAAACTTCTTTAGAGAGCTGTGATGTGAGCGTGCCTGGCTCTGAGGCACTTGGGTCAGCCTCTGTTGTTTAGAAGTGTTACAGACTGTGAATGACACAGACCTGTCAGTTTCATGTTTGTCTGTAACACAGCTCAGGGCTCCATGCTGAACGCATCCATCCAGTGTTATTGATCCAGTACTAATACCAGCATTGGATCAATACTACACAATCACATGTGTCCACGTGATGGATTTGACCAGCTTTATTCATTAATGATCAATCAACTTATTTACTGCATCTGAGTCCAGCTTCATTTAAATGATCCAACCATGAAAATGACATCAGTCCTACAGAAGCACTTAATGCTAACAGGAAGTCATTGATTAAGGTGGAATAACACAGAGACACACAACCACTCACAGTTAACCTGACCCCACTAACTGCATGTGTTTGGACTGTGGGAGGAAGCCGGAGTACCGGAGAGGACGCACACAAACACGGGAGAACATGAAGCACTGAAACAAAGATGGTGGATTTGACCTCAGGACCAGGCGCGTAATTTCCAGGGGGGTTACGGGGTCATGACCCCCCAATAATCAGATCCAGCCAACATAATTCCATCATTCCAGTTTATAAAATTATGAATCATGTTGCATAAATAGCTTGTTGATTTTCTTTAATCGTTTCAATTATTGCCAGCAAAATAGTTTCATGTTTAATCATTGTAGAGATTAAAAGGATATTTTGCTGCTATTTCTGCTGCTATTTTTTATGATCATTATTACTATTCCATTAATTATGAATATTGATAGTGCATTCAAATGTTCAAACATATTGTTATCATATCAGCTTTTATTACAGGTGCAGTTATAACCACTTTAAACTGTTAAACTGAGTTGGATTTATAATCTTAAATGTTTATGTTTATATGCAGAAAAGGCCCCACGCAGAGTAACTCTGTGCCAAAATAAGACAGGAAGTTACATGTTTTTGAAGTTACATGCTTTGCAGGAAGTGAAACCGAAACCAGAGTCTGAGTGAAAGCTAGTCTGAGGAGCAGTTTTGATGCTGTTATCTTTTATACTTTTATATTTTTTGATTAAGCTTTTAGTAGAGGCTTTTGATGAAAACATTTATTCAGTAGAGTACACATAAATGATTTCGGTTCGGTTATTACATACACGAGAGCGGCTTCTAGCTTTCTCTCTGGGGAGAGGTCAGGAGCTAGTCGGAGAGGTGAAATGGGGTGCGATTGTAACCACACATGTAACCACACACACACACACACACTTAGTTAGAGAGGTTCACTTGTAGGTGAAGGTTCAAGCAGGTGTTGCTAGGGTTGCAGTTTTATGTTGGTGTATGTGACTGTTTTGATGAAGAAGCAGGTGCACGATGCGAGAGCTGAGCGGGCTTGCGGGAAACCACCGGGGAGAAGATGGAAGCCAGTGTTCTTTTAATTGTGTCTTAAGTTGTCAAATAGAACATTTGTGGTTTTGACGCTGATGTACTGACGCAATGAGGGGGCGTTAAACCCTGATGTATAAAAACTGTATTCTGATGTTTGGAGATTGAGATTGTGGGGCTCTTTGCTTACAGAGTCAGCTCAATCTCCCACGCGTGTCTTTTCATTAAAAATCATCGTCTTTACCTTTTGGACCAGTGTGGTTACTTGCATTCCTCCTGTGTTTCCTTCCCTATATTTTTGAACCATAACATTTTGGGGGCTCGTCCGAGGGGGGAAGTGAGACAGGACGGAGAAGGGTCCGAGGTGTCAGGCGCTCAGACAGCGGTCAGTGGTGACAGTGGGTGACAGGCCGGCATACATCAAAAGGTAGGCACCACCTGTTGATCTTATGAACCAAAGTGTGCCAAATTGGGCTGTGTAAATTGAAAGTCTGCTCACTGAAATTACTGGCAAATGTCTGTTTTGATTTTGGTGAAAATCTGAAATTGAAGTAATGATAATGAAACGCTGAAAATGATAGTACTGGGTAAAGAGAATAAGAGAAAATAAGTAAAGAGTAAAGAGAATAAGTGTATTTAAAGCAGTTGGACTGCAGAGTGAATTTAGAGTTATAGGTAATTGATGAGAGTTTGTGACACTTAAGTCTCAATTGAATATAAAGCCGGGCTTGGACATCAATAGAATTGCTTGTGTGATTTTAGGTGGTGTTTTCAAATTAATTAAATTATCTTAGGACGGGACTATGGGATAGTCCTAGGAAGCGCATTGCTCAGAGGTAACGCTTGCCAACGGTTCGGACGCGCGCCGTTGTCCTCGATGAGGGATAGTCAGTTTGGCAACCTGTGGGAATTGGGGCATCCCAGAATAAGCTAAGTGACCGGGTCACTTTTTACTGTCCAGGACAGTATATTGCGCTTTTTTGGGCAGTAGAAACCGGGTTTCGGGCGTGTAACTTTAAGACTTGAAACTTCGGGAAAGCCTTGGCTGAGGAAGGCCAAAATAGGGCTTTTCGGCAGGGGTTGAGTTGGTTGACGCTTTTAAATTGTGTCGGGGCACTAGAGATGAGGCCGCGGTCCGGGACCGATAAACGGTAAATTGGTCGCAAAAAACTCAGGGAGTTTTCCGCTGGGCGGTTATTATTAAAGTTGTCGAAATTCAGTAGGTGTTTTAAAAGGCCTAAAATCTGTGCAGTTGTAATTAAAAGACGTCTGTGTAATATAAAATAAGATTTAAGAAATCTTTGTGTGAAGGAGTCTCTGAGTCAACAGTGCACTGGCTGCTGACTTCTATTTTTAGACGGTGTGTGTGTGAGAATGTAAATGAGGAGCGGTGACGTGCATGGAGATGGTTGCTTTCGGTTTAGAGTTATTGAGCTTTATAACTATTGTTGGCAAATAGTGCTAAATGCCTGTGACAGAGATGCTTGTTTGGTTCACTAGAGTTGTGTAAATACAGTTTGGAGTCATTACTGTGGATGTAGGGTAATTGACTGAGTTTTGAAATGGATTGATTGCATTGTACAGTACCTAAGACTTATGTATATCTTTCAGTAGTCACCTGTCTTGAGTAATAAATGCTGGTGTGTTTTAGTTTTCAGTTATGTGTGTGGTGTGAGCAGCTGTGAGAAAGATTAGAGATTTCAGTTTTTTCTTTGACTTGCTCTTTCTGATTATGGAAGGCATGTCTAAAATACTCGTAGGAAAGCATAATTTGTGTGATTTTAACCGTGTGAATGTTGTCAGTATTTGATTTGAGTAACTCTGCGTGATTTGTGCCAAATAATAAATAGGTAATAATAACACTACGAAGGATGATAGTAGAGTGAGTGAAAAGTGGAAGTTTGAGAGAAAAGGCAGTGTGTGTGAGACGATTCATGAGGTCTGAAAGAGGTTAGAATATTTAAAAGTGTGAGTGAAATAAAGGTGTATTGTTTCTAGATCAAGAGTTAGTAGAATTAAAGAGGGTTTTTAGACTATAAATACAAAGAAAGACAGAGTCTGCAGAAACAGGAAATGTGTGCCTGTGGCGTGTCGGTGACAGGAAACCGTGTGTGTGTGTCTGTGACAGGAAATGCATGCCCATAAAAGGAACTGAGTGTGTAAAGAAAGAACACAGAGAGACGTAAGAGTTAAAACTCTAGGTATATGAAGCAAATGGAGGCTTTAAAAAAAAAAAGAGGAAGTGAAAAGGATATTAATTGTATGCTTTAGTGTGTTAATACAGGTGGACTTCTCTCAACCTGGAACCCTGAGTACAGCGGAAAAAGCGTAGATTGACACAATTGGGAAAACAAGCCAGTTTTTGGCTAAAAAAGTTGATGGCTTCACCTGTCACTTTGTCCTTGACCCTGAGAAGAAGCTCAAAGGCCAGTTAATTTCATGATGAAGACCGACTTGAAGACTCAACAGGAGGCAAAAGCCAGTGGAATCGAATCATTAACACTGACGAAGATTGACGACCCAAGCAGCAGCATGTAAGAAAACCACCTGATGACGACATGTACTGTGAATAACCGGCTGGGCAGTTGAACAGTGGGATAAAGAACTGTGGAAAAGCACTGGACACTGAGTTTCATATTTGCCATGCTTGGAGTAATCTTGAAAGAGAAGACTGAAAAGATGAATGGAGAAGGACAACAGAGTAAATGAAAATAAGACTGACTGACGACTCCAGAAGCAGAATGAAGGAAACCCCGTGATAAAACATGCACGGGGAAACTGGAGGCTGGTTAAGAACAGTGTCACATGACTGGGGGGCACTGAGTTGAAGGCACTGAATGCGATATTTTGCCAGACTGAAACTTAACGTAAAAGAAGAATACTGAAACATCAAAACAGAGAAGAAACAGACTGTGTTTGCTGGAGCTTTGAAGGCCACACAGGACACTGTGAAGAAAGGACCAGTGTCAGGTGAAGCCGGGACGAGTTGGACTGCGAGAATAGAGGAGATAATTGGATTGAAATTGAAGCCTGAACTCATGATGGTTTAGGGATGTCCACCACATTACAACAAAGAGGTAAACAATACAAAAGGTAAAAATAATGAAAGAAAGTAACTCACAACTATAGTAATGATTAGAAAACACACATGCACAAATTGTTACATGTGAAATTAATTTTGGAAAGAAGCAGAAGTGAGATAGTTTGAATCCAGAACTCAGAGAAAAGATGCATAAATTCTAATATAAGATGCAATGAAGAAACAGCTTACACTTAGTGTACCTTAACATGAATACATAAAAATGCAATGAAGAACACCATGAAGGCATGGAACGAAGAAAACAGCTTACACTGCATTTACATGACCTCATAACGCAAGGAAGAACATGCTTACATACATGACATAATTGGTATTTCTGACCAGAGAGAGAGAGAAATGGGTCGTTTAGGCACCCGAGATAATAATGAAAATGTCTCAGTTTGTTATTTTTAGGAGCAAAGCAGACCTGGACCAATTCTCCAGAATCAGCAGTCGGAAGAAATTATAGGTTAACATCAATGGATATGTTAAGGCAAGTTTCTGGTTGAATTGTTCACACCATGATGTGTCCAGGAACCTGAAAGCAAGCCCTAACTGCTGGCTGAAGACCAGGAGGGCTGTTATCTAAGGTGGGAAATCGAAAAGTTTGGGTTAGTAATTCAAGGGAATTAAAAAAAAAAAAAAACTGACTGTTTAACTGGAGAATTGTGAAGGAGTCTGAAATACTGCAAGGCAACATATGCAAAACCATACATACAAACAGAAAATGCGTTAACCTTAAGAAGACAGAGACAAGCTCATGAAGATTGATGCATAGACATTGATCAAATCTGGCTAAGAACACAAACACATGTAATTAAATCAACTTGCTAATTGTATGAGTGATAGAATGGTGTGAATGTTTAATGAAATAGACTTAAAGCTTGAAGTTGACTCAAAGAAGTTATATGACAAGGGAGTGAGCTATGGAAAAAATAAAATAAAAGTGATTAAAGTAGTTTAAAAGAGTGACTTAGGAGTGCTCTTGCACTGAGTGATCAAAACAAGTGATTATTATAGAAAGAAAATGAAAATAATTGATTAATGTGAGAAGGTTTAAACATGCATTTCTCTTGTCAAGTTAACTTGTTGTGATATGACTTAGTATGCAGATTAGTTCGAGAGCTCGAGTGAGTGGTGACAGAGGAGCTTCCGGTGTGTGTGTGTGATTGAGGCCTTAAAGGAGAAGAAGTAGACTTGCTCAGAGGTGCAGATTTGGACAGAAAATTTATAATTTAGTGATGATACGTTGTTGTAATGTGTTTATATTTTGTGCTGAACCTAGGTATGTTAAAGTGCTTTAAGGGGACCATTATTATGTGCAAATGGTGTGGTTTTAACAAGACTTTCGGTGCAATGAGGTGAATTATATCAGTTGATCTGGGAGTGTCCGGACTTTGGTGGCAAAACTTTTCTGTGTTTAAGATTTTTGAGGTTGTTGTTGTAGTGATGGGCTGATTTTGTCAGTTAGGTTTGGGTTGTTTTCTTATTTTAATAGAGGGAGTTTTAATAAACATGGACATGTCTAAGGGGGGCAATTATTTTTGTAACAGTGCACTTTAAAAAAAAAAAAGAAAAAACCTGTCAGGTGATTTTGTTTTGTGTTTTGATGAGCTAACAACCAGATCTTTTTCTCATTTTTGTTTTGAAGCAGGCCTGGAAGAGAGTGAACTAACAGCGCTGACGAAATTTTCGGGAGAACAAAATATAAGGTGGGCTTCTCCGGATTATAATTGGCTGAGGAGAAGGCTCCTTGTGGGGACCTGATTGGTTGTGAGTCTCTGTCCAAAAGGATTGTAGCGATTCAATCCTGTCAAAAGCCTATAGGACTATGTTCCTGAAAAGGAAAACGAAATAAAACAAGTGATTGAGCTCATTTTGCTGATGTGGAGCATCTGATGACGTGTGCAGATGGCTGTAGTATCAGCAAATATCTCGTGTGAATGCGTGTGAGTGAATGCGAGTGATTGGACCAAGGGGGGAAATAAATAAAATGTTGACAAACAGGAGAAGTGGAAGACTTAATTCTGGGGATGCTGATTTTTGAGTTGCTTTGCGAAAATTTCTGTTTTACTGACTGGGGTTAGATTATGTTAGTACATTATAAAATGCTAAATGCTAAGAGGGAAACATTTTTTGATGTAACTCAAGTTACCATTAACTGAAGTAACACATGATTGACAACTGTTTTGTTTTAAGTTTATTTTTGTTATAACAGATTGAATCATAAAGGGGGAGAGTTGGTTAGGAAATGTAGAGTACAGGTTTTGTTTCCAGGAATTTCCAAGGATCCAGAGTTTGATGGAGCAAGGAGTTCGAGGAGATGTGACATGATGATTGAATTGATTTTGTTCCTTAAATACAGGTTTACAGGGCCGGAGCAGAGAGGAGGATTGCTGAGCTGTTCTGAGAAATGATATGACTAACCTTTTTGTCATTTTTTGTGAAGCATTTTGAGTTTTTTGCCACATGAGATGTGTCAAAGAGAGGGATTTAAGGTTTAATTTGTTTAATTTGAAATGGGTTTAGGATGATTTTAGTGGGGCTTTTTGATAACTTAGATATGGCAGCGCTGAGGCAGAGATTGTTATTTTTAAAGAAAGGATTAAAATGAACTGAATTCGGTTTAGAAGATAAATTGCTGGTGTTGATAAGAAGTTGTACACCAAACATTAAAGGGAAACTGTGGGAATAAAGGATATGCTTTGGGGAAAATAGTGAAGATTTTAGGAGTAGAAAATGTTTGGTTTCTTTTTGATTTTTAGAATAAGCTGTTATAATGTAGGCTTTAGAAACAGATATTAAATAGATTTATTTCTAGGGTGGAGGAGAGCTTTTTATGAAGATGTTAAAAGTGTCACTGACCCAAATGAATAGCATTGAAGATTATATATTTAGAAATGATTTCATACACATTGCATTCTGTGCCTTTAAAGGAGTTGTGGCTCAAAAAGTCGTCTCTTGAGGGTTAAGAACTTTTGGTTAGCGTTATGATTAGCCAATCTACTGTGAGGATGACCTGAGTTATTGAAGGATTGCACACGCTTACAGACAATAGAGTCCATAAACAGACATGACAGTATTGATTCTAGGCCAAAGGCCTCAAATGCATTTAGCATTTAATTGAATAGGAGTTTCGCTGGTAACTAAATGGTGACATGTAAAATATTGAGATAACACATGCAGCCCCACATGAGTCTTATGATATAAAATGCAGTTATAGAATAACAAATGCTTGTTGAAGTGACCAAGTTTTTTGTTTAAAACTGAAGTAAAAGGGGAGAAAGCTTATATATTTTTGCTTAAGCCTGATAAAGTATAAATTAGAATGTACCATTACATTAAGAGCAGCAAAATGAAATAAAATGTTATACCAAGAACAGGTTATAACACAGGAAATGTGAGTTCTAAAATACAGTTAGAGTTCAGCTTTTAGCTATGATGAAATTTATTTAGGAGCTATTGATAATGTGCTTACACTGAGTGATTAAAGTGGTTGTTTTTTCTTTGATCCTGGTGTAGAATAAGTGGTTATGATGATTTTGCTTGTGAAAGGTGACGTTAGGTGAGAGCTCCGTGCAGCAGCGACAGTTTTGTGCACAGGAGCAACAGGAAGCTTATGCAGAGACGTACAAGCAGCGCTTTAAGAGTTTTACAAAATGATGAGTAAGGTTGAATAATATATAGAAATAAAAGTTAAAAACCAAATACGTAATTAGGTTCATGTTTTGAGTAACATTAGGTTGAACCAGGTTTGAATAAAGAGAACAACTGAGGGACATAAGGTAGGGAAGCCGTAGTAGGGAGAAAGTGTTTTCTATCCTTTACAGGAGAAGATTTCCACGAGAGAGGGACCGAGGAAGAACCTAACTTTATCCATGAAGGGTTCTTAGGGGGGAGCTGGCATTTCTAGAGAGGGTCAGAGCAATGATATAAGTGGTGTGGTGACCCTCTTCGAGGGCCACCACAAGAGAGGGAATGTAGAGATTAAAAGGATATTTTGCTGCTATTTCTGCTGCTATTTTTTATGATCATTATTACTATTCCATTAATTATGAATATTGATAGTGCATTCAAATGTTCAAACATATTGTTATCATATCAGCTTTTATTACAGGTGCAGTTATAACCACTTTAAACTGTTAAACTGAGTTGGATTTATAATCTTAAATATTTATATGCAGAAAAGGCCCCACGCAGAGTAACTCTGTGCCAAAATAAGACAGGAAGTTACATGTTTTTGAAGTTACATGCTTTGCAGGAAGTGAAACCGAAACCAGAGTCTGAGTGAAAGCTAGTCTGAGGAGCAGTTTTGATGCTGTTATCTTTTATACTTTTATATTTTTTGATTAAGCTTTTAGTAGAGGCTTTTGATGAAAACATTTATTCAGTAGAGTACACATAAATGATTTCGGTTCGGTTATTACATACACGAGAGCGGCTTCTAGCTTTCTCTCTGGGGAGAGGTCAGGAGCTAGTCGGAGAGGTGAAATGGGGTGCGATTGTAACCACACATGTAACCACACACACACACACACACTTAGTTAGAGAGGTTCACTTGTAGGTGAAGGTTCAAGCAGGTGTTGCTAGGGTTGCAGTTTTATGTTGGTGTATGTGACTGTTTTGATGAAGAAGCAGGTGCACGATGCGAGAGCTGAGCGGGCTTGCGGGAAACCACCGGGGAGAAGATGGAAGCCAGTGTTCTTTTAATTGTGTCTTAAGTTGTCAAATAGAACATTTGTGGTTTTGACGCTGATGTACTGACGCAATGAGGGGGCGTTAAACCCTGATGTATAAAAACTGTATTCTGATGTTTGGAGATTGAGATTGTGGGGCTCTTGGCTCACAGAGTCAGCTCAATCTCCCACGCGTGTCTTTTCATTAAAAATCATCGTCTTTACCTTTTGGACCAGTGTGGTTACTTGCATTCCTCCTGTGTTTCCTTCCCTATATTTTTGAACCTTAACATCATCTAGTAATGTAACCCCGCCTCCTTCGCCACATACTTGGTATGACCCAACCAGCTTTCTCTACCAAACCTTCACTGTTTGCTGTGTGTTTGTTAGCGCAGTCGCTGGTGCCAGAGACTGCCAGTGACTTCAGTCTGAGGGTTTGAAGTTTCCATGTCTGTGTGATGTGTGGTGTGAAGGCTGCTGGTTAAACTGGGACTCACTGTTTAAAGCACTGAGTGCTCATAGAGAGATGCTCCATGAGTCCCAGTACAGACTACAAACATGGTGGAAACTTAGCTTTGATATCCACACACTCTGCACGTCTGTGAGTAACTGTGATGAAGATGTGCAGAGATCTGTGTACAAACAGGAGAAAGACTGTAAAGACTCTGTGCTTCTAACAGCCTCTGTTAACATATGTGAGGCTGTTTGTTGTTGTTGCCATGGAGCTTTTCACTGTTTGGGTCAGCAGGTCATGTGATCAGGTTTGTTCTGCTCGACGATGGTTCAGTGTCAGGGTTTGTTTGCATTCATCAATAAATATCTAAATAAATCAAAGACTCCATGTTTTTTCTTTCATCATGTGACCTCTGCTCATCCATCTCTGTGTGTATCAGGATACATTTAGTTCATAATACACAGAAAAATCAGAGTTATTACCTGTAATAAATGTGAAAGATTCCTGCAGTGATAACCAGGCAGGACTGAAACACATCACAGCTGTCACCACGGTAACAGCACCATCCATCCACAGGTGAGGGGAGGAGCAAAAAGAGGGACTTTCACCATTTTATACTAAAAACACTCAACTAATGTTTCTAATATGAAACAAATAAGCCCACATTAATGTGAGCATTTATTAAATAATAATAATAATGATTTCCTCCTGATCTCATTTCCATAGCAGAGAAAACTGTGGTGTATATTGAGGTGGAGGGTGTGGTCTATGGCTCAGGTGTAGAGTGAGGGTGGGGTGCACCACAGCAGCATGCTGGGACTGCTGAGGGTGGAGGAGGGAGTGATGATGACATCAGAGCTGCAGCAAAGCAGTCAGCAGCACAGAGACCAGTGAACACACAGTCTGTTCATCTTTGCATAGATACAATATATAGCACAATATTGAATGACAGAGACACGCTGTGTGAGCTTCCACAGATACACTGACGTCAGCATCCAGAGTCCTCCTGCTGCTCCCCCCTCAGAGCCCCGTGATCAGCACCAACACATTCAGTTAGATGACAGAGTCCAGCTGCAGCTAGAATCAGCTCTGTGAACAACAGCACAGCGTCAGTGTTTCACACTCAGTGAAAGGAGGAAACAGCAGAAGAACACCATGTGTGCTACGTTTCCCAGGACACACTACAAACTGCACAAATACAGCACGTGGAAGGACCTGCAGCTGCATTTAAAGAGAAAAGACAGCGTGATGTCCTGTATGGACAGGTGGAAGGAACCAAGTCCTCAGCTGAAACACTCGTGTTTGTCCACAGACAGGAAACACAGCAGGAAACAAAGAAGCTCATGGATAACACACTTCCTGTCAGTCACAATGAGGCTGGAGCCAAACACAGAAAGGTGTTTTTGTCCAGATGAGCCCAGAGAAGAAACACGAGTGTTCACAGACATCAGAAGCTCAGAGAGGTGAAACATGAGGTTGGAGTCCTCGTCAGCATCCAGAAGAGCTGCTGTGAAACCCTGAGTACTCATGACAGACTCTGATGGCACAAACACATCATGATTCAAACATGAAGACAAACATGGAGCTCCTGATCCTCCTGCATGAGAACAAGCTGACATGAGTGCTGTGTCTGAGAGTGTCTCCCTGTCACAGTGACAATAACACAGCTGCTGCTCACAGTCATTAAACTGACCTGAGGTCAGCTGCTAGCACGTCTCTGTGCTCCTTACATATGAACCATGTGACCTCACATCAGTGCTGTGGATGACTGTAGTCATAGAAGAGTCGAGCTGTAGCAGGTGGTGTGAGGAGGAGGAGGAGGTGGTGTATTCTAGTTAACGCAGTACTGAAACACTCCAGCAGAGGGCGCTGTTAAGTCCTTATTGTAACACAGTTACTGTGTGCAGTTATACTTCATACATAATCTGCACTTATTTCCATCAGACATGCTGTCAGTAAATGATTGGTTTCTATTGATTCTACTTCCTGTTGACTAGTTTGATGACAGTGAAACAATCACAGCTGATTGTGTGATGGTGTCACTGTTACATTCAGTGTGTGTGACATCATGTTAGTTCAGCTGATAACAGCCTGGTTCTGTTAGAAACACATGAACGTGTCCATAGATCAGTGTGTGTTTAACATGAGAGCTTCAGCCCTGCTGATGTGTTCAATAAAGACATGCAGGAAAACTGATGAGACTCTGAAATAACTCTTTATATTTATAATGTAACTCTGCATCAAAAGAACAACAAAGGATCCCAGACAGGTTTATGTGAACAAAGACCATGTTTCTGTGTTTCTAACAGTTTGACATTATTAGGAAACAGACTGCAGTGAACAGGATTTATAAAGAGCTTATATATAAAGTAGGGGTGCAACGATACACAAAATTCACGGTTCGGTTCGGTTCGATACTTTGGTGTCACGGTTCGATATTTTTTCGATACAAAAAAATGTTCATGCTTTTTTAATTTGTCATTTATTAAAATTATAAATATATATTTTAACTCAAAAGTACAGTTTTTAAATTTAATGTTGCTGAAACGACAAAGTAATAAAAAAATAAATATCTCATGGAAAAATCCCTCATCTTTGGAAAAGAGAGTTTATTACAGAGAAATGGCTCTTTCCAAAATAAAAGCTATACTATACTCTTCTTCTGGGGTATACTCTCAGCAGCATATTAAACATATCAGGTCCCCATAAGGAGAATCATGTGCTAACAGCTGTCTAAATGACTCGGGTAAAGTTTGTAGCATGCGTGCTTGTTGTTTTTGTCTGCTTCCACTTGTCTTTGCACTAGGATGATGTCGGAGTAAATGTGCAGTCATATTCATTGTGTTCCCACTAGTGCTGTCAGCTTTAATCTGAAATGACATTAACGCCACAACACGGCAAATCTCCGTTAACGAGCTACCGCGGATCGCCCAGTGCGTGGGGCTGGACGGGGTCAACAGGTTAACAAGCTAACTGCGCTAACGCAGTAGTTCCCACCCATGTAATTGAGCATTGCTGGCACATCCGACATACTGTTTTACTTTTGTCCATGACGCGCTTACCTTCAGGGTCATACTTCACATGAAGACCAAAATAGTTCCAAAGGCCAGATCTGAATGAGGGTGGGGGAGGTTCAATTTGCCATGTTGCAATGAGCTAAGCTTCTGTCTTGCTAGCTTGCGCTGCGCTCAGTGGATCTGCGCTCGACAGTGCAGCCTAGGCGGATAAGTCGAACACAGATCCACAGCATCGTCAGAAGAAAAGTTGATAAAATAAATTAAAAATTTTGTATTGTTCGATACACATGCCTACCGAACCGAAAGCACTGTATCGAACGGTTCAATATCGATACGAGTATCGTTGCACCCCTAATATAAAGATATGACAGCTGTTTGTTGATCACTCTGTGTTTGGACCTGATCAGTCCAGCTGTTTACTTGAAATATGTTCATTTAGCTGTGACGTTATATTTATGTTCTTGTCTCTGTTGAAAAACACATTTTAATGTCCCTCAGATTTTTCTCCCAGATGAATAAATATAAAAATGACACAAACTGACTGCAGCTACTTTTTGTCCTTTCTGTCAGAAACCTTCATGTGACTCATGAGAGACACGTTTCAGCTGTTTGTGACAGATCAGAGGCCAACAAGTCATTTATAACACTTTCCATCATTGTTTAGCACAAACACATGTTGACACAGCAGCGGGGCCGCAGTGAGAGTCAGAGCCAGGAGATAAAAACTCCTGTTTGACCACAGCCTCACTTTGTTCCTGCCTGTGACACTCTCCACTCAGTGGTCAGCAGACTGCAAACACAATCTCCGAGAGCCCTCCTCATAATATCAGGGGACTTTAATCATGCCTCACTGGACTCCACACTGCCCACATTCACCCAGTATGTGACCTGCCCAACCAGAGACAATAAAACACTGGTCTTACTGTATGCCAATGCTGAAGAGGCATACAGTTCATCACCTCTCCCTCCCCTGGGCAGATCTGATCACAACCTGGTGCACCTTGTCCCTGTGTATGAGCCCTTAGTGCGCAGGTGTTAAGAGAATATTGTATATATGTGATCAGCTGCATGAAATGTATCCTTTTATTATTTGTTATTAAGCATATTTCTACATGACCTTTTGCCTAGTAACTTGTGTGCTGAACTCCTGCAGATACTAACCGCATCCTGTTGTTCTGCTCTTTTACGAGAACATACAGATGTAGAAAAGGGAAAGTCCCGCTACAGGAGTGATGTTATCTATGTACAACACACACACACACACACACACACACACACACAATACAGACAATCTTGTATAAATAAAGGTCGCAGACAGTCGTGGGGCGCAGTTCGTGCGTTCCATGACTGCCCCTCGCGAGTGAAAAACTTCTGCAGTGTTTGTGTGTTTTCTGACTCAGACGTCTCAGCTGAAGAACGGCAGGGTGATTTAAAGAAATCCTCTGTCATTTAAATTGGTCCTTCGAGCCTAGAGATGGAAACACCAGACACGTTTCTGTGACTCCAATAAGGTCTGATTGCTGCATCCTGACGTCGTGGGAAAGCCAGAACCGAAGTCTGTCGACAGCCCTCTCTAGGTAGAGGTGAAAGCCCTGGGCGTAAATTCGTATCCAGGCCGGGCCTGGTCCACGATGTTGGGGTCCAGCCAGATGACCTGAACAACCAGCAAAAGACGACTGAGGGTGAGAAAACACGTTTTGGTTTTAAACCGCCGGAAGGGTTTAGAAGAATGCGCAAAATAGGTTAGAAGTAGCCGGAATTACTTCAGGAAATGCGCAAAGGTTGGAAGTAGCCGGAATTACTTCGGGATACGCGTAAAATAGGTTAGAAGTAGCCGGAATTACTTCGGAAAAACACGTGAAATAGGTTGAGTTCGCCGGAAGGAACTAAATTTAGGCTGGTTTTAGAGGTAGCCGGAATTACCTCGTAATAAATTATATTTAGACTGGTTTCAGAAGTAGCCGGAATTACTTCGTGACAAATTAGCGCGCAAATGTCTATCTGTGTGTATGTATATGTGTTTTGTGTATGTGTTTTGGAGGTAAACTAATTTTACAGCACAATACGCTGCTGAGTTGCCTCCAGTTGTTATTGTTGTTTTATTTACTGTAAGACGCTGAAGTACTGGTGACGAAGAAGTAGGTTGGGTTTTGTCCCGTAAAACTGACACCGCTCCGTGGAAGTAGTCCCGGAGTAGAAGGGCGTGTCAGCAACCACTTCTGAGTCTCATACCAGAGAAAGCTCTGCACTTGTGTTGTAACAATGGGGAATCAGCCCACAAAACTCACTGCTGACGAGCAGTGGTTAGAAAAGAAATGTCCGGGCGCCGGACAAATCAGTGCTTGTAGATGGAGAAATCCTAAAAAAACAAAATCTCCCACTTGGGAAGGGAAATGCAGCCCCTCAGCACTAATACAGCTGAAAGAAGCTCTTTTGAAAGAAATAGCAGAAACAAAAAACTTAAAAAAGAAAGGAAAACGCTCACAAGAATCACAATATTTCCAGGCCTGGAAAGAAGAAGCAGCTAGGCGAGAGGAGAATAAAAAGAAAAAACAAGAGAAAAAAGATAAGAAGTCAGAAAAAGAGAACTTAACCGCGAGTTTAATAAAACCAGAAGACGAGACACCGTGCGGTGCTCGCAATATGAGTATTAATCCACCACCATATGCACCACCACCACCCACTGCTGCAGCCACAGCTGCAGCGTCACCCACTTCTGCAGCCACAGCTGCAGCACCACTCACTGTACACTCACCCATATCAGGCAGAACTAGGTCACACACACATCATCATCCTTATGTAAAAGCACAGACAATGCTAAACAAACTCTCACTCAAAAATAGTCCACAAGAAGAGATAGGTCGTGATCCCACTGGGACCGACCTCTGGGGGGACACAGTCGACCCACCAGCCACTGGTATCTATCCAATGGTAGCAGTAGCTAATCCCAGATTTGGCCTAATAATAGGGCCAGAAGGACAAGAAGAGCAAGATGACCGCCCAAACATACATATTTTTCGTCCGTGGTCACAAAAAGACAGACAAAATGTCCTGAAAGATGTTCCTCCACTGAATGAAGGTTTTATACCATGGAGGGACGCTGTAGAACTGATCAGAAGGCAATGGTATTTAAACGGTCATGAAATGCTTCAAGTCGTGCAAGATTTATTAGGTTTAAAGATAGGAACAGTTAGAGGAGATTTTACCGGCTCAAACGCCGGGGGTGTAGCATACGCACCAGGAAGCACCGACCTAATCAATGCCCTAACAAATTTATATGAGAGAATTAGAGTACAGTTGGCCCCAAGGGCTGACTATGGAAAAATAGGAGAGGTGAAACAAAAAGAAGCTGAAACAGCTTCTGATTTTCTGGACCGCCTGCGTCCAGTTTTTAGACAACATTCAGGATTAAATTATGAGGAGGGTCCAGAGACCCCATATCAACAACAACTTAAGAATGCCTTTTTAAATGGCCTCCTAGCACCAGTGAAATCACATGTAGAAAAACACTGGGTGACTATGAACACAGGATCACTGCCCGACGCACTGCAATATGCAGAGCATGCTGTCCGTGTTATTAAAAAGAAAAATGAGAATGTAGGCACTTTCACAGTAGATCCAGAGACAGGATTTATTGCATTTTCAGGAAGACAGATGCAAGGACGTACGAGAGGAAACAGAGGAAGGGGCAGAGGAGGTTATAGAGGCAGAGGAAATAACCGATCAGAACGTTTCGACAGGGAAAGAGACAACACCTGTTGGCAGTGTGGAAAGGAAGGACACATTGCTAGAAAATGTAGATCAGCAAAAGACAGAGAAGGTAGAAATGAAGATTGACTAGACAGAGAAAAAGGAAATGAGGAAAAACAGGATGACACAGAAGTGTTTAATGTGTATGAACTAGTCACACTGTTAGAAGACAAACCTATACTTAAAATTCATGTAAATGGCCAACCCATGACTATGTTATGTGACACAGGTGCATGCAAAACCGTGCTAAATCAGAAACCTAAAAACCTAAAATTTTCAAAAGACTCCCTGACAGTTAAGTCTGCATCAGGTCACACTAGTGTAAAATCTCTAACAGAAGGCCTACTGCTAGTGCACAAAGAAAGTGGCAGGAGCTGTAAAAACCAATGTATATACGATCCATCCTGTCCAGTCAACCTCCTAGGGAGGGACAGCATGGGGAAACTAAAAATTGCCGTAGTGCCAGGAGCACAAGGCATGCACGCAGAATTGATGTTAAACTATGAAGAGGCAGAGGAGGAGGGACAGATTAATTATAGCAGTGAGGGAGAAGGAGTGCCCCACTACTATTGGACTCTAGACCTTCCACCATTAGAGCCTCTACAGAGATTGGCTGAAAAGTATTTGCCACCAGACTCCCGACCACTTGCTTTTGATGAGTATCACAATACTCTAAGATTTAAACAAAGCCCAGGCCCAGATCCTTCATATGACACACAAATTCACAGATTAGGCCCACAGAAGCTTACATTGCAGCACCTCTATGTAACTAAAAGTGGCAATGCTGTGTGCTCAGTGATACAGACAGGAAGAGTACAGGAAGTGAATAGAATGCCAAAACCACATGTGTCTGTAGCACGGAATGAAACCACGGAATGGAGGGAGTTAGGTCACGTCCTGACTCAAGTTGAAAGAGACAGATATGAAAAAACTGAAGAAACACATGAAGGGTGGCTTCAGGGCCGTAGAACAGGATGTATGAGGTACACATTAGGGTGGGTGCTTACGACACAGCCAGCAACTCATCTATCTGACTGTGCAGATACTCACATGTCTGACACCAAGAATGAATGACACTCACTTTCACTAGAGCTCTTCCCAGAATTAAAGCAGTTGCCTGAAAAGCTGTGGTCAACAGGTCCAACTGATGTTGGACTAATCAAAGGTGCTGACCCTGTTGTGGTAAAAACAACCACTACGTACAGACCAGTTAGACCACAGTATCCCCTGACAACAGAAGCATTCAGTAACTTGAAACTGGCATTACAGACAAATATAGTTTTGGCTTTGCCTGACTATGATAAGCCTTTCTACTTACATGTAGATGGAGGTGCCGGTTACATGAAAGCCGTGCTAACACAGGCATTTGGAGAAAAACAACGTCCGCTTGCATTTTACTCCTGTAAATTGGACTCTGTTGCTTCAGGCCTGCCTACGTGTGTGCAAGCCTGTGCAGCTGCAGCAGAAGCAGTAAAAAAGTCGGCTGACATTGTTTTAGGGCATACTTTGATTATCAAAGTACCCCATGCAGTGACTTCAATACTACTCCAAGCCAATTTGTCCTACCTCACTCATGCAAGACAACTGTCGTATGTTGGAATCTTGTTGTCACAATCACATATCAGCATCGAGAAGTGTGGTCAATTGAACCCTGGCACACTTTTGGCCTCACCCGACGAAGGTTATCCACACTGCTGTATGACAAAATTAGATGAGGAGACAAAGCCACGAGCTGACATTTACAGCACGCCACAAGCTGGTTTTACTAACGTTTTTGTAGACGGCTCAGCGTCTAAAAATAGCCTAGGACGAAACTGTGTAGGTTACGCAGTAACTACAGCAGATAGAGTCGTAGAAGCGAAACCGCTAACATCCTCACACTCTGCACAGAGTGCAGAACTAACAGCAGTGATACGTGCATGTGAATTGCACGCAGGCCAAGACATAAATATCCACACTGACAGCCAGTATGTTTTCTCAGCAGTGCACCATTTTGCAAAAATCTGGCAGAACAGAGGAATGATTACATCTACTGGTAACCCAGTGAAACATGGAAATCTTCTGAAAGCACTGTTGGAAGTGATAACATTGCCAAAACAGTTAGCATTATGCAAATGTGCTGCACATCAGAAAGATACATCAGAAATAACTCAAGGCAATAACTTTGCAGATCAAGCAGCAAAGTTAGCTGCACAACAAACTGTAGACACGTTAATGTCTGCATCCTCTATGCAAATACCACTTGATGTACTTAGAGATGAACAAAAAGCCGCACCAACTACAGAACAAAAGAAATGGTTAAAGTGTGGAGCTCAACTGGAAAATGATTTGATGACTTGTGAAGGTAAACCAATACTCCCAAAGTCCCTACACAGAACAGCAGCATTGGTGACACATGGGGTGACACATGTTTCGACGGGGGGAATGGTCCAAGTCCTAAACACACATTTCTATACTCTGAATTTTGAAACTTCAGCAAAGGAATTTGTGAGGACATGCATGATCTGTCAGAAACACAATTCACAAGGCAATTTGAGGACAAAAAGAGGACATTTTCCCACACCACCTTATCCATTTCATACCATTCACATGGATTTTATTGAATTAAGTGAAAGTCAAGGCTCAAAATACGCTCTAGTGATTATAGACGTATTCTCAAAATGGCCAGAGATTTATCCAGTGAAGAAAGCAGATGCAATCTCAGTTGCAAAATGTCTATGCAATCATTTTATTCCCACCTATGGAATTCCTGCTCTGATAAGATCAGATAATGGAACACATTTTGTCAATGATGTGATTAGTAAAGTCTCTGAAGCACTAGGATTCAGCATAAAAAACCATTGTGCTTATCATCCAAAAAGTGCAGGGTTAGTAGAGAGAACTAACGGCACAATAAAACAGAGACTCAGAAAATGCATGGCAGAAACAGGAAGACCATGGCCTGAATGCATAGGCCTAGTAAAGATGTGGATGAGATTAACACAAGGCTCTCAAAAACTGACACCATTTGAGGTTGTTCATGGGAGACCTTTTCCGCTACCGGTGACAAGTGAACCTTTAGACAAATCTGTCAGAGAAACAACTCTGGCAGAATGGATGGCAAAATTACTAGAAAATAAGGATATTGTTTTGAACAGTAAACTGCCGTATGAATCTTCTCCAGTCTCTTGCAGGTTGAAACCAGGCGATTGGATCCTATTACGGGTGCTCCAGAGGAAAAATTGGAGTATGCCCCGATGGGAGGGTCCACACCAAGTGTTATTGACAACACCCACAGCCTGTAAAATTGCAGAGAGACCCTCCTGGATACATCAGAGCCATTGCAAAAAGGTTGAGGTCCCGGGAAGTCCCGACACCAAGGAGGAAGCGCCTACGCTTGGTTGTTTCGGGGGTGAGAGTGGTAAGTGCGTTCTTGGGCCCCCGTAGGGTAAGCACGCACTCCAATCTCTATCCGATCAACTTTAGGCAGCCAGGTGTAGGTGTGAAGGGGAGCCCTCCTGTTTACCTTGACTATAAAAGCTCACCCTTACAGGATCCCAGCTGATGCCAACAGCAGCCGAGCCACGAGGCAGAAAGAGAAGATGGACGTATGATAACTTACACCTAATGGACATGACACAAAATGACGTCCATTCTTGGATGTAAAGTGCCTGATACAGAACCACAGAGAAAGACTGTTACATATACTCACACATGCCGAGCATTAATGCTGAGTTTTTTTTTCATTTTTATTATTTTTCATTTATTTGAGTTATTCCTTGTTTAAAAGCTGTAATGTCACAGATGATAAGTTTATCATTCACAGCATATGCAGATGTACTGAAATCAATGAAGATCATGAAGATGAAGTGTAACTTATGATGTAGTAACTGAAAATGTGAAAAACAAGTAGTTACTCACTGATAAATTGTACATTTCATTTCTCTGATAAACAGGACGGAATGTTAAGAGAATATTGTATATATGTGATCAGCTGCATGAAATGTATCCTTTTATTATTTGTTATTAAGCATATTTCTACATGACCTTTTGCCTAGTAACTTGTGTGCTGAACTCCTGCAGATACTAACCGCATCCTGTTGTTCTGCTCTTTTACGAGAACATACAGATGTAGAAAAGGGAAAGTCCCGCTACAGGAGTGATGTTATCTATGTACAACACACACACACACACACACACACACACACACAATACAGACAATCTTGTATAAATAAAGGTCGCAGACAGTCGTGGGGCGCAGTTCGTGCGTTCCATGACTGCCCCTCGCGAGTGAAAAACTTCTGCAGTGTTTGTGTGTTTTCTGACTCAGACGTCTCAGCTGAAGAACGGCAGGGTGATTTAAAGAAATCCTCTGTCAGCAGGGAGCCACCAGCCACCCGCACAGTGCAGAGATGGTCGGAGGAGAGCGAGGAGGCTCTTAAGGATTCTTTTGAGTCGACTGTGTGGGAGGTGATCTGTGACGACCACGGAGAGGACATCGACAGCCTTACTACATGCATTACGGACTATATTAATTTCTGTGTGGATAACACCGTACCTACCAGGACTGTACGGTGTTTCTCCAACAACAAACCTTGGATTACCCCAGAAATTAAAGCTGTCCTCAAGCAGAAGAGGAGGGCCTTCAAATCCAAAGACAAAGAGGAGTTGAAAAGGGTGCAGAGAGAGCTGAGGGGACTGATAAGGAATGGGAAGGACAGCTACAGGCAGAAGATGGAGAACCAGCTTCAGCAAAACAACGTTGGTGAAGTCTGGAGAGTCCTCAGAACCATCTCAGGCCACAAACATCAAAACTCTCTGCCTGGGAGGGATGTGAGGTGGGCAAATGAACTGAATCATTTCTTCAACAGATTTGATTCAGCCATGAGGCAGTCTCCAACATCGGCTGCAGACTCACCCTCCCCCACTGCTGCTGTTCCACCTCTGACACCTCAGACACTTCACACCTCCTCTATTCACCCTGCTCACTCCTCCCCACCACCAACAACAGCATCCAATACACAACCAACACAAGGCTCCAGCCTGTCTCTCTCAACCACCCAGGTTAGGAGGGAACTGAGGAGGATTAAAGCCAAGAAGGCAGCGGGCCCAGATGGCATCAGCTTGAGGGTCGTCAGGTCCTGCGCGGACCAACTGTGTGGTGTGATGGAGCACCTCTTCAACCTGAGCCTGAGGCTGGGAAGAGTCCTACAGCTCTGGAAAACATCCTGTGTTGTACCAGTGCCAAAGACTTCACGCCCCAAGGACCTCAACAGCTACAGGCCGGTGGCTCTGACATCCCACCTGATGAAGACCCTGGAGCGGTTGGTCCTGGCTCAGCTTCGGCGCCTTGTGAGCTCATCACTGGACCCACTTCAGTTTGCCTACCAGCCTGGCATTGGAGCGGATGATGCCGTCATTCACCTCGTGCACCGTTCCCTCGCTCACCTGGAGACCGCTGGGAGCACTGTGAGAATCATGTTCTTTGATTTCTCCAGTGCCTTCAACACTATTCTTCCCTCGGTTCTGAAGGACAAGCTGGAGAACTCTGGAGTGGACCATCACCTCACTACCTGGATTTTGGACTACCTCACCGACCGACCACAGTATGTGAGGACTCAGGGCTGTGTGTCGGACAGGGTCGTCTGCAGTACGGGGGCCCCACAGGGAACGGTTCTGGCTCCGTTCCTCTTCACCATCTACACTGCAGACTTCTCCCACAACTCCACCCAGTGCATCCTGCAGAAGTTCTCTGATGACTCTGCAATAGTCGGCCTCATCACTGATGGGGACGACAAGGAGTACAGAGGACTGACTCAGGACTTTGTGGACTGGTGCCAGCTGAACTACCTCCAGATCAATGCCAGTAAAACCAAGGAGCTGGTGGTAGACTTCCGCAGGCACAAACATCCTCCACTGCAACCACTGAACATCCAAGGTATGGACATTGAGGCTGTGGACAGCTACAGGTACCTTGGTGTTCATCTGAACAGCAAACTGGACTGTACTCATAACTCAGACGCCCTCTACAGGAAAAGGTAGAGCAGGCTGTACCTGCTGCAGAGACTCAGGTCGTTTGGAGTGGAGGGCCCACTCCTGAAGACCTTCTATGACTCTGTGGTGGCCTCAGCCATCTTTTATGGTGTGGTCTGCTGGGGAGGCAGCATCTCTGCTGGGGACAGGAAGAGACTGAACAGGCTGATCCGAAGGGCCAGCTCTGTTCTAGGACGCCCTCTGGACCCAGTGGAGGTGGTGAGTGACAGGAGAATGGTGGCTAAGCTGTCATCCCTGTTGGACAACATCTCCCACCCCATGCATGAGACTGTGACAGCACTGAGCAGCTCCTTCAGTGGGAGACTGCGGCACCCACGGTGTGGGACGGAGAGATTTCGCAGGTCTTTCCTCCCCACTGCTGTCAGACTCCACAACAAAGACTTTAACTGATCAATCACACACATCCACAAATGTGCAATAACACAAATGTGCAATAATCTTTCTAGCAACCTAGTTCTAGTTCTAGCAATCTAGTATTTTTCACTCTGTTGTATATAACATTTGTATTCTATTTTTATCCTATTGTATATTTTATTCTATTTTATTCTACTGTATATGGTATTCTATTTTTATTCTATTCTGTACAGTTGTGTACTGTATTTATTCTTATTTTATTTTATTCTAATTGTCCTTCATAACTTTTGCACTGTCCACTTCCTGCTGTGACAAAACAAATTTCCCACGTGTGGGACTAATAAAGGTTATCTTATCTTATCTTATCAAACACTTCCTGTTGTTGACTGGGTGGAGTCAGGAAGCCAGCGAGGCCCTGCAGGACTGAGACTGCAGACTGGGACGTGCTCTGTGATGGAGATCAACAGCATCACTGACTGTTTCTGTGAGGACACCATCATCCCAGCAGGGCTGTTTCCCAACAACAAGCCTGGACCATCAGAGACCTGAAGCTGCTGCTGAATGAAAGAAGAGGATCTTCAGGTGTGGAACAAGGACGAGCTGAGAGTGTTAATAACGTTACTAATGTTCAGCTACACTTTACTAGGTCACATCTGTGACACACGTCACTTAAATAAAGAAGGAAATATTGGCTCTGTTTTATCTGGTGGGTCCAAAAGTGACTCCCCGTATTTAAACTGCTATGAACAACTTGTTGGTCTATAATATGTGAAACATGTGTCAAATGTCTCCATCATGAAAGATATCAGGTCATCTTGAGCCACAAAAACATTCCTATCATGAGGTAGAAGCTGGAATCAGTTTGTTGCAGACGTTTATATATCCCATATTTATCCAGTTAAAGTCACGTTGAAATTCAAAAATGTCTTTTCAAGAGTCGTCTGTCCAAGAGGAGCAGAAACAAATATAACAACAGTTATTTAAGCTGTTTTAAAGGCCACAAAGGAGCAGATTGGTTATAATGCAGCTGCTTCAGAGGAATAAAGATGAAACACTGTTTTTATTTCATGTGTAACACCTTTCAATCATGTGTTGACTAAAGTCTATTGACCAGTATAAGTAAAGACATCACACACACACACATGGAAACACTGAAACCTGTTTTTGGTGCAGCAGCGGTCCCAGCTGCTCGCCTTTATCTAGACTGGGTCGGCTGCTTATCTCAATATAATCAATGTTTAAAGTTCTCAGTGTTTCTGTGTTGCTTCGTATAGGATCTCCCAGCATCATCACTCTGCTGTCCAATCATTGTGTGCTAGGTTACCCTTATAGTGCGATGTGTGTTTGCACAAAGAGAAGCATGTGTGTCAAATATAAGCACAGAACAGAAAAAGCTGCCAGTTTCTTCTATTTAGAGTCAAGTTAGTGTTTTGTGTCTTTGTTTGAGGCCTAATGTCAAGCAGAGGTGTGTGTAACTGGACTGCTCTGTTATATGTGTGAAATGTGTGCTTCAGCATCATCTTCGTCACTGCTGATTCCTTTGTGTCATCATGTGTTGAGAAGAGAGAACAGTTATAACGGAGGAGCAAAAGGAAGCCCTGAAATCTGCATCCAACAAGGAAGTGTTGGCTCACCAGTGATCCCAGCAGAGCCACTGGTTTGGCTCCAGTTGTTCTAGATTCAATGATGTTGTTGCTACAGATACATGTTAGCATCTTTATTGTAGTAAAGTCTTGTAATGTGAAGCTAGAAACAAGGCAGGAAACAGCTCCATGATCTGATCTTAATGATGTTGTTTTTATTTCTGTCTTTCAGAACTGGATTGAAACTATCAAAGGTCTAAAAACAGCCTCAACCCTCCCAAAGACAAACTTTACACACGTCATCTTTCAGCTACAATCTTTGTTGCAGGGATCTTCTGCCAAACAAGACTGAGAGAAGATTTCTTACAGCTGTCATGTTGATGCTGTTTCAATCTTTGGGCAAACACACTCATATATTAGGGCTGATATCAGGGCTGCACAAGTTCTTTGTGATCATGAATAATAGAAGTGTGCCTGTTGAAGATCATGTTTCTACATGATTATATGTCCTGTTATTGTTCTGTATTATATTCAGCTTTCAGCATCCTTTCCCAGCCCCTGTTACACCATCCATACAAAGCCAATCTGACTGTGAGCCAATGTGTTTGATAGTTTGTGTTGGATCAATAGATTTGACAGACTTGGTTCTCATCCAGAGGGAAACAGTCCAAATTCAGATCTAATGAAATGATGGAGGCTGTTTCCTACCACGGTGCTAATGTGTGACTAACAAGGCTCATGGTCTCCAGCAGACAAGCGCCTGGAATGAGGTGAGCTGAGTGTTGCTTTGGTGGGTCTGTGCCCACGTCATGCATCAGGATTCATATTGGCAATAGTTCATATCTCTGTTCTTTAGCCTTCATCACAAAGCTGTGAAGGAAAAACAAACATCTAACAGGATTTGATGGATGCAAAGTCCACTGAGCTCTTTGTCATTTACAAACTTGTCCAACCAACAAGAGCACAGATGAAAAACACAGTGACAGTTAAAGGATTTTGCCATATATGAGCATAGATTACTTTCATATAGATTTGCAGTGCAGGCTTTTGGTGAGCCGCTGGCTTCTGTCTAATAATCATCTCAGCATTTTACAATAGAATAGCTCTTTATTAGCTCTTCATTTATTGTTATTGGACATGAAACAAGGAAGCTGTGTTTCTCATTGGATGTTAGTTTCATGTTCATCAGGATCATTTTCTAAAGAGCTGATATTTAGACCATTTACTGCACTGGCTGCACATTCTGTCTACATTTCTCTGTATGTGCTGTGTTTGTCTTTCATATTTCTCCATATTGACACAAACAGTGAACAGCAGTAGATCTACTCTTCATCTGTTTTAGGCCCAGTGAAAGATCTGAAGCAGAAATGGTGTCATTAGGAGAAGAAGAACGGCGAGGAGGCAGCAGCTCTTAAAGATGAAACACAGCAACTTAGCCCTGAGCTCAGAGAGCTTCACATGAAAAAGCTCCTCAAGCAGATCATGTCAGAGGTTTGTCATCAACAGGAGGAACTGTTCATATCATAGAATGAAGGATGCTTGTCAGCTGGATGAAGAAGGTTATTTAATGGCAAACGTTCACATTGAAGTCAAATTGTTGTGGTGTTGAACAGATTCATGGACTGATTGTCTCCAGAATGTTAGAAGAGCTTCAATGAATCATTAGAAACAACTTACAGCTGCACAGTTGTGTCAAACACATCTTTGTGGCATTTTTGTGTTTCTACATGTGACACACGTCTAAAACATGCACACAATTTGAACACAAACAGGGATCATTTGTTCCCACAGCCAGATGCTGAGAGCCATTTCCTTGTAGTCCTGTGTCTATATATATGTAGCATTAGATGTTATTGGAATGATTGTCAGCTTTGATAGTTTCATGTATGTTTAGCTGGACGGCTGTTTGATCCTCCACATGTTTAAAGGTGTCCAGTCCTGAGACACTGGGGGTGGAAACAGCTGTGATGTCATTGGACTGTCACAAAGACAGAAGTGCATGAAGTGAGCAGCCAAGGAGCCGCTGATGTTTTGGATTCAACAGCATTTGAAAGGTTGACACAGACACATTTGCACATAGAAAGCTGAATTTGTCATATGCCACAGTGAACTCACTGTTCAGTGTTTTTCAGGAAGCTTCTTAACTGCCTCTGCTGCCAAACAAGCAGCTGATGTCCTTGAGAAGAAGCTGAAGAAGTCTTCAACAACAAATACAGGAAGTGGACTTTCAAATACTAGATTCACTTTAGACTCACACAAGAAATGACTCAACTAGCTGTGTTTGATTGACTCCTTTGACTCTATGAAAGCTCAGTGTGTGTCTGTACACAGACTGTTGTGTTGGACTATTATTCAGTTGTTTTCAAATGTCTGCATCTCAGTGTAGATGAGGCTGGGGGTCATGGGAGGCCACCATAGCAGTCTCTTCAACATCATGACATCATCATAAATGCTGCTGGACTGTCTGATGGGCTGACGGTGAAAAAGCCGTCGGGAAGGAAACAGAAGACATTTCAGAGGCTGCAGCAGATTTCTTTGATTTGGGGCCTTTTTCAGCTTTATTGGACAGAGCAGTGAAGATAAGTGACAGCAAAGCAGAGGGAGAGAGAAAGGGGGCGTGGTCAGAATCAAAGCCAGGCCAGCTGCTCTCCACCTCGTGGCACATGGTCACCTGCTCATCCTAGTGAGCTCCACCAGCAGCCCTTTCACACAGTTTACACTGTCAAACACTGTGTGTGGACCTCAGCTAACAATAGGCTCCATTTAAGTCTGGACTACATGCTTTTATATTGAGGCAGATTTTTACCTGTTTTTATTCCATCAGCAGCTCAACATCATGAGCAGCTTTGACATAAAGACATCAAACTCAAGCTGACTTTAAACTGGATCTACTTTTAATACAGGGGCTCAAAAACAACAACATCTTTATTATATATCAGGACAGAAAGTCATCTCAAATGGAAAACAGCTTTATTTGGAATAATCAGCACTATCAACTGGTTTGGGATCTCCACCAGTTTCATGTCTTTCCAGCTTCTCCAACAAAGTTCCTGTAAAATCAGCATCTTTATTGGTTTGATAGTGATTGATTATTCAGTCCCAATCTGCTGTCATCTAAAGAACAAAATGATGTTTCTATGAGTCAAAAAGCTCCAGATGTTGTTCACAAAGAAAACAAAGATTAGGAAGTTAAACACAAAGTGTTTGGAGCCAAAATGTTCCCAAGCTGCTCTTTTTGAAATGGCAGAGGTACAGTGGTGTCTAACAGCACACTGTGGAAGGCAAACATGTTCTTGTTGGATGAAACTTCATGAATCCTTTGTAGATTTGAGCTTTTGGAGCCTTTCTTTTCTCTTCAGGTGTACAGAGGCTGAGGAGGCAGGTGAAGCAGGTGGAGCTGTTGTAATGCTGGCAGAGGGTGTGTCTTAGTAACTCTGTGAGGTAGAACTGGATCCAACATTGTGGATGTGTTGATGTTGGAGCCATTAAGATTCTCTGCACACTGTAGGATTTCCCTGTGATTCACTGCGGGGGCATTTTGGAGTCTGTCAATGAAACTCTTCATATTTGTGTTTGACACCAGTTTATAGAAACAGACAAATGTGTCATGCTTTTGTTCGGCCTCCACAAATATACACATTTGTTCATTGGTTGGACTTTTTGGAAGGAGACACATTGAAAACCATGTTAATAAGATCTTGTTGTTTCCTGTGGATCCGACACAGAGAGTGGACTTCAGACAGAAAGCGTGGAAGAGATTTTAGAGGCCGTGTGTGGCAACAGGAAGTTTCTGTATGTTTGCTGATCTTACATGTGGAAAACAACACGTGATGTTTGTGAAGTTCTACAATGATCATTGTTCTGACAGCATTTTGAGTGGGAACAGTTCAAACTGGGAGTAGTGGGAGTTATTTACTGATTGAAACAAGCTGAATGTTTCTGTGCACGATGAAGATCAGCAGCTCAGCTGATCAATGAATTGACATCTATCAGTCATTTCATGAGATGAAGTCATCAGCAGACATTTGTTCTAACTGTGTGATAAATGTCAGAACGTCAGGGCTCTGCTTTAGTCACTACTTGATGATCATTGGCTCATTGTTGAATCACGTGGCCCAGTCTGACCTCTGACCCTTTGCTGCAGGTCTTCTGTGTTATCTCCACTTTCATGTCTGATCTTCTGCTGTATCGTCCAAAATAAACATCTGAATCATTTCCAACACTTCAGCAGATCTTTAGTTTGGGCAGCACAGTACAAAATAACACATATTGTACTATACTGCCCACTTCCTGATCTTATTGGATCTGTGTGTGAGGTTGGTGAAGGAAACACATGTTTACTGAGTGAATCGCTGCCATTAGGAACTAGTTTTTATATCACAGCCTAGAAATCACACAGGACCATTTCTGCAAGTGAAAAGTCCTAATTGGAGGAAAATAATTGTGTAGTTTGTGCGACTGAAGAATTGTCCCAACTACATGTGCTGCTGACCTTTGACCTTTTCTTTAGGTGCACAGAGGAGTCTGTGGAAACATCCTGAGGCAGTGCTACAGATGTCTTCAAATAAAGTGGTGTATTATCCATGTTTTCTATGGATCACATCAATATCCTGATCTAACAAGCCCCCTTTTTGTGGATTTTAGAGCCTCTGACTTTTGCTGCGTCTGCGTCTCATTTCAAGCACAAGAGCAAGAAGTGGATGAAGAAATGGGGCGAGTGGGGTCAGTGTGGTGCATGTCAGCTGTGCTCATGCTTTCACAAAGAACATGTGTATTCATTGGCAGCATTAAGGTGCACTTTAGTCTTCATAATAATAAAGTATTCTTACTTTATTATTGTGAATCCTCACAGTCATGTTGCAGCTCTGCTTTGCTTTAAGAAAATGTTCTACCAGGATGTTACTTTCCTAAACGTGTTCTCCAAATGTTCCCAAAGACTTTGTTCTAAGTAGTTCTACATGATGAAACTGTAGCAGCAACCTTCGGTCCTTCTTTGCCGCTTCTGCAGGACGTAAAGTTTCTGACTCGTGCTCTTGTTAAATCGCTTGTATGCCTTTCGGTAGCAAAAACGAGGCGAAGGAAAAAGGAGCAAAACATTTATTCTCCATAAAAACCGAAAAATACAAACAAATGCCTCTGGTGGGAGCTCCGTTTACATTCCCTTTGTGTTACAACGAAAACAACATTAAACGGTGGCGGTCAGAAAACTGTTGCTCCACGTCCTGCTTGCTAGCCTAACCTCTCTTCCCCCCCCACATGCGGGCAAAAAATACACACCCCCTTTACGACATCTATCAACACTTTACAACAACACAAAAGATTAACAAAGCAGGATTAATTTATGGAGCACAGCATATTACATTATAACATAAAATATCCATCCATCCATCCATCCATTCGCTTCCGCTTATCCTTTCCAGGGTCGCGGGGGGCGCTGGAGCCTATCCCAGCTGTCATAGGGCGAGAGGCGGGGTACACCCTGGACGGGTCGCCAGTCTGTCGCAGGGCCAACACACAGGGACAGACAACCATTCACGCTCACATTCACTCACACATTCACACCTAGTGACAATTTGGATTATCCAATTAACCTAACCCCTCAAACTGCATGTCTTTGGACGGTGGGAGGAAGCCGGAGTACCCGGAGGGAACCCACGCAAACACGGGGAGAACATGCAAACTCCACACAGAAAGACCCCGGCCTGATGGTGGAATTGAACTCAGGACCTTGCTGTGCGGCAACAGTGCTAACCACCGTGCCACCGTGCATAAAATAATGAAGATTATAACTAGAAACTCAAAGATCATAACAAATACTTAAATATGGCCTGACGTAATTGAGTAAAATATTGGCCTGAACTGTCTAAGCTCCAACATCCTGGCCCCTAATTGTTCTTGTGAGCCACAAAACAATTACTCTTATACGTATATATATTGTTTAGAACAACAAATCAAACTTCCAGATAATGAACAGACAAATATACAAAGTTACCATGCAGTAATATATATATATATATATATATATAATAACAATAATCCTGGGTTAACGTACAAGGACTATGACAAGATAAGGCTTAAAACTTTCTTTTTTTGTAAAGCATATAGTTAAGGCTGCATCAGGTGACCCTGAATGCTCCCTTAGTTACCTTGATTCCCATGATGCATGTTTTTCACTCACTACACACACTAATTAACATTAAATCATTAATCATTATTAACCTCTGGCTGTTTTTTACAGTTTTCCTTTTGTTGTGTCTTTCTCCCATCATCTCCAACCGACTGCAGCATATGTGTGCCCCTACTGGAGTTTTTCCTTCCCACTGTCATGAGTTTCTTACTCATAAGCAGTTATCTGATTGTTGGGGTTTTCTCTGTGTGATTGTATTATTATTATTATATCTTGAGGAAACTGTTATTGTAATTTGACACTATATAAATTGAACTGAATTATTGGTAAAAACATAGTCACTACAAATTTGCCAACCATAAAACTCTGCCCTCTGTTGTTTTCCACTTACTTTTGTTTTTATTGTTCATTTGCCTGTTACTTTCACTTACACTTTAGCTTTGAAAAACTGGACAAAATGGGATTATTTGAACCTGTAGAAAGTATAAAGGGAGTTTAGGCTACAGTAATGCTTCTACTGATGTACAGGGTTGCTATTGTAACATGTCTTTCACAAACCAACACCCTAGTATTGATCAAGCACAAATAGTTCAATGGTACAAACATGACTTGCTAAAGGATGCTTAAGGAGAAAATTCAGCTTTCAAAATAAAATGAAATGTGTTTTAACAGGCAAATTATCTAAAAATGCCCTAAAAATGACTAGAATGCTTTTCTTATAACAAGAATACATATTTCCTTTATCATGAAATTAAAATTTTTAAATATGGTATCTAGAAAACACAACTGGAAAAGCAAAGATAAAACAATCACTCCACATGTACTCACAGCAGAAACTAGTTAATCCTCTGACCCTGTTCTCACTTCTGCCTCTGAAGTCTATGAAAGGAACACTGCACACCTCTTCCTCTTATAGGAAGCGCAATGGGGAGACCAGCTGATTTCTCAGAAATGGTGTGAGATGTGTTCTGCCACTGTATAGAGGAATGACAATTTACTTTTTTTTTTAACCTGATCCCAAAAGTTAGACTATAAAAACGCAAACTAGTGGAGGAATTAAGGATTCTTTATTTGGCAACACTCAGGTTTATCTTCCTGTTGAAGGATTGTATGCTAAAAAGCACTGGCATTTTTTTATGGTAAACATGATAATGACCAGGTGAAAAAAATTTCATTTGTACAGAGAGCTCTTAGCATTAGCTTAACGTTAGCTTAGCGTTAGCATGCTGTCTGGCTAGCTTAGCGTTAGAACTCTGCAGGTGTCTCCTGTGTAAATATTCATCACAGTGACATCACAGTGGTAAAGGGTTGTAACGTCATCACGTACGCTGCATCCTCCGTGCTCTGAGTGAACTCACAAAGTACAAACTATAAGAACACAAACACGAACGTAGCTCAGAGTGGCGGACACACTCGGCCTGTTGGTCCAGCTGTGAGTCCGTTACCGTGAACTATGGAGCGGCAGATTTGTGCTGAACTAAGCTGCACACAGCTGATGTTAGCCAGGAAAACATTACACACTGACTTTAATGGAGAGACCGGAAATACAAACACACACAGTTTGTTGTGTTTGTGAAGAAATCAAACATGAGCTGAAGAAACAGTAAAGTTCCTAAAGACAAACTGTTAAAGGAGGAAACAAAGCAAACTTACAGTTTCTTTACACAGAGACACCAACAACAAGCTCCACTCCACACCTGGGCCCTGTTTCAGAAAGCCGGTTTAGTGCAAACTCTGAGTAAGTATACCCTGAGTTAACGAAAACTCTGGGTTTTCGGTTTCACAAAGCGAGTTTAGATTAATTCTGAGTGAGTTACTATGACGACACACTCCGTGAAGCTAACCTGCCCCCTAGCAGGTTTACTTCAACTAACCCTGACTTTCTCCGCCTCTTTGTCGGAAACCTGACTGTAGGAAGTGTCAGACATGGCATGCCCCTTCCTTGAAGAACCAGTAGATGTTGAAGCCCAAATTCTCCACAGAGCTCTCCGCCGGGAGAGAGTGATTAGAGCGCGTTTGGACATTTTATCATTTCATGATGATTTTCTGTGTGAACGTTACCGTTTTTCAGCACAATCTATAATTTATTTGAATAACATCCTCAGGCCTTATATTGCTCATGTGACACACCGCGGACATTCTCTCAGTTCTGTACATATTATTTGTATTGCACTTCGTTTTTTTGCAAACGGGAGCTTTCTGTGTAATACTGGTGACGCTGAGCACGTTTCCAAGGCTACCGTCTGTCGGGCAGTCAGGAATGTGACAGTTGCACTGAAACATCTCCTGTACTCGTTTGTGGTGTTCCCCGGTCACAGACCCACAAGATTTATCAAAGAGGGATTCCACAAAATTGCAGGTATCAGGATGAACAGAACCTAATTCATGATGTGGTGATACTTGAACTACTACTTAGATTTTACATTTATTTTCAGGGTTCCCAGGCGTGATTGGCTGTATAGATGGCACTCACATTCCAATCATTGCTCCTTCAGTAAATGAAGGAGACTATGTGAACAGGAAGTCTTTCCACAGCATTAATGTACAGGTACATAGTTCCCTGTAGCATTTCAAACTAACAAATTATTTCATTATAGTAATGGAGTATAGTAATTTACCTCTTATGTAGGCACTTGTGTCTTGCGGGGTTATTGACTCAGAGGATGTCCCCGCAGAGATGCCTTCAGCCACAGGGCGCCCACTGTTTTGGCTGAGGGCCAACTGCTCCGCCTCTGTGAGTGGTGGTGGTGGAGGACCCCCACCTGTTTTTCGGGCCTCCGCTTTTTTTCTGTTGGCTATAACGGGTCACATTTGAGCATACCGAGTAAGCAAATATGTATTTGTAATGTGCTCAGATAATTTCAATAAGTGCTTACAGAAAGAAAATAAATGTAGCCTCTAACTGCAATTGATTTACATAGGACAAACAGACCAAGCACTATGGCTCATAATACAATTACACCTTACCTGTTTGGACTATATTTTTATATTTAATTTTTACTTGCTGCCAGGAACGTTTGGGGCCTGTTGGGTTGCACCTGCGCTCACATCACATCACAAAATAAAATGTATAAAATAAAAAATAAAATGAAATGTAATAAAATAACGTGTTAAATGGGTGGAAATCCCTAGATCAATGTTTAAATTAACACTCACGCATTGACTCTGTCGGTTATGTTTTGCCATGCATGCTCCCTTTCTTTTGCAGCTGAGGCTGTGTTACTTTTTTTCCGCAAAATTTGCTTGTTATTGGCATATGCTGCCATCAGAATTTCGGCCTCAAGCGCTGTAAAATACATTGACCGCGCCTTCTTTCCCTCCATCTCCATGGTGACTCGCTTAATCTGTGCTCCACTAATCAGGGCTTTATGCGCGCGCTTAACTTGGGGTTAAAGCAACTCCGGGTTGATTGAACTAATTGTTATCAGCCTTTCTGAAACCGAATATTCCGAGTTGGACAGTTCGGGGTTACTCAACCCTGAGTATCATTTTTAACTCTGAGTTTTCTAAACCGGCTTTCTGAAACAGGGCCCTGGACACAGACACAGAGGTGAGATGCTTCCTGGAAGGAAGCAGGACTCCACCTGAAGCAGGACAGGTGGGAGGGGCAGTGAAGTTCATTTGACTCAACACTGGAAAATATCTCCCTTTTCCTTCCTGTTTCATTTACATAGGATTTGCCTTTGATTTCACTGTGTGTTTGTCTGTGTTCAGATGTAAGAAAGGTCAACCAGTTAATTAGTTTATTAATTCATAAACGTCCTCCGATGACAGCAATTTTATCAAAAGATAAAAAAGAAATTTTTTTAATCTAGACAAAAGGGCGATCGTGGCTCAAGAGTTGGGAGTTCGCCTTGCAAATATACACAGTGATGAAGGACATGAAGCTGCAGTTAGATAAAAAGTAAATAACAAGCACAAAGACAGTAAAACGATCAGGATCCATTAAAAAATAGGCTAATTTGATTTGTAAAATCAAACAGACCGAGACTGTCCGAGTCAGGGCTCGAACCGGCAACCTTTCAAACTGGTCAGACTGGTCAGAGTAAAGATCACTGTTGAAATGAAACCTTGTTGTAGCTGCCAGTTCGAACACACTGATCCCAGCTCAGCTCTCACACTTACATGTTTGCTTTCTTTGGAATATGAACAATGCAAACATTCAAAGCCAGGGAGTTTCTCTGTTTACAGTCTAGATCCTGTTCAACTTTCTATGTTCACCATGTCCACAAAGTCATTTATTTATCTGGGGTATTTTTTCCACTTACCAAAACACAATAAACTGTCACACAAAACTGAGTTTCAACCTGTAGAAAACATGGATGACGCGACAGCTCCCCAAAAATGAAGCCAAAAACGTCTCTATCACCCCCTGGTGTCTGGCTGCAGTATAGGTCATAAACCCCACCTCCACCATGTTAGTGGATGGGACTGGCGTCACACTAAAATTAATTAATCTCCTCAGATAAATTTTTTCCAAAGATTCTTTCTTTTGTTTTCAGTATTTCTTACCATGCTGATTTATGTCCAAGGAGCCTTCTTTCCCATAATTTTGATTCTAATTCCTTCCGCGGTGATGTTTAATTGGGGTGTAACATCATAACAGCTTTGACTGGCAGCTGCAGTAACGGAGAAACTTGCGTATTCTAGCGTTTATGCTACAAAACCACGACCGACTGTTTTAACCTGACAGCCTGAGGTGTTCGTTAGTAAACTGGACTACCCGACAGAAGGACCCGAGGCCCCGCTGCACGTTTTAGGTAAGTTAAACGTGTTTGTAAGCTAATCCGTAACTATCACCCTTTGTCACGGCGGGGTGCGCCGATAAGTTTAGTTTACAGGACCCAGAAGCAGACACTGGATGTTGGCACATGAAAAAGATTGAAGCTATGAAAACTGAGAAAACTGTGAACACTCAGAAAAAAAGGGACTAAGACAGTCAGTGAAAATACTATGACAAACTATGAACACTGAGTAAACTATGACATAACATTATAGGGATACCAACAGACAACCTGACAATGAAACATAGAAAACAGAGGACTTAAATACACACAAGAGGTGATCAGGGGAAGTCGAGACACATGAGGAAACAGCTGACAAGGATGAACATAACGATGCACAGGAAATGTAAACTCAAACATAATGACATGAAAACTGGACTTTCAAAATAAACAGAAAAACATGACAAGACACAGGCATGACAGCATCAACCAGAAACATGACACATAGGACACAATAAACAACAATGGGAACATTAACACATGGGAACACCGCTGACACACATGAACCTAATGACAAGGCAGGGGAAGGGAACCTAAATACAATGAACAAAGAACATACTGGAGTCTTACAACATAACACAGGAAACATGATGAGGCAGACAATATATATATATATATATATATATATATATATATATATATATATATATATATATATATATATTTAATATATGTATATATATATATATATTATATATTTAATAAATATAAATTACAATATGTGCCGATCGTGGCGATCGTGGCTCAAGAGTTGGGAGTTCGCCTTGTAATCGGAAGGTTGCCGGTTCAAGCCCCGACTCGGACAGTCTCGGTCGTTGTGTCCTTGGGCAAGACACTTCACCCGTTGCCTACTGGTGGTGGTCAGAGGGCCTGGTGGCGCCAGTGTCCGGCAGCCTCGCCTCTGTCAGTGCGCCCCAGGGTGGCTGTGGCTACAACGTAGCTTGCCATCACCAGTGTGTGAATGTGTGCGTGAATGGGTGAATGACTGGATATGTAAAGCACTTCGGGGTCCTTAGGGACTAGTGAAGGCGCTATATAAATACAGGCCATTTACCATTTACCATAATTGTGTTGTGGTTTGCAGTGTTTTGTGTTGTTTCACTTTAAATTTGTTTAAAAGGAAAAAGATGAAAATTTAAATAGTTAAATGTTGAAATGTGAATAGATGTTTTTTGTATTATATGATTTATTCATTAAATTTTATTTGGAGTCAATAAATAAAAGTATATTTATGGTGGCCCCTAGAGACAAAGCACGTACAAACTCTAAAACACGTAAAAACTCAGAAGCACATACAAACTCCAAAACACATACAAAACACAACAGAAGTGCTCCAGGATGCTAGGCGCAGTGTTGAGCTTTTGTTACCTAGAGGCTACACAAGCCAGCAAGTACCAACGACCAGATTTGGTGTGTGGTAGTAACAGGTAAATGAACATTTAACGAAATGTTTCATCACTCATTCAAGTGACTTCTTTAGTCTCAGCTGACTGCAGGTTTCTCCAATCTTATAAACAGTACATTTGCATAATGACTGAAACCAGTCCACTGAAGGAACAATGGGCTGGGAGGTCAGTTCCTTAATCTTAATTATGCAAATTCTCATGACCATTGATCACAGCGTTGTAAGATGGCGAAAGATGTACCCTTAGGCCCCCTCCTTGATTCAGAGATGGTCTTTCCTTTTTCATGTAAATGGCCTTCTTGACTCCGCCATCAAACCAGCATTCCTCCCTGTCCAGGATTTGTACATCCTCATCATTGAAAGAGTGTCCTGCAGAGGCCTGGCCTGACGAGGTAGCTCTTCTGTGTTGTGCCATCCTCTTTGCCAGAGGTTGTTTGGTTTCCCCGATGTATAAATCCTGGCAATCCTTCTTGATGTGATGTTCTTCTGCCTCCCTGGCCGGGTTAGGAAGGTACTGTCATGCGCCGAGGCGCACGTGCACAAAGGACCCAAAAGCGGACTCAAGTGCTAGCAGGATAATAGACTTTATTATAAATAACAAAAGGCGACCCGGGAAAACCAAAGGAGAAAACGAGGAACAAAAAACCCGGGGAAACAAATGACGCGGGGAGCCGGAATCGGGACCGTGGGAGGCTGCAACAGAAAGGGGAGAAAATTACTAGTGAGCCAGGAAGCAGGCAAGCGAAACAAGGCAGGATAGGAGTAGAGGGCTTACAATCAGGATGGGACCGTGGGGCCCAGGAGGGAAGTGTGAAAGTCCGTGAGGCTGGGGGTCCATGAAGTTAGGGTCGAGGCAAGACGACGCACGGGGTGAAGTGATCGAGCAGGAGTACTGGCAGGAGGCAGACACTGGACGCCAGATTGAAATCTTAAACACAAAAGGCAGATTTAACACACTTAAATCTCCCTGAGCCTGGTTCTGCCGGAGGTGTTTCCTGTTAAAAGGGAGTTTTTCCTTCCCACTGTCGCCAAAGTGCTTGCTCATAGGGGGTCATATGATTGTTGGGTTTTTCTCTGTACCTATGAAGCACCTTGAGGCGACTTTTGTTGTGATTTGGTGCTATATAAATAAAATTGAATTGAATTGAATTGGTTTCAGTCATTATGCAAATGTACTCTTGATAAGATTTGGGGAAATCTGCAGTCAGCTGAGACTGAAGAGGTCACTTGGATGAGTGACGAAACGTTTCTCCCTTTCATGAGGACTCATGTGATCCCTACATGTGGATCCAAGTGCAGATTCAACTCTGCATTACATTTGACTTCAGCTGTTACACACTTTCATTTTCTAGCTGTGTCACTTCCTGCTTTTTGGATCAGATAGTTTATCCATGTCCACAAATGTTTGGCTGCATATTTGTATCATCTATATTTTCAAATAAAATTGCAACCATTAGGTGAGTGTGTCTTTGAATTGGGGTTTATTATAATACAGGAAATAAAAAAAACAACAACAACAAAATACTGCAGTGGAGAAAAAGTTCAGGTCAAACACCAAACAGTTTTCTGAGGGAAAGACATCACCCTGAACCCTTTTATACCTCCCAAACAAAGAACATTCCACAGCAGATCAATTATTAGCAGATCCTTAACTCTTCAATCTAGGAACAGTTCCAACCAACCGTCATCTCCTCTGCAACAGGATGTCCAGAGCCCTCAAGAGCGAAGTGCTTGTGAAGGTGCAATAAAACTTGGGCCCCACTTGTGATCCATATGCATACAACTGATGTCAAGAGTGAGCTTTTATACTAAGCACAGAGAGTGTTACTACTATTACTAAAGTGATGTGATTAATACATAACCCAGGGGCGATTCTAGCCCATTTTTGGGGGTGCTTCAGCACCCCCAAAATGAATCAAAGCACCCCCAAAGATTTCTTACTTTTTTGACAACATTTGCTGTTTGTGTGACACACAACTAAAAATATAAAAAGCATACAGTACTGTACTTGTTTGAGGCGTAACATTTTAACAACAAAAGTATAGATAACCCCCCTCCCAAAATGGTTTGTTCCAGCTCGCCTCTCCCCTACTCTGGCTCTATCGCCCTTTCTGCCAGAGCGATGGTGGCTGAGACGCAGCAGAGTGGAGGTGTAAGTGCCTGGCTTAAAACAGGACATGTTAGCTGCATTTAACCTTCAGTTACTCTTTATATAGTTAGATAGGAGTCATTACACCAGGTAACCTGCAGTGTTGAAAGCGTGTTTTCCAATGATGTTTGCTACCCTACAATCCGTCCTGCTCTGTAGTAAAATCAGCGACATTTGACCGTCCTGTTGCTCCCACTGAAATGTATACAGCCTATTTAAAATCTAAAACTTTAAATTGTCCGCAGCCTACTGTTGTTACCACTGTCCTGTTTGAAATGGATACTAACTAGCTAACTGACTGAATGCCCATTAACCTTATAACTCCTGTTTTGTGTGTGTGTACAGAGAGACAGCCAGGTTCATAATGGATATAAGGAAGTTTTTCAAAAAAGCAGCCACATTCAGGTAAAAGTGTAAGAACAAATGATCCATCAATCAAGAATAATGTTGGATCAGTGTTTCAATGTTTATATCTTTTATTAGATGTTCATGTGGTTTGATTATTTGCCTTTTGGTTTAAAGTACACTGAGAGAGGGCTTTTTGTTAGTGATCTTAATAGAAATTTTTTTCCTATTAATGTAATTTTTCATCTAATTGAATACAATCTATTTGTGTATGATTGTCAGTCCAAAGAGGGAGAGAGGGAAGAGGGGAACGTGAGAAGAAAGTACAAGGTCAGGAAGAACCAGGTAAGAAAACAGACAGGGAACAGTGACAGGCAAAACAGAAACTATGAAACTGACGAAGAGAAAAAAACCTGATTTTACTCATACAATCAGGAAGTCGTGTTCTCCCTATATTAAAGCTGCTATACAGAATCTACAAAACAAACTGGGTTGAAACATTTTTGACCGTCTTTAACAACATTCCAACATAACATTATCATTGTTTGGGGAGATTAAAATCAATGATATATTTTTATGTGGTTCAGCCACAGCTCTACTAAAACCTCAGCCAGTAATAGGTAGGCCAACTTTTGGACCTTCCAGTTGTCTGTATGACTGCCACAGTATGTACATCACATTTGCACACTATCAGAAAGTGCCAAACAGAGCCCTGGTGGAGTGAGGAGCTGTAAAGAGAAGCAGATGCTCTGTTTATATTCTAAAAATGTTTTAAGCTGGTTTCAAAGATTCTGTACTGCAGCTTTAAATGTTTTCCAAAAGCACACATACACTTACCTTATCAGTGTTTTTACAGTGCGCACCACCTGATAAAAATGTCAAGCTCTCCTAAGTACCACTATGAAAGCACTCATAAATCTTACAACACAAAATTAGTATTATTAAATTAGTAAAATTAGTATCTGCAGTAAAGATTTTTTCATACATTGTATACATTCTACCACAGGCAAAGTTGCCTCCATTTTTATAGTTTTTATTAATATTTTGTAATAACTTATTTGTAATAATTTATTCTGTTTTGGGAGTGTATTTTTATGTATCTGTATTATATTATGCATACACATTAAAAGTGAATCTCTGTCCAAAAAATGCACTCAGTTTACTTCTTACTCACTATAAGTATCATTCATTATTCTCCCCCAGTAATTAAGGTTAGGATTTTTTCTATTCCAATCCATTCTTCTTTTGCAGCATTTAAATAACCTTGATCAGATTTGATGGTTTTGTTACAGACTTTTCAAAAAAGTGTTTTGTTTTTCTTTCACAAATGTGGGATTAAATTGTGTTAAAATGTACAAAACAGTGATGTCATGTTTTGTGACGAGGACCCAGGCACAGAGAGACTTCATGAATTTAAGAATCTTATGATTTAATAAAGAAATTTGCAGACTTGCACAGAGATGGTAAAATTATGATGACTGATAACGGAGACGAAGACAATAGACGATGAGGACAGGGAGGAACAGGGGTTTAAATGCACCAAAGTGACAGTCAGAGAGAACTTGGGACAACATTTAAGGATGCAGGGACTGACAGAGACAGGTTTATCTTGCCTGGCTGGGCAGCTTTCTGGGTGCTCAGCACCCCCAAAGCTCTGATCCTAGAATCGCCCCTGACATAACCTAAAGAAAGTTCCAATACAGTGCCCTCTGCACTCTGTCTGTGTGGTGTCTCTGAGTTTAGTCAGTGTGTTCCTGTTTTAATTTGAAAGTCTGTGGCTGACGTCGGTGTTTGTCCTTCCTACCTGTCTCGTCATGTTTATTGGGTTCAGCCGTGTTTTCCTCCTGTGTGCTGTTTCCTCATTTTGTGTATATTCAGTGTGCTCTCTTGTGTTCGGCGTCAGTCTGTCTGCGTTCCTCTGGTTATCATCTCAGGTTTTTTCTTCTGCATGTTATGGTGTAAGGTTTCTTTACTTGTTTTCCCAGTTCAGGTTATTTCTTAGTTCTGTCTCTGTCACCGTTGCTTTTCTTTGTTTTCACCTATTGAAATAAAGCTCACTTGCATCACAGCCTATGCCTGCATTTTAAGTCCTTCTCTCATAAACTTCACACGCCGTGACAGGAACAAGAACAAACTGTCTGATTAGAGATTGCTGATCTGTGTAACTTTATTCAAAAACATTTTACAATGTGCTCCAAAAGATGTCCAAAAAGCTGAACACTAAATTCAAATCACAGAGAAACAGTTTGTTTATTTGTGAAGTAATTTGATTGTAATAGTCATTTGGCCCAATCATCAGATTATATATAGCCAACGTACATTATTGTACTAACCTAAATCACTAAACACCCTAAAGATATACTAGAAATTCTAACATAAAAAAATACTATATATGAAGACAGTGGCACATAGAAATAATCGGACCTCGATTACAAGTTTTCCTTGCTATACAGCATTGAAAATCATACATATGTTAGGTGCAAATGTTGTGTTGGAGTCCGTTTGAAGACATGTTAGCATCTTTAAAGAGCTTTGAATATTATTCCAGATTTGTGGACCTCTACATGGTCACACTGAAGACCAAAAAATAAAAATAAAACTAACTAATAAAGTTGTTTTAACAGTTACCACAACAACCAAATTAAATACCATCTAATTTCCCTGAAAAATTCTTCGTTCCTCTCTCAGCTGCTCATTAAACACCTGACAGCAATCCATGTTCCTGCTTTCTTCAAATTCATCCTGCTAAATTTGATTCGGTTTAGTTCAGCAAAAGGAGGGAGGAGGAAAGGAAGCCATCGATGTCTTGAAACTGTGTCAATGCATTTCTTTATGTTCTTAACTTCTACTGTAAAAATAATAAATTCAGTAAACCACATTTAGCTGTTTTGGTTTTGGTGTTACGGAGTCACAGCCTCGGTGTAAGACCCTAACTCTGTTTTCTGGTTTAAATTCTTAATAAATTCATCCAGACATCTAGAAAGGAGAGCTGCACCATGCAAAGTGGGATGTATGCCATCTTCCTCAATAAGACCAGGGTTTTCCCTGAAGGTTTGCCAGTTATCTAAGAATTTCACACTGTTTTATGAACACCACTCAGACATACAGCGGTTTAACAGCATAGTCTCATTGGGGAGGGGACCAGAGAAAGCTAGTATCTGACATTGTTCTGGCAAAGTTAAAAACTCATGCAACACTAATTTTAGTGACCTCCAATTGCTGTAACTGGATATCATTAGTGCCAATTAGGGCTGTTCGATATAACGATATATATCGGATGACGATATAAAAACGTCTATCGTTTCATTTTACGCTATCGTTTGTTTCGTGGTGTCGCAAAATAAACTGTTTACGGCAATATTTTTTCATGGTTTTGATGGTCACTGTAGTGGCTATATTAATCTCTTAAAGTTCTCTCTTTCTCTTATATTTAATATAACCACACTACGGACGGACAAGCGCTTGTTTTTATGCTTTGTCGTTAGCAACAACGACGGTAAAACCACGGTGTGTCCACTTGTTTATTTTCCACATAAACCTTTCAAAATAAAGCTCAAGATCCTGTTGAGACTTTTCAAAATAAACTGAATCACGTTTATTTTGATAAGATGCAGAGTTTTTACGGATGAGAAGCAAAAAAGAGCCATCAGGTGCTAAAAAAATAAACCTTAGACTCAAACGTTAGAACAGGCTTTTCCCTGCAGCACGCTGTGTAATAAATACTCACAAAGAAAACGGCGGCCGTTACATCTAGACTATAGACTATGTCTAAAAATGTATAGTTTCATACATCAGCTAAAACACTCGACTCCAGGTACGCGACGCCCAGCTGGAAACACTTCACGCAAGTCGAGCTGCCCGAGATTCACAGAATTTACAGAAAACGTTACATTTTTGTGATTTATATCGTTATTGGACGATAGATGTCTTAATATCGGGATATGAGATTTTGGTCATATCGCACAGCCCTAATGCCAATGTGAATTACAATCTTTCCAAATCTACATTTAGCCAACAGCCTCAGATTAGCATCAATCTCAGGTGCTCCTGGAATGCATTTGATCATTGTTCCTGGAGTCTCTAGCTGCACATTTCTGAGTGCAGAGTCAACAATAACCAAAGTTGTTTCCACAATTTGTGTAGTGTTGTCTAGATTGATTTTGAAATCTTCATCCGAGTTCTCCTCTTCCTCAGTCTTCTGCAGTTGTTGGATTAAGAATGGTCTTTAAATTTTTATATAATTCCTTCTTTTCTCCTCTCAGTGTTTTCTGTAGTTGTTTAATCGTGTCTTCATCTGCCAGCCGATGAATGACAGGTCCACAGTAAAGTCTGACAAAGCAGAAAATCACAGTTAAAGTTGATGAAGTGTGTTAAACATCTGTGGAGCACATCATTAGTCTGGGTTTACCGTGCACACTGAGGTTCTGGTAGAGGGGAACACAGCAGCTGGTTCAGGTGGAGGCTCTGCCTCATGCAGCACTGCCATTGGCTGAAAGCATGAGCCACACGTGGCTGCCAGTTACTCACACCTTCATCCTTTAAAGCTTTCATCCTCCTCTCAAACTCGTCCTCTACAGACAAAATAAGACAAAGTTTCGGTGCCACAGAACCAGAGACCAGCAGCAGTTGCTCTTCTATTTCAGGCTGATGTGGAAGCAACAGTGCTGCTGCTGTCACACAAAATCTGTTTAGAATAACTCTGATTACAGGACCTTGAACTACACCACATCAGCTGACTGCTTTTCCCCAATAAAGTGATCTGTAGCTATGCATTTCATTGTAGATATCCAAAATGTTACCGAGTGAGACTAACCTGGACCATCGGGCTCACACACAAACCACAGCAGGAGAGCGTGGAGGCAGTAGACAGTTTCAGGTTTTGAATGGTGTTGTAGCCTCTTGAACCAGAAAACAGTCACACAGACTGGCAGCTTCAGCTGGTCGGGGATGTTTTCTAAGTCTGAAGTCTGAACCTGCAGAGCTTGTTCAAACACCCTGCGACGCAAACCCTCAGGAGCCTGCACAGAGAGGTACCACAGATAAGATGCTCACATGTACCACAGAAACATGCCTACCTGTCAGAGTAATTAAACACATATTTAATGATTAACCTCAGTACCTTATGCAGACGCTGTAGTTTCAGTTGTTTCTGTTCATCACTGCTGGGAAGTATTGATGGGACACGGTCGTCTTTGATCTCTTCTCCATCCCTGCCATATTCAGTGCACATCTCACCTCCTGTTAACAGTCCATAGAAGTACTGTCTGATGCAGTAAGCAGCTTTGTAACTACTGCGCTGTGAAAAGTCCTCCACAAGTGCGGTCAGCAGAATTGTCTTCTGATCCACAACACTTGTGGTGAAACTGGTGAGTTCTCCACGCTCAACTTTTTCACACACCCATGGTGGCAACTTAGAACTTGTTTTTTCTGGTTTAACATATTTTTTAATGGCGAGTTTGAATGTTTGGTTCTCTTTTTTACCAACATGATTTAAAGCTTCACTCAGAGCACGTTCTCTCTTCTGTAAATCATTCAAGTCATCCAGGTTCACTTTACTTAAAAAGCCGAGCATACCATCCAGTCTTTTAATGCTGTTCACACCAGGTGAAGATGATTCCTTTGAAAAACCACCATTGTCTTCTAATCTTGAATAATCATTTCCTGCTATTGAAGCAAAGACTGGCATGAGAGCAGGGTCCAATTTAAAATGCTCACAAAACTTTGAACGTTTGTAGATCTTAGCAGGAATCTTTCCATCCTCTTCTTTTTTCCATTCAAAGTTGTCGAGATAAAGGAAACCTTTGTGCACATCAAAGATGTGAAAATCTTTGTCAATGGACAGCACAGCACATTGTTTCTGATTTGCCTCGGAAACAACCTCAGGGTCTGCCTCTCCTAAACACTGTTTAAACTCTATGCCTTTTTCTCTTAAGATTTCTATGAAGACATCTTTGACCAGAGGTGGTAACACATTATATGCCTCTGGTAAAGTGCCATCAGGCTCAGTCTCTGCTATTGTCTTTGCTTTTTTCAGTTTATATTTTAGAGAAGACACATTTCTTTCATGCTTCTCGGGCCCTGAGCCACCATCCAGGATGACGTACGGATTGACTTCACAGTCCTGCAGAGTCTTAAAGAACTGACAGACCTCATGTTTGAATCCGGGATAATCTCCTCCACAGCGCTGGTCCAGCTTTGGATCGGACGTATAATACAAAGAATAGTACAGAGCATTACCATCAATGATGAGACCTGTTTTTTCTACCTTAACTTCTTCACAGAGACACAAATCATCTATCATTTTCTTTAATGTTGAAACCTCCATGATTCCTTAAAGTGTGGATGAAGATGAGCGGTGGTTATTGTGCCAATGCCTCTGTGTCTGCAGATATTTGTACACCTACTAGAGTGCACACCCACACCGACACAACCAGTCAAACCTGTTTTGACTAATTTAACATACCTAACTTACTCTTTTGGTTTCATTTCTTTATTCTTCATGTTGTGATTTTCTGTTTCATTTCACTTTGTGGAGCAAAATCAAATGTGTTTCATTAACTTTCCAGCTGTTAAAAATGTGATGACAATGTGATGTGATGGATACAAAGTACCTTTGTATCCATCACAAAGGCTCAACCCTGCCATGTACTGGAAACTGCTGCAACACCAGCGTCACCATCCACAGTGAAGCCAGCGTTATATAACCATGGACTGTGAGCATGCTGACTAAGAAAGAAGCAACTGCTCCAAAATCGACATCTTGAAGCCCAAGTGAAAGTCGCAGCTCCTCGTCATGAACGAGTGAAATGTATTTTGGAGAAAGGTTAAATGTGTCATGGAGAGTGGAATGAGAGGACTCAGGTACGAGACTCCTTGCAAAGTGATGGTGAATTTATTTACAGTGGAAATAAGGCAACAGTTCGACTCTGTAATCCGTTCCCTGCATCCTGGAGACTCTCTTGTTCACAATCTTGAAACACTAAATCACAGCTGCGCTACCTGGCTTAGCTCAATGTTCCAGCGCTGGCTGTCATCCGACCACACCATTAAATAGGTCTGCTTCGGGACGGCAAATTATTAGTAGCAGCTGGCAAAGTGATTAAGCACACATCCGGCGACTCCAGTGCGGGACACTACTCCCGGGTCTGCTGCCGTTCCGTGCCACAGCTCCCGGAAGTACATGTTCCCACATCACAACAAAGAAAACACACATACACACACAGGACAGAGAGGAGAAAACAGCACACAAAGTGCACACAAACACAACCCAAACTGGCAGATCGATCGGTGAGGACCTTCTGGCCATGACAAAATACAAACAACAGCCGAGGGAAAGAAGTATTGCCTGGTAGCAGTAATGTTTTCTAAGTGGGTAGAAGCATTCCCCACAAAAAGTGCAGACAGCAGTGCAGTGGCAAAAGGCCTCCTGTCAAAAATCATTCCCGGGTGGGGTATCCCAGGGTAAATCACAAGTGACAGTGGCACTCACGTTGTGAACGAGGTATTAAAGGAAATCAGTGAGTGACTAGGTTTTATTGATCCCAGTTCTTTTATTCTTCTACTGGACAGAGAAGACGTGACTCAGTCTGGTCAAGGTATTTATAATCATTTTATTCAATCATTATCTTCATGGAAGAGAGATGTGCATGGTGCTAAGCATTAGCAGATCTGAAGAGCCGTCCTTGGATCTGTTACATTTATAATTTCAGCGTTCCTCATCTAGCCCCCACTCCTCCTGTTACTGTGGTACTCTGTTCAACTTACACGTCATACACAGTTTCGGTCAAAACAACTTCTTTACCTCTGCCCTTACTTAATGTGTATGTGTTGCTGGTCTGGTCTTCCTAGTTCCGCTTTTTCTGTCTGCACATCCGCATCCTGTTATTAATAAACTGCCTCTGCAGCTCTGCACAAAACTTCCTGTTCTGCACAGTTTCCTGTTCTGCACAGTGTTTCGGTCTTGCTCAGCAAGCTATGACATTTGACACACTTTATGACTGAAAGATGGCCTGTTTTAATACACAAGCCGGCATAAAACAAAATAATCCGAAAATAAGCACTAAGAAAAGTACATTTATCCTAACAGTTTCAAATTGCAAACACCATTGTGGATATCACCCACAATCTGGAGGTGCTGTGGAGAGAATAAAAGGCTCCTTAAAGTCCAAGCCGGTGAAGTGCTTTGAAGAAACTGGCCTCACATGGCCAAAAGCACTTTCCCTTGTGCTGATGTACGTGTGCATGCGGACCAGACTCCCTGCACACCTCAGCCCCTATGAGGTGTTGTATGGACAGCCTGCCAGAGTGGGGGCAGAACCCCCGAAATGGACAGGCATGTCCACAGAGTTGTGCAACAGTGAAATGATTGTGTACTGTCAAAGTCTCTCCTGGACCCTCTCACAGGTACACTGAGCAGTAAAAGCAGCCCTGCCTAGACCAGCAGAAGGACCCCTGCACCCATTTAGACAAGGCAACTGGATATTGGTGAAGGATTTTGGGAAGAGACATTGGAAGGCAAAGCAGTGGCTGGGCCCATTCCAAGTCCTGCTGATCACACAAACAGCGGTGAAGGTTGGAGAACGAACTACTTGGATCCATACAAGTCACTGCAAGCTGTTTGCAGGAGAGCCACCAGTAGAAGAAGATCAACCTAATAAGACACACGGGGCAGAATAATCCCTGCACCTCATCCAGGTACTAGGCAGTCTACCCTCTACCTGGAGCAATGCGCCAGACTGAGAAGATTAACAGTTGAGCACCACACAAAGGCCCCAGGATGCCCGTGCAGCAAGAAGTGCTACCTGGGAGACGAGAGACTGAGCACGATGGACACATTAAACAACACTACGTGAATTCGACCACCCAGCCTTTCAGTTTTGATCGGCGCGATGCAACAGATTCTGAAGGCCACAAGGGAAAGTGAGTCTCCCAGATTTCACCCACCGCTATTACAGGCTGAAGAATATATTAAATATAGTGAGAGTAAGGATGACTGTGATGAGTGAAATCATTTTCCTGACGCTGTAAGAATGATGCATATTGTGAAACTTCTTCAGGTTCGCAATGTTGCTGAATGATAGGAAGAGAAATCCCTGTTATTAGTGATTGGCAAGTAATCAAGAGGATGGGAATTGTATTGGGATTTCTCTTTAATGTATTGTCTTGATGAAAATGCTTTGATGTCACTCAGTTTTAGTGTGTATGGTTCACACCTTATTCACGCTGGGAAACAGCCTGGTGAGTGTCTCTTGGGAAATGGAAGCGCACACAGGAAGGTTTGACCCCAGAGTGGGGGAGATTCTCACAGGTGATAGAGGTTTTCTGTTCAGAGCAAAGGTGTGAACTACAACTGTAAAAGCCTTTTGCTCCATAACTGTTTAACCTCCTAAGACCCGAACTCTTCCACGACATGCATTTTTAATTTCTCTTGGATATTTGGGCATATTGGGGCCCGATGAATGTAAAAACAAAGAATTTCCAGATTTTTTTTTTTTTTTACCTTATTTTTGTTTTTAAGAAAAATGAGAGCCACAAATGAGGATATTCATTTAAAATTTTGATAGAACAGTAGCAGTATAATGTCCTTGTAAGTGGATATCAAGCCCATGTAGAGCAAAATTGAGTATTTTGGTCTAAATAACGCAAAATGTGATGTCCACATATGTGGACAGCAGGTCCTAGGAGGTTAAAAGGGACCTAAACTGTTGATTATCAGAGACAGTCCGAAAGTCTTTTTCCATGGCCTCTCCAAACTGCTCCCACACCCAAGTTTTCACTTCAGCTACTGCCTGCACTGCGTTCTACTTGGCCTATCGGTACATAGCAGCTGCTTCCCAAGTTCCACAGGCTAACTAAGACCAATAGGACTCCTTCTTCAGCCTGGTGGCTCCCCTCAGCTCTGGTGTCCACCATTTGGTTCAGGGATTACCACCACGACAGGCACCAACCACCTTGCGGTCACAGTTCAGAACAGCGGTTTTGGCAATGGAGATGCTTAACATTCAACACTCAATGTCCCCAGTCTCCCTCGAAATGTTTAAGCTCTGCCAGAGGTGTGCGTTGAAGATCTCACGGACCAGGGCCTCTGCTAGACGTTCCCAGCACGCCCTCAATGTACGTTTGGATGCGCCAGGTCTATCCAGCGTCCTCCCCCGCCACCTGATCAAACTCACCACCAGGTGGTGATCAGTTGACAGCTCAGCCTGCCTCTTTACCCGAGTGTCCAAAACATAAGGCCTTAGGTGTGGTGATACGATTACAATATCGATCATTGACTTGCGGCCTAGAGTGTCCTGGTACCATGTGCACTTATGGACACTCTTATGTTCGAACATGGTGTATATTATGGCCAAACTGTGGTTTTCACAGAAGTCCAATAACAGAACACCGCTCGGGTTCAGATCCGGGAGGCCGTTCCTCCCAATCACGCCCCTCCAGATCTCGCTGTCATTGCCCATGTGAGCATTGAAGTCTCCCAGCAGGGCAACAGAGTCCCCAGGAAGAGCACCCTCCAGTACCCCACCCACAGACTCCAAGAAGGCTGGGTACTCTGAACCGCCACTAGGGCATTAGAGCAAACGACGGTCAGCAACCGTTTCCCAACCCAGAGTCGAAGGGAAGAAACCCTGTCGTCCACTGGGAGAAACCCCAACATGCAGGAAGTAAGCCGAGGGGATACCAAGACACCCAGCCCGCCGCCCCTCACCAGGGGCAACTCCAGACTGAGACAGAGTCCCAAGCCATGTGTTGAGGTGAGCCTGACTATATCTAGCCGGTACCTGTGTGAGCAGCAAAATAATCTCTGAGGTCTAAAAGTCAAATCAGTAGAGATGAACATTCAACAGGACAATCAAATAGAAGTGAGTCACATCTGAACACAGAGACACACACAGGGAAATAAAATACAAATTTAATGTAAATGAAAGAGGAAGAAAGCAGAGAAATGTTCCAGTGTCCAGTCAAATGAACTGATGAGCCCCTCCCAGCTGTGCTGCTGGGTCTGCTCTGTTCCTTCTTCCCTTCTCATGAATAAATGGGAGTTGTTGTTAAAGGACAGCATGAAGAGTCTGGATCAGACTGCTTCTTGCTCTGCAGGTCCTCACTTCTGCTAAACAGGAGACCACAAGGTCACCTGCACATTATGACTCAAGTAAAATCCTCACATGCGGATATATATATATATGTATATATGTCTATATATATATATATATATATATATATATATATATATATATATATATATATATATATATATATATATATATATATATCCGCATGTGAGGATTTTACTTGAGTCACTAACAAGCTGATCTACACTACGGCAGCAGTGATCAGTGAGATGCTTGGCTACAAGTTGAACAGCCACAAGGGGCAGTACCCTCCATGGAGAAGGAGGCTAGAGGGCAAGATCAAAGTAGCACGAAGGGAGGTTAGCCAACTAACGGAGTTGCAGAAAGGCGTGACAAAGAAGGTGCATAAGAAATACAGCAAGCTGTCCATACCTGATGCCTTGGAAACTGCCAAGCAAAGACTCACAGCCTTGGCGAGCCGCTTGAGGAGGTACACCAGAGAGATAGAAGGCAGGAGAATAAACCAGCTGTTCTCCACAGAACCAGCAAAGGTGTACTCTCAGTGGCAAGGGAACAATAAGAGAACAGCACCACCAAGGCTGGAGACGGAGCAATACTGGAAGAGCATATGGGAGAAGGACGCAACCCATAACGGCAATGCTCAGTGGATAGTGGATCTGAGGGCAGACCATAGCGACCTCCCTGAACAGGGTCCAGTAACCATCACAGTGGCAGACATCCAAGAAAGGGTCTCCAGTATGAAGAGTTGGACAGCACCAGGGCCCGACATGGTTCACGCCTACTGGCTGAAGAAGCTGACAGCACTCCACGAGCATCTGGCAGTACAAATGAACCAGCTGCTAGTTAACGAGAGTCACCCGGAATGGCTAACCGAAGGTCGGACGGTCCTGATCCCCAAGGACCCCAAGAAGGGACCGGTCCCATCCAACTACCGACCAATAACCTGCCTCTGTACTACATGGAAGCTCCTGTCAGGCATCATATCGGCTAAGATGAACAGGCACATGGGTCAATACATGAGCGGGGCACAGAAAGGGATTGGCAAGAATACCAGAGGCGCAAAACACCAGCTACTGGTAGACAGAACAGTCAACCGAGACTGCAAGACCAGACTGACCAACCTGTGCACAGCCTGGATTGATTACAAGAAGGCCTATGACTCAATGCCCCACAGCTGGATACTGGAATGCCTAGAATTGTACAAGATCAACAGGACCCTAAGAGCCTTCATCAGGAACTCAATGGGGATGTGGCGTACAACACTAGAGGCCAACTCCAAGCCCATAGCACAAGTCACCATCAAGTGCGGGATCTACCAAGGAGATGCTCTGTCCCCACTGCTGTTCTGCATAGGCCTGAACCCCCTCAGTGAGATCATTAACAAGACTGGCTACGGATACCGACTACGAAACGGAGCGGTTGTCAGCCACCTCCTGTACATGGATGACATCAAGCTGTATGCCAAGAGTGAACGAGACATCGATTCACTGATCCACACTACCAGGCTATACAGCAATGACATTGGGATGTCATTCGGACTGGAGAAGTGTAGTCGGATGGTAACAAAGAGAGGGAAGGTAGTCAGAACTGAGGGGATTGAACTACCAGAAGGCAACATTGCAGACATAGAGGACAGTTACAAGTACCTGGGGATCCCGCAGGCGAATGGGAACCATGAAGAGGCCGCTAGGAAAGCTGCAACCACCAAGTACCTGCAGAGGGTAAGGCAAGTCCTGAGGAGTCAGCTGAATGGTAAGAACAAGATCGGGGCCATAAACACCTACGCCCTGCCCGTGATCAGGTACCCTGCTGGGGTAATAGGCTGGCCAAAGGAGGAGATAGAAGCCACTGACATAAAGACAAGAAAGCTCCTGACCATGCATGGAGGGTTTCACCCCAAGTCCAGCACCCTGAGGCTGTACGCTAAGCGGAAGGAAGGGGGCCGGGGACTGGTGAGTGTCAGCACCACAGTCCAGGATGAGACAACGAACATTCAAGAATACATTGGGAAGATGGCCCCAACTGACAGCGTACTCAGTGAATACCTCAGGCAGCAGAAACCCAAGAAAGAGGAGGAAGGCGAGGAACCATCATGGAAGGACAGGCCCCTGCACGGTATGTACCACCGGCAGATAGAGGAGGTGGCTGATATCCAGAAATCCTACCAGTGGCTGGACAAAGCTGGACTGAAAGACAGCACAGAGGCACTAATCATGGCAGCACAAGAACAAGCTCTGAGTACAAGATCCATAGAGGCTGGGGTCTATCACATCAAGCAAGATCCCAGGTGCAGGTTGTGTAAAGATGCCCCAGAAACAATCCAGCACATAACAGCAGGGTGCAAGATGCTAGCAGGCAAGGCATACATGGAACGCCATAACCAAGTGGCCGGCATAGTGTACAGGAACATCTGTGCCGAGTATAACCTGGAAGTCCCAAGGTCAAAATGGGAGATGCCCCCAAGGGTGATGGAGAATAACCGAGCTAAGATCCTGTGGGACTTCCAGATACAGACGGACAAAATGGTGGTGGCTAACCAACCGGACATAGTGGTGGTAGACAAACAGAAGAAGACGGCCGTAGTGATTGATGTAGCGGTTCTGAATGACAGCAATATCAGGAAGAAGGAACACGAGAAGCTGGAGAAATACCAAGGGCTCAGAGAAGAGCTCGAGAGGATGTGGAGGGTGAAGGTAACAGTGGTCCCCGTGGTAATCGGAGCACTAGGTGCAGTGACTCCCAAGCTAGGCGAGTGGCTCCAGCAGATCCCGGGAACAACATCGGAGATCTCTGTCCAGAAGAGCGCAGTCCTGGGAACAGCTAAGATACTGCGCAGGACCCTCAAGCTCCCAGGCCCCTGGTAGAGGACCCGAACTTGAAGGATAAACCGCCCGCAGGGGCGAGATGGGTGTTTTTTTTTTTAATATATATATATTTAAAGCTTCCGAGTGGTTTACATTTCCTCCATGGAAACAGGAAGTGCTGCTTTTAATCGAAAACACATTTAAGGACATGGAAAAGTACAAATCTGGCAGCTTTTGTTAGACATGAAGTCGGTAATGTGTCTGTTTGACAGCTGTGGAAGCACAGGAGCAACGTCTGTGGGAAAATCCACAGACTCTGTACCACTCGTACATGTTTGACGGAGGTTTTTCTTTATTAGAAGGACAAGACCTCACACAGGATGATGGGGCCGAGGAGCAGCTCTTTACTCACATCTAGTGCTTTTATGTCCTTTTGCTGCTTAATAAAGTTCAGCTTTCTTCTCCTGCAGACGCTTTGACAAGTCGTTTGCTTTCCCCATGACTCAGGACCAACAACGTCGGTGCAGCGCTGCAGCCGTCTGTCTGAAGGCCTGAAACTCCTCCCACGCTGATCACAGGTGAGCATGGTGACCTTCAGTCAGGGAATCCTGTGATTGTTTCTGTCCAGCTCAGCTGTTGGACAGTAAAGAACTCCAGCCAACCTCCAGCAGGGAGAAAGAAAAGTGTCTGTATCATGATTGGTTTTCTCAGAGAGTGATCACAGATCCCTGCAGGGTCACTGAACACTCGCACACACTTCCAGCTGTGGAGGCGCAGTGATGGCGCCCTGCAAACATGAATGAACCCTGTGCACTTTGTTTACATGCTGCTTTATGGTCTTTGCTGTAACTGAACTTCATGTCTCCTGAGCACGACCCTGGTGCTCCCCTCCTGTTACAGGATGTGATGTGTCAGATGGGAGTGTGCCCGTGGGGATCTTCAAGGTCAGGACGTGTTTCAGCCTCTGCTGGCGTTGATGTCACAGAAGAGTTTAATCCTTCCTGTTTCCTCGTCCTCGTCTTCTGACAGCGAGCAGAGACGTGTCTGTGATGGCGTTTGGTCGTGTCGACGTCTCGTTACGACGCGTTTCATTTGATGAACAGTCCTGATGGATTGTGATTGGTGAAACTGGAGACTTGCTCCGCCTCCCACCTCGTCCATCATCTTCCTGTGTGTTGTCCCAGTGTGTGTTTGCTTTGATGTGGATGTCAAAGAGTCCTTCACTGATGCAGACACCTCCTGTCTCATGTGATTAGAGGATCACCAGGGGGTCCTTTGTCCCTCTTTGGGGGGATACTCTGGGTTTAAATCTGGGACTCTCAGCCATTTGACCTTAGAACTGAAGAAGCTTCTCGGATGAGAGGTGAAACGTCAAAGGTCACCCAGGCTGTGAGCAGAATCCTTAATGTAGGAAAACAACTTTCCAGGACTTTCCCCAAATTCCAGGTCAGATTTCATTGGTCAGAGAAAAGAACTTCAAATTTGGATCCAGTGCTCGTGTCACGATGCTGATCAGCTGATCGGTCCTTTCATTGTTTATCAGAGGAAACCTTATCACTGAGTTTAGTTTGGACAGTCCACCAATCACAGAGCTCCATAAGGGACCTTACAGAACCTACATCCACCAGCAGAGCTTTGATTGCACTTCTCTCCACCACCATTAGATGTCTCCACACTCTGTGCTGACTCCAATGAGCCATCAGAGCTGCTGAGCGTGAACCTCTTTACTCGGTTGGAGGCTGCTGAGCCCTCCATCTGCCACAGCAATGTTTCCAGCATCACTTTATTTTATAGAGCTGGAAGATTTCTGAAAGTTACCAAAAACAACAAAAGTGGGACTTCCTGCTCCTCACGGAGGACTTCCTGCTCCTCACAGAGGACTTCCTGCTTCTCACAGAGGACTTCCTGCTTCTCACAGAGGACTTCCTGCAGTTCAGACAGAAAAAAAAACCAAAGTATGAACAGCATGGCCGTTTATCAATGTCCAGGTACGCGAGTACGTACTCACGTTCCCGGTGAGTACGTACTCGCCGAGAACGCACGGGAGTACGTACCCGCCGAGAACGCTAGCACAGACTCGCGATTTGTACAATTGGAACACCTGCGTACCTGATGATGTCACAGGTCAGGCTAACATCACCAGGCTGGATCAGCTGCTCCACGATCAAAAAAGAATGAAATAAAATTACATATAAACGTCACCCTGTGTGTTGTCATTGAATAAATAATACAGCAAAAATATTTGTATTAACCACTTCACCTGTACTATAGCAAGAGTGCGCCTATATAAAGAGCCACCAGCGGGAAATGATAACGGGAATAGTTTGTGGTATCAGTGGTTGAACTGGTCAGTAAGGAAAGGAAAAGAGAAAGAAGGCCAAAATGGATCGGGTGGTTGTCGCAGTTGCTGCCGGCATTCTGTACCTTCAGGCTGAAACCGAAGCAGCGCAACTGAGAAGACGAATCCGGGAGAGAAGAGCCAGGATGAAGATGAGGGAGAGGAGACGTGCCCTGATGGCGTGCCTACTGCACCGGGTACATTTGTAGAAAATAAGTAATAGCCTGGTGTTTCTATGCATGTACCCCTATACCTAGAGAAAAGGTCGCATCTGCTGTGTATGATATCATATGGTGGTAGAGCAATACTACATAAAGCCTATACAGTGTAACAAAAATATCAATGTGGAGTACTGAAACAAGCTGTACACTCCACAGACAAGTGAATTGTCAAGTAACTTAACAATACAAACTGGACATTTGCATGTCATGCAAATGGTCAGAAATACACGCGTAAGAAAGCCATCGAAATACATATTGTGCATTAATCTCAGTAAACATGACATATCGTATACTAAAGATAACAATAAATACTGCAGTAACTGTTCAATAAATATATGAGAAACCTGAATCAGATCCGTATAAACACTGTAAGTACCTTGTTTTCCTCTTTCACAAACAGGGGAAGTGCGCAGCAAGACCATATGCACAAATTGATTACAGTATCCCCATCCTGTCAATCTACTTCACTGGAGCTGACCTAAAACCAGCCTTCAGACTGTCGAGAGCAAGCGTCAACATGCTGTTGCAAATGCTCCCCCGGGAGAAACAACACGGATGGGACCACGAAATTGAGGTGCTAGTGACCATTTACTGGCTGGCCTGCGGAGCCTCATATCGGGTGACAGCAGACATCTTTGGCATGCCGGTGGCAACAGTGTGCAGGATTGTCCACAATGTCATAGAGGACATGATGGGAATCCTGCATCAGGTCATTCATTTCCCAAAGGCAGAAGAGATGGAGGAGGTTGGGGCAGGCTTTGCACGCCTTGCTGGCAATGAGACATTCCGTTGCACAGCTGGTGCAATTGATGGATGCCACATCCACATTCTCCCACCTAGGGAACCACATAGGAGGTCATACCTTAATAGGAAACTGTTTCCCTCTATCGTGCTGCAGTGCATCTGTGACTCCAGAGGTGCGTTCCTAGATGTGTACATTGGACATTGCGGATCTGTGCATGATGCACTGGTATTGCGGAGATCCCCAATGTACAAACAGGCCCTGTATCCACCAGCAGGCTACTTCCTCTTGGGAGATGGAGGATACCCTTGCCTTAGGCACCCAGTGGCAATAATGACCCCATATCGCCAGCCTGTGTCAAGTAAGAAAACCATTCCCCTTTTCTTTACACCTACACACACATGTAGTGCTACATCTGTTACAGTGAAGCATGCAGAGCTATAAGACAACAAATGCAACATTATGATTCTATCACACTAATTGAAAGTGTACTATGCACTAAATACGAGTGTGTACTGCCTTTCGCTTACAGCTCCAGTTGAAGAAAGGTTCAATCGGCACCACGCCAAGGCCAGGAACATCATAGAGCGTACTTTTGGCATCCTCAAAACACGCTGGCGCTCCATTTTCTTGCGAGCCCTTGTGATCCGGCCTGTGTTTGCCCCCAAAGTTGTGGGAGCTTGCTGCATCCTCCACAACATCTGTGTGGCAACAGATGACGTCTGCCAAGAAGAAGGAGATGAGGAGGAAGCACAAGCAGGACCAGAAGCCGAAACAGAATGCACAGGCGTGGACAGGGAGCTCTCAGGAGCCTGCATCCGAGCCAGGCTTGCTGCACGACTGTCAGCTCCTGAACAGCTGCCTGCATGTCTGTTTGAACATGACTACATCTAGGTAAAGGTGCCATTTGTGAGATGTAGTCATGCTCAAACAGATATGTAGGCAGCTAAGGCCAAAGGCAAAAGCCTCCTGTTGGTAAAAACAAAAAGGAGTACATGCAAATGATAGTGTACCTCCAAATCAGTGTGTCACTTAAGTTAATTATTTAATATACACCTTTATTTGTACAGCTTGTAAATAGTGTACATTAGTGTTCTCTTTTGTATATTTGCCTGTGTGCTCACGGCTGTATAGGTTGGATTCAATGTAAACGGTCATTGTAACTGTTACACTTGTTGAAATGCTGTTTTACTTTGACTAAAGAGATTCTCTGTTTCACATGCAGCAAAAAACACACTTCATTATTGTGAATGATATTGCTTTATTTACATTTTATCAACAAGTTTTTCAAACAGTGAGAGGAATTTTTCTGCCCTTTGAGTAGCTGCCCTCTCCCTCTCTTCCTCCCTAGCCAGCGCCTCTCTCTCTCCTCCTCTCTTTCCGCCTGGTCTTTCAGGAATTGGAGTACAGCCTGGCTGTCCCTGGGCCTCTTCCTCTGGCTCTTCCCCGACACTCCGGGAGACGGGGACGGGGCTAGAGTGCTGACTGCACCACCTGCAGTGGATGTGAGGTTTGCTGCAACTACCAGGGGTGGCTTTATTGAGTGCTGTCCCTGGAGCACAGCATCCATCATGTTGTACCACTGCCAGGTGCCGGCAGTCGGGCTACCGTCCTCTACCCCCTTGCCTGTGGGTGGGTCCCTAAGCTCCTGGAAATATGTATTGCTTGCCATATTATCACAGATGCAATTACTCTATTATTGAATGGCAGAGTACATGTGATTACCATAAGCGTCTGCTTATGGTAATCACATGTACTTACACGTTCTTATATTTCAGGAATTGTAGACAGGTATTGTTTTTGAACCTGTCTACGACATCAGATAGGCACAGGTACATTACCTTGTATTTGGCCTTGAGATTGTTCCATTTTTTTGCGCCTGTTTAGGTGTTACGGCCAGGCCTGAAGAGCTAACAAAATCCCTGGGGGAAAAGAATGTTGCACTGTCACTTCGATAGCTAGTTATCATAAGATGTGCTCCTCTGATCCTTCCCTAGTGGACAGGGAGCAGCAAAAGCAGTCAGTACTTACTCCCATCCAGTCTTGCAGGAATTTCTTTTTCCTGTAAAAAGGCTCTCATTTCCCGCCCACCACTCAATGAGAGCCTGCGTTTCCTCACTTGTCCCTTGATTTATAATACAATATCACATATTGCATTAATATATTGACAATCTAAGCAAATAACAGTAGGGAAAAATGACAGCAAAACAATCAGCTTTATTACAACTTTCTGTTGATGCAAACGTAAACATTACTTGAGGTGTTTGAACATTATACAGGATAGGATGGGATAGGATAGACAGGTTGGTGATGATGCAAGATTTGTGTGGACGACTGGCTATTGAAATTGCCACACTGATCCTTTTGAGATGGCGGGAATTTCAAAAGGAGATGCCGATCCTCTTGTGCTCGCTATTTGGCAGGGCCCCTCCAAAAACAGCATATGGAATTTATAATACGGGTCTGTACTGTTGACTTGACTAAATATTCGATGTTTACATAACTATATTCTCGCATAACTATGCATTGGAAATGCACTGCATATTACAACAGTAGTAGTACTGGACTTACAATTATGCGTCTTGTCCTCGGCCATCTTCACAGGGGTCTTGCGAAATGCATTCTGGGATATATAGCTGTCCCAAGTCTACACCGATGCATGCTCGATAAAACGGGCGGATCGAGAACACATCCGGGACTTTTTCGCTTTCTCGGCTTGATGCATACTTCGAATTGGAACAGTACTTGGTCTCCGACTGATGACGTTTCACGAGTACACGAGAACGCAAGTACGCACAAGTACGCATATTGATAAACGCCCCATTTCTTCATTCACATGACCTTTAACCTCTGACCGCTGAAGCTGACCTTTTCCGCTTCCTTTTCCATCTATTTCAAATTAAAGGCCGTCCTAATAGCTGCTGGACAGTTTTGTATTAACAAGGCTTTTATTGTGAAACACTGATTTTGTCCTTAAGAATATGTGTGGCTCTGACAAACGATCCGTTCTTTGCTGTGAGAGACGGAGTTTAGCTTCCTGTGAGGACAGGAAGTGATGTGAAGGCTTATGTGAAACTATGAGGAAGCTGAACTCTGTGGCAGTCTGCCGTGATGTTTGGCTGCACACACTAAACTGAGCTGAAAGAGAGTGTGTGTGTTTTAGTGTGCAATAAGAAGTGAAACACACACACACAGCAGCTGCTTTCAGCACACACACTCACTTTGTTCACACGAGGACAAAAACTTGATTTAACTGAGCTTGTGTGACAGGAGAGTGTGAGTTTAAAGCTCTGCACAGATGAATCACACGAGCTGGGCAGGTTTCTGTGCAGCTTCACCTGAGACACAAGGAGGGAGGAGACAAGGACACAAGGAGGCGAAGGAGACCCGATGACAAAGCGCTCAGAGTAACGTCTCTGACTGGAGGCGGCTTCATGGTGTGATGGTGGATAAAAGGCTGAAACATGCTGAAGGTGGTGTTTGACTGCAGGCTGGAAGCATCACACTTCATGACAGCGCTCGTCTCCCTGCTGCAACACGTCTGACTCTTCTTCTGTGTTTCCAGATTAGAGAGCAACAGGCATGAAGTCGTCACCTGTGTGGCCTCGTTTACTAATGTTTGTATGAAAAAGTTCAAACTTCTCGGAGACGTCACACAAAATGACCATCAGATTTATTGGACGAGACTATTTTGTTGTCACCACTGTGCGTATGTTGGAACAGCACAAACACAGTGGTGTGTATGTTTGAAACACTGGGAGCTCAGCGTCTGCTCTTCTTCTGCTCCATCTTTGCCTTATTTTACACACGACTCCATCAGGTTACAGCTGAACGATGAACGTTTCCTGCCACAGGCCATCAGGCTGCAGGTCAGTCAGCGTTCTGATGGCGCCCATCTTTCCACCAATGACATCTGTCGTCACAGTCACATGACTTCTCCTTGTGTGAATTAATGTTTTCTATCTGCATTTTATTTATTTCACACAAACTGTTGTTGTAATGTCATCAAATGTCCACTAGATGTCAGCAGTCATCAGTGGACCTTCATGCTGTGAATACACAAACATACATGTGCACTTAAATGAGCTCACATTATTGATCTGGACTGATGGATCGCCTTTGTTTTTATAAGTCAGTGTTACCATGGAAACGACACTGACACACTATCTAAACACACAGTGGATTTATTTGACTTCAGTCTTGATTCTGCATGGAAACAATAACCTGACATCTTTGATCATCAGAGCGTCACCTGTAACCATGGTTACTGACCTGCAGCCTCACCAAGCCCACGAGGACGAAGCAGCTGTGAGCAGCGTCACTGCTGAGAACATGTGCAGGAAAGCTTCTCTGCCTGTTTACAGCTTCTGTAGGTGTTTGCATGAGAAAGATGGAATCATGTGTCCATGCACAGCTACACGTGTCTGTTTCTACACGTGTGCATCATGTCACACTCTTCTGATGCTGGAAGCAAAATGAAAACAGCATTTTCTTCACTTCTGTCACTAAAAATCTGCTGTTTTCTATTCTACGTTTTTATTTTTGCATTTCTGTGAAGATTCAGACACTGATGATCTTTCACATGTCAAGTGTTTTTGTTACCGTGCGCTCACAGATTTGAAGGAGCGCTTGCTTGTTTTGTACTCGTGTATTTAAGTCTCTGTGCTGAAGGACAGACCCTGATTCATGTGCATGAGAAGAAAAAGCAGTGATTCCAGTGTGTTTATAGGTGTTGACAGATTCATGTTTAAGCTTTGCCTCAGACTTCAGTGTGCAGGAAAAGGACATGAAAATGAGTGGAAGGAGCATTTTATGTGAAATATTTGATAGATGAAGTTTGACAGCAGGTTGACCAGGGTGGGCTCAGGGGGGGTTCATGGGGCCACAGAACAAAAAACAAACTGTTTCATCCATGAAGTGAATTTATTTGAAGCACAAACAAAGTGAACGAACATTTAACAATCAAAGTGAAGATTTCACATCCTGCACACGTGCACATCTTTAAAAAGCACTGACTGACATCACTGTGGACTGAAACGCCTGCATGCATGAGTCCATAGTTACAGAGAAGTCCACCCTACCAGCTGGGCTGGAAGCTCCGCCTCCTGTCCCCCATTCATGTGGTGGGGACGTCCTCAGACTGGGGGGGTCGTCCTCGCTCCTGCTGATGTCTGAAAGAGACGAATGTGGAGGAAACACGAGGCTGTAACTGAGAACTACAGTAACTTATTACTTTATCTTTTCATTGTTGTTCATGAGTGTTACTGAAACTGAGTGTGTGGAGTGTGATCACAGGGCAGTGTGAGACACACAGGTCTGAGGGCTGGTCCACTGCGTCCCTCACAGCCCGTGTCCTCCTCCTCCTCTCTGTAGTTCCCTCACGCTCTCCATCTTCATCTTTGCTAACAGGGAACAAACGTCTGTGTTTCTTTCATGTCAGCTGATGTTGTTCCAGCTGTGACGCTGAAAGCTGAGCTCCTGTCTCATTATGAGCGACAGCTTCATGTTTCATGGTTAAAGTAAAAGGATGAAGTCTGTCCCTGAGCCTGTGCGGACTGGATTTGTTCAATGTTAAAGTCATGATGCTGGATTTCACTGTGACGTCACCAAACCTTCGTCTCGTCACGTGTTTCACGTTAGTCGGCTTTAACGATGCGCTCGTGCTCTTTTTTCTCCTTTCTTCTTGTTCCGAAACTCGTGGGCTGAGCGAGTGTGCAGCGCACTAAAGAGTCCGTGTTCAGCACAAACTAGAACATTAGTTCCAGTTTGCGCGCCAGCGTAAGAAATTAATTCATCATCGCATCTTCAGCCTTCGCGGGACTGAAGATGTCTAAGACATAGAGATGCTTATTATGGGTTCACCTGATGTCATTGAAAAGATGCACATAGGTAACGTGCAGCCGTCCAGCTCCGAGGTTTATCTCCTCACCTCGAGTCTGCGACACTCTCTCCATGTCCTCTCAGATATGGGCGCGCACATTTCTGCATGATCTTCTAAATTACAAAGAGCGATTCACAAAACAGAAGCTGACCATCACAAAACACTCATCACAAACCAAAAATGCTCCACTGAGCGTCAAACTATCACCAGAATTTACTGATAATCTAAAGACTCACATAACTCGTTTTGTCTCATTTTGTCTTAGTTTGAGACACAAGTGCATGATTATAATACTGTGTAGTTAGATGAGACAGAGCTGATGCTTCCTCTTAATTTTTCCCGAGCCTCAGCAGTGGAAGCTACCATGGATAGAAAAACAACGACTCATCTTAAATCTCAAATGATCTCTTTGTCTCCAAAGAGCTGCTGATGTGTCCGATATGATCCACAAGCTTAAACTAGGATTATAAATGTGTGCAGTGATGTGTGTGAAACCTCTGAGGACTCACACGTGTGTGCTTCAGCCCACACACACATATGAAGCTCTGTGACCTCACACACAACTGTTTTACACATCCAACCTGAACACATGCTGATCATTTCTACAGTTTATTAAGTTCAGCTTCACCTGAACATCAGTGATGAAGCTGCTCTGACTCCATCACAGCTCACAGCTGCTGGAACGAGTCAAACAATGAAGAAGGTTCAGAAAACAGCTGATGATTTTACAGAAACACGATGCAAACATGAGAATGGACACCACATGATTTTTTATTAACAGACACTGTTTATGTTTCACTTTGCATGACATCATCAACACTGACACCAGGGGGCGCTCATCACCAGCCTGAGGCAGTGTGCAGTGATAATGGGGGGAGACGCAGTATTGTGTGTACTGCAGTCGGACAGAAGGAAAAACTTCCTTCTGAAAATATTTTCATCCTTCCCAAAAGTGTTTAAGTAAATTGTTAAAAAATATATAAATACAATAAAATACAGGCTCTTACATAAAATTAGTGATGCAGTTGTGCACTGAGCACCTTTCCAATGTTCCTTCCTCAGATGAGTCCAGCTGCTGAACACATTAACATCTGTATGTAAATGTAGCCGAGAACCAACCTGAGCACTGCAGGGAAAATAAAAAGGCAAACATCAAAAGTGCTGTATTATCTTATTTATTCTGAATGTTGACTCAGATCCAAACCACGATTTATGAAATTATAGAACTAAAATAACAACAATCGTCTGCTTCTTTAAAATTTCTTTTATTACATCAAACCAGTGAAACTGAAAAAAACAAAGAGCTGTTAGCATGTTTAGACCAACTTTGAGACAGAGACTGTAAAGTTCTGCACTTTAAATCCTGCCTGTGTTCCTGCAAATGATTCACACTGAAAGTATCTTAGTTTAGTATAAGTGAGCCACAAAGCAGCCTGATAGCTTTAAAACAACAGTAACAGTAAATCAAATTGTTTCAGTGTAATTCAGACTAAAGTCCAGCTGCAGATAAGGAATACACTCATGCTGTTGTTTTGCCCCCTGAGCTCCAGGTGTTGTGCTAGACAGTGATCGTGATTACCGTCCGCGGGAGAGCGCAGCTGCTTAAAGCTGTAGCGTCCAGATTACTTACAGCTACTTCCTGCAGCTGATATAAGATGCGGTAAGCTGAACACAGCTTCAACCGTCTGTTTGTTGAAAAATAGTAACGGACGCGTTTTCTTGTTAGTAACTGTAACGGCGTTGTAACGATAGGAATAGTAATTAGTTAGATTACTCGTTACTGAAAAAAGTAACGCCGTTATTCCCATCACTGTCAATAACAGAGTCTGAATGAAGCTCAGGTGTTGATGCTGCTCCCTGATTGGACGGTTGGTTTCAGCTCCGCTCTCAGTCTTTACTGCACAGGTGAAGGTAGAAAGTGTGTCTGGATCTATAGACTGGAAACAGAGAAACATGCTGAACATTTGAAGCTTTGCAGCAGAAATGTTCATGTTACAAATACAGCAGAGCTGATCTGGGATCAGTGTGTTCACACCTGCAGCTACAACAAGGTTTCATGTCTCCACACGTCAGCATGTGAACTTTACTCTGACTCAGTCTGAGCAGTCAGACGGCATATTTTTAAAGTTAACACATCAACACCCACAGAGCTGAGCCCCTCCCACCTGTGCTGAGCTTCAGGTGGAGTCCCGCCTCCTTCCAGGAAGTAGCTCACCTGTGTGTCCGTGTTTAGTGTCCAGGTGTGGAGTGGAGCTTGTTGTTGGTGTGAAGAAACTGTAAGTTTGCTTTGTTTCCTCCTTTAACAGTTTGTCTTTAGGAACTTTACTGTTTGTTCGGGTAATGTTTGATTTCTTCACACAACAATGTTGTTGTTTTCCTGGCTAACATCAGCTGTGTGCAGCTTAGTTCCAGCACAAATCTGCCGCTCCATAGTTCACGGTAACGGACTCACAGCTGGACCAACGAGGCCGAGTGTGTCCGCCACTCTGAGCTACGTTCGTGTTTGTGTTCTTGTAGTTTGTACTTTGTGAGTTCACTCAGAGTCCACAGAGGACGCAGCGTACGTGATGACGTCACAGCCCTTTACCTCCTTTACTGTCACTGTGATTAATATTTATACAAGAGACACCTGCAGAGCTCTGACGCCAAGCTAGCCACACAGCATGCTAACGCTAAGCTAACGCTAAGAGCTCTTAAAGACAGAGTTAAAAAGCTGCTCTTAGTGTTTAATCAGAGTCCAGGACTGAGAGCAGCAGCAGAGTTGATGGATGATGAATTACTGGATGGAAGAAGCTTCTCATTAGCAGTAAATCAGTGTGTGTGCAGTTCTCTGCAAACTCAGCAGGAAGAATTAGTGTGAAGCTTTAACTCTGCTGATCCTCTTTGAATCATGGATCAGCTGAAATGTTTAAATGTTGTTCACACGTGTTGGACTGACTGAAGCTTCCAGTCACAGTGAATCAGTGTGTGTCAGTGAATGCATCGTGTGTGCTTCACGGCTCCATCTAGTGGACTGATAGTAGAGCAGCTGATGGCAGCTTCCTCTGCCTCACACTGCTGTCTGACTGCATTCAGCTGACACTGAGATGAAGCAGGAAAGAAGCAGCTGATATTTGGACAGCACACATGATGGAAAGGAGGATTTCAGTTGATGTGCACATGAATGATTTGTGTTTCCTCTGCAGGTGAAGGTAGAAAGTGTGTGTGAGCTGAATTGAGCAGCATGGATCAGTGTGAGGACAGAGAGGAGGGAGTCCCTCCCTCTAAAAGCACTCTGTGTGGGGAACATGAGAGCCAGACCAAAGCTCAGAGGTGAGATGACCATCTCTAACTGTCCATGACTCTTCTCCATGTCACAGCTCAGCACTCACATCACTGCTCCATCATTATTCACAGGAACCAACCTGGACCTCCACCCAGCTCTGTGTCCAATGAAAGTAACTCAGTCAAAGATGTCATTAAGAAATTTGAGCAAAGGCAGTCAGCTGAGAAAAGGTAAGCTAACACCAATAATATCAGCTGATATGTGATGAGAATTTTACTGAAGATTTATAACTTTTTTCAGGATCCATCAGAGACTCAAACCTGGACCTCCACCCAGCTCTGTGTCCTTACACAGTGACGCGTCTAAAGATGCTGGTGTTTTCTTTAAATCAGGCGTGTGTCGTCCTGCAGAGAGGTACTGTGTGTGTAAATGTTGTTGTGTGTTTGTGAATAAATCCTCCATCATGTTTAATGTCAGCTCTGTTTCACACACATTTCTATGTTCATATGTGCAGCGGTGTGTGTTGGAGTGTTTCCACAAACACAGCAGATACTCAGAGATTATTTTTGGAAGGGGAGATGTTCTCAAACTCTCTGTCCTGAAACTCTTCACTCAGTCTGATCCCCACTTCCTGCTCCTCAGCAGTGCTGCTGTTTTCATCACCCAGGACAGAAATGAACTGAACTGTTGTTTCCTCATCAACTTCTTTCTGTCTGCTGAATCTGTAGAGAATCAAAGTGAAACGTGTGTGAAAACGTTAATGATCCAGTTTGTTAGATGAACGTGTGAATGTTGCAGTGCGCTGTTAAACAGTAACACAGTAACTGTGACGTGTCCTGATCTGACAGTAGATCATGTTTGTGTTCTTGGTCACATGACACAGGTCAGCTGTTCACACAGAGTTCAGCTTCATAGGCTGGAACAGTTTGGAATAATACTGGGAATAATGGTTCTTATATGGAGCTTCTCTCCTCTGAGCACTTTGATACTCGCCTCATTCACACATGGAAAGCAGTGTAAATAAATGCAAACACGGTTTTCCTGCACTCATCTTTTATCAGGATGGATGTCAGTGTGAGCTGTTTCTGTCACATTGACACTGAATTTTGCATCATTTCTATACAAAACTGAACACAAGTATGAAAAAAGTGTGTTTCACAGTTTTATTTGAAAAACAAACAAACTGTGCTGCAGGGAAACAGTTTGATGGTTGGAATGAACAAACAAACAGACTCAGCAACGCACAGACGTCCGAGCTTCATATATCGGTTGTTAAGCTTAACATAGGAATCACAAACATTCAGAGATGAACTTACACACTTGGCTTTATACGTACTTTGAATTGAAAGGTACTTGATCTGTGAATGATGACGTATCACACGTACATTTACTGAGAAACGGCTTTAACTTTAGAAACAAAGTTCAGTTAGAAAAACATTGAAGTCATTCAGGGAATTATGATCTTTGTGTTTTTACAGAGTTTAAAACCCAACAAAGAAGTGTCAGTAATCAGGATAACAGTGGAAGGACTCTGGAGTATCATTTGTATTATTAATCATTTTGATCTCTGACAGAGAAACTACAAATACAGATGCAACAAGGGAAGCAGCAAAAGTGACTGAGCACAGCTTTTAGAGGCTAAATTCACATTTCAATAATCAAAGTGGCCTTGTGTGTGTGTGTGTGTGTGTGTGTGTGTGTGTGTGTGTGTGTGTGTGTGTGTGTGTGTGTGTGTGTGTGTGTGTCCATGGTTCCTCCACAGAGTGGAGCAGCAGAGCTCAGAGGTTCCCAGTGGTCAGTCTGCCCAGCAGCATCAAACACAGCTGGACTCCATATTTATGGTCTGTACATGTACAACAACTACTTTTATTATTAATATTAATAATAATACATTTATTTATAGGTCCCTTTCAGAACACTAATGACTCTGTGGACTAAATGTCCAAAAGAAACAAACTTTGAAATCAGACGGTGCAAATGTGATCACAGGGAAACGTTTTAAACATCGAGGCTTTAAACAGAAACCAAAGTGAAACAGTTTGTAGTTGAGATCAGTGGGAATGAAGCTGAATAACTGTTTCTAAAATAACTTTGTAAATGACAAATATGATGGAAATTAGCAGCATTAGCACTTACTAATGATGTGAGTTGACACTCGGCTGTATTGAGACGACCACATTAGGTGTTCCTCAACTGTAATGGAAACCAGTGGATCCAGTCCAGTCATGGCGACCTGTGGTGAGTCGATCTGAGCAGCTACTAATGGAAACGGGGCCATAGATGTGTTTGTGATTAATAACAATGAATCACAGGATTTTTACATTACTGTTAAAATCTCATGTTCTTTGTTAAAGTGTGCAGTTCAGGGTGTGTTACTAAAACTGTGCTTCGCTCACTTTCCAAAGACCCAGCCCCCATAAAAAGCAGCCAATCAGCTTCTAAGAGTTACACACCCACACATATCTATCAGGTTAACTCTGGTCTAACACACTTGGATTTAGATTGAAGAAGGTTCCTGTACGAGGACTGAAAATGATTTAAAAAGCAGCCAAAGAACAACTTTGACACACCTTCATAAAGCCTGCAGAGCACTTCAAAAAAGAAAAACTAGCTGAAAGTCTGGCTGCTCTTATGAAAAGTACAGAGAAATTATGGGTCGCTTAACACTTGTGCTCAATATAAGAGTTTAAATAAATCTAAAGAATAACTCAAAATCCTACAATCATACTGAGAAAATCATCTACAGCTAACTATCCAGGTGGATTTGTTTAAGACAGCTCCATCTGCTGGTGGCCCTCTACAGGTGCATGAAAGGGGCGTGTTTATAGTGAAAGTAGTAGAGAAAGTAAACACCATGGGAAGGAGGAAGGACTCTCAGCAGCTTCCAGCTCATATTCAGACATTTGACTTCTCACTGAAAGCAGTAACTTTCAGTGTCTGTACCTTAATCAGAAGAGATAACATGGCCATAGTAATTAGAGTTGATGGAGCAATGCTGTTCTTGTAATGTAGTTTATGATTTTTATACATCTTTTTGTGGACAAGTCCAGTTTTTCTGTAGAGCCTCTCAAGTTGGTGACAGCAGTCAAAGTTCACGTGTAAACCAGAGCAGCAAATCAGGTCCAAATGTGTTGTTCACAGTGAGTGGGATCATCAGTGTGCTGCTATGTTAACATCCTGCAGCAGGATGTGTTTGGTCAGAGACTGGATAGATCACTAAGTCATTGTTGAGTTTAGGGGGATGGTAGACAGTTGGAGTAGGTTCAGCCAGTTGACCCACAGTAGATTAAAAATAACTGAAGGCAGGAGCAGACACCTGTATGACTTTCCACCTCTCACATAGATTATTGTCCCTGGGCAGAGCCACAAGGCTGGTAGATGTAAACAAACCTGGAGGAGAGGATTTATTCAACTGAGAAAAGTCATAGAGTTGTGTCTTGATGCTCAATCATCCATGTGAGTAAATCCCAAAAAGGTTGATTCTGTTCATCTGGACGTTTTCAGTGAAGAGAAATGTTTCATCATCATCAGGTGACTTCTTCAGTCTCAGCTGACTGCAGGTTTCCAACCTTATGAACAGAACATTTGTATAATGACTGAAACCAGCAGCACTGAAGGAACAATGGGCTGTGAGGTCAGTTCATTGATCATTGCATATTGTCAGGACCATTGATCAACAACCACTGATCCACTGACAGCGCCACCACTGGACTCTTGGTGGCGCTGTCACGTGGTGTTCGCTCGCTTTGTGGTAGAGTATCACTTCCTGTTCCTGCTCAAACACAGTGGTGTTTCTGAGTAGCTTTTCTGCTTAGCAATTGAATTAAAAACTTTTAGATACATTCCTTCTTCATAGTGTAATCTTCACGTGCTTCATCTGAAGCACCCTTTCTGTGTACTCACTACCTAATTTATAGCCAAAGTATTCACTCACTGTCTCTGTACTGTTTCGCTAGCTTAGCTTAGCTCGTAGCCGACTCGTTAGCACCATGGCTACTTCACCTGTCCCTCCCGCACTTTCCTGCTCATTGTGTCAGATGTTTAGTTACTCCTCGGCCTCCTTTAGCAGTAATGATACCTGTAACAAATGTAGCATATTTGCAGCTCTGGAGGCCAGGATTACTGAATTGGAGACTCGGCTTCGCACCCTTCATTCACCCGAAGCTAGCCAGGCCCCTGTAGCTGGTGCAGCCGAAGATAGCGTAGGCCCCGCTAGCTGTTCCCCGGCAGACCCCAAGCAGCTGGGGAAAGAGGGCGGCTGGGTGACGGTGAGGAGGAAGCATAGTCTTAAACAGAAGCCCCAGGTACACCACCAACCTGTTCATGTGTCTAACCGTTTTTCCCCACTCGGCGACACACCCGCCGGGGGTCAAACTCTGGTAATTGGTGATTCTGTTCTCAGACACGTGAAGCTAGAGACACCGGCAACCATAGTCAATTGTCTTCCAGGGGCCAGAGCAGGCAACATTGAAGGAAATTTAAAACTGCTGGCTAAGGGTAAACGTAAATACAGTAAGATCATAATTCACGTCGGCAGTAATGACACCCGGTTACGCCAATCGGAGGTCACTAAAATCAATATTGAATCGGTGTGCAACTTTGCCAAAACAATGTCGGACTCTGTAGTTTTCTCTGGTCCCCTCCCCAATCAGACCAGGAGTGACATGTTTAGCCGCATGTTCTCCTTAAATTGCTGGCTGTCTGAGTGGTGTCCCAGAAACGATGTGGGCTTCATAGATAATTGGCAAACCTTCTGGAGGAAACCTGGTCTTGTTAGGAGAGACGGCATCCATCCCACTTTGGATGGAGCAGCTCTCATTTCTAGAAATATGGACCAATTTATTAAACCCCCCAAAATATGACTATCCAGAGTTGGGACCAGGAAGCAGAGTTGCAGTCTTACACGCCTCTCTGCAGCTTCTCTCCTCCTGCTACCCCCCCAAAAACCCATCTCCATTGAGACTGTGTCAGCTCCCAAAAAGACAAAAAACAAACCAAAAACCAGCAACAAACAACTTAAACATAAAAAATCAAAAAGAAAGAACAATACAGAATCCACATCTGAACCAAAGAGTAAAACAATGAAATGTGGATTATTAAATATTAGGTCTCTCTCCTCCAAGTCTCTGTTAGTACATGACTTAATAATTGATCAACAAATCGATTTACTCTGCCTTACAGAAACCTGGTTGCAGCCGGATGATTATGTTAGTTTAAATGAATCAACACCCCCGAGTCATTCTAACTACCAGAAACCTCGAAGCACAGGCCGAGGGGGCGGTGTGGCAGCAATTTTTCACACCAGCCTATTAATTAACGAAAGACCAAGACAGACTTTTAATTCATTTGAAAGCCTGATGCTTAACCTTGTCCACCCCAGCTGTAAAACTCAGAAACCAGTCTTACTTGTTATCATCTATCGTCCACCTGGGCCTTACACAGAGTTTCTCTCTGATTTCTCAGACTTTTTATCTGATTTAGTGATCAGCTCAGATAAAATAATTATTGTGGGTGATTTTAACATCCATGTAGATGCTAAAAATGACAGCCTCAACATCGCATTTAATCTGTTATTAGACTCAGTTGGCTTCTCTCAAAATGTAAAAGAACCCACCCACCACTTTAATCACACTCTAGATCTTGTTTTAACATATGGCATAGAAACTGAACATTTAACAGTGTTTCCTGAAAACCCTCTGCTGTCTGATCATTTCCTGATAACATTTACATTTACAATGATTGATTACACAGCAGTGGAGAGTAGACTTTATCAAAGTAGATGTCTTTCTGAAAGCGCTGTAACTAAGTTTAAGAATATAATCCACCCACTGTTATCATCTTCAATGCCCTGTACCAACATAGAGCAGAGCAGCTATCTGAACGCTACTCCAACAGAGGTCGATTATCTTGTTAAAAATTTTACCTCCTCACTACGTACGACTCTGGATACTGTAGCTACTGTGAAAACTAAGGTCTCAAATCAGAAGTACCTGACTCCGTGGTATAATTCTCAAACATGTAACCTAAAGCAGATAACTCGTAAACTGGAGAGGAAATGGCGTGTCACAAATTTAGAGGATCATCATTTAGCCTGGAGAAATAGTTTGCTGCTTTATAAGAAAGCCCTCCGCAAAGCCAGAACATCTTACTATTCATCACTGATTGAAGAAAATAAGAACAACCCCAGGTTTCTCTTCAGCACTGTAGCCAGGCTGACAAAAAGTCAGAGCTCTACTGAGCCAACAACCCCTTTAACGTTAACTAGTAATGACTTCATGAACTTCTTCACAAATAACATTTTTATCATTAGAGAAAAAATTACCAATAATCATCCCACAGATGTAATATTATCTACAGCTACTTTTAGTACCATTGATGTTAAGTTAGACTCTTTTTCTCCAATTGATCTTTCTGAGTTAACTTCAATAATTACTTCCTCCAAACCATCAACGTGTCTTTTAGACCCCATTCCTACAAAACTGCTCAAAGAAGTCCTGCCATTAATTAATTCTTCAATCTTAAATATGATCAACCTATCTCTAATAATCAGCTATGTACCACAGGCCTTCAAGCTGGCTGTAGTTAAACCTTTACTTAAAAAGCCATCTCTAGACCCAGCTGTCTTAGCTAATTACAGGCCAATCTCCAACCTTCCTTTCATATCAAACATCCTTGAAAGAGTAGTTGTCAAACAGCTAACAGATCATCTGCAGAGGAATGGCTTATTTGAAGAGTTTCAGTCAGGTTTCAGAGCTCATCACAGCACAGAAACAGCTTTAGTGAAGGTTACAAATGATCTTCTTATGGCCTCTGACAGTGGACTCATCTCTGTGCTTGTCCTGCTAGACCTTAGTGCAGCGTTTGATACTGTTGATCATAATATCCTATTAGAGAGATTAGAACATGCTGTAGGTATTACAGGTACTGTGCTGCAGTGGTTTGTATCATATCTATCTAATAGACTCCAATTTGTACATGTAAATGGAGAGTCCTCTTCACCCACTAAGGTCAATTATGGTGTTCCACAGGGTTCAGTGCTAGGACCAATTCTGTTTACATTATACATGCTTCCCCTAGGCAGCATCATTAGAAGACATAGCATAAATTTTCACTGCTATGCAGATGACACGCAGCTCTATCTATCTATGAAGCCAGGTAACACACACCAATTAGTTAAACTGCAGGAATGTCTTAAAGACATAAAGACCTGGATGGCCGCTAACTTTCTGCTTCTTAATTCAGATAAAACTGAGGTTATTGTACTCGGCCCTGAAAATCTTAGAAATATGGTATCTAACCAGATTCTTACTCTGGATGGCATTACCTTGGCCTCCAGTAATGCTGTGAGGAACCTTGCAGTCATTTTTGACCAGGACATGTCCTTCAACGCACATATTAAACAAATATGTAAGACTGCTTTCTTCCATTTGCGCAACATCTCTAAAATTAGAAATATCCTGTCTCAGAGTGATGCTGAAAAACTAGTTCATGCATTTATTACTTCCAGGCTGGACTACTGTAATTCTTTATTATCAGGATGTCCTAAAAACTCCCTGAAAAGTCTTCAGCTAATCCAAAATGCTGCAGCAAGAGTACTGACAGGGACTAGAAAGAGAGAGCATATTTCCCCTGTTTTGGCTTCCCTTCATTGGCTTCCTGTTAAATCCAGAATTGAATTCAAAATCCTGCTCCTCACATACAAGGTCTTAAATAATCAGGCCCCATCTTATCTTAATGACCTTGTAGTACCATATCACCCTATTAGAGCACTTCGCTCTCGCTCTGCAGGCTTACTTGTTGTTCCTAGAGTATTTAAAAGTAGAATGGGAGGGAGAGCCTTCAGTTTTCAGGCCCCTCTTCTGTGGAACCAGCTTCCAGTTTGGATTCGGGAGACAGACACTATCTCTACTTTCAAGATTAGGCTTAAAACTTTCCTTTTTGCTAAAGCATATAGTTAGGGCTGGACCAGGTGACCCTGAATCCTCCCTTAGTTATGCTGCAATAGACGTAGGCTGCCGGGGATTCCCATGATGCATTGAGTTTTTCCTTTCCAGTCACCTTTCTCACTCACTATGTGTTAATAGACCTCTCTGCATCGAATCATGTCTGTTATTAATCTCTGTCTCTCTTCCACAGCATGTCTTTATTCTGTTTTCCTTCTCTCACCCCAACCGGTCGCAGCAGATGGCCCCGCCCCTCCCTGAGCCTGGTTCTGCCAGGGGTTTCTTCCTGTTAAAAGGGAGTTTTTCCTTCCCACTGTCGCCAAAGTGCCTGCTCATAGGGGGTCATATGATTGTTGGGTTCTTCTCTGTATTTATTATTGTGCGATCTACTGTACAATATAAAGTGCCTTGAGACGACTTTTGTTGTGATTTGGCGCTATATAAATAAAATTGAATTGAATTGAATTGATCAATGGTCCTGAGTCCCATTCACAGAGAGTTGGGGAATGGCTGCAATCACAGCATTGTAAGATGGTGACAGATGTACTCTTAGGCCCCTCCTCCATTCAGAGATGGTCTTTCCCTTTTTATGTAAATGGCCTCCTTGACTCCGCCCTCAAACCAGCGTTCACATTTCCTCAGGACCTTCTTGATGTGATGTTCTTCTGCTTCCCTGGCTGCTGTGTCTGTGGGGATGGTGTTTGTTCTGTGTTGTAGCGTCCTGATGACGCCCAGTTTGTGCTCCAGTGGATGATGAGAGTCAAACCTTAAATACTGATCTGTATGTGTAAACAGAGTGAGCCTTTAAGACCAGTTTGCTGTACGATCAACTCAGTCACCTGAAACATCTCCAAGTTTCTGGCTTCGATCATCAACCCGTTGGTAGTTCAGCTCTGAACACCAGTGAAATGTTTCTCCCACTGAAATCGCTGCATTCATATAAACAGAATCAACGTTGTGGGATCATGGAGTTATGGAGAATGTCTCAGTTAATCAGATAAAGTCAAACTTACAATTGGTGAAGAGATCGTGGATGATCTGCCCCTTGATCGTAAAGAAGTGGATGTTGTGTAGACTGAAGTTCAGAGTGGTGGGTCATTCATAAAGTATTCTGTTCCAGCTGCTGGAGGACAACATCATCACTTTTGTGAAGAACGAGCTAAAGAAGATCCAGAAGGCTCTGAATCCAAATAAGCCCCAGTGCTTGGAGTTTCAGAGGGAGGATGATGAGCAGAGGAGCAGCAGAGAGGCATTTGTGAAGATCACAGTGAACTTCCTGAGGAGAATGAAGCAGGAGGAGCTGGCTGACCGTCTGCAGAGCAGTAAGAGGATTTCTGTAAAGATTTAAGCTGCTGGATAAATGAGACACTTGTGACACCAGTGTGTTCAGTCATCTCTCAGTGGGTCAGAAATTGTCATCAGCGTTTTGTAAAATATCATTGCTGAAGTTGTATTTTTATTATTATTATTCAGAACTTCCTGCTGCAGTTTGTCATCGTAACCTTAAATCTGCTCTGAAGAAGAAGTTCCAGTGTGTGTTTGAGGGCATCGCTAAAGCAGGAAACCCAACCCTTCTGAATCAGATCTACACAGAGCTCTACATCACAGAGGGAGGGACTGCAGAGGTCAATGATGAACATGAGGTCAGACAGATTGAAACAGCATCCAAGAAACCAGACAGACCAGAAACAACAATCAGACAAGAAGACATCTTTAAAGCCTCACCTGGAAGAGATGAACCAATCAGAACAGTGCTGACAAAGGGAGTGGCTGGCATTGGGAAAACAGTCTTAACACAGAAATACACCCTGGACTGGGCTGAAGACAAAGCCAACCAGGACATCCAGTTCATATTTCCATTCACTTTCAGAGAGCTGAATGTGCTGAAAGAGGAAAAGTTCAGCTTGGTGGAACTTGTTCATCACTTCTTTACTGAAACCAAAGAAGCAGGAATCTGAAGACTTCCAGGTTGTGTTCATCTTTGATGGTCTGGATGAGTGTCGACTTCCTCTGGACTTCCACAAAACTACAATCCTGACTGACCCTAGAAAGTCCACCTCAGTGGATGTGCTGCTGATAAACCTCATCAGGGGGAAACTGCTTCCCTCTGCTCGCCTCTGGATAACCACACGACCTGCAGCAGCCAATCAGATCCCTCCTGACTGTGTTGGCATGGTGACAGAGGTCAGAGGGTTCACTGACCCACAGAAGGAGGAGTACTTCAGGAAGAGATTCAGAGATGAGGAGCAGGCCAGCAGGATCATCTCCCACATCACGACATCACGAAGCCTCCACATCATGTGCCACATCCCAGTCTTCTGCTGGATCACTGCTACAGTTCTGGAGGATGTGCTGGAAACCAGAGAGGACGGACAGCTGCCCAAGACCCTGACTGAGATGTACATCCACTTCCTGGTGGTTCAGGCCAAAGTGAAGAAGGTCAAGTATGATGGAGGAGCTGAGACAGATCCACACTGGAGTCCAGAGAGCAGGAAGATGATTGAGTCTCTGGGAAAACTGGCTTTTGATCAGCTGCAGAAAGGAAACCTGATCTTCTATGAATCAGACCTGACAGAGTGTGGCATCGATATCAGAGCAGCCTCAGTGTACTCAGGAGTGTTCACACAGATCTTTAAAGAGGAGAGAGGACTGTACCAGGACAAGGTGTTCTGCTTCATCCATCTGAGTGTTCAGGAGTTTCTGGCTGCTCTTCATGTCCATCTGACCTTCATCAACTCTGGACTCAATCTGCTGGAAGAAACAACCTCCAAGCGGTCTAGTTCTTTTAGACCAAAAGAGTCTCTCCACCAGAGTGCTGTGAACAAGGCCTTACAGAGTCCAAATGGACACCTGGACTTGTTCCTCCGCTTCCTCCTGGGTCTTTCACTGCAGACCAATCAGAGTCTCCTACGAGGTCTGCTGACACAGACAGGAAATGGCTCACAGACCAATCAGAAAACAGTCCAGTACATCAAGGAGAAGCTCAGTGAGAATCTGTCTGCAGAGAAAAGCATCAATCTGTTCCACTGTCTGAATGAACTGAATGATCGTTCTCTAGTGGAGGAGATCCAACAGTCCCTGAGATCAGGACGTCTCTCCACAGATGAACTGTCTCCTGCTCAGTGGTCAGCTCTGGTCTTCATCTTACTGTCATCAGAAAAAGATCTGGATGTGTTTGACCTGAAGAAATACTCTGCTTCAGAGGAGGCTCTTCTGAGGCTGCTGCCAGTGGTCAAAGCCTCCAACAAAGCTCTGTGAGTAAATATGTGATCAGTCTTTTATTTATAACATAAACAGTGTAATGTGTGATGGACACTTAAAAACTTAAACATATTTATTTAAATGATTATCAGCACTAAATAAAGTCGATTTTATTTAATGTTTGATAGCAACAGTAAATGTCAGAGGGTCATAAATATTTCTCAGTTTCAGCTTTTATTAAAGTCATGTCCAGAATCATGACTTTGATTCTGTAAGTAAACTTTATTTATACAGCAGCTTTCACATGTGAAAAACCATAAAGTGCTTTACAATAAAAACAGGCAATAAAAACAGAAGATGAACCCATAAAACAGCAAACACTGAACATCATACAGCCTAAAACTAGTTAAAGGCCACTCTGAACACTAGAGTCTGAATAAATGAGTTAGTGGGACCAGTAACAGCCTTTGACTGGAAGATCTCAGACTGTGAGAAGAGCTGTATGTTTCTAGAAGGTCAGAAATATAAACTGGGACTTGACCACACAGGGCACTGACTGAAGACGTTCAAAGACTGTGATGGACCCATAGGTGATAATCATCAACTCCCTCATTCCTCCTCTGGTCTTATTGCTCAACTGAAGATGAATTCACTTCTATATGTTACAATCGGCCCCACAAGTACAGTTACCCAGCAGATTGGAGAACTGTACTGGTGATTGTACTATGCTGGTAGATTCAATAATATTCCTTGTGTCTCTTCAGGTTTCCTGCTGTTAGATCTATTACATTCCACAGGAACTGCTTGGAGTCATTTTTTATTTTTTTTTTGTCTGTCCCATTTGGTTCTTTAGCCGTCAGAATTGTTGTCTGAAGACCAACAAGGATACCAAATGGATTTATTTTGCCAAATGGATCATCATGGCATTGCCGTATTGGTCCATTTGATCAAACTTTGTTGTTATTATTTATTTTATTTTCAGTTGTTACAGATGGGACAGCCATGACTGGGGGATAGGAAAGGGAGAAAGAAAGAGAGGAAGGAAAAGAAAAACAGAAGGGAAAAGGGACAGTGAGAAAGGGCACTTACAAAGACAAAGAGAAAAAAAAAATCTCCTGGATCACCTGTTGAGAGAAAAAGAAGAGAGAACAAGCAAAAAAAACCAAAACAAAGCAACATACTAAACACAACACCATCACGTTAATCTAGCTAAGTGTAAACAGCAGTAAATACTAAATGTTGAATGTTGTTGTGCAGCACGCAGGACCGACCGCACAATGTGCTTTGAAGTAGCAGCTAAGAAAGGTGTAGTTTATGTCTACGAACAGTGAACACCCGTGTGCACACCTGTGTCGATCAGCGCGCTTGTATACAAAAGGTTTCTCCATGTAACGGTCTGCTAGAGGGTGTGGAGGGCCATAGCCCCGTCCCCCAGGGCATGAAGCAGGCATGGAGGAGATCCAGGCTCCAGACATCCAGAGGCCCCAGAGTGCGAGAGCCCAAGGAGTACCACCGGAGGGGCATCCGTGCCACCCTCCTGGGAAGGGCTGAGGAGATCCCCAGACGAGGGGTCACCCAGTAGCCACGGAGCAGAAGCCAGAGGGGGCTGCACCGGCGTGCCCACCGGCTCTGCCGGCAGCCAGCTGTGCCAGAGTGAACCGAGTCGCAGGCCCCGAGGCCGGAGGCCCGAGGGCCCCCTTTGCCCCGGAAGAGGCCTGACCGAGCGACAGGCACCAGGCCCTGCCAAGCAGCCACCGGGAGTGAGCTGGTGCATACCTGAGCGCCCAGCCCCGGACACCAAGAACCACCAATGCACCAACCCCTGAGGGCATCAGTTACCGGCAGGGAGTGTGGTGAGGGGAGATAGGCCTCCACACTTTGGAGGGCCTGGGAGTTCCCAGGGAGGTGGAGTCTAAGACCCGACCTGACATATAGACAAAGACAAACAGGCACACACAGACACAACAGCTGTGTATGGATGTGCCAGCAGGTACTAAACCAGTGTCAGTAAATCTACCAGCTCCTCACTTGTTTCTGTTTACCAGTATGTTTTCAAATTCCAGTTTAGATTTTTTTTCCCTTTTGCTTTAGGCTGAGTGTGCCTTATCTCTCAGAGAGAGGCTGTGAAGCTCTGTCCTCAGTTCTCAGCTCCCAGCTTTCTAGTCTGAGAGGGTTGGACCTGAGTATCAACAACCTGCAGGATTCAGAAATGAAGCATCTTTCTGCTGGACTGACGATTCCACACTGTAAACTGAATACGCTGAGGTGAGATTGAGTGAGGTTGTTTTTCATCAAATTAGCAGAATTAACTAAGAAAAGTGCTCCACCTAAACGGATATAGAAATAAATACTTTTTAATCAAAGTATAACATCAAGTCAGTTTAAAATCTGCACTAGTTTTCTGATTGTTTAAGTAGCAGAGACTTATTGATCAATATCAGCTGCTTTGGTGTTAATGCCCTGAACTCACTGTCCGGCACATGGAGCCCATTTGGCATTTGCCCTAGAATACCAGAATTGATCCTTCACTCTACCGAGTACCAATTTGATAAGTGTACTTTTGTGAACAGTGTATTTAAGCTATTAAAGGTAATTTGTTATTGTATCTTAGTAAGGAAAGGAGGATTCCTGAAAAAAAAAAACTAAGTACCATTTTGATGTTTTCTTCGTTTGATTAGTGTATTTTAACCAGTGTCTGTCAGTGTCATTCATTTGTTGTATCTTAGTCAGGAATGTAGGATTCCTGTAGAAACAGGATTGCACACTGCTGAATCTAACAACACTTCAGTGCACCCTCACTACATTTTAACAACAGTGTTTGTTTAATGTTTATCTTTCATTTTAAGATAAGATAACCTTTATTAGTCCCACATGTGGGAAATTTTTCAGACTCAATCACTGTCAGTTCTCAGAGAGAGGCTATGAAGCTCTGTTCTCAGTCCTCAGCTCTCAGTCCTCTAGTCTGAGAGAGCTGGACCTGAGTAACTCTGACCTGCAGGATTCAGGAGTGAAGCTTCTGTCTGCTGGAGTGAAGAGTCCACACTGTAAAATGGAAACTCTCAGGTCAGGATTTTCACTGCTGATCATTTCAAACTGGATTTATATTAAGGCCTAAACAGTAACTTTATAGGAATGTCTGAATGTAAATCATTGATTAGTGATATTTTTTCACCTTATGTTTTTCACATTCTTCATATATCCATGCTGGACATTTGAACAGACTGAATATGTCACAGTCCCAGGTTTGGTGTTTTTGTAGTCTTTTAGCGCCTCCTAGTGGTGTACTTGTGGAGTGCTGTCAGTCTGGCTGGCGAGTGTAATTGTTCAGTGAGAGAGACCGAGTCTGCATGCAAGTAGCACCTTAGCAACAGCTTAGGTGTAGAGAAGCTGAAAAAGAAGGTTTTCTAGTTTGTAAGGAGGAAAAAAACTGAGAGGACTGAGTTAAAGAGAGGCTGGAGAGTAACACAGAGCAGCCATGAAAGCTGCTCACACAGTATACACAGTTTAGTGTCAAATGTTCTAGTGAGTTAGCTCCATGCTAACTAGCAGACCAGCTAACTAGCAAACCAGCTAACTATCTTCATCATCATCTCCATCAGCCCTCCTCTTCCAGTGCGCATGCGCCAACCAGCGTGCAGCCTGTTACAGTTGCCCCTGCTTTTTCTCTTAGTTTAGCTCTTTTTTCTTACGTATTCTTTTTTTCTGACTTGTATTTTCATCCGTTTATTATATTTTACTCAATCATGTGGATTGAGAGAGTTTTTGTTCTTCTGGTAGCCGTGGAACTGTTACTTTTATCAAGGAACGGGACTGCGGCACATCTCCTACACGCACGGACTGTTTACTCCAGAGATCAGCTGATCGCCCTGATGCCGGCCGGCTCGCTGGCCAGGCCCGCAGAAGTGCCAGCTGAAATTTGGAGGAAAACACATCGGGGATGCAGAGGTCAAGGACAGAAGAGAAGAAAGAAGGAGCCGGTGAGACAGCGGAGGCTCGAAGCAAGGAGGAGGTATAAACAGTGTCTGCCGTCTATCGTGATGGGAAATGTGCGATCGTTATCAAATAAAATCGACGAGCTCTCAGCACTGGTACGGAGTCAGAGGGAATACCGAGAGTGTAGCCTGATGTGTTTCACCGAATCATGGATGCACCAGGACATTCCCGATGAAAATGCTTCCGTGGAAGGCTTCCACACTGTTCGGGCGGACAGGGACAGCATCGCTAGCGGTAAGCGGAAAGGAGGTGGGCTTGCTGTTTTAGCTAACAACCGGTGGTGTAACCCTGCCAACATAACAATCAAAGAAAGGATTTGTTGCCCGGACATTGAACTGTGTGCTGTTGGACTCAGGCCGTATTATTTACCCAGGGAATTCTCTCACGTCATCTTGGTGGCTGTTTATGTTCCTCCCTCTGCTAACCCCACAGCTGCATGTGACACTATTCACTCTGCCATAGCCCGGTTACAGACTCAGCACCTGAGTGCCTTTATTGTGATCTCGGGTGACTTCAACCATGTATCACTGGACAATACACTACCTACATTCAGACAATATGTGGACTGTCCCACCAGGGGAGAGAAAATTCTAGATCTGCTGTATGCTAATGTAAAGGATGCATACAGCTCCTCCTCCCTCCCCCCACTTGGTAGGTCAGATCATAACCTGATTCACCTCACCCCCCGCTATGTGCCAATTGTGAGGAGGGTGTATCACAGACTACATAACTTTCTGCACCGACTCCATTGTTCCAGCTCAGACTGTTCATTGTTACCCAAATAACAAGCCGTGGGTGACTAAGGACATCAAAGCCCTCCTCAACGACAAGAAGAGGGCTTTCAGAGGGGGCAATAAAGAGGAGGTGAGGAAGGTCCAGGTGTTACTAAAGGACAAGATCAGAGAGGCTAAGGACAATTACAGGAGGAAGCTGGAGTGGAAACTCCAGCAGAACAGCATGAGAGAGGTGTGGAGGGGCATGAAGACCATCACTGGATTCAGGCCAACCAACAGCAGGGGAGCTGAGGGAGGTGAGGATAGAGCTAACGAGTTTAATCTGTTTTTCAATAGATTCGACACCACAGTGTCTGCTCACACCCCCACAACCTCACCTGTAGTCAGCCTGGAACCCAGAGCCACACCACTGTGCCAGCCTCTCTCTTCCCATAGCACTGTTGCCTCCTGTGGGATTCCTGACACCCCTCCCCCACCCATCACCTTCACTCAATACCAGGTTGAGATGCAAATGAGGAGACTTCACTCAGGCAAGTCTGCTGGACCAGACGGAGTGAGTCCCCGCGTCCTCAAGGCCTGCGCCCCCCAGCTGTGTGGAGTCTTTCATAAACTGTTTATGCTGAGTCTGAGTCTGCAGAGGGTACCAGTGATGTGGAAGACATCATGCCTCGTCCCTGTACCAAAGACGCCACGTCCCAGTGGCCCCCAGGATTACAGGCCCGTGGCACTGACCTCCCACGTCATGAAGACCCTGGAAAGACTCATCCTGGACCAGCTGCGACCCATAGTAAGACCACATCTGGATCCCCTTCAATTCGCTTATCAGCCTCGTCTCGGAACTGAGGACGCCATCATCTACCTGCTCGATCGTGTCTACACCCATCTGGACCAGCCGGCGAGCACTGTGAGGGTCATGTTTTTTGACTTTTCCAGTGCTTTCAACACCATCAGGCCGACCCTCCTGGGTGATAAGTTAGCAGCGATGCAGGTGGATGCTTCTCTGGTGTCCTGGATTGTTGATTACCTGACAGGAAGACCACAATATGTACGTCTCCCACAGTGTGTGTCTGACAAGGTGATCAGCAACACAGGGGCACCACAGGGGACTGTCCTCTCCCCCTTCCTCTTCACCCTCTACACCACAGACTTCAGCCACTGCACAGAGACCTGCCATCTTCAGAAGTTTTCTGATGACTCAGCGGTGGTTGGATGCATCAGCAGGGATGATGAGACGGAGTACCGGGCTGTGGTCGACTCCTTTGTCACGTGGTGTGAGCAGAATCATCTGCAGCTCAACGTGGCAAAGACCAAGGAATTGATAGTGGACTTCAGGAAGACCAGGAAACATTTGACCCCTGTTTCAATCCAGGGGGTCAGTGTTGACATTGTGGAGGATTATAAATACCTTGGAGTACATATTGACAATAAACTGGACTGGGCTAAAAACACCACAGCACTTTACAGAAAGGGCCAGGGTCGTCTCTATTTTTTGAGGCGACTGAGGTCCTTCAACATCTGCCAGAAAATGCTGAGGATTTTCTACGAGTCTGTTGTGGCCAGTGCGATCCTCTATGCTGTGGCATGCTGGGGGAGCAGGCTGAGGGTCGCAGATGCCAACAGATTCAATAAACTGATCCGTAAGGCCAGTAATGTTGTTGGGATGGAGCTGGACTCCCTCAAGGTGGTGTCGGAGAGGCGGATGTTGTCCAAAATAAAGACAATGTTGGATAACACCTCCCACCCACTCCATGACATGCTGGTCAGTCACAGGAGCGCGTTCAGTGAGAGACTGAGAGTACCGAAAAGCACCACTGAACAACACAGGAAATCATTCCTGCCTGTGGCCATCTCCCTGTACAACGCATCCACTTAACATCCACTTAACACACTGGTTACTGCTACAACTACATGTTTCTTTTCCAGCTATTTATTAATGTGTGACACATATATATATATATATATATATATATATATATATATATATATATAGTACTATTCTTAGTTAGCGTGTTGTCTGTTTTGTTAATGTTGGTTTATAATGGAGCACTGTAACAAAAAGGACCCTGGATGGACAGTAATTCTTTCCATGGGTTATGGTGGGACATTGAGAGCTGAAGTCAAACAGCAGTGAGAAATGAAAGACTGATTTCTATTTAGTCTTGTGATGTGCAGCTTTGTTCAGAGCATTAAGGCCCAGCAAAGATTACTGAGGTCACAGAGTCACTGATGAAACCTGTGTGCTTATAGAAACTGAAACCAGATGAACCAGAATAGGACATTAAAATGAAGTGTCAGCTACACAAAGGCAAAGGTATTCAGATGTTGGTGTGAGTTATTTAAATGGAAGATGGAGTCAGACTTTAAGCTGCTGGACTAATTCACTATATCCTGTTCTCCTCATAGAACCTGGATACACAGACTCACCTGTGACACAGTGACACACAGTGTGGGCTACACACACATTAGAAAGTGGATCAGTCACACTTGTACAATCATTTGTTGTGCTGGGCAACCATGAACACTTTGAATGACCATTAATGGCATTGTTACAGCAACATGCAATCACGAATTCAAAAGTAGTGTATTGTGTACTTATTTTAATAGTACTGCAGTATGAGAAGTGCAACATTCAGTGTGCAGAAACAAATCAGGTGCTTTCTAACAGCAGTATTCCCTTTAACACAGTAGCAGTTCAAATATTTCTGTCAGTCTGAGCTGAAACATGAATCTAATCCAATCAAATATCAAAGTTCTTTGCCTCTGCCAGGACGTCAACATTTGATCTAGTTTGTTCCAAACAAAGTTCCCCTCAGAGTCCAGAGCCACCAACATAACATTATAACAGGCACCTTTGATCAGCAGCAAGTGAACATTTCTAAATGTGTGTTTTCAGAACAGGAACCAGCAGAACTATTTTTCTGTTATCAGGTAGCAGCACAAACGCTCATCAGCTCATTTACTGTGCAGAACTTTGAGTGTGTGAAGTGTGTGTTTGTACTGGATTTCCTTTGGAGAATCTCAGTCAGAAACAAGACAAAGAAAAACACTTTCAGTCGTCCAGGTTGAGTTGACAACATGAACTGAAATTTTCTTCCTCCTCTGCACCGAGCCAGCTGCTAAGACAGCTGTCCATCTAATCTGACTGAGCTGGAGCTGTTTTGCAAAGAAGAATGGGCAAGGATTTCAGTCTCTAGATGTGCAAAGCTGGTAGAGAAATACCCTAAAAGACTGGCAGCTGGAATTGCAGCAAAAGGTGGTTCTACAAAGTATTGACTCAGGGGGCTGAATAATTACACACACCCCACTTTTCAGTTATTTATTTGTAAAAAATGTTTGGAATCATGTATGATTTTCGTTCCACTTCTCACGTGTACACCACTTTGTATTGGTCTTTCACGGAATTCCAATAAAATTGATTCATGTTTGTGGCTGTAATGTGACAAAATGTGGAAAAGTTCAAGGGGGCTGAATACTTTTGCAAGCCACTGTATACAATGTTGGCATTTTGCTTGCGTGTCTCCAGGTCTGTTCTGAATACAGACTTGAATTTGACCACGTAGGCGGGGTCATCATCTGAGCTCTCCATCACCTGAGAGAGATGACAAATCACAGAATCACAGAGCATGAAACCAACTTTTCTCCTCCCAGAAGTTCAGTCACAGACCTGCAACAGAAACAAGAATCAAAGATTCAAATGACGCAGAGCATTCATTTACTTATATACACAAACATGTCCTCTACATATTCATGCTCTATTTACACACACATACAGAGGCTGTTTGCCTCTCACACACAGACAGGACACTGAGAAATACATCATGTTAAATATACCTGCAGGGTTCCAGCTGTGCACATTGTCCCTGTTAACTGTGATTGCCATGGCAACCTTGGTGTTGTGCGCGATGCAGGGACGTGTTCAAAGGCAGGCGTCTGGCAGCAGCATCATATTTGATGCACTATCTGTACTGAGTGTGCTGACTTTATTTCAAATGTCCCACTGCTGTGCAACATGAGTCACATGTTCTGCACGTTTCTGTAACTCCCAGGTAACCATGGTTACCCAGCCACGCCCAGTAGTCTCCAGAGAGACCAACAGCTGGTGCACGTTGTAACGCTGTGGCTTTTGTAGTCTCTCCTTTTTCTGCAGCTCATGTGTTCTTCTTGTGATGGTGCGTCTTGAAGCTCATACATGCCGTCATTTGTTGATCCTTAGAACGTTCCTCAGACCGACTTCTTCAACAACACTAATCAGCCTGCAGTTTGTAGCTACTCACTTCACTATGGTGTTTGTTAGCTTGTCTTTATTTGGTTTATCTAGATTCCTCCCACAAGCTGAATCTACGTAGTCTGCCCAAGCCTCCCACCGCTGTTTGTTTGGGTGGTTTGTTTGCTGCCATCAACAGCGTGTAATGCATTTAAGTGATACTTCAGACATGAAGTACTCCGGTGATTACAAAAAAACTCGCTGTTGCTTCCAGATAACTTTAGTTGTATCAACATTGACTCCTGGAACAGTTTAAAATGAACATGTCAAAGATGTGTACCTGTCTCCATGTTTCTGTCCACGCCCCTTTCTTTCTGTCCTGGGTCACGTGAGCGCTGCAGTAGTATTAGGCCCACCCTCAATGCTCTCATTGGTTGAGACGCATAATGACGCCCATTTCAAGCCAGCACTGGTCAACATCCCTCCTGTGACCCATGGCTTTTATATTCAGAGCCAGTGAGCACTTTCACAATAATCATGATTTTAAAAACTGTGTTAATGTGCGATAAAATAATTGTTGGTGTTAATCAGTTAATGAGTTAACGAGATAATAACAGGTTAACTTGCCCTAATAATTAGACTTTGGTGACAAACTGATGTGATCTCCATGTTTCCTTTGTTGGACTTTGGGCGAGTGTCAGAACTGAATGTACTGAGTAACATGTAGAGTTTAAATATGTGTCACTTCCAGTTTTAGAGCTCTAAAGTGCTCCTATCATGTTAGGAATATGTTAGGAATAGACAGTAACACTGAGGTCAAATCTTTATTCCACCACTCGCTGCATTCTTGATGTTCATGAATTCAGCAGGTTCATGATTGTGCTCAGTCCATCCATTTAGTGAAATGATGTTTAAAGGTCTCCTTGTTATGTGAGCGTGCACAGATCCTGAAGCAGAAAGCCTGGGTTAACAGAGAAATGATCATCACTGTGATGATACTCATCATCTCTGACTGGGATTTGAGGTTTTGTCAAAGCAACAAAGAAAGCCTGGCTATGTTGGACTGGGTGTGGAAGCAGCTCCCAGTTTGAGTTCAGGAGACAGACACCCTCTCTACTTTGAAGATCAGCTTCAAACTTTCCTTTTTGATAAAGCTTATAGTTAGAGCTGGATCAGGTGACCCTGAACTATCCCTTAGTTATGCTGCCATAGAGATGGATAAAAGACAGATTGTTGTTTTGTGTGTCTGCAGTCTGTCAGGCTGTCTGGTCACAGAGGAAGGCTGTACTTCTCTGGCCTCAGCTCTGAGCTCCAACCCCTCCCATCTGAGAGAGCTGGACCTGAGCTACAATCATCCAGGTGACTCAGGAATGAAGCTGCTGTCGGCTGGACTGAAGGATCCAGGCTGGAGACTGGACACTCTCAGGTATGGAGAGAATGTCTGATAGAAGAGGAAGAGCTGGAAACATTTCCTGTGTCCTTCACTCACTTCCTGTTTGTTTCCTGCAGATGAGACATGAACAATCACACATGCAGGAATATTTTCACAGACAGACGCACTAGTCTAGCTGGATAGTACATGGATATTTATGTAGGGGTCTCCAAGGAGTCTGTTTGCAGGAACATCTAGGTCACAGGTGTACCTGAGATAGATGCCAGTGTACCTAATAAAGTGTCAGCTAACATGTGGAAAAGGAAGCTTAAATAATGACAAACTCTACATTCACAGCGGAATTCATAATAAATTTGTTCTCAAGTGCACATTTTTCTGTTATTGTTGTCAAACAACAGTATGAGAATGAAATATTGATTCTAACAGGGCCCATAAACAGCATTAGCTTAGCAGCATTAGCTTATCAGAGTTTCCATCATGGTCACACAAATCCTTAGCAGAGCAAAGTGGCCTACTTAGCAATAGCTGCTCAAGTTGTAGAAAGCAAGGGAAAACAGTATTAGCAATAGCTGCTAATGGCAGCCTACTTAGCATTAACGTCTCACATCATTATAACACTACAGAGAAGGGTATTAGCGTTAGCTACTAATGCTTATTCACCTCAAATTAGCTTTAGCTGCAATGGTAGCCTACTTAGCATTAACTCCTCACTAATATAATGCTAATTCACATCAAATTAGCATTAGCTGCTCGCATTGTTAAAAGAGAAGGGAAAACGATATTAGATTTAGCTGCTAATAATTATTCACCTAATTAGAGTTAGCTCCTAATGTCAGCCTACTTAGCATTTACTCCTGACATCGTTATAATGCAGGGGAAAACGGTTACCATTATCGGATAATGCTAATTCACATCAATTTAGCAATAGTTAATAACAGTAGACTTCGTATCATTAGATGCTGTCATTCTTACAAAGCAAAGGAAAACAGTATGAGCATTAGCTGCTAATGCTTTTTCATCTAAAATTAGAATTAGCAACTAATCCAGATAATGCTAAGTAGGTTGCCGTTATTAGCTAATACTAATTTGAGGTGAATTACCATTTTCCACTTATGATAACAATGTTTTTTTTCTTACTTTTTAACAATATGAGTAGCTAATGTGAACACTATTTTTCATTCAATTTTAACTTTTCCCCTGCGATGTGAAGAGTTAATGCTAAATAGGACACCATATTGTTATAAAGCAAGAAAATATGGTATTAGCATTAGATGCCAATTCCTATTCACCTAAATTTAGCATTAGCCACTAATGGCAGTCTACTTAGCATTAACTCTTCACATCAAATTAGCATTAGCTGCTAGCATCAGCCTACCTAGCACTAGCTGCTCACATTGTTAAAAGGGAAGAGAAAAAGACATTAGCATTAGCTGGTAATAATTATTCACCCCTAATTAGAATTAGCCGCTAATGGCAGTATACTTAGCATTAGTTGCTCACATCGTTATATTGCAAGTGAAAATTGTTAGCATTATCGGATAATTAACTCGCATTAAATTATTACTAATGCTAACTCGCATTAAATTATTATTAGCTACTAACTGCAGTCTACATAGCAGTAGGTGCTCACATTGTTATATAGCAAAGGAAAACGATACGAGCATTACATTCTAATGCGTATTTGCCTTGAATTAGACATAGGTGTTAATGGTGGCCTTCTTAGCATTAGCAGCTCAGATTGTTGTAATGCTGGGTAAAAGAGTGTTAGCATTAGCCGTTCACATTGTTATAAAGTAAGGGAAAACAGTGTTAGCATTAGCGTATAATTTTAATTCACATCAAATTAGCATTAGCTGCTAACATCAGCCTACATAGCACTAGCATTAGCCGGTAATAATTATTCACTCCTAATTAGAATTAATAATTAATACATTTAACCCCTCACATTGTTAAACAGCAAGTGAAAAGTGATAGCATTATCAGATAATGCTAACTCGCATCACATTAGCATTAGCTAATAACAGCAGCCTTCTTAGCATTAGCTGCTCACATTGTTATAATGCAAGGGAAAAGATTAACGGATGATGCTAATTCAAATCAAATTAGCACTAGTTAATAACGGTAACCTATTCAGTAGTAGCTGCTCACATTGTTAAAATTGAATGAAAAATAGTGTTCACATTAGCTACTCATATTGTTAAAAAGTAAGAAAAAACATTGTTAGCATAAGCGGAAAATGGTAATTCACCTCAAATTAGTATTAGCTAATAACGGCAACCTACTTAGCATTAGCTGGTCACATTGTTATAAAGCAAGAAAATATGGCATTAGCATTAGATGCCAATTCCTATTCACCTAAAATTAGCATTAGCCACTAATGGCAGTCTGCTTAGCATTAACTCCTCACTAATATAATGCTTATTCACATCAAATTAGCATTAGCTGCTAGCATCAGCCTACCCTAGAACTAGCTGCTCACATTGTTAAAAGGGAAGAGAAAACGATATTAGCATTAGCTGGTAATAATAATTCACCCCTAATTAGAATTAGCTGCTAATGGCAGCACACTTAGCATTAACTCCTCACATCGTTATAATGCAAGGGAAAAGAATTAGCATTATCTCTGTGAAGGTTCTCAGTCATCCAGGTCATTGTAGTCTAAGGAGCTTGGAAAGAAAAGCGTCTGGACTTCTTTAAGTTGCTTTGTCCCTCTTTGGGGGGAAACTCCCACTGGGTTTAAATCTGGGACTCTTGACCATTTGACCCTTAGAACTGAAGAAGCTTCTCGGATGAAAGGTGAAACGTCTTAAAGCAACTTAAAGAAGTCCAGACGCTTTTCTTTCCAAGCTCCTTAGACTACAATGACCTGGATGACTGAGAACCTTCACAGACATATTGCCGTACATTTTGGGAGGAACACCCTTCAACTGGTGCGGGAGTATGAAAGGGAATCAAGAAAACTAGCGGATTATAGGAACCATCTCCGTTTCAACCTGAGATGCAGACAAAGCAGAGTTGTTCCTAAGAGCCTGCACCTTGGATCCACTGTCAGAGGACACAGAGCGGACTTGATTCTACGGAGAGCACAAAATCAGCTTCTAAGTGAAAGGATAAGACAGGTCCATTTCACTATAGATGCCCTCCAGAGCAAGATTAGCCAGACTCTGCAGGAACTGGAAACCCCTCTACCCTCTCCAATTTTAGAAGAGGTTTACAAGTTTGTGGACAAGGCTCAGCGGGCCCAACACTCTAAAGCAAAAGAAAGACAACGCAGGAAATTCCACACCTTGCTTTCAAAAACACTCACTCCTCAGTCTGAATCTACACAACTCAGAGAAGAACATACACCTGAGGACAGTCAGAAAAAATGGGTGAAGAACTTTTCAGACCGGAATCTCACTGAACCTGAAAAGAACGTATTAGCCAAAGGACTCAATTTTGCCATTGTTCTGCAACAGTTGCCCATAGTGGACCTCATCACAGCCACAGAAACTGCCATACAGATCAACAAATTATCACAGACAGAAGCAGAACAGATCAGGATGAAAGTCTCAGCCACCCTCTCCAGTGCCAAAGTCCCTCCCTCTAACCTCACATTACAAGAAAAGAAGGCCGTCGCTTCCCTGAGCAAAGACCACAACATCACTATATTACCAGCCGATAAGGGAAGGTGCACCGTGGTCCTAAACACAACGGATTACCACACAAAGATCACTACTCTCCTCAGTGACACCAATACCTACGAAGCCTTAAAGCGAGACCCCACAAGCAGCTACAAAAAGAAAGTTATAGCTTGCCTTCAAGACCTTGAAAGGGACAAAATCATCGACCGCCTTACATATCACCGCCTTTACCCAGGAGATGCCATACCCTGCATCTACGGACTTCCTAAGATCCACAAGGAAGGTATCCCTCTCAGACCCATTGTCAGTAGCATAAATTCAGCCACCTACAACATCTCGAAACACCTTGCTACCATCCTTGCACCTCTCGTGGGGAACACCCCACACCACATCAAGAACTCCACCGACTTCACTGACAAGGTCCAGAAACTTACCCTGGAACCAGATGAAACCATGGTGTCCTTTGATGTAGTCTCCCTCTTCACTTGCATACCCACTACGGAGGCAGTGGAGACTGTCAGAAAACGACTACAAGAAGACAGCTCCTTGGAGGACAGGACCAACTTCACACCCGATCAGATTTGCACACTGTTAGACCTCTGCCTCACCACTACATATTTCAAATACAACGAAGGTTTCTACAGACAAAAACATGGCTGCGCCATGGGCTCCCCCGTGTCACCTATTGTAGCCAACATTTACATGGAGGAAGTGGAAAGAAAGGCTCTTGGCCAGTACCCAGCCACTGGTACAGATATGTAGACGACACCTGGGTCAAAATCAAAACACAAGAAGTGGAATCCTTCACTGCGCACATTAACGCCGTGGATAAAAACATCAAGTTCACCAGGGAAGACACAAAGGATAACTGTTTGCCTTTCCTGGACTGCGCCGTGCACATTGGAGAGAATGGCAACCTCAACATCGAAGTTTACCGGAAGCCCACACACACGGACCAGTACCTCCTCTTTGACTCACATCACCCTCTGGAACACAAACTTGGAGTAATCAGGACCCTACACCACCGGGCAGAACATGTTCCCTCTAAGCCTGAAGGGAAAAAGAAGGAACACACACATGTAAAGGAAGCACTTAAAACATGTGGCTATCCTAATTGGGCATTTATAAAGTCAGCAAAGATGCACAGAAAAGAAGATCAGACACCAGCGAGGGAGGATAAGAAAGACAGACGCAACAACATTGTCATCCCCTATGTAGCCGGTGTATCAGAGAAACTCAGGAGAGTTTTCTCCAAACACGACATCCTAGTGTACTTCAGACCCAGCAACACACTCAGACAGAAACTGGTTCACCCGAAAGACAAAACTCCAAAACACAGACTTAACAACGTGGTGTATGCTGTACAGTGCAGTGAGGAATGCCCAGACCTCTACATTGGAGAGACCAAACAGCCACTTCACAAGCGCATGGCACAACATAGAAGAGCCACCTCCACGGGACAAGACTCAGCAGTCCATCTGCATCTAAAGGTCAAAGGTCACTCTTTCGAGGATGCCAACGTTCACATTTTGGACAGAGAGGACAGATGGTTTGAAAGAGGAGTGAAAGAAGCCATTTACGTCCACTGTGAGCGACCATCTTTGAACAGAGGCGGTGGTTTACGACACCAATTGTCTGCCATCTATAATCCAGTTTTAAGATCCCTTCCCAGACGCCTTAACGCCCACTCACATCCTGGGCCATCTGACCTCAGGAATTCACATGACAAGGTGGGGCCAGGTTTAACAATGAGCTCACCCGAAACCCTGGCTGATTGGGACCCACACCCACTTTCACACCTTGGCTCATGTGATTAGGTAGAGGATCATCAGGGGGTCCTTTGTCCCTCTTTGGGGGGAAACTTCCACTGGGTTTAAATCTGGGACTCTCCACCATTTGACCTTAGAACTGAAGAAGCTTCTCGGATGAGAGGTGAAACGTCTTCAAGCAATTAGCATTATCGAATAATTTTGACCTTGGCCTACTGGAAAAGTTCAGAACTAAAGATTTAGGAATATTTCTCGATAGCTCTTTCTCATTTGAGAAACATATAAATTCTGCTTTTAAAACCAGCTGTAAGGTTTATATTGTTGATTGTCATTTATGCTTAGAAATATTTACTCATATATACTTAGAGTTTTATAATTGATGGCATAATAATAGAGGTCTGATCCTTAGTAGTCTGTAAAAACTCTGTGTGCCTTCCAGAGTGCTCTGGTATGCACACACAACTTGGGGTTATGAGAGAGGTCGTACCTTCTCTTACTGATTTATGGTGTAGGAGGACACCTACTCTGTGTCTGCTTAAGTATAAGAGCCCTTTGTTAGGGGGACCGCTGGACTCTTAGCAGCAGCTTTGGGGTCACAGGGTCACATCTGGAACACACACACACACGCACACACACACACACACACACACACACACACACACATACCTACACTATGCACAGACTGGTACTCTTTGTTCATACCTGTGTAAGATGTCATATGTTAATGAACTTATGCATATTCATGTAACCTCAATAAAGAGCAGTGTTATGAGGGAGCAGACGAGAGCGACTGAGGTCAAGCGAAGGAACGGCGCTGTCACAGTTCTCTCTCTCATGAATTGTCTGGTTCCAGCGGTGGCTCTGTGCTAGACGACCCATCACCAGCTTTTTCCACTGGTTACCAGTACGTCGTAGAATCCACTTCCAGATCTTGTTTGTCTTTAAATCTCTGAATGGATTGGCTCCGTCTTATCTCTATTTAACAAAAATAATCCAAGTCGAGCCCTCAGGTCTGCAGATAAGTAGCTTCTGACCAGAACTAGCTGTAAAAACAGAGGTGAGCTTTATCGATCGCTGCAGCCAAACTCTGGAACAGTCGCCCTTCACATCAGGTCGTCACCAACACTCGACATTTTTAAAACCCGGTTGGAAACACATTTGTACTCTGTAGCTTTCAATCCTGACGAGTCTTTATAGTAATTACTGTGTATGTTTCCTATTTTATCTCTGCTCTGTGCAGCACTTTGGCTCAAGCTGTTTTTAAATGTGCTGATAAATAAATGTAGATTTCTTTAAATAAAACAATGGAGCCGAGCTTTGAGCTCAGTGTGTAACAGTGTGTGTATGAGAGCCATGTAATGTCCATGTGTGCATGCTGACTGCTCTGACCCCTCCTCCTTTCAGGGTGGAGCCTGCTGGAGTCCGATGGTTGAGACCAGGTCTGAGGAAGTGTAAGTGTGTTTTTAATGGGATTCATGAAAACAAAGCAGCACACATTCAACCATCTTCATCATGTCAGGAGTCATCATCAAAGTGTCAATCAATGAACAGATGATGGATCAATAACTGCAGCTGGATTGTGTTTGTTCTCTCCATCAGATTCCTGTCAACTCACAATCGACACAAACACATTGAACACAAGCCTCCAACTGTCTGACAACAACAGGAAGGTGACACATGTGGAGGAGGTTCAGTCATATCCTGATCATCCAGACAGATTTGATGTTCTTCCTCAGCTGCTGTGTAGAAATGGTCTGACTGGTCGCTGTTACTGGGAGGTCGAGTGGAGAGGAATCGTTCATATATCAGTGAGTTACCGAAGCATCAGAAGGAAAGGAGGCAGTTATGACTGTTGGTTTGGACACAATGATCAGTCCTGGAGTCTGTACTGCTCTGATGATGGTCCTAAGTTTGTCTGGCACAATAACAGACACACATCCATCTCCTCCTCCTCCTCCTCCCCCTCCTCCTCCTCCTCCTCCTCCTCCTCCCCCTCCTCCTCCGTCTCTAACAGAGCAGCAGTGTATGTGGACTGTCCTGCTGGCACTCTGTCCTTCTACAGAGTCTCGTCTGACACTCTGATCCACCTCCACACCTTCAACACCACATTCACTCAAACTCTTTATCCTGGGTTTAGACTCTGGTCTCCTGGTTGCTCAGTGTCCCTGTGCTGAGTGTAAAGAGTGTCTCCTGTTAGAGAAACACTCTGACTGTTGAACAGATAGTTCAGTCTGTACATGTCTGTCTCTTTCACTCACAAACACGTTTTCAGATTCATGGATTCAATCAGTTGATGTTTGAAACTCTTCTAAATGATTCCTTGTAAACTTCTTCAGTCACAAACAAACAGGAAGTGATGTCACATGTGTTCCTGTCCACACAGCAGAATGAGTCTATTGCTGACAGTGATGTACAAACAGAGTGAGCATTTCTGAGGCCAAAATAAACTGAGTAGTTCACTGAATGAACACTGTGAGCTCAGTTCCTTCATCATTAGTATGGATTATATATGTATTATATTAGTATCATATATATCAGGTGCTGCTGGTTCCAGTCATTGTGCAAATGTGCTGTTTGTAAGGTTGTAAAACTGCAGTCAGCTGAGACTGAAGAAGTCACCTGATCAGTGAGCAAACGTGAAAACGTCCAGATGAACAGAATCAACCTTTTGGGATCAGCCAGCAATGCAGCATCATTGTTGTTCAGGTTCAGAGGTTTGCAGGAATGAACTGATGACCAGAAACAGCTGCAGAGTCCAATCAAATACCAGCTGGAGTTCAGCTGCATTTGAAGAAGTCAAAGAAAAGTAAGGATGGCAAAGGGCGATGTTTTCTTCCAAAGAACTGAAAACATGGTCGACGCCTCATTAGAAGAATCATCTGGACATTTGTGAGGAACTCTAACCAAGAAAGCAACACAAGAAAGCAACGTCACACAGATCCAACAGACAGTTTCCATGACTGCAAGTGTTCAGTGTAAAAATGCTGCATTGCATTATTGCATCCTCTCACCACAGGAGGTGCTGTTGGCACCACTGATTGCTGATCATCTCTGATGATCTGATTGATACTGTGAATAACAGGACTCACTGAACTCTGTGACACAGTGAAGATTACAGAGTTTAACATCTGACTGACGTCACACAGACAGAAGGATGAACCAGTGAGGCACAGAACACAGTTACTGGAGATACTGGATCAGCTCCATGTGAACCTCTGATGGAGAAGCTGCTGACCCAGAGAAACATCAGGACATGACAGGCAGCTGCACTGATCTAACAACATGTAGCAGAGCTGATCTATGTTAGAGGATCTATGACAGCAGCTGAAAGTCCAACACTGGATACCAGCTGAGCCTGTGCTGAGTGTTACAGGAAAAGAAACACTGACACTGGGAGACACAGTGATGCTGACTGGGGCACAGAGCTGAATGATGCAGCATCAGGACACTGTTTCAGTCTGACTGACAGAGAAACCTGTAGCTGCATCTACATGTGAGGCAGAGGCCACACAAGCAGCTTTCTATGTTTCACAGTGACTGAGATCTTCAGTGGGGGTGGACATGCTCCTGTACAGACCTCTGAGGAGAACCAAGGTGCAGTCAAAGAGTCCAGTCTGTCCTCACAGATGTCAACATGTGGTTTCATCAGGTCTGCTGTCAGCTAGCAGGCTCACATCAGAATCACTGTTCCTGAAAAACACAGTCTGTGTGACATCATCAGTCAGCTGATCGTCCCAGATCTGAATGGTTTCTGTCTCTACTGAGGAAGTCAGAGAATCTCACTGAGGTGTGGATCAGGTCTGAGTGAGCTGTGGAGGGACAGCTTTAAACAGTCCACAGGTCTCACGTCCTGCTCAGTCTGGTAGCAGATACCTCGTATTGTTCCAGATGTGCTGACATCACCAGCAGCAGCACAGCTGTGTGATACGATGAATCTCAGTTATTGATCCAACACACAGTAAATACAAAGATCAGGATTTATGAGAGTAATCATTATGAGTCTGAACACATGATCACTGAATGTTAGTCTCCACAATAATAAGCTAACACAAGCAAACACAGCTTTCAGCTCTTATTTTGAAACTTATTTAGAGAGCTGTGATGTGAGCGTGCCTGGCTCTGAGGCACTTGGGTCAGCCTCTGTTGTTTAGAAGTGTTACAGACTGTGAATGACACAGACCTGTCAGTTTCATGTTTGTCTGTAACACAGCTCAGGGCTCCATGCTGAACGCATCCATCCAGTGTTATTGATCCAGGACTAATACCAGCATTGGGATCAATACTACACAATCACATGTGTCCACGTGATGGATTTGACCAGCTTTATTCATTAATTAAAGACTGCCAGTGACTTCAGTCTGAGGGTTTGAAGTTTCCATGTCTGTGTGATGTGTGGTGTGAAGGCTGCTGGTTAAACTGGGACTCACTGTTTAAAGCACTGAGTGCTCATAGAGAGATGCTCCATGAGTCCCAGTACAGACTACAAACATGGTGGAAACTTAGCTTTGATATCCACACACTCTGCACGTCTGTGAGTAACTGTGATGAAGATGTGCAGAGATCTGTGTACAAACAGGAGAAAGACTGTAAAGACTCTGTGCTTCTAACAGCCTCTGTTAACATATGTGAGGCTGTTTGTTGTTGTTGCCATGGAGCTTTTCACTGTTTGGGTCAGCAGGTCATGTGATCAGGTTTGTTCTGCTCGACGATGGTTCAGTGTCAGGGTTTGTTTGCATTCATCAATAAATATCTAAATAAATCAAAGACTCCATGTTTTTTCTTTCATCATGTGACCTCTGCTCATCCATCTCTGTGTGTATCAGGATACATTTAGTTCATAATACACAGAAAAATCAGAGTTATTACCTGTAATAAATGTGAAAGATTCCTGCAGTGATAACCAGGCAGGACTGAAACACATCCAAGCTCACAGCTGTCACCACGGTAACAGCACCGTCCATCCACAGGTGAGGGGAGGAGCAAAAAGAGGGACTTTCACCATTTTATACTAAAAGCACTCAACTAATGTTTCTAATATGAAACAAATAAGCCCACATTAATGTGAGCATTTATTAAATAATAATAATAATGATTTCCTCCTGATCTCATTTCCATAGCAGAGAAAACTGTGGTGTATATTGAGGTGGAGGGTGTGGTCTATGGCTCAGGTGTAGAGTGAGGGTGGGGTGCACCACAGCAGCATGCTGGGACTGCTGAGGGTGGAGGAGGGAGTGATGATGACATCAGAGCAAAGCAGTCAGCAGCACAGAGACCAGTGAACACACAGTCTGTTCATCTTAGCATAGATACAATATTTAGCACAATATTGAATGACAGAGACACGCTGTGTGAGCTTCCACAGATACACTGACGTCAGCATCCAGAGTCCTCCTGCTGCTCCCCCCTCAGAGCCCCGTGATCAGCACCAACACATTCAGTTAGATGACAGAGTCCAGCTGCAGCTACAATCAGCTCTGTGAACAACAGCACAGCGTCAGTGTTTCACACTCAGTGAAAGGAGGAAACAGCAGAAGAACACCATGTGTGCTACGTTTCCCAGGACACACTACAAACTGCACAAATACAGCACGTGGAAGGACCTGGAGCTGCATTTAAAGAGAAAAGACAGCGTGATGTCCTGTATGGACAGGTGGAAGGAACCAAGTCCTCAGCTGAAACACTCGTGTTTGTCCACAGACAGGAAACACAGCAGGAAACAAAGAAGCTCATGGATAACACACTTCCTGTCGGTCACAATGAGGCTGGAGCCAAACACAGAAAGGTGTTTTTGTCCAGATGAGCCCAGAGAAGAAACACGAGTGTTCACAGACATCAGAAGCTCAGAGAGGTGAAACATGAGGTTGGAGTCCTCGTCAGCATCCAGAAGAGCTGCTGTGAAACCCTGAGTACTCATGACAGACTCTGATGGCACAAACACATCATGATTCAAACATGAAGACAAACATGGAGCTCCTGATCCTCCTGCATGAGAACAAGCTGACATGAGCGCTGTGTCTGAGAGTGTCTCCCTGTCACAGTGACAAGAACACAGCTGCTGCTCACAGTCATTAAACTGACCTGAGGTCAGCTGCTAGCACGTCTCTGTGCTCCTTACATATGAACCATGTGACCTCACATCAGTGCTGTGGATGACTGTAGTCATAGAAGAGTAGAGCTGTAGCAGGTGGTGTGAGGAGGAGGAGGAGGTGGTGTATTCTAGTTAACGCAGTACTGAAACACTCCAGCAGAGGGCGCTGTTAAGTCCTTATTGTAACACAGTTACTGTGTGCAGTTATACTTCATACATAATCTGCACTTATTTCCATCAGACATGCTGTCAGTAAATGATTGTTTCTATTGATTCTACTTCCTGTTGACTAGTTTGATGACAGTGAAACAATCACAGCTGATTGTGTGATGATGTCACTGTTACATTCAGTGTGTGTGACATCATGTTAGTGCAGCTGATAACAGCCTGGTTCTGTTAGAAACACATGAACGTGTCCATAGATCAGTGTGTGTTTAACATGAGAGCTTCAGCCCTGCTGATGTGTTCAATAAAGACATGCAGGAAAACTGATGAGACTCTGAAATAACTCTTTATATTTATAATGTAACTCTGCATCAAAAGAACAACAAAGGATCCCAGACAGCTTTATGTCAACAAAGACCATGTTTCTGTGTTTCTAACAGTTTGACATTATTAGTAAACAGACTGCAGTGAACAGGATTTATAAAGAGCTTATATATAAAGATATGACAGCTGTTTGTTGATCACTCTGTGTTTGGACCTGATCAGTCCAGCTGTTTACTTGAAATATGTTCATTTACCTGTGACGTTATATTTATGTTCTTGTCTCTGTTGAAAAACACATTTTAATGTCCCTCAGATTTTTCTCCCAGATGAATAAATATAAAAATGACACAAACTGACTGCAGCTACTTTTTGTCCTTTCTGTCAGAAACCTTCATGTGACTCATGAGAGACACGTTTCAGCTGTTTGTGACAGATCAGAGGCCAACAAGTCATTTATAACACTTTCCATCATTGTTTAGCACAAACACATGTTGACACAGCAGCGGGGCCGCAGTGAGAGTCAGAGCCAGGAGATAAAAACTCCTGTTTGACCACAGCCTCACTTTGTTCCTGCAAACACTTCCTGTTGTTGACTGGGTGGAGTCAGGAAGCCAGCGAGGCCCTGCAGGACTGAGCCTGCAGACTGGGACGTGCTCTGTGATGGAGATCAACAGCATCACTGACTGTTTCTGTGAGGACACCATCATCCCAGCAGGGCTGTTTCCCAACAACAAGCCTGGACCATCAGAGACCTGAAGCTGCTGCTGAATGAAAGAAGAGGATCTTCAGGTCTGGAACAAGGACGAGCTGAGAGTGTTAATAACGTTACTAATGTTCAGCTACACTTTACTAGGTCACATCTGTGACACACGTCACTTAAATAAAGAAGGAAATATTGGCTCTGTTTTATCTGCTGGGCCCAAAAGTGACTCCCCGTATTTAAACTGCTATGAATAACTTGTTGGTCTATAATATGTGAAACATGTGTCAAATGTCTCCATCATGAAAGATATCAGGTCATCTTGAGCCACAAAAACATTCCTATCATGAGGTAGAAGCTGGAATCAGTTTGTTGCAGACGTTTATATATCCCATATTTATCCAGTTAAAGTCACATTGAAATTCAAAAATGTCTTTTCAAGAGTCGTCTGTCCAAGAGGAGCAGAAACAAATATAACAACAGTTATTTAAGCTGTTTTAAAGGCCACAAAGGAGCAGATTGGTTATAATGCAGCTGCTTCACAGGAATAAAGATGAAACACTGTTTTTATTTCATGTGTAACACCTTTCAATCATGTGTTGACTAAAGTCTATTGACCAGTATAAGTAAAGACATCACACACACACACATGGAAACACTGAAACCTGTTTTTGGTGCAGCAGCGGTCCCAGCTGCTCGCCTTTATCTAGACTGGGTCGGCTGCTTATCTCAATATAATCAATGTTTAAAGTTCTCAGTGTTTCTGTGTTGCTTCGTATAGGATCTCCCAGCATCATCACTGTGCTGTCCAATCATTGTGTGCTAGGTTACCCTTATAGTGCGATGTGTGTTTGCACAAAGAGAAGCATGTGTGTCAAATATAAATAAGCACAGAACAGAAAAAGCTGCCAGTTTCTTCTATTTAGAGTCAAGTTAGTGTTTTGTGTCTTTGTTTGAGGCCTAATGTCAAGCAGAGGTGTGTGTAACTGGACTGCTCTGTTATATGTGTGAAATGTGTGCTTCAGCATCATCTTCGTCACTGCTGATTCCTTTGTGTCATCATGTGTTGAGAAGAGAGAACAGTTATAACGGAGGAGCAACAGGAAGCCCTGAAATCTGCATCAACAAGGAAGTGTTGGCTCACCAGTGATCCCAGCAGAGCCACTGGTTTGGCTCCAGTTGTTACAGATTCAATGATGTTGTTGCTACAGATACATGTTAGCATCTTTATTGTAGTAAAGTCTTGTAATGTGAAGCTAGAAACAAGGCAGGAAACAGCTCCATGATCTGATCTTAATGATGTTGTTTTTATTTCTGTCTTTCAGAACTGGATTGAAACTATCAAAGGTCTAAAAACAGCCTCAACCCTCCCAAAGACAAACTTTACACACGTCATCTTTCAGCTACAATCTTTGTTGCAGGGATCTTCTGCCAAACAAGGCTGAGAGAAGATTTCTTACAGCTGTCATGTTGATGCTGTTTCAATCTTTGGGCAAACACACTCATATATTAGGGCTGATCTCAGGGCTGCACAAGTTCTTTGTGATCATGAATAATAGAAGTGTGCCTGTTGAAGATCATGTTTCTACATGATTATATGTTATTGTTCTGTATTATATTCAGCTTTCAGCATCCTTTCCCAGCCCCTGTTACACCATCCATACAAAGCCAATCTGACTGTGAGCCAATGTGTTTGATAGTTTGTGTTGGATCAATAGATTTGACAGACTTGGTTCTCATCCAGAGGGAAACAGTCCAAATTCAGATCTAATGAAATGATGGAGGCTGTTTCCTATGTCAGGTCCGGAAAGATGCCCTGTTCAGGATATAATTTGTAACTTCCAACAGAGCATGCTGACCATTGTAATTTTTAACAGTTTGACTGTAATATAATTACTTATATTTCTTTAGGGTTAAGTTTTAAGTTTTAAGAAGTAAGCAGTGTCATTTATATTTTCAGCATGGGGACTAGACAATGTTCTTTTAAAACTGTGTTAAACTGTGTTAAAAGTCATTGTGGTTTTGAGTTGACGTATACTGTATTATTTGCCTAGCAACAGGAAGGAGGTGGGCTGTACTATTTCCTTCTATAAAGGCTTTGACTTCTGGTTGTAAGATAGTTCAATGCTGAAATCTGCTCAGTGTTGGACTCCACATGTGTATTCATTAAAATGCCGTCTAATTGCACCCGGCCGGATCAGAGGTGGTTATTTTGGTCTTCCTCCTCAATTCCTGAACCTAACATTTGGGGGCTCGTCCGGTGAAAGGGGGATTTTGGAGGTGTAGACGGAGAGATCCAGGGTCCGTGGTGATTACACGGGCAGACGCTAATCAGTGGTGAAAGTGAGCAGGCATTCCCCGGGGTATTTAAAGGTAAGACACTGCCTGTTGAAATATATTTCCAAAAGGTGTCATATTGGGCATGTCAAATTCAAAGCCTGATCACTGAAACTACTGGTGAATGTCTGGTTTGATTTTGGTTTTGATTGTAATCTCATGAGTGTGTTGGTTGAAATAAGGATAAGTTATAAGTAAAAGTACTGGGTTAAAGTCCCAAAGAAAAGGAAAAGAGTTAAAGTGAGTTAGAGTCTCACGTGGAAAGTAGGCAATTTGGTCATTCCGTGGGTTAGAGTCCCATTGATTATACAACCCTGAGAAGAAGTTTCCCGGAGGTGACGCTCCCTGCTGGATAAAGACGTTTATCCTTCACCTACCCTGAAGAGTAGGGATAGTTTCGGGCAACATCCGAGGAGATGTGGGAACCTCCGAAATTGTTGGGGGTTGTCCTCAATCTTAATCCTGGTTCGGATTCATAGATTGTTGTTCAAATTACTCTAAATTTTCTAGAACGCCAGCGGTAACTGGTAAGAAGCGCATATTTCTCGGAGGTAACGCTCCCTGCTGGACAAAGACGTTTGTCCTTCACCTAGCGGCGACTGAGGGTTAGTACGGTACGACAAACCGGGAAGGCCTGGAGAACCTTCAAAATTGCTAGGAGTTAAAGTCTCCTATTCTGGCGCTTTTTTGGCTACTGGTAAATTAACTTAGGGTTAGGAATTTGGACGGACAGTTAAAGTCTGGCCGGGAATTGACTACCAAAAACCTGGGGTTTGTCCGTTAAAGTCGGTTATGGTAAATTTAACGAAATTGTTAGGAGCGAAAAGGCCTAAAATCTGTGCAGTTGTATATATATGGCGTCTGTGTAAAATTATGTATAAACAGAGTTGGGTGTTTGATGAGTCTGACTGAATGACAGGATGGTAGAGTTCTGTGAGTTATTTTTAGAGAGCCTGTGAACATGCACGCTGTGTGTGTGAAAATGCAAATTAGGTGCGGTGATGCACATGGAGACTGTTGGTTTCAGTTTAGAGTGTGAGTGAACTTAATAATCATTGTTTGAAAAATTTGCTAAATGCCTGTGACTGAGATGCTGTTCATTAGAATTGTATAATAGAGGGTGAATTTATTACTGTGGATGTATAGGTGTTGACTGACTTATATATATCGGTTGAGTGCATTGTACAGTACTTAAGACCAACATATTACTTTAAAGTGGTAACCTATGGTGAGCCAGAAATGCAGGTGTGTTTTATTTCATGTGTGTGTTGTGAGAATGAGTAGAGATTTTAGTTTTTTCTTTGACTTGAATGACAAAAGAGCTCTATTTAAAAGTGTGAGTGAACTAAAGCTGTATGGTTTTTAGATGAAGAGTTAGTAGAATTAAAGAGGGTTTGTAGACTATACATATAAAGAAAAAACAAAGAGTTCGATGAGTCTGCAGAAACAGGAAATATGGCTCTGTGTGCCTGTGTGTGTGTAACCGGGGCTGCATGCCCATAAAAGGAACAGAGTGTGTGAAGAGAGAACCCAGAGAGAGACACGAGTTGAACTACAGATAGATGAAGCAAAAAAAAAAAAAAAAAGAAAAGAAATGAAAAGGATATTAATTGTATGCTTTAGTGTGTTAATACAGGTGAACGTCTCTAAACCTGGAACCCTTGAGCACAGCAGCAAAAGCATAGATTAACACAATTGGGAAAAACAGGCCACTCTTTGGCTTAAAATTATAGCTTCACCTGGCACTTTGTCCTTGACTCTGAGAAGAAGCTCAAAGGCCAGCTAATCTCCTGATGAAGACGGATAGAACATCGTGGATCAACAGCAGACAAAAGGAACCGAACTATTAACACTGACGACGCCAGCAGCAGCATGTATGCAACATGTACTGTGAATTACAGGCTGGGCAGTTGAACAGTGGGATAAAGAACTGTGGAAAAGCATTGGGCACTGAGTTTCATGTTTGCCATGCTTGAAAGAGAAGACTGAAAGATGGCTGGAGAAGAACAAGAGAGTAAATGAAAATAAGATTGACTGACGACTCCAGAAGCAGAGTGGAGGAAACCCCATGATAAAACATGCAGGGGGAACTGGAGGCTGGTCAAGAACAGTGTCACATGACTGGGGGGCACTGAGGCGAAGGAACTGAATGTGATATTTTGCCAGACTGGAACTTAACGTAAAAGAGGAACACTGAAACATCAAAACAGAGAAGAAACAGACTGTGTTTGCTTTGAAGGCCAAACAGGACAGTGTGAGGAGAGGGACCAAGGTCAGGTGAATCAGGACAAGTCTGATTGCGAGTATATAGGATGTGATTGGGTTGAAGTTGAAGGCTGGACTCTTGAGGTTTTAGGGATGTCCACCACGTCACAACAAAGAGGTAAACAATACAAAAGGTAAAAATAATGAAGGAGAATAACTGACAATTATATTAATGAATAGAAAACACACATGCACAAATTGTTACAGGTGAAATTATGTTTGGAATGAATTAGGAGTGAGATAGTTTGAATCCAGAACTTAGAGAAAAGATCCATGAAGTAAAACTGATTAAAATTTAAGGTGCAATGAAGAAACAGCTTACACTTAGTGTATATTGACATGAATAAATAGAATGCAAGGAAGAATAAAATGAAGGCATGCAATGAAGAAAACAGCTTACACTGCATTTACATGACCACATAACGCAAGGAAGAACACGCTTACATACATGACATAATGGGTATTTTTGACCAGAGGAGGAGAAATCGTCGTTTAGGCCCATGTGATAATAATGAAAATGTCTTAGTTTTGTTATTTTTAGGAGCAAAGCAGACCTGGAACAATTTTCCAGATGCAGCAGTCGAAGAAATTATAGGTTAACTTCAATGGATATGTTAAGGCAAGTTTCTGGTTGAATTGTTCACAGAATAATGTGTCCAGGAACCTGGTATTATTTGGGCTATTATTTAAGGTGGGAATCGAAAAGTGTGGGCTAGTAATTCGGGGACGGAGAAAAACTGACTGTGAAGTGGAGAATTGTGAAGGAGTCTGAAATACGGCAAAGCAACATGTGCAAAACCATACATACAAACAGAAAATGCATTAATCTTAAGAAGACACAGGCAAGTTCATGAGGATTGAGGCGCAGACGTTGATCAAACTTGGCTAAGAATAAGCATACGCAATGAAGATCGGCTTGCTAATTGTATGAGTGAGAGAATGGTGTGAATGTTTAATAAAATAGAGGGAAAAACAAACAAAAGAAAAGTGATTAACGCAGTTTTTATAAGAGGGACTTAGGAGTGCTCTCGTACTGAGTGATCAAACAGTGATTAGTATAGAAAGAAAATGAAAATAATTGACTAATGTGATAAGGTTTAAACATGTATTTCTCTTGTCAAGTTGGCTGTTGAGCTGTGAGTCACTATGCAAATTAGCTGGAGTGAGTGAGTGACAGAGACACTTCCTGTGTTTGTGTCTCGGAGGCTTTCAGTTCGAGAGAGAGCGGTGGCTGTTGAGGATTATATGGCGAAATATAAAAGGGTAAAGTAACAGGATATTTGATTACGCTGGTCAGGGCTGTGCAGAGGTGCAGATTTGGACAGGAAATTTATAATTTAGGGATGATAGGTTGTTGAAATGGGTTTGTATGCTATGTTTAATGAAAACATGGCGGAGTGAGGAAGGGAGACATTGTGCAGACGGTCTTTGATCTTTTGACAAGGTTTTCACTGCAGTGAACGGGTGAACTGTGAGATTGTTTCTGATTTTTGAGGTTGTTGTTTTATTTGAAGAGAGGGTGTTTGATTAGACATGGATTTGTCTGAGAAGGGCCCAAAAATTTTTGTAGTGCACTCAGAAAAAACCTGTCAGGTGATTTTGTTTGGTACTTTGATGAGCTAATAATCAGCTCTCTTTTTTGATTTTTGTTCTAAGCAGGCCTGGAAGAGAGTGGGTTATAGGATGATTTTATAATTATGGGGTGTTTGTGATAATTTAGATATGGTAAAACTGAAGCAGGAATTGTTATTTTCATGTTTAGGCTAAAGGAGTAAAATGAACTGTATTCTGTTTAGAAGATAAAGGGTGTCCATGAGAGGTTCTACACCGAATTTAAAGGGAAACTGGGGGAATAAAAGATATGCTTAGATAATTTGGGGAAAACTAGGGAAGATTTTAGGAGTAGGAAATGTGTGGGGATATTTTTGGGATAAGTGGTTATAATCCAGGCTTACACTTACAGATATTATTATGAGCATATGAGCATACTAAAAGTGTCGCTGTCCCAAATGAATAGATTACAAACATAGAAAGGATGTCATACACAGTGCATGCTGTGCCTTTAAAGGAGTTGTGGCTTAGAAAGTCGTGTCTGGAGGGTTAAAAAGAGGGAATGACCTGAGTTATTGAAGGATTGCACACGCTTACAGACATAGAGTTCATCCACACATATGACAGTATTGATTTGAGGCCTAGGGCCTGAAAATCCTTTAGCTTTTAACTGAATTTGAGCTGGCCCTGTAACAAGTGACAGACAAGAGGAACTGAATAAGAGTTGGCTTGTAACTAAATTGGGTGACATGTAAAATATTGGGATAACACATGCAGCTCTAGATTAGTCTTATTATATAAAATGCAGTTATAGAATAACAGATGCTTGTTGAAGTGACCAAGTTTTTGTTTAAAACAGAAGCAAAGGGAGAAGCTTATATATTTTGCTTAAGTCTGATAAAGTATAAATTAGAGTGTATCATTACATTAAGAGCAGCAAAATGAAATAAAATGTTATACCAAGAACAGGTTATAACACAGGAAATGTGAGTTCTAAAATACAGTTAGAGTTGACGTACAGGTGTGGTTTTAAGCAGCTTTCAGCAATGATGCAATTTATTTAGGAGCTATTGATTATATGCTTACACTTAGCTGATTGAAGTTTTTTGAGCTTGTAGTAGAATAAGTGTATATGATGATTTTTCTTGTAAAAGGTGACTTACATGCAGCTGCAACAGCACAGGATGTTGATGATCAGATAAGGGAAAAGAGAGCGAGCAACAGGAAGTGGATGTGAAAGCAGCACTTTGAGAGTTTTATACATGATGAGGAAGGTTGAATAATATATAGAAATAAAAGCCGAAAACGTAATTAGGTGCATGTGTTGAGTAATATTAGGTTGAATCAGGTTTGAATAAAGAGAGCTTGAGGAACAGAGTAAGTTAGAGCCGTAGGAGGAGAAGGTGTTTTCTATCCTTTGCAGGAGGCCAGATTTTAACAAGAGAGGCGAGAACCAACCCTGGCGGAGAGGTCGGACAGGCTCAGAAGGAGGCAGCCCCAGATGAACAGGGGGGGGGGGGGGGGGGGGGGGTACGAGAAAGGAGCCAGGAGGAAGCCTAGAGCGAAAGGAGAGGTCCCTGATGGCTACAGCGGTGCAGTTGGAAGGGACGACTTGTTCCATTGGACGCAGTGTGCACCAGCGGGAGAGCGTTGTGTGGGACCAGAAGTGATGCAACACGTAGTTTTGTGTTGACCTCTGGTAAACCAGAGGTCAAACAGGGGGAATGTCAGGTCCAGAAAGATGCCCTGTTCAGGATATAATTTGTAACTTCCAACAGAGCATGCTGACCATTGTAATTTTTAACAGTTTGACTGTAATATAATTACTTATATTTCTTTAGGGTTAAGTTTTAAGTTTTAAGAAGTAAGCAGTGTCATTTATATTTTCAGCATGGGGACTAGACAATGTTCTTTTAAAACTGTGTTAAACTGTGTTAAAAGTCATTGTGGTTTTGAGTTGACGTATACTGTATTATTTGCCTAGCAACAGGAAGGAGGTGGGCTGTACTATTTCCTTCTATAAAGGCTTTGACTTCTGGTTGTAAGATAGTTCAATGCTGAAATCTGCTCAGTGTTGGACTCCACATGTGTATTCATTAAAATGCCGTCTAATTGCACCCGGCCGGATCAGTGGTGGTTATTTTGGTCTTCCTCCTCAATTCCTGAACCTAACACCTACCACGGTGCTAATGTGTGACTAACAAGGCTCATGGTCTCCAGCAGACAAGCGCCTGGAATGAGGTGAGCTGAGTGTTGCTTTGGTGGGTCTGTGCCCACGTCATGCATCAGGATTCATATTGGCAATAGTTCATATCTCTGTTCTTTAGCCTTCATCACAAAGCTGTGAAGGAAAAACAAACATCTAACAGGATTTGATGGATGCAAAGTCCACTGAGTTTTCTATGGATCACATCAATATCCTGATCTAACAAGCCCCCTTTTTGTGGATTTTAGAGCCTCTGACTTTTGCTGCGTCTGCGTCTCATTTCAAGCACAAGAGCAAGAAGTGGATGAAGAAATGGGGCGAGTGGGGTCAGTGTGGTGCATGTCAGCTGTGCTCATGCTTTCACAAAGAACATGTGTATTCATTGGCAGCATTAAGCTGCACTTTAGTCTTCATAATAATAAAGTATTGTGACTTTATTATTGTGAATCCTCACAGTCATGTTGCAGCTCTGCTTTGCTTTAAGAAAATGTTCTACCAGGATGTTACTTTCCTAAACGTGTTCTCCAAATGTTCCCAAAGACTTTGTTCTAAGTAGTTCTACATGATGAAACATTCACACTAAGTTTAAGAAGGACACACAAACACCATCTGTCCTTTCATCATGTGTACAAACGTGTTCAGATGTCAAATGTACCGTGAATGGATGCAAATGTGGATCGTTCCAATAAAATGAGACAGTTTTGTAAGTGGATCCCAGTTTGAAGTTCATTGAAACCTATAAGAACATGTTATTCAAACCAACTTTATCCAACAGGAAGAAGCATCAGGGGAACAGGAAACATTCAAACATGTTTACTGTAAGAACTGCACAAAGGAAGGAAACACAATCCTACACACGAGCACTTTAAAATGGACATTTAGCTTTTCAAACATCAGGGAGTGCTGCAATAACAACACTGTGCCCATTCTGATCAGACTGAAAGATTTATAGAGATTTATCCATGTGCTGGAAAAGGATTTGATATCAACATATATGCAGATTAGTAGGAGCATTTTCTTCATATTGATTTAGAGTTCAGTACTAGGAATATGTAGAATTAACATCTGTGTACATGACGAGTGATGAAAACTTTCAAAGGACGTCAGAATTGGTGTCTCTATCTGTGACTGTCCCAGAGGAACCTACCTGAGGGATTATTAAAGATCTGTCTATCTAGAAAGACTTGCATTGATTCACAGTGTACAATTCTTTCTAATCTATTAACATCTTCCTCCAAATCCTGTTTCTGCTGCATCAGAAGGGCTCAAACCTCCTGCTGTTGTCTGCTGGACCATCAATTCTACTTTATGATCATCTTCAAAGATAAAAACGTGAGTTTATTTGTGAACTCTGTGAAATGATGTTTAGTTTGAACCAATCCTGTGTCAGCTGCAGCCACATCATTGCCACGCATACAAATGGCTGCGTTCCTGTTTAGACCTGCTGGCTGTCAATGGGCTTCATTCCATTTCAGACTGCCGGTGGTCGCTGTGATCTAAACTCAACATGGCTCCTGTGTTAGAAGAGCCTCTGATTTTAAATTTGCACATTGAATAGTTTCTTTGCAACACTATGGAGCTACCAGCCCAGTATATGTAGCCCACAGTAGATGGAGTTATCAAGCTGCACTGACAAACATCAGGACTCATGTGATCCCTACATGTGGACCTTTCACACATGGATCCAAGTGCAGATTCAACTCTGCATTACATTTGACTTCAGCTGTTACACACTTTCATTTTCTAGCTGTGTCACTTCCTGCTTTTTGGATCAGAGAGTTTATCCATGTCCACAAATGTTTGGCTGCATATTTGTATCATCTATATTTTCAGTCTTCATACAGCCGATATCTCATGTGGACTCCAATATGCCACCTGCCATCACATTTTCAGGGTTCATTCAGTGTTGAAATGTAGGACAAACAGCAGCACATGTTCTCTATACCTGTACCTCTATATCTGTACCACCACCTTGTTGGGAGCAGAAAAACAAGGAGCCGAGGTCATAACTTAGGCGCTGTGTGAGAGAAAGAATGTGAATGTTTAGAGTTTTACGACTAGGTGGGGGCCACTAGAGGCTATAAGAGGCTGAGTAACCCTCCACCAGTTTGAGATTTGCTGTGACCCTCTTCATGCATCTCTCCCCATCCGGATGGTTTGTGCTCATAAGTGTTGAATTGTATGGAAATAAAGAATTGTTGATTGAGCATTTTTACACCGAGTATTGTCCTTCCTTCAGCCCAAAGATTGAAAGAATGGGGAGTTTTAGCAACAGGCTTGTGCAAATACAAACTTCTGTAGTGCATTTGATGACCTGCAGAGGAGAACAAGTCAGGCTTTTCAGCCCTAACACAACCTCTTTGTTCTCAATACTACAAAACCTTCAAAGGCTGATATGCAAGTTTGCATGAATCACCAACACAGTTGTGTTTGTTTCTAGTATAGTTATAAATAAGGTGATCAAATATCTGCTGACTGATTAGATCCAGTATCTATTACAGATGAACTGGATATCACAGTATGTTGTTAATCCGTCATATCAAACTAAACAGTGTTGCTGGTGTAAATATGCTCCAATAAAGTCAGATGCAACCCGGGATTCAATCATGAATACATAATGGGCTTGGATTTACAACATTATGAACCCCTTTCCACGGGTTGTGTGTGAGACATTAAATCATCAAAATATAAATTTTAAATTGTTATTGATCCCTTTACCCCAAGTCCTAAAGTGTACTGTATGTAGCGGAGATGACAATAAAGTTTACTTTGACTTCAGCAGCAAGCAGGCGCACCGAGGGCTCTCGCGCTCACTTTTCGCGTATAGAATTTAGAAAAAACATCGGTGCGAATTATAAGTCTGTATCATAATGTCTGGTGTTTTCGTGTTTGTTGTTTTTTTTTTTGTTTTGTTTTGTTTTTTTGCGAGTTGGTTATTAGATGCCGCTCCAGCCAGCCAGACTCCCCCCGCCGCATCGCCCTCTCCTCCCTTTGCCGCAAGCAGCAGGCGCACCTCGCAAACGGAGGGCGCCCTTACTCCCAGGAAATGGGCGATAGAAACCCGATCAGTGCCTATAACATTCCCGATATGCGCTGGCATGATGTTGGGGCAGCATGAGTATGAGCATTTATTTTATTTTATTTATTTTTTTGCCGATGCCCGTGATTCCGCCCCCCACCACGATGCCGCCTCGGGCAACCACCCGTGTCGCCCGTATCAAAACCCGCTACTGCTGATAACTGCTAATAACGCCTGTTGATGGACTGATAACAACTGAGGCGGCTAACAGAATGAATCTGAGGATAGGACACACCTGATGCTTATGATCCTAGAGAAGAAGAAGGACATGTTTGTAGGAACCTTTGGATCAGGACAGCCTTCATCACTGTGATGTCCTCAGCCTTTTAAGGACTCTGTCAGGGCAGTGACAGGAAGTGACCTCAGTCTAAAGGTCATTTGTGGTGCTGAGCTGATCACAGCAACGACGCTCAAAGCTTCAAACAAGCGTGACACGTGTCAGCCCCATGGCAGTAAACACAGGACTGATCTGTAAATCCTTTGAATTCAGAGGGATCAAAACAACAAAACAACATGGTAAAGATCAGCACATCACTATATTGAACTAATCATGACTTTATGACCTGCGCAATTAAACACTGCAGCATTAATTTGATCCTGCTGATTAGGGTTGGGCTGTATAAACGGTATACGGTAGAAACAATATAAATTTGTCCAATGGTAAAGATTTTGACTATACCGCTCTACCGCATGTTGATGGTGTCATCAAGCTGCGCCTGTTTTGGTTGAAAGCATCGCAGTGGCTGCAAACAATATCAAAGCAAATTATGCTGGCCAACAGTAATAGCAAAGAGAGAAGCACTTTTGGAATATGGAGAAAGCCAAACTGCGCTTCCTAGACTTCTGTACCATTGATTAATAAATGCTGAATTCTCTCACAGCTGCTCCATTCCCATGTTGTTGCAGTATATTAATGACTAACCTCATATTCTCAGTTGTTCTCCTGACTGAAGTTTTGTCCGTTTACAGCATCCTGCCATGTAGTTGCAATTGTCCCTAACTATCGGGAACCCTCACGTTAACTTTTATCGAGTGGAAAAAGTTAGCGTTCATTCTCCAGCTTCACTGTGCTAATGTTATGCTAACGTAGCTGTTTTGCTAGCGGTCACGTAGCACATCATTATATACCAGCTAGCCCAACTTCAGTAACCTTACAAACGTCACTGCTGTTTAGTTTTCTGTCTTCATTTATGTTTGATGTAATAGCAGAGCAGTACGTCTGAATGTTTTTCGGAAATCTCTCAGTCAGACCATGCTATATCATGTTTAGGTGGAAACTAGCGAGCTAACTTCCGCTAACTTCCTGCTAACTTCTAACTCTGTTGAATTTAATAAATTCTGTTTTCATGGATGCCTGGATATTAAACTTAATTGTTACACCTGGTAAAACAGCAACGCTGATCATTTTATTAAAGATGAAAGAATTTAGACCGTTTTTAACTCTCAGTGATGCGTTCGTTTGACTTTGGGACCTGAAGCAGATGGAGTTTTGGACCCAGATTACTGTGCGAGGCTCCTGACTACGGTAGCCGTAATGCTCAGACAATTCATCAAGTTTTCTGCGCGCTGTGTACCACATAAAATCGGTAAAATCGGTCAGTAAGCACAACCAGAATTCATACATAAGGCACACTGTCGATTTTGACAAAATTAAAGGATTTTAAGTGTGCCTTATAGTGTGTAAAACATGTTATATAGAAGAAAAGAATATATCGCGATATATATCGTTACCGCACATGCTTCAAATTATACCGTAATATCGATTTTAGGCCATATCGCCCAGCCCTACTGCTGATGTCTGCTGCTTTGTATCGATGAGGATTTTTCATTGATATCCAAATAAGACATATCTTTAAAGCATGGTCAGGCTCTTGCCTGTATCAGAGATGCTGACTCCATGAGCCGCTCTCTGCCTCAGACCTTCTGGCGTGGCCTCGTTAGTGCTCCACACATCATGACTGGAATTCCCAGTCAGAGGATTGTTAAATTCCCAGTTCTTTGATCTTTGGGCTTAAGGAAGAACAACACTTGGTGTATAAATGCTCAATCAATAATCACTTTATTCATTTGATTTTTATATCTTTTTCAAAACCTTCCTATTCATTTGCCACTTAAATTTTTTAAGCAGCTTGATTCATTGATTCATTCATTCATTTGGGCAGGAAAACCCCCTCGGATATCCATGGCTCATCTTCAAAAAAACACTTCCTGCGGGGGGTTAGGTCTCCCTGTGTTTAGACATTATTACTGGGCAGCAAATTCAAGAGCTCTATTGCACTGGCAGTGGGGTTCGCCTACTGATTATTGTCATGACAAGCTTCCGATTTGGCTCCAGGTAGAGGCAGCAACAGTATCTGAAGCCTCATTACCGGTCTTATTGTTTTCTAACACGGGTTCTTTTAATAATTCGCTCAGTCGTAATTTTGTTGTTAAACACTCCTTAAAGATATTAAGTCAAATTAGGAAATCTCTCAAACTACCTGATTTTTCAGTAGGAATGCCAATAATACATAACTACTTGTTTAAACCAGGTAAAATGGATAGAGTGTTTTTAGAATGGGGGGAAAAGGGATTGAAATGCATTGAGGATTTGTATATAGATGACAAATTTATGTCTTTCCTTCAACTTCAAGAAAAGTTTCAGTTACCTCAATCACATTTTCTTCGTTATCTTCAAATAAGGAATTTTGTTCAACAAAACGTTTCAGACTTTCCACTGAAGCCACGAAGTCATACCTACTTTGATATAATTCGGAAAGCAGATTTTAAACATTTGATATCTCAGTTTGTTAAGTGCTTTACAATCCCAGTTGATTCCGATCGAATTAAGAAAACATGGGCTGAAGACCTCGGTGTCCCTCTGTCTGAAGACCAATGGTCAAATTGTTTGTCCAATATTCAGAAAGGCTCAATAAATGCCAGATATAAACTAATCCAGTTTAAAGTCATTCACATACTACACTTTTCTAAACTTAAACTTAACCGGATCTATAATTCTGTATCCCCCTTATGTGACAGATGTAATGTCGGTGAAGGTTCCCTTGCACATTTATTTTGGCATTGCCCTGTCTTGAATGCTTTTTGGAGCCAGATTTTTATGTGGTTTTCAAACCAATTTAGGAAAAAAGTACCACGTGATGGTACATTGGCTATACTTGGATCACTTGCATCAGTCGAATCTTTTTCCTTTTCACAAAAACAGATAATTACAATGGGTATGCTGGCTGCAAAGAAACTTATTCTTTTACAGTGGCGGTCTTCTTCGGCCCCGTGTTTTAACAGGTGGCTCAATGAGATGGTGTCTGTGGCCAGGGTGGAGCAGATAAGATTTGATAGAAAGGGGAAACTGGCGAGTTTTTGTATGATTTGGCAACCATTTCTAGAATTCTTAAAAATTAACTGACCATAATTCATGCCTCACACTCCGCGTGAATTTTTTTTTTTTTTTTAGTGTATTTTACTCTTTATTTAGTTAATATTGGTATAAAAAAAAAAAATTTTTCTTTTTTTTTTTTTTCTTTTCATGCTCTCAACTTCCATTTGTTTGGCTTTTTCTAAGTGCTAATGCCTTTTTTCTGTTTGAAGATCCAGGATTGTTTGTGTGCTGGATTCATACTGTGTACATATGTAAAAACTGGGACAGCTTTACTGTGGTGGTCACAGTGACATCATGCAGTTTGTGTTTTGACCTCCAGAGGGCGACAAATCAGCACAGACAGAGAGCTCCATTCAAACTTTGCTGCCATCAGTAATAATTCTTCAAATATAATCATCAGTGTTTGAGCAGTTATGATATCAGGGACAATCTAGAGTGTGTGACAATGACACACCTTAAACATCATGTGATCCACTCTCAGTTTGCACTTTCATGCATGACTGTTTCCAGTCCTCTGACCCGTCCTCCATCAGCACACCTGTTTAATCTGATATTCAATGAAAATATTTCAATGTCACACAAACTGTGAATTTCTCTTATTTTGAAAAAGTTCTATTTGAATTTTGATGTCAGTGATCAAATATTTATGTTCTCATTGGCCAACCTGCCCAGAAGCTTTAATTTAACCCCGACACTACCAGATCCATGTTTGGATATTTACACCATTCACTCATTTCTTTCACACAACAACAGCTTCAATAACAGTTTCGATGTTGATGCTGCTCACTGATTGGGCAGTTCATTTCAGCTCTGCTCTCAGTCTTTACTGCACAAGTGAAGGTAGAAAGTGTGAATGGATCTATAGACTGGAAACAGAAACTGACTGTTACTATTTGCAGTATAAAAAGTTTTGTTCCAAAAAAAGTCTGGGTGTGGCTGTATTAGATGTCTGTTTACACTGGCAGATACAACAAGGCTTCATGTTAACAAATGAACTTTACTCTGAACCAGTTTGAAGTTAAACACACTGATGAAGCCGCAGTTAGACCAACATTAAATTATAAAAAAAACCCATCTGTTTCTACACAGTAAAGTCTGCACATGATCAGGATCCATTAAACATGTCAGGTTTGATTCGTCTTCATCAGATTTTTCTCATTTCCAGGATTCTTTGTAATTTTATTGTGTGTGTTTCTTTTTCACTCTATGTGTTTATATACCTCTCTGCATTAAACTATGAGATATTATTAATCTCTGGCTTTCTTCCACAGCGTGACTTTGTCCTGTCTTCTGTCTTCCTTCCTTCACCCCCACTGCTTGTGGCAGATGGCCACCCCTCCCTTAGTCTGGATCTGCTGGAGTTTTCCTTCCAATCCAACTTTATTTAAAAAGCACTTTAAAATAGCCAGCGCAGGCCAAAGTGCTGCAAAGTAAATAAGTTAAGAACAATAGATAAAACAAAACCACAACAAATAAAAACAGAACACATAATACTTAAATATTAAAACAGCCCTATATTAAAAATAGTAAAAAACATCAACAACATACAATTAACTAAAAAATAAAAATAACTTAATAACAAAACACCAACAACATCTCACACTGTGTCAATGTCAGGGTGAGGAGATAGGTTTTCAGAGGTTATTTAAAAACAGGGAGAGAAGTGGCCTGTCTAATCTCTAAAGGCAGATTGCTCCACAGTTTTGGAGCTGCTATACCAAAAGCACGATCCTCTCTACGTTTACACTCAGTCCTGGGTACATTCGGGAGCCACTAATCAGCTGACCCGAGACAGCGGGTGGGTGTATAAAGCTGTAGCAGCTCAGAGAGATAAGATGGGGGTAAGCCATGGAGGGCTTTAAAAGCAAATTAAAGAATCTTAAAATTAATCCTAAAAGGAATGAGCAGCCAGTGAAGTAAAATAGAGGAAAGGTGCTCAAACTTTCGAGTGCCAGTTAAAAGACAAGCTGCAGCATTTTGCACCCTCTGTAATGTGTGAAGCAATGATCCCTATATAAAGTTCATTCGAGTAATCCAGCCGAATGTCTCCCCGGCTGGCCCCCGCAAGGCTACATTTGTTTATTGTGATTCTCCGCTCTCTCATCACTCGGAACTCACTGTGGGCTTCCGCCCTTGGCCCATGCACCTGTCTCCAATCACTCAATTATGTTCCAGTGCCATTTAAAGCAAGGGCTCAGATTCACTCATTGGTGGGCGTCCAGGTACCCACCGGCTCACTCCTTGGTGGCTGCTTGTCGGGGCTTGGAGCCTGGGGCTTGCTCGGGCCCCTTTGGGGTTGGGGTGCCCTCAGCCTCTCGGCCTGGGGCTCGGTCACTCTGGCACAGCTGGCTGCCGGCGGAGCTCACGGGCACGTCACTACAACCCCCCCTGGCTTCTGCTCCGCGGCTGCTGAGTGACCCCTAATCTGGGACTCTCCTCAGCTCTTTCTGGGATAGTGGCGCGGCTGCCCCCCTGTTGGTCTTCCTTGGTCTCTTGTGTTCTGAGGGCCTCTGGATGTCTGGAGTCTTGATCTCCTCCATACCTGCTTCATGTCCTGGAGGACGGGGCTGTGGCCCCCCCACACCCTCTAGCAGATATTTACATGAAGGAACCTTTTAAATACAAGCTTGCTCATGCTCACAGGTGTACACACGGGTGCTCACACACACAAACTACACCCTTTTTGGCTCCTACCTCAAAGCACACTGTGCGCTGTCAATCTTACGTGCTGCACAATAATGTTTAATATTTAGTATTTACTGTTACATTCACATAGATCATCGCGATGATTTTGTTTATTATAATGCTCTTTTTTTCTGCTTGTTTTCTCTTTTTTCTTTCTCAACAGGTGATCCAGGTGATTGATATATGTATTTTTTTTCTGTTTGTTTTGTTGGTTTTTGTTTTTTGCCCTTTATCCCCGTCCCTCTTCTCCGCTGTTTTTTCCCCCCCTCTTTTTTGCTCCCCTTTCTTTTCCTCAGTCAGGTCTGTCCCGTATTTAGCAAGTGAAAATAAAATAAAATAAAATAAACAATAAAAGCAAAGGTGATAGACAATCACGGCAAGGCTGGGATGGTCTATTTGGTAAAGTAAATCCGTTGGGCATCTTTCTTTGCCTTTAGACAATAATTCTGATGGCAAAACAACCAAACGGGACAGGAAAAAAAAAAAAAAAAAGGATTCACTCATTGCTGGATAACGTTGGTGTTAGATTCTGGCGTAGTGAAAGATCTGAGCTTTACCTTTGTGAGTTGTTTCCTAGTTTTGACTTCCCTTCTCCTGTGAACAGTTCCCTAGACTTTGTGACCAACCTTACCTCTCTGGAGTTACTGTTGTGGCTGAGTAAATGGTAAATGGTAAATGGACTGATTCTTATATAGCGCTTTTCTACTCTCCCGGAGTACTCAAAGCGCTCTATACAACACGCCACATTCACCCAGTCACACCCATTCTCACAAGCACTACCTCTATACTGAGTGCTTTCTAACTACACTCACACACATTCATACTCCCATGGATGCATCGGAGAGCAACTTGGGGTTAGTATCTTGCCCAAGGACAATTGGCATGCAGACTGGATCGAACCTCCAACCTTCCGATCAGTAGGTGACCTGCTCTACCTCCTGAGCTACAGCCAGGCTGAGTGAGGACTCTTCTTTGTGGGGAACTGTGTTGTGAACCGCAACAGTGAGTGACCCTTACCCCCTCTCTGGATCACCCCTTCGGACACCTGGGACCCCGGATTTCCTCTCACCTGTATCTAGCACCTGGTGTTTTCTGTGAATAAAGAACTGTGTGAACAATGAATTTCAGTCTGTGCCTGAGTTCCCACCGGGTCACCGTGACATGACATGCTAACAAAGGCGTGGATAACCCTCCTTTCGATGTGGAGGAGCAGCAGCTCTACTCTGAGCCCCTCCCGGATGGCTTAACCTCTCACTGTCAGAGTGAATTATTAAATGTTTGTCATTTTTATGCTTACCATCCATTTCTATATTGTTTAACTGTGAGGCTGTAGTGTTTTATCACAGGCAAACATCCTTGTGAAGGTCTGTTTGATGTGGTAAAACTTCCTGCCCTTTGTATGGCTTCACTGTGTTATCTAGGGTGAACCATAGATTGGGTGTGGGGAGGTTACCCTCTTTATGACCTAGGATGTTGTTCCTGCTGTGTGACCCTTTTGGTCAGCAGCACACACACACACACACACACACACACACACACACACACACACACACACACACGCACGCACACACGCACTTACAAAACCACAGGCAAGGTACTCTTTGTGTGTATGTATACATCCTATGTTAATGACCCTATGCATATTCAAGTAACCTCAATAAAAGGAGTGCTATGGGGAACCTGGCTGAGAGTCTGATGGAGGTCAAGTAGGTGGAACGACACTTGGCTCCAGGCAGGCCTCCCTCATGCATGAGTAACACAAGGAACGTTGCCTACTTCGTGTCTTGCTTGCTGTGTAATCACATTGCCTTTAACGTTCCAGCGAATAGGTTTAAGCTACAAACCTATCATTAATTGGTCCTTCTTGAGCCGGATCCCCAGGAGACTGTTGGAGTTTGACATTTGTCACCTTTGGAGAAAATGGCAAGAAGAGACAGTGGAACAGGACAAAGCTGAAGAAGAACTGCTGAAGTGGGAGAGGACAACAGAGTGAGAGTAGGTGAGAACACAGAGGAATGCTGTTGTTTAATGTGGGAAATCAAAAATTTGGTTAGAAAATCTGGGGAAAAGAAAACTGACTGCTTACGTTGGAAAACTGTGAAAGAGTCTGAACCACTGCAAAAAGAAACATATACAAAATCACACACACAAGCAGAACATGCATTAACCCTACTAACACAAACACAAGAGAGCTCATGAAGATTAGACAGCATCTTGAGCATGTGAGTCTGTTTATCATCTTGTCCAAGTCACTTCGTGTGATGCAAAGACCAGTGGACTCATAGCATATTAGTTGAAAATGATCAAATAATAGCAGAGAAGTGTGTAGGAAAGGCAGCTTTGAGAACATGCCCTGCTGGAGATGCAGCTCCAGACACATTGATTAAACCTGCCTAATAACACAAACACACATGCAATGAAAATCAGCTTGTTATCTCTCATCAGTGTTAAAATAGTGTTGCTGAATTTATCCAATGCTGACAGTTAACTCTCTAGGTTGCAGGACAACAGTTTAATTTTTGTGGGAAAAAGATTCTGGTTTGACCAACCAGTGATCAGACAATAAATTGAGTTGGTAATATAGTAAATTGGGAGATGCTTTCTGCCTGATTGATGCAGCACAAGTAATTTACTGTATGAGGGAAATTCTATTGTTGTGATAATATTTTGAACATGCATGTCTGTTGTCCTGTCAACTTAGTGGGTTAATAGTTTATATGCAAATTAGTTGATCGTTCTTAGATTAATGCAAGGTGATTGAATTCTAGCACGAGTGAATGGGATGTGTTGGAGTTTGTTGGAGTGGAGACTCTAAAACACTGAGTTTCCTGTTGTGATGTGTGAATGAATCCTGCACCCAAATACACAACTCTGAATATATAAGAACGAACTTCTTTTGTGAAATGCATGACAACATGTCACATGTTTTATGATGACGGGGAAAAAAAGGAAAACTTAATAAAATCTGTGGCCTAAATGGGTAAAAGGTACAGATTAAATTCATAGCTAATGAGACATTAGGCTTATGTTGTGTGTTGTGCGGCTGATGGTTGGTTTGGTGTTTATCTAGCTGATGATTTTTCTTTTGTTGTAAAGTTGAGCCTGCCAATTAGTATGATGGTACGATAAACCATGCTAATGGTATGATTTACCCTCCTGAGATGAGGAGCGTGTGTCATGATTTAACGAGGCCTTTTTATTTTGATACTTTCACAGTGCACTGAAAGTTTTGTTTGATAATCTCTGTTTGAGCAGATCTGCACGATTGGAACAAAAGCGCTAAACGACATGTCGAGAAAACCGTTGCAAACCGTTGACTTTCTCCAAAAAATTAAAATGGGCTCAGGACAAAGTCACTCATCTGGGATAACTAAAATGAAATTCCCTGTCAGAAAGGATTCAGCGAGATAATCCAGCCTAAATTCTTCTTTTGAAATTTTCTTCTTTTTCTTTTTAAAATAACGTCATTTTGCTATGTGTGGAAACTGAATGCGTCGATGGGTTCCACTTTTAGCAAAGAATGAATGAATGCATGAATGAGTGAATGACAAATGAGTAAGAGAAACAAAACTGACTGATTGACAACAGCTGACAAAAGCTGACAAGATTTTACTGATGTAACACGACTGTGCGAAGTTAACCCCCACCTGACAAAGGTGCAGATAAATCTATGTGTGTGTTTTGTTCTCATAAGGAGCAGGAAGATGATAGCACTATCCTAGGTTGCATGACGATTTAACCTTTTAGATGCCACCTTCTGTGTCTGTGCATCTATCGGGGGTGTTATTCACTACCTTGTGTTGCTCACAGAGATCACTGTGAGAAAGTGTGTATACACTTGCGCAGCGCTAACATTTCTACAGCATTACAGTTCTTCATGTGAGTTGATCATGTGATTTATACCAGGATAGCTGGTTGATGTTTTTCTACGACAGGATTTCTGGGTTGTCTGAAGAAAACTGTGTTCACAGGTTATGAGTTGGTGATGCTGTTACACTGTGTTGTTGGGAAAATGTTAAAGGTCACTTTGACGATGTGAATAACATGTGAGAACTTTATGGTCTTTTTACAGCACCTCTGGAGCCTGTCAATTTGTGCCTGACCTCCAGGATTATCCATGTGTGTTGCTAATGTTGTTTTTCTAAGAGTGCATGTAGAAGATTCAGCAGAGACGGACAAGTAACATGAGAAAGCAAATGAGAGATGCAGTGTTTATGGAATAGTTTAATTTGGGGCTCATTAGCTGGCCACTACTGAGCTCCTAGTGATAGCTAAGTGGAGTGACTTTGCTTAAGGGAAGTCACCGATTACATTAATGTTAACTGAGTACATGGGATGATCCATGTCTGAGGCACATTATGCCAATAATTGCAGTTTATTGATTTGAGAAAACCTGCACATGGTACTTGTCCTGTTGATGTTGACTGCTTTATTACTTTTATTATACAATTGTGTATAAGCGTGAAGGTTGATTTTACTTCTAGATCTTGTTTTCCAGGCCATGATGGTGTGTATGCAGGCTCCTGGCGGAGCCGGATTTTAAGCAAACCTAATATGCAAAACACACTAACATCTTTTATTGCAGGGTTATAGGTCCGGGGTGGTGTTGCTCCAGAGGGGGAGACACCCTGATGTTGCCTGGGACATGATCTAGCTAACTTTTTTCTTTCAGACAGGAATCTCGGTTTGATGAGTTGACTCATGGGAGTGTCCATGCGTCAAGAGGAGGGGTCCAGAATTATAGAGTTACATGAAACTATCTTTTTTATGTTTTCTAAACTATGTTTTTATGATTTTTGTGGGATTTGTGTGATTAACAGTTCATCAACGGGTATTAAACCTATGCAAGTGGTGCATCCATGTTTAGATGAGGCTTTTGATGGTCCATAAGTGAAGCTCACTGAACTAAAGAATGTGGTTTGATGATGAGTGACATGCTTTCCAAGTAGAGGTTTTTCCTCCTAGCAAGGAAGTACAGGTGCAGTAGTTAAAGTATTACTGAAAGGAATCTCCTGAGAAATCGTCAGAGGCCCAGTGAGAAGCAAGAACCATTCCAGGCACGGCTGACAGTCCAGGCAGTGGTTCGGGCCAAAGGTCGAGCTTTTTGAGGCCCATCATGAGATCAGACTTTGGAGCCACAGCAGCAAGGACCATGAAGCTGCGTTGGAATGAGCGCTGTGCCAAGGGGGATTTCCAGAGGCCAACAGAGGAGATTGTGGATAACAGACGGGCACCTGAAGGATGAGGGGAGCGTGCCAAGCTCCAATCGACAGCGCAGAGGGAGTTCGAGGATGACATCATGATTCTGTGAAAAGCACGGGAACCAGAAGCTATGGTGGTGATAACAGCGGTCTCCTATGAACATCTCCTAATGCTGTGTCACTGTACTGTGCATACGATGGCACACTGAAGACTGCTGGGATCATAACAGCAGTAAGAGGAGTCATATGTATCCCCCACAGGACAAGGAGGCCTGAAGTAAGGTGATGGGGGTTGGTAGAGGCCATAAAACTAGAGTGTTGACGAGGTCTGCAGCTTTGAAGATGAGACCCATGTTGACAAGCAATAAAACCACCTGGTATGTTTGACTGTTTATTCTACATACATTTTGACTCTGGTCCTATGGACAGTGATGGGAACATCTGGAAGAGACAATTATGACGCCCTGCAGAGCTTAAACCACTCTGCAGCAAGCAAGACATGCTATTTACATGTCTTGCGGAGGAGCACCACCAAGCTGGAGTGTTTTTGAAAATGTTGCTTTCTTATTTTAACTATTAAAGTAACAATACATTTGTTTGCTTATGTATAGGATGCATTTTACTGTGTATACGATCAATGCTAACTAAAATGATTTCTGATACATTTGTTAATTATGTACTTTTACAACAATATGAATTGACTGAAATGAATGACATGACAGAAGTCTGTGTATGAATGACGCCTGCGCTGAAAATGTTAAGCAAGAGGTGCAGGGCTGAGAATATACTACATATGAATAATTTGGAGCATAAAAATCACAAAACAGGAGGGAAATGTCAGAGTGAATTATTAAATGTTTGTCATTTTTATGCTTACCATCCATTTCTATATTGTTTAACTGTGAGGCTGTAGTGTTTTATCACAGGCAACATCCTTGTGAAGGTCTGTTTGATGTGGTAAAACTTCCTGCCCTTTGTATGGCTTCACTGTGTTATCTAGGGTGAACCATAGATTGGGTGTGGGGAGGTTACCCTCTTTATGACCTAGGATGTTGTTCCTGCTGTGTGACCCTTTTGGTCAGCAGCACACACACACACACACACACACACACACACACACACACACACACACGCACGCACACACGCACTTACAAAACCACAGGCAAGGTACTCTTTGTGTGTATGTATACATCCTATGTTAATGACCCTATGCATATTCAAGTAACCTCAATAAAAGGAGTGCTATGGGGAACCTGGCTGAGAGTCTGATGGAGGTCAAGTAGGTGGAACGACACTTGGCTCCAGGCAGGCCTCCCTCATGCATGAGTAACACAAGGAACGTTGCCTACTTCGTGTCTTGCTTGCTGTGTAATCACATTGCCTTTAACGTTCCAGCGAATAGGTTTAAGCTACAAACCTATCACTCACCCTATCTCTAAGGAAGAGGCCAGCCCATTTCTGCTGCTTGGATCCATGCAGACCTGCCGATGCATCAGAACCAATGTTCCCTCTAAGCTGCGCGTGCGCAATTGCGCACTGCTGGCACGGTCTCTGCTCACAGAAAATCTGTGTTGCGCACAAAAAAAAAGAACTAACCTGAATTGAAATTAAAATGAAAACTTTAACAATTCTGTTTTGCAGTGTTAGTCAGTGAGTGACTGGCTGCTCCTGTATGGGATTAGAACGATGCCACCTTATCCCATAGTCCAGCCAATAATTGGATTTGGAAGCAGCAGGGCCCCCCTCCCCTTTCGACGGGTTGTGTGTGAGACTTTAAATCATCAAACTGTAAATTTTAAATTGTTATTGATCCCTTTACCCCGAGTCCTAAAGTGTATATTTATTTTCTTACTCTTCTTATATATATTGTTTGTTTACTTGCACTGCTGTAACTGGAGCCTCGTCGTCTCGTCTCTCTGTATACTGGACTGTATGTAGCGGAGACGACAATAAAGTTTACTTTGACTTCAGCAGCGCCCAGGTGAAAAAAAATAACTACCCTGCTTGTGTCAAAATTTGATTGATGACCCCCCTCGCCCCCCTCCCCAACCCCCCCCCTTTTTTTCCCCTCCCCCACTGGAAGTGTGTAATTTGATCCATAGTCGCGTCACGTGTTGCGGCACCTGTTGTTTTTGAAAAAATAAAAAAAGTTTTTAGAGGGAGGGGGGGGGTCTGTGGAGGAAAGTGAATAAAAAACAGAGAGGAGGGGCGGCGCACTATACTACCCTATGCACAGACACAAGATGGATCCTTACATCCTCCACCCCTACGTTCCTGTGTACTTGGACGGGGAAGAGATCTGCTCTCCCGAGGTCGAAAGCATGGGAGGCGGCGGCGGCGAGTGGTCTTCGTCGATTATCAGCGACACCCCCGTCACCGTCTACAGTAACAGATATGAAGCGACCGCTGCTCCGCGGAAAGAAGGGAGAAATAAGAGAGTCTTTATGTTCCGCAGCCAGATACCGGCACCGAGGAAGTTGCGGGGAGAATGGACTCTGCCTTTTGAGGGCTGTGGAAAGTGGGGCTACGTCTCTGAGTATGACATATTCAAATACAGCATATTTTACTATTGAAGGCCTCAATCCAGACCTTTTGACCCTACCAGAAATACTCCGGAAGTGTCTAGTCATTTTCAGACCTGTTGCAACATGTTCCATAAGCACGAGGGGAGGGGTATGGTTGCTGGGGAGATCAGAGAGGGAGGGAGGGTTCCTGAAGCATAGGGGTGACGCAGCTGATGACTCTGTGCTGTATAGAGAGACAGAGAGGCAGTTAGTTTTCCGCAAACTCATAGCTCGAATTCTGTTTAAATATTATCACAATTTTCTCTGTATTTCTTTTCTTAACAATAGCGGATATATTTTACTTTCTTATGATGCACCGACGCTTGTAATGAAAAAAGAGTGACTTCCTATTGCCTGTAGAGAACCGTTTCTTTCAATAGTATTTTATTTTCTTATAATACAGACGCAATAAAAAAACTTTAACATTATTTGCCTAGCAACAAATTGTATTTTTATAGAGTGGGGTGGATACAGGCGCTTGTAATGAAAAGAAGAACTTTCTATCCGCTTGTAACCTACAGACCGCCCACCTCATTCTTGTAAATAAATAAAAATAAATAAATAAATAACCCTTAGTGAATACTACTTTTACTTTTTGAGAGTTCCTTTTACAAGGGGTTGAAAAACAAACCATAAAAGATAATTCCTGAGGCAGACGATCTCGTTTCACTCACACACGCGTGCCATAAAAGATAATTGCCGAGGCAGGAGGTCTTGTTTCTCACACACACACACACACACACACACACACACACACACACACACACACACACACCGCGGGTCAAGGAGGAGTGAGACAGCAGATACCAGTTTTTACTCACTGCTTATAACCTATAACGCGCCCCTCAAAAAATATTATTATTAAAACATCTATATGAGGTATGTTTTGCGCAGCCTGCTCCTTGTCGGACCAGAGTAGAGAGTTTTTTTCTTCATTATTTTGAGCTACTTTTACAGCATGTTTTTCTCAATAGACAGAAAACGATCTTGTACTACACACTAAGGAGTCAACAGACAATATTATCATCTCTCAATGCTTGTAACCATCTCCCCATAAAATAACCCTTAGTGGAATAAAGCTTATATTTAAATAAGTTTATTAAAGCACCCTCCCCTCTGTGGGAAAGAGATATTTTCTCAGAGTCAAGTTTACACCATGAGGCGAGTTTTGTCAACAGGAGACGAGTTTTGTCACGAACAAGAACGAGCGCAGACAACTGTTACCCATAAAGTAAAACAAATATCCACCTCTAAGTCGTATTTTACCGCCGGAGAATGTGGAAAACAGACAACCCTCACAAGAAGGCACCCAAAAAAGAAATTGGACACCCCAACTTTCTTTCCCCCCTCTCCCAACTCTGCACACACACACACACACACACACACACACACACACACACACACACACACAAAACAGAGACCCAAAGGTGAGAAGAAAAAAACAAAAAAAAACCCCTCTCTAACTGACAATATTGTCAGGAGAAAGATGCGAAAAAACAGATGCCTCGCTAGACGAGGATAAAATGAGAGAAGAAACGAGAGGGGAGTCAAAAGAACCGTTATCTGCTCAGACCCTACTGTGACAGTTCTACCAATCGCGAGGAAGAGTCCGTGCATATTATGTCTGCATTCCGTCCAAATAACGCCGTCGATCAGAGCGCCAGGGCCAGCTCGCCAGACCTTTTTGAGTCTCACTCCGGTAAGTTTTTTTTTTTTTTCTTTATGATTTAAAATTATATATCAACAGAGATGTTAATAATTTGATTACGTTCTTTTAGCTTTCTACACCGATGATTTCTCGCAAGTGGACTACGGTGCGTTTAAATAAGTATATATCACTTTTAAATAAGTTAAGACGGACTTGGTTTTTTTAATGAAACTCTGTTACTTACAGATGCTATCGATAGCACGGTGAGGAGCAGCATAAATCCGGCCGTTTTCCGAGGCGATTTAGAGGCCATCCTCCCCGCAGAACCTCCGCTGCCGATCGGCGAGAAGACGACGTTAGTTCCGTCTCTTTTTCTCTTTGTTTTATTTCTTGACAGCCGAGATTGAGAATATACCCGTTCAAACCCCCTTTACAGACGATAGGGCGGAGGAGCGAGGTAAATAAAAGATTTTAAAATACATAGAATAACCCGCGCACGCTGTCCCAGAGAGAAAATTTGTTTTCTTTTTCCCTTCTGTTTTTCTCAACAGAGAATATACCCGTTCGAATCCCCTCTACAGACGATAGGGCGGAGGAGCGAGGTAAAAAAAATTTTTTTTTTTTTAAAAATACAAAGAATAACCCGCGCATGCTGTCCCAGAGAGACGCAATGCGTTTTCTTAAACCTTTTTCCCTTTTGTTTTTCTCGACAGAGAATATACCCGTTCAAATCCCCTCTACAGACGATAGGGAGGAGGAGGAGGAGCGAGGTGAATAAAAAAAAATAAATAAATAAAAAATTAAAAATTAAAATACAAAGAATAACCCACGCATGCCGACTCAATGTGTTTTCTTAAACTTTTTTCTCTTGTTTTTCTCGACAGATAATATACCTGCCGATACAGAAAATCAGGCGGAGGAACCATCCAGAGCTCCTCCTCTCAGAAGACTGAGAGGTAATTGATGAGGGTGGATGAATCGTTCCTAATAAATAATTATGTTGTATTAATAAAGTTCTCCGCTCTATAAAATAAAAAATGTGTGGTTTTTTTACTCTCGACTTTATACAGCAAGAATAAAATAAAATGTTTGTGCAAAACACGATCGTCCTTTCCAAGGACTAAAAAGTACATTTTGTTTGTCTTTTATTACAGCCCGACGGCGACTTCATAAGAGGAGGATCCTCGGAGACCTCAAATTCATGTACGCCATAACAGTCCGTGCATATGAATCAATATACCGACACAAGGATCTGTAAAAGGGATGCAAAGTAAAAGCATACACATGTAAAAGTCTGTGAATTAAGAAATAAAGAAAAATCATGTCGGAAGAACACAGCATTCCTGACGCTTTGTTGGAAGCCGTGGCAGAATTGAACAGAGACGCTGATCATATAGCACCACCGATTGACCCCCTACAGCCTTTAGAAAACGCATTGCAGGCCCTCCTTCAAAACATTGAAAACGAACGGCGTGCCGAGCGACTGAACTTTGACCCTTTGCAGCCGTTAGAAAATGCTCTTCAGCTCTAAGACCGGCAGAGGGAGGAGCGCTCTGCGGAGCGGCAGGAGCAGGTGCAGCCTGCGGAGGATCAGCCTGCGGAGCATCAACACGGAGGAGGATCTCGGGTACAGAACGATGCGGTGACTCGCCGTGAACAATTTAATAATTTTGAAATAAGGCGAGTATTTAACATTCCCTCTCAGGACGACGCGTCCGACCTCGCTCAATTTTACCTCGACGTCAGGGACAATTTTGTAGATCTAGCGGATAGGGTCAGACAGGAAGTTAGTCGTAATGATCGGGTTCAACTGGAGATCATCAGCGAACACGCGCGAAATCACGCCGTTTTTAACGTCGACGAAAGCGCCGAAAACATTGTACCGGCCTTTGAGGACCTGTTGGCCAGGCTGATACAATCAAACGGCGCGATCGTGGTAGGCTCTCCCCTAGAAATTGTAGTGCAAGTAATTAGAAATCCTAGAGGCGGCGGAGGCCCTCGTAAAAAGATTCACAAAACGTTAGATGATGAAATTCTAATCAAAAAGCGGCGCTGTCTGTACGTGGTAAAAAACAAAAACGATAATCTGTGCTTCGCCATTAACTTGGCTCACCTCACCGAGCCTCATTTCACAGATAAACAGGCCCTGGAACGCGGCAGAGAGCTGCAGCGTTTAGCGGGGCTGAGCGATCGGACCCAGGTAACCCTCACCGACATAGATAAATTTGAGCGAATACTAAATCGTAAAATCGTTGTGTTTTACCGCCCGCCCGAGGACAGGACTCTTTCGCTAATCGAGACAGAGTCCCCAAACACTCCTCACCCGCTGTACTTATTCTTATTCCGGCATCACTATTACGGGATAAAAAGTCTAAAAACATTTTTAGGAGTCAAACACACTTGTGAGCAGTGTCACCGCGGGTACTATAAACGCGAGGAACACTTTTGCCAAAATCGCTGCAATCTCTGTTTTGACCCCGCATGCCCCTCTCACTTTCTGGACGCCGTAATCTGTCCGGATTGTAACAGGTCATGCCGCACTCGCGAGTGTTACTTGAAGCACAAACAACCCAGAATTCACTCTAGCTCCGGCCTCAGCGTTTGTCAGCAAATGTATAAATGCCCGGACTGCAAACTCCTCTCCCGTCGTGGAAAGCACAGGTGCACAGCCGCCAGATGTAAAATCTGCCGCGCGGAGCTTCCTCCCGACAAAGATCAGCACCTGTGTTACATTCAACCTCTGAAACACGAAAGCCTCGATACCGCATCCATAATCTTTTATGACTTTGAAACCTTCCCAGACCGGGAGGGGGCGCACGTCCCTTACCTAGTGTGTACAAAATCGCTAGAAGGAGAAGAGTGGCACGCATACGGTGTAGACTGCGTTGAAAAGTTTGTTCAAAGATACAGAAGGAAAAGATATAGAGAGACCACATTCATTGCCCACAACGCGAAAGGGTTTGACAGTTATTTAATTCTCAGCCACCTGGTGGGAGAGGGCATGACGCCCTCGCTCATCATGCAAGGCAGTAAAATTATATGTTTCACAGAATCAGATTTCCTTCTCAAATTCATAGACTCGCTTTCTTTCCTCACCATGCGTCTCAGCGCTATGCCTAAAGCTTTAGGCTTCGAGGACAAATCCAAGGGTTTTTTCCCTCACAAATTCAGCTCGCGGGGCCGATTAAAATACGTGGGCCCGTACCCCTCTCCTTCGGATTACGGGGTAGAGCGCATGTCCCTCCCTGAACGAGAGGAGTTTCTGCGTTGGCACGGCGAGGCCTCCCGAGGCGTCTTTAACTTTGAAAAAGAGTCGCTGTATTACTGTCAAAACGACGTTAATATCCTGAGGGAGGCGTGCATAAAGTTCAGAGACGGGTTTATAGGCGAAACTAAAATCGACCCTTTCAGCTGCGTCACTATAGCTTCCGCCTGCATGAAAGTGTTTCTCACCAATTTCCTTCCCAAAAACACTCTGGCCATCCCCTCGCCCGACAACTACGGACGCACGTCCAAAGCCTATTCGCACGCGTCCATTCAGTGGCTGGAGTGGGTAGCTCGCTCTCAGAAAATCCCCATTCAACACGCTCTCACAACGGGAGGGGAGAAAAAAATAGGTCCGTACTACGTTGACGGATACGCGCTGATTAACGGCGAAAAGTGGGTGTGGGAATTTCTGGGGTGCTTTTATCACGGCTGTCCAAAGTGCTACAGGCCGGAGGAAATCTGCCCTCTGACCCGCGCTCCTTACGGGGACCTGCACGCCTCTACCGAGGCGAGGCTCCGGGAGCTGAGAAACGTCTACCGAGTCCGCACGGTCACGCTGTGGGAGCACGAGTGGAGCGAGATGAAAAAATCGAACGAGGAGGTTAAAACGTTTTTGCAAAGCTACGAAGCTCCGGAACCTCTGTCTCCTCGCTCGGGCCTTTACGGAGGACGCACTTCGGCCTTGAGGCTGCATTACAGCGCCTCGCCCGGAGAAAATGTGTATTACGTAGACGTCACATCCCTGTACCCTTACGTCAACGCCAAGCGCACTTACCCTCTCCATCACCCAAAAATCATCAGAGAGAATTTTGTAGACCCTCGTCATTATTTCGGGCTGATCAGAGCCACCGTTTACCCGCCGCGCGGGCTCTATTTCCCCGTTCTACCGTACAAAACCCCCGGAGGTAAATTAATATTTTCCCTCTGCCGCACCTGCGCCGAGACTAATCGCCAAAGCGGCCCGTGCCCTCACGACGACGAGGCCAGAGCTCTCACAGGGGTCTGGGTCACCGTCGAGTTTAACAAAGCCTTAGAATTGGGTTACAGGGTGGCTAAAATCACAGAGGTCTGGCACTTTGATCGTCGCAGCGGCGACATCTTTGCCGGCTATATTAACACTTTTCTCAAAGGCAAACAGGAAGCCTCCGGCTATCCTCCGGAAGCTCGCGACGAGGAGGAGAGGAGGAAATACGTGGAAGAGTACCACAGGCATCAGGGCATTCGTTTAGACCCGTCAAAAATCGAGGTGAACCCGGCCAAAAGACAGGTATCGAAATTGTGTCTCAACAGTTTCTGGGGAAAGTTTGCTCAGAGAACCAACCTGACTCAGACCACTCTGGTCAGAAAACCCAGTCAGTTTTTTAACTACGTCTTTTCCGGTCAGTACGACTTTAAACACGTCTCTTTTTTAAAGGCCAAAAAACAGGACGTGGCGTTAATTCAGTGGAGCTATAACGAGCGCTGCGTGATACCTCCCGGCGCGTCCAATAACGTTTTCATCGCGGCTTTCACCACAGCCTACGCCCGCCTAAAACTCTACGAGTATTTAGAAAAATTGCAGCGCAACGTTCTGTACACCGACACCGACTCTCTGATCTACGTAGTGAAAGACGGGGAGGAACCTTTAGAGCTGGGCAATTTTCTAGGGGATCTCACGGACGAATTAGACGGGGACACCATCCAGGAATTTGTCTCCGCAGGTCCAAAGAGCTATGCCTACCGGACCAGAAACAAGAAGAAACTTGTGGTAAAAATGAAAGGTATAACGCAAACGAGAGAATGCAGCGAGCGGGTCAATTTTGACAGTATGAGCGAGCTGGTGGAAAGTTACCTTTCCGGTATGAAGGAGGCGGAGCTCGAGACCCCTCAACACGGGATTCAGAGGGATAAGAGGGGGTTTGTGTTAAAAAACAGAACATTTCAGAAAAAGTTTCGCGTGGTCTACGACAAGAGGCGTCTCTTTCCAGACGGCACAACTCTGCCTTTCGGGTACTAGTGTGTGTGTGTGTGTGTGTGTGTGTGTGTGTTTTGTTTTGTTTGCTTTGTTTTTTTAATTATTATTATCGTCGATTTCTTCTAAAATGGAGGAAATTGAATTTGACCACAGATTGAAAGTGCCTTTTTCCTGTCTAGTTGTGGGGCCTAGCGGGTGTGGGAAAACTCATTTTGTAAAGTGTGTTTTGGAAAACTGTGAACGCTCCATGAATACTGTGCCCGCAAATATCGTGTGGATTTATACTTCTTTTCAACCCATGTACGAAGAACTGTCAAAGACCAATAAAAACATTAAATTTGTCGAGGGGCTGCCTGATTCTTTCGAAGATTTCCAAGACGCTCTGGTGGTGCTGGATGACGTCATCTTTCAGGCCTCGGATCACCCGGAAGTGGTCAAAATTTTCACTCAATATCGCCACCATAAAAACGTCTCCGTCATGATGCTGACGCAGAACGTTTTCCATCAGGGTAAATACAGCCGCACCATCAGCTTAAACTCCAATTATATGGTGCTGTTTAAAAACCCCAGAGACAAGCTGCAGATTGAGATTTTAGCCCGTCAAATTTTCCCTTCGCAAAAAACATTTTTCTCAGACAGTTTCAAAGGCGCCACCGAGGAGCCCCACGGGTATTTAATCCTCGATCTCACTCCCTCGTGCCCAGAACGCTACAGAGTGCGCGCCGGTCTACTCCCGGGGCAGTATCCCGTCATCTACCTGCCCAAATCAAAGTAGCCATGTCTCAGCGTATAAAAAGGAACGCCGTCTTACTGCAAGCTCTGTACCACGCGTCGCCGCAGAAACGCAAAGACATTCTCGCTCACAGCTCCCCGGATTTCCTCCAAGCGCTGTGCGAGATTGCTTTAAATCTTTTAAAGGGGAACATACCTCTTTCCTCTTCTCAATACCAAAAACTCAAACGCCAGAAAAAGATCATCAGGCTGCTGGCCGACAAGAAAACCAGCTTAAACCATAAACGTCAAGTTTTAAAGAAACAGACGGGAGGGTTTCTTTTCCCTCTGCTGTCCGCCGCCATGCCTATTCTGGGAAACCTGCTGGGAGGAATATTTCAGAAACGCTGAGATGTTTAAAAAAATGATTCTCGTTCCCTCTCACGAGATGAAAAAACTGACCCGATCCGCCGCCGCCGAGCCCACGGTCAGAGAAGCCGCCAAAGACGATTTGGACGAAAGGATGAAAGCTATACTGGAGGATCCGAGGCTAAACTCGTACGAAAAAGTCAAAAGATACGAGTCTCTGCTGCGGAGATATCTCACACTCTATAAACAGGGTCGGGACGAGGAGAGTCGGGTGACTTTCCACCTCCCGCCCGAGGAGGAGCAGCAACAAGTGCATCAGCAGCAGCAGCAGCAGCAGCAGGTGCAGCAGCAGCAGGTGCATCATCAGGAGCAGCGGCCCGGGGAAGAGGATGAAATGGTGGAAGAAGTATTAAAATCCCTACCCCCTCGAGACCGCAAAAACGCACGCTACATTATGCAGAAATTAGCGGAGGGGGGAGGAGGAGGATGGACAAAAAGGGGGGAATTTGTTTACAAGGGGAATGCGGTGCGGGGCTCTCACATGATCGACCTATTTAAAAACCTCTCCCTCTCTTTTAAAAGTAAAAACCAAACGCAGCCCAAAGGATGGAAGGCGTTTTTAACTACTTTGGTGGAATCAAACATCCCCTCATCCTCCATACATAACCGCAGAGCTCGCGAGGAGTACGCGCGTCTTAAATCCGATGAGGAGGAGGAGGGAGGACAGACGCCTGCGCGAAGGGAGAGAAAACCCGCTCGAGTCAAAAAGTTGCTTTCCCCGACCTGGACCGCTATATAAATCGGTGTGTTTTGTTTTGTTTTTTGTTTTTCACAAATGAAATAAAAAAAACAAAAAACAAAAAACAACAATCTTTTTATCGGTTTACGTTTCTTTATTTGATACACGCATCTTTAAACTTTTGTAAGGAGCAGGCCCCGTGATGACCTCTGCGAGAGCGAGCGGGGCAGCGGCCTTTCAGAAAGTCAGACACCATGTCATCATTTTTAAACACATCGTTATAGTACAGAGAAAGTATTTTGCCGACGGATAACCCCTGAGCTTTGTGGCATAGATAAAAAATGCAATGTTGCCCGCAAACGACAGACAGAGGGTGTTGAAGCTGCCGATCATGATAGAGTGTTTTCACTGAGCGCTCTTCCAGAAACTCTGAGATGACCGAGGGATAGTGAGCAAAGTCGGGAGGGAATCCGTAAGAGTCAAAAAAAGTAGAGGAGCCGTCCTTTTCCAGAGTCAGAGCTAGCCAGTGTTCTCCCCTCAAGTGAGATGGATGAGTGTTTACTATAAAGTAGGCTGGCGCTTTAAAGTCGCTTCTCAAAAAGGCCAGCTGGTCAGAGGCCCAAACTCCGCAGAAAACGTCTCCCAAAGCGCGATGCAGAATGTGCTCCAGTTGAAGATTATCCATGTATTTATTTATTTCAATAATAATCCACCAGCACCTGCCTTTTAGAGTCAATCTCCAAAATGGAGTCGTAGCAGGCGTACACGATGAGCGTGGTGGTCTGAGGCAGAGGAACTCTGAATCTCATTTCCAGCCTCAAATTTCCGTTGGAGACGGGAGACAGGGCGTCCGCGTCCTCGCTGGGCTCCAGATTAAAAGCAAACAGGGCGTACCCCTCGTTAAATTCTCGGCGGTCGATGCTCAGAGGCAAATCTTTGAGGTGTCTCCCGGTGGCGGAAAACATGTGGTAAAACTCTCTGACCGAATTTCCGCGGTCAAACTGGGGCTGGAAAGCTTTGGCGGGCACCTGCCTGCCGTCCTGACACAGAGCCAGATACTCTACGTCATTGTGTCTAAAGTTGAAAGGCGACAGGTCCCTCCTCCCGGTGAAGGCGTCGTGATGAACCATGCCAAGGACCACGTATTTAGGCATGGCTCCCAGAAAGAGATTCTCTTGGTTGCAGATCCTGGAATTTTCTGGGATGGAGTAGGTTTTCACAGAAACGCGCGAAATAGGATAGAGGGCGTTTCCTTTCATCAGGGCCGCGGCGTGCCCCAGCCTGACGGCGGGAGAAACCGTGACTTTTTTAACGTACAGAGAGGCCGCGGTTATCTTCAGAGCAAACTGCGAATCGCGAGTCCCCATCAGGCAGAAGGCGTCGCTGTTGCGTATCAATTTAATTCTCAAATCCACAGAGTTCAGCAGGAGCCTCTCGCAGAAGAAAATATCTGCGTGAAGGGGACCCAGCAGGTCCACTTCTCGCGACTCGCCCGTGAAAACGGCTCTCTGCTGTATCCCTTTGTTAGGCCCGTTGGTTATAACTATAGAATCCATGGCTCCGGCCGTGTCTTTGTAAAACAGGCCGGCGCTGAATTGGCTCTTTAGAGTGTCTTCTGAATAGTTGAGCAGCGTCTCGATCATGGCCCTGTAAGGGTGAGTGGCGCTGGACTGAGAAATCAGCCGATCCCCCAGAATAACGTCGCACTGACTGAAAATTGTATTGAGGGGGTAATTGATGAGCGCTACCCCGGCGTCGGGAGGGATGTCGGTCCCGTCTCTCTCCGTAATCTTTACCCTCAGGTGCAGCATGGTGTCGTTCAGATCGAGATACTTTTCCCCGTCTCCAGGGATGAAGAATTCAATGGGAGAGTTGTCGTTCAGCGCAGAGAGGGGCTGGCATTCTTGATATTTTTTATCCTCTATGGATAACTGCGTCATGGGAGCCGAAAATAGATCCAGTTCGGCCAGGGTGCATTCTGCAGATTTCTTGTGTAAGAGAGACATTTTTTATTTTATTTTTTTTAAATTATTATTATTTTTTAAAACGTCTTCCTTTTTTTAAAAAATTAAAATCTGTCGGAGCTACGCTGAGGGATCCTTCTCTTCCCGCCGCCTGTCTTGACTGATTTGGTTTTTACTCCGGGTTTTTTTTTATTTTTAATCCGCTCGCCCGGAGGGCGTTTCCTCTTCCTGCGGGACAGGACCATCATACCCCCCGCCCCCTCTTGACGGGGCTCGGTCAGCTTCCCCATCACTCTTTTCACAGCGTCTGATGCAATGTTGGTGGCTGCCGTTTTCAGGTGAGGTTTAGCTACGGCGAACCCCGTTTTGAAGAGAGGAGATACGAAACGAAACAGCCTGGAGAAGATGGACCCTATCCCTCTGCCGTACATCACGGGGGCTCCGTAAAACCCGGGCAGGGATCCGCCCACCTGCCCCTCGTAATATCTCAAAAAACGGTGAGGGTCCTGAGGGAGACGCGCCGCCGCCGCCATTCTCAAACGGGTTTAAAGTGCAGTTTCACTATCGTTTTCCCGTAAACGAAATCCACAAACCTGTCGCGGTCCGTTTTAATTTCGACGCGGATGGTTTTAATGTATTTTTTAGATACGCGCAGGTAATGCACCGTGTTGTACCTGATGCTCACCACGTCTCCGTAATCGCCTTTCACGTTCACTACGCTCAGCAGCGGGGAGTAACTGTCGCCGACCGGTTGATACTGAACAATGTCCGTGTAGAGAAACAGGTTATATACTCCCGCGCTCATATCGCACGGGTAAGGGGTAGAGCGCTTCGACAGAGTCCACCACTCGCCCGCTTTCAATCCCAGCATGTAAGCCAGAGGAGGGAAGGCCCTTATTTTGTGGCTCCCGTCGCCTTTAACGTCCAGACGCTTGGTGATGTTGTTGAAAGAGGCCTCGAATGAGGGGTCGTGCTTTTGGATCGCCGGCACCACGTGCTCCAATAGATCTTTAACGCGACCGTAATGACCTCCCCTGCCAAATTTTAAAATCCTCAAGTGCGGCTCTTCCTCCTCCTCCGTTCGCATCAGCTCCAAGTAGGAGGCGATCGGGGAGAGATTGTACCAGGTGCGCGGATAAATAAATTCGCAGAGACCCACGCTCCATTCTCCGTTCAGCTCGATGGGCTTGGCCAGGTCCACGGTGTAGCATCCGCTGGCGTTATCTTTAAATAATTCCTTGCTGGCGTTGGAAGGCAGGGTCACGTAAAACCCTTCGGACTCCATGAGGCGAGTGAAAATTAAAAAATGAGCCGAATGATCCGGGGGTCTCTTTTTTTATACCCCGACCACTTCCGAGGCTTTCACCCAGCTGTTGAATTTCTCGGGCCAGTTTTTCCACTTGACAAACACCTGCTTTTCGCCTCCTCTGACCGTACGCCGCTTTAAAATTTTCTCCACATGAAACGCTTTGTCCTCGGTCATTTTCACTTTCTGCAGCTCGGGCTCATAAAACGACCCCTCGATAGACTCCCCGTCGTAATCTTCCAGTTTGTACACGGGGGGTGAGCGCCGAAGGGCCCGGGTCACGGTGAAGGTTTCGTCCGTGAAACTCTGCTCGTATTTTTTATCAAATACTCCTCTCACTTTGGATATTCTCACCAGATCCCCCCTCTTAAATTTCGTCTTTATTTTAGGACGGGCGGGGGTCGCGCCGTACAAGTTGCGAAACACTTGATCCGCGTTCTCGGGGCACACCTCGGCAGGTGTCATTTTAATGCTGCTGTGATAACTGCGGTTATACCCTTCTAACAGATCGGGTAACACCTCCAGATAGCGTCTGGTATTGTGCGCCGTGAAATATCTCCACATTCGCGTTTTCAGGGTGCGGTTAAACCTCTCCACCACTGAGGCCTTTAGGTCGCTGGCGGTCGCAAAATGGGAGATGCCATGATTTTTCATCAGAGCCTGAAAACTCTTGTTGAAAAACTCTTTTCCCGCATCGGTCAGTAGATTTTCTGGTATTTGACTCTCTCTCAACACTGACCGGAAAGCTTCAGTCACTTCCGACCCCGTCTTCTTTTTAAGGGCGCGCGCATAAGCCTTTTTTGAAAATACGTCTATGACGGTCAATAAATAATTAAAACCGTCGTTGTATTCAGACAGGTGTCTCATGTCGCACAGGTCCGCCTGAAACTGCTTCAGCGGTTTGGTCACAAACACTCTATTTCTCTTAAATCTTACTCGCGCCGGTTTGTGCAGAGTATAAGCGTCCTGCTCGGATAAAAAATCTTGCACCTTGCGGACATCCACTTTTTTACCCGTCTCCTCCTCCACAGCCCTCCGGAGTCTATCTACTCCTCCGAAACTACCGGGGTGAAGGGGGTCATAATACACTTTTTTCATCGCTCTTTTCTCAGCCATCTCTTCTTGTGATAAAAAGCCGTCTGCGTTATAGCGTCGCAGGAGTTGGCTTTTATTATTATTTATTCAAAAAAACCAGAGATGAATGCTTTTTTAAAATATTTTTTATTCGAAAACCAGAGGGTTTAACGTGCAGAAAAAAAAAAACAGGAATAAAAAACCAGAGACGATTGCTTTTTTAAAATATTTTTTTATTCAAAAACCAGAGGGTTTAACATGCAGGAAAACATTTTTATTCAAAACCAGAGGGTTTAACGTGCAGAAAAACATTTTTCAAAACCCTGAGATAAAAACACGCTTATAGAATCAAACAGGAATACATTTTTATTCAAAAAAACCTGAGATAGAAACACGCTTATAGAATCAAAACAGGAATACATTTTTATTCAAAAAAACCTGAGATAGAAACACGCTTATAGAATCAAAACAGGAATACATTTTTATTCAAAACCAGAGGGTTTAACGTGCAGAAAAACATTTTTCAAAACCCTGAGATAAAAACACACTTATAGAATCAAAACAGGAATACATTTGAGATACTCGGATAAATACATGGTTTAAAGGCAAGCTTTTTTTTGTTGTTTTTGTTTTTGTTTAAAAAAAAAAAAACTGAGGTAAACATGCTTTTTAAAAAAAGGTTACAAGTTTTTAAAAAAGTGATCTAAATGCAGGATGATCAGCGTTTTTTTCAAAAAACCTGATATATGTTTTAATAAACACAACAACAGCGTACATGATTTTAAAAAACGAGGTAGTTTGTTTTTAAAAGAAACACAATACATGCATGCAGGATAAGAATCAGTGTCCTTTGTAACACTCTGTGACCAACCGCAGCTCCCCGATTTTGACCACATCTTGCCCCACCAAATTGTCATAAGCCTCGGTGATGGCGTCAAAAACCTTCCTCACCGACTTCAGCTCGTGCAAGAGAGTCTCAGCCACCATTCCCACTTTTGCGTCATCAGTCTTGATGTTGCGGGCAATCAGCAGGCGTTGAATGGAAGGAATGAAGCGAGGGGTGAACAGTTTCTTTCTGATGTTGTAATAGTTGTCGGAGTAAAAATCATCCTCCAGGATTTGCAGACACTCGTGTTGTCTCTGGCTGGGATGATCGATCTTACAGCCGTTGCATTCCTCGGTGCGGTACTTGTTGATCACCAAGTTGACCAGATGATACACGGCGGTTTTCACAGCGTCGATGAATAAAGAAGACGCCCAGCCGTCCATCTCGTCGGCATGCTGCTGCTGCTGACGCCGCCGCCGCCGCCGCTCCGGAGCTCCGTAGTAGCCGGGAGTGTCGGGTACCAGAGTGCCCTGGTCCGAAAAACATTCCGAGGAACTGATCTCGTCATCGCGAAGCAGGGGTGCAGAGTCCATCTCTCTCAGAGATCAAAAAAAGGCTTTTTGAACGGTCGCGGGCTTCCTTTTTAAAACAAAAGGAAGGGGGCGTGGTCCGGGGTGGGCGGGGATTTTCAGAAGGTCAGAGATTTTCTCACCCCTACGGCGTCTCTCCAGCAGCGGCAAGTTTGAAAAAGAATTGTAATATCCTTCCTCACTTGCAGCATCCTTACGACCCATTCTTTGGCGGGTATAACCATCATGCTGCGAAATAAACCGCAGTCGGTGTTGAATTTCTCCATGACGAAAATGTCAGGCGCATCAGACTCATCCGTTGAGCGCAGGCTGGCCCGCATTCTCCATCTCCCTGTGGCTGTGGTTCCTGAAGACCAGACGGTCGACAAGATTATTTTAGCCTTGGCCAGTTCTTCGTCCCTGAAGCGTATGCCCCCGTTCCGGGGAGGAGGAGGTGGGATAGCTTCTTCATCTTCTTCCGAAGCTTTTTCTGGAGCTGGGGGAATGTTTTCTTTTTTCTCATCCCCCGAAGCAGGGGCTGCTTTCTCCTCTTTTTTTTCTGGAGCTGAGGGGACATCATCATCATCATCATCATCTTCTGGAAGTTTTTCAGCCAGGGGTTCTCCTTCTTCTTCTTCTTCTTCTTCTGTAATGGTGTAGAGACGATCAACATCCTCATCGGATGAAGATTCATCCGAGGAGGAATCATCCTCTACAGGAGGGTCCTGTTTGTCCGAAGCTTTTTCTGCTGGGGGGACATTTTCTTTATCCTCTTCATTCTCAGCAGCAGGAGGATCAACATTCTCAGCAGAGGCTACTGCGGGAGGATCATCATGCTCTTTTTCAACATTCTCAGCAGAGTTTTCAGCAGCAGCAGCAGGATGAGGGTCATCAACCTCTATTTCAGCATTCTCAGGAGAAGGAGGAGGAGGAGGAGGAGGAGGATTATCCACCTCTCTCCGGCGTCTTTTAGGAGTAACATTTTCCTCTCCTGGAGGGGGAAAATCCTCGTCAGCCTCTCCGATAACCATGGCAACCAGCAGCTTCAGCACGGCCCAGTCACCGGAAGTCAGCTTCACAAGGTTGCTCGATTCCATCAAGCTCTCTCCTTCATTAAGCTGATAGAGCCAAAGCTCTCCCAGCTCGTATTTGAAGACGTAGCCCCACTTTCCACAGCCCTCAAAAGGCAGAGTCCATTCTCCCCGCAACTTCCTCGGTGCCGGTATCTGGCTGCGGAACATAAAGACTCTCTTATTTCTCCCTTCTTTCCGCGGAGCAGCGGTCGCTTCATATCTGTTACTGTAGACGGTGACGGGGGTGTCGCTGATAATCGACGAAGACCACTCGCCGCCGCCGCCGCCTCCCATGCTTTCGACCTCGGGAGAGCAGATCTCTTCCCCGTCCAAGTACACAGGAACGTAGGGGTGGAGGATGTAAGGATCCATCTTGTGTCTGTGCATACGGTAGTATAGTGCGCCGCCCCTCCTCTCTGTTTTTTATTCACTTTCCTCCACAGACCCCCCTCCCTCTAAAAACTTTTTTTTATTTTTTCAAAAACAACAGGTGCCGCAACACGTGACGCGACTATGGATCAAATTACACACTTCCAGTGGGGGAGGGGAAAAAAAAGGGGGGTTTGGGGGGGGGGGGGCGAGGGGAGGAGGAGGGGGGCGAGGGGGGTCATCAATCAAATTTTGACACAAGCAGGGTAGTTATTTTTTTCAGGTGCACCGAGGGCTCTCGCGCTCACTTTTCGTGTATAGAATTTAGAAAAAACATCGGTGCAAATTATAAGTCTGTGTTATAATGTCTGGTGTTTTCGTGTTTGTTGGTTTGTTTTTATTTTGTTTTATTTTGTGAGTTGGTTATTAGATGCTGCTCCAGCCAGCCAGAGAATCCCCCGCCGCCCCGCCCTCTCCTCCCTGTGCCGCAAGCAGCAGGCGCACCTCGCAAACGGAGGGCGCCCTTACTCCCAGCAAATGGGCGATAGAAAACCGATCGGTGCCTGTGACATTCCCAATATGCGCTGGCATGACGTCGGGGCAGCATGAGTACGAGCATTTTTTTTTTTTTTTTTGCCGATGCTCGTGATGCCGCCCCTCACCACGATGCCGCCCCTGGCAACCGCCCGTGTCCCCCGTATCTAAAACCGCTACTGCCACAGATATATAACAGACTGACTGTGGTGAACATATGAAGTTCAACAGGATCTAGAAGACTGTAAACAGAGAAACTTCCTGGCTTTGAATGTTTGTATTGTTCATATTCCAATTAGAACAGTGTCAGCTGGGATCAGTGTGTTCACACTGGCAGCTACAGCAAGATTTAATTTCAACAGTGAACTTTACTCTGACCAGTCTGACCAGTTTGAAGGTAAATATACAGAGTGATGAAAGACAGAAGGCTTCAGTCAGACTAACATTAAATAACAAGCTCAAAGAGAGTAAAATGATTAGGATGCATTAAAGTTTAAAGCATGGAAGTACTGACCTTAGTTTGAGTTTGATTCCGTAAACTAAACTAAAAATTTAGCGTCCACTGTTCTCTGCGTGGGAAGAAAACTTCTTTTTACAGTGAACCCCCCCCCCCCCCTAAACTTCAGAGCGAGCACTGACTATGCTACCAGGAAATTTGAAATTCAAAGAGTAACTCCCGGACCCTTTCACTGACATGACGGCTGCAAAACACCTGCACTAGGGCAAACCTCCGCCTGCTCCACTCCTGCTTTACAGTTGAAAATAGAGCAACAGGACTGCTGAGACTTTGATTTTATTCATTTTCTGCTGTTTTACTTGCATCTATTTGAAAGAGTGAGTGTAAACACAAAAAAAATGTGCAAAAAATACATTTAAACAAATTTAACAAATGCAAACAAACAATGTTGCATTTAATTTAATTTAATGTTTGCTTGATGCATAAAGTTAAAAGATTAAAACTAATAAAACTAGTTTTAAAAATAGGCTTTTCCATTTGATTACATTTTATATGATGAATTATGCAGAACAAAGTTGAATTGAGCTGAAAGATCTGTTGCTTCATTACCTGTTCAGGTTGTAAATCATGTTTTTAAAAAATAACTAAGTAACTAATTACCATTGAAAATAAGTAATCAGTAAAGTAACAGGATTACTTTTTTCAGTAATTAGTTACTGATTACTTTTTTCAAGTAATTTGACCAACAGTGGTCACAAACTGTTGGCTCTCCTTCAAAAGGATGTAATAATGTTTCCACCCAGACAGTGGACAGTCCTGTGACTCAGACTGATGCTGTTGCCTCTAGCAGATCCAGTTAGAACAGTTTTAAAAGCTGACAGTCTCACTTCAAGTCCCTGTTTAGAAAAAAGTGTAACTTACAAAACCTGCTTCTGTGTCTGATCAGAAATGGACAAAATCTGCTGTGAAGAAGAAGAAGAAGAAGAATATAGACTGAGGCTGAATAAAAACAACCCACATTCATCAAGAATGTGTCACTGTCATCAGGTGGGGACAATGCGAAGCAAACATAGCCTATGTTTTACCTGATAGGTACAATGTTGCTGCTGCTCCTGCTGCTGATAATGCTGGATAGCAGGGCTGTGTTGATCTGAGACTGTAGACAGTAAAGAGTCCATAGGAGAGATGGAAGCTGATTAAACAAGAGTTATGAGATAATAATAAAATGCAAAGATTGGTGACAGTGCTTGGAAACATGAGGCAACAAAACTGTGGGAAATGAACTAGATTCTCCCTGTGAATCACTCTTTGCCTCTCTTCCTCCTTCATCTCCTCTTCTCATCCATCACTCTCCACTTGCTGTGCATCTGAGAACAAGGCACTGTCACAGCGAGTGAGATAAGCCGTGTGGAGATAATGAAGGAGGATCCAAACGCAGGCACTTATAACGGTGAGGTGGTTTATTGAACACAAAATGCAAAAGGAGAAACAGCAAACGGGACTGAAAACTATCTAAACTGAGAACAACTCAGCATCTCTTCTGGGGACAGGAAGAGACTGAACAGGCTGATCTGCAGGGCCAGCTCTGTTCTAGGATGCCCTCTGGACCCAGTGGAGGTTGTGAGTGACAGGAGAATGGTGGCTAAGCTGTCATCCCTGTTGGACAACATCTCCCACCCCATGCATGAGACTGTGACAGCACTGAGCAGCTCCTTCAGTGGGAGACTGCGGCACCCACGGTGTGGGACGGAGAGATTTCGCAGGTCTTTCCTCCCCACTGCTGTCAGACTGCACAACAAAGACTCCAACTGATCAACACACACATTCACACATGTGCAATAATCTTTTCTGGTATCGTTGTATTTTTACTGAGTTGTATATAGCACTTGTATTCTATTTTTATCTTATTGCATATTTTATTCTATTTTATTCTACTGTATATAGTATTTTATTTTATTCTATTCTGTACAGTTGTATACTGTATTTATTCTTATTTTATTTTATTCTAATTTTTGCTTCATAACTTTTGCACTGTCCACTTCCTGCTGTGACAAAACAAATTTCCCACATGTGGGACTAATAAAGGTTATCTTATCTTATCTTAACTAAACTACTGAACACAAACCAGGACCTGAACATGAAAGAGGGTGAGCAGAGGCAGACAACGGATGACAGCACGGATAACACACAGAAGGAGGACGGTGGATACACAGACGGACCAGCAACTACAAACACAGAAGACACGACTTAAATACACACAGAGAAACACAGGGAGATTACACACAGGTGGGGGACACAGCTGGGAGTAATCAACAAGACGAGACAGAGGTAAAACTGAACACACTCACATGAGATGCAGACCTTAACAATAAAACAGGAAACAAGAAACCATCACACAAAGACAGACTCGACACTGAGAGACAGACAGAAAATGACACATGGAACTAGACCTATACTAAGCAGACAGAAACAAATCCTTAAACATGAACAAACAGAAACATGGAACTCTAATAATAATCTATCATCATCATAATCATCGCCACCACCACCAGTATACAGGAATAATCCATCACTCAAAACCAAAACATAACATGCTGGGTCGAACCGACCCAGAACTGTGACAGGCACAGTTTACTATTGCATTAACCTCCTAGGACCTGCCGTCCACATATGTGGACATCACATTTTGGGTTATTTAGACCGAAATACTCAATTTTGCTCTGCATCGGCATGATATCCACTTACAAGGACATTATACTGCTACTGTTCTATCAAAATTTTAAACGAATATCCTCATATGTGGCTCTTATTTTTCTTAAAAACAAAAATAAGGTAAAAAGAAAAATCTGGTAATTCTTTGTTTTTACATTCATCGGGCCCCAATATGACCAAATATCAAAGAGAAATTAAAAATGAATGTCGTGGAAGAGTCCGGGTCTTAGGAGGTTAATCTATTATTTCATTATCCACACTTAAAAACTCTGTAACCTAATCCATGTACATAAAGTACTGACAGAAAATGGGAAAAAAAAAAGACACACACACACAGTGATGGTCTCATGAGCATCTATGATTAGTACTTCAACTTTTACTGGAGTACTTTTAACAGTAGTATGTGTACTTCTACTTAGGTTCCAATGAGAGTCTGGATTGTGGTTGAGGGTATTTTGGACCATTCCTCTTTACAAAACATCTCTAGTTCATTCAGGTTTGATGACTTCCGAGCATGGACAGCTCTCTTTAACTCACACCACAGATTATTAATAATATTCAGGTCTGGGACTGAGATGACCGTTCCAGAACGTTGTACTTGTTCCTCTGCATGAATGCCTTAGTGGATTTTGAGCAGTGTTTCGGGTCGTTGTCTTGTTGAAAGATCCAGCCCCGGCGCAGCTTCAGCTTTGTCACTGATTCCTGGACATTGGTCTCCAGAATCTGATACTGAGTGGAATCCATGTGTCCCTCAACTTTTACAAGATTCCCAGTCCCTGCACTGGCCCCACAGCATGATGGAACCACCACCATATTTCACTGTAGGTAGCAGGTGTTTTTCTTGGGATGCTGTGTTCTTCTTCCTCTATGCATAACACCCATTGTTATGCCCAAATAACTCAATTTTAGTTTCATCAGTCCACAGCACCTTATTCCAGAATGAAGCTGGTTTGTCCAAATGTGCTTTAGCAAACCTCAAGCGGCTCTGTTTGTGCTGTGGGCGGAGAAAAGGCTTTCTCTGCATCACTCTTGCATACAGCATCTCCTTGTGTAAAGTGCGCCGAATGGTAGAACGATGCACAGTGACTCCATCTGCTGCAAGATGATGTTGTAGGTCTCTGGTGCTGGTCTGTGGGTTGACACTTACTGTTCTCACCATTCGTTGCTTCTGTCTATCCGAGATTTTTCTTGGTCTGCCACTTCGAGCCTTAACTTGAACTGAGCCTGTGGTCTTCCATTGTCTCAATATGTTCCTAACTGTGGAAACAGAGCTTAAATCTCTGAGACAGCTTTCTGTATCCTTCCCCTAAACCATGATGGTGAACAGTCTTTGTCTTCAGGTCATTTGAGAGCTGTTTTGCAACCCCCATGTTGTTACTCTTCAGAGGGAAACTTACAATTGACCCCCTTAAATACTCTTTCTCATTATTGGATTCACCTGTGTATGTAGGTCAGGGGTCACTGAGCTTACCGAGCCAATTTGAGTTCCAATAATTAGTTCTAAAGGTTTTGGAATCAATAAAATGACAACAGTGCCCAAATTTATGCACCTGCCTAGTTTTGTTTAAACAATTATTGCACACTTTCTGTAAATCCAATAAACTTCATTTCACTTCTCAAATATCACTGTGTGTCTCCTATATGATGTATTTAACTGACATTTTTTATTTTAACAACCAACGATTTATACAGGAAAATAATGACTATTAACAAGGTTGCCCAAACTTTTGCATCCCATTGTAAGTATAGACTGTGTGTACTTTTACCACCTCTGTCTGCCTCCTTCATTGTCCCCCTGAAGCTCTCAGTCTGCTGTGGAAGAAGCAAATCCAGGTGAGTTTCTCCTGATCACCTGAGGCCATCATTACTGTGTGAATTGTACCAACAGACCACCCCTCACTCCTCCCACCTGCTGCACAAACTCACTGAGTACAGACCGGCTGTTTCCTGTATAGGGAGAGGCGGGGAGAGGCGGAGCAAACACAAAAAGTTCAGCGTCATTTTCCAGAAGTTAAAATGTGAGAGAGCAGCAGCAGAGCTGCAGTCGAGTCTTGTTTGTCACTAAAAGAAGATTCATCCAAGTCCATCAGGTTTCTCTCAGCAACAGTGGTGAGTGCAGCTGATCACACTTCCTCTTTCTACACAAATCTTCACTCTGTTCACTTCATCAATGTTCTAGCCCTCTGGTTTTGTGCACCCCCACTCCACTTACTTTAGTGTTCCCGGTCACAATTGACTGGTCAGTTTAAACAGCTCTTAAATTAACATAACAAACATTTTTCACCACCAAATTCAATTCAGTGGGTAGCTCAATGGGTCGTTCAGTGAGTCATTTAGTGGGTCATTCAGTTGGTCATTCAGTGGGTCTTTCATTTATTTGGTCATTCAGTGGGCCATTCGGGGGGACAGAGGCCAAAGGGGGGGTGGGGGTGGACTGCCATTCATTTCCTATGGCGGTCCCTTTTGACCGGGAACTAGCGATGGGATTTCCGGCTCTTTTTAGAGAACCGGCTCTTTCGGCTCGGCTCACTAAAAAGAGGTTGTTTTGTTGCTTTAATTAATTTATTATTAACAACAATATAAGATTATGCACAAAATGAATCACTAATGTAAAAAAACCCTTGGTTTTATTTATATATGTTTATATATAAATATATACGGTGGCCCCTAGAGACAAAGCACGTACAAACTCCAAAACACATTTCTAGCTTTAACCTCCTAGGACCTGGTGTCCACATATGTGGACATCACATTTTGGGATGTCTAGACCAAAATACAAAATTTTGCTCTACAAGGACCTGATTTGCACTTACGAGGACATTATACTGCCTTTGTTCTATCGGAATTTAAAGCGAATATCCTCATATGTGGATTTCATTTCTCTCAGAAACAAAAATCAGGTAAAAAAATAAAAATAAAAAATTCTGGTAATTCTTTGTTTTTACATTAATCAGGTCCCAAACAGCCCAAATAGCAAAGAGAATTTAAAAATGCATGAAAGAGTTTGGGTCTTAGGAGGTTAACTGAACTTCCAAAACAGAGCTACCTAGATCACTTAAATTAGACAACTGAAAGCATATGTGTATTGTTTGTGTATTTATACACAAGCACTCATATATATACAATAATTAAAAAAAAAATGTTCATTTACCTGTTACTACCACACACCAGATCCGGTCGTTAGTACTTCCTGGATTTTGTAGCCACTAGGCAGGGGCGGATCTAGAGAAATTTTCTTAGGGTGGCATGAGGGTGGCAAAGAAATCACATGGGGTGGCAAAATCAAAGCCTCCCCCCCCCAAACACATATGTAGGTAGCATACACATTTTTCATATAAATATAGTCTATAACTTAATTATTGTCTGTAGCCCACATAATTACACACTTTAGTTACATAAAACATGTGAGTTTTGATCTTATGTACTGTATAGCCTGTATAATAAATAAATATGTAGCCCAATAAGTATAAACTTCAGAAAGTCTAACATGAGTTTCACACTGTTTTTTGTTAGAAAACAATCACATTGTTACAGCTTAAATTACACAAAATGTCAGAAATCTGCACTGTCATGAACAAAAATTTAAACCTAATTTTTCATGACTTGTTGGATTAACCCTCTGAGGTCTGAAATACAACTGGCCATTTTTGACTCCTTTTGAGTTTATGTTTGTATTTCACCCTCAAATTGATTCATTTTATTTTTTTCCCCCTTGCCTTGTTTGGTATCTTTTCAGCTCAACTGAATTTAGTTGTTTTTTTCACTGACACACTGCATATTATAGTATTACTGATCTGAAATCACAGAAAGAACTTAAAGAACTATTTTTACTGTAAAAAAAAAAACCAGACATGTTGAGTACATTTTTATAACTTGAAATGCAAATATAAATTGTACATTTTGTAAACATATTCAACTATTTATCTAAAAATGCAGCCAATACACCTGCCGTTTTTTTTTTCATTTTCTACAACCATTTAAAAATATTACTAAAACTAAAATGAGAGAACAATCAGGTTTCGCAATAAGATGCCCAACAAATGATGTGTGCCAGTAAAAAATAAGTTTGTCCACCAAAAGACAGAACAGCACAGGGAGGAACCTGCAGGCCTGACAACAGGAGATGTATCACTCCGCTGGTTTTCTACTTAGTGACAGTGTTTACACTGCAATATGCCTTTGTGTTCATTAGTGCCCTCACTGACACACAAAACAAGACGACTACACAACAGACTAACTACACAAGACAACACAACACACTAAGTATACACTCCACACTAAACGTCACAAATCTCCCACATCTAAAAACTCTCTCTCTCTCTCTCTCTCTCTCTTTCTCTCACTCGCTCACTCTGTCTTGCTGCCGTTACCATCACTCCCAAAACTTTTCCCTCTTCCTAAACAACCAAATCCCACATGTTGACTTTTTTTTAATTGGTCCACATGGTGCATTTTTCCACCAATAGGAAAGAGGTGGCTTTTTCCCTTTGTTTACTGTTTTCGCACTGTCCTTAGAAAACGCTTAAAACACACACAAAAACGTGACGAAAGTATTTAGAAAAAGGCGTGGCTTATATATATTATCATAACTCTGGATTTACTGGCCTGTAATTCAAATTGAAAAACATTGAAGTCCGAACTTCCAATCTGGGCTGAAATAGAGACCCAGCGTGGCTGCAGCTTGTTGCTATGTCAGCTTAAAATAGTCATGTGATTTGGAGGTGCAGCGTGTCCGTGGACCCCACAGGGTTAATAACACTTCACAGACATAAATCTCCAAAAGTTGATTCTGTTCATCTGGACGTAGCGTTTTGTGGGAGAAACGTTTCGTCACTCATCCAAGTGACTTCTTCAGTCTCAGCTGACTGCAGGTTTCCCCAAATCTTATAAACAGTACATTTGCATAATGACTGAAACCAGCCCACTGAAGGAACAATGGGCTGTGAGGTCAGTTCCTTAATCATAATTATGCAAAGCATTAATCAACAATCACTGACCAAACCCCACTGATCAAAGACCACTGATCAATGGCCATGAGTACCATTCACAGAGAGTTGGGGAATGGCTGCAATCACAGCATTGTAAGATGGCGAAAGATGTACCCTTAGGCCCCCTCCTCGATTCAGAGATGGTCTTTCCCTTTTCACGTAAATGGCCTCCTTGACTCCGCGCTCAAACCAGCGTTCCTCCCTGTCCAGGATGTGTACATCCTCATCATTGAAAGAGTGTCCACTGGCCTGTAGGTGTAAATAGACTGCAGAGTCCTGGCCTGACGAGGTGGCTCTTCTGTGTTGTGCCATCCGCTTCGCCAGAGGTTGTTTGATTTCCCCAATGTATAAATCCTGGCAATCCTCCTGGCACTTAACAGCGTACACTATATTACTCTGTTTGTGTCATGGGACCCAATCCTTGGGGTGGACCAATTTTTGGCGTAGCGTGTTTTGGGGTTTAAAAGCCACAGAGACCCGGTGTTTAGAAAAAATGTGTCTCAACTGTTCCGATACTCCTGACACATATGGGATCACTACAGGTTTTCGCTTGGGCAGCGGTTGTCCTTCTCTCCTCGATCGGCTGGAGCTTTCTTTAGGTGCCTTTCCAGCTTTGACAAAAGTCCAGCTGGGATAATCACATTTACTCAGGGCCTTCTTGATGTGCTGTTCTTCTGCCTCCCTGGCCGCTGTGTCAGTGGGGATGGTGTTCGCTCTGTGTTGTAGCGTCCTGATGACACCCAGTTTGTGCTCCAGTGGATGATGAGAGTCAAACCTTAGATACTGATCCGTATGCGTAGGTTTCCGGTACAGATCAGTTTTAGATGTCCCCCATTACTGATGGAAATCTCAGTCTAAGAAGGCTAACCTGCCACTTTTCATATCCTCCCTGGTGAATTTGATGTGTTGGTCCACCGAGTTAATGTGATCCGTGAATTGTGGAACGTCCTGAGATTTAATTTTCACCCAGGTGTCATCCAGTTTTCAGTTTTCAGTTTTATTTTTCATATGCAAGTTAGCACAGGGTCAACATCGCAATGAAATGTGTTTGACGAGCAGCGGTCTCTCAGCAGCATGATACAGTAGGAAAAAATATAATAAAATATAATATAATAAAATAAAATAAAAAATAGAAAAATAGTAAAGAGCAAAATATTAGAGAGACATGGTAAAAGAGAAAAGATGACTAAATATATATGTATCTATAAATATAAATATATGTACACTAGTGATTAAATAAGAAAATCTTGAAAAGAAATATGACGGGAGGGCAGATGGGATATTGCACAGGAATGAGCAGCAGAAATTTACAGTATTGCACTTTTTAAATATAAATTACAATAACAATAAAGTGAAGTGACCAGTGCAGATTAATCAGAGTACTTGTGAAGCTGCAGGGTAGCTTCTGAGTCCTGTGTTGTGTGTGTTTAAGTGTTGTGGTTGAGGTGTCGTATGGCTTGATGGTAGAAACTGTTTTTAAGTCTTGTAGTGCGAGCAGACAGACTCCTGTAACGTCTGCCAGATGGTAACAAGGAGAACAGCTGATGTGCTGGGTGGCTGTGGTCCTTGATGATGCTGTGTGCTTTACGGAGGCATCGCTGGTGATAAATATCCTGAATGTCAGGAAGCCTCGTGCCAGTGATGTGCTCTGCTGCCTTCACCACCCTCTGTAGTGATTTACGGCTGCTGGCAGAGCAGCTTCCGTACCAAACTGTGATGCAGCTCGTCAGCAAGCTCTCAATTGCACACCTGTAGAAATTTGAGATGATGCTGGCGTTCATGCCAAACTTCCTCAGCCTCCTCAGGAAGAAAAGCCGCTGGCGAGCTTTCCTGATAGCAGTGTCTGTGTGAAGGGTCCAGGAGAAGTCCTCAGTGATGTTGACTCCAAGGAACTTGAAGCTGCTGACCCTTTCGACCTTGACACCGTTGATGTGGATGGGCTGGTGTTCCCTGACTGGTCGTTTCCGGTAGTCCACTATCATTTCTCTAGTTTTACTGATGTTGAGAGTCAGGTTATTTTCCAGGCACCACTCGTACAGTGCCATCACCTCCTCTCTATAGGCCGTCTCATCATTACCTGTGATGATCCAAATATCTGAACCAATGGTTTGATGGTGTTCCAGGGTAGGATAGCAAAGCCCTGTTTTCCACTTCTTCCATGTACAAATTGGTCACGATGGGTGAAACTGGGGAGCCCATGGCACACCCATGTTTCTGCCTGTAGAACTGACCCTTGTATTTGAAGTAGGTGGAATGAAGACACAGTTCCAAAAGCAAACACACTTGGTCGATGCTGAGAGTGGTGTCATCTCTTACGGACTACCTCCAACGCTTCCGTGACTGGGATGCAAGTGAAGAGAGATGTAACGTCGTACGAGACCATGGTTTCATCTGCCTCCATAATGACATCTCTCACCTTCTCAATAAAATCCAGGGTGTTCTGGATGTGGTGTTCAGAGCTGCCCACCAGTGGGTTCAGGATGGAAGCCAGAAACTTGGAGATGTTATAGGTGACCGAGTTGATCATGCAGACAATTGGTCTTAAAGGTGCACCCTGTTTATGTATTTTCGGTAAACCATACAGACTTGGTGTAGACTCCCCTGGGTACAGCCTGTGGCATGAGGTCTGGTCAATAGCTTTGTCTTGTTCTAACTGCTTCAGACAGTCTATCACCCTCTTCCTGTAGCCACTTCCTGGGTCTCGTTTCAGGGGCTCATAAGTATTTTCATCACTGAGTAGTGACAAAATCTTCTCATGATAGTCTTTCTGGTTAAGCAATACTGTGCAGCTACCCTTGTCTGCCGGAAGGATGATAATGTTGTTGTCATCACTAAGTGATGTGAGTGCCTTCCTCTCCTCCATGGTGATGTTGGACGCTGGGAGCTTTGCATTGCTGAGACAGGCCGAAACTTTCGTCCGTAGTTGCTCTGCTTCCACTTCTGCAATATTGTTGTTACCAATTGCTGTTTCTGTGGCTGTGATCAGCTCCACTAGCGGGATTTGTCTCGGTGTGACAGCAAAGGTCAACCCTTTAGCAAGGATGTTTTTCTCTGTTTGGGTGAGCTGTCTGTCAGACAAATTCTTCACCCACTTGTCCACATCCTCCGTGTCACATCCTTGTCTCTTCTGGCCACTGAGGACACTCTCCGTATTTTGTGATGGTTTCCGACGTACAACAAATAAGTCAAACTTCCTTTGTTGCCTGGTCTTAGACATCTTGTGCTGTGCTAGACGAGCCTTCTCTTTTTCTTTTTTTTTCTTTTTTTTTTTTCTTTTTCTTTTTTTTAACCTGTCCCGTTTGGTTCTTTTGCCATCAGAATTATTGTCTAAAGGCGAAGAAAGATGCCCAACGGATTTACTTTACCAAATGGACCATCCCAGCCTTGCCGTAATGGTCCATTTGATTCAACTTTTTATTGTTTATTTTATTTTCACTTGCTGAATACGGGACAGACTTGACTGGAGGAAAGAATGTGGAGAAAGAAAGAGGGAAAGAAAAAAAAACTGAGAAGAGGGACGGGGAAAAAGGGCAAAAAACAAAAACCAACAGAATAAGCAGACAAAAAATACATATATCGATCACCTGGATCACCTGTTGAGAAAGAAAAAAGAAAGCAAGCAGAAGAAAACGAGAGTAATAAACAAGATCACAATGATATATGGGAATATGACAGTAAATACTAAATATTAAACATTATTGTGCAGCACGTGAGATCGACAGCGCACAGTGTGCTTTGAGGTAGGAGCCAAAAAGGGTGTAATTTGTGTGTGTGATCACCCGTGTGTACACCTGTGAGCATGAACGCGCTTGTTTTAAAAGGTTCCTTCATGTAATGATCTGCTAGAGGGTGTGGGGGGCCACAGCCCCGACCTCCAGGGCATGAAGCAGGTATGGAGGAGATCAAGACTCCAGACATCCAGAGGCCCCCAGAACACAAGAGACCAAGGAAGACCAACAGAGGGGCAGCCGCGCCACTATCCCAGAAAGAGCTGAGGAGAGTCCCAGATGAGGGGTCACTCAGCAGCCGCGGAGCAGAAGCCAGGGGGGGTTGCAGTGACGTGCCCGTGAGCTCCGCCGGCAGCCAGCTGTGCCTGAGTGGCCGAGCCCCGGGCCGTGAGGCCGAGGGCACCCCATCCCCAAAGTGGCCCGAGCGAGCCCCAGGCTCCAGGCCCCAATAAGCAGCCGCCAAGGAGTGAGCCGGTGGGTACCTGGGCGCCCACCCCCGGAGACAGAGAACCACCAACGCACCGATGTCTGAGGGCGTCCGCCACCCGCAGGGGAAGTGGTGGGGGGAGATGGGCCTCCAAACCTTGGAGGGCCTGAGATGTCCCCAGAGAGGTGGCGTCTGATACCCAACCTGACATATAGACACAGACAAACAGGCACACACAGATACAAACATCTATTCCCACCCTCATGCTCTCATATACAATTGCTCAACACTCACCCAACGTGGAGACAGACATAGAGAGACGCTGTACACACAATCACACTCCCCAAGCGTACTCTAAGCCCCGAGTCTAGGTACCCTTGCCCCTGGAGGGGGAAACTGCACCCAGACTCAGGTGGTGTAACCCTTTTCCCTGCGGTGGGGAGAAGCAGACCGCCCCGACTCCGCAGCAGCAGGGAGGCCCCATACACCAGACCCCAGTCGGACGGCCAACTCCTCCTCCTAGCCCCCCTGCTCCAGCAGGCCGCAGAGAACGAGGGTGTAGGAGGACTCCAAACCTCCCTCCACCCGCTCATATGTACTGTTGATGTATGTGTGTTCTAAGGTGCATTTAAAACCCAGGAGGGCATGGAGCCACCTGCCAGAGCAGCAGGTAAGCATATAGCCCCTCCTGCTAGCCCTCAATGTCTACATGTATTTAAAATTGAGAGGTGGGCAACGACGCCAGGGGTGAGGTGTACACCCTGATGGTAGTTTGGAATCCGTGTAGCGTGCCCACCTCCAAGATCCTGTATGTATGTGTAATGAGAGTGTGAGTAATGTGAATGTCTAAGTTGTGGGATAAAATTGAGGCAGAGGCAGCCAGAAGGGGACAGAGGGGGGGGGATGTCTCCTCTGCACCCTGGTGACACACCCCTACCCCAAGGCCCTGCATGTGTGGGTGATTGTGGTGGAGCGGGAAGAGGGAGGCCGCTGGAGATGGGGAGGGAAGGAAGGGAGGGGCAAGTGACCCTTCCCTGGGGCCAGCTCCCCCGCTGACCCCAGTAGGCACCCCCATGCTGTGCAACCCGCCAGGGAAAGGGGGCCCAGGCCCATCCGGACCGGGGCCCAGTGCAGCAGCGCCCCCCTGGCCCCACGAGCCTTCTCAGTAAAGTCAAACACGTTTTTAATAGTATTCTCATCTAAAAGCATTGTCAGTCTCTGTCGGATCCGCTCCTCTTGAGATTTTAGCATGTCGATGGTAAAATTTGTTTGCCTCACCCGTTCATTAAGCAACTGATGCTGTGCCTTCTGGAGGGCACAGAAATATCCTGTCTCAGAGTGACGCTGAAAAACTAGTTCATGCAGTTTATTAGTTTATTACTTCCAGGCTGGACTACTGTAATTCATTATTATCAGGATGTCCTAAAAACTCTCTGAAAAGCCTTCAGTTAATCCAAAATGCTGCAGCAAGAGTACTGACAGGGACTAGAAAGAGAGAGCAGATTTCTCCTGTTTTGGCTTCCCTTCATTGGCTTCTTGTTAAATCCGGAATTGAATTCAAAATGCTGCTCCTCACATACAAGGTCTTAAATAATCAGGCCCCATCTTATCTTAATGACCTTGTAGTACCATATCACCCTATTAGAGCACTTCGCTCTCGCACTGCAGGCTTACTTGTTGTTCCTACAGTATTTAAAAATAGAATGGGAGGGAGTTATGCTCCCTTAGTTATGCTGCAATAGACGTAGGCTGCCGGGGGATTCCCATGATGCATTGAGCTTTTCCTTTCCAGTCACCTTTCTCACTCACTATGTGTTAATAGACCTCTCTGCATTGAATCACACCTCTTATTAATGTCTGTCTCTCTTCCACAGCATGTCTTCTATCCTGTTTTCCTTCTCTCACCCCAACCAATCACAGCCCCTCCCTGAGCCTGGTTCTGCCGGAAGTTTCTTCCTGTTAGAAGGGAGTTTTTCCTTCCCACTGTCGCCAAAGTGCTTGCTCATAGGGGGTCATATGATTGCTGGGGTTTTCTCTGTATCTACTGTACAATATAAAGCGCCTTGAGGTGACTTTTGTTGTGATTTGGCGCTATACAAATAAAATTGAATTGAATTGTTCTGTTAAGGTTCATGGTATTGAGGAGGAATCCAAAAATAACCACAGATCCGGGCTGGTGCAATTAGACGACATTTTAATGTACACACGTGCGGAGTCCAACAGCCCAATCAGTGTTGAACTACTTTACAATAGTCAGACAAAGGCTTTATAGGGTTGGGGGTGATACTGCTCCTCCCCCCCCCCCCCTCTCAGACACAATACAGCATACGTCAATGCAAAACCACAAACGTTCAGTTAACTTTGACATAGTTTTAAAAGAACATCGTCTTCGGCTCGACCCCAGGTGCTTCCCCTCAGCTCGTCTTCGCTGTCGCTTATCTCCGGGACATCTGGTGTACTTCCTGGAGCAGACCAACACGTACGCACCCCCACTTTGCAGTCGCAAGCAAAACATAATTAAACTCTTACCTATATAAATGAGTCTACTTATATGTATATGTATGTGTCAGCTTCTGCTGCCCTTTGTTTCACCTCTCAGCTCCCCAGCTAGACCTTGTAACCTTTCCGCTAGATAGAAGGCCAACACTGAAACTATGTGTGTGTATGTGTGTATGTCTGTACATACACGCTGCACCTTAATTGACCTCAGCTTAAGCAACCAGGCTAAGGCCATCCTGTGTGTGCCTATCTTGACTTATATGTAAAATGTATAAAACAAATGTTTCAATCTAATACAACTACTCAAAGCTTAATCAGCGATAAATGCATAATAAAACACCCTGCTCTTGGCTTACACTCAGGCTCGGCTTTCAGTTTCACTTCTGCAGAAGCATGCCTTGCAGAAGTTTTTCCTGTCTCATTTTGGCACAGAGTGTATTTCCTGTCCCTGCAGTCTACACAGAAACATTTAAGATTATTATATAGGAGCATTGAAAAACATTTAAAATTATAGATTCAACTCCAGTTTAAAGTGGTTCTTCTTGGACCTGTAATAAAGACTAATATAATACCAATATGTTTGAACATCTGAATGCATCTGAATGCGACATCACTATTAATAATGAAATGGTAATGATGATTATAAAAATAGCCACAAAAATATCTTCCTCTTCCTGACAGTTCTCACGTGTTATAAGACGGGATTATTTCAATAAACCAAGGACATTTTGACTGATAATGATTTGTATCCTTCTGTAACTATACAGAATTGTACTGAGCTAACACCTCCAACATTTAAGGAGCAATAAGTCATTATAGGATGTGTTTGTGATCCTGACGCAGGGAAAACAGATTGTTGTTGTTGTTCTTGTTTTTCTTCTTCTTCGTCTTCTTCTTCTTCTTCTTCCTCTTCTTCATTTTTATTGGTGGTTGGCAAACAACTGAAAGGTGCATTACCGCCACCAACTGGTATGGAGTGTGGTCTGGAACGTCACTCAAAAAAACAAAAAAAACCCTCAAACCCTTCCAAACAATTTCCCCTCTTTTAATAACTGAAATAAGGCCTGATAACTTTTACTTCCCAATTCCTTTTGCAACAAATCAATAAGATCCAGTTTGATTTTTATGTTACTGAGGTTTTGGATCAATTGTCTCCTCTCGACCTGATTCTTCTGACAATGCAATATGATATGTTCTATAGTTTCCTCTTCCCCACAGTAATCACATTTCCCTTTATTTTGTTTCCCTATCATGAATAATGTAGGGTTCAAACTCTTTCAAACTGTTCTATTCCAAGCTCTGTTTAGTAGTCTGTGTCCCAAACAAACTTGCCTCCTCTCTCCTGCTTCTCTCTCTGCCTGATCTTCCACCGCCAGCAACCGGGGTCCATTCACTAAAATCCATTCCATCATCCTCATCTACCTGAGACACCATTCCAGCCAGTCACACACCAGTTTATGGCAACTGCCAAAGTCCGTGATCCAAATCCATAGTCCAAAGTCAAAAACAATCCACTTAAACCATATGGTATGTCTGCCATCAAATATCCCGCCATCCTTCCCAAAGCTCATCCAGAATGCCTAATTGCCTCCACCTGTGCTTATAAATGGGACCAAAAACCAGCTCCGCCTACCAGGGGCAGTTCCCCAACTCAGGTCTCACCTATCACACTTAGAACTGAAGCTTCTCGGATGAAATGGCTTCAAAAACTTAAAGAAGTCCAGACATTTTCTATCCAAGCTCCTTAGAATACTAACGCTTGCATCTTTTCAAAAATGAAATTGAAAGTGAATTTTGAATAAAATGTGTTTCTTTTCTTTCTCCCTCAGAGTGCAGACATGTCTACTGCCAGCAATCTGCGATCTGAAGATCAGTTTCTGTGCTCCATCTGTCTGGATGTGTTCACTGATCCAGTCACTACATCATGTGGACACAACTTCTGCAAAAACTGCATATCTCAGCACTGGGACATGAATGTCATGTATCAGTGTCCCATGTGTAAAGAGACTTTCTGCACTAGACCTCAGCTGAGGGTCAACACCTTCATCTCTGAGATGGTTGCTCAGTTCAGACGTGAAGCTCAGCAGAAAGCCAGCAGCAGCAGCTCAGAGCAACAAGCTGCCAAACCAGGAGAAGTTCCCTGTGACATCTGCACTGGAACCAGACTGACAGCCGTGAAGTCCTGCCTGGTGTGTCTGACCTCCTACTGTCAGACTCACCTGGAGCCTCATCTGACAAAGGAAGGTCTGAAAAGACATCAGCTGATTGAGGCTGTGAAGAACCTGGAAGGAAGGATGTGTACGAAGCATGATAAACCGCTGGAGCTGTTCTGTAAGACCGACCAGACATGTGTCTGTGTGTTTTGCCCTGTTTTAGATCACAAAAACCACGAGTTTGTTCCTCTGAGAGAAGAATATGAAGGAAAGAAGGCAGAGCTGGAGAAGACAGAGGCTGAGATTCAGCAGATGATCCAGAAGAGACGACTGAAGATTCAGGAGATCAAAGAGTCGGTGAAGATGAGTAAAGATGCTGCAGACAGACAGAAAGCAGAAGGTGTTCAGGTCTTCACTGCTCTGAAGGAGTCTGTTGAGAGACGCCTGAAGGAGCTCATAAAGGAGATCGAAGACAAACAGGAAACAACAGAGAAACAGGCTGAAGGTCTCATCAAAGATCTGGAACAGGAAATCTCTGAGCTGATGAAGAGAAGCTCTGAGGTGGAGCAGCTCTCACGCTCTGAAGACCACCTCCACCTCCTCCAAAGCTTCTCTTCCCTGAAAGCTGCTCTACCCACCAAGGACTGGACAGAGGTCAGAGTCCGTCCACCATCATATGAGGGGACTGTGGTGAGAGCTGTAGCTCAGCTGGAGGAGACAATCAGGAAACTCATGAAGAAGAAGCTGTTTGAGGCTGAGCTGAAGAGGGTCCAGCAGCATGAGGTGGATGTGACTCTGGATCCTGATACAGCACATCCTAATCTCATCCTGTCTGATGATGGAAAACAAGTGTATGATAGTGATGTGAAGAAGAATCTTCCAGACAACCCAGAGAGATTTTCTTACTATGGTATTGTTTTAGGAGAGCAGAGTTTCTCATCAGGCAGATTTTACTTTGAGGTTCAGGTTAAAGGAAAGACTAAATGGGATATAGGAGTGGCCTCAGAGTCGATCAACAGGAAGGGACAAATCACACTGAGTCCTCAGGATGGTTTCTGGACTGTAGCGCTGAGAAATGGAAATGAGTACAAAGTTCTTGCGGGCCCTACAGTCCCCCTCTGTCTTCATCCGGGTCCTGAGAAGGTGGGGGTGTTTGTGGATTATGAGGAGGGTCTGGTCTCCTTTTATGATGTAGGTGCTGCAGCTCTGATCTACTCCTTTATTGGCTGCTCCTTCACTCACAAACTCCACCCATTCTTCAATCCCTGTCTGAATGATGGTGGTAAAAACTCTGCCCCTCTGGTCATCTGTCCTGTCAACCAAACTGAGTTGATCAACGACTGATTTTATTTGATGAACAAATGAACATATTGAGTGTAAATCCTCTACAGTCTCCATGTTTTCTATTGGATCTGATTATCAGGACTCTGATTCACACATTCATCTGATTCTCATGGAATTTGATGCAAAAAGAAGAAAAGTTGAATCAGGAAATGTTCCCACTAGTGTAGACTCGAGCTGAAGAGCAAATATCAGAGAATAAATGTCCAAAAGCTTCATTTTAAATGCTTTGAGTGAATACAGAATCATGTGTGGCTGTTATACGGAACATTCAGAGTTCAGCTGAGGGGAGTTATGTTGGATAGAAAGTGGTTTGGTTATTTGGCTCTGTGAGGATTTTTGTTCACTGAAAACTGATAAGACGGGATAATATTCAAAGAACTCTATAGAGATTCATACATCCATGTTCTCCACCTGGAGGTGTGGAGGAGAAAGTAGCAGGTGGACCACAGATTGCTGCGTTCTTCCGGTACATCATTTTGATGTGATGGTTATATTTCCATGTTCTGATGATTTAGTCTAAAGACAAACAGAGAGTTGCCCCAAGGTGCTTTATCTTGTAAGGTAAAAACCCTACAGTAAGTTCAAACATAAGCTTGAATGTGTTACTGATGTGTTACCAACACGCAGGAAGTTCTTAGAAATAAGTTAACCAGGTTTTTTTTTAGAGTTTGATCGATTGAAGCAGGGACTTTACTTCAGTCCTGTGATTTTACTGTAAACCCAACCAAGACACCTGCTAACAGGAAAAGAACATTTAGAGTCAGAGACAAAAAAATAAAGGTAAATGCTGTTTAATCAATATAGCGCATAATTAAATAAGCCAAACTGTCAAACTTCAGACAGCTGTGGCTGAACATGTATTTTCTTCCACACAAATGCAAACAAAAGCGAAGTGATTTCAATGTAATACTGAAAAAGTAAGTGCTCTGTATAACAAGACTAAAGTATAAAAATGTAAACTCCATGCTGTCTTTTACTGTTAACAATCAACAAATCTCAAATCACAGAAGTGATGGTCTCACAGTAGAGTTCTATTAGAGAGTCCTGTTTTGTCCTCTGCCTATATTAAAAAAAAAAGAAGTTTAGTCTAAGGAGCTTGGAAAGAAAAGTGTCTGGACTTTTTTGAGTTGCTTGAAGACGTTTCACCTCTCATCCGAGAAGCTTCTTCAGTTCTAAGGGTCAATGGTGGAGAGTCCCAGATTTAAACCCAGTGGGAGTTTCCCCCCCAAAGAGGGACAAAGGACCCCCTGATGATCCTCTAATCACATGAGCCAAGGTGTGAAAGCGGGTGTGGGTCCCAATCAGCCAGGGTTTCGGGTGAGCTCATTGTGAAACCTGGCCCCACACTATCATGTGATTTACTGAAGTCAGATGGCCATCTGACCTCAGGAAATCACCACGCCCACTTTCACACCTTGGCTCATGTGATTAGGTAGAGGATCATCAGGGGGTCCTTTGTCCCCCTTTGGGGGGGAAACTCCCATTAGGTTTAAATCTGGGACTCTCCACCATTTGACCCTTAGAACTGAAGAAGCTTCTCGGATGAGAGGTGAAACGTCTTCAAGCAACTCAAAGAAGTCCAGATGCTTTTCTTTCCAAGGTCCTTAGACTACGATGACCTGGATGATGGAGAACCTTCACAGACAAAAAGAAGTTTAATTCTATCCACCCACCCACACAGCCATCCATCCATCCAACATATTTGAAAACAAGGAGTAAAGAAATGTAAAGAATATTGTGGTGAGGCATGGTCGGCGGTGCCGTGCAGACGCACCTGCATGGCATCCACAATCACGCCCGCCATGTTAAAAACACGAAGAAGCAGGGGTTGTTGGGTATTGTGGTGTGTTGCATGTGCACGGCAAATAAAAATGGCTCAAAACAACAATCTGTAGTTCCTGCCAATCTGTGGGCCGTGCCTTATTCATGCCACAAATATGTTGTACAATCCATCTACAGACACACTACATTGTCCACCATGTGCATCGTTAAAAGTATGCACATGGTGCCAGGTTCCTTTATCCTCATTCGCAAAAGCAGCAGCAAGCTTTTTGACCGTTGGGTTGACAGGTTCTCAGCATAGCTTAAAAAAAAAGGCACAGAGTTGCCAGTACTCCACCCCTCCATAGCGAATGCTGCATGCTTTGGCTCAGAGTTGCCAGGTTCTCAGCACAAACTGCCAGATTCCCAGCCCCTCATCCCTGCTTCGCAAAATCCTGCAGCAAACCTCAGCACCGGGTTGGCAGGCTCTCACCCACTCATTCCTCTTTCGCAAATTCTGCTCTTAACCTCGGGACCGAGTTGCCAGGTCTCCAGCCTCTCATCCCTCCTTGGCTAATCTCTGTAGCATATGTCCACTCATCCCTCCTCTGCTAAACTCTGCAGCAAGCGTCGGCACCGAGTTGACAGGTTTCCAGCCACTCATCTCTCCTACGCAAAATTCGGCAGCAAACGTCGGCACTGGGTTGCCAGGTTCCTTTATCCCTTTGTTCGTAAACGCAGCAGCAGCTTTTCTACCATTGGGTTGACAGTTCTCTGCATAGACAAAAAAAGAAAGCACGAGTTGCCAGTTCTCCCTCCCTCCGTAGCAACTGCAGCATGCTTCCGCTCCGAGATGCTGGGTTGCCAGCCTCTCATCCCTCTTCGGCTGAATTCTGGCACTGGATTGCCAGGTTCCTTTATCCCTCATTTGCAAAAACAACAGAAAGCTTTTCTGCCATCGGGTTGCCAGTTCTCAGCGTAGACTTAATTAATTAATTAATTAATTTAATTAAACGGCACCGGGTTGCCAGGTCTTCCTTCATCCCCATTTGCAATGCAGTATCTAGCTTCCCTACTACTGAAATGCCAGTTTCTCAGCATCCATCATGGCGAAAATCAGCATGAATCCTTCTAGCCCCGATATCAAGTTCTCATTTCTCAGAATATTGAGGATGAGAACAAAAAACAACCATGGTTCCGAAGAGTTGGTCAAACAACGATTTTAATGAAACACACGCGAGGGGAGATGTACCCTGCAACATCAGCTGTAGATCTCCGCCCAAAAATACACTTCAGATTGTTTTTATAACGTCAGGGTTGGTTAACGCCCCTTCAGGCGTTGTACAAGAACCTAATTTGCATCTTAAGAACATCATTTGCATGTTTTATAGACAATGAGCAATTTTAAGAGATAGATGCAGACACAGAAGTTCCCCTCTCTAGCATCTTCTTCCAAATATGGTGATGATCTCAGGCCTTTGAGGTCCCCATGGACTTGTCCTCTTCTTCTGTCCCAGATGTATTCCAACTTCCGCCCATAGTTGTTGATTTGAGCGGATTCTTCCCTGATGTGTCCCAATATCCACTCAGAGATGTTATTCTGAGTATTCACTGCAGCCGCAATTGCCTCCAAGCTCTTGACCACGTCCCCGTCTGTGAGCCCTTTCTGAAAACCCGCATCTCGTCCCGTCAATTCAATCTCAGCGGGCAGCTTTGTGGCAGTTTGGACAGCCAGTTCCGCTTTCTTAATTCTCTGATAAGCCAGGGCCAAGCCAGCTCCGATCAGCAAGAACCCTGTTATCATGGTTCCGAATAGGTAGATATCTTCAGCGTCCTCGATCGACAGTCCCGTCAGGCACACGATCCTCCAATTCTGCCACCCGTCCATCGTGTATCCGGCAGGGAAGGTCCCTCCAGGGCACTCGGGCTCTCCCGAGCCCAGACTTCTCGTTGAGAAGAGGGTGTCAATAGCATTCAGAGACCAGTTGATCAAATCCATAGTTCTCTTTAGGTTTTTAGACACAGACTGTGAGAGAGTGTTCCAGGGAAGTGATAGAAAAAAACACGAGACAAGAGAAGGACATAAGCGGTCGCGAGGTCTCAGAATCTGATCTGTGAGCAAAAGAGTGACAAGATCACGGAATTGAAGGTAAATAACATCATGGAAAAACTCGCAGCTATCCAACGGGTGATAGAGGGACCAGTGTCGGAGTGCTAAAAGAAACAGCTCGAAATTCTCATGAGTTGTTGGAAGACAATCGCAATCATAATATGACTACCCTTCAGGCGCCAGCTGCGGGCTCAAGGCTGGAGCCGATCTAAACAATCCCTGATAACGACTATGCTGAGACTGTTCCTTCCCATCCCATGCAAGGCCACCTGGGTTGGCTGGTAGACTGTTTACTTAGCCTGGCAGGGCGAAGGACACTGTCTCCGCTGAACTATGGACACGCATACACATACACTTACACTGATAAGCATACACTGATCCCCCTCCCTTTCCAAACGCCTTCGATGCGTGTTTCCTGCATGGGAACACGGCGGGTCTATGTGCCGCGCTGGAATGATAGCGCTGTGCAGGGCGGCTGCTGTGTTCGCTTCGGATAACTCCTCACCCCCCACCCATCCCCATGGCTTGTCATGTCCTTAATAATGTTGTGCTGTGGACATTCATGTGCTTTTTTGTGCAGAGGAGTTTTTTTGTTTCCTGTTCTCATGCTGTCCTACCATGGAAGCACAGCATGAGTAGGGGTCTCTTTTTTTCCTCTTGTACTTTCCCATTGTAATGTACATTTCAATGTTTTTCTCTAATGCTACCAATCTCCGACCTGTATCCCCATGTAATGTCTGTGTTGTATGTGTAAGGTCGGGGGGGTCCCATTTCACTGCAGGGCAACCTGCATGTGACGAATAAAGCTTTGATTGATTGATTGATTGATTGATTGATTGATTGATTGTCACCTGTTACTAGGCAAACTCGAGTGCAACATGTTGCTGAATACATTCAGGCCTTTGCTCAGGCCTGTTTCTTGATTATATGCACTATATGTGTTTTGTAAGCGTGTATGCGGTTTTACCTTCTATAGCTCCAAGTCACTTATACAATAGATTGTCTGGACATCGCGCCAAACAAAGCTTATAGCAAGTACAGTAGCAAGCTTCAGTACCGGGATGCCTGCTTCTCTTCCTCTATCCCTCCTATGCAAATACAGTAGCAAATGTTGGCCCCGAGATGCCAGCCTCTCTTGCTCTATCCCTCCTATCCCAATACAGTAGCAAGCTTTGGCAACGGGATGACAGCTTCTCTTCCTCTTTCCCTCCTATGCAAATACAGTAGCAAGCTTTGGCACCGTGTTGCCTGGTTCTTATTTATCCCTCATTCGCATACTCAGCAGCAAGCTTTCTAATATAGAGTTGCCATTTTCTCTGCATTTATCACAGCAAAAGCAGGAGTGAATCCTTCTACTGCTGGGACGCCAGCAGCAGATGTTCCTTTCAGCACCAAAACACCAGGTTCTCTGTCTCTATTCCTTATTTGCAAAAAGCAGAAAACGTTCTTTGCACTGAGATGCCAGGTTCCATTCCCTAAGCAGCTTACCCTTCCATTACTGGATTGGCAGCTTCCGCCATCAGTCACCTGCAAAAAACCCAAAAGATTCCTTTCACCAGGATACCAGTTTCTCCTTTTTGTCCAGTCTTCCACAAGATGTAGCAGTAAACTGTTCCGGCACCGAGGTGCCAGTTTCTCTGCTATCTTTCCTGCCTTCGCAAAGTACTGACGAACCTTCGTGGCACTGGGATGCCAGGTTCTGTCCTTGATCACTCCTTTTAAGACATCCAAACTGCGCCGTGTGCATAATTTGTTAGGTTTATATTGTTGGATTGACATTTATGCTTAGAAACATATACTCATTTATGCTTAGAGGTATATAATCAATGGTATAATGATAGAGGTCTGATCCTTAGTAGTCTGCAAAGACTCGGTGTGTCTTCCACAGTGTTCTTGCATGCACACACATCCTAAGGTCATGAGAGAGGTCGTACCTTCTCCTACTGATTTATGGAGGAGGACAACTACTCTGTATCTGTTTAAGTATAAGAGCCCTTAGTTTAGGTGGACCGCTGGACTCCAGGTACCAGCAGGTCTGGGGAGTCTTCAGAGGGTCACATATTGACCCCACACACATAGTGTACACACATACACACACAAACACACACACACACACATACCTACACGTACGTACAGACTGGTACTCTTTGTTTATATGCATGCCTGTGTAAGACGTCATATGTTAATGAGACTATACATATTCATGTAACCACATTAAAGAGCAGTGCTACGGGGGAGCTAACTGAGAGTGACTGGGGTTTGAGCTGAAGGAACAGCGCTCGTCACAGTTCTCTCCCTCGTGCATGAGCAACACAAAAAGCACTGGTGGCGACACAATCCTTTGAGACCGCCCTCTAATGCTGGGCTTACACTGTGCGATTTTTGGCCCATTTTGAGCCGATTTTTGAGTCGTGCGAACGTTTTGGTGATCGGCCCGATTTTGGCCTTCATCGTGCGTCGTGCATCGTGTAGTATACGTGGGGTAACGAGAAGCGATTAACACCTCACGACCAGCTCCCAATCGTCAATCGCTTGGTCGGGAGGATTTCAAACCTGTTTGAAATCCTCACACTGCGCACGCGGAAACACATAGACGTCGGTGAAAAAGACGGAGTAGCACAGCAGTGCAGCGTGTGATCTGGACACAAGCGATGGAGACACTTGTAGAACTTTGGAAAGCTCATCCGAGCCTTTTCGATGTGGCCTCACAAAATTATCACGACCACAACAACCGTGAAAATAGTTGGATTTACATTGCTGCTCAATCACAGCTGCCTGATCAATGTTTTTCATTAGCAATTTAGCAAAGTTGATGGTGGTGGTGTGCGTGTCTGTGTGAGTGAAAGACAGAGAGGCAGAGCGAGCGACAGAATTTCTGTTATAACCTTCATTTTATGGACGCACAGTGTGAGCACTCGGGTCGCATCAGAGCATCGGGCCGTATAGTGTGAGACCCTGCATCGTAACCTATGAACTTCTAACCCCTGCGAGTCAATCGTACAGTTTGAGCAGGAGCTGAATCGCGTGACTGAAAAAATCGCACAGTGTATGCCCAGCTTTAGCCGACTCATGGTTCTGACTACGTCTAAACAGCTCATCATCTCCCATGAAGTTCAGTGGGCTAGCCCTCTGCTCTCTGATGATTTTGGGTGTTATTTTTATAGAAGACGACTTTCCTCTAATTAGTGTTTCAATTTATCAACCCTTCCCAATATGCTACTGTCACTTCTGTTCATTTCAGAAATAAGCACAGCAGTTATCACTACCTTATCTGAAGTGATTAACCAGCTAAGCACCCCCTCTCCATCTTCTACTCAAAGACAAGCTCACGCAAGCCTTACGAACCTCCAAGCTTCACGTCAAATCTCAAAATCCAGCATACTTCTCTGGCAGAGCTGCAGTTCAAAGTCGAGCCACGTCGCTACCTGATCGAGGGTTCCCCTCATCCACCTATTAAGATTTCCATTTTTCTCAATTTCCTTTGACCTCTTCTCCTGCCATTCCTTCCTAATTGTCAGAGCTGATCCACTCCACTCCATGGAATCCTGGACTACCTTATCGAGAGCTGTTCAGCTTTGCTAGCCTGCCACCAGTTATTTGTCTCTTCTTTGGGTGGCGAAGCCACTCGGCGTTCGCTCTCCCTACGCTTGGCTCTGTCCTGTTCTTCTCTCACCCCAACCAGTCGCAGCAGATGGCTGCCCCTCCCTGAGCATGGTTCTGCCGGAGGTTTCTTCCTGTTTAAAGGGAGTTTTTCCTTCCCACCGTCGCCAAAGCGCTTGCTCATAGGGGGTCATACGATTGTTGGGTTTTTCCTCTAAACATCATCGTAGGGTCTCGAGGCATCTGTCACGGTGGTTCAGTGCCATGTAAATAAGTTGAATTGAAAATCTAATTATTCTTGCTGAGGTCGTCGACGCTCGTAACACACAATTATTACCATTTTCAGGGGATGCCTTCTTTAGGGATCTGCCAGGCCCGGGAGCCATCGAAAGTCCCCTTCGAGGCCTTCCCCAAACTGCAGCTCAATTCATGTCAAAGCATTCACTTTTACCCACTAAAATGCTGTCCAGCCTAAAATGAGGACTTGGGCCCAGCTAGTGAATCGGAGATTATGTATCGGAATTTCAGGAGCAAGACCACACCTCCAAACACGCTCCTTCCGGCTGTCATCTATATAGATTCCCTCAGTTCTGCAAGCTAATCATTATGTGCCCCACCCTCCCTCCCTCCTTGTTCTCCATTCTTTAACTTCTTCACTTCTATTTAGTACATGGGGATCTGCCAGGCCCAATTCCCAGCTCAATTCATGTCAAAGTATTCACTTTTACCTACTAAAACGCTGCCAAACCTAAAATGAGAACGTGGGCCCCGCTAGTGAAATATTATTTATAGGTTGTAGCTGCTGAAGCCTCCTACAAGCCACCTCGTTAGTGTATTGAGTGCCGCCATTGATCGGTATGTAACTCTGATTTGTCACAATCCCTGCCTTTTGTTGTTTTTCTTCTAGTAAATATTTATGTTATGACGCATTGCAGGAAGTGTGGGCCTCAGTGGGTGGCCAATGGCCTTATAGCGTGGCCGCTGCTGCTTTTCCCCAGCTACCCTGACAAAGGTGCTGCTGCTTTGCTTTGCCCTTTTGTTTCCGTTTGCAAGGTTTCTTTTTCTCTGCTGCTGCCAGCCTCTTAGGAGTGGACATCTTCAAGGACAGCAGCTACATAGATGCCGGTCACGGAGCCGGCTGATGTGCATGTTAATGGACTCAATTATTCAATTACAGTAGTCAGGTAGACGACAATTTGGAGTAACACGGTGACCCCGTCTGCTCCAGATTCAAGGTTGAATTTAGTTGGTTGTATGCCTGGCTCTCTGATGTCTTGATTTGCAATTTCATTTTTTTCTGTTACACCCCTGGTAGGAGGCCTTTTTTCTAGCTGCGGATCACAGTTGGGATAAGCCCAGTGTGCATATTAGTTTTTTTTTTAAACACATAACTTTCTTTGTTTCTTTTACTCAGATGCAGATGGCCTGACGTGGACGTGACTGGGATGCCTCGGTGGTGGGATCCTTTGTGTATTACAGACCTGTGTTTTTAGCCGTATTAGAGTGTGATAGTGTGCTGCACTTGCGTATTGGTGAGTTTTCCTTTTTTTGAGTTGTTTCTAGTCTCAGGTGTATAAACTGCTACAAAACAGCACAAGAGATGGAGGATTTAGTGTTTGTGTTATTACGAGTGCTAAACAAGAAGAGTTCCCAGATGGTACAGTGGACACATGTGTGACTCCTGTGATTAAAGCATCTTTCTTTCAGCTTAACGAGTGAACCGTCAGCTCGTTCAAACACACGTTAAAGTCCGTTTGGCTCGACACCACCGAACAGAGGCAGCAATGTAACATAGCTAACATTAACAGTGCAGTGGATCCTGCTTGTGCCGTGATATTCAGGACTGCAAACCGAGCAGCATCACTGACTTTGAGCTTGTGTTTGTGGATATATGACTGACTTTAATTATCCACAAAATCATCACATTCTCTTTAAGATTAAGGTCAACTATTGAACGGCGTATATTTTAAAGTAAAGGCTTTAAAACCAAGTTAACGCTGAACGTACAAACATCACTAATGTCACATAACTTTGCCGACATCTGGCCAACAGTAACGTTTTAATGTTATTTGTCAAGATATATATGTATATATATATATATATATATATATATATATAAACACCCAGCACGCCCTTGCGGGCGGTTTATCCTTCAAGCTCGGGTCCTCTACCAGAGGCCTGGGAGCTTGAGGGTCCTGCGCAGTATCTTAGCTGTTCCCAGGACTGCGCTCTTCTTGACAGAGATCTCCGATGTTGTTCCCGGGATCTGCTGGAGCCACTCGCCTAGCTTGGGAGTCACAGCACCTAGTGCTCCGATTACCACGGGGACCACCGTTACCTTCACCCTCCACATCTTCTCGAGCTCTTCTCTGAGCCCTTGGTATTTCTCCAGCTTCTCGTGTTCCTTCTTCCTGATATTGCTGTCATCCGGAACCGCTACATCGATCACTACGGCCGTCTTCTTCTGTTTGTCTAACACCACTATGTCCGGTTGGTTAGCCACCACCATTTTGTCCGTCTGTATCTGGAAGTCCCACAGGATCTTAGCTCGGTCATTCTCCATCACCCTTGGGGGCATCTCCCATTTTGACCTCGGGACTTCCAGGTTATACTCGGCACAGATGTTCCTGTACACTATGCCGGCCACTTGGTTATGGCGTTCCATGTATGCCTTGCCTGCTAGCATCTTGTTCTTGTGCTGCCATGATTAGTGCCTCTGTGCTATCTTTCAGTCCAGGTTTGTCCAGCCACTGGTAGGATTTCTGGATATCAGCCACCTCCTCTATCTGCCGGTGGTACATACCGTGCAGGGGCCTGTCCTTCCATGATGGTTCCTCGCCTTCCTCCTCTTTCTTGGGTTTCTGCTGCCTGAGGTATTCACTGAGCACTCGGTCAGTTGGGGCCATCTTCCCAATGTATTCTTGGATGTTCGTTGTCTCATCCTGGACTGTGGTGCTGACACTCACCAGTCCCCAGCCCCCTTCCTTCCGCTTAGCGTACAGCCTCAGGGTGCTGGACTTGGGGTGAAACCCTCCATGTATGGTCAGAAGCTTTCTTGTCTTTATGTCAGTGGCTTCTATCTCCTCCTTTGGCCAGCCTATTACCCCAGCAGGGTACCTGATCACAGGCAGGGCGTAGGTGTTGATGGCCCGGATCTTGTTCTTACCGTTCAGCTGACTCCTCAGGACTTGCCTGACCCTCTGCAGGTACTTGGTGGTTGCAGCTTTCCTAGCGGCCTCTTCATGGTTCCCATTCGCCTGCAGGATCCCCAGGTACTTGTAACTGTCCTCTATGTCTGCAATGTTGCCTTCTGGTAGTTCAATCCCCTCAGTTCTGACTACCTTCCCTCTCTTTGTTACCATCCGACTACACTTCTGCAGTCCGAACGACATTCCAATGTCATTGCTGTATAGCCTGGTAGAGTGGATCAGTGAATCGATGTCTCGTTCACTCTTGGCATACAGCTTGATGTCATCCATGTACAGGAGGTGGCTGACAACCGCTCCGTTCCGTAGTCTGTATCCGTAGCCAGTCTTGTTAATGATCTCACTGAGGGGGTTCAGGCCTATGCAGAACAGCAGTGGGGACAGAGCATCTCCTTGGTAGATCCCGCACTTGATGGTGACTTGTGCTATGGGCTTGGAGTTGGCCTCTAGTGTTGTACGCCACATCCCCATTGAGTTCCTGATGAAGGCTCTTAGGGTCCTGTTGATCTTGTACAATTCTAGGCATTCCAGTATCCAGCTGTGGGGCATTGAGTCATAGGCCTTCTTGTAATCAATCCAGGCTGTGCACAGGTTGGTCAGTCTGGTCTTGCAGTCTCGGCTGACCGTTCTGTCTACCAGTAGCTGGTGTTTTGCGCCTCTGGTATTCTTGCCAATCCCTTTCTGTGCCCCGCTGTATTGACCCATGTGTCTGTTCATCTTAGCCGATATGATGCCTGACAGGAGCTTCCATGTAGTATTGAGGCAGGTTATTGGTCGGTACTTGTACACATACATATACACACACACACACACATATATATATATACATATACACACACACACACACACATATATATATACATATATACCTATACATTTATTATATCTGGTTAGATTTGTTCAAATCTTTGTGTTCCAGATGTTATGTCTGCAGATTCAGTCACATTATTGAACTATTTAACATGGACGTGTTTCCTGAATCATGGTCATGTCTTAAGAGGAAATTTATTCATTTAAAGAGATCAGTGACAGAAACATATTACAGAAGTCCTCACATGCTAATATGATCATCGGGTTTTATTTTAAATCAACTTATTACATCACAACATTTATTTGTTTCCTGTAAAGTTATTTACTATGAGCTGGTAATTCAGCATCTCTTTACTCCCTCATGTTAAATCCCATCAATTAAATTTAAGTCGTATGAGCCCAACTGTCTGAGCTGATCACAGATGAGGCACTTTTGCTTATTTTGTGCAAAATAATGTGATGATGTGTCCGTCCTGTTTAAGGATGTTTGTTGTTTAGAAATAAAAGTAGTCTTCAGTTCACTTCCTTCCTGGTTTTGTGCAGTTTTTGCTGTTACCTGCGTTTAATGACAGTCACAGTTTCCTCTGTGAACAGCAAACCCAGCGTGGACACCAACTCTGACACAAACATGATTATTTTAAAAAAACAACCAAGGACCAACAGTTTAGAAATCATAGGTAGAATTTAAATAAATAAGCTAAATAACTAAATAAATGACATGAATGCAGCCAGAGTTCTTCTATGCTGTTATTTTACCCTCTGCAAACACAGCTGAACTAAAACACGTTAAATGTTACACTGATAATTATTCAAGTTGTTGTAGTTGTGTGTGAAACGTGACCACAGATTTAATACGACCACTAGCCACAGTAAAACAGACCAATTGAAACTTGTGCATCACTCATGTTTCACTAACTGCCAGCTTCTGTTGGGCTGCTCAAACAAGTAAAACGTGCACACACAGACACTCACATGCATAGTGTCTTTACCTGCTGGTATCCTTAAGGCAGAATTGGTCTCCTGTAGCTGCAGCTCATAAATCTGTGTCATACTCTTCTTCTGACTCATTCTAGGTAATGGCTCACCTGTTTCTAAATACCAAGCACAGCAAGTTTGGACTGGAGTCTGTAAATGTGACACAGCTCAGCTCTGTCACAGCAATCAGCGATTTTATACTCACAGGTACAACAAGGCTTCATGTATTCACACATCAGCACGTGAAATTTATTCTGACGCACTATTTCACACTTACACTCAGATGTTGGAGTTAAATCCAGTCTAAGTGACACACAAATGTCAGTTTGTACACAGACAGTAATTTAGATGTTGTTGAAAGTTCTTAGTGAAGCTCTTCATGTGATTTTTCTTCATTTCTGCTTTAGACGCTTTTTTTCTTAAAGTGCTTGATATGTTTGTTGTTTTTTTAATTATGAGCTGGAGTAAAGATGATGTCTGTTCATCACATTCTTTGCTACTTCGTGCATTTTGTCTGTTTGGCTCACAGACCTTTGAACATGTGCTGACACATTCTAGGTAGCAGTTCATCTGTTTCTCAGTACAGCAGGTTTGGACTTGTTGGTATGAACTTGAATTTCAGTCAGGAGGCTCATAACATTACCACGGAGAGGACTAGCTGCCAGTCAGACTGTCCTTGTGCAGCTGAATCAAGACATCAAACACTTTAAAGCTGGAGTGATCAGAAAGAAAACAGTTGTTGATGACAGTCTGACATGAACTGAATCTTTTTTTAAAGTGCTCTTATTGTGAAAATATCCCTCCTTCCCCCACCCCCTCCCATCTGTCCTGCTTCAGGTGGAGTCCCGCTTCCTACCAAGAAGCGGCTCACCTGTGTGTCCGTGTTTAGTGTCCAGGTGTGGAGTTCATGTTGTTGTTGGTGTGTTTGAAGAAACTGTACGTTTGCTTTGTTTCCTCGTTTAACAGTTTGTCTTTAGGAACAGAATGTTAAGTGGGACATTTTCATTTTAAAAACCTAAAATAAATCTGATGTATAATCAAAGTAAATCCTCATGGGTGTTAATGTTTTTACTGTTGATACTTCAAAGATAAGATGCAGTTGCTCATTTTTCTTGTTTAAACATGAAGAACATTTCCTTGGCTGAAAACACCAAACATTCATTTGTGTTCCTCATGAACATGAAATGAGACAGAGCAGAGAGCTACTTTCTATGGATGTCCTCAATAAGCAGCTCCCTTTCTGTTCTCATTTCTTCTGTATCTAATGTCTGTATGTGATTCTTCATCTTCAAATGTTACACCTGAAAAGGGGATAAATCAATAACGACACTCAGACACAATGCTTCTCTTTCAGCAGCTTCATTACGAAATGGCAGAAATATAAACATACAAAAGTATTAAACACCTTAACAACGCTGTAAAGTCTGTTAGTTCTAAGACAATATATCTCAAGACAGTTTTCTTTCCTTTGTTTTAAGTTACACATTAAATTAAATGTAAGAATTTACAAAAATAGCTTATAAATCAAAAAACAAACTTAGATAATTAAACTTAAATGTACTGAAAATAAACAAAGCGTTCATATGAAAATATTAATCGGCATTAGCCCCTTCACACATGTTTCATACACAAGCTGGCAAGATGGTGCTTTATGCTAGCCACCAACAAAATGCTTAGCTAGCTGCTTAACACTATGATCCATATGATGGATTATTCAGAAAAAGTAGAATTGGGCTGAAAGATCTATTGCTTTATCACCTATTCTAATAGCCACGGAAGGCCGGAGAAGAGCCGCTGTAGGCAGCTTTCCACTGCACGCCGAAGCTCCTCTGGGGGGTGTTCCAGCCAGAGGTTGAGAAGAATCTCAACTGTGTAAATGATGTCATCTTGGAGCTCATCAGATGGATTGAATGCTGCAGGGTCCATGCTGGCTGCTTCGGGCTGTCACGGCTTGTGGGGCGAGCCGTGTAGAATCAAAGGACCCAAGATGCGGACATGCAGTGAAGTGAGAGGGCTTTATTGAGACTGAACATGAGTGATTAACAAAGAAAAGGTGAGAGTGGTATTAAACCCCGATTCTTTTGTCCCCATGACAGAACAGAGAAAACCGACTCATAGTGTGTTAAAACATTTATATTTCTTTTTATTCAATCATCTTCCGGAAGAGAGAGACCCCTGCACAGCTCAAACGCCAGTTGCAGGATCTCTAACATTAGAATTATAAACTGTGTCTCATATAGGTGTTATTTTGGTACTCACACAGTTTCAAACATTGCTTATATGGAAAGTTCAGAACTCAGTAATAAACTATACTGGGAAAACTAAAACCTAAACAACAAACCTGAACACGAGAGAAGGCAACTTGCAGGGAGAATTTATAGGATGACAGAGGGAAATAACGCAAGGAAAACACACAGGATGACAGAGGGAGATATGCAGACAAACCAGCAAGGCACACAAGAAAACACTGGGCTTAAATACACACAGGGCAATCAGGGAATGGGAAACACGAGGGAGACACAGCTGGGATAAATTGGACATAACAAGACAAGGGAAAGCGAAACTAGAAACACTGATGAGAGAAACAGACCTACAAAATAAAACAGGAACTCACGCATGCAAAGACACAGACTAAGAAACATGGACTTTACACAGGCAGAAATGACTAAACACTAAACTGAGGAAGAACCGAATCCAAAAACCAAAGAAATAGAAAACCAGAACAAAAATACATCGCAATAATAGAAAACACAAAGCGCTGGGTCAAAAGACCCAGGATCATGACAATTTTGTTTGTACACACTGCACTGTAGCATGTTGGAGTCCCCAGCCGATCATAGGTGAAGACTTTAGGGGCTCGTCTATCCCTCCTTGGCAAACTATAAGAAGCTGGCGTAGCATTGAGCTGTGTTTTTAATTTATTTAAAAATATATATGTAAAGAATAAAGGACTAGATGTGTTTTCTGTCTTTATAAAAAGGTAACATTGGTTATATTTTGTTGGCCTAATTCTGACCAATCGTAACATTCCAGAACTTTTCCCTGTTGCTGTATCCTGTAACACTGGCATGATGTGAGTCTGGAGGTTTGGTTGCAGTGAACCTGCCTCATGTTGGTTATGTTTATATTCCCACCAGAAGCTTCAGTCAGAATAAAGGAAATAATAAATATAGAAATAAATAAAGGAAAAACTCATCTGACATGGGTGGGAGATGTTGTCCAACAGGGATGACAGCTTAGCCACCATTCTCCTGTCACTCACCACCTCCACTGGGTCCAGACGGCATCCTAGAACAGAGCTGGCCCTTTGGATCAACCTGTTGATGAGTAAATATGATGTTGATGAGCTATTAATAAGATGTAAATATAATATTGTCTCATAGTGACGAGAGGAAGAGAGATACTGCAAGGTGAGCTCCATTCACTCATATCAGAGAGAGAGAGCAGCACACGTGGGCTGTACATCAGGTGACGTCATCATCACACCTCCATAAAGACGATATTAGTACTGTAGAAAAACACATTTATTAATTACAGGTTATCTGTTTCTGAACATGTTTTCAATGCAAGAGACTGTGACAGCACTGAGCAGCTCCTTCAGTGGGAGACTGCGGCACCCACGGTGTGGGACGGAGAGATTTCACAGGTCTTTCCTCCCCACTGCTGTCAGACTCCACAACAAAGACTTTAACTGATCAAACACACACATCCACAAATGTGCAATAAGACTAAGTGCAATACTCTTTTTATGACAAAGTTGTATTTTTACTCAGTTGTATATAGAATTTGTATTCTATTTTTATCCTATTGTATATTTTATTCGATTAATTCTACTGCATATAGTATTTTATTTTATTCTATTCTGTACAGTTGTGTACAGCAATTTATTCTTATTGTATACTAATTTTCGCTATACAACTTTTGCACTGTCCACTTCCTGCTGTGACAAAACACATTTCCCACGTGTGGGACTAATAAAGGTTATCTTATCTTATCTTATTTATGTGATCACAGGTTTGATTCTATCGTTAAAGTGACCACAGTGTTCTTCACAATCACAGCAACAATAACAATGACAGGCTGCTGCAGGGCTCATAAACACGTCAAAGACATGAAATCAGTCATTACAAATCACTCTGCTCTATAAATGTGAACCTCACAGTGTAAAAGCAGCAGGTACACCTGTCCAAACTGGGCTCACGCTAACACTAAGGGTGGGCACTCTAAAAAACTGAGTTTTAGCTGTTACATTAATGTAGTAAGGGGGGCTACGCCCTGAGTTCATGGCCTCTCATTATAAAAGACCCCCCCCCCCACATCCTTGCTGGACATTTGAGGCAAATTCTTCAAAAATCGTGACCTTGGCCACAGTCTCCCCATCTGTGATGACTGCCACCGTGTTCCTTTTTGTTATTAGAGGTTTAGCTGTTTCATCTTTGAAGTCCCAGCTGATGACCCTCAGCTGGTCGCAGGATTTTTATATTCTGAAGTGCAATGGTGGTAGCCGGAAGTATGGCGTTTCAGGGCGGTTGTTAAGTAGTTTCATCAAAGCCATTCTGAAAAAAAAGCAACACAAAAACATTAAGAGATGAATACATTTCTGTTATAGCCAACGGTCATAAAACATGGTAACACCTGTAGCTTTTGTAGTCTCTTTGCATTTTGATGTCAAAGAAAACTTATAAATACCTTTCTGAGGTTCCTGCTTGAGAATGACAGGCCAAAAAATCAAAAGAGGTTTTCTGATATTAAATACAATGTTGGTTTTAAAATAAAGCTAACAGTTCTGAGACACCTGCAGTGAGCAACAACAGACTTTACAGTGGAAACACAGTCTGACCTTTGACCTCAGACTTTCTTTTCTATTTTTAATATGATTGTTATACTATATTAAAGAAAACTTTTGTTGAATTCATTTTGATAGGTTTGTAGCTTGAACCTATTCGCTGGAACGTTGAAGGCAATGTAATTACACAGCAAGCAAGACACGAGTAGGCAACATTCTTTATGTTTCACGTGCACGGGAGAGAACTGGACAGGCGCCGTTCCTTCGCTTGACCCCAGTTGCTCTCGTCCGCTCCCCCGTAACACTGCTCTTTTATTGTGGTTCCATGAATATGCATAGGTTCATTAACATATGATCTCTTACACAGGTATACATGTGAACAAAGAATACCTTGTGTGTGTGTGTGTGTGTGTGTGTGTGTGTGTGTGTGTGTGTGTGAGTGTGTATATGTGTGGGGTCAAAATGTGACCCCGTGAAGACTCCCCAAAGCTGGTGCCAGGAGTCTAGCGGTACATCTAAACAAAAGGCTCTTAGACTCAAACAGATATACGTGTGTTTGTTATACCATATATCAGCAAGAGAAGATACGACCTCTCCTAGGAGGTGTGTGATCTATGCCAGAACACTCTAAAGAGGAGTGGACGCACTCCCCTCTTCATGCTACACAGAGTTGTTACAGACTATTAAGGATCAAACCTCCTATCACTACACAATCAATTATATACTTCTAAGCATATATGAGTAAATATTTCTAAGCATAAATGGCAATAAACAATACAAATCTAACATTTCCCCCCTTTTGGCAGTTATGCTAGAAAAGTACCCGGTTATGAATACCTCATGTCTGACAGTGTCAATGCAAACATTTTTATACTCAGCATATGTCAACGTACACAGTCTGACAAATGTATTAGCAGTTATCCAAGTTCTCACCCAATGGATCCTACGAGCAAACAAATGAATTGTTAATGGTTAAAAGAGAGATTAACATTTTCAAAAACACTCCAGCTCGGTGGTGCTCCTCCGCAAGACATGTAAATCACACGTCTCTCTGCAGAGTGGTTTAAGTTCTGCAGGGCGTCATAAATGTCTCTTCCAGTTGTTTCCATCACTGTCCATAGGATCAGAGTCCAAATGTATGTAGAATAGACATTCAAACATACCAGTTAAGTTTGTTGTTTGTCAAAGTGGGTCTCAGCTATCATGAAAGCTGCAGACCTCTTCAGCACTCTAGTTTTATGGCCTCTGCCAACCCCCATCACCTCACTTCAGGCCTCCGTCCTGTGGGGGATATTTATGACTCCTCCATTGTCCATCCTCTGCAGGAAAAACCCTCTGTGGAAAGGGTGCTGGATCCAGTTATCTTACTGCTGTTATGATCCCAGCAGTCTTCAGAGCGTGATCGTATGCACGTATGACACAGCATTAGGTGATGTTCATAGGAAACTGCTGTCATCACCACCATAGCTTCTGGTTCCTGTGCTTTTCACAGAATCATGATGCCATCCTTGGACTCCCCCTGCGCTGTCGATTGGAGCTTGGCACGCTCCCCTCATCCTTCAGGTGCCCGTCTGTCGTCCACAATCTCCTCTGTTGGTCTCTGGAAAGCCCCCTTGGCACAGCTCTCATTCCAACGCAGCTTCGTGGTCCTTGCTGTGGCTCCAAAGTCTGATCTCATGATGGGCCCCAAAAAGCTCGACCTTTGACCTCAACCACTGCCTGGGCTGTCAGCTATGGCTGGAGTGGGTTCGCTTCTCACTGGGCCTCAGAAGATTTCTCAGGAGATTCCTTTCAGCAACACTCTGACTGCTGCACCTGTATTTCCTTGCTAGGAGGAGAAACCTCTATTTGGAAAGCATGTAAACCATCATCAAACCACATTCTTTAGTTCATCAAAAGCCTCATCTGAACCTGGATGCACCACTTTACATAAGTTTAATACCCATTTATTAACTGTTAATCACACAAATCACCGCAACAAACATAAAAACATAGTTTAGAAAACATAGAAAAAATAATTTATTGTAATTCATGTAATTCTGGACCCCTCCTCTTGACGCATGGACACTCCCATGAGTCAACTCATCAAACCTAGATTCCTGTCTTAAAAAAAAAGGTTAGCTAGATCATGTCCCAGGCAACATCAGGGCGTCTCCCCCACTGGGGTAGCTCTGTAACCCTGCAATAAAAGATGCTGGTGTGTTTTGCACAGTAAGTGTGCTCAACATCTGGCTCTGCCAGGAGCCTGCATATACACCATCATGGCCTGGAAAACAAGACCTGGAAGTAAAATCAAACTGCACACTTATAAACAATTGTATCATAAGTAGCAATAAAGCATTCAGCATCAACAGGACAAGTATCATGTGCAGGTTTTCTCAAATCAGTAAACTACAATTATTGGCATAATTTGGCTCAGACATGGATCATCCCATGTACTCAGTTAATATTAATGTAATCGGTGACTTCCCTTAAGCAAAGTCACTCCATGTATTTAACACTAGGAGCTCAGTAGTGGCCAGCTAATGAGCCCCATATTAAACTATTCCACAAACACTGCATCTCGTATTTGCTTTCTCATGTTACTTGTCCGTCTCTGCTGAATCCTCTACATGCACTCTTAGAAAAAACAAACATTAGCAGCACACATGGACAATCCTGGAGGTCAGGCACAAGTTGACAGGTTCCAGAGGTGCTGTAAAAAGACGATAAAGTTAGCCATCCAAAGCTGTGGACAGAAGTGACACTAGTTTCAACACAGGTAATGTCTCACATTTTATTCACATCATCAAAGTAACCTTTAACATTTTCCCAACAACACAGTGTAACTGCATCACCAACTCATAACCTGTAAACACAGTTTTCTTCAGACAACCCAGAAATCCTGTAGTAGAAAAACATCAACCAGCTATCCCGGTATAAATCACATGATCAAATCACATGATCAAATCACATGAAGAACTGTAATGCTGTAGAAATGTTAGCGCTGTGCAGGTGTATACACACTTTCTCACAGTCACCTCTGTGAACAACACAAGGTAGTGAATAACACCCCTGGTAGATGCTCACTGTCTCTTTTTGCCATTTTACTCCGAAAGTGGCAAATGTCAACCTCCAACAGTCTCCTCAGTTCTCCTCAAAAGTTCTTTTCACAAGCACAGTGAAGTTGCAGCTTGTTGGAAACAGTGTCATTCATCAATCAGTCAGGATGATGATTTGCTCTTCTTCTGCGATGCTGTTTGTCCACACTGCTGCTGCTTGCTGGGTCTCTTTGCTCAGGACTTCGCTGCTGTCTCTTTATCTGCCATGTTATTGCTCTTTGGAACTGCATTCCTTGTCTTCAGGGAGGAGTGAGAGCTCGCTTGTGAGGTTCAGGGACACATGGAGCTGTAAATAAGTTAGCCAGAAACCTGGCCTGAACGTTTCCAATAGTGTTAAACTATAACTTTCTTCTGACTGCTGCATGTGGAAAATCGATCCAGGTCTGCTTTTCATCTGAAAGTGACAAAACTAAGACATTTTCATTATTATCACCACTGCTTAACCGACACACAGAACTCTCCTTTCTTAAAAGCAGAAAATGAGATTGTAGTTGTTCTTGGCTAATAAACACAAAACCTTTTTCCTATGATTTTTCATCTACAATGTAGATTCTGTCTCTTTTTACTCTTTTTCCCTTTACACTAGCTGGTGACCTGCAGAATCACCGCTCTCACAATTTGTGACAATTACGTTTACACAACGCACACACACACTGCGACGTCAGGCACATTCACACTCACTTTTTCATCTGCTTAAATAAATCATATGGCTGATGACATGTGCCATGGAGATCCATAAGTATGATCACAAGTTTATCTAGTTAGTTTTCAACCCAACAAAACAAATAAACAGAAACATGATGCTGATGCTATGAACACTCTACACACATGAGTCAAGATCCAGGAAAACTGCTGCGCATCTGAAAGATGAAGCTGAACTCACGGATACGCTACATACTCGAGTTATCATAGTTCTGTTTCTCTTTCTTTGATGAGTTCTCAGCCAGGTCCCGATCTGATAATGTGTAGCTTGCTCATCAGCTCAGAAGAGACAGCAACGCAACCTCACACAGTGGTTGCGTGTTTTGCCCACAGTGGCAAAGACTTGCACTTTCATATCCAACTCAGCTTCTCCATCATGTAGTTTTCAGCTGTTTCACACAGGGTTCAGCTTATTAGTTGTTTTCATAGGTGTGCTCTATATCTCAACAATGGCTCATATTAGGATGACAGTTTTCAAACAGGTCAAGTGCCTCTATGCACGTCATTTATTTATTTATTTATTTATTTTTTAGAAAGAGGGGCAATACATATTAATGAACATTTTAATAAATGTAAATATGCCAGATTATAGCCTTGGGCTAATTTCCATCTGCAGACCCTCTGGCAGGTTGGTGCTAATTAGGTAAAATATTTGCCTATTTTACTTCGTCTCACATGTGATTGTACTGAATTATAGCAACCCTAAGCTTAATGCAGGTTACTTTTAACAACTGGTTAAAGTAATGGTCAGGAGCACAGGCTGTTGTTGATCAGGGCAATCTAAAGAATCATCTAAACATTTTGTGTCAGCAATGGGTGGGGGAAAGTCATTCACCAGAGCTTAACTGCTGCTGATGTGGACTGGCCTTCTCCACACGCTCTTCAAGGCTGCTGTGTTTTCTGAAAACTTAATCTGTTCCATTTATAAGCCTGCGATTAACCGCACGGCTCAGGTCCGCGTGAAACCCGCGCGACTGTGCTCGCGTGAACCCGCGCAGCTAAGGAGCCGTCACTCTTTTTTTTTTTAAATACTGTGCGCTCCCAGGAGCGAAGTCCAGCATAAACGTCTGTCACGCTCGGACGCACTCTTGTTTGCTTAGGAACCCATGATAACAACAACAGTGAGCGTCACAGACCACGTGTTCTACTCCGCACTCACACAAACACACTCAACACAACAACAACAACACAAAATAGGCCTATTGTCCAGCACAGTCTGGACTCGCGGAACTTCTCAATGCCCACTGAGCGGCGGAGAATTTACTACAGGACCCCACAAAGCGGTCTACATTTCGTCCCACTAAGACGGCGAACCAAAAAAGTTCGAACTGCGCAACTCTGCGACTTAATGCTTCTGTACAACAACTTCACTGAGCGGTTTTGTACATCGCCCCACTAAGACGGCGAATTTTAGCCCCACTAAGCGGCCACGAACAACGCCCCACACAGCCGGCGAAGACGTACAGTTATAGAGATGCACTCTAAACTTACTCGGTGTTGCTTAGGGTGTAATATCAACCTCGGATCCCGCCGATCGTCATTCGTCGAGAAGAGAAAGCGGACAGCTAATCCACCGACCAGATTACAAATTCTTACGTCTCGCTGACGTCAAGGTTCTCTCCTCGGTGAATGCTGAGTCCAGGGATCCGGCGTCGAAGGACCAATTAATGATAGGTTTGTAGCTTAACCCTATTCGCTGGAACGTTGAAGGCAATGTAATTACACAGCAAGCAAGACACGAAGTAGGCAACATTCTTTATGTCAAACATAAGGCCCGGGGACCAGAATCGGCCAAAGACTTCAGCCCATTGGACAGCTTTGGAAAATATGAATCAGGGCATCAGTTTCTGTAACTTTAAATATATGAAATAAGTCTTACAGCGCCCTGCGACAGACTGAAGAGCTGTCCAGGGGAAGCCCACCTCTCCCCCCGTGGTGACTGGGAGAGGCTGTCCTGTCCTGTAGAAACACTGAGACGAGCTGCTGAAGCTGCTCCTTTATATTAACATGTCTCAGGAATCAACAGTGACTTAAACATCTTTGCACTGACACAAAGAGGAGCTTCACTCGTCCACTGACCATCAACATGTGTGTAAAATCAGTGTGACGCTGCGCTCTACAGGAAGAGGACGACACTCCACACACAGAATCCAGAAACTAGAAAAGCTAAGGACAGAAACCCGAGAGGGGCGCGAGCAGAACCAAGGCGTCAGCGACAAAGACGAGAGCACGATCAGATATCTGCTGCACCGAGACACCAAGCCAACAGCTGGATGTGAAGAACATGTGAGAAGATAGCGCGTCCCAGAGGCCGACGAGGGAACAAGATGTTCCCACAGGAGCTGAAACACGTCTTAAACTTTACATCCTGTATATTTAACTTCAGCTGTGCTCTCAGACCGACCGTGGACCCAGCAGAACTGGGTTCAGATCTCTGGGCCACTTACATCACCTTCATGTCCCGGGTCCATGAGAGCTCTTCAACACCACCTGGTAAAGAACTCTATGGGACCAGTGACTGTAGTACAGAACCATCACTGTGTGAGGACACAAACCAGTATGTTTGATGGTGAGGACAGGACCCAGTAAACTATCTAAATACTGCAGATTTAATGAGGCTGTGCTAAATGATGAGGTCACTAAACAGGAAGTACAGAAAGATTTAACTGTGTGTCACATGATGATGTCACAGTCTGGCTGTCTGTGAGAGGGGCCTAAAATAGGCATGAGGGGGGCATTACAGCCATTTCCTCCAGACTGAGAAAAGCTGAAGCAGAGAAACTAGAGACAGAGCAGCAGCAGCCACACAGACAGGAGGTGTCTGCATCAGTGAAGGACTCTGTGACATCCACATCAAAGCAAACACACACTGGGACAACACACAGGAAGATGATGGACGAGGTGGGAGGCGGAGCAAGTCTCCAGTTTCACCAATCACAATCCATCAGGACTGTTCATCAAATGAAACGCTCGCGTCGTAACGAGACGTCGACACGACCAAACGCCATCACAGACACGTCTCTGCTCGCTGTCAGAAGACGAGGACGATGAAACAGGAAGGATTGAACTCTTCTGTGACATCAACGCCAGCAGAGGCTGAAACACGTCCTGACCTTGAACATCACAGATCCCCACGGGCACGCTCCCATCTGGCACTTCACATCCTGTAACAGGAGGAGAGCGCCGGGGTCGTGCTCAGGAGACATGAAGTTCAGTTACAGCAAAGACCATAAAGCAGCATGTAAACAAAGTGCACAGGGTTCATTCATGTTTGCAGGGCGCCATCACTGCGCCTCCACAGCTGGAAGTGTGTGCGAGTGTTCAGTCACCCTGCAGGGATCTGTGATCACTCTCAGAGAAAACCAATCATAATACAGACACTTTTCTTTCTCCCTGCTGGAGGTTGGCTGGAGTTCTTTACTGTCCAGCAGAAACAATCACAGGTTTCCCTGACTGAAGGTCACCATGCTCACCTGTGATCAGCGTGGGAGGAGTTTCAGGCCTTCAGACAGACGCTGCAGTGCTGCACCGACGTTGTTGGTCCTGATTCATGGGGACAGCAAACGACTTGTCAAAGCATCTGCAGGAGAAGAAAGCTGAACTTTATTAAGCAGCAAAAGGACATAAAAGCACTAGATGTGAGTAAAGAGCTGCTCCTCGGCCCCATCATCGTGTGCTTCCATGCTGCAGCTTCTACATCAGGTTCTAGTGGACAACCATGAACCTGAACTAACACCTGAAACTGTCCAGCAGCTCTTTGTGTCTCCACGTCTCTGCTGGATGGACTCACCCACTGAAGCCAGGACTCAGTGTGGAGCTGGGTGTGGAAAACGTCCTGTATCACCATCACATGACACAGGGGGGTCCACAGAGGGTGGCAGCTCACGGTCACTGGGAGGCTGAGTGTGGAGTCAGTGTTGCTGTGGTTTGTCTGTGTGTGGAGATGAAACACACCATTGTGTCCTGTTCACATCTGTTTGACCTCTGTCACAATGAGCTGACCTCTGCTCCTCCTGCCGTCTCTCACTGGACTAACTTTGTTAGCTGAAAACAATCGTGTCCACAAAATGTTTCCTTACAAGGTGAAGGAAGTTTCATTTAAACTGATTCTTGGCTTTTATTGTGAAAAACCTCCTTCAAACATGTCCGAGTGGTACAGAGTCTGTGGATTTTCCCACAGACATTGCTCCTGTGCTTCCACAGCTGTCACACAGACACATTACCGACTTCATGTCCAACAAAAGCTGCCAGATTTGTACTTTTCCACATCCTTAAATGTGCTTTCAAATTAAAAGCAGCACGTCCTGTTTCCATGGAGGAAATGTAAACCACGTGGAAGCTTTAAACATTAATGTTTGTGATGCTGTTGACGTCTCATTTTCAGACAAATAGACGAAAGGAAGTGTGAGGTCTGAGGTCTGGTCCTTCTAATAAAGATGCTTTTCCTCCAGTATATCCATGAACTCGTGGGGCTGAATGATCACATGTTATCACAGTGATCATGAGGCTCAATGTACAAAGTTCAAATAGACTGAAACACTGTAGCTAAAGGTCAGAGGTCATGTTGATGCCTTCATGTTTGACCACAGAACGGTCAGTCTGTGTAACAGACTCTGTGATCAGTGATCAGTGCTGTGGGTCCAGATCAGAGGACATGTTGGATCTCTTCTTCTTCCACGTCCATACTAAACAGCTGCTGCGATGAACTGTGACTGTTAGCAGTAACTCATTAAACATGTCTGCACCATTGACTGTAGAAAACAAGGACGACGCGACCACGCCTCCTACCATTGTGCAAAAATGAAGCCAAAATATCCCGCTTGTGGAGGCTGCCATCTTGCAAATTTGGAGCCAGTGACTGACGAGTCCGTTAATTAAGGTAAATACAACCATGTCACTGTTATAAAAAAACACACACAGCTTATCATCTTATAGTTCTAAAATCACTCTGTTGTTAATTCGTTAGCTAGATTAGCCGCTAGCATACGCACTGTGTTGGAGGCTTGTTGCTAGCTAGTTAGCGATGCTACACACCTGCTACTCTAAAAGTCTGTGATATTAAAGGATTCAGCACTTCTTATGTTTGTTTTTATCCATTTTTAGACAGCGATGAGATCATCTGCACACTCTACAGAAGCCCAGAGTTACTGTTAATATCAAAAATATAATGCTGTCCTTTGAGATTTTAACATAAGACTGTGAGTGTAATGGATCTAAAACTGTTTAAATCTTCAGAGCCCTCTACAGCCTGGTAACATGGAGACTTTAAAAACAGCAGCAGAAGGTTTCAGTAGTGTAGTCTAATTTGTTCTTTTCATTTAATAATAGAGTCCATATTATATCAACAGCTACATTCACCCTGGAGAGAAACTAGTGAGGGAGACCACCAGGACCAAGCTGGGTTTCCTGGGTCCATAGGTTTGGAGAAACGTCTTCTCTTTCTTTCATCACAGCTGTCCTGTGCCAGATGTTCTGCTGACCCGCTGAAAGAGGCATCATTTAAGAAACACCAGGAAGACTGAAGCTCATCGCATTGATCAAGCAGGACTCATGATCTTCACCAGCAGCTCCCTCACAGGGAAATCTTCAGCACTCCTCTGTAGGCCCGATCCAGGAGATGGATAAACCCAGCATTTCATCAACACTGTGATGGAGACCTTTGGTTTGTGTAATGTTTTAAATACTCGGATACTCCCCAGAGGCTCCAGACTTTTACATAAAGATACTGAATCACTTTATGGTAAATAACACACTACCTGCAAAAAACTGTGAAAGAATTCCAGATGACAAGTTTGTAGTTCAACATACAAGTGACGACCTTTGACCTTCATCAGGTTTTATTTAATTGTGTCAGAGAAACTGTTATATGCTCTTCATGCAGCTGAGTACATCAAGTGTTTAAAACAGAAGCTGTGCAGGTCTGAGATCAGCAGCTTTGTGAAACACCAAACAGAGGTCCTGTTAATACTGATGTATAGTGACACAGTTACATGAGTGATTAATCCTTTTGTTTTTTTGTCTTTAACTTTATCAATAAAGCTGCAGCTTTCACTGTAGCTGCCCACTTGGAATTACCACACGTGACGCAGAGAGCTTCGACTGATGCAACTTTATTCTCTCCTCTTTTAAACCACCGACAATATGGCACCGTGAAAACTATAAAGATGCACAAACAAATGCCATTACAACATTTACGTAGAAAGTGCAGAAATGTTCACATTTTACTATAGAAAATTATTTTGATTAACTCAAATAGTGACATTGACATAAATCAATAGCTTTTAAAATAATTTATGTTACAACATTTAATGAAATGAATTAATGACAACCTTTGTCTCTTAAATACATAAACAATTATTCACAATCATTAAACCAACCTCTTTCTGCTTCCACGGGTGCTAAGCATGCTGAACCAGCTAGCCAACCTCCTCCATGCGCATCTCTTAGCCAGTCTTTCCACACCACAAACAAATGACATGCATTTACAAAAACCAAATTCAACCACATTGTGTAAACTTTCCAAAGCTATAGCATGTGACAGGTAAATAAAAAACATAGTTTTGCATGAGCATTTTCAAAATAAACGTTTTTACTCACTCTGAAGCAACGTGTTTGTGTCGTTTCACTGAGAACAGAACAGGAAATCTGACACAATAAAAGAGGAAGCCCTGAGGTACTCTTCAAAATAAAAGCGCAAAGTAAAGTGGCTTTGCCAGCATTTACATTCACTACAGCACGTGTGGTACTTTAACCTTTGCACTGTTTTCATCAGTTCATTTTGCAGTTAACATGTTGGATGATCTGTCTGCTGTCACTGGGTGGTGCTGAGGTCTGAATCTGAGGGCAGCTCCTGTAATCACAAAGAGAACAGAACCATCAAACTCAAATATAAATTTTATCCCTCAAAACTGAAATGAAGCTGATTCTTCTGTCCTCACACACTCAGGATCTGAACTTCTTCTCTTACATTTTTTCAGTATTACAGTACACTACAGTACTTTAATCCATAGTTCCTGATTAATGAGGAGTTACTGAAGTACAAGCTTTTAAAAAAGATGTTACTGTCTTTACAGATGTGGCAAGAGACTGAAAACATGCTGTTGTTTGCATATATTTAATATTCAGCTCTGCACAGGAGCTGCAGCAGGGTGCAGCTTGTATCTTTTACAGTATAATACTTGTAATAAAAGTACAGTAACAGTAATTAGTGACTGAGTAGCCCGGGGCGTTTCTCTTGATTTCTTTAGTAAATTCATTCACCTGCACAGATTAGCTGAACGAACCCCGATAGCCGAGTGCTCATCTTAGCTAGCTAGGTCTCAGGACCTAGCTCAGGACAGTAGTTACGGAGTAGCTTACAAACACGATTAACTTACCGAAAAAGTGCAGGGGGGCCTCGGGTCCTTCTGTTGGGTAGTCCAGTTTACTGAAGAACACCTCAGACTGTCAGGTTAAAACACTCGGTCGTGCTTTTGTAACGTAAACGCTGGTCCTCCTCTCAGAGCCTACGCTCTATCTGCTATTCCCGAACAGAGATACGCAAGTTTCTCCGTGACTGCAGCTGTCAGTCAAAGCTGCTATGATGACATTTCACCCCAATTTAACATCACCGCGGTAGGAATGGAATACTTGCACTAAGGCATGTGACGTATTTCCGTTTCCAAATACTACCGCTTGGGCGTTTCCGGTATGTTTGTTTATCTATCGGTAGCTATGCTAATGTCACTTCAGAATGAGTATAAAAAGGAAAATATTTAAAACAGAACATTTTCAAAAACAGGAGAAGAAATACTCCGAGCATTGCTGTGTCCCACTTTGTTCGGCTTCAGCCAAATTTAACGGCATACTAAGTTTTCATGGCTTTCCGACCCATTCCGACTTGAGAAGACAATGGCTGGTAAACATACGCCGGGATCATTTCACGATTACCTCTCACACCAGGGTCTGCAGCAGACACTTTGCCAGTGATCAACTCATAGAGCCAACAACCCTTGATGGTCGAAGGCGGCTTATTAAAGGGGCTGTACCAACACTTTTTGAGTGGAATGGCTATAAAGTTGAACATCCGCGGCATAATGTTTGGGAGAGAACGGAGCGACGCCCTGAACTAGTTCCTGCTGACGATCAAGAAGAGCACAGTCTTACAAGAGATCATGACTACTGCTCAGTCCCTGAGCCGTCTGCATTGGACATATCTGCAGGTAGTTAACTACCTCCTTAGTTAGCCAACTACCTAACGCTATTATAACAATGTCTAACAACAAAAGTGACATTAGTTAAGACAACCTCAACTATAGTTTCAGACAACATAAAACACCGTTTAAAAAACATGTAATGTAGAGAATTGACATCAAATGAAGGACATAGCGGAGTAACGTAGTGTTTGCATTTGACGTTAGCTAACGTTTCTTTGTCGGTTAATTTACGTTTTCTTACATTCGTAGTTGTGTATATGTGATACATATGTGACACACATATATGTGATAAATCCTTTATCTAATTTGCTGGCTGGGGTAGTCGTCACTCTGCAAATCCGATGAACATCAATGATGTTCAATTTTGGGAGCTCTTGTAGGCAGCGAGTGTAGAAAGTCGCCTTGGTTTAACCATACCGGAAGCACTGGGGCAGGACTACATAGAACGCGGAAGTGATTGTGCAAGTAGTCCATTAGAATCAAACTTATGGGAGAGGAGACCCCTTGGACATCAATCAGCATGATGAGAACTATTGATAACAAAAGAAAGAAACTTTGGAAAAAAAATTATCTAAGGAGAATAAATTTATTTTAGTCTGACCCCAGTCCCATCCGCTAACATGGAGGAGGCGGGGTTTATGACCTATACTGCAGCCAGACACCAGGGGCGATAGAGACGTTTTGGCTTCATTTTTGGGGAGCTGTCGCGTCGTCCATGTTTTCTACAGTCGATGGTCTGCAGTGCACACTGTGAGAGAGCCATCCTCTATCAGTGAGGCTGACAAACGCTCACACTGGAAACAGGAAGCAGATTTCTGTCTGACTGTCCTGATGGACAAAGGATGAAATCCTCTGTAACACAGTCAGCCTGTTACAGCCCATAATCCAATCCAACTTTATTTATACAGCACTTTACAAACAACAACGTGACCAAAGTGATTCCAATAATAAAACAGAGATAGAAGATAAAAACCATCCATTAAGCAAACAATGAAATTAACATAAATAAAATAAATACATGAATGAAAAATAAGTTAAATAAATCAGTGTGTAAATTAAATATTAAAACATGCGTAAAATAAACAATAAGATTAACAAAATAAAAGCATTAAGAGTGGCCAACAGCTGACTACAATCTGACTACAAACTGACTCTGGTACGACTCCTTAAAAGCCTTTGAAAAGAGGTGTTTTTAAAAGTGATTTAAACATTTCAAGTGTTGGGGCCAAACTAACATGGAGGGGCAGTTTGTTCCACAGTTTGGGGGCCACAACAGTGAAAGCTCGGCCCCCTCGGTGTTTCAGTCTCGACATGCGGACAGCAAAGAGTGACTGGTCAGATGATCTGAGAGACCTTTGTGGAGTGTATCGGTGTAGAACAAGCCTATTGAAATGGCGGCCCGCGGGCCACATGCGGCCCAGAAGCAACCTGCGAGTGGCCCTGCCTGTGGTCCTGGCAGAAACACAGGCTATGTCCACACGTACACGGGTATTTTTGAAAACGGAGATTTTCCATTTTCGTTTTAAAAAATAATCCTGTCCACACGTAAAGACAGAAATGAAGGAAAACGCTGCTAGGAGCATGCCAAAGCAGCAGGTGGCGCTATATTCCTAACCGTGTAGAAATGTTGGCCAATCAGAAGTCTAGAAGCCTCGGTGGGAAATAGTAAACAAAGCTGGGGCATAGAAGCAGAACCGAGTCGTATGTGTGGAGGGACAGTAACTGTGTGTGTATATGTAAGCATTTAAACACTGCAGAGAGGACAATTAACAGTAACAGTATTGTAAAAATTCATTTCACCGAAACAACAACGTGGCGCACACTGTGACGTCAGAAAAGGCGCACACCTTTGACGCTGCGTTTTCTCCGTTTTTCTCGTCTACACGTAAATGCAAAAACGGAGTTTTAGAAAATATCCACCCTGGCCGGAGTTTTTAGAAATCTCCGTTTTCAGTGACCGAAAACGCCGTTTACGTGTGGACGAAAGGTGCAAACGCATAGAAAAATCTGCGTTTTCAAAAATACCCGGGTACGTGTGGACATAGCCACAGAGAAAACGCAAAAAATTAATTAATTAACTCATTTTAAAAAATTAAAAAAATCCTACAGCGTAGTGTAGACTGTGAATGCAACACTCCTAGTAGCCTAGCAATATTTAACCCACAATGCACCGTGATGTAAACATATTAAACAATAATCGTAATATATGATTCGACAACAGCATGTCTTTCTCAGTCCAAACGCGTAAATTTGACAATGAAAACTGTCGGTTTAACCCTGCCTGGACTGACAAATACTTATTCATTTACCGCCAAATGCCAAACCTATGTGTTTAATTTGCAGAGAGTGTGCTGCGGTACTTACGCAGGCACCACAATGACAAACACCAGACTTTCTACACAAACTTTCCAGAGCAATCTCAGGAGAGGGCTGCAAAAGTACAGTTTAATTGCGAGTTTAATAATCTTTCAGCCAGAGTTGTACTACTATGGTGAGGGTCCTGTACAGCCCAAGAGAGAGCTGCAGCAGCTTCCCTTCGTGTTTGCTCCTTGGCGAAGAAGAAAAGGCCTTTCACAGATTCTGAAACAGTGAAATACTGCATGCTGGCCGTGCTGGATGCGCTGATAAGTGACGAAAAAATTAAAGTGTGACATCTGCTATTTAAAAACATGCCCCTGTCAGACAGTTCAAATATTTGTAGAGTTGAAGTTCTGGCTTCAAACGAGTTTGAAATGCTGACCTGATGACCTGAAGAACACTGATGTCTATAGCAGGAGATGGGTTCACAGCCAGAACTGATAATGCACAGTTGTGCATATATACAGCTGGCGAAATAATGTTTGAGAAGATTTCAGCTCTTTTTAAGGAAGATGGTCTGGATATGAAGCGTGTCTGTACACGGATGGGGCTCCATCCATGGCAGGAAAAATGAGTGGTCAGCAAAATATTTATTTTAATTTGAAAGGGAATTATCAAAATGTTTTTTTTTAAATTATTATTTCAAATGTACAAAAAATAGTTTAGTTATAGCTCCTTTTTTTTTAAATGGACCTTTTGGTGTGCATTTGTGAGAGGTCACCAGATTTACAGGGGAAAAGGAATAAAAAAATGACTTGTTTTTAAATACAGTTGTGTGAGTTTGAAATTGATCATGATCTGCTGCTTACTGGCTGCAAAAAAAATATCTGGCCCAGATAAATTCCTCGGTTTGAAATCTGGCCCAACTAACTTCTTAATTGAATAGCCATGGTGTAGAAGGTCTGACAGGTAAGAAGGAGCCATTTAAAACTTTAAAAACGAGCAATAACATTTTAAAATGAATTCTAAAGTGGAAACCAGTGTAAGGATACAAGAACAGGGTAATGTGCTCACGTTTACGTGTCCCTGTCAATACCTGCCTCCACCAGTGTGTGAATGTGAGAGTGAATGAATACCACTCCATAGTGTCATCACATCTACAGACTGTTACATATTCTCACCTGGTAATAAGAAGCAGCACACAGCTCCAAGATTAACAGACTGAAGGAAATACAAATGAAAGTTACAGGAAACTGAAATCTTGGAAACACAACATGAAACAGCGGGAAATATGTTCATGTTGCATAAAACATGTGTTGCATTACAGATATGATCCATATTTAAGGTGGATGGGCTCATCCAGCCACTCTCACACCATCATATCACCATCATGGGTTAGTGTCTTGGTCTCAGGTCACAACATCAGCACAGTCTTGGCTTGGCTGAGGTAGCTGAGTGGTTCTTGTTGTCCCTGACAGCTGCAGGGACAGTGCCATCAGCCATGCAGCAGCACAATGACTGCTCAAAGTCAGTGTGGCTCAGTCTACTGTAAACATTGTCCTAAAGTGGTGGCAAAGTGGCTGCAAGCTGGCTGTACATGCACTGTGTCCAGTACTCCCAGTACGTGCACCTGCAGATGATATCCACAAAGCTCTGAGTGTCACAGAGTGGGCCTGTGCTCAGGTCACTCTGCCCCATTGAATTCTACTCTAAGAGTTTTACAAGTGTGAGTAAAGTTATATATACAAGTTGGTGGCTGATAAGTTCTTGTAGTGACCCCTGACCCCGTGGTTCTTATTGGTTAATAGTAGCTTATCTGCACCAATCATAAAGCACCAAGTTTGGAGCTCGTGGGTCTCTGCAAGTAAGTCCCTGTAATGTTGGCCAAGCCTGATATACTAGAAACATCTGTCATTACCAGCAGATGAAGCTGCCCTTAAAGCAGGATCTCACTTTAACCCTGACAAAAGAATTTGCTATTAGCATACTATGGTTATATGTCTCTCTCTCCCGTCTCTCACCTGTCTGCCTGGGCGGAGCTCAGCTGGGCTCCGCCCTTGGCCCACGCACCTGCCCTGAATCTACCTGATGACCTGGACTCCTGGGCTATTTAAGCTGAGGCTCAGAAGGCTTCTTCGCTGGGTGGTGGACTTACTCTCGTCAGTACAGCCCGATAAACCCTGTTTGTCGTGTGATTACTCTGTTTATGCTCACCGCAGTTCTCTTGTGCTCAGGTTCTCGCACTCGTCCGTGACCCCGATCTGTTTCCCTGGTGGCGTGGAGTGGAGTGAGAGTGAGTGTGCTGAAAACAAATACGAGAGGAGCAAGTGAGCGGAGCGAGTGTTGGACTTTGTCCCTTTTCCCCTGGACCATTGCACATCCTGCCCTGTACACGTGGGGTTTGTAAATAAATGTACGACTGCTGTTCTAGTTCAGCTGCTCTGCGCCTGCTGACAGCTGCAGTTATTATATGACATTTTATTATTGTATTATCCATCCATTCACCTCTACTGTTCTTGCATTACATCACATAGTCAGCATAAATCTGTTTTTAATGAATGATGAAAGTGGGATGAATTTAATGAGCCTTGTTGAGAGAGGTGGGACAGAGAGAGACAGACGTCCCCCCCTCACCTCTTATTGCCTCTGAGAGAAATAAAAAGGTTTTAACATTTAGGCTGTTGTGTTTACAATGATATGAAGTGCCGTTAGTATATCATCTTCATTCTGAATCAGAAGTTTAATGAATATGTTGAATGATTGACATGATTTAAATGTGTAGATGTTGTGTGTGTAGACTCAGCTTTGAGAGATTAGTGTGTGTGTGGCTCCAGGAATGTTGGAAGATAAGAAATGTGCCAGAACTCCATCCTGATAAAAGACATTAAGAGTTAACAATAGAGTCATAATTCATATGTGATTGTGCTGATAGTTAATCCTGCTTAACTGACTGAAACTGTTTAGAATACAATCAGGTAGAAGTTTAACCAAAGCAACGAATAGGAAACTATGATAATAACTCTGTAGGCCCCACACTGAGAGTCTGTGTGGAAAGGATGGAGGAGCCACTAATCTAACAGTAACATGGAAATCAAATCAATTATACTGAATATATTTGTTTCTGGGAAGAAAGTTTTCCTGTGTGTTTGAATCAAAAAGACATTATGTGGATGTTGATGTGAAAATGAGCTGATGGTGAATCTAACTGAAGATGAACTGCATGGGTTGATGCTTCATAAAGTGAAGTATATTCATATGCAGCCAAATGTTCATAATGGAATTTTCTATGTTAAGAAGAAAAGAAGAAAATGAAATGAAGCGATTTTGAAGCTAAAAGTCAGACACAGAGAGGATGAACGTTTATGGTTAGTTGCTCGAGTTCTTGCGATGAGCAGAGACGTCATCTGAAGACTCGTCCCGTGATTCCACAGTTTGACACAAATTCATAGAAATTCTATCAGGATAAGATAGAAGATCTTTATTATCACTGTTACCAGAACAATGAGGACTTTCTCTCCATTGGCAGCTTGTATCTGTTTACATTCAGATTCTCAGGATAATAGAAGAAGATAAATAAAGATAAAAACAAGTTTCAGAGGTACCTACACAGGGAATGTGTGTGATGCACAATAAATGAAGTAAACAAAAGGATCTGCACAGGTTATATACGGAAACAGATCTATAGATATATCTGCAGGTACAGTGTAAAGAGGAGGATCAGGTCAGTGTAAGGTGCTCTGTGATTGGTGGGATTGCACATTGAGTAAGAGGTAGGAATGCTGGTTGCTGCTGTAAAAGAATACAGTTCTATAAATAGAGGCAGGAATTATACTGTAATGAATACTGGTTAGAAATAAATCTAGTGCAAGTGTCCATGAGTGTTAACAGCACAGTTAACCTTCAATCAGGGTGGAGGTAGAAACTTCTACTGAGCAATGATGGGAATAACGGCGTTACAAGTAACGGCGTTACTAACGGCGTTACTTTTTTCAGTAACGAGTAATCTAACTAATTACTATTCCTATCGTTACAACGGCGTTACAGTTACTAACAAGGAAACGCGGTCCGTTACTATTTTTCAACAAACAGACGGTTGAAGCTGTGTTCAGCTTACCGCATCTTCTGGGCGCTACAGCTTTAAGCAGCTGCGCGCTCCCGCGGACGGTAATCACGAGCACTGTCCAGCACAACACCTGGAGCTCAGGAGGCAAAACAATCGCATGAGTGCTGCTGTTTGACTGAGGAAGAATAAAGTAGTCGTGGTAAGTCAATCACATGACCACTTAAAGACAAAGCAACAAGGTGATATATACCAGTTTATAAATTGTGTTGATGGGCCACGTAAAACCAGAGTCATGATAAACAATATATACGCGGCGTTTTTCCTCAATAGTTTCGCCACGTTAGCGCTAGCAAGCACTCTCTGCTTATGAGCAAAACAAAAAAAAAGTTTTAGGAGTGACGGCGAGAGAGAGAGAGAGAGAGAGAGCAGGAAAAGAGAGAGAGCGAGTTTTGAGATTTGTGACGTTTAGCGTGTTTGGAGTGTGTAGTTAATGTGTTGTCTTGTGTAGTTAGTGTGTAGTGTTGTGTATAGTTTTGTGTTGTGTGTCAGAACAATGAGGCGACTGCTGTCTCCAGGTAGAAACAGGAGTGATACACCTGCTGCTGTCAGACCTGCAGGTATCAGGCTGTGATGTTCTCCTTTATAGTGGACAGAAATTATGTTTTGGAGTGGCACAAATAATTTGTGTGGCATCTTATTGAAGAACAGCTGATTGTTCTGTAAATAGTTTGAAATGGTTATTTTAAAAAAAGGGTAAAAGGTAAATGGATGAAAATAACTTTGTTGTTTGCAAAACTTGTGCATAGGATTTTAAAATTGACAATTAATATGTTTTTTGTCTGATTTTAGATCAATTCTGGTTATACAGTATGACAAAATGAGAACATAACTGTAAATTCAGGCACGTGAGCTTGCGCTAAAAAGAATGATACCAAACAAGGCAAAGTAAATAGTTTTTAAAGGTAAATGTGGAGGGAAAATCTGTGAAAAGATTTTGTTTATTATTCAAATATGCTTTGCTTGTAATTATGTAAACTCTGAATGACGATTCACCCTGATAAACATGAAGACTTGTCTATGCTTTATCAAATGCCTGTGAAGACAAGTTCCTGTGTAAAGAAGAACGGAAAGCTCCTCTTAAGCAGACGTTTAGTATAGTATGGACAGAATGTTTTAGCAAGATATGCATTTGTCTGTTAAGCAATCTATATTCTGAGAATAAGCGGAGACTGCCTCTGCTCTGTTGTGATAACCGCATGCCTATATAACCTGCAATAAAGAAGTGTACTGTGTGACTCTCATTAGAGACGTTCACCCCATGTACATGTGATTGATTATATTGTCTCACTGTGTCTCTGTTTTACTTTGGCAGCCTTCTATTTGGGAGATTTTCCCTTAACATTTCTTGGTCCTTCGAAGCCGGATGAGACAGCCTTTTTAAAGCAGCTCTCACAGAAGGCGCCTCACCAGGTCCCGTCGGTGCGAGAAGCCCACGTTGAAGTCTGCCGGCAGCTCACGCACTAGGTGCGTGATAAAATCCAAGAGCGTGAATTCGGGTCTTGGTCAACGTTTTACAAGCGGTCCGCACCGTCGGGGGCTGATCAGGTGCATCTGAAGAAACCAGCGCCAAGGTAAGACAGACTACTTTGAGATAATAAAGGTTTGCGCAAAAACGAAAACGAAACTTAAGACTCGTCCAAGACAGACTGGAAGCATTAAGCTCGTCCTGAGGACTGGTAGTCAGCTCGCCCGCAGAGGGTTGGAAGCAGTAAAATAAATATTGAGCTCGTCATAAGTGATTGGTAGCTCCCCGAAAGGGTAAAATAGGCCTAGCTCGCCCACAGTGGCTGGAAGCAGTACGCTCGCCTTAAGAGGCTGGTAGCGTGAACGCGCGTTAAAACTGTCTGTCTTTTATTGTCTATCTTTGTGGTGGAATAAGTTGATTTCTACAGCACAATAAGGAGGCTGAACTATTCCACTGATTTGTTTACTGTCGGTTGCTGAAGTACTGGTGAATCGAGAGAAAGGTCGTGTTTTATCACATAAAGTCGACACCGCTTTTGAGAATAGCTCAAAAGTAGAAGGGCGTGTCAGCCACCTCTCTCTGTTCTCGTGCCAGTGAAAGCGCCGCAGGTGTGTGTGTATTACTAAGCGCTAAATACATAAAGAAATAAATAAAATAAGTAGAAATAAACATATAAAACAAATAAGAAAATGGGTAATAAAACAACAAAACTCACTGCTGACGAGCGGTGGCTAGAAAAGAAATGTCCAGGCGCCGGACAAATTAGTGCATATAGATGGAGAAATCCAAAGAAAACTAAATGTCCCACGTGGGAGGGAAAATGCATTAACTAAATTATAAGAAACCCTCCAAGCAGAAATAAATACTGAAAAGGAAGCTAAAAAGAAATCAAGCGTACACAAGAGTTGTAATATTTTAAAGCATGGAAAGAGGAATGAAGTGGAATAAACAAAAGGTTAAATTAAGGTCAACTTAAATTAAAGCAATGAAACAAAATTGGGAAGACAACCAAGCTGAATGAATAGAATGCGTGAAACCAGATAATTCACACAAAATATATCAAATAAAAAAGAGAGATGCATAAGGCATATTAAGGCTGGGTCATTGTTCAGCCAAGGAAAATATCTCCAGCTTGGGAAGGTGTGAAGCTGCAGGTCACATCGGCCTTTGATGGATACATAATAAAATATAAAATAATAAACTATTGTATATTAGTAGTAAAGTAGTGTATTGTGATATACTATTGCTGTTATAAAAAAGGAGAAACAATACAATGATAACATTAATAATGACATACTATTAATAGGAAGAGGCACCTCAGTCAGTTATGATGTGAGGTGGAAAATTGTTAAAAGTAGTCTGATTCAAGCTTAAGGTTTGCTCAAACTCAGTACAATGATATAGGAGATGAAGAAAATAAGGAAATAACTACACTAATCAGGTGCATAGAGACACTTGACCTGCTTGTAAACCTGTCATCTTAGATGAGACTTTGTTGAGATGAAGAGCAAACCTATACTAACAACTAATAAGCCAAACCCTGTATACAACAGCTAAAGCTACAGGTCTGAGAAGCTGAATAAAATGAATTAAATATGTGGACACTACCAAGCTGATGAGCAAGTTACACATAATGATTAGGCATATGATTTACTAATGCAGATGTAATAACTTTATTCTAAAATTCAAGGAGAACAAGCAAGAACAACATCTTCAGTTATGTCTTGTTGTTGTTCTCTGTGCAGTGTGCTGAGTTTTGTTTTTTGTTTCTTTTGTTTTTTTGAAATGTTGCTTGAGTGATGAGTACTGTAACTTCTGAAGTAGCTCTCACCATGTGTCCTTGATGATGATAAGTCCAGAGCCAGCTGAGAGCAGGGTTGTCTGTTTTGTTTTATGTGACAAGGCTGAGAAATTAAAACTTAGTTTCTTGTTTTGAAAGAAAAAAAAAAGGAGAGGTTTTGTGTTTCTCAGCCAAGAACAACTACAATTTCATTTTCTGTTTTGAGACAGGATAATAATAATAATAATATTAATAAAACAAAGAGTGATGTTTTGTTTAAGTGTTGAAGCAGGCTAATACTGCAACATATCGTCTAGTGCATGATCTGCGAGCAATATATGAAATCATCTTATTTATCTTTAAATAAACTCCAATTATGGAGACCTGAAGTCACATGCTTAGGGCACACTCTCAGGTGAAGGCAGAAAGCTACTAAACAAAGAAAAGAAGCTATACAGAATGCGCCACAGCCACAAAACTAAGTATTCACATTCTTTCTGACTCTTTGTGAGCCTGAGTTATGACCTTGGCTCCCTGTTTTTCTGCCTCCACCAAAGGTGGGGGTGACGCTCCCGTGGCATGTGCTCTGTTCTCTTTACTATCACAAAGAAAAAAAAGAGAGAGAGACCCCTACTCTCTGAATACAATATTCTCTTTATAACTCGGCAGTATGAAATGTCATGAAACAGTGTAACTCACTCACAGTAAATCAGCAGTAAATCAGCAGTATAGGATAATACAAACCTATCTAATAAATCAAATGATTTTCACATTCTTTTAACTAAGAAGTGTGATGCAAACTAAAACTACATACTGATTACACAAGAAGTATGATGTGGCCTACAGCAGTATCATGATTCACTCATTTTGATTACAGGTATAATGTAATATATAACAGCATAATAATCTCACAACTGCTACAAGCACACTTGCCTTTCTTAACACACGTGAGTGAAAGGCAACTGTTAAGAAAATGCCCTTTTGGGTGAGACAGGCCCAGAGGCCCTGCATGCAAGCGTACTAACACACATACATGCAATGAAGAACAGCTTACACTAGAGCACACACTATATGTGCACCTCTATATCTCACATTGTTGTTAAAACAGGAAAAACTTAATAGTTTTGTTATCAACTGCTGAATTTACCCACTACTGACATTTAACTCTCCAGCTTGCAGGACAATAGGTGAAACGTTTGTGAAAACAGAGAAGGAAAAATAAAGACACAGAGAGAGTCTGGTATGACCAAGCAGTGATCAGACAATAAATTTAGTTGGTAATACAATAAATTGTGAGATGCTTTCTGCTTGATTGATGCAACACAAGTAATTTACATGGGAGGAAACTCCTCATGTGATGCGATATTTAGCAATTTGCAAGTGTGCAGCACATCAGAAGAATGACTATGAAATTACAAAAGGAAACAATTTTACTGACAAAGGATGAACAAAAAGCAGCTCCCACAGCTGAGCAAAAGAAATGGCTGAAATGCGGAGCGCAACTAAGAGATGACTTGATGATTTGTGAAGGAAAACCAATACTTCCAAAATCTCTACACAAAACAGCAGCCTTAGTGACACATGGAGTTACTCTCCATGCGTCAACAGGAGGGAGAGGAGATATAATCTCCAAAACACTTTTACACTCTAAATTTCGAAACTTCAGCAAAAGAATTTGTCAGAACATGCATGATTTGTCAAAAACACAATGTACAAGGGAATCTTAGACCAAAGAGAGGTCATTTTCCCACACCACCTCATCCTTTTCACACAATCCACATGGATTTTATTGAACTAAATGAATGTCAAGGCTCAAAATACGCTCTAGTGATCATAGACGTATTCTCAAAATGGCCAGAAATCTATCCAGTAAAGAAAGCAGATGCCGTTTCAGTAGCAAAATGCTTATGTAACCATTTTATTCCAACATATGGCATCCCCACTCTGATAAGATCAGATAATGGGACACACTTTGTCAATGAGGTAATCAGCAAAGTCTCTGAAGCACTAGGGTTTAACATCAAATATCACTGTGCTTATCATCCTCAAAGTGCCGGCCTAGTAGAAAGGACAAACGGCACAATAAAACAGAGGCTCAGAAAATGTATGGAAGAAACAGGAAGGCCGTGGCCAGAGTGCATAGGCCTAGTAAAAATGTGGATGAGATTAACACAAGGTTCACAAAAACTTACACCTTTTGAAATCATTCATGGCAGACCATTTCCACTGCCAATCACAAATGAACCTTTAGATAAATCAATCAGAGAGACCACACTAGCAGAATGGATGTCGAAACTACTAGAAAACAAAGATATTGTTTTGAACAATAAACTGCCTTCTGAATCTTCTCCAGTATCTTGCAGGTTGAAGCCAGGTGATTGGGTCCTGATTCGAGTTCTCCATAGAAAGAATTGGAGCTCGCCCCGCTGGGAAGGCCCATATCAAGTGCTTATCACAACACCAACTGCCTGTAAGATAGCAGAGAGACCATCTTGGATTCACCAAAGCCACTGCAAGAAAGTGAGTGACAGCCCAGACTCATAGACGCCGGCACCCCTACCCTCAGGTGATCTGACTGGTGAAGGGAGGGCTGATCGGGTATATCCCGCCCTCTGCTTCTTGCCAGTAGTCTACTCACCTGAGGACCTAGGTGTGTTTGGTCGCCATGAAGACTCCTGTTGTCCTCGTGGCTGTCCTCCTACTCTCAGCAGGACTCCTCATGTTTCTAAAGGATGGTACAGAAGACGAACAGCACCATCTACGGACGAGATGGACGCATGACAATTCACACCTCCGTGACATGACACAAGACCACATTCACCCATGGATGAATAACGCATGGTACCGCTACGTACATGACAGAACTAAGGGAGAGCCTAATAACACTGCATGTTACGTCTGCTCCCACATGCCATGCACTTCAACACATCCCACCTTTTATGGAAACTACATGAATAAAACACAAGCCAAGTGCGCTGCCAGCTTCGCGGGCATTGGCTATCAACATAAGAAAATCATCATTGATGAGACAAGCTCTGTCATCTATGCGCTTAACTTTCTTAGTATCTTTCAGGGACCACCCCGATACGAGGTAATCACCGTCGAAAACGCTGGACTTGACAACGGAACGTGTGACCAACTCTTCTGGATCAACTTCAACGTGACGAATCGGAACACGTCCATTCACTTCCCAGTGTTCCTGGACCAAACCCCAGGGAAGAACCACTCCATGTGCTACCGACAAGACAACGGTAACAGACCCCTAGGGAACACCACCAACTGTAACCAAACCGCAGCCAACGGAGAGGGCGCACCTGTAAACACGTCCGCGCCCAGCAACGGCACCTACTGGGTGCAGGGAATGGCCTGGCTGTGTGGACAACGTGTCTACTTCATACTGCCACCCGGATGGACGGGCACCACATGATCCCATCTATGGCAGTGATGTGCCAGAGGAATTTAAGCTTTGGACCACCGGACAAAAGGTCCTCCACTCACTGTTTCCATGGGTGGGCACCGGAAAGAACATGTTAAGGATTGAAACTTTGGATTGCCGCTTTGGACTGTTCCTGAATGCCTCGTGCAAAATCAACAATCAACAAAATGAAGAGATTGATGCCCTGCGCATAACTGTGATGCAACACCGAGTCGCACTGGACATAATTCTGGCTGAAAAAGGAGGACTCTGTATACTCTTTAACAACACATGCTGTACATACATTCCAGATAATGTTCACTCTTCCAACATGACCGACGCCTTGCGCACGCTGAAACAACTCAGGGACGCTCAGCAACAGGACTATGTCACAAACACTGAGGATTGGCTTACCTGGCTGTTGAGTGGTTCCTGGAAATCTCTTTTAATAAAAGGACTGGTTTTTGTAGGAGTTCTTCTACTCCTACTCTGTTGTTTTACTTCTTGTATCTTGCCATGTGTACAATCAATGATTAATAAAGTTGTTGCAGTTCATGTGCAGGCATACCTGACACTGCCCATGGACAAAGATGATGATGATCCCCCTGACACTGAAATACTGTGATACACCAATGTATGACGTGCTGATTAAAAACGCGCTGCAAGAAATCATGCACAGATAATAAACTAATGGTGTTTTAACTAGTGTGAAAGTTAAACAACAGGAGGGAAATGTGAAAAGATTTTGTTTATTATTCAAATATGCTTTGCTTGTAATTGTGTAAACTCTGAATGACGATTCACCCTGATAAACATGAAGACTTGTCTATGCTTTATCAAATGCCTGTGAAGACAAGTTCCTGTGTAAAGAAGAACGGAAAGCTCCTCTTAAGCAGACGTTTAGTATAGTATGGACAGAATGTTTTAGCAAGATATGCATTTGTCTGTTAAGCAATCTATATTCTGAGAATAAGCGGAGACTGCCTCTGCTCTGTTGTGATAACCGCATGCCTATATAACCTGCAATAAAGAAGTGTACTGTGTGACTCTCATTAGAGACGTTCACCCCATGTACATGTGATTGATTATATTGTCTCACTGTGTCTCTGTTTTACTTTGGCAGCCTTCTATTTGGGAGATTTTCCCTTAACAAAATCAAAAGTAGTAAAAAAATAACCAATTATACTCTGGACGCCAGAAGGGTTAAACGTTCTTTGTTTTTTTTTTAAAGTAATGCAATAGTTACTTTTCCAAGTAATTAATTACTTTTAGAATATTGTAACTTAGTTACTAACTCAGTTACTTTTTTGAAGAAGTAACTAGTAACTATAATTGAATTACTATTTCAAAGTAACTTACCCAACACTGCTACTGAGTCTGTTTGTCTTTGTTGGACCTGTAGAGTTTACCAGAGGGAAGGTGGGACAGTGAGTGTCCAGGGTGGAGGGGTCCTTGATGATGATGATGCTTCCTGCTGAAGGCTGCCAGTATAGATGTCTCTGAGGGGGGTTAGTGAAGTGCCGATTGGCTGCTCTGCTGCCCTCACCACGCGCTGCAGTTTCCTCTTGTCCTCCACAGTGCAGCAGTTGAAGCAGAGGGTGCAGCAGGAGGTCAGAAAGCTCTCGATGGTGGAGCAGTAGAAATTCAATAGCAGGCTTTGGGGCTTGACATTGCTTCCTGAGGAAGTGCAGCCTTTGTTGTGCTTTCCCTACCTGGTGGGAGATGTTTGTGGACCAGGTAAGGTCGGCCGAGATGTGGACTCCGAGGAACTTGAAGCTCTCCACCCTTTCTACCTCCTCCATCAATGTAGAGGGTGGAGTGCTCAGATGGCTTTGTTCTGCTGAAGTCGATTATCATGTCCTTGGTCTTGGCTGTTGTTGCAGGTTGTTGTCGTCACACCATTGCTTCAGATGCTGAACCTCCTCTCTGTAGCTGAATCATCGTTGTTGTCCATCAGTCCTATGATGGTGGTGTCATCAGCACATTTTATAATGGTGTTACTGGTGTGGAGAACAGTCATGGGTGAAAAGTGAGTATAAGAGGGGACAGAGGACACACGTTCAGAGTGAGGGTGGAGGAGGTCTGGCTCCCATCCTGACGTTCTGGGGTGTGTTGCTCAGGAAGTCCAGTATCCAGCTGCACAGTGAGCTGCTGGGTCCTAAGTTGCTGAGTTTATGAACCAGTTTGTGGGCTTGAACTGTGTTGAAGGTAAAGTCCACAAACAGCATTCTCACGTACGTGTTTCCTACTGTCCAGATGTGTGAGGGTTGTGTGAAGAGCTGTAATGATGGCGTCCTCTGTCCACCTGTTTGCCTTCTACAGACTGTAGCAGTGAGAGGTTGAAGATGGTGGTGAAACCTCTGCTAGTTGGTCTGCACATGCTTTAAGCTCTCCACCGGCTGCACCGTCAGCACCAGCTGCTTTCCTCACATAGACTCAGTGTGGCTCTGACCTGATGCTGCTCCAGCTGGATGGGGGCGTCGTCCCTCTCTGTAACGCAGGATAGGTGTTGGTGTCACTGTTTTGTTGGTCAAAGCGGGCGAAGAACTGCTTCATGGTGTCAGGTGAGGTGATGTGTTTGTTTGTGTGCGATTGTCCTTGTAGCCAGTGAGTGTCTTGATCCCTGCCACATGTTTCTGGAGTGGTTTGTGTTAAAGTGTTCCTCGATGCGCTGTTTGAATCTGCGTTTGGATTCTTTGATGCCTTTAGATCAGACGCCTCTTTGTAGGTTTGTTGTCTCCTGATCTGAAGGCGCTGCTCTCAGTAGAGCTTGCACCTCACTGTTGAGCCATGGCTTCTGCTTTGGGAACACTTTGTCTTTGTTGTTGTTACACTCTCAGTGCAGATGTATGAGAGTACAGCAGATGTGTGGCCCTCCAAGTCTGTTCCTTCTGTGAATACACTCCAGACCATATTGTCCAAACAGTCCTGCAGGGCTGTGGTGGATCCACAGTCTAGTGTGGACTGTGTTACTTCTGGGTCTCAGAGACAAGGTTTGGGTTTCTGAGGATGTTTCTGGGGGATCTAGTTTTGGTTAAATTATAGTTCTGCATTCTTCATCATTTCACTTATTTCTTGGTGATTACATCTCATTTATTTCCCTTTCCTTATACAACTGTTAGTTCATGCTGGTTTAAATGAGTCCTAAACTTCATTGTATGTGACATTAAACATCTTAAATGTAACTTTCTGTAGCAAAGAAAGCTGCAGGAGCCCAGGTTTCATCTTCACACACATCAGGAGCAGCTGCTCCATCACAAACACCACAGAAGAAGAACAACACTGGATCAGATTTAATGTAACCGGCTGTTTTTATCTGGATTTATTTAGAATAGAATAGAATAGAATAGAATTCAACTTTATTGTCATTGCACAGGTACAGGGCAACGAAATGCAGTTTGCATCCATCCAGAAGTGCTTTAGTGATATAGATATATTACAATATATATTAGCAATAATATAGATATGCAAATATATTACAGAAATGGGTCTATTATGGTATGTTATAATGTACACGGTGTGAAGTATGTTGTGAATATTCTATAACTATAGGTATGTACAGGCTGTAGTGAGTACAAGCTATGTACAGGATATGAACAGGATATAAATATGAAATAAAAAACTATACAGAATATGAAATAAATAACTTTACAGAAATCTGAGTTATACAGCTATACAGAAATGGGAACTATGCAAGTTGTAAACAGTTGTAAGGTTAAAAATTGTTGTATGTACAGAATGATTATTTACACAGAGCTATACAGTAGTGCAGTTAAGATAAGTGAGGGTGTGGATAATTTCTACAGAGGCTGTATAAAGTGCTAGGGGTTGTGAGTGGTGGTTCAGTCCATGTTATTATTGTGTGTTTGAGGGTACGGTTGTCCATTGTGGGTGTGTGTATGTTCAGTCCATGAGTTTAACGTGGGTCAGATGTCAGGAGGCAGAGTTCAGGAGTCTGGCAGCTGTGGGGAAAAAGCTGTTCCGGTACCTGGTGGTCTTAGTCCGGAGGCTCCTGTAGCGCCTCCCAGAGGGCAGGAGGGTGAAGAGTCCATGTGATGGGTGACTGGGGTCTCTGATGATTTTCCCAGCCCTTTTCAGACACCGCTTCCTGTAGATGTCTTTTATGGCAGGAAGTGGTGCTCCGGCGATGCGCTGGGCAGTTTTCACAACCCTCTGCAACGGCTTCCGGTCCGAGGCAGAGCAGTTCCCGTACCAGACTGTTATACAGTTGGTCAGGATGCTCTCGATGGTGCAGCGATAGAAGTTCACCAGGATGTCTGAGGAAAGGTGGTTCTTCCTCAGAGTCCTCAAGAAGAAGAGGCGCTGGTGAGCCTTCTTGACCAGCTTGGAGCAGTTGGTCGTCCAGGTGAGATCCTCAGAGATGTGGACTCCCAGGAACTTGAAGCTGCTCACACGCTCCACAGCCGTCCCCTTAATGTGGATGGGTGGATGTGGGTCAGCATTCCTCCTGTAGTCCACGATGAGCTCCTTGGTCTTCTCGGTGTTAAGCAGCAGGTTGTTTGTGTCGCACCACTCAGCCAGACGATCCACCTCCTCCCTGTAGGCGGTCTCATCGTTGTCACTGATGAGGCCAATCACCGTGGTGTCATCTGCAAACTTAATGATGGTGTTGGAACCATCAGCAGGTCTGCAGTCGTGGGTGAAGAGGGAGTAGAGGAAAGGGCTCATCACACAGCCTTGTGGTACACCGGTGTTCATTGTGATGGTAGATGAGCAGCGGTTATCCAGCCGGACATGTTGGGGGCGGTTGGTCAGGAAGTCCAGTAACCATTTGCAGATGAGGGAACTGATGCCCAGGTCTGTCAGTTTCCTGATGAGTTGTGAGGGGTGGATTGTATTGAACGCTGAACTGAAGTCTATAAACAGCATTCTGGCGTAGGTGTTGTTGTTGTCCAGGTGTGAGAGGACAGAGTGCAGTGCGATGGAGACTGCATCCTCTGTGCTCCTGTTCTGGCGGTATGCGAATTGGTGGGGGTCCAGGGTGGGGGGAAGACAGGATTTGAAGTGTGCTAGGACCAGCTGCTCTAAGCACTTAGTGATGATGGGGGTGAGTGCTACTGGGCGGTAGTCATTGAGGCACGATGGATTGGAGTTTTTGGGTATCGGGACGATGGAGGTGGATTTGAAGCAGGCCGGTACCACAGCGTGGGCCAAGGACAGGTTGAATATGTCTGTGAGCACTCCTGCAAGCTCCCCAGAACACGCTCTGAGAACACGCCCGGGGATGCCATCAGGACCTGCAGCCTTGTGGACGTTTATCCTGCTCAGCACCGCTCCTACATCGGTGGGGGAGAGAGTCAGTGGGTGGTGGTCTGGCGTCACATCTGCTTTGGTTGTGGTTGTGGTTGTGGGGTTCCCTCGCTCAAAACGAGCGTAAAAGTTGTTGAGCTCGTTGAGGAAGGAGACATCAGAGGATGCGGGGGAGGGTTTGGTGATCCTGTAGTCTGTGATGGTCTGGAGTCCTTGCCACATGCGTCGGGGGTTGGAGTTGGAGAATTGTTCTTCTACCTTCTTTTTGTAGTGGTGTTTGGCTTTTTTGATGCCCTTCTTTAGATTAGCCCTGGCTGTACTGTAGGCGTGTGCATCTCCTGACCTAAAGGCGGTGTTGCGGGCCTTCAGGAGGAGACGAACGTCCCGGTTCATCCAAGGCTTCTGGTTGGGGTACATGGTGATCCGTTTCTGGGTGGTGACACTGTCTGTGGTTTTGGAGATGTAATCCAGTACAGATGAGGCGTACTGGTCCAGGTCTGTGTGGGTGAACATATTCCAGTCTGTGTTTTTAAATCTGTCCTGAAGCACTGCGTCTGTCCCCTCTGGCCACACTTTAATTGTCCTCACAGCAGGTTTCACACGTTGGATGACCTAGGTGTGAGGAACAGGGAGAGATGGTCCGATTGTCCAATGTGGGGGAGGGGTGTTGCTTTGTAGGCTCCAGCCAAGTTGGAATACACATGGTCTAAAGTCTTGTCTCCTCTGGTGTGGCAGGAGACATGTTGGTGGAATCTGGGGAGGACTGTCTTTAAGCTGGTGTGGTTGAAGTCGCCAGCAACAATAAAAGCAGCCTCGGGGTGTTTATTCTGGTGTTTGTTAATGGCTGCAGAAAGTTCTTTCATGGCCAACCTAGCATTAGCGTCAGGGGGTATATACACGGCAGTGAGTATGATCGAAGTGAGTTCTCTGGGGAGATAATAAGGTCTGCATTTGACCATTAAAAACTCCGCATTAGGTGAGCAGTGACTCTCAGTAGTAGTGGAGTTCATGCACCAAGCATTGTTAATATAAATGCACAAACCTCCACCTCTGGTCTTGCCGGAGTCATCTGCTAGCCTGTCGGCTCGGTGTGTGTGGCGTCCTGCTAACTCGATAGCATTGTCCGGGCAGCTGTTGTTCAACCATGTTTCGGTGAAAAACATGACATTTGAGTCCATAATCCGTCTGTTGTTAGTGATGGAGAGCCGTATCTCATCCATTTTGTTTGCCAGAGAACGGACATTGGCGAGGAAAATACTGGGTAAAGGCAGCCGGTGTGGTGTTAGCTTTAGCTTAGCCCGTAGCCCTCCGCGCCTACCTCGCCTTTGTTTACGATCTCGGCGCCGTCTGCGTGCACTTCCGCCCGGCCGGGGAGAGTGGGCAGCCTCCGGTGTTCTGGAGATCTCTGGGATGAGTCGGAGATCGGCGATAAAACTGTTGGAGTTATGAGTCCAGATGTCCAGAAGCTCTTGTCTGCTGTAGGTCAGCAACGCACAGCAATTCTGGACGAATAATCCGGTTAAAAGTAGATAAAAAACCGCTAAATAGCAGATTCTGGAGAGACACTGAGCCTCGCGTTGTTCACGCGCCGCCATCTTGGAAATGAGTTCAGAGTTCATGTTCATGGACATCAGGATAAAAACAGAAGATGGAAACCTGCCAGATTTGAGCTGCTCATGTGTCGTCCCTGGGCAGGTCACATGACTCTATCCAACACACAAAGACACACAGACACACAAGAAAAGCCAGAGAAACAAAGACAAATCCAAACAATCCATCATACTGAGTTAAAGTGATCACAGGTCTGCTTTGTTGGAGCCTTCAAAGTGTCACATTTGTTCCTTTATTACCACCACTGAATGGCACGCCCCTCTGGTCATGTGATCAAGTGGTTTGTAGGAACGCTCTTCTTCCTCAGAGGATCCACCTGTGCTTCCTCTCCTCCACCTGTTCCAGTGAGGGAACGTCCTCCATGATGGAGGAGCTGCTGGAAAGTGCTGAGAGTTTCTTCCAGAGTGAGACCTCTGTGACAGTTCAGAGGATCTACGGCAGCAGAGACCTTCATGGACACTAAGGGCGTTTATCAATATGCGTACTTGTGTGTACTTGCGTTCTCGTGTACTCGTGATACGTCATCAGTCGGAGACCAAGTACTGTTCCAATTGGAAGTACGCATCAGGCCGAGAACGCGAAAAAGTCCCGGATGTGTTCTCGATCCGCCCATTTTATCGAGCATGCATCGGTGTGAACTTGGGACAGCTATATATCCCAGAATGCATTTCGTCCAAAACTCAACAGCGGACTCCCGGCACATCGTTTTCACCCCCCGCCCGCGGTCTTTTTACTGCTCGGGTAAAAGACACTCTAGCAGCTGTCTATAGTATTGAGTGTCCACCTGCTTGTTTTTATTAAGGTATGTACACGTATGTACATGTACACTATTTTTATTATTAGAGGTTTCACTAGTGCGGTTAAAAATGATATATAAGTCACTTCGATCACTTCTAAATGTTAATCTTTGGTTTATTTCAGTGTTTTATTTGTTCCTGAGTAAACCGGTTTGGCTGTGATTAAAGTTAAGCTTCATAACATGTTACTCACAGTTAAATGAGGAGGGGACGGCAGTAAAAACTCCGGACCTGTGACATCATCACGTACGCTGGTGTTCCGACTGTACAAATCACGAGTACGTACTCGCGTACTTGGGCATTGATAAACGGCCTAAAAGTCTCAAACACACAACATCACACTGACTCCAGTCTGACATCACTGATCAATAATCAAACAGATCAAACTGATTGATCAGAGGAGTGGGATCAATGGAGCTGCTTCTGTTCCTGATGTTTGATCCTGGACCTGAACCGTCCCTGCAGAGGAGACACGACAACTTCACACAGAAACACAATAAAATAATAAGTGACAGAGAACCAAGTGAAAGTGAACAAACAGCTGTAACTGTGAGCAGCACGATTCTCCATCCATGATGTTTTCCTGGCTCCAGGCCACACAGCTGTATCTTTCTGTGGGGCGTTTAAGGGTCAGGCTGAACTGTCCGCTTTCACACGCTCGTCTTTCTTTCACTCTGTGATGCTGCTCCTGTTTGTCAGGCTTCTCAGGACGGTGCCACCACTCCACCTGAGTGTCCTCAGGCAGCCGGACAGACTCCGCCCCCTCCTCCACCTGACACTCTGAGAGAACAGCAAACACAGCATGAGGTGTACAGACAGCAGCAGGTTTCAGAGGTGTAGAGAAAGCTGAAGCCGATCAGAGCAGAGGATGGAGGCCATGTCCACACTGATACGTTTTCCTTCTAAAAGCTTCTTTTTCTCTCCGTTTTGGCCTCCACACTGAGACGGCATTTTTGGTCAAGGAAAACTGAGCTTTTTGAAAAGGCAGTTTTCATGTTGCAATCTGGACTGCAAAAACTGAGCCCTTTGAAAACAATGATGCATTTTAGTCATATGATGCAGTCATGTGACCAATTAAACTAAGTGGGTGGACGGCATCACACAGCAGTTCTTTTGTTTGCTCTCAGTTTTGACAGATTAAAGATTAATATCAGTTTATACCTGCTGCAGATAAAACTTTTCCTCCACATTTGGCAGCGAAGCTTCAAAGAGCCGGAAAGTAAATAAACGGCACATGGAAATGACTTTCTGTGTGAGGCTTCAGTGTTAGTGCAGCCGCTAAAAGTGGTGGATCTAAATCTGCACCTCAAAGTGCGTTCGCATACAAGTAGAAGGGGAGTGAGTGGGTCAGCGCTCAGGGCACAGACACTAAGTTGGCCTTAAACACACCATTTATTTCCATGGAAACAGACACAACCAGAGTTACATGTTAAATCATCTATACAATAAAAAGAGTCTCAACACGCTAAAAACCCTGCCGCAGAAATAACTCTACACTGTCAACACAAAGGCTAAACAAATGCTTCCATATGCTAAAATTCCCATAATCCCACAGTCCAGCCACACGCGGGCAGATGTTCCTTATCTGAACAGGAGAGGAATTTCTCTTCCGGGATGGAAACCACGCCGCCAGAAGAACAAGGGGACGGGGCTCCTGTCGCAGACCTGTCTCCTCCTGACAGCCGCACAGTCCCGCCCCACTCCACACCTGAACACGGCCTCCGTCGTAGCACCGCCAGATGCAGGCAGAGGGACACCCCTGCCCTGCTGTGGATTGCATCGCCTCCCACTATGCTGGCTGCGCGTTTCTTTTCCTCCTGCTCGCCTTTCGTGCGTCGCCTTCATGTCTCTGCGCTCACTATCCCCTCTAACAGCTCAGCCTGGCGGCTGATAGGCCGCCTCGGGGAACGCCCCCACCTCCACAGGTGCTACTATTGTGCACTTAGTCCACAGTGGATTAAAAGAATATTGTGCAACAACACTAAAACACACAATATCAGGATAAAACCTGATATTTAAATAAACAAACATAAATATGACAATAAAATCATGCAGGTAAAAGCAACACTATGCACCAATGCACAGTCTGATCAAACTGTGTGACATCAGCATGTTTCAGCTGTGACATCAAAGATCTAATCAAACTAATAATGAATCACTTTGTTTGTGCAGCAGGAAATGTTCAGGAGCTCGTCTCTTCCTTCCAGCTGCTCTGATGGATCAATAAACCTGTGATCATGTTGTAAAGTGAGTTTGTTTCTTCACTGTGTGAACTTGACACACACACTGAGTCAGTTTGTGGAGCATCCAGCACACAGTCTGACTGCAGCTCTGCTGGACCTGAGCGATCCCTCTGATCTTCTTCTTTCTAATCCTGTCCATCCTGCTCACCTCCAACCAAACTCTCAGCATCTTCAGCTCTGCCACCTGCAGCTCCTCCTGTCTGTGTGCCTCCATCACAGCAGGTCTCACTGCATCTCCTCCTCTTCACTCTTACTGCTCTCCTCCTGTCATAAATCAGCCCTGACCTCCTCCTCATCTCTCCTTGTTTGTACTTTCTCTTCTCTGCAGACTCTCCTCCTCACTCTCACTACAGATCAGAACTTTGTCTGCAAACATCAGAGTGTTCATCAGCACTGCAAACGGGCTCAGAGCCACCTCTTTGTGAGCCCACTGCCTGAGCCTGTGAGTATTTAGAAAGTAGAAGGACAGAAACTCCAGGTGTGGACGAGGCTCGTTGCATCAAAAACAGCTGCTGCTGTGATTCCTGCTGAAGGGGCTTCAAATAAGTGTCTGAATACTTCAGGAAATATGAGGTTAAAGAAACAATCGTAAAGTTGTGTTTCCAGTTTGTCATTATTAGAAACATTATCAGCCACAGGCTGAATGGATTCAATGGAGTAAACTGGTCCCACCATGACCTCTGACCTGCATCTACAGCACTGAGCCCTGACAGTGAGCAGCACTTGTTTCTTCAGCAGGATGTTTCCCTCCCTGCTGCAGACGGTGCAGGTGGAGGTGTTTGTGTCTCCATCTGTGGGGTATTTCAGGGTCAGACTGAGGTCTCCAGGTTACAGCAGCTTTCTCTTCATCTTCGTTGGGTCTCTGTAAAACTTGTGTGTCTCAGTTTGTTCCTGATGTGTTCCTGACTCGTTCTTTGGTAACTAGTCTGCAGCGTCCTGTAAAGTGCTGCAGACATGTTGGATGAAGAAGAACAGACAGACTGAGCCTCCACAGTCGGCCATGTCTCACACGCTTCCTTTCTTTGGGCCTCAGCATCAGTGTAACCCGTTCAAGTGTTACGCCTGTTGTTGCTGCGTTGTGTTCTGGCGTAAAGTAAAAGGCAGGAGACAGTACTGGGTCTTGGCTCTTTACTTCACATCTGCAACACAGAAATATGGATGTGATCTGCGTGTGTGTCATGTGTCTGCCAGTGCACCTCTCCTCCGGCCATGCTGAAAGGAGCTGTGCCTGCAGCTTCAATAATATTACAATAATATAATAAATCAAATACAACAAATCGTTTTAAAACATTAACTTAGGCCCTCAAAAACAAAAAGCACAAAATAAATAATATGTCACTGAAAAATCATCAAAAACAACTTATAAGAACAATAAACAAATAAACAGTCAGATAAATACAATTCAATAACTAGGACCCATTACTTTGGTAATTACAATTCAAACATTATATCTAAGTTCAATCATATTAATAACCTGTAGAAATGTTTAGCTTATTTTAGAGTTTACATATGTAGGAATGTTTAGCTTATTTTAGAAGTTTAGGAATGTGTTAGTTAGAATGTAGAATTATTGTAAAGACACTGACACTGCCCTGAATGTAATAAAGGCCTGATTGTGTCATGAACTTAGAAGTAGATTTTAGGAGGCCCTCCCCCATTTGAGCTGTGAAACTAAGACAAAGAGGAGTTGATGTAAAGTGGAAATTCCTCAGGGTATACTTAGGTGGGGGTTTCAACATTTGTGACTTGATAACGGTGGTCTGGAACGGAGATGGGTTTTTATGACATCCGGGAAGGCACTACATTGAGACACACACCTACAGTGCTTTAATTTACGCACCCACACCCACATGCACAGTCATTCACGTGCACTCACATAGGCACATGGTACGCGCACACACAGGCACTCACGTGCTCGTGCATACACACAGAGACAGAGTTTGGAGCACACTGTGGGGGATTTATGATAGGGCTGCTTCTATAAAGCTGGGTGTGACTAACAAAGGGGTGAAGATTGTTGCAGAGGGACACCGGCCTCGTCTTCCCTTCTAGAAGTGCATGCTTAAATAAAGATGAATAAAGATTTTGTAAAAATAATTACTGAGTTCCGGTGCCGTTTCTGGATTCCTCGACGAATAAAGAACCGGGGCAAAACTGATTTCGTAACAGTTTTGGTGCCGAAACCCTGGGATTCGCTCGAGGCCCAGAGAGGATGAATTGGCAGAGCTGAGATCGTGAAACGAGGTGAACAGAGAGCTAGCTCACATGATTGAAAGGTAAGCACCACCTGTTTATTATCGAAGTGTGCATATTGTTTAAAGCCTAAATTATCTGTTCGCTAAGTTGAGCGTATCTCAGTGTAACTTCACTCAGTATGTTAAAGAAACGGTGTGTGATCCGTTTTAGTGGCGGTGTGTGATCCGTCTTAGTTAGTAATTAATAGCATCGGTGTTTCATCCGTGGCGGTGTGTGATCCGTCTTAGTTATTAGGAAAAAAGTGGCGGTGTGTGATCCGTCCTCCGTGCGTTAAAGCAGGAAACGTGTTACTATTAGTTAGAAAGCGGGGTTTAAGGCCTCGTCGCCGGCTGAGGGCCGTGTGTGCTTTGAGTTTGGCAACTCAACCCATCTTCGGACGCGGCGTTGGGACCTGTGGGACAGGAGCCGGGGTGGTGACCTGGGCACTGGGGGCGCCTTAAATAACTAAAGCCTAGGTGTGGGATCCTAGTCACGGTTGATAACCTGCATGAGAGTGGGGGCAAGTTGCTTTGTTAGTGAGAGAACGACTGCTTGGCTCGTCCCACTGACTGCAGTGTCTCGACTGTGTAGGTGTGTGAAAGCGCCGTTAGAGTCGGCGTCTCGTCTGAAGTACGGGAGTCAATTAAAGTAACAAAAATAATTTGTGTCTAAAAGTGTGTGTTTGTGGTGTGCAGAAATTGCGGCAGGAGGCCGTGTCGCGAATTGTTGCAAACTGTGAAGTCAATTGGGGGGTTTAATTTGGTTTTAATTTTTATGGGGAAGAGAAACTGCGGTATCCAGTCCGTGGCGCAGTTTCAATGATTCGTGAGGCAAATGTGGCGCGATCTGAAGATCGTGAGCCTAATTGTCCTAGATAGGTTGAGGTGTACAAGAGCGGACGGCACCTGCTCTTTGTTCTGATCAGGGCATTGTCCTGAATCAGCAGAGGTGTCTTGCAGAAAGTTTGAATGGGACTGCGAGAAGCATGAGGTGTGTGTGAGCCAGCCCCAGGGGGCGGGTTCACAGGTGGAACAAAGGAGGAGCAAAATGTGTGTGTGTGAGTGAGAGTGAGAGAGGAAAAAAGGTGGGGGCGAGTGACCAGCCTGTGAGTGTGTGTGAATTACTTGATGGCAAAAAGGGAGACAAAGCAGATTAGTTGATTTTCTGTGAAATAATAATAGTTAAGAAATCAAAGTGATCAAATAGGAGAAAATGAACTAAAGTAATTAAAGAAAAACTAAACAGTGGATTAGTGTTAAGGTAATGATAAATAAGTTGATAAAATTAATAGTGACATTTAAAGGTGAACAAGTATTCAAGGATGAATAGAGAATTTGATTGCTGACTGCATGAGAGCTGTTGGAGTTAAAAGAGAATGAGGTTGGAGGAGTGAGTGAACAGGTTAATGTGTGGGTGTAAAAAAAATGGGGTAAAAAAGGATTCTGGTTTGACCAACCAGTGATCAGACAATAAATTTAGTTGTTAATATAGTAAACTGGGAGATGCTTTCTGCTTGATTGGTGCAGCACAAGTAATTTACAGTATGAGGGAAATTTTATTTTGATGATAACATTTTGAACTTTCATGTCTGTTGTCCTGTCATCTTAGTAGGTTAATAGCTGATATGCAAATTAGTTGATCGTTCTTAGATTAACGACAGGTGACTGAATTCTAGCACGAGTGAATGAGATGTGTTGGAGTTTGTTGGAGTGGAGACTCTAAAACACTGAGTTTCCTGATGTGCGAGTGAATCCTGCACCAAGATACACAACTCTGAATACATGAGAACAAACTTCTTTTGTGAAATGCATGATAACATGTCACATGTTTTATGATGACAGGGAAAGAGGAAAACTAAATAAAATCTGTGGCCCAAGTGAGTAAAAAGCACAAACTGGGGGATACAAACTGACTGCTTAAGTTGGAAAATTGTGAAGGGATCTGAAACACTGCAAAAAGAAATATATACAAAATCACACACACAAGCAGGACATGCATTAACCCTACTAACACAAACACAAGAGAGCTCATGAAGATTAGACAGCATCTTGAGCATGTGAGTTTGTTTATCATCTTGTCCAAGTCACCTCGTGTGATGCAAAGATCAGTGGACTCATAGCACATTAGTTAAAGATGATCAATTAATAGCAGAGAGGTGTGTAGGAAAGGCAGCTTTAAGAACATGCCCTGCTGGAGATGCAGCTCCACAGACATCCATTAAACTTGCCTAATAACACAAACACACATGCAATGAAAATCAGCTTGTTATCTCTCATCAGTGTTAAAATAGTGTAAATTAAACAGAGACTTGTTATCAAATGCTGAATTTATCAAATGACAGTTAACTCTCTAGGTTGCAGGACAACATTTTAATTTTTGTGGAAAAAAAAGAGAAAGAAAATAATGAAAATAAAGAAAACAAAGTGACAAACAAACAAACAACAACAAAGTGTGGAAGTGTGAGTGGGAAATTGTCTCCAACTGGGGGAAGCAGTGACACTACAGGTCACCTTCTTCCCCTGCTGGACACAAAAGAAAACATAATTTGGAGTGTTGTGGGTGAAAATAATTAACAACAACATCAAGAAGATTTTTTGTGTTTGCGGTTAAGAACAAATAGGAATTTTATTTTCGGGGTTTAAAGTTAGTAGAGTTCAAAACAAATAAGTGGAGATGTGTTGCTTTAGGTGTGATGTAAACATATGCAGTCACAGTGAATAACGAAAGTCTCTCAGTCTGTCGATTACAGGTGGGAAATGGACCTGGATCAATTCTGCACGGGCAGCAGTCGCAAGAAAATTATAGGTTAAAATCATTAGAAAAAAAAAAAAAAGAAACACCCAGCCAGAATTTTTGGCTGAATTGTTTTGCAGCTTCCCGTCCTCATCCTGAAAAAGCAAGCTCCAAGGAAGCTAATCTCTCCCTGAAGACACAGAGTGCAGTTCCAGAAGCACAAGGATGAACATCAACAGTGGACAGCAGTCCAAGAGACAATACCAGAGACCTGAGCAGAGAGGTCCAGCAGCACTATGGGCAAACGGCATCAGAAAGAGAAGATCCATCATCTTGTTTGGATGAATGGAGATGCGTTTCCAGCAAGCTGCAACTTCACGGTGTGTGAAGGACTTTTGAGAAGATTGTTGGACTTTGACACTTGTCATGTTTGGAGCAAGATGGCAATGGAAGAGACAGTGGGAGCATACATGGGACAAAGCTGAAGAGAACTGACTGCCATTGGACAGCAAAGTGGGAGAGGAGAAAGGAGCAGGTGAGGACAGAGGAATGCTGTTTTAGTGTGGGGAATTAAATTGGGTTAAGGAATCTGGGGAGACAAGCGACTGCCTTGAAGTGGAGGATTGATAAAGTGTCCAGACCACCACAAAAGGGGGAGGAAGACAAGCACTGAGGTATGCAAGAGTACTGTTAGAGTAACTGGAAAGACAACACCACACATGCACCTGATATGCACTACAGAGGATACAAAATCTTACATAAAGTGTCACACATCAAAAGAGGGTAATGGTAGAAGGGGTTAATAAAACACAGCGTGGTTGCCGATGGAAACCTGCAAGCACTTGGGGTTTAGCTGTGCCTGACTATGACAGAGATTTTCATTTAGATGTTTCTGAAACAAAACTTGGAGTGAATGGAGTTTTGTTTCAGAAAAAAGGGGGAAGGTACATAAAAGGACACACAGAAATAGAAAATGTATTAACCTGACAAACACACACACACGCAATGAAGCTCATTAGAATCAAACACAATTTTAAGTAGGCAATACTGTTACCATCATCCTGTCTGGTTTATTGAGTGGGTTGAGAAGTGATTCATTGACAACTGAATTAGTATTATTTTGGGGAACATGATAACAGGGGTGAACAGAATCTTGCAGTCAGAATTTAAATGAGTGAAACTAGCAGATTTTTTGTTTTTTGTTTTGTTTTGTTTTTTGTTTCTGATGTATGGGGAAGGTTTTACCATGGCACCAAGTTTTAGATTTGGTGTGTCTTCACCTATTAGAAAACATTCTGGGACAAGTCCTAAGACCGGGCTTCTGTATTTTTATTTAATTTTGTTTTTCAGTTTGATCTGTTATTTTTATTTTTATTTTGGACAGTGCATTGGGAGTTTTGTTTGACAGTTTTGTTTGATATTTTTATTTTATTTTTTGTTTTGAACAAGTGCACTGACTTGTGTTTGTGAATTTCTTTTCTTTAAGCAGATCTGCACGACGGGAATTAAAAGCGTTTTACAGCATGTCGAGAAAACTGTTGCACGTGAGTTTCTCCAAAAATTACAATTGGCTCTGGAGAAAGCCGCTTATTTGGGACAATTAGAAAATGAGAGTCCCTGCCAAAAAGGATTCACCGAGGCAATCCGATTTAAATTCTTCTTTTTCTTTTTGAAATGACGTCATTTTGCTGTGGGTGGAAACGAAAATGCAATGATATTTTCTACTACCAGCAAAGAAAGAATGGATGAATGAATGAATGAGTGAAAGAGGAAAAACTGACTGACTGGTAAAAGCTGACAAAACTGACAAGACTTGACCACTACTCAAGGTTAACCTCCACCTAGACAGGACAAAAGGGTGGATCAATTTATGTGTTTCTTTTACAGGAGCAGGAAGATGACAGCAGCATCCTAGGTTGCGTGACGATTTAAACCTTTAAATGCCATTTTCTGTGTTTGTCAATCTATCAGCGGTGTGTTATTCATGGGCTTGTGCACAGCGTTAACATTTACATTTCTTTTCTACAGCAGGAAGTTAATGATGTGTTTGATTATGTGAGTTACAGTAGGGCACACTAATGGTTGATGTTTTTTCTATTACAGGATTACTGGGTTTATGAGTGAAGGGAACCTACAGGCTATATGTTGATTATGCTATTACATTGTGTTGTTGGAAAATGTTGAATATTACAGGGGAGAAGTGAAAATAGTGTGAGAATCATGCTGTGTTGAAATAACTGTTATTTATTTTACAGCAGGCTTAACTTTATGGTCTTTTTATAGCACCTCTGGAACTTGTCGACCTGCGCCTGACCAGGATGATCCATGTGTGTCGTTAATGTTTGTTTTTCTAAGAGTGCATGTAGAGGATTCAGCAGAAAACAGACAAGTGACATGAGAAAACAAATAAGAGATGCAGTGTTAATGGAATAGTTGAATATGGGCTCATTAGCTGGCCACTACTGAGCTCATAGTAAGTGAAGTGACATTGTTTAAGGAAAGTCACCGATTAAATTGTGGAATAAATTGGGATGATTCATGATTTGGGACAGATAATGGCAATAATAGTGATTTGATGATTTGAGAAAATCTACACATGACACTTGTCTTTTACGCTGAATACTTTATTACTCTTATGATCTATAGTTGGTTGAAAATGTGAAGTTTAATTGAACAGACGTTGTCTTCCAGGATACAAGCTTCAGGTGGAGCTGGGAGTTAAATAGGCTAAACATGTAACTGCCGACTAATGTTTTTTACACAGGGTTACAGGTTGGAGTATGGCTGCTCCAAGTGTGAAACCCTGGAGATTGTTTTAGGGAGACTGTGCAACATTCTTGTACATGTCTCATTGGGGAGTTGACACATGGCGGAAGCCATGTGGCGAGAGGAGTGTCAGTTTAATTTGCAGATGTCGTGAGGTGTCATGACGAGAAGGAGCGACTGAGGAGAACGTCCACAAGATGGGAGCTGAGGCCAGGAGAGAGTCCTCAGGAGAATCAGAGATTACCTTCAGCACAGCAGACATTGTACAGGAGATCGTTATGAGGAGACTCTGCACAGCAAGATCTTGAATAAAATGAAAGAGTGTCGACGTTGATGTTGAGGAAGACAGCTAAGGTGTACGACGTGCTCTGCCTTAAAATCTTCAGCAGCGTTGGAACGTGAGAATCGAGAGATGGAGGGAGCGTGCCAAGCTCCAAAAGTGACAGCGCAGAGGAAGTCCAGCTGAAAGGAACGGCGAGATCTGGCACCACGGGAACCAGTGTGCGGTGGCGGAAGAGCCTAGGAGGTCGGAAAGGCTCTTGGCAAGAAAGGGTGACTCGATTGAGACGCCCTACATGGATCCCAGTACAGGGACAGAATAAATCCCTGATCCATGCAACGACTGAAGGGTAGTCTACCCCGGAAGTTGAAGAAAGAAGAGCAACAGAGAATCGCCCGACTCAGAAGATAAAGGTGGTTTCATAAAAACAAGTGGAAAGTGAAACTATATTGAATCAAAAGAGATAAGATTTTAAAAAAAGACAACAACAACAAAAGAAGACAAAAGAAAATAAAATTAAGATGGGATTATGGGGAAATTGGAGAGCAATGGTAGTGTCAGGAGTGATGATTGCTGTTATTATAACTGTGATTTTTCTTTCAAGTGAATTGCCCAGAGACAGATCTGAATCCACGCAGGCGACTCCACCATCACAGGCCCCGGCGAAGCGACTCAAACGTAGTCAAACAGGTAAATCAGATGAGCGTTTGGATTATTACGGCGGCATAGAGTTGGACTACGTTAAAGGGTCCACTACCTCGTATACATTCGACCTATGTGCTGTCATTAAATGTAAGGGCTTAAACAGTTCATGGCGGGGATATGATGTCTGGGTAGGTTATAATCCAATGGTAGATATAGAGTGTAACAATCAGAAGCTTGGGTACCCCTATCACACTTATTGGAAGGGCCCGTGTGACTACTGGTCTACCATAGTGGAGTATTCTGGCATGTGGCGCCCCTATAAGGACACCACGTGGCAGAAGCTTGGGTTCCAGCGGGACTTTCCAGCTGGGCAGAACCCTTTGACCCTCTCACTGACTCGTTGGTATGGCACTGTGTGGCCCGCCCGATCTGTGGTGTATTTATTTATAGGGGCAGATGTCTTAGGGAAGGATCCATACGGTTTGGTTAAAATTAACTTTAGAGATTTTGCATCTGATGTGGCGGTAGTAACGCTATTAACGCCTCCCCCACCATTGCCACTTTCTGAATCGGGCCCACAAATAATTGAGGTAGATTATACAAGACTAAAACCTAAACAGCTCATTTCAATGGCCACTGGCTATCATAAAAGTAATTTATGCCTAAACTGGCTTATCCAAAATGCTAGGGAACAAAATGTTTCAGATTGTGTGGCGTGCGCAGCGGCCCACCCACATCTTTTCACAGAACCAGCTCCTCTGTATCCTGAAGACCAGTGGGGATTTGAGTGCATGCTCAGACTCAATAGAGAAGCGGTTTCTGAAGGTAATTGTACTATGTTAGCAAGTTTGTTTCACCAATAGGTAATGATACTGTACTTGGTCCTTTCACACCGAGAGGAGCCGACTACACGTGTTTTAACTTAATTGTGTTTTCCCCTGACGAACATGAGCATGAGGCTGGGGAGATTAACGCCGATTGGTGCACTGTGACGTACCTGGCCAGAGGACAGTTATCAAGAGACACCGGCACTGAAATAGGCCTGTGGGCACGTGCTGGTTCGTATTATTATTATGGTGGGTACAGATTGTCTGTCAGAATTCCTAGTGGGACTTTTGGTCTCTGTGCCATGGTACGTTTAGGTGCACCTCTCGTTTTAGTAGGTGAAAAGGGGGTGCAGCTGGGTAAGCCCGGCACCGCCCAACTGACAGCCAGGCGGAGACGCCATGTGTTGGCCAAACGGTCATTAGGATTGTTTGCCCTTACAGTAGGATCACCAACATATATGGATGCCATTGGAGTTCCCAGGGGTGTGCCGAATGAATTTAAGTTAGCTGACCAAATTGCGGGAGGATTTGAAAATTGTCCAATAATTTCTGCATTCTTTCCAGTAACTCCTAGCAAGAATGTGGATCGTATTAATTATGTGCACTATAATGTCCTGAGACTGGCAAACTTTACCAGGTACGCAGTTGAAGGGCTTGCTGAACAGTTAAGTCCAACATCTTTAATGGCAGTACAAAATCGGATGGCGTCAGATATATTGTTGGGATAAAAAAGGGGGCGTTTACGCGATGTTTGGGGATATGCATTGTACTTTTATTCCAAATAATACAGCTCCCAATGGCTCTGTGACCCGAGCGCTGGAAGGCCTGCGAACGTTGTCCACCACAATGCATGAGCATTCGGGTTTGGAGAACCCACTGGAAGCATGGATGATCTCTGTCTTTGGGCAATGGAAAGGTTTCATTATGTCAATTATGGTTTCTTTGTCTGTTTTTATTGCAATAATAGTGACGTGTGGGTGTTGTTGTGTGCCTTGTATCAGAGCTTTGCTTGTAAGACTTATCAATCGTGCTGTAGGAGAATCTGATACAAAGGCAGACACCATGATGCCACTTTTGGGAAATGGGGAGTCATATTATGAACACATTATGGTGAAAGATTTAGTTTAGGTTTATCTGCCATAGGGCAGATAAAAAGGGGGAATTGTAGAAATGTTTAGCTTATTTTAGAGTTTACATATGTAGGAATGTTTAGCTTATTTTAGAAGTTTAGGAATGTGTTAGTTAGAATGTAGAATTATTGTAAAGACACTGACACTGCCCTGAATGTAATAAAGGCCTGATTGTGTCATGAACTTAGAAGTAGATTTTAGGAGGCCCTCCCCCATTTGAGCTGTGAAACTAAGACAAAGAGGAGTTGATGTAAAGTGGAAATTCCTCAGGGTATACTTAGGTGGGGGTTTCAACATTTGTGACTTGATAACGGTGGTCTGGAACGGAGATGGGTTTTTATGACATCCGGGAAGGCACTACATTGAGACACACACCTACAGTGCTTTAATTTACGCACCCACACCCACATGCACAGTCATTCACGTGCACTCACATAGGCACATGGTACGCGCACACACAGGCACTCACGTGCTCGTGCATACACACAGAGACAGAGTTTGGAGCACACTGTGGGGGATTTATGATAGGGCTGCTTCTATAAAGCTGGGTGTGACTAACAAAGGGGTGAAGATTGTTGCAGAGGGACACCGGCCTCGTCTTCCCTTCTAGAAGTGCATGCTTAAATAAAGATGAATAAAGATTTTGTAAAAATAATTACTGAGTTCCGGTGCCGTTTCTGGATTCCTCGACGAATAAAGAACCGGGGCAAAACTGATTTCGTAACAAACCGCAATGCAACAGGCAATACAACACTGTACCATAAAAACAATTAATGAAAGACTGCATCTCCAAAACATAAGAACATCTCCATACCTGCAACACAGAAATATGGATGTGATCTGCGTGTGTGTCATGTGTCTGCCAGTGCACCTCTCCTGACGAAGGAAAAAAGAGTGCACGCTGTTAAAAAAAAAAAGAGCCGCGAGTACGCTCACAAGCCGCTAGCGATCAGGCTAACTTAGCATGCTAGCATTTCAGCTGCGTTCTCGGCTAAAACTCATTAAAAACATATATTAACAAACTCCGCCCTCCACAAAACTTATCCCGAATGAATCTCTTATTGACAAACAAAAACGCTGCGGTTCGGCTATATTTACATTGCAGCTTGGGCTCTGAACAAACTTTAATCAGCAGAGAGCAACGTGGCAGTGACTTACCTCCGGCCATGCTGAAAGGAGCTGTGACCGGGGCACACATGCACGCGCCTACGTCACTACGCAGCGCACACACACACGAACGCACACAGACTCAGATCACACAGGTAGGAGACCGAGATGCAAAATGACATATATAATCCAAAAGAAAAGGGGTTTTGGGTGAAATTCACAAGTATTCAACACATATGTTACATCAGCAACAAGTCTGCGGAGGATGTAGCTTTGAGTGACCACAACTGTGTCTTTGTTGACCTTCACTTGAGGACGTGCCATTGGATAAATGAGTCTATTTGAAATTTCAGAAACAAAACTCAGATCAGAAAATGGGAGAAATTCAAAGTTTTGTTTGACACAATCAGCTGTTGCGTCTCGAGCTGCCTCACCTATAAATGTGGCTCTAAAGCAGACAGCAACAAAAGTCTGATTTTCTGTAGATCAAAGAAATCAATGACAAACCCCCCCAGAGCGTTCTTGTTGTGGCAGCTCACTGCTGCTCTACTTTTACACCTGTGACATTTGATGAGAATCAGCCGTCTTCAGCTCCCTCAGAGATTCTCCCCACAAAGCTTTTTGCCTTGTAAACCTTTTTAACGCTTTTCTTCAGACTGGAGTGTTCCAGCTGTTTCAAACATGCCGTTGTGGAAGCAAAGCTCAGCAAAGCCAGCTTAGATCCAACATTACATCAACATTATAGATCAGTTTCTCTTTCAGGTCAAAGCTTGTTGAGAAGCCGCTTGCTGCCCACCTCACAGCCTGCTTGAAGAAACACCACATCTGTGACCGTTTCCACTCTGGTTTGGGTCAAATGCATCCACTGACACTGCACTACTAACAGTAAGCAGTTATATTGTGATGTCAGCAGATGGTGGAACAGTCCTGGTCTTGTTGGAGCTCTCCTGCTCTGAACATCTGAAGCTCTCCACCACATGACTGAGCACAACTCAGGGAGGAACATTTACTGAAGCTGCTGCAACATTTCCTGTCAGCACATGATTGTGTGACAGTCAAGGAGCCACCAGAGGACACCTGCTAACAGGGCTGGGTATCCTCACTCATTTCTACAATCCATTCACTTTTAATCAGTTTGCCTCAGACAGTCAGAAATATTATCATTCATTTCCATATTTTTATATCTATAAAAGAAAGCTGACACTGTGAGACTTCATCAGAGGTGTGAGCATCACAGCAGAGGCCTTTGTGTCAAAGTCACTGAGGAGAAAACAGAAGAACATGAAGCAGATTTTCCTGGCCTTGCTTTTTATAGCAGATGACCTTAAAAATATTCTGCAGTAGAACAAAAACACATGTGAACATGACCTGATGAAGTGAAGCAAAGTTACAGAGGTTTGATTACAGACACAGCTGAGAGTTTTGCAATTTTGCATCATTTTACAAAGTTTGTTCAGTTTTGAGCAGCAGAAATGAGACTAAGTCAAAAACAACAACAAACCCAGCGGCCGACAGCGCTGTCAACAACGGTAGACTGGTGGGTAACAACAAGCCAATAATGCAGAAAACAGAGATTTTTAGATGAAACTGATTCTGATGCGTCTTTGTGCAGAATCCGTGTTCCTGCTCTCAGTTACTGTTTCAGCTGTTTGATGGTTGTTGAAACTGTGGGAGCTTCAACCTGAGATTCAGGCGTTTCAGCTAAAATACATTTATATTTAAAGATGGATTTACGATTCTAGAATTGGTTTCAATCACTAATCAAAACCCAATCAAATCTAATCACACTAATCAAAAGCCTACCTGCCAACCATCATACAGCTCCACAGCGAGGCATGCTGGGAAACTGAGTCCATGTGTCACTTTGAGATCAAACGTGGACACAGCTTCAGTTACACAATATCAAATATCTACATATAGAAATAAAATCACTGTGCAGGTCAAATAAATAAATACAATAAAGAAAGAAATAAGACGTGGTATAAGTGAAAAGTCTGAGTTCAGCTCGTCGGCTCACAGAAACACTGACTTCCTGTTATTAATGAGGAGGCTGTGGGAACAGGTAGGAGGCTCCTGATTGGTTCATAAGGTGTGAATAAATGTGTCATGTAGCAGGAAGCAAAGCCACATCAGGCCTTAGAAGGAATTCATGAAAGTGTGAAGTCTGTCTGCAGTGCAGTGGAGTGATCTCCTCCCTATGAATGAAGTTAGAAGTCTGGAAGTTTAGGAAGCAGCTGCACGTCAGGAAGCACAAATGTGATGAGGAGAAGGCGTGGAGCGCTGTGTCAGGCTCTGCTGTGGAAACCAGTGAACTTTTGCATGTTTTGAACTGGAAGAAGAAGCAGGATGTGAACTTTGTAGGTCAAAACAAAGCTCAGGGTCACATTTGATCCAGTACTCGTGTCACCATCAGTGTTGGGCAAGTTACTTTGAAAAAGTAATTCATTATAGTTACTAGTTACTTCTTCAAAAAAGTAACTGAGTTAGTAACTGAGTTACAGTATTCTAAAAGTAATTAATTACTTGAAAAGTAACTATTGCATTACTTTAAAAAAACGTTTAACTCTCTGGGGTCCAGGGTATAATTGCCCATTTTTAACCACTTTTGATGTTTCCTCCACATTTCACCTTTAAAAACTATTTACTTTGCCTTGTTTGGTATCATCCTTTTCAGCACAACCTCACGTGTCTGAATTTACAGTTATGTTTTCATTTTGACATACTGTATTAACACAATTGATCTAAAATCAGACAAAAAACATAAAATCAGAGTAGAAAAAGTTATATTTTTACTGTAACAACCACAAACGTGTTTAATGAATCATATTTCATAACTTCAAATGCAAATATAACTTGTCAACTTTAAAATCCTATGCACAAGTTTTGCAAACAACAGTTATTTGCATCCATTTACCTTTTACCTAGATTTTGTTAAATAACCATTTCAAACTATTTACAGAACAATCAGCTGTTCTTCAATAAGATGCCACACAAATTATTTGTGCCACTCCAAAAACATAATTTCTGTCCACTATAAAGGAGAACATCACAGCCTGATACCTGCAGGTCTGACAGCAGCAGGTGTATCACTGCTGTTTCTACCTGGAGACAGTCGCCTCATTGTTCTGACACACAACACCAAACTATCTGCAACACTACACACTAACTACACAAGACAACACATTAACTACACACTCCAAACACGCTAAACGTCACAAATCTCTCACATCTTAAAACTCGCTCTCTCTCTCTCTCTCTCTCTCTCTCGCCGTCACTCCTAAAACTTCCCCTGCATGGCGAAACTATTGAGGAAAAAACACCGTGTCTATCTTGTTTATCATGACTCTGGTTTTACGTGGCCTATCAACACAATTTAAAAACTGGTATATATCACCTTGTTGCTTTGGCTTGAAGTGGTCATGTGATTGGCTTACCACGACTACTTTATTCTTCCTCAGTCAAACAGCAGCACTCATGCGATTGTTTTGCCCCCTGAGCTCCAGGTGTTGTGCTGGACAGTGATCGTGATTACCGTCCGCCGGAGCGTGCGCAGCTGCCTAAAGCTGTAGGCATTCTATCGTGACAAACGCCGTTTTTTCCGCCACTCACATGTGTTGTGGAAGTTTTTCCACTTAAATAAAGCCTGCAGACGAGCGGTGAGCGGTAGCCAACATTCTTTAATTCAAACACACAAAGACAACAGACAACCAAGCTTGGTGGAGAGCCTACATGACCCACGGGGCAGGGTCAGCAGAGTCTTACTGAGAGTAGTGTGTCTCTCAGTTAAATACTTTCTCCATGAACAAAAGGCAGTACACAGCTGTTTCACACCTTAAGATTCACCACTCCCTGGAAGAGACAAAAGACTCTTCCTGTGGAGTTGTCTGCTCCCCCAACTTCCTAACTAGACCCCCACCATTTGTCTTACTGTATGGGTGTCAGACATGTTAAAATCCAGTGGCACCAAGGCATTACAATAAAATAATGTGATTAATACATAAGTGAAAGAAATTCCTATACAATCCCACCCTTTGATTCTCAAATCAAGAATCACATTAAAACCAGAATTTCTTTCCCGACATTCTGTATATCACATCAACATTATTTTACACTTAAAGGAGTTTCACACTGTGTATCCTAACTTCACTGTTCTCCCACCACCCTTTGTTCATCTTTAAACTCCCCCCAATCTAAGCTCTCACATGCACATGGCAACAACAATGATACAGAGGAAAGGTCTTCTCCAGAGTGTCAAAGTACTTTGCATGGCAAAGTGAAAAAGCATTAGATGGTCATTCTCAGTTCCCGATCATGGCTCCTGGTGTCTGTGCCATTCACAGAGTCCTAATTCCCACGCTGATCTCCTTCTGTGCTGTCACCTTTGGAGCTTGGCATGCTCTCTTCATCCCTCAATTTCCGTTCCAACGCGGCTGTAGATTTAAGGCAGAGCACGTCGTACACCTTAGTTGTCTTCCTCAACGTCAACGTAGAAACTCTTCATTTCATTTTAAGATTTTGCTGTTAGAAATCTTCTCGTGACAATCCTTTGGAAGCCCAGTGGTGCAGCCCACTGTCGTTTTGTCTGCTGTCCTGCAGATGGTCCGTGCTTCTCAGTGGTCCTATTGAAGCGTTCTCTCCCGGTCGTGGTCTGTATCTGTGTCAATCCTTCCATATCCCTCATGTCACGGTCTCTGCAATTTAAAAATGAAAGCTTCCACCGAAAACCCTCTTTTGCCCTATGTCAGCTTAGCACAATTAGACATGCACAATGAAGTTGTGCATTGTCTCTTAAAAATTCCCAGGGATTCTCCCCTGAAGTAGCTTCACTCCAGGCCTTGTCGTAAGAAAAAACATTAGCCAGTGGTGTGTCCTGCTGTAAATCATGTGATTAGATCATATGATTAACCCTTTGCTGTGGAAAAATAGATGTTAGCGCAGCGCATCTGTATGCACACTTTCCCACAGTGACCTCTGCACTGTAAACAATACAAGGTCATGAATAACACACCGCTGGTAAGTTCACAAAGACACAGAAAGTGGCGATTAAAAGGTTAAGTCAGCATGGCCCAAAGGTCATGCAACCTGTTGCTGTCACCTTTCTGCTCCTGTAAAAAGAAACATACATACATACATCCACCCTTTTGTCAGGTCAAGGTGGAGGTGCAATCTTGTATACTGGTGTCAAGTCAGTCAAAGCTTTTGTCAGTCCAGTCAGTCCCCATTTTTTATTTGTTGACAGTAGAACCTCTCGTGACGCAATAAGGTTCTACTGCCAGCAATGACGTCATTTCAAAAAAAGGAAAATAATTTAGACTGGATTACATCGCTGAATCCTTTTTGGCAGGGACTTGTTTTCTGATTGTCCCAAATAAGTGGCTTTCTCCCGAGCCCATTTTAATTTTTTGGAGAAACTCACTTGCGATTGTTCAACATGTTGTGTAGCGCTTTCAATCCCGATCTTGCAGGCCTGCTTGGAAAGAGGAAATTGCCAAACAAAAATCTCAGTGCACTGTTAAAAATAAAAAATATGAAAGCCTCTTTTTAGAAGTTGTCTAAGCATACTCTCTTAGAATTATAGATCAAAACAAAACTAATTGGCAGTTTCAAAGTGGTACCAAAGGAAAATGCAAATCCCCAAAACTTTCATCCACCAGTCACACACCTCACACAACAATATTCTATTAGATAATGAGTTTTTGTTTTCCCCCATGTACCCAGATGTGTGTCATGATAAGACCTCCCCCACACATCAGAAACAAGAAACTCAATAATCTATTAGTCCCCACTCATCTGACCCCCCTGCAGCATTCTGTTCACCCCTGCAATGATTCAATCATCCTTCCCCAAAATAATACTAGTTCACTAGTCTATGTATCACTTCTTAACCCACTAAGTGAACCGGACAAGATGATGGTAACAGCAATGCATGCTTAAAATGCTATTTGGTCTTCATGAGCTTCAATGTGTGTGTTTGTGTTAGTAGGATTAATGCATTTTTCTGTTTGTGTAATTTTTGTGTACCTCTCCTCTTTGTGGTGCTCCAGACACTTTTCAATTCTCCACGCAAGGCAGTCGTTTTTCTTCTCAATTTCCTAAACCCAAATTTCATTCCCACACTAAAACAGCCATGGTCTCTCCTGCTCCTTCCACTGTGGTCTCATCTCATCTCTCCCCCCTTGCAGCAGTCCAGTGAGAGTCAGTTGTCTTTCAGCTTTGTCCTGTGTTTTCCACTGTCTCATTTTACCATTTTGCTCGAAAAGTGGCAAATGTCCAACTCAGACAGTCTTTTCAAAGGTCCGTTCACACACAGTGAAGTTGCAGCTCGCTGGAAATGCACATCCATCCATCCAGTCATGATGATGCCATTTTTCTCCTTGCTGTCGCTGTCTTGCACAGCTGCTGCTGCAACTTTTCTTCACTGCTCAGGACACTGATGTGAGCTCTTGATATCCATCTCGTTGTTCTGGAACTGCATTTCTTGTCTTCAGGGAGAGATTCTTGGAGCTTGTGTTCTCAGGGTGACAAAGACATGGCAGTTAAACTGTAAAACAATTCAGCCACAACTTGGCTTGAGTGTTTCTAAATGATGTTAACCTATAATTTCCTTCCGACTGCTGCACGTGGAAAATTGATCCGGGTCTGCTCTTCACCTGCAAGTGACACACTGAGATATTTTGATCATTCTTATCACTGCTTAAAGAAACACGTCTCCCCTCTCTGGTTCTGAACTCCCCTTTCTTAAAAACCCAGAGAGATTGTAGTTGTTCTACTCTCTTCCTATTTTATTGCTTATTTTCATCAAGTCTGCTAAAAAAGAAATTTTTTGTGTGTCCACACTAGGGGAGCTGGTAGCCTGCAGTACCACCGTCTCCCGCTGGTTGGAAACAACTTTTACACACATTTCTACACTCCTCTCTTTTTGTTTTTCTTTTCCTTGTTTTGTTCCCCATTTTCAAAATTTTGAACCCCATTTTTCTCTGTTTTTTTTTTTTTTTCACACAACAACTTTTCCCACACATCCATTCTCTGCAATCTTGCACACCACACATTTACTCAGTTCTTAACATACAGTCACACATTGAGTTTTGTCCCTGGCCGCCCGGTAGAGCGCCTGCCGCAGTCGCCTCTCGAGCCACTAATCCGGCTCTGCTGACTGCCCCTGGAATCTAGATTCTCTATTACTGCACGAGGCGTCCCCCGTGAGGTTCCTTGCCTTCTACGGACCAAGGAACGAACACCGCCACCCCCAGTCTCCTTTGAAGAAGTTAGGATCTTTTAGAAGACGCTAGAGATGTCACTCCGTGATTCTACACGAAGACTCTCCGTGATTCTACACGAAGACTCCCTCGGAGATCTTGCCCTGGAAGGTCGTAACACACCTTCTTGGGCTCCCCGAAGGCTGCAACACGCTCACCTCTTGCCAGACACAAAACTCTCGTGACTTGTTACAAGTTAGCTATCACTCACCCATCTGCAGGAGTCCCCTCAAAATCGATGGTCTCGGTGGTGACTGAAACACACGGCTCCGTGACTCCTCCATTTCCTTTGCTTCAACAGCTGGTAGGACAAAGGTACCTTTTACCTTAGGGGTGATCATCCCGTCCACGGAAGCGTTGTTCAGCGACCACACGGACCACCCTGCTCACAGCGCCATTCTGTTGTGGAAGTTTTTCCACTTAAATAAAGCCTGCAGACGAGCGGTGAGCGGTAGCCAACATTCTTTAATTCAAACACACAAAGACAACAGACAACCAAGCTTGGTGGAGAGCCTACATGACCCACGGGGCAGGGTCAGCAGAGTCTCCCTGAGAGTAGTGTGTCTCTCAGTTAAATACTTTCTCCATGAACAAAAGGCAGTACACAGCTGTTTCACACCTTAAGATTCACCACTCCCTGGAAGAGACAAAAGACTCTTCCTGTGGAGTTGTCTGCTCCCCCAACTTCCTAACTAGACCCCCACTATTTGTCTTACTGTATGGGTGTCAGACATGTTAAAATCCAGTGGCACCAAGGCATTACAATAAAATAATGTGATTAATACATAAGTGAAAGAAATTCCTATACACATGGCACCTTTAACGCACCATTGAAGTGGCGGAAAAAACAGCATTTTTGTCTGTCTTTGAATGCCGCTTTTTACATCACTTGGCGGAAAACGCCATTCAAAAACGGCATTTTTTATGGCGTTCTGTGTCAGCTGTAACGGCGTTTAAAACGCTGTTTTACTGAAATTATGCAGGGCACTCCCTCATCATGGTTCCCTCATCCAATTACTTTCAACTCATTTCACCCAATCAAAGAAGAGGAAGTGCAGACCACACTAATGCATCATCGATTCGCCTTGCTGCTAAGTGATTGCCTATTCAGTACCAGTGCTTGTCACAGTATTGACTTGTGTTATAATTCCACTATACATTTTGATGTGTTTAAAGCATGATCAAGCAAACAAACAACAGAATGCTTTTTCTGAAACCTTAACTGTGGTACCTCTTATGGCAGCTCTGCTCATTTCATCACACATGAACAGTCACCCACTGTGGTGAGCCCTGTGAGTAACAGTGCAGCTGAACGTAGCCAGTAAGCAGTTAAAGCAATTCTTTTGTTAAATCCCTTTAATTAAAGGTCTAATTCTTTGTACAGAGACACAGCTACAACAAAGTTCATTGTCCAAATACTTATGGGACAAACACTTATAGTATATTACACAACATAGTGCGTGAACGTGTACTGAAGCACCCTTCCTGCAACCCTAAGTTGGACATGTGGTTATGAAAATAGATGGGCGGTAAAATAAAAACGATTATGGATGACTGTTGCCGCCTATAAATCAAAGTCTGCCTGAGGTGGGATTTCAGAAGCAGAAACCATGAGGGAGCACAGTACCACTCCCAGAAGGGTGAGATGTAAGTAAGTAAGTAAGTAAGTAAAGTTTATTTATTAAGCGCTTTTCATAGACAGGTAGTCACAAAGCGCTGCACACAGAGATTAAAATAAACAGTACAATAAATAGCAAAATGCACAATTTACACAATATAGAATTTAAATGTAAATTTAAAAAAAAAAAAAAAAAAAAAAAAAAGTATAAAAATGTAAAAAGCATTGGTCAACAGAAAGCTTGTTTAAACAGTAAAGTTTTTAACTGTTTTTTAAAGGATTCCACAGAGTCAACCAAATGTAGTTGTAGAGGTAGACTGTTCCACAGCCTTGGTGCCACAGCCTGAAAGGCTCTGTCCCCTTTCGTCTTCAGACGTGTTCTGGGAGCAACCAACAAGCTCTGAGTCTGTGAGCGGAGACGGCGAGCAGTAGTGTATTTTGTGAGAAGCTTGGATAAATAATCTGGGGCTTGGCCATTTAGTGCTCTGTATGTTAAAACAATAATTTTAAAACGAATTCTAAAATCTATTGGGAGCCAATGTAAAGAACATAAAATAGGAGTGATGTGAGCTCGCTTGCTAGAGCGAGTTAGCAGTCTGGCTGCTGCGTTTTGTATAGCTTGGAGGCGAGAGAGAGATGATTTATCCAAGCTGGTAAACAGGGAATTACAATAATCTAAACGCGATGACACAAATGCATGGACAATTTTTTCCAGTTCAGCTAAGGAGACCATATGTCGCAGTTTAGAAATATTCCTTAAATGAAAGAAACAGGAACGAGACAGAGATTTTACGTGTGAGTCAAGGCCCAAAGAAGAGTCAAATATTACTCCAAGATTTCTAATATTTGGCTTAGCAGAAGAACAGAAAGGGGCAAGAACCTGACTGATTTTAGAATATAGATCAGGAGGAGCTATGATCATGGTCTCTGTCTTGTTCATGTTTAAAACAAGGTAATTGTTAGAAAGCCAATCAGAGATTTGAGTTAAAGCCTGGAATAGGGTGGACAGCCTATCCAGCTGATGAGGCTTAAAGGACATATACAGCTGAATGTCATCGGCATAGAAATGATAAGAAAGGTCACTAAAAGACTGAATAATGCCAGCTAAAGGAAGCATATAAAAAGAAAATAATAATGGACCCAAAACTGAACCCTGTGGAACCCCGCAGGTTAGGGCAGCAGTGTTAGAGGAGAACCTATCAGTCCTAACAGAAATGGTCCTGTCTGATAAGTAGCAAGAAAACCAGTCTAAGGCGGTGCCAGATATACCAGCCAAAACCTTGAGCCTGTTGAGTAGGATTTTGTGGTCGATGGTATCGAAGGCTGCGCTAAGATCTAGCAAAATGATCACGGAACAATTTCCTGCATCAGATGCCATTAGTAGATCATTATGGACCCTTAAGAGAGCGGTCTCCGTAGAGTGCTGCTTTTGAAAGCCAGACTGAAAAGGGTCAAAAATCTGCAATCGGCATAGTAAGGATCTGAACTGATTTTCTACAATTTTTTCTAGTAATTTACTTATAAATGGCAATCTTGAAATAGGACGATAACTACTAGGGGAGGTAGGATCTAGATTCTGTTTTTTTAACAGAGGGGTTACCTCAGCGTGTTTAAAATAGGACGGAACACAGCCTTGCCTCAGTGAATTGTTGATGATGGATAGTAGTGTGGGACCAATGCTGGTGAGAGTCCCAGACAGGACAGAGGGAGGTAATATATCTGAGGAGCGTGATGAGGATTTCATTTTACCTATTACTGCAATTAAGTCATTGAGTGTGATTGGAGAAAAAGAAGTAAATGACCCGGGACAACAAGGGGCATCTTCATAAGGGGAGGCACTTGAGGAGATTTTGGATCTCATGTCCATCACCTTATTTACAAAGTAATTGAGGAAAGTGCTACAGTCTTCATCAGAAAGTAACACAGCATGCTGAGTTGGAGGAGAAACAATACTATTGATAGTGTCAAATAGAATTCTTGGGTTATTTTTATGACGATTTATGAGATTATTGAAGTAAGAGGCTCTGGCCTCTTTAATTGACTCATTAAATAAGTGAAGAAGTTCTTTGAAGTGTTCCCGATGGACAACCAGCCCAGTGGACTTCCAGAGACGCTCTGCTTTTCGACAGGAGCGTCGAAGAACACGGGTTTGATTATTTAACCATGGTGTGCAGGAACTAACAGTGCAATGACTAGTTTTGAAAGGAGCAACCTGATTAAGAATGGCAAGACAGTGTTCATTAAAAGAATTAATAAGGATGTCAACCTCGTCAGAAGAAGGTTTAAAATTAAAAAGTGAAGAAAACTTTAAAATGACAGAGTCATCAATGAAGCGCCTGCGCTTAATAAAACTTTGGGGAAGAGACTCTGAGTTGAAATACATTAAAAAAGACTGACTTATGGTCGCTAAAAGAAACATCATTTAAGTTCATGTGGTCAAGGGAAACACCACAGGTGAAGACCAAGTCCAGAGTGTGCCCAGCTGTGTGAGTAGGACCTGATACATGTTGAACAAAATTGAAAGAGTCCATAATGCTCAGGAACTCCTTAGTGGTACTATTTGATGAGTCCTCTGCATGAATGTTGAAGTCACCAACAATGATGACCTTGCCCAGTTTAATTGTGGAAGTTAAAAATTCTTGTAGGTCTGACAGAAAAGATTACTATAATATATACTATTTTAACCTTTACTTAAAAAGCATCTCTAGACACAGCAGTCTTAGCTAATTATAGGCCAATCTCCAACCTTCCTTTCATATCAAACATCCTTGAAAGAGTAGTTGTCAAACAGCTAACAGATCATCTGCAGAGGAATGGCTTATTTAAAGAGTTTCAGTCAGGTTTCAGAGCTCATCACAGCACAGAAACAGCTTTAGTGAAGGTTACAAATGATCTTCTTATGGCCTCTGACAGTGGACTCATCTCTGTGCTTGTCCTGCTAGTCCTTAGTGCTGCGTTTGATACTGTTGATCATAATATCCTATTAGAGCGATTAGAACATGCTGTAGGTATTACAGGTACTGCACTGCAGTGGTTTGTATCATATCTATCCAATAGACTCCAATTTGTGCATGTAAATGGAGAGTCCTCTTCACACACTGAGGTTAGTTATGGAGTTCCACAGGGTTCAGTGCTAGGACCAATTCTGTTTACACTATACATGCTTCCCTTAGGCAGCATCATTAGAAGACATAGCATAAATTTTCACTGCTATGCAGATGACACGCAGCTCTATCTATCCATGAAGCCAGGTAACACACACCAATTAGTTAAACTGCAGGAATGTCTTAAAGACATAAAGACCTGGATGGCCGCTAACTTTCTGCTTCTTAATTCAGATCAAACTGAGGTTATTGTACTCGGCCCTGAAAATCTTAGAAATATGGTATCTAAGCAGATTCTTACTCTGGATGGCATTACCTTGGCCTCCAGTAACACTGTGAGGAACCTTGGAGTCATTTTTGACCAGGACATGTCCTTCTATGCACATATTAAACAAATATGTAAGACTGCTTTCTTCCATTTGCGCAACATCTCTATAGTTAGAAACATCCTGTCTCAGAGTGATGCTGAAAAACTAGTTCATACATTTATTACTTCCAGGCTGGACTACTGTAATTCTTTATTATCAGGAAGTCCTAAAAACTCACTGAAAAGCCTTCAGCTGATCCAAAATGCTGCAGCAGGAGTCCTGACAGGGACTAGAAAGAGAGAGCAGATTTCTCCCGTTTTGGCTTCCCTTCATTGGTTTCCTGTTAAATCCAGAATTGAATTCAAAATCCTGCTCCTCGCATACAAGGTCTTAAATAATCAGGCCCCATCTTATCTTAATGACCATGTAGTACCATATCACCCTATTAGAGCACTTCGCTCTCGCTCTGCAGGCCTACTTGTTGTTCCTAGAGTATTTAAAAGTAGAATGGGAGGCAGAGCCTTCAGTTTTCAGGCCCCTCTTCTGTGGAACCAGCTTCCAGTTTGGATTCGGGAGACAGACACTATCTCTACTTTCAAGATTAGGCTTAAAACTTTCCTTTTTGCTAAAGCATATAGTTAGCGCTGGACCAGGTGACCCTTAATCCTCCCTTAGTTATAATGCAATAGACATAGGCTGCCGGGGATTCCCATGATGCATTCAGTTTTTCCTTTCCAGTAACCTTTCTTACTCACTATGTGTTAATAGACCTCTCTGCATCGAATCATATCTGTTGTTATTAATCTGTCTCTCTTCCACAGCATGTCTTTATCCTGTTTTCCGTCCTTCACCATGCCAGGCTAAGTAAACAGTCTTCCAGCCAACCCAGGTGGCCTTGCATGGAGTGGGAAGAACAGACTAAACACAGTCGTTATCAGGGAGTTTTTGTTTGGCTCCAGCCTCCCTGTGTTGGATCAGATGCATAGGAAGATCCTGAATGCCGAGATTACGACTGAAGAAATTACTACATCTATCATCTATCAGGCCCAGATATGTTAGGGAATGCATTTTACAAACAGTTCAAGATTAAACTTGTTCCATATCTATTTAAGCTGTACAACCGTGCATACAATGTGGTCACTCTACCACCAACATTGTATGAAGCAGTTATTACAGTACTTTCAAAAAAGGTAAAGTCTTTGAGGAAGTGGGATCATATTGACCTATTTCTTAATTAAATTCGATCAAAAAATCCTGACTAAAATACTAGCGAGTAGACTCAGTATGGTAATAGATAAACTGGTACACTCAGATCAAACAGGCTTTATGCCAGATAGGAGCTCCTTTAATAATTATAGGTGTCTATTTAATATAATATACTCCTCTAAGCAGTGGCGGTCCTAGCCTGTTTGGCGGCCTGGGCGAACACTCCCTCTGGTGCCCCCCGCCCTCCCCCCCCCGCCCCCCCCACACACACACACACATAAAACATATTAAGGATTGTATTAATTTAAAACTGTTGTTGGAACCATACTGAATTTCACCAGAGAAACACACACACATATGAAGAGAGAGAGTATGCATTGTATGCAAACAGCTACCAAACAGCCATCATAATTCGTCATACAATGAGAACAGGAAAAATCAACAATTGACAATGACTAATTAATATTAAAATCTGTAACATAATGTTTGGAGTTTAGTCTGTTACTGTTACTATTTTTACCATTTCTTCTTGGAGCAACTGTAGCCCACATAATTTCCTTAGGGATTAATAGTATTAAAAGTATTCTGATTCTGATTGTTTCAGGATGACCTGCCATTATCCAGTGACACATCTGGTTACCTGTATCTTTTGTTCGTTTCTCCTCTTCTTTTCTGTTTTTTCTAAACTGAGCACCTGATGGCTTTGAACTTTTCTTGTCCATCTTACATTGGTTTTAATTTTGCACTCCAGTATGAACACCCATCCCCCAACCCGAGGATCACCACAACATAATCTAACACACCTACACCTTAGTTTACAGATTCACTTTGTCTAAGGTGTATTTCTGGGATTTCACACAACCCAGGATTCAGATCATGAATACATAATGGGCTTGGATTTACAACATTATGAATGAAATGTGCTCTATTTGGAAGCAGCAGGGCCCCCCTCCCCTTTCGACGGGTTGTGTGTGAGACTTTAACCCTTGTATGGTGTTCGGGTCTGTGAGACCCGTTTTCAGTTTTGTTCAAAAGAAAAATTAAACAATTAATTATTTTTTCAACCTGAAATTCATTGGCTTTGGTTTATTTTCTGTGAAGAACATAAATCCGAACTAATTTTCAATGACCTCATACTGTACCTCCCCCCACGCATTTACATTACATACAAGGTGTTCGGGTCCACTGGACCCAGGTCTAATAAAAGTGTTGAAAGTGTAGGTCCTGTGTTCCCACACTCTGTCTTCCTCATTTCTGGTGCTGCTGATAGTGTTTTCTTTCCCTCCTGCTCCCGCACAAAGTTGCAACATTGTTGAAAATTCAACCATGAACACCTTCTTACACCTCTTACATTCCCGCACATTTTACCCTCTTTCTTGAGGGATCCAAATTTTATTTTCTCATACCCTGTCCCACCTGCAAATTAGGGGCATAATACTATAAATAAGACTTTGCCAGTGTGGTTCTTTATCAGAAACTGATCAAGATGGCAAAAGATTATCTGCTGCGAGGGCATTCCAATTGATTTTGGAAGAGAGAGGAGCTTCGGATGATGATGTTGACAAAGAGGTTTCAGAATATTTCACATTTCTGAAAATTCACAGTCTGACAGTGACTTTGAAGAAGAGGATGAGGTTGAGCACCATTTAGTAACAAAACGAAGACGAGTACCCCATCAGCAGCCAGCTCCAGGACCAGAACAAGCCCACCAGACAGCAAGTGAAGAAATATGGATGTCAATAACTGGTGAAATTGAATGGTCTTCTTGCCCAAGAAATGAGCCACCCTGCAGAGCTGCTAATGTGATAAGCCAGGGCCAACACGGCTGACAGTTACTCATGTGCAGGACATCAAGTCTTCATTTGAGCTTTTCATCCCAGATTCCATCCAGAAAATTATTCTGGATTGCAGTAATCTAGAAGGAAGTTGTGTTTTTGGAGAGAGGTGGAAGGAGATGGACCAAATTCATCTAAGAACCCCAAAGGCCTACTTTGGGGTTCTTATCCTTGCAGTAGTTTTCAGGTCCAAAGGGGAATCCACAGAATCCCTGTGGGATGCAGAAACTGGCAAGAACCTTTCCGTGCATCAATGTCTCTGGAAAACTTCCACAAAATTTCCAGGATTATCCGTTTTGATAACCGAGACGACAGACCAGCTCGACGGCAGAGAGACAAGCTAGCTGCCATCAGGACAGTGTGGGATAAGTGTGTGCACCACCTCCCCTTGTTTTACAACCCTGGGCCTAATGTCACCATTGATGAGCAGCTGATCCCATTTAGTTGTGAAACATATTGCTTCACGTGTAAATGTGTTGTGTCTTTCTGCTCACTCCACTTGATTATAACTGATTTATTTTTTTTATAACATTTTATAAAAAAAACCCCCAAAAAACGAGAAGCACATTAATTCATAAATGTGATCTAACAAAGGTAAAGGGAAAAAAATTAACCATGTTTGCTGTTCATATGGCTCGTAATTGGGATGAAGTAAACATCTGTTGAGTAATTTAACATAAAATTGTTTGATAGTGTTAATTTGGAAAGCCAAAACTCTAGCACTGAGAACACTGGCTGAGTAACAAAAATATGAACACCACACAAGGGTTAAATCATCAAACTGTAAATTACAAATTTGAAATTGTTATTTATCCCTTTACACCGAGTCCTAAAGAGTATTTTCTTACACTTCTCATATTCATTGTTTGTTTCCTTGCACTGATGTAAGTGTAGCCTCGTCCTCTCGTCTCTCTATATACTGGACTGTATGTAGCGGAGATGACAATAAAGTTTACTTTGACTTCAGCAGCGCACAGGCGCACCGAGGGCTCTCGCGCTCACTTTTTGCATGTAGAATTTCGAAAAAACATCAGTGCAAATTATAAGTCTGTGTCATGGCTGGGTCTGTGACCCAGCATTTTGAGTTCATTATATATTGTGTATTTCTCTTTTTAGTATGGGAATATGTTAAGTTCTTGTTTTTGTATTATTAGTTAAAACTTGAGTCTTTGTGTTTTGTCATTTACTGTTTGAGTTAAGCTCATCTAGCTCTCTTAAACCTCTAAGTTTTTCAGCCTTATTTCTGTTTATTGGATCTCCTCATTTCCCCTTCCCCTGGATCTTAGGGCGTTTCTCAATATGCGTACTTATGCGTACTTGCGTTCTCGTGTACTCGTGATACGTCATCAGTCGGAGACCAAGTACTGTTCCAATTGGAAGTACGCATCAAGCCGAGAACGCGAAAAAGTCCCGGATGTGTTCTCGATCCGCCCGTTTTATCGAGCATGCATCGGTGTGGACTTGGTACAGGTAAATATCCCAGAATGCATTTCGTCCAAAACTCAACAGCAGACTCCCGGCACATCGTTTCCAACCCCCCCCCCCCCCCCCCCCCCCCCCACTCACGGTCTTCTCTCTACTCAGGTTAAAGAAACCCCAGCAGCTGTCTATAGTATTGAGTGTCCACTAAAATAAAAATAAAAGCATTCTAACATCTCACCTGCTTGTTTTTATTAAGGTATGTACACGTATATACATGTACACTATTTTTATTAATAGAGGTTTCACTACTGAGGTTAAAAATGATATATAAGTCACTTAGATCACTTCTAAATGTTAATGTTTGGTTTATTTGAGTGTTGTATTTGTTCCTGAGTAAACCGGTTTGGCTGTGATTAAAGTTAAGCTTCACAACATGTTACTCACAGTTACATTAGGAGGGGACGGCAGTAAAAACTCCGGACCTGTGACATCATCAAGTACGCTGGTGTTCCAATTGTACAAATCGCGAGTCCGTGCTCGCGTTTTCGGCGGGTACGTTCTCCCTTGCGTTCTCGGCGAGTACGTACTCACCGAGAACGCGAGTACGTACTCGCGTACTTGAGAATAGAGAAACGGCCTTAGTCTCATTTGCCCTTTGTGTTCCACGTCTCATGTTGTCCAGTCCATGTTGTTTGGTCTCTCTCATCATGTTTCCTGTTTTATTTTGTAAGAGACTTCTGTTCTTTGTTCATTGTATTTAGTTTCACTTCCCCTGTCCTGTCATTATATTATGTGTGTCAGCTGTGCTCCCATGTGTGGCCACTTCCCTTGATCATCCCCTATGTGTATTTAGTCTCCGTGTTTCATTCAGTCTGGGTCGCGGCGTCTGTGTAACCTTCCCAGTTATGTCTCGTCATAGTCGTCACAGTTCTCATACTCACAGTCATAGAATTAAGTCTCAAAGTTTCATAGCTTTATCACAGTTTCATGGGTTTTTCTTAGTCTGTTTTTCAGTTTAGTTGTCTTGCCTGCACTTGCCCTACCTTTTGTTTTTGCCTTCTGTTATCAGCCATAATAAAGGCTCGCTTTTTGTCAAGTCCAGTTTTGTGTCCTCACCTCTGTCTGCTCTTGGCTCCTTTACTCACTCTACACGGTCTGCCCCGGCAGTCTGTGACAGTCTGTATCATAATGTCTGCTGTTTTCGTTTTTGCTGTTTTGTTTTTATTTGGTGTCATATTGTGAGTTGGTTATTAGATGCTGCTCCAGCCAGAGAATCCCCCGCCACCCCGCCCTCTCCTCCCTGTGCTGCAAGCAGCAGGCGCACCTCGCAAATGAGGGCACCCTTTCTCCCAGCAAATGGGTGATAGAAAACCGATCGGTGCCTACGACATTCCCAATATGAGCTGGCATGATGTCGGTGCAGCATGAGTAGGAGCATTTTTTTTTTTTTGCTGATGCCCGTGATGCTGTCCCCCATCACGATGCCGCCCCGGGCAACCACCCGTGTCGCCCGTATCAAAAACCGCTACTGGTTTCATCTGAGTCCAGATGTGACTGTGTGGACAGCAGTTTTGTGCTTTCACAGTCAGAAACACTGAAATCCGATAAGGATCCACAACATCAGGCTGTTTGTGTCCAGCTTCACTGTGTTCGTGTTCATGTGAGCGTCACTGTGAAGCAGTTTAATGAACAAACACATGATTTTCTCTCTGACACTGTCTGACTCACGCCTTAATAATTAGGCTGTGCAGCATTGTTGTGTCACACCTAGCCTGCAGCTAAACCATCTGTATCAGTTTGAGTCCAAACGCAAATGTGGTCACATGACCGACGACACCAACACAGGATCACTGCAGACCTGCACTTAGAGGAACCACCAGGGGTGCTGCTCACTCTCCAGTCTGTTGGCTGGAAATATGACCTTAATAACTTAATATGACCTTAATAACCACTTGGTCAGTGATTGTTGATCAATGGTCATGAGAATTTGCATAATTATAATTAAGGAACTGACCTCACAGCCCATTGTTCCTTCAGTGGGCTGGTTTCAGTCATTATGCAAATGTACTGTTTATAAGATTGGGGAAACCTGCAGTCAGCTGAGACTGAAGAAGTCACTTGGATGAGTGACGAAACGTTTCTCCCACTGAAAACATCCAGATAAACAGAATCAACTTTTGGAGATTCATGTATTTAATTAATTTAATTTAATTAATTTGTAGCCAAATTCAGGACAACAGATTCAAATTCTAATAAACATGTGACATTTTACAATATGCAGATCAAAAAAGAGCAGACCAACTCAGCCTTCCAATAACGTGAAAAAAATGATAATAAACTGTAGGAAACTAAACAGAAGAAAGAAGGAGAGAAATAACAATTTAACATAAACCAGTGACTCCGGGGCCTCCTTGGATGAGGGTGTCTAGTGATAATGGCCGAAACACCTGATGAATCCAAGGTCCACTACTGATGATGTGTCCCAAATTTAAAATGATAATCTATTCTACCCCTCCGGTGGTACTCCTTGGGCTCTCGCACTCTGGGGCCTCTGGATGTCTGGAGCCTGGATCTCCTCCATGCCTGCTTCATGCCCTGGAGGACGGGGCTATGGCCCTCCACACCCTCTAGCAGACCGTTACATGGGGAAACCTTTTGTATACAAGCGCGTTGATCCACACAGGTGTGCACACGGGTGTTCACTGCTCGTAGACATAAACTACACCTTTCTTAGCTGCTACTTCAAAGCACATTGTGCGCTGTCTGTCCTGCGTGCTGCACAACAACTTTCAATATTTAGTATTTACTGCCGTTCACACTTAGTTAGATTAACGTGATGGTGTTGTGTTTATTATGTTGCTTTGTTTTTGTTTGGTTTTTTTTGCTTGTCTTCTCTTCTTTTTCTCTCAACAGGTGATCCAGGAGATTTTTTTTTCTTTCTCTTTGTCTTTGTAAGTGCCCTTTCTCACTGTCCCTTTTCCCTTCTGTTTTTCTTTTCCTTCCCCTCTTATTTCTCCCTTTCCTATCCCCCAGTCATGTCTGTCCCATCTGTAACAACTGAAAATAAAATACAATAAATAATAACAACAAAGGTTGATCAAATGGACCAATACGGCAATGCCATGATGATCCATTTGGCAGAATAAATCCATTTGGTATCCTTGTTGGTCTTCAGACAACAATTCTGACGGCTAAAGAACCAAATGGGACAGACAAAAAAATAAATAAAATAAAATAAAATAAAATGATAATCTATTCTGATCTCTAATCCCTAAACCTAACCAAGGAAAGAAAATGGCAGATTAGCCTTGGTAAAAGACCGAAAGTTGAGGTACACAACGATGTGTGCTGCTGGCAAAGTTTCTGGGCTGCTTTTCCTCATAACAACCATGCCTCAAGAGTCCCTCCATCTAAAGCAATGCATTTTCAAGGACTGTAACATCTAGTCCTTTTAACTGAATCAGTTAATTAAAGAACAAACAGGAATATTTTAAGAGCTAGTCTAGCAGGAGACGTGATCTGGAGAAAAAGAAAAACTGTAGTTTGAGATTGGCGCAAACTGGAAGCAAACACTGAATTTGAAACTGGAGCAAACACTGAATTCCGTGAGATAAATGAAAATCAGTTGAGCTTGCTGCACTTTTTGCCGGAGTAGTGGGCGAGGTACTGCAGGCACACAGCTGGCAGAGTGAAAGTTTTAAAAGTGATGCTTGAGACGGTAGAGAGAGGGGCAAGCAGGTGGTGAAATCCAGTTATGTAGGTTTCTGGTTGGTGAATGGCTAGCGTGTTCATCCAGTGTAATGGATTCGGGTTGAACAGTTATTCTGGAGACAAATTTTTTTTATTCTGGAGACTAAACAGTCATGCAATCATTACAGTGGAATTACTGTACAAACAAAAAAACAACCTAGCCCAGATCCTAGCAAAGTAAATCTTTATTTAGACTGAAAAAGTCAGATAGGAAAAAAGTTAAAAGTGAGGAACAAAAAATCCAAAGACATAGGAGATCAAGGGCACAAACAGCTGACCAACAATTAATTACTAAAATACTGACACTAGAAGAATAAAACTTTTTCTCAAATCTACTGATTAAAAAGACAAAGTGCAAAGTGAACACAAACTCTCAAATTATGCCAGCAAAATCAAAGTGATCATCACAAAACAATGACATGGAAACACTGAAAACTCCAAATATATTTCTAAACTCCTTCTTATATATTTCTAAACAGATCTCCTTCTTCTTCAGACTGATTCAACCATAAAGAACGCTTCATGAAATCTTTCCCCCTTTGTTATATAAATCTGTATCATAATTCCTCATTCTGTCACAGCTGAACTGTGACAGCTGTAAGATCCAAAACAGACTTTGTATTAAACCTTCATGCAGCGCTTTTCTACTTATTATTTATTAATTCGTTTAATTCATTTTGCACTCCTATCAGATAGAATGTAATTTTTACCTTTATTGTTTCTGACTACATTTTACTCTTCTCTGTTTTTATCATAAGATAAGATAAGATAAGATAAGATAAGATAAGATAAGATAAGATAGAACTTTATTAATCCCTCGGGTGGGTTCCTCTGGGAAATTCGGTTTCCAAAAAAAGCACAACACCGACAGAAGTTACAGAGCGTGAGGAGAATATTATATATACATATATATACACATATAAATACAGAGACATATATAGATAAAGAATAAAGAATACGAAGGGGATAAATAGAATAAATAAGAATAAAATTTTTTTAAATACAAGTGAAATACACATTTCAAGTGTTTAAAGTGTATTGCACTGTTGACTATTTAACAAAGTATTGCACAAAAAGTATTGCACAGAAGTTATTGCACAGTGAAGTGAAGAGGCACTACAGCTTAGTTGTTCCCCCCTCCTTTGTCCTCCTGTTTCTCCTCCCTCTCCCCTCCAGAGAGGAGTTAAACAGTCTGATGGTGTGTGGGACAAAGGAGTTTTTAAGTCTGTTTGTTCTTATCTTGGGGAGAAGCAACCTGTCACTGAACAGACTCCTCTGGTTGTTTATGGCCGTGTGCAGAGGATGCCCAGCATTGTCCATAATGTCCATCAGTTTCTTTAGTGTCCTTTTCTCTGCCACTATCACCAGAGTGTCCAGCTTCATGCCGACCACAGAGCCTGCCTTCCTGATCAGTTTCTCCAGCCTGGATGAGTCCTTCTTTGCTGTGCTGCTCCCCCAGCACACTACAGCATAGAACAGTACTCCAGCAACCACTGACTGGTAAAACATCCTCAGGAGCTTCCTGCAGATGTTAAAAGACCTCAGCCTCCTGAGGAAGTACAGTCGGCTTTGGGCTTTTTTATACAGGTGCTCTGTGTTGCATGACCAGTCCAGTTTATTGTCCACCCACAGCCCGAGGTACTTGTATGTGGTGACCACCTCCACCTCCTCTCCCTCTATCTGAACTGGTAGTGGACCTTCTCTGGACCTCCCGAAGTCCACAACCAGTTCCTTAGTCTTTGAGGTGTTGAGTTGCAGGTGGTTTGTGTTACTCCAAGTGACAAAGTTCCTCACCAGACTTCTGTACTCCTTTTCCTGATCATCCAAGATACACCCCATGATGGCTGTGTCATCTGCAAACTTCTGAATGTGGCATAATTCAGAGTTGTAGCAGAAGTCAGAGGTGTACAGGGTGAAGAGAAGAGGGGACAGCACAGTTCCCTGTGGTGCTCCTGTGCTGCTGACCACAGTGTCAGACGTGATGTTCTTCAGCCTGACGTACTGTGGTCTGTCAGTGAGGTAGTCGGAGATCCAAGCCACCAGGCAGGGGTCCACCTCCATCCTGTTCAGTTTTTCCTGAAGCAGACAGGGCCGGATGGTATTAAAGGCACTGGAAAAGTCAAGAAACAGGATCCTGACCGTGCCTTTTCCCCCATCCAGGTGTGAGTGAGCTCTATGCAGGGGGTACAGTCCCAGTCATTGTCCCTGGTGTAAGTGAAAATCTATAATTTCATCTTACTGACTTTGCTTACAGTAACCCTGAACTGAGCAAGAGTTGCTTTTCTTTTCTCCTTGTTTTTTCACATCACCTCACAACCTGAATGTTGACAAGTTGGAACTTGTACTGAACTGAGGACAGACTGAAGATAAGAACCTGACGCCAAAGCTGCATTCTGATCTCTGATATGATCTGGACTGCATGAATGAGGAAGTGAGTGACAATCAACTGGTTCAGGGTCAGCAGGAGGGGAAGATTCAGAGGGAAACTCAGATGAGTGATGTGAGTGAAGTTGCCCCCCCCCCCCACCTTCTTCAAATCCAACTAAAGAATAGAATAGAATAGCCTTTATTGTCATTGTACAGGGTACAACGAAATTGGAGTGGTATCAAAGTGGTATCAAAAGTTTGTGCTATGTTTCTGCTGGTTTGTGCTGGTTTGTGCTGCAAAAATTTTTGTTTGTGCTACTATCATTTTAAAGATATTAATAAAAGTTTCTAGAGGTCATCAGAGGTCAACCAGCCCCATCTGTTCATCTGGACATTTTCAGTTGGAGAAACGTTTCGTCACTCATCCAAGTGACTTCTTCAGTCTCAGCTGACTCCAGGTTTCCCCAACCTTATAAACAGTACATTTGCATAGTTAAGGAAACTAGCACCACTGAATGAACAATGTGCTGGCGGGTTAGTTCCATGATTGTTAGTATGCAAATTCTTATGACCATTGATCATTGATAGCTAATCAAAGCCTACTGATCAATGGCCACGAGTACCATTCACAGAAAGTGGGGAATGGCTACAATCACAGCATTATAGGATGGCGAAAGATTTACTCTTGGGCCCCCCTTCTCGATTCAGAGATGGTCAGCATCCTGACAGCCCGATGGACAAAGCTGTCTCTTAGTCTGTTTGTTCTGGCCCGGAGGCTCTTCAGTATCCTTCCTGATGGCAGCAAACTGAAGAAGCTGCTGAAGGGATTAGTGGAGTCACCTGTAATGGAGAGGACCTTCCAGATGAAGCAGGTGCAGCTGCTCTCACTACCCGTTGTCATTTTTTCCTGCAGAACCCAGTGCAGGAGTCATACCACACAGTGATGCAGCTGGTGAGGATACTCTCAACCGTGCCTCTGTAGAAGGTGCTCATAATGGGGGTTGAATCTCTTGTGCTTCTCAATTTGCAGAGGAAGTAGAGTCACTGTTGGTCTTCTCCACATTCAGGGACAGGTTGTTGTTGTTGCTGTACCACTCCCCCAGATGGTTAACTTCACCCCTGTATTAGATCTCGTCGTGGGTCAGCAGAGTGAAGAGAAGGGGGCTCAACACACATCCTTGGGGAGCCCCCGTATTCAGTGTTCTTGGGCTGGAGGTGTTGCTGTCGACCCGTACTGTCTGCTGTCTTCCTGTCAAGAAATGTAGCAGCCAGTTATACAGCAAGGTGCTGATCCCCAGCAGATCCAGTTTGTGAATGAGTTGCTGGGGAATGATGATGCTGAAGGCTGAACTGAAGTCTATGAACAGCACTCTGACATATGAGTCTCTAGTGTTCAGATGTGTGAGGGCTGAGTAAGGGGCAGTTGAAATTCCATCATCGGTTGAGCGTTTTGACCGGTATGCGAACTCAAATGGATCCAGGTTGGGGGAAAGCGATAATTTGATTTGATGCATGACTAACCGTCCAAAGCACTTCATAATGATGGAGGTGAGTTTGACAGGACGGTAGTCCTTAAAGCAGGAGGTAGATGACTTATTGGGTACAGTAATGATGGTGGAGGCTTTGAGGCTTGTGGGAACGGCGGTACTGATTTTGGCAAGGGATCTCCACACACTGTCTGGGGATTGTGTCACCATAGTCTTCAGAGTGGGCTTGTAGTCTGTGATGGTTTGTATTCCTTGCCACTGCCTCCAAGTATCTCTGCTGTTGCTGAAGCTTTGCTGTAGCTGATGCCACGTGACAGGTTTGCCCTTGCTGTTCTTTGGCTCACCTAATTCCCGGCTCTGAAGGCTTGCATTTTTCAACGTTAGGAGCATTTAAACCTGACCAGTGAGCCATGGTTTCTGATCGGCCCGGACAGTGATAGTCCTGGTCTCTGTGACACCATCGATGCATTTTGGGATGTAGGCAATAACAGTTTCTCTATATTCCTGAAAGTCTGTGGTGTTGTCGTGTGTGGCAGCCTGTTGTGGAAAAGCAGTCTTGCAGTGCCACTGAGGACCCTTCTGGCCACACCTGTACCTGCTTACGAACTGGTTTGGTGACAACTGACCAGGGGCCTGGGGGAACCCATGGCACACCTAGGTTTCTGCCTGTAGTACTGACCCTTATGCAAACTAGGTGGAATTAAGACACAGTTCCAAAAGCAAACACAACTGATCAGTGCTGAGAGTGGTCCTGTTGCTGAGGTTGGGGTGATCCTGTAATCTCTTATGAACTACCTCCAACGCTTCTATGACAGGGATGCAAGTGAAGACAGATGTAACATCTCTCTCTCACTGTACATGTACTGTTTATAAAATTAGGGAAACATAACCTGCACAAACAAAATAATTTGCAGGACAAATGTTTGACATCAAATTTGTTGGATTTGAAGAAGGTAGGGGTGCCAACTTCACTCACATGTGTTTATAAGGTTGGGGAAACCTGCAGTCAGCTGAGACTGAAGAAGTCACTTTAATGAGTGACGAATCATTTCTCCATCTGAAAATGTCCAGATGAACAGAATCAACCTTTTGGGATTTACTTACCTGGATGATTGAGCACGCATCAAGACTTTATTTTATTATAATTTTTAAAATGATAGCGGCACAAACAAAAATTTTTGCAACACAAACCAGCACAAAGGTAGCACAAACGTTTGACATCAATTTTGTTTAATTTGGGTAATGTGGGGGGGCTGGTTGACCTTTTGACCTTTACATTTTTATTAATATCTTTAAAACAGAAGCAGCACAAACAACAATTTTAGCAGCACGAAGCAGCACAAACAACAATTTTAGCAGCACAAACCAGCACAAACGTAGCACAGTTGATTGACACCCGTTTTGTTTGATTTAATTAATATGGGGGGGCTGGTTGACCTCTGATGACCTCTCAAAATTTTTATTAATATCTTTAAAATGATAGTAGCACAAACGAAAATTTTTGCAGCACAAACCAGCACAAACGTAGCACAAACTTTTGATACCACTTTTGTTGGATTTGAAGAAGGTGGGGGGGGCAACTTCACTCACATCTCTCTCTGTTGTGTTTGGAGTTCCACTTTAACATTAGCCTTTTGAGCACTGTGTGAGCCGTCATTGTCTATATCTGCATTCATAGCCATTTCGCATTGTTCACGTGCATCTTTTTGACAGGCAAGTGGATCTACTTTTAATTTGAATCCTTCAAGGCAAATATCTGAGTGTTTTTGTACATACTCTGCTGTGCGTTGTTTTGGACTGGCGGATGGTCCCACCAATGGATAGCGCAGTTCACTTTTTGAGAGTCCCTCCTCCTCTTCTTCATGAACTGGAACCTCTGCTTCTGCAACTGCAACAGCCTTTTGATAACTCAAAACATGTAAATTAGCCTCAAGTTCAGTTTTTGTTTCATTATAGCTGCTTCTCTTTCTGAATACCCCAGCTGTGCACGTGCAATCTCTGCTTTTGCTCGTGCTTTAAGTGCTGCAGAACTTCTGGATGAACACTTGGATGTACGCGAGCGTCTAGACTCCGCCTGTGTGTCTGCGTTGCTTGCATTATCCTTGTTCTCCATATCATCTGCGTTGTGCACTTGTTCTGTACTGTTTATATTATTACTTATTATTAAGTTTGGGGAAACCTGCAGTCAGCTGAGACTGAAGAAGTCACTTGGATGAGTGACGAAATGTTTCTCCCATCAAACGCAACGTCCAGATGAACAGATTCAACATTTGGAGATACACTTGTTCTGTTTCTCTTTTGTCTGGTGTTTCTTCCTCTTCTGGAAGATCCAGTTGATATTGCTTTCCTGACCGTAGGCTCATAACTGATGTGCTGAAAATAGCTCCTCGTGGTTGTGCCCGCTGCTCTAATGTCTTTTTACTGTGCTGTCCTCGCCCTGAGTTTCTTAGTTTCACCAGCTAGACAGCGAGATAACGATGCTCCAATAACCAGACTTATTTTCCTTTTTGCGCTGAATTATTGAAGAATGGCCTCTGACCATTGCCTTCTCTTTGACCATCGTAAAACTGAAAGTACAAAATACTGTATTAGCTGACTAACATTGTAAACTAGCTTGTTACACTCTGCAAGCTAACAAGATGAAACTTTCAAATGTACAAATTATCGTACCATTTTTACAAAAAACAAAAGATAATAATTATTTTATCGTCACTCCTACTTACAGACATATCTTGTCCAAAGCAATAACATTTTAAGGTCCGTATCAGCTTAGAACAGTAACATTTCGGCATCACTTTCCACCATCTTTTATTTCTTCTTCACGTTCTCATTTTTTCCCTTCCCAAAGTAACCAAACCCATATTACAAAGCAGCCACTAGAGGGAACTGTAGGGCAGTTTACAACCGTAATATTCACTTCAAGTTATAAAAGGCAGAACAATAACTGAAGGCTCTCCCTCCCGTTCTACTTTTAAATACTCTAGGAACAACAAGTAGTCTGCAGTGCAAGAGCGAAGTGCTCTAAATAGGGTGATATGGTACTATAAGGTTATTAAGATAAGATGGGGCCTGATTATTTAAGAGCAGGATTTTGAATTCAATTCTGGATTTAACAGGAAGCCAATGAAGGGAAGCCAAAACAGGAGAAATCTGCTCTCTCTTTCTAGTTCCTGTCAGGACTCTTGCTGCAGCATTTTGGATTAGCTGAAGGCTTTTCAGTGAGTTTTTTGGACATCCTGATAATAGTGAATTACAGTCGTCCAGCCTGGAAGTAATAAATGCATGAACTAGTTTTTCAGCATCACTCTGAGACAGGATATTTCTAACTTTAGAGATGTTGTGCAAGTGGAAGAAAGCAGTCTTACATGTTTGTTTAATATGTGCGTTGAAGGACATGTCCTGGTCAAAAATGACTCCAAGGTTCCTCACAGTGTTACTGGAGGCAAAGGTAATGCCATCCAGAGTAAGAATCTGGTTACACTAACCTCAGTGTTATGTGAATTAAGAAGCAGAAAGTTAGCGGCAATCAAGGTCGTTATGTCTTTAAGACATTCCTGCAGTTTAACTAATTGGTGTGTGTTACCTGGCTTCATGGACAGATAGAGCTGCGTGTCATCTGCATAGCAGTGAAAATTTATTCTATGTCTTCTAATGATGCTGCCTAGGGGAAGCATGTATAATGTAAACAGAATTGGTCCTAGCACCGAACCCTGTGGAGCACCATATTTGACCTTAGTGTGTGAAGAGGACTCTCCATTTACACGTACAAATTGGAGTCTATTAGACAGATATGATACAAACCACTGCAGCGCAGTACCTAGAGCATGTTCTAATCGCTCTAATAGGATATTATGGTCTACAGTATCAAACACTGCATTAAGGTCCAGCAGGACAAGCACAGAGTCTAGTCCACTGTCAGAAGCCATAAGAAGATCATTTGTAACATCATTTGAGAGTTGTTTGCTGCAGCGCTTGGGGGTCCCTTCAGACCCCAGTGTTTGCCATCGTAACATACGAATGTGGCAAAATACCCCATCGTGGCTACTAAGGGGTCGGCAAATGCCCCCAAGGTGATGAGACGGGGGTAACGAAATACCCCGATGCGAATAATGCAGGGTAGCGAAATGCCCCACTACGACATTGGTAAAGATAGCGATATACGAGTTACTAAGCATGTCAGGGTTGCAGACAAATTGCCAGCCAGAAAGACAGACACAGCGCACACCACCAACAAGGAAATGTCCCACACCAGGCCAAGGGTGCCGAGGAGGGATAGAGGCGTAGCAGCATCAATGGCATCAACATCTGTGGCAGGCCACAAACCGCATGGGGAAACCGCGGCTCCTTCAGCGGAAGAAGGAGTGCACTGCTGCTGCTGCTCCTCCTGCTACTCTATCACCACCCGCTACATTTCATTATCAAGGCCTAGCCAGCAAAGATGCAGAGGACAACACGGTCGCCAGTGGTCACGTACGTAACAGACAGGCCCGAACGCGAAACCTTCTCCAGAAGGTTTCGCTCAAGTAGACTAGTACACTACTTTCCAGGGCACACTGTGGAACACTTTATTATATATTAGGTCCTGTCTTGTTATATCCTGTATGTTACCTAAATGTTGTGCATCTGCACTTTATTGTTGTCTATGTCTATGCATGGGACAGTGTGAAACGTAATTTCAATTCCTTTGTATGGCAAGTACATCTGAAGAAATTGACAAATAAAACTGACTTTGACTTTGACTTTGAAAGACAGAAGAAGAAGAAAAAGAACAAGAAGAAGTAGGAGCACATCTAACTGATGAGGTTGAACATGATGAGGCAATTAGCGTTGTTTGGGCCGAGGTGCAAGCATCCGGCTTTGAAATCTCATCGCAACATTACCAGGGTGACGACTCGGAAGATGACTCGGAAAAAGAGTCACCAGATGACAACGAGCACTCTGAGGGGGAGCTTCGCAGCAAGGATGCTGAAGGGGGCGCTGAGGGGTGCACTTAGGATGGGGTTGATGATGGTCGCGATGATAATTACGGTGAAGAAGCCGACGTAGATTACAACAAAGCTGTAGGGGATTGTCACGAAGGTGACGGTGGTGACGGTGATGACGATTACCACAAAGATGGTAGGCCATTAAGGAGGAGGCCTCGTCTCGCGCCGCCGCCACGGCCTCTTCAGTGGGGCCTCGTCCTCGCGGATTGATGCCCTCTTTTTCTTCGTCTTCTTCTTCTTCATAGTCTTCGTCTTCTTTGTAGTCTTCGTCTTCTTTGAGTTTCCTCTCCTCCTCCTCGTCGCTCATGCACCTGATGCCTTCTTCGTCATAATCATTGGCTCCATCTGTGCCACGCGTTACTCTGACATCATCGTGCCCGCAATCTTGGCACGGCCACGATCGTCAATGCCACCTTCGCCTTTCGAGCCATCTGCCTGGCAACCTTGCAACTGCATTTCTGGACCGTGCCCAAGTGCAGCCAACTCACGGTCTGGGAACCCATGGTCCGGCAGCTCGTTGTTTTTTGTATTGTTTGTACATGCTTCAGAGTTTGTACGTGCTTTTGAATTTGTGCGTGCTTTGGAGTTTGTGCGTGTTTTGGAAATTTGACATGCTTTGTCTCTAGGGGCCCCGATATATATTTATATGTAAACAAATATAAATAAAATGAATACACATATGCGGAGTTCAAACCCTGTGCAGACTCAGGGACTGAACTCTCTTTCAGTAGTCAACACCAAAGCTTTATAGGGGAAAAGAATAGTACAGCCCCCTCCTCTTCAGACAGAATACAGACACGTCACTCTAAACCACAAATGTTCTGATAACTTTTGACACAGTTTAAAAATAACATTGTCTTCGGCTTGAAGCCAGGTGCTTCCCCCAGCTCGCCTTCACTGTCGCTTGTCTCCGGGACATCTGGTGTACTTCCTGGAACAGACTGACACGTACGCACCCAAACCTTGCAACCTTATCCAAAACACATCTCAACCTTTTACCCACTAAAATGAGTCTACTACTGTGTGTGTGTATGTGTCGTGACCTCTCCTGCACCCCGGCTCACCTCACACCTTCAGTCATCTTGAGACATGAGGCCCGCACGTACACAGCTGAAACTATATGTGTCTGTATGTCTAATCTCAACTTAGGCCACCAGGCTAAGCCATCCTGTGTGTACTGATCTTGACTTATATGTAAAATGTATAAAACAAATGTTTCCATGTAATACAACCCCTTAAAGCTTAATCAAAGCTTAATCAAAGATATAGATGCATAATAAAACAGCCTGCTCAGAACACTTGCACTCAGACTCTGCTTTCGGTTTCACTTTTGCAAAGCATACTCTGCACAAGCCTGTGTTTCCTGTGTAATATTTAAAGAAATTACTTTACTGCTGAATTGTATATAACCATCATCTTTATCATTGCATTAATTATCATTTCATCAGAGCATTTATTGAAGCTGCTGACAGTATGTTAGAATTTGTATTATAGGGGTTATCATAATCAAATATTAACATGTTTATTACAGGTGCAGTTATAACTACTTTAAAATGATTGAGTTAAATATATGTATCATAACTCATAGGCTGAGTATATTGGTACAGTAAAATAGTAGCTGAGCAAAGGCCTGAATGTATTCAGCTTCTTGTGGTATTCGAGTTTGCTTAGTTACAGGTGACCGAAGGATGTCCAGTCCATGGTGACCTCAAAGGCCTTAGGTCATCACCATATTCTTAAGAGTATGCCACAAGGAGGAACTTCTGTGTTTGCATTCAATTCTTAAAATACATGAATGTTCTGTACATGCAAATTATGTGCTTGTAAACGCAAGAAGGGGCGTCACAATACCCTGATGTTATAAAAGCAATCTAGAGTGTATTTTGGGTAGAGATGTACAACTGTTTTGCAGTTTGCACCTCTCCACGCTGCGTGCATTAAAATCAATTGTTTGAACGACCTCTTCTGGACTATCATTGTTTTACTCTCATCCTCAATTTCGAACCCGTAACACCTGTCAAGACCTTTTAGGCCCAGAGTTAGACCTTTTCTTCTATAAAGTAATGTGGCCAGCAAATACGTATTCAGATTATAAGTTTAAATCTCAATACCATGTTTCTTTGACATTAGCACTTCCGTTTGTGCATAATTTTATATTGATAATAAATTAATTAAAGCAACAAAACAACCTGAAGAGCCGAAAGAGCCGGGTCTCTTTAGTGGGCCGACAGTGAAAGTGCCAGTTCTCTAAAAAAAGAGTCCGAATTCCCATCACTACATTCCACAGCGCATCACGTATCTCTGTAGCTTCAGTCCAGCTCATTATTACATGATTACATGAGAAAAGAAATCTGCCACCACAAGCCAAAACTTCAAACGTGAACGCAATTTTTTTCTCACTTTTAACTGAAGTCTTTCATTGAACTACCACATAAAACACATAAATAGACACTTAGCCCTGTACAGTCATACCAGCACTGTTGTGGAATGGCGTAGCTTTGAGCCACGTGGTGTCGGTAATAGTAGTAGTGATTGCTATATCACCTGTTCGCAGCCTGAGGGAATTTTTCTGAATTAGTGGGTGATGCTGACCGACTTTTGCTGACCGCTCAAGCCTGGAATGTTTTGATCACTGTTTTTTCAATGGATTTTTAAAGATTTAAACTGGAACTTTGAGTAACCTTTTAAACAGCGGGCCGTTTATTCCGGCCGGCTGTTTAACATTATTCCCCTATTCAGCTGCTTGGTGACTCGAAGGTTTGACAGTCGCAACATTTTCCTGCAACTAGGAAAAAAAGCAGAAAACAACTTAAGGAAGGCTTTAGGAAGTAATAAAAACAAAACATCACAAAGATGGGGGGGGGGGGGGGGGGGCGCTGTAACCATGAACACTTGTGGTCTATATGTCAAATTTGTTAGTTCCCCCTGAATACAGTTTCACACTTCCTGTGTCCTCATCTTTGTATCTTTGTGCTATCTTCAGTTCCTCTTCTGCAGTTTTGAGATTCACTCAGTTATTCTTCTGTGTACAGTAGTAATGGAAATTCTTTTTAGAGAACCAGCTCTTTTGGCTCCTAACCTGCTCTTCAGGTTGTTTTGTTTCTTTAATTAATTTATTATCAACAACAACATAAAATTATGCACAAAATAAATTACTGTATGCAATGGAAAGGAAAATTTCTTTTATATTACTGTATGTTTATTATATAAATGTGCTCTTATTTATTTACTCCAAATAAAATTTAAAAATGATAAAATACAAAAACCAACTATTTACAGTTCTACTTTTAACTATTTTAATTTTCAGCTTTTTCCCTTCTAAACTAATTTAAAGTGAAACAACACAAAACCCTGCAAACCACATACCAAAAATTATAAATTAATATGCAAAACAAAAAGAAGATGCACGTTCTCTGTGATATAGGCCTGGCATAATTTTTTGGGAGTGTTGTCCTGCTTGGAATTGCATACATAGTGTTAGGATGCCTGGGTCGTTGACCCAGGGCTTTTGAGTTTATTATATTATTTATAATTTCTAGTCTTTGATTTCTTTCTTAGAGTTCCGTCTTATGGTTTATGTCTCTGTGTTCTATAGTTGCCGTCTCCCCTGTCGGCTGTATCCCCTTGTTAAGTTCGCATCTCTGTGTTATGTTTCCTGTTTTATTTTGAAGGTCCATGTCTGATGTTAATGTATCTGGTTTTGCTTCCCCTGTTTCGTTAGGCCTGATTTGCCCCAGCTGTGTTTCCCTCCTGTTGCCCATTCCCTGATTGCTCCCTCTATGTATTTAAGCCCTGTGTTTCAGTTTTGTCATTGTCGCGATCTACCGCTTATTATGCTGTGTGTTTTGTCTGCTTTCCTGAGTTTATGTTTGAAGTCTTAGTTCTGGTACCTTTTAGTTCATCATTAAAGCTGTTTGAGTTTACGTTTGTCTCTGGAGTCTGCACTTTGGGTCCTTTTCCTGCCTGCACACAGCCGCCACATAACAGAAGATCGCGACCATACTATGGACCCAGCAGACTCCCTTTGGTATCGGCGACCCGCAGTTTCTGCCTTCCTCAAGGAGAGCGTGAGGCAGGAGGCTAAGCATGCCCAGGAGCTCCAGTCACCCTTCTATGGGTCTCGTTTGGCTTTCGGAGGGCCCCGCAGCCTCCAGACTGCCATGGCTACGGCCGAGCCGGCGCCTATGCCTCGGGCGATCAGATTGAGCACGTGCTCATTCTCTCCAGTCGTTACACCTCCACCTCCACCCCTGGATTACCAGTCCGACAAGAAGGTTAAGCGGCGGAGGAAGAGGGATTACGTGACGCCGGACGTTAGACTCACTCCACTGCAGTCCTTCGCTCTGTTTTTGGGTCTGCCACGTTCTGAGCTTCACAAACTCTCTGCTTCCTCGTCGCAGCCCGGTCTTTTGGAGGATTCGCAGCCCAGTTTGCCACCTCCCACTTCCCGGAGAAAGCGACGCTCACGCAGTCGCCACTCTGTCTCTGCTGAGCCACTCCCCGTGGTGAGTTATAATGACTGTTTTCATTCTGCTCCCTCTGAGCTGGAAAAAGACAATCATATGAACACTGCTAAAACTGAGACTGTTAAGACTATTACACATGGTGGTGGTAGGAAGCTAAAAAACATTTTAGAGGATTCTGTGTTTTCTGACCCTGCTCCTTCGCCCAGTTGTGTTCCTGCTCCCAGGGCGGCTCGGGCCCAGCATTCCCCTGCACCTGTTTCAGTGCTTCAGGTGAGGGAGGCTGAGGTCCAGCTGGTCCCTGCTCCGGTGCCTGTCGCGGCACCCGTACCTTCTCCTCGGGTGGGAGAGGCCGGTATCCGGCAGGTACCTGCACCTGTTTCTGACCTCGCTGGAGGCTCAGGTGAGCCCGTCCAGCGGTTTTCTTCAGGTTCTGGAGGCTCAGGGGAACTAGCTCAGCTTACTGCTAATCCACCACCTAACCCACCATTACTACCATCGTTACAACAGTCAATAGAACTTAAACTACTATCCATAGCTCAAACATTAGCTCACCTATCGGCTCAGTCACCTGCTCAGTTCTCACCTCAGTCGTTTACTCAGCCGTTCGTTCCCGCTGGAGGGTCCGAGGGACCGTTCCAGCCGTCTGTTCCTGCTGGAGGGCCCGAGGAGCCCGTCCAGCCTCCTGCCTCGTCAGCTGGAGGGCCCGAGGAGCCCGTCCAGCCTCCTGCCTCGTCAGCTGGAGGGCCCGACGAGCCCGTCCAGCCTCCTGCCTCGTCAGCTGGAGGGCCCGACGAGCCCGTCCAGCCTCCTGCCTCGTCAGCTGGAGGGACCGAGGGGCCCGTCCAGCCTTCTGTTCCCGCTAGGGGTTCTGGAGAACCGCACCAGCCTTTGTTCGTCTCCGCTGGAGGGTCCGAGGGGCCCGTCCAGCCTTCTGTTCCCGCTGGGGGTTCTGGAGAACCGCACCAGCCTTCTGCCTCCGCTGGAGGGTCCGAGGGGCCCGTCCAGCCTTCTGTTCCCGCTGGGGGTTCTGGAGAACCGCACCAGCCTTCTGCCTCCGCTGGAGGGTCCGAGGGGCCCGTCCAGCCTTCTGTTCCCGCTGGGGGTTCTGGAGAACCGCACCAGCCTTCTGCCTCCGCTGGAGGGTCCGAGGGGCCCGTCCAGCCACAGCAACCTGCCTCTGCTGGAGGGTCCGAGGGGCCCGTCCAGCCTTCATCACCACCACCTGCGGCTCCCACGCCGTCGCCTGCAGTGCCACCATCTGTTTCGCCTGCCTCGCCTGGAGGGTCCGAGGGGCCCGTCCAGCCTTCGCCTGCCTCGTCTGGTCCAGCTTCAGCTACGGCTTCTGCGTCGCCTGGTCCAGCTCCGGCTTCAGCTTCGCCGTCGCCTGGTCCAGTTTCGGCTTCACCTGCTCGTCCTGTCGGTCCTGCTCGTCCTGTCGGTCCTGCTCGGCCTGCACGTCCTGTCCGGCCGCTTTCCAGGCCGATGGTTGGGCGTAATTGTCGTCGTGGACGGCCCCCTTCCAGGCCGATGATTAGGCATCCTCGTCATCGTGGCCGGCCTCCTGACCTGCTCCGTCGCCGCCGGTGCCTCCCGCCCGGCCGGCCTCCTGACCTGCTCCGTCGCCGCCGGTGCCTCCCGCCCGGCCGGCCTCCTGACCTGCTCCGTCGCCGCCGGTGCCTCCCGCCCGGCCGGCCTCCTGAACTTTTTTTCGGACTCTTGGGCCGTCGTCCTCCGGGGCGGCCCCCTGAACCGCCCGGATTTGGACTGTTATGCCGTCAACCTCCGGGCCGGCCCCCTGAACCTTTTCGAGACTGTTGCCTGGGCCTCTGCGCCTTTCATGGGCCCTTTTGTTTGTTTTCTTTTGGACTGTTCCTGGGCCTCGGTGCTGTTGTTGTGTTCTGTTTTGGACTTTGTTCCCTGTGTTTTCGTTTCCAGCTCCTTGTGTTTCGTTTCTTTCTCCGCTTATTATGCTGTGTGTTTTGTCTGCTTGCCTGAGTTTATGTTTGAAGTCTTAGTTCTGGTACCTTTTAGTTCATCATTAAAGCTGTTTGAGTTTACGTTTGTCTCTGGAGTCTGCACTTTGGGTCCTTTTCCTGCCTGCACACAGCCGCCACATAACACATAGGATTCAATGCATAAATGAACTTTCTGATTCCTTTAACATCCACAACTGAAAATAGTTGGAAATTAAGTGCAATCATTTTCGTCAGCTCTTTATTAATTGAGTTCTGTCTTGCTGGGGTCACAGACTAATGCAAAAACTGTTTCATAGAGCTCTGGGTTGGTTTAGGTGGTTGTGGTGATATACTGCATGATGCTGTAGAGGCAGCAGCAGCAGCAACAGTTGCAGTAGACACACTGGCATCTTCATTAAAATCACACTCAACTGACTGTGTTTTATCTTCCCATTGCACTGATGGGTGGACCCTGGGTGCAGGTTGTTTGTGAAGCCGGCTCTATATGATATCCTTTTCTTGCAGACTTTACACTCTTGCTTTGTATTGTCAATAAAATTGAAATGGTTTCAGATGTTGCTTCTTTTCTTGGTGTCGATGATTTTCATTACTATACCTTTCTAGTGTGATGATGTTGTCTCTTGTTGTTGCTCCTAGCTCACTCTCTCCATCGTGCTCTGTTCCTGTGCGACTGTGAGTGTAACTACCGCCCCTCCCCCCTCTGCTCGGCAAAGTTAAGGCTGTGTTTGTGCCCCTCCACCCTCTGCTCAGTGCAAACACAAGGCTCACCTGAGGAAAAAAAAGTGAGAGAGGGTGAGAGAAAAAAAGAAAGAAACACAGCTCCCAACAATGGTCCCGTCGTTCACGGCTCTAAGAGCTGTTTCATTTGTGACCGACACATCACCAGTGTACAGGAGGAGCACAGTTTCCTCTCAGAATATTTAGTTTAAGTTTGCAGCTCTCAGCAGAAGCCAACTTCAGCACCCAAGATGAAGACCTTCTTGACAAAATTTGCCATCAAAAAATACAGCACGTATGTCGCAATGATTGTGATTTTTGTTCACAAGTATGTGCTTGACGAGGATTTAAACTGTACTTGTGATGCTGAGGGATCCTGCAATTCATACATGTGTCTACCTTTTTTTATTTTATTTGCTTTACAACTCTGGACAGACGAGCTTTTGAAGAGAGTCTGGAAATACTCATGTCCTATATATCGAAGCCCTATTTGCTGCAAATTTTTGGTGTTTTTTTGCGCTCACTTTATGAAAGCAGTTTGCATTGGTCTGCTTTGGGTAGTGTCTGTGTTCATTGATGGAGACTGGTTTGTTTGCTGTTGGAATACATACAAAGAACATCCACAGTTAGGCTGCAAAGACAAAAAAAACATCACAGCTGAGGAGCAAGTCCTGATTGCTAAGCTGAAAAACAAATCCATGGTGAGTAAAGTTGTTATTCTTCATACATTATACAGTACCACTCTGTGCTGCTCTGTTGAGTCATTGTTGTCTTTTACACCTTTATTTAAGATTAACCTGAATATCTGAATATATAGTGAGGTTGTATTAAGTTTATTTCGCTTCAATTTTAGTTTTATGGGTGTGTTTTTTTTTTTTTTGTAAATTACAAGTATAAACTCATAGATGGTTAAAACAGAATTCAGAATAGAATTCAACTTTATTGTCATTACACATGTCAACAAGTACAAGGTAACGAAATGCAGTTACATCTATGGTTACAAGCACAGATAATTACAGAATCCAGTGACCAATACAAAGAAACTGGATGGTTTCACAGTTCTCTGATGTAATGTTTGGGATAACACAAGCAAATTTTGATATGTTTTACATGACCCTATACAGTACACCCAATGAGCTGTTTTCTGTTTGATTTTCATATACCTGTAGTCCAAATTCCCGGTCCACTCTTCTTTACAACATTGCTTCAGTTTCCTGAGGCTCACAAATATTTGTCCATGAACAGCTCTCTAGGGGCAATTCAGTCTGGTTGAGGTCTTGGAGTTTTGAGTTTTGGAGTTTGACTGGGCCAGAGCAGCATGTTGGTTCTTTTCTTTTTCAGTCAATCTCTTGGAAATTTGCTGCTGTGCTTGGAACATCTTTCCTGTTGTTTGACCCAATTTGGGCGGACCTCAGAATATGAGTTTAAAATATCATCTTTGTTGCTTCTCCTTCAGATTATTGGCTTGGGTATACTCTTGGCTGGCTTTTTGGTGGTTAGCCTTGTGTTGCCACTTGGATGGAAGAAATGCTGTGAGAAGAACGAGAAATACTCAAGTTGCTGTGACAGAAAACTGCTATATGACCAAATGATTTTGGAGGAGGAAGAAAATGTACTCACGGAGATGATAAGAAAAGCAGCAAAAGATAAGCTGACAGAAGAAATACAGAAAACACTCAACAGTGAACGTTGGGGGGAATCTTTTGATGTTGCTGATCATCTGATTGCAAGCAGAACTCCACCAGGACGCAGGGTAACATCATGTTGCTTTTTGTTGAGTCCAGTGATTTTAAAAAAAATATGTACACCACTTTAGTCCAGATGGGACTGAAGAACAATCGTCTGTTTTTTCTGTCTCTGTAGGAAGACATTTCTATGGAAATTCAGCAGCCAGAGGTAAATATATCATTATGTTGTTCACCTGTTCAGGTGTGATTTTAATTATTTTGTTTTGGACCTCCAAAAGTAGTTATACATTCTGTATTATTTAAGCTCGTGGGTTCAGGGTACTAATTAGATTTGCTCAGGAACAGAATTTCTTATCATCACTTTGTCTCTTCTGTGCTGACTTTGCTTTGTTTGTATTCTATTCAAACTTAATCTAAGTAATCTAAGTTGTGTGTGTGTGTTTTATACATAAACAGGGGGGCCCCCTAATGGATGAGCATGTTTGACAAAGATGCAGAACAACAATGTGAGGAAAGTATCGCCACTGCCATTCTTATCAGAATTCAAGTTTCATTTTCAGTTTATAACAAAAAAATATGTATCTACATCACAAGTGAAAGTATATTTTCACTTGTAATGTCTTAAAGATTATAGTAGAATTTTTATGTTATCCTTATAAATACCATGTTACGGTGATACATGTATGTTTCATATAATTCAAAGCTTTTCTTATGTCACATGAGTGTAGATTTTTAATGGTGCTTATTTTAACGTGTGAACATGTTATAAGAAGCATCTGCAGAAAGATTTTGAGTCATTACGCATCACTTTGTAGTTGACAACTTGCCTCTAGGCATCTTTGCAGCCTTTTGTTGCCTTGGGAACCCCTTAAGATATTTACCATCCTTTTATATTTGAATCAACTGTAGTCTTCACTCTTGCTGGTAGCCACATTATCACTCTGTTTAGACCCCAAAGTTTAACTTTTGACCTGCTCACTTCACACTGACGTTGGCTATTTTGCCAACGTCAGTGTGACGTCATTTTCTTGTTGTTGCTTTCTGGGTGACCATATCTTTAAGCTTATGTCACCCTTTTTAACTGAGTAATCCAAAATCAGTCAAATCCACAGTAATCTGTCATCCAAGGTCAAGTAAGAACAAATATTTGAGAATCTACTCTTGTTGGGTTCAGTTAGGATCGTAAGGAGACTGGCAGTGGTAACTCAACTTAAAGAATGAAAAGACCTCCACTCAGAATGAGACACTGACAACAACTTAAAGGAAAAAAAGTGATTTGAGTGTATTCAACATTTAAATGGTCCAAAACATAGACATGAACAAAACATTTAAATCATTTCAACATGTAATCTTCAACTATGTGCAATATATCACTTACAGTGTCCATAAATGTATTAGGTAGGCTAACCATTCAGTTCAGTGCACTTAGTATTCAGTGTTCTTAACACTGAATACTAACACACTGTCGAGTGTTAATTGTCTTTAGTCACTGGTTTGCTTTTTTTGTTTTTTTGAGTGTGTTAAGTGGAATCAGATCTGACCCGAAAAGGAAAAAGTAACAACATAAAGCATCCTGAGATCTCAGTAAAAAATGTTAATCCTTAAAAAAAATTGCAAATTGTTGTATCCTACCACCCTCGAAGGAAACGGGTTTTCTTCAGATTGAGAACGTCCTTTCTAGGCACCTCCAGTGGCATCCAGTCATTGATGGCACCGCTCGGTCCGTGCAGCAGATTTCTACCACATAAAAAACCCAAAGCAGCCCGCACACAACATGCAGAGCAATCACTTCACTTGTAAAATAAAATATGTGTTTCTCTAGTGCTAGCCCCTTTTTTTCCTTCACACATCACACATCTATACAGTTCTTATTGGCCAATAACAATTTATCAACGACAAAAATACATTTAACTGAAAATCATAACGGATGAAAAGTGTCTCCGTGGTGTGTTAGCTAAAACATCACATGTAAACGCATTAGCCCAGGGAGCACACGTCGGTACGCTAGCATACTTTCGACAGGCTAACATAACTACGGGAACTAAGGAATTGTTAGCAGCTTCTACGACAAACATCACATCTTTGACAAACATATCCTGGCTGGTTTTATATTCAGAAACTGGACTGTGAATCACAACTTCATCTGCAACTGTGAGACTCATCAGGATATTCTTCAAAGAAAACATTAATTCCGTAGCGCAACACGTTACAGGACTGAGGCCGTTTATCAATGCCCAAGTACGCGAGTACGTACCCGCCGAGAACGCGAGCACAGATTCGCGATATGTACAATTGAAACACCTGCGTACGCGATGATGTCACAGGTCCGGAGTTTTTACTGCCGTCCCCTCCTAATTTAACTATGAGTAACATGTTATGAAGCTTAACTTTAATCACAGCCAAACCGGTTTACTCAGGAACAAATAAAACACTGAAATAAACCAAAGATTAACATTTAGAAGTGATCTAAGTGACTTATATATCATTTTTAACCGCAGTAGTGAAATCTCTATTAATAAAAATAGTGTACATGTACATACGTGTACATACCTTAATAAAAACAAGCAGGTGAGATGTTAGAATGCTTTTATTTTTATTTTAGTGGACACTCAATACTATAGACAGCTGCTGGAGTTTCTTTAACCTGAGTAGTGAGAAGTCCGCGAGCGGGGGTGGGGTGGGTGGGGGGGGTGTTAAAAACGATGTGCCGGGAGTCCGCTGTTGAGTTTTGGACGAAATGCATTCTGGGATATATAGCTGTCCCAAGTCTACACCGATGCATGCTCGATAAAACGGGCGGATCGAGAACACATCCGGGACTTTTTCGCATTCTCGGCTTGATGCGTACTTCGAATTGGAACAGTACTTGGTCTCCGACTGATGACGTATCACGAGTACACGAGAACGCAAGTACGCACAAGTACGCATATTGATAAACGCCCTGAATCTCCACACAGCTTTGGCATCTAGCTCAGTGAAGGCGGATGCAGCAAAAGAAAGTCACCACTCACAGCGCTATGGTGCATTCATGGTACATGGGAAAACTCAACACTTAGCAAAACAGTAACACTTCAAATTTGAATAGGAATAGAATACAATTGGCAATTAAATAACCATGGGTTACACTTACATTTTACAAGTAGCCTATTAAAGAGATATAAATAATATAGTTTTCACTATTACTGTAGCATTTAATGCCACCTGTGTACAAACGACATGCTCCTATAGCGACACTGTGAAGTTTCAGGATTGGTAAAAATCATAAAAATGAAGCTTTTGGACCTAGAAATAGAAAAACAGAGATTTTGATTTTAATGTGCTAAGCTGATATTTTTAATAATACTTTCAAATGAAATGCACAATGTGAATTGTAATATGTGTTTGAGCTTTGCATTTTGTTATTTGCCTTTCCTGTTTTTCACTGAACATGTAGCTTTTTGTGCTGTTTGTGGTTACAGGTAATGCTGAACTGTAACTGTTTGTGCTAATTGTGTTATCTGTATGTCTGTATATAGGATTTTAAGAAGTGAATTCAGACCACATCAAGTCAATGTTTAGGACACCAAAGGATTTTAAATGGTTTTCAGCGGTTATTTCAGTTTTTTTTTTTTTTTAATCTATAGTAGGAGGTCCTTACTAATTAATTCAACATTCAAGTACTTATCTCATCATGAGTTTAAAAAAAAAAATCTAACAGACGGACAGATCTGTTATTTCGGCGCCTCCTGGAGGACAAATGGTGTGCAAAGTGCAAATATTTTTTTCTCACAAGGCACTAAACTACTCCATTATGTATGTTTATATATTTATTATCGTATTCAGTTTACACTGCATTGAAAACAGATTCTGTAATAGTGATCACTGCACGGGCTGCTAAAAACCATTAAGTGTAAATACATTACATAATTATATAAATTTGCTCCATTGTTACAGGTACGTTTCTCAGTGATATCCTGATTCCTTTATATTACACTTATAAGCAATGTTCCCTCTAATTTTTCATGTGTCTGAGCGAACACACAAACTCCCTGAGCGATCCCTTGGACCACTGTGAGCGTCATCATTGCAAATGAATTTAATGATTTCTTTGTAAATGTTGGCTTTAATTTAGCAAAAGAAATTCCAGAGTCAATAAATAATAACGACCTAAATAAACTCATTACTCAGAATGTGTCCTCATGTTTCTTGGTGCATTAACTCATAGAGAAATAATTAACATTGTGAAAACATTTAAAAATAAAAAGTCCACTGACTGTTTTGGTATTGACATGACATTAGTTGAAAGTATTAAAGAATATATAGTGCAACCTTCTGCATACATTTGTAATCTGTCCTTTCGAACTGGAGTTTTTCCCTCAAAAATGAAAGTAGCAAAAGTTATTCCAATCCATAAAAATGGAGAGAGATGTCAGTTTACCAATTACAGGCCAATATCAGTACTCCCACAGTTCTCAAAAATTTTAGAAACGATATTTGTTAATAGACTTTGTAAATATATTGAGAAGAATAATAATGATAATAATAAGTGATAACCAATATGGCTTTAGAGCAAAAAGGTCCACTTCAATGGCAGTGATGGAACTTGTAGAAGGGATATACTGCAGTAGACAATAAGCAATATACTGTTGGTGTTTTTATAGACTTAAAAAAGGTGTTTGATACAATTGATCATTCTATATTAATGAATAAACTAGAGAGATATGGTATAAGAGGGATAGCATACAAGTGGATGAAGAGTTACCTGGATGACAGATTTCAATATGTCGAAATCAATAATGTAAAATCTAATCAGTTGAAGGTAACTTGTGGTGTTCCTCAGGGCTGTGTGCTGGGCCCTAAATTATTCATATTATATATAAATGACATATGTAGTAATAATAATAATAATAATAATAATACATTTTATTTGAAAGCGCCTTTCAAAACACTCAAGGTCGCTGTACACAGTAGAGTAAAAAAGCAATATAAAAGCAAAGAGTTTACACAATCATAAAACATAAACAAATTTAAAATAGCAGAGTGGAGAGGTTATGTGGGGTAAGCTATTTCACTGTAAAATCTAATTAGTTCCCAGAACTCTGGGAAAAAATTGAGTAAAGCTTAGCTAAAAATGACTAAGTTAGGACAACTTATTTATTTTGAGTACTCTGTACAAGCTCATTTGTTCCCAGAACTCAAAAAAATTGGATCAAGTTTACGTAAGATGACCAAGTTAGGGCAACTTCCTCATTTTGAGTACACTGTACAGCCTTGTTAGTTCCCAGAACTCAAAAAAAATTGAGGAAACTCGTTGCCTCAAAAAAACTAAGTAAAGCTTACTTAAGATGACTGTTAGGACAACTTAAACATTGCAAGTATTAAGAATAACTTGATATTTCTGACTGTACAATACTAATTGTTTACCTACTGACAAACATTTCAAGTTCAACTACATGAAAAAACTATTTGAGGTACCATGAATATGATTAAAAATAATTAACAACACTTTTTGTAATGATGTTAAAATGAGCCCAACTTTTATTTTCAAACAACAAATTACAACAGTCAACATACTGGACACTGTTCTGCTGAACAACAAACAATTATATTGCCATCACTGTTATAATCTTACAATGAAACAAAGTCTCAGATGTAATTATTCTGAAAGTAAGTTTAGGTCTACCACAGTTTGTTTTGTACTTACATTACTTATATAATCAAAATAAAATATTTGTTGTTCTGTCACAAGTGCAGTCTCTAATTTAAACGACACATTTGTTTTCCATTCCAACACATGAGCTGGAATGTTGTATTATTTTAAGGATGGCTTGTTTCCAGTCCAGGCATTACTGCCTGAATGACTGTCATGGATCGAGGTGATCCAAATGTAGGTGCAGAAGAAAGTCTTTAACTTCCCTTAAGTACAGTGGCAGTGGATGTAGGTTGGAGATGCAATGAGCTTGAACCTGCAGGCGACCATCTTCACTGACCACACCATCTGTGACGGAGGACTCATCTCTCCTGTTGACCTGCAACCAAACAATCATAATTTTTGGAACATGAACTTAATTGCTTTCTTAAAACATTTTTTTGTGCATTTGGTATAGAACACACTCCAATTTACACAATCTCAGGCTCCCTCCCCACCGGAGAGGTGACATTCAATGTCCCAAATTGTCAGTCTGGATAGCTGTGACCACCACCCAACACACAATAATGTCATGAAAGCCTCATTTTAAAAAGGGCTATGCAAACATGGCCAATAACTTTCATTCTAATGATGTGCAAAATTATTTTGGGCACAAAACAAATTTTGCTGTTACAAAACTTGCAGACTTCACTATATACAGTGTAGACCCTCTAAACTAAGTTTGGGGGATGTGATCTTTCAAGAAATGCAGACCAAACTGTTGTTGTTTGTTTACTTACACAGCATGTCTTGTAGAATTAACTGGAGTCACAGCAACAGCATAGTGCAGTCATATCTCAAGTCTAATAACAGAAGACAGGAAAAGATCAGTAAAGAAACAACTTCCCAAACCAAAGCACAAACAAAACAATAAGTAAAACAGGCTGATCTAAAGTATGATTACAGTTCAGCCTGATTAATATAAATGTCACTGACAGTTGCTAATATATTGGAAAACAAAAACACTTACCACTGAGTTGATGTCTTTCTGTCCAACAACAGGAGTGCTGGTCCCAAGCCTCAAAGACAGTAAGAAGCAAGCAGAGGGAGAAAAAAACAGAACATTTTTCAGAAACTGATTTGATCCTTAATGGCTGTGCAATCATTGTAACATAGAGTTTGCTTATGTTGTTAAATGAAGGCTAGATTTGGCATTAATAGATGCCACAGATGTTCAAAAGCTGCCACAAAGCATGAACAACAAATGGACGTCTCCGAAAACATCGGAGCATTTTTGCAAATATGTGATGTCTTGATAAATCGAGCAGATATTTGAACTTTACACAGCTACATTCTCGCCTGAAAATATCTTAAAAGTTTATTTTGTGACCCAGAAAAAGTAATACGTCTTTTAGCCGGGCTCCCCGGCCATTGCCGCGCTTACAAGTACGCACAGGCTCGGACAACCGCGGCCGACAAATGTGATCCTCCTTTTCCCTAGACTACCCTTTCTGGGTCACAAAATAACCTTTTAAGATATTTTCAGTCGAGAATGTAGCTGTGTAATGCTCAAATATCTACTTAATTTATCAAAATATCACATATTTGCAAAAGTGCTTCCACGTTTTCGGAGAGCTCTGTTATCCACCAGCACGATAGCTGACCGGGAGGTCAAGGCTTGATAGAGTCCGTGAGCACAGCTGACTCCTGGCTTATTGTTTTCAACCCCCCTGCGGTCTTTTGCTACTCAGGTTAAACATGATATATATAGTTAGTTAGTTAGTTAGTTATGGCTATGGATTGAAAATACCCCCCACACCCCACCCGGCTGCACCTCCCGAAGAATTTTGTCTGGGCTCTTATCTCACTTTTTTATTTCAAACAATCAACAGAAAATTTTCCAGACATAGTTTTATGTAAGGTTTTTAAGGCTGTGGTGTAAATTTTTAAGTAACATGAGCCCAGCGGCAGCAGCAACGCTAGGCTAACACTAACTAACTAGCAAGATTAGAAACCTGGTGCTAAACTAAGAGAAGCCACAAAATCAGTTTGAATTAGAGTAAACATTTACTCACTAAATCAGTAAAGATCCACAGCAATGACAACGATAATATCTCCAGGTTTGCTCAATATATTCCATAACAAATGCTGGCGCCATGAACATGCAGACTGATCCGGGAGGGAGGAGGACGGTAGTCACGTGGCATTTTCAAAACACATCTTTCATCCTTCCGCCCTGAGAAGCAAAACTTCCAGCTTACTTAGTTTTTCTAAGTTAAGACAACTCAAATAAATGGAGTTTATCAGCGTTTTTCCATAAAAAGTACTGCTAACGTATTTAAATCGAGATCTGATAACAAATTGATAAAAATTGAGTTCAGCCTATTTAATATTTTTAATTAAACACAATATTACATTTTACAGTGTAGAAATCCCTGAAAATGTTGTTTATTTGTTTCAGTTCATATATTGTGTTCCCAGATGAATCTTGAACAGCACATATAGTTGTTTTTTCTTTCTTTATTTTTAGCTGGTTTGCTAGAAATTGACCATATTTATTACCATGTTCATAATTTTATAAGCGTAGTCTTTGTACTAAGAATTTTGTTTTTTTTATCAATTATCTCATTTAATTCTAGTTTTGTTTTGCGTGTTTTGTTCAATGTTTCCTGATCTTGGTGGGACACGTAGGCTTCTTCTAGGGATTTGATGGTTTTTTCTAATTTCTGAACATTTTTTTTCTTCTTTCTTTTTATGTGATGAGAAGAAATTATTTTACCTCTCAACACAGCTTTCCCTGCTTCCCATAGAACAGAAGCTGATGTTCCGGGAGTGTCATTAAATTCTAAATATGAAGTCCACTCTTTTTTAAAATATTTAATAAAGTCTTCATCTTTAAGCAGTGATGTATTAAATCTCCAGTTTTTACTTGGCGTAGTATTATTCTTGTGCATTAGTGTTAAAGATACAGGAGCATGATCGCTGACAGCTATAGGGTGAATCTCAGTGTCTGAAATATAAAAACATATAGTTTGATTATATTTGTGGACTGCCTATTACGCTGAGTTCCTGCTGTATTGAGCCTATCAATTTCTTCATTTAGTTCAAGGTTGAGGTCGCCTCCAAGAACAAGTGTGCCAGCTAAGTGTTCAGAGAGTGCACTGAAAAAACCGTGAAAGAATGAGGAAAGCCAGAGGGCAGATTAAGAATCTGCCCTCTGGATCTATAACTGTATCGAGTACTGTGAAATTAATATTTTTATGTATTAACTTAATTTATTTATTCATTTATGTATCCTCTTTTCTACCACCACGATGTCCAGTTGGTTACCCACCAACATTTTTGTCCATCTGTATCTGGAAGTCCCACATAATCTTAGCTCTGTTGTTCTCCGCCACCCTTGGGAGCATTTTCCATGTTGACCTCAGGACTTCCAGGCCATGTTTGGTACAGATGTTTCTGTATACTATGTCGGCCAGTGTGTTATGTGATGGCCCTGTCATCAGAGATTTTCTGGAGGAGACAAGTTTCTGTGATGTACTTAATGTCGTCCGTATAGATGATGAAGAGGAAAGGGGACAGCAGAGTTCCCTGGGGTGCTCCTATGTTGCTGCTCAGACTCTGACACACAACTCTGCAGTCTCACAAACTGCGATCTCCCTGTCAGGTAGTCGCTGATCCACTGGACCAGTGGAGCCTCCACCTGGATGTCCAACTTCTCCCTCAGCAGCTCGGGCTGGATCGTGTTAAAGGTGCTAGGTGTTAGTCACAACTGATTGTCTTCTTTGAACAATAAGAATGACTACTATTCTAAAAACAATCACACAAAAAACCAATGAGAGTGAAGAACAGGATAAAGAGCTCCTGTGATGGTGGCAAAGAAATAATCAGCAGACTGTAGCAGTTTATATCTGAAAGTAGCTGAAAGTATAGCTGTATAAAAAGTATAGCTGAAAGTAGCGCTAACTCAGTGGAGCTCATTCCCATATCTTTGGTTAGAAAGGAACAACATCGGTGATATACTGGCGATTGGGGTAATGGTGGCTTGCATAGACGCAGCAGCTTACAGCAGCTCTCTCTATTTGTGCCTTTTTGTGTGTTTATCGTATTTATCGTGCATTGTATGTTCGTCTACCTACACAACTGGACATTACAGTCGTCTGGAAATGTTCGACATCGGTTTCCAAATGAAGATGACCATCTCCAGTGACTTTCATCACACACACAACATTCCAGACAAGATAGAGACCACAGAGACCAGCGGGATCTCTGTGGATCGTTGTTGGATCAAACAGGCGATGCAGACGGTGGTACACAAGACGTACGATTTAGAAATATAGCTGGCTGGTAATTGTATGTTCGGGGCTGCTGTGTGCTTATCATCACAGAGACATGGTTATTTACACAAATCCCAGATGCCACGGTGCAGCTAGCAGGCCGCATGCTACACAGATGGGACAGGAACAGTCACTCCGGCAAGAACAGAGGAGGGGGGCTCTCCATCTACGTGCACGAAGGTTGGTGTAACAACAGCACTGTTGTGGACAGACACTGCTCTCCTGACCTAGAGTTCATGACGATGAACTGCTGTTATAAGAGCTGTGGAAACTCAGGTAAGGATGTAACAATACTGCTGAAAGTTCCAGGACAGTCAATGAGTTACAGCATCATTTTTGAACATAAAGACAGAAAGCTCATCCAAATCCAGGGATTAAAAGTCTCTGTCCTGGTCGTGTCCAGTAAAACAAGTCTCTGTGAAAGCTTCAATCCAACAAGCTCCAAAATCCTTCTGCTCATTTCCTTGCTGGGTTCTTGATGCTCTTGTACCATCTCTCTGTCATCTCCCTCAATCCCTCTTTGTAGGAGCAGAAGATGATAATCAGTGATGCTGTCTTTAATATACTCTTGTTAGGAATGTACAACTTTAATGTGAAAAACTTAGCGTTTTTTCTCTTGTTGTGCTTGTTTGAAGCTGCTTCCTGTTGGCTTCAGTTGTTTGGAGTTTCCATTTTCTAAACTTCTACATTCTGAATCTTCTTCAGCTCTGAACAGATTATGAAACACTGAATGATTTCAAGCTCACACTTTGACTAATAAACTTACATATTTTGTTATACAGATTGAGCTGGTGTGGTTTGTCAGAGATCAGCTGTGATTATCTGGCAACAGCACTGAAGTCCAACCCCTCCCATCTGAGAGAGCTAGACCTGAGTAACAACAACAAGCTGCTCGATTCAGGAGTGAAGCAGCTGTGTGGTTTTCTGGAGAGTCCAGGATGTAGACTTGAAACTCTGAGGTCAGTCACATGTTTTAGTTGTGCTGAGATGAATATGATGTGAAAGTTGTGCTGACACTAAACTGCAGACATCAGGCTGATATTATACTGATCCACACTGAGGATCTCCGTGGTAAAGTCAGTTTCTTCTTCTCTGGTTTAGTCCATTGAGTGTAGCAGAACAATGTTCACATTTCAAACAGTGATACTCAATGTATGGCCTGCAGCCCACACACGGCCCTGAGCAGGGTGCCAAGCGGCCCGCTGACCTTTCCTAATTCAGAGAGAGAGGACCCTGATTACCCATGTAGCATTCTTCCTCACAGTTCTAAGTATCAGACACAACAATGAATGATCCACAGCTGACTCTTTTTAGTAGGTCAAAGGGTCACAGGTTTGACCAGCCCACAACCCCCCCACCCTCACCCTCACCTTTAATACAGAGTCCTCTCCCCACTCTCCTACCTCCCTTGCTCCCCCCCCTTCCTGACACTATGACACCCCCCTCCTCCAATCCCTCTCTCAGCAGCAAGACATCTTCTTCCCCCCCTCCTCCCAATCATCTCCCAGTGTCACAGTGGATCAGGTCAGGAGACACCTGAGGAAGCTTCGCCCCAGAAAGGCAGCAGGCCCAGACAAGGTGTGTACCAGGATGCTAAAGGCGTGTGCTGCTGAACTTGGGGAGCCGCTACAACGAGTCTTCAATCTCAGTCTGCGACTGGGGAGAGTGCCCGCCCTATGGAAGACATCCTGCATCGTCCCGGTCCCCAAAAGGAACTGGCCCAGTGAGCTGAATGACTTCCGACCGGTGGCATTGACGTCACATCTTATGAAGACTCTAGAGCGGCTCTTCCTCAAACTCCTCCGACCACAGGTACAACATGCCCAGCACCCACTACAGTTCGCATACAAGGCGGGTGTCGGAGTGGAGGATGCCATCCTGTACCTCCTGCATAGAGCCCACTCACACCTGGATGAGGGTAAAGGCACGGTCAGGATCCTGTTTCTTGACTTTTCCAGTGCTTTTAATACCATCCGGCCCTGTCTGCTTCAGGAAAAACTGAACAGGATGGAGGTGGACCCCTGCCTGGTGGCTTGGATCTCCGACTACCTCACTGACAGACCACAGTACGTCAGGCTGAAGAACATCATTTCTGGCACTGTGGTCAGCAGCACAGGAGCACCACAGGGAACTGCGCTGTCCCCTCTTCTCTTCACCCTGTACACCTCTGACTTCTGCTACAACTCTGAATTATGCCACATTCAGAAGTTTGCAGATGACACAGCCATCATGGGGTGTATCTGGGATGATCAGGAAGAGGAGTACAGAAGTCTGGTGAGGAACTTTGTCGCATGGAGTCACACAAACCACCTGCAGCTCAACACCTCAAAGACTAAGGAACTGGTTGTGGACTTCGGGAGGTCCAGAGAAGGTCCACTGCCGGTTCAGATAGAGGGGGAGGAGGTGGAGGTGGTCAACAAGTACAAGTACCTCGGGCTGTGGGTGAACAATAAACTGGACTGGTCATGCAACACGCAGCACCTGTATAAAAAAGCCCAAAGCCGGCCGACTGTACTTCCTCAGGAGGCTGAGGTCTTTTAACATCTGCAGGAAGCTCCCGAGGATGTTTTACCAGTCAGTGGTTGCTGGAGTACTTTTCTATGCTGTGGTGTGCTGGGGGAGCAGCACAGCGAAGAAGGACTCATCCAGGCTGGAAAAACTGATCAGGAAGGCTAGCTCTGTGGTCGGCATGAAGCTGGACACTCTGGTGTCAGTGGCAGAGAAAAGGACACTAAAAAAACTGCTGGACATTATGGACAATGCTGGGCATCCTCTGCACACGGCCATAAACAACCAGAGGAGTCTGTTGAGTGACAGGTTGCTTCTCCCAAAGACAAGAACCAACAGACTTAAAAACTCCTTTGTCCCTCAGGCCATCAGACTGTTTAACTCCTCTCTGGAGGGGAGAGGGAGGAGAAACAGGAGGACAAAGGAGGCGGGAACAACTAATCTGTAGTGCCTCTTCACTTCACTGTGCAATGGAGGGGAGAGGGAGGGGAAACAGGAGGACAAAGGAGGCGGGAACAACTAATCTGTAGTGCCTCTTCACTTCACTGTGCAATACCTTTTGTGCAATACTTTTGTTAATAGTCAACGGTGCAATAGACTTCAATACTGGAAATGTGCAATTCACTTGTATTTTTATTTTTTATTTCTATTTATTCTATTTATCCCCTTTGTATATTTTATTTATATATGTCTCTGTATTTATATGTGTATATATATAATACTCTGCTCACGCTCTGTAACTTCTGTCGGTGCTGTGCTTTTGGAAACCGAATTTCCCAGAGGAACCCACCCGAGGGATTAATAAAGTTTTATCTTATCTTATCTTATCTTAAAGGTCATGGCACACAGCAATCTGTAAAACAGAAACAGTTTGGAGCAGGAATTATTGCACATTTACAAACTGACACTGCTGCACGGCATGCTGCGTAATGCTAGCTGGTCAGGTATGGGTGTGTTAATGGCTGTGAGAGGCTCCGTGGCTACAGAACACTGAAGAAGAGAAAAGAGAGATGGAGGATGAAGAAAAGAGGCGGAGATGAAGCAGAAGTTTAGCTCCAGCGAGGAGCTGTGTCTACTGTTTGGAAGCTTCTGTGTGGGGGGCCGCCCACACAGACAGTGAAGCAGGTGAGGAATAATAAATAAAGACTTTAACAGCAGACAGGATTTCATAAGCTGATGTACAAACATGTAGAATGATTGTGGCAGGTACAGAAACAGGTCCATAAAGACTGAAGCGTGTCTCAATTCCTTTGCATATTCCATATTTGATACTGAGAGTTTCCAGAAGAGCAAACATCAAACATGCCTCCAAACATGTGACGAGTCAGACGGACATCATTCCTACAGAGAACAGTGTGAGCTCTCAGCAGGTCACTCCAATAAGAAGGACAAAAAGCAGCAGCAGGAATGACTAAACCCACTAACAGTCCGATATCCCCGTGTTCCTGTTCTTCTACAGCATCATCATTAATGCTGCTTCACCACCATCACTGCAGCTGACCAATCAGCTTCTGTCACGTCATGTGACGCTCTGTGACTCAGACTGGAGAAATGCTAAATGGCTAACCTGAAGCTAACCTGAGCAACAGTCAAAGTACTGATGATTCCTACAAAGTGTGTGTGTTCAGTATGAGATGAGTTTGGAAGTACTGTGTGTGCACAGATAGACTCCACAGGAGATCTCTATTATGAAGAAACTATGACAAGTTTGTCCAACAGTGGGAAACATTTCCGAGAATATCTCAGAGAATATCTGTGAAGCTGTTACGGCCCTGGGCCTTGGAGGGAGTGAGACTGCCCTTTTGTTTATGCAAATCGAAGTGTGCTAGGACTTGTGGAGGATTGGCTGCTGGGAGTCCTGTGCCAGCCTTCTTTTATGCAAATCACAGTGTGCCAGACCTCGCGGACGATTGGCTGCCTGGAAATCCCATGACCACTCCAAGACCAATTGACTGGCTGATTGTCTGCACCTGGGAGTATAAAAGGCTGATGATCCTTCCCACTATGGGGAACTGCTGCTCTGAAGTGAACATGCAGTGTCCTCCTTGTCTGCGTTGCATGTGAACGTTGTTTGTTAAACCTGTTTGCTGTGTTAAACCTGATATACAGCTGACCTTAGTTTTACTAGAGTCTTGTTTGATTTGAACTGTGTTTGTAACCTCTGATATTCAGCCGACCTTAGTTTTATAAGAGTCTCGTGTTTGCTGGCTCACCTTAGTTAACCCTTAGCTTTTATTTTGTGTGCGGCCAGCTTGCCTTAGTTAACCTTTAGTTTTTACTCTTGACTGTTTTTTCTTTATGTAGTAATTGTTTGCTCAGTGGTCTGTTGAACAGCCCCGTCGGTTTTCTGTTTAAAGTTTGAAATTAAAACCTTTCTTTACTCAGTTTTGTGTTGGGGGCTTGTGTATGTTACTCCTCCCCTGACGCCTAGCAGAGGGGGTCGTAACAGAAGGAGAAGCTAAACATAATAATAGAAGAAAAGCAAGATAATGATCCAAATCCTGCTCTGAGCTATCGTTTAAACATCACTATCAGACAGTAAAGGCTTCCAAAGACTGCTCACTAGGGGTGGGTTTAAAAAAATCAATTTTCCGATTCAAATCGATTTGAGTTTGAATAATGCCATATTGATGTATTAAATCCTGAATCAATTAAAAACAAATGTAATTTGACAGAAACACAAGAATCTCAGGTTAGAGCTCACAAAAACAACCATACCATAAACCATAAAGCAGCTAAAACATTAAATGAGAGCAGAGAAACTGATTCCACACAAAGATGTAAACACAAAGTGGATCTTTCACCCGATGGCGCCGACGGTGCTGAAAGCTGACATCTCACAGATTCTTAGGCTGCAGGTTTTGTCTCCGACCAATATTCACTGAACCAGTGGCAAAAGAAGATCCAAACTATGCTTCACATTTGATAAAGATTGTCATGAATTCCCTCTTACTGTTGCTGTTTTACTTCCACCATGATAATAATGCATTTTTTTTTTGCATTTTTTGCATTATTAGCTTGCTTGTTACACACCAGTCGACTGCTGTTGTTTTTTGTTTATTTTTATCTCAGACAAAAAAGCCTTATTTCTGCTGTTCAATACCAAAGAAACTTTTTAAAATTCTTCCAAATAATAAAACTCTTAGCTGTTAGTCTGTAACCAAACCTCTGTAACTTTGCTCTGCTTCCCTTCAGCAGCATCAGGTGACGTTCATCTGTTGATTCATGGTTTTCTTTAGTTTTTGTTCTACTGCAGAATATTTTTAAGGTTATCTGCTATAAAAAGCCAGGCCAGGTCAGTGCAGGTCAGTACTATTAAATAAGTAGAAATATAACATTTCTGACTGACTGAGTCAAAATTCAATTAAATCGAATCAAATCAGGACCTTGTGAATTGGAATCAAGTCAATTATAGAAATCAGTGACGATACCCAACCCTAGGGCTCACCTCTCAGAGTTGGTTAAGGATGCTCGTGTTGTCCACAGATAAACTGAACTGGTGGGTCTCCATGATCAGCTTTGTTTCTTGGAGATAAAGACTGAGCCCTTTATTTTTTTACTGAGCAGAATGTACAACTTCAATTTGAAAAATTCAGCATTTTTTCTCTTGTTGTGTTTGCTTGAAGCTGCTTCCTGTTGGCTTCAGCTGTTTGGATTTTCCATTTTCTATACTTCTGAGCCTTCTTCATCTCTGAACAGATTATGAAACGCTGAATGATTTCAAGCACACACTGTCTAATAAACTTACATCTTTTATTCTTTATACAGCTTGAAGGACTGTGGTTTGTCAGAGATCAGCTGTGATAATCTGGCAGCAGCTCTGAAATCCAACCCCTCCCATCTGAGAGAGCTGGACCTGAGTGTAAACAAACCACAGGATTCAGGAGTGAAGCAGCTGTGTGGTTTTCTGGAGAGTCCAGGATGTAGACTTGAAACTCTGGGGTCAGTCACCATGTTTTTTAGATGTGCTAAGATGAATATGATGTGGAAGTTGTGCTGACATGAACTGCAGACACAAGGCTGATATTATACTGATCCACACTGAGGATCAAACCTTTCAAACATTTAACACTAGAATTACTGAGCCTTTTATTCCCTGGTGCAAGTCCGTACTACTAGATTTACTAGCCCTGCGCAAATTTGCGTAAATTCCCCCGACCCTAACACCTCTTGGCACCCCGCTGAGATTTTCACAGGTCTTCAGTTCCATTGTTCTCCTGCTTTTGTTGTGCAAACACACCCTCTCCCAACCCCCAACCAGGAGAGATTCAGGTCTTTCTTTCCCTGCAAGGCTACTATCCTTCCTTACCTGCAGCGTACAATACACCATGGTAGTTTCTATGTGTAATATTTCTCATATGCAATATTAGTTCTTATCAATCCTTGTCACTACATTGCATGCCTGTCCATAAACATATATACACAGAGTTGTACATACATTTATATAGCCACACCTTACATAATATGCATAAAGTCTAGTTATACACACAGACACACATCTATAGCTACATATATATACATACATACATATATATATATATATACATACATACATACATACATACATACATACGCGCACGCACGCGCGCGCGCACACACACACATAGATAGTAGGGGTGCAACGATACACAAAATTCACGGTTCGGTACGGTTCGATACTTTGGTGACACGATTCGATATTTTTTCGATACAAAAAAATGTTCATGCTTATTTAATTTGTCATTTATTAAAATTATAAATATATATTTTAACTCAAAATTACAGTTTTTTAATCTAATGTTGCTGAAACAACAAACTAATAAAAAAATAAATCTATCTGATGGAGAAATCCCTCATCTTTGGAAAAGAGTTTATTACAGAGAAATAGCTCTTTCCAAAATAAAAGCTATACTATACGCTTCTTCTGGGCTATATTCCCAGCAGCATATTAAACATATCAGGTCCCCATAAGGAGAATCATGTGCTAACAGCTGTCTAAATTACTCGGGTAAAGTTTGTAGCATGCGTGCTTGTTGTTTTTGTCTGCTTCCACTTGTCTTTGCACTAGGATGATGTCGGCGTAAATGTGCAGTCATATTCATTGTGTTCCCACTAGTGCTGTCAGCTTAATCTGAAATGACGTTAACACCACAACACGGCAAATCTCCGTTAACGAGCTACCGCGGATCGACCGGTACGTGGGGCTGGACGGAGTCAACACGTTAACAAGCTAACTGCGCTAACGCAGTAGTTCCCACCAGTGTAATTGAGCATTGTGTGGCACATCCGACATACTGTTTTACTTTTGTCCATGACACGCTTACCTTCAGGGTCATGCTTCACATGAAGACCAAAATAGTTCCAAAAGCCAGATCTGAATGCGGGCGGGGGAGGTTCAATTTGCCATGTTGTAATGAGCTTAGCTTCTGTGTTGCTAGCTTGCGCTGCGCTCAGTGGATCTGCGCTCGACAGTGCAGCCTAGGCGGAGTAGTCGAACGCAGATCCACTGAGCTCTCAACACAGCAACGTCAGAAGAAAAGTTGATAAAATAAATTAAAAATGTTGTATTGTTCGATACACATGCGTACCGAACCGAACGCACTGTATCGAACGGTTCAATATCGATACGAGTATCGTTGCACCCCTAATAGATAGATAGGTATATATATATATATATATATATATATATATATATATATATATATACAGTGGGGCAAAAAAGTATTTCGTCAGCCACCGATTGTGCAAGTGCCCCCACCTAAAATGATGACAGAGGCCAGTAATTTGCACCAGAGGTACACGTCAACTGTGAGAGACAGAATGTTAGAAAAGAATCCATAAATATACATGGTAGGATTTGTAAAGAATATTGGTGTGTGTGTACACACCAATATTTTTCAGTACAAGTGTCCATATTTATGTTTCCAGATTGTTTGTATAGTGCACTTTCTATACCGTGCTCTTTGTACAGTTTTTATTTAGCTGCTTTTGTCTTGCACTGTCCACTTTTTTGCAATGACAATGCAGATTTTCCACTTGTGGGACAAATAAATGCAGATTTGCTGTGTGTGTGTGTGTGTGCGTGTGTGTGTGTGTGTGTGTGTGCACGCACGCGCGTGTGTGTGTTTGTGCAACATTGGCATTTGTTTACTCATATCCAAGGCAGGCCAAACCTCTGTGTTACAACCTACATACAAAAGACACACATTCACAATATATGGATACACAAGTCTGTTTTATTTCAAAGTGTTTCAAACTTTACAGTGTTTGCAGACCCAGTGTCCATCATCCCTGAATTTGGCACAGGTGAATTTCTGACATGTTGCACAGGTAAACCTGGCACAGCGTTGTCTTTACAGTCCCTGGCACAGCAGCTGCAGCAGCTTCAGCAGCCTGCCTCTGTGCTAATATTTCCTTGAGCTGCATGAATCGACCAAGAAATTCTTTTGCCTGTCCACCCTGTACATGCCTTGTACAATGTTTTTTTTTCCCTATAGGCCTGTATAACACACATCAGAAAACATTGTAGCACTGGTGTAAAATTGTACACACATTCACATACCTTCATGTGGTTATAGTCTGTTATCGTGTTGGGTTTCCTCTTTCTGCCGTCACCGATCATCACGTCTTGGTGCATGGAACTTAGAACACAAACAGTCTTGTTTTTCTTAGGTGCATAAATTGTCAAGGAGACACTGCCACTTCTAAGCACTGAAGTGGAGAATACCTCTCGCTTTGCAGTATCTTTTGCAAGTTGGGGAAGTTCACGCCGGACTTTATTCACCGTGCCCAGTAACGTTGTTTTGCGCTGCAGCAGTCTGTGCGACAGTAACAGTGAAGTAAAGAAATTGTCCGTTGTGACATTTCTTCCATCATCCAAAAACGGCTCCATCAGTTTCATGACCACGTTCTCTGCCAGCCTCTCCCTTCTGACGACTGGGGTCCTTTCCCAAGTAAGGAGATGCACTGCAGACATATTTGGTGTCCAAATCCGTGGCCATCCAGAACTTGGTCCCAAATTTGTCTGGCTTGGTTGCAATATACTGTGTGAATGGACAGTGAAGTGAAGCACGAACGATTTGCTACTGCACTGGGCATTCCAATGTCCTCCTCAACCCACACAGTGCCGTCTTTTGCCGTGTGGCTCTGGCTGGGCTTCCCAGTACCACAGGGCCTGTTTCGTGGAGGCATGTTGGGTTCTTGTTCCGTCTCCTTTTCAGATTCTTCTGAGGAGGTATCAGTGGCCTGCTGGACAAATGAAACCTCTCCTCCATCAGAATCTGCTTCGTCCATTTCCTGAAGCAAGGCCAAAGCCTGTTGAGCAGAGAGGTTCTTCCTGCGTGGCAGTGATACAGAGGCCATCCTGATGTGCGTTCTCAGAAATGCGAACAAGAAATCATTCTCCCGCCTCGGTCAGTCTGCTTTTATGCACAGCACTGTGCTGTAGTCAAGCAATGCCACTTCCTCACATACACAGTGACAATGGAACAATGGAAGGTCTGTGCTGAGAGTCAAGGAAGGTGTGAATGTGTGTCTTTTATATTTGCAGGTCAGTCAATGTGTGGGATATTTTGTATAGGTACGGCAGGCATTTCTGAAAGTTGTAACACAGAGGTTTGGCCTGACTTGGATCTGAGCAACTCTGAGTGAGCAAATGTAAATGTGCCAGGCCTCAAGGATAATGGGTGGTTTGCACAACAAAAGCTGGAGGAGAAACGACCTGACGACCTGTGAAAATCTCAGCAGGGGTGCTTAACACCTCGGGACTTGCACCAGAAAATAAAAAACCCAGTAATTCTAGGGGGTGTTGGGTTTAGGGAGGTTACGCAAATTTGCGCAGGTTTAGTAAATCTAGTGTTAAAGAAGAACAAAATCCTCCACTCGATAATTCACTGTAAAACTCTAAAACTCTTCATTCCACCTTAAAGTCTGTCTAACACTGAAATCCAAACCGAAATGGCCATTTTCTTTACAGACAGCAGTCCAATACAAAACATACACACATCATACAAAACACAGTCCAACATCCAAATTCCTCCACTGCCAGCATGATTTTTTAAACAATATATTTATTAAGTTTTATATTACAGAACAAGCAAATGATAATAGTACAGTTAACATAAAATTTATATTAAACAACATAGTCCCCAAAATAAACAAATATAGATAAAATAAATGAATCAAATAAAACCAATGCACAGCACAGGTAAAACAAACAAAACAAGATGAGAATGAAAATATTTCTTCAAAATCCACCCTATTTCATCTGACAATATAAGTAAGTCGTTCCATTACAATACATGATGCCATCTCCTTCATCCACATATGATTTGAGGGTACATCTATTTACTTCTAATACAAAGATATTAACCGTCTAGCCTGCAGGAGTCTAAAGTCAATTAATTTTAGCTGTCTGGAGCTAAAATCACAGTTCTCTGGAAATATATACCCAACGCACACATTGTTGCTTCGACAGGTATATTTACTCCAACAATCTTAGAAAGAATTTGCATGATTGATTTCCAGTGCAGCTGTAATTTTGGACAGCTCCCTACACAGTGAAACAGAATGCCATTTTCGTCTATAAATTTACTTCAACTGTCTGGGATAACAGGTGACCAGCAATTCAGTTTAACGGGGGTTATGTACATTCTCATCAACCACTTATATTGGAGAAGTTTCATCCTTGTATTAATTGATTGCCTTTGGGCTTTTAAACATGTAGTTTCCCAGTCTGCCTCCTGCATCTCCTCTTGAATGTCAGCCCTTCATGTGTCCAATTTGTAAGTGGTGAATTCATTATCATGTGTTAATAGAGCTGTATAGATTGAAGGGATATGACGTCTACTCACCGTCCTTTGAATTATGACATTCTCCTGGTGTGATAATGGTGGCTCGGATACAATCTGTTTATATTTTGACATAATGACACGTTTAACTCGTAGATATTGAAAAAAAAAGTTTTTTGGGATGTTGTATATTTGGCACAACTGATCAAATGTAAGAAGGTTGCCATCCTTATAAAGGTCTGCCAATTTCTGTACACCTTTATCTGCCCAGATTTTGACCCCCCCCCCCCCCCCCCCCCCATCAACTCTTCCTGCCTTAAAACATGTGTTGCCCCAAATAAAAAGACGAGAAAAACGTGAAAAACTTTTTTCCCACATACTGATGGGCCCTATACCAAATATTAATTGTGGGTTTTTAAATAAGGGTAATTTGTCATTTTTTAAAAAATATTTTTTGGGCTTGCAGAGTATAAATACAGATGTAATTGAAGATTTGTTACTGATGTTTGTTCAGTTTTTATCTAGACTGGGGGTGTCTCAGTGAACATAGAAAATAGAACATGGTTGAGTGCAGCTGTGCAGACCAGTAATACAGTCTAAGATTAGGGAGTTGTAACCCCCCTCTTTCATACGGCAGGTACAACAAGCGAAGTCTTAGTGTAGGTTTTTTGTTATTCCAAATAAATCCATTAAAGATACTGTCTAACTTATCAAAGAATTCCTTTGGAAGAGCCAAAGGAAATTACTGGAACAGACACAAAAATTTCAGAAATATGTTCATTTTAATCATGTTTATACAGCCAATCACTGATATGGGCATTGTCATCCATTTATTCAGAGAAACTGGGTTTGTATGATAGGATTTAGCCTTTCATCCTTGTTCAGAAATAGGATGGAGGATTTTGAATCATTTATATTATAGCCAGGGGTGCACATAAGTTGTCCGCAGGTGCGCATACGCTGTCAAAATAAAAGACGCGCACCAGATAAGAGGTTGCAACGTGTGTTTGCGTACATAAGATTTTCTGGAGGAGGACAGACATTTGCTTAGAACTCTTAAAGATGTTGAAGACGCAAGCTCCTTTAAGCAATTACTTTGGTGTTCCCCCATCTCCAAAGAAATGTGGAGCGCGTATTCTCAGAAATTCCGAGAATACGTGCTTCTTTTGCGGTTCGGACTCCTTCTGACATTTCTTTGGAGGTGGAGGAACACCAAAGTAATTGCTTAAAGGAGCTTGCTTCTTCGACATCTTTAACAGTTTATTTTGACCATTCTATTCTGTCAAAGGCCTGACGAGCATGGTCAGGCCTATGTCAGAATTTCTCAATGCTTTTGATAGCCTGTGATATCTCTTTAATAGTTAGACGTCTGTCTAATTCCTGTTTTGTGTTTTCCATTAGTGTCTGGAACTGAAGTCGATCTAAGAATATGTCCTGTTCTTCTAAGGGTTGAGCACATTCTGATTTACACAAAGTTTCATAAAATTCTCTCAAATGCTGTCATTCATTTCCAACGGATCTACTGTTACATTCCCTGAAGAGGTCTTTAGACTATTAATTGTTCTTTCACTCTGCATTTTCTTAATTCTCCCAAAAGTCCTCCCACTTTCTCTCCTTAGTCATTATAAGATTGCTTCAGCCACATTAGACTTTTTGCTCCTGCATCAGAAGATAATTTATTATATTCAGTTCTCAAACGTAACAATTCACTTTATTTTGTTGAGTCGTCATTAACGTTTAAGTCTGATTCTAAATATTTAATCTGTTTATCCAGGGTTTCCATTCCCTTCTTTTGCTGTTTAATCTTAAGCTAAGAATTTCACCTCTATATATGTGTTGAATCCTTCCCATCTCACTGAGGCACAAGTTTGATCTTGTCATGGTCCTGGGTCCTTTTGACCCAGTGTTTTGAGTTTTCTTGTATTTTTTTGTCATTTGGTATTAGTATTTGTGTTTTCAGGTCCACAGTGTTTATTCTATAGTACCTAGGTTGTTCGGTTTAGCTTTTGGTTATTAGGGTTCCCCTTGTGGCTTCGCCCCTGTGTCTTCCTCTGTGTGTCTGTGTTTACGTTGTAGTGGGAGTTCTTGTTTCCCCTTGTCTTATTCCATCTTGTTTTCCCTGCCTGTCATGTCTGCCTTGGGATCTTCCGTGTCTCTCCCCTTCCAGTCTGCGGCTCTGTGTATTCCCTGTACTCTCCATCAGTGTACGTCATGTGGTGTTTGCTCCTCCCCTGTCTTGATTATCTGTGTCAGTTGTGCTGTCACGTCATCGATATCTTTCTGTATATTTATGTCAGCGTCTCCCTCAGTTCTTTGTCGCATCGTTACCGTCACCCTCACCTTCTCCATGCTGTGTCTTGCCCCCATCTTCAGGTGAAGTTCCAGTTTCCTCTCCTAGTCTATGCTTCGTACTTTAGTTTCATGAATCTAGTTAGTTTTAGTTCGAGTTTGAGGTTCTTAGTTTGTTTTTTGTAAACGTTCCTTCTGTTAATGGATGTTCCAGCAAATAACGCTGTGCTTTCAGTTAACTTCCTGTTTCTAAGTCCTGCATCTGAGTCCACACCCTGCCTGCACACAGCACTAGCCTTGACAGATCTGTGTTTAACTCAAAGTAATTTATTTTCTCCTCTATAAATTTAACAAATTCTAGACTCTGTTGCCATTGTGTTTGAAACCGCTAGTTCGGGTGGTTATAGATAAACTTCCCTATATGGACATTCAGTGAGATAGCTGCATGATCACTGATCACTATCATACTGACATTGTGTGATCCTTGATAAAAGTGAAACAGGAGAGTAATCTATACATGAACAGGATTTATGTATACTTGAATGACAGAATTCTATTTTATCATGATTTTGTTCCCTCCACACTTCTACCAAGTTCATATCTGATATAAATTGATTTATTAATTGTCTAGTTTGTGCTCAGGGAACTGAGCGTGTTGAGTGATCTGTACTCGGGTTCAGAGTAAAGTTAAAGTCTCCTTCAATTATATGCAGTCCTTGCAAAGCAGATGCAGTAAGAAACAGATGTTCAAAAAATGTGGGCTTATTTTCATTTGGGCCATACAGACTCACTAAGTTTAAAGGAATAGAGAGGATGGTACCCTGAGTGATTACATACCTACCAGCGGGGTCTTTTATTGTTTCTGTGATTTGGAATGGTATGCTCCTATGAATCAAAATTCATTAATTACACCTCTCGCATAGTTATTGTATGATGCGTAAATCACTTGGCCAGGCCATCTGTTCCTCACAAATTTTAGTTCAGTCAGTCAGATGTGTTTGTTGAAGAAAAAATTATTTTTGATTTCAATTATTTAATCCAGTTTAGATCCTGTTTGAGTTTGATTAGTTTCCTGAGACCCCTGACATTCCAACTTGTGACTTTTATGTCAGAGATATTGTGGGTATTTATTTGTTCCATACTTAGTTTTTATTCTGTAATATTAATATAACAACACGTCATGCTGATGCTGACTAGATAAAAATGACAAGTAAGTTTTGATTAAAGTAAAATATATAAATAAATAGAGGAAAAAAACTGGTATTAACCCATAACACTTCCCACCCCCTTCCGTTACTTGGAGTAGTAAAGTAGGGGCCTGTGCAATTCCACTAAAAAGCGTAGTAGATGAACTTTAAGAACCCAACTTCAAAAGCAACAGTGGTGTCCGTCAACCATGCATACACCATATTCAAAAACATAAAGATAACAAACCCATATGAACATGCTAACATATCACACTAGTCAGTAAATTAGAATAGTTCCATGGCAGTGTCCTTTTTGTGACTTACAGAATCCCTCTTGAAAGAATAAAAGTTTAACCAAAGTAGGTAACACTGTTGTGTTAGAGAGAAAGAAAAAACAACAACAACAAAAAACCAAAAACTACATTTGTACTGTATGATCATTAGTTTGCCAGGTGAGCCCAATTACAGGAAAAACTACTAAAGAAGAATGTTCCACATTATTAAGCAGACCACCATTTTTAAGCTATATAGGAAGGAAAAATGATCTCTCTGCTGGTGAAAACCGTGAAATAGTTGAATGCCTTGGACACGTAATGAAACCCTTAGATATTTCATGAAAACTTGAGCGTGATCACCATAATGTTAAGAGATTTGTGGCTGAGTCAGAGCACACATGGGTTCGTGCAGATAAAGGCACAATGAGGAAGGTTTCTGCCAGACAAAGACATCAGATTACGAGAGCAGCTGCTAAAAGGCCATTACAAAGCAGCAAACAGATATTTGAAGCTGCTGGTGCCTGTGGAGCCCTGCGAACATCAAGGTGTAGTATCCTCCAGAGACTTGCAGTTTTGCAGTAACTTTATATTTGGCCACCCCTAACCTATGCTCATAAGCAGAAATGGCTGCAGTGGGCCCAGAACTACAAGAAGACTAATTTTCAGTCCTTGAAAACAGTCCTGTTCACTGATGAGTGCAGTGCAACCCTGGATGTTCCAGATGGATGCAGTGGTGGATGGTTGGTGGACAGCCACCATGTCTCAATAAGGCTGCAACGTCAGCAAGGAGGTGGTGGAGTCATGTTTTGAGCTGGAATCACGGGGAGAGAGCTGGTTGGCCTCTTTAGGGTCCCTGAAGGTATGAAAATGACCTCTGCAAAGTATGTGGAGTTTCTGACTGAACACTTTCTTCCATGGTAGAAAGAGAAGAACTGTGCCTTCTGCAACAAAACCATCTTCATGCAAGAAAATGCACCATCTCATGCTACAAGGAACACCTCTGCATCATTGGCTACTATCGGCATAAAAGGAGAGAAACTAATGGTGTGGCCCCCATTCTTCCCTGACCTCAATTCTATCCTCAATCCCTTGGAGCATCCTCAAGCAAAAATATGAGGGTAGGAGGTAGTTCACATCCAAACACCAGCTCTGGGAGGCTATTTTGACATCTTGCAAAGACATTCAAGGAGAAACTGTCCAGAAACTCACAAGTTCCATGGATGCAAGAATTGTAAAACAGCTGTCAAATAAGGGGTCCTATGTTAATATGTACAGTGGCTTGCAAACTTATTCGGCCCCCTTGAATTTTTCCACATTTTGTCACATTACAGCCACAAACATGAATCAGTTTTATTGGAATTCCATGTGAAAGACCAATACAAAGTGGTGTACACGTGAGAAGTGGAACGAAAATCATGCATGATTCCAAACATTTTTTACAAATAAATAACTGAAAAGTGGGGTGTGCATAATTATTCAGCCCCCTGAGTCAATACTTTGTAGAACCACCTTTTGCTGCAATTACAGCTGCCAGTCTTTTAGGGTATGTCTCTACCAGCTTTGCACATCTACAGACTGAAATTCTTGCCCGTTCTTCTTTGCAAAACAGCTCCAGCTCAGTCAGATTAGATGGACAGCGTTTGTGAACAGCAGTTTTCAGATCTTGCCACAGATTCTCGATTGGATTTAGATCTGGAGTTTGACTGGGCCATTCTAACACATGGATATGTTTTGTTTTAAACCATTCCATTGTTGCCCTGGCTTTATGTTTAGGGTCGTTGTCCTGCTGGAAGGTGAACCTCCACCCCAGTCTCAAGTCTTTTGCAGACTCCAAGAGGTTTTCTTCCAAGATTGCCCTGTATTTGGCTCCATCCATCTTCCCATCAACTCTGACCAGCTTCCCTGTCCCTGCTGGAGAGAAGCACCCCCAGAGCATGATGCTGCCACCACCATATTTGACAGTGGGGATGGTGTGTTCAGAGTGATGTGCAGTGTTAGTTTTCCGCCACACATAGCGTTTTGCATTTTGGTCTCATCTGACCAGAGCACCTTCTTCCACATGTTTGCTGTGTCCCCCACATGGCTTGTGGCAAACTGCAAATGGGACTTCTTATGGTTTTCTGTTAACAATGGCTTTCTTCTTGCCACTCTTCCATAAAGGCCAACTTTGTGCAGTGCACGACTAATAGTTGTCCTATGGACAGATTCCTCCACCTGAGCTGTAGATCTCTGCAGCTCGTCCAGAGTCACCATGGGCCTCTTGGCTGCATTTCTGATCAGCGCTCTCCTTGTTCGGCCTGTGAGTTTAGGTGGACAGCCTTGTCTTGGTAGGTTTACAGTTGTGCCATACTCCTTCCATTTCTGAATGATGGCTTGAACAGTGCTCCGTGGGATGTTCAAGGCTTGGGAAATCTTTTTGTAGCCTAAGCCTGCTTTAAATTTCTCAATAACATTATCCCTGACCTGTCTGGTGTGTTCTTTGGACTTCATGGTGTTGTTGCTCCCAATATTCTCTTAGACAACCTCTGAGGCCGTCACAGAGCAGCTGTATTTGTACTGACATTAGATTACGCACAGGTGCACTCTATTTAGTCATTAGCACTCATCAGGCAATGTCTATGGGCAACTGACTGCACTCAGACCAAAGGGGGCTGAATAATTACGCACACCCCACTTTTCAGTTATTTATTCGTTCCACTTCTCACGTGTACACCACTTTGTATTGGTCTTTCACGATCAATTCCAATAAAATTGAATCATGTTTGTGGCTGTAACATGACAAAACGTGGAAAAGCTTGAATACTTTTGCAAGTCACTGTAACTTGACCTGTTAAGATGTTTTTGATTGAAAAAGCTTTTGATTTCAGTAAAATTGATCTACTAATGCTGCAAATTCAACAAATGACCATTTTCAATTCTCTACAACCTATAAAATGTTTTGAAACTCTGTGTGCGTAATAATTTGGAACAGTGCATTTTAAGTTTTTTTTATTTTTGAAAAACAAATTGTTTTCATTGGCAGTTTTGTTGAGTAACATTTGAATTATACTCTAATGGTTGATGACTCGAAAATTATGCTGATTGCCATTTGAATTGACTATTTAGGAAAATCAGAGAAAAATATCATTTGCATAATAATTTGGAACGCGATGTAGAAAAGAAAAGAAAACTGCCTGTGTCCAATAACAGCAAGTCAGTGAGTAGCAAAAAGCCAAATATTATAACTCAGCAAAGATGCAGGTTTTACAGCTCATCTATTAATTATGAGCAGCTGATTCTGTAGTTCAGGCAGTGAAACGCTCACCGCTATAGTTAGTCCTGTCCGATGTGTCTACGGTGGAAATCCCTGGCCTCCTTTGGAGATGAAAACAGGCATACCATCCCATCGTGGAGGATCCTCATCTTACATGGGTTATACTGAAAACCGCAGAACATTCCTTTCTTGGCGAACACGTTTCTGATTTTGCTGAAGTCAGCTCGCTGCCGGATGGTCTCAGCGGAGAAATCCTAGACAAAAAAAAGTTTGTTTCCGTCGTGCTAGATGTTACTTTGTTTTGTGGAGCGGAAAATAAACTCTCGATCTTGGAAGTTCGGGAATCAGATAAGGACAGCTCTGTGTTGGAGGTGTTAGGGTGCGGTGAGCCCTCTCAACAATAAATGATCTGTAGAACTCCAGCAGTGATGGCTGACCCTCGGCGCCCTCCCGGAGGCCAAGCAGGCGCAGATTCTTCCTTCAGCCCCGGTTCTCCTGGTCATCGGTTTATGCCTTCAGGTAGTATATTCGCTTTATGGCATTGCTGAGATTGGCCGCGTTCTTTTCCAGGGGTTCCTCTGCCAACATGATTCTATTTTGAGCTTCCTCCAGTCGTGTAGCATGTGCAGCTACATTTTGCTTTACCTCCGTCATGTTTCTCTCCAAAGAAGCAACCAACTTCGTCATTTCGCCCATATCTATGCTGTCTAATTTAGTTGCAAATCCATTCAACTCGAAATGTAGTGACCGAGGTTCAGCTAACAATGTGCTAAAGTTACTCATGCTACTAGCGCTAGAGGCCCCCTCGTTGTTTTCACTGTTGCCAAAATGACAGTTTTAACTGCTTTTTCAGAACCACGTTTCCAGATGAAAATATCATAGTTGTTGACATTTTTTTTGTTTTTTGTTTTTGTTTTTGACATTTCAAAGGCTTTAAATCATTACATTTCTGATTATTCTTTATGAACTCTGTTAGTTTCTCAGTTTTGTTTTTAATGAAGCTAACAGCAGACTAATAAGATGCTGACCAATAGGTTGTAATTTGCATGTCAAAAAGTGCCGGTGCTTTGGCTCAGCAGGGATCAGATTACAGTTAGAATACAGCTGCTGGATGTGATTAGCATGTCACAGCTATCTACCAAATTGCTAACCTGGGAATTTCGGACCATCTATGAATCATTTTTGCTAACTGTTTATTCAGCTTAGGCTCACAGGGCTGGAGCCTGTTCCCTAGCTTTCATAGGGCAAGAGGTGAGGTCCTCCTGCACAGGTGAGCAGTCCATCACAGGGCCAACAGAGAGAGAAAGAGAAGCACTCTCTCAAATCCACACCTACAGCCAATTTAGAAGCACCAATGAACCTAAGCAGCATTTCATTGGACTGTGGGAGAACATCCAACCTCCACAGAAAGGCCCAGCTAACCAAAAGCTTCAGGCTACAACGTTCTTGCTTCAAGGCACTAGTGCGAACCACTTTTCCCCATTTCAGCCCAAATCCTGCATTTTCCTGTTTCTGACTACGGGCCAGCTCCACTAACACTTTCTCATCAGACACTGCCACCTAGTGGAGGAAGTCTTAGTTCCATTTGAAGCTTCAGATTACAGTTAGTTCCTTTAAAAAGAGGTGGAGGTGGTGGGGCCACAGGGCCATCATCACTGAGTGCCTGTTGTTCCAAGGAGGACTGGAAAATGTGTTAAAATCTCCCAGTCAGTTCCTCACAGCACACTTCAATCATTTCCCTCCCACAGCATCAGGACCAGGGCTTTTTCTCTCTTTGATCCCACTAAGAGATTTTCACACAGACACCTCATCAGTGGGACTCTCAGAGCTATCAGCGCTTTGCTAAAATCACAAAGCTCTTCACTGAAATCAGTGATATCAAAGCTGGAATCAAATGAGTCCAAGTCTTCTGCTGATTCAGCATCACATTCATCTTTGCTGCTTGTTCTGCATCCCCACCATGGACTTCATTCCTTTCCAAGCCAGCCTTGAGTGTCCTTTATTCAGCTCATCCTCTGCTTTACTTTTAGACCCGATTTTAGCTGCTTTATCTCTCTTTCAACAAGTTTATGTGCCTCAATCTTTTTCTTCTTTCCCTCATAACAAGACAACTTCTTCTGATTGAGAACATGTTGGAGTGCTTTACTAATCCAGGGCTGCTTATTGGGGAAATAGTTCCTGTTTTCAAAGTAATCCCCATTTTTCCAAGAAAGAGTAAGTAGAAATAGATGATCTAAGTGAGAACATGAGCCTTTAAAAAGTCCCAGTGGGTGCAGTCAAAGCAGTCCTTCAGTTCCAGTATAGAGTATTTGGTCCAGACTGGAACAACTGTGTGCTCAGTTTGAGCTCACTTCAGTCCTGTGACCTGACAGACCCAGAGGGGCCATCACATCACATTTAGAAGCTCCCCTAATGGAGCCACAACACATGTCCAATACTTAGTCTGTCTTTTTGGACCAACTGGAAGAAATGATTCAAGGACTTAGTCACAGAACAGAGATTCAAATCTCCAAAATCCAACTGGCTGCATCAGGACATATAGTCTGAAACTCTGCACAGTTTCCTGTTTGAAGCTGCTTCCTCTTGCCTTCAGCTGTTTGGAGTTTCCATTTTCTAAACTTCTACATTCTGAACCTTCTTCAGCTCTGAACAGATGATGAAACACTGAATGAAGCACTTTGTCTAATAAACTTACATCTTTCATTCTTTATACAGATTTTGGGGCTGTGGTTTGTCAGAGATCAGCTGTGATTATCTGGCAGCAACGCTGAAGTCCAACCCCTCATATCTGAGAGAGCTGGACCTGACCTACAACAACCTGAAGGATCCAGATGTGAAGCAGCTGTGTGATCTTAAGGAGAGTCCAGACTATAGACTGCAGTATCTGTGGTGAGTAGAGTGTTGGAGTGAGTGGGTGGTGCTGTCAGCAGTATTGTACTAAACACAGTCAGTATGAAACAAAGATGCGGTGTTTCCTGTGAAGCTGTGAGAGGAGAATGCTGACAGGCTTCAGGATTGGACACAAACACTTCCGGTTTCTGACCTTTATGGTCACCATAGTAACAGCTGACATGCTCTGATCAAACACTGTGAAAAGCCAATCAGCTCTCTGAACAAAGCAGCACGCAGACCAATGACTGCATTCATTTCCAAGTTAAAGCAGTGAAGAACACAGTCTGTAGGTGAGGAAGACTTTAGTGAGAGCAGATGTTTGGATGGAATTCCTCCAGTTAACAGCTGGAACCGTCCATCTGGATTGTTGGGGTTGTTGTTGGGGTTCCTAAAGAGCTCAAAGTGGACAGACCAAGGTTATTCTAATGAATGAAAGTCCAAACTTAAATGAGTACTAGTACAGTGCCAGCACTGAAGTCCCTGCTGCTCTTTATACTGGATGTGCTGCATCACTGACTGACAGCTGATGAAGAGTCTCTGGAAACACTCGTTTATCTCCTCTGCTCTTCCTTCTTCTCTCTGCAGGTGGAGGATATGATGGTAAACAGGATGGTGTGTGTGCTGAGAGAGGAGGAGCTGTGGCCTGATGTTCCAGAGAGGTTGAAGCAGCAGCAGCTTGTGTGTAGAGACGCTCTGACTGGGCCATATTACTGGGAGGTGGAGAGGAGAGCTTCATCCAGCAGTGACTGACAGAGGAATGAAGTGCAGATGACTGTCAGTGCTGCAGAGTGAACTGCTCTGAGAACAGCTCCACTGTCAGACACAATGTAGAGTCCAGCATCATCCCTGTGTGTCCCTCTGGATCTGACAGAGGATCATCAGTGTATCTGGACTGCTCTGCTGCTGCTCTGTCCTTCTACAGTCTCTGCACAGTCTCTGTCTGACTCTGGCTTCAGACCCTCCTGGATCAAACTCACCTGGAAAGGCTTTCAAACACCTTTGAATAATAAACATCATGTTTTTATAAGATAAATATCACGTTTTCATGTGTCTGTGCAGTTTGAGCCTCAGTGGATGAATCAGTGCTTAATGTTTAATGTGGATACTAATGATCAATAAATGTGCTAATTGGAATCAAAGGAATGACTCGGACTGAATCTGTTTCTGCTTTTCTCTCATGTGGATCTGATCCAGACCTTCAGCGTCTGCCGTCCACCTCACATTAGTCACCCAGCACAACAGCTTTCCCATTAAAGCTCACACACTCTGAATGTAAGTGGTGTGAAAACAGTGGAGGAAAAGTTATGCAACTATCTTTTCGGTTCACACAATCGTGTCAGCCTGTTTGAGCTCTTGAAGTGAGACAAGATGACATCACACACTGAGGCTGTAGGTCACATGATCAGCACAGTCACAGATCAGCTGATCAGCAAAGTTCAAACTGATGGTAAACATCAGTTTGAACTTTTTTCAAATCTGTACAACGTGAGCACCGTTTGGTTTCAGTATATTTAAGAGCAGGTTGCTGATGTCCTGAAAAGTGAAGAAGTCAAAATGACCTAAGTGAACAGAGTTTGTGTATCAGGCTGGAAACATGGGAGTCTATGGGGACTGACTCACTGCTGCCTTTGCTGGACGTCAGAGGAACTGCAGGGATTGGCTTCATTGTTGCGCCTGTTGCTTTTGTCTTCATCTTTGGTCTCTACAGATAATTTACCCCTTCATGTGTTTTTGTATTGACGAGGAGGTCAAAGTCACATGACCTCATTGTTGCTTCCTGCTTACAGCACACTGGACATCTTTAGGTGTGTGTTTGTGACATCATCACAGTCACAGTGTGCATGTGCGCTGCTGTAAAGAGGAGCAGGGTCAGCTTTGGGACTGAAAGACGTGGACGGGAGACGTGGAGACCAGGCTTGTGGGACATGTATTTGTAAGAGTTTCTCTTTCAGGAGGAGACATTTCAAAGTGTGAATTCCTCATGTTTGCAGCATGAAATGTGCTGTAAAGTGCACTAAATTTAAGAGCTAACAGCAGCTTCTTGCAGTGTTTCTTTATTGAATGCGAGGGGGAGATGTTATCAGAACGAGTAATGAGCCCAAACTCTCTGTCCTTAGACTCTTCATCAGTCCTTAAGCTGAGTGTTACTTACTGCTCCTCAGTTATGCTGGATTTGACTGAAACACAGCAAAATCAGCTGAACTCGGCTTCTTTCTCTCAGCAGTGCGCACACAGAGAGCCACTTCTCTCTGCTCAATCTGTGACCAATAAAAGCTCATGAATCTGTTAGTGTGTTAGATTCATAGACGGGTGCCTCTCATTGATGTGAACTGTTGCTGATTTCACGGAGAAGCACAGTCAGAGCTGCTCTTACTTTGGATCATTGTGGTTAGTACAAGACTCGCTGGAAGCTAGCACGCTGTTAGTCCATCAGTCTGCATTGTGTTCATTAGCCAATAAAATGACAGCAGTGTGATTTTGTTCTCTGTTCCTGCTGCACAGATGATCCAGAGGAACTGTTTTCCTCCTCCTTGTTTAGGATGACTGCAGTAAAATTCCCTCCATCCATTACTGATCCCAGCTGAGCCAAAGTCAACAAGAATCCACGAGAATCCTCCAACAGCAGACATTACTGATGCAAACTGATTCTACTCACTCTGATCACTTCATCTGGAACATCTGGAGTTTCCTCACAGCTGCTGACATTATTTACTATGAAGTCATCTTCATCACTTCAGCTTTTTCCAGGAAACAACAGCTGATCTGTGTCACTCTGTGTGTTGTGTGTCCTTCACTCAGTGAATCATCAGGCTGGAACCGAGCAGCCATATCAGTAGGCCAGCTAGATGCTGAAGTACCACGACTGCAACTTATGGACACCTGCAGTCATTCACTGTCCCACTTTTAACCTGCGACTTTGGCATACGTCATCTGTTTTTATGCGACATCTCCAGGTGATAAATAAAGGAACAGAAGCCTTTCATATGTTTCTATTTAGGCTTAGATGTTTGAAAGCTTGTAGTGGTGTGAAATAAGAACGCCCCAAAATGTGTTAAACCGTACCTTTGATGCCGCCCTGAGCAGCGGCCCATGTCGCCCGTATCAAAAACCTCCACTGTACACAAGCAAGGAAACTGAACCATGATTAAGAAAGAATATTAATGAACCCAGAAAACACATAAACACTGGGTCACAGGACTATAAAAGTTACTTTATGGCAAAAAGAAAGTTGCTGGTACTCATGCTGCCCCCGATGTCATGCCAGCGCAGTATAAAAGAGGAGCTGAGACGTCCTGAGGGCGGAGCGCTCATAACTTAGACCTGTGATGTTTTGATGTGTGTGTTCACTCTCCTGTATGCATGCAGTAATAAATAGCTGGACCACAGCTCTTTCTGTGTTGTAGACTTTTATCAGAAAATTCCAGCTCATAGGATCTATTGCACTTCTGCACTGTGTTCAACATAATATTAATTAGCCATTTATTAGAAGAGCTGTGTTGTTGATTTGTCTGCTATTCTACTTAAAAGGTCAAACTAATATATAATATCGACTCATTACATGTAAAGTATTTCAAGCCTTTACCTTTTATAATTGTGATGATGGTGCCCAGGGCACCAAACAGCCTAGGACCGCCCCTGCCTGTGTGCGTTCCATGTCTTGTGTCTCTAAAGGATTTTGTTAAGTTGTGCGTTCTCCCTTTCTTGTTGTATCTGATTAGTTCCAGCTGTTGTTTAACTGAACTTCTCAGAAGAACCAACTCGAGGGATTAACAAAGTTCTCTGTCTGTTTCTCCTCTTTAGCCTCATTACAAACACTACAGCTAACTGTGGATTTTCCTGTTTTAGCTCAGCCAGCAAACAAACAGAACCACTTCCTGCTGAAGACACAGAGTGAAAGTTTTTAAATAAACTCATTGCTGCAGCAAAGAGCAGCACAACAATGAGACTGATTTTTAGCTTCAGTGTTTTTATTCTCTACTAAGTCATTGCTTCTGTCACTAATTAGCTAACATAAACTAATCTATGTTTATTAGCAACCAACCAACTCAAAGAGTTCATGTTACTAACAGCTCACCTCTCTGCAGCAGACACAGGCTGGACTTTAAAATGAATGGGCCAATCTTTAGACCAGTCACAGGTTTAGGTCCAGCAGGTCTCCCATGGATCCTGTCAGAGAAGAAAAATGTATTTTGAGAATGAGCAGAAAGAAAACTACAATTACTGTTTTACAGTGTAAGAACAGAGCGTCACCCAGAGGTCATTTACACTGTGCAGGACTATTGATGGTCCCACTGTGAGCAGCAGGAGTTTAAATGTTGAACATGTTTTATAGAATAACTCAGTGACTTCATTTGAGATGCAGTTTAGAGACCAGGAAACATCAAACAATTCATTTAAATTACATAAACTGACATCAAAGAGTTCATGTTACTAACAGCTCACCTCTCTGCAGCAGAGACTTTAAAATCAATCCAGCGATCATTAAATGTGTCACTCTGTAAGGACACAGAGCTGGGTGGAGGCTAACAAAATTCCAGTCATGATGTGTGGAGCGCAAAGGCCAGATCGAGGCCACGCCAGAAGGTCGGAGGCAGTGAGCGGCTCATGGAGTCAACATCTCTGATACAGGCAGGAGCCCGACCATTGAGGGCTTTAAAAAATATGTCTTTATTTGGATATCAGTGAAAACTCCTCATCAATAAAAAGCAGCAGACATCAGCAGCATCAAATGAATGCTGCTGTGTTTGACTGCAAAGGTTATAAAGAAGCAGCAGGTCAGCTCGAGGGACTCTTTGGTCCAAATGTTTGGGAGTAGAAACTCTCAGCTTTGCCCTCAGTGTCAGTGATCCGTCACTTTAACCTGCTGCTAAATGAAAACAACACATTTATGTCTATGATTCAAAGGCAGCTTTGCTTCCTGTGCTGCTGCTGCTGCTCCTGGATGATGCACATGTGGATTTGAATGCTTCTCAAACTAAAGCTCAGTTTGGATCACAGTTGAGTCACTAGTCTGAGAAATTCTTGTTGTGGCCAAGTGCCACAGTTTCATCATCACTTTTTGAAGAGGAAACTTCATCTGACACATTTTCACAGCTTTGAAGTGGAAATGATGCTTTGAAGGAAACACAGGATGGATTTGCCTCCACAAAAGAAACAGCAGCAAAGTGAGGATCTTGTTACAGGAAGAAGAAGGTGAAAAAAAGGAAATTTCATGTGATTTCCATGCGTTGCTGCTCTGGACGGTGCCCTGCAGAAGCTGCTGTGCTGCTGATACTGAGAAGGTTTCTGTTTCTCTGTGTTTGATGAGCTCTGACTTCTGTAAATATGTAGACTGTATGTATGAAAAGGCAGATGGAGTTGTAGTATTGAGAACAAAGAGGTTGTGTTAGGGCTGAAAAGCCCGACTTGTTCTCCTCTGCAGGTCATCAAATGCACCACAGAAGTTTGTATTTGCACAGCCTGTATATGTTTGATGGCTTTATTATTCTCTGTTCAAAGACAATAAATGTGCAAAATGTCTCATGTAGTATCAGCTTCATTTAAAATGACTGCAAACATTTAGAGAACATGTGCTGCTGTTTGTCCTACATTTCAACACTGAATGAACCCTGAAAACGTGATGGCAGGTGGCAGATTGGAGTTCACATGAAATATCGGCTCTATGAAGACTGAAAATATAGATGATACAAATATGCAGCCAAACATTTGTGGACATGGATAAACTCTCTGATCCAAAAAGCAGGAAGTGACACAGCTAGAAAATGAAAGTGTGTAAGAGCTGAAGTCAAATGTAATGCAGAGTTGAATCTGCACTTGGATCCATGTGTGAAAGGTCCACATGTAGGGATCACATGAGTCCTGATGTTTGTCAGTCCAGTTGTCAGGAATCGCTGCGTGGCAGGCAGGAGTAGGACCAAAAATGCAGCCGCTCAGACTCAAGGGATTAACTCAAAATCACAGCTTTATTGGCTGGTAGTAGTGATGGCCCGCTTGAAGCTGAAGCTCTGGTGCATGTGTCAAAAAAATCAACACACTGCTTCAGAAGCACTGTGTCGAAGCTTGATTCGTTTGGCCAGAGTCACGTGATCAGTGACGTCCGAAGCTTCATTTAGAACCTAACTGCTTCGGTGTCTGATTCACTGGTTTATAAGGAAGTGAATCATTCGCGGGATTTGTGGAGTGTTTTGATGGTGACAGATAGCGAACCACTGATCATTCCACTGAGAGATTTGGAGCCAGCGAGGAATAAAGGAGGTTCTGTTGTGTGGGAGAATATTGAGTTGATTTTCGTCAATCGGGTGGGTTTTCCAGCTTTGTGTTCTGGTCGTTTGCTTTTGTTTTGTGCGTGTTTATTATATCTGAAAACGGGAAAAAGGTAAAATGTCCAAAATCTGCTTCCATAATATAAATATCATTAAATAACTTTAGAAAAACTTCCACTTGACTCTTTACATGTAATGTTTAAAAAATAGATATTTTATTGTTTAATTAATCTGAAAATGTTAGTTTGCCAAATGTGCAGCAATTGAATTCATTTATTCTCTTTATCTGATAGTTTGTGGGGCCCAGGTAGACTGTATAACTGCATCTCTACCAGTTTCTCTGCACTCCAGCCTCTTCTGTGCCATGTGAAGGGATTTCCCTTAAGGCAGGAGAAATTATCTCCACGAAAAGGAACAGGTTCGGCCATCGCACACTAGAACAAATTCTCTTCCTAAATAAAAATGAAAAAGGGCTACTTTAAATGCATCATGTTTTAATTTGCAAGTTCATAAGCATTTTCCCTTTCCATTTCACAATCAATTCTACCCCCAGGTCAAAAATATGTCTGGGAAAGTTTCCCTAATATAATATTATTTATAAATATACCCGTCTAGCCGTTAATTGCATAAGTGCATGGAGGCAGAACCTCACAGCAGAAGCATACTCCATAATGTGTTGTACATTATTATATGTATATTATATGTAATGTGGTCTTTTTCAATTATTGTATTTACCAACATCAAGAAGTCACAAGCAAAGAAAGACCACACAATGGAGCATGTTTAAACAAGGAAAATTTACTGGTCGAAATTATTTATTAAACAAAAAAAAACTTTTTTTAACCACCAAAAAATACACGTTCAAAGCAACACAACAGCGGCCCAATATCAGACAGAATTCCACTCTGTAGAGTGAGCAATCTTACTGAAGTAGTTGGTTTGATTTTGTGGATTCAAGCTGCTCTTCATATTTTTGGCCACCAGATGTCACCAGAGAGGACTGTGTTGAAAAGCTTCGAGTAATGAACTGTTATTCAATACAAGCTTCAATGCTTCAGAAAACATCATTTGGCCATCACTAGCTGGCAGGGAAAAAGCATACAAACGCAAACTAAACTAAACTAAACTGGGAAAGCTTAAACTTACAGGGAGACCCACACAGCAAGAGGGACAACGTGACACTGACTCAGTGAAACACAGGGTTTAAATACACTGGGAAGTAACGAGGGGAATGAGACACAGACGGAGAGCACAGCTGGGGGAAATCAGAACTGACGAGACAAGGAAGCGTAAGCTGAACACACTGAGATCAGACACGGACCTTCAAAATAAAACGGGAAACACACGCAAAGACACAGACTCAGAGACGCGGGCTTAACACAGAGAACAGACTACACTAGAGGGGATACAAAGGCAGGGACGACGGAAAACAGAGGGAGCACAGAATAAACACTGGGAAACCAAAACACAAACTGTCATAATTCATAATATCAAAAATAAGAATACAAAAATCAAAAACACTGGGTCACCGACCCAGAACCATGACACCAGCTTGATAACATCTACTATGGGCTACATATACTGGGCTGGTAGCTCCATAGTGTTGCAAAGAAACTATTCAATGTGCAAATTTAAACTCAGAGGCTCTTCTAACACAGGAGCCATGTTGAGTTTAGATCACAGCGACCACCGGCAGTCTGAAATGGAATGAAGCCCATTGACAGCCAGCAGGTCTAAACAGGAACGCAGCCATTTGTATGCGTGGCAATGATGTGGCTGCAGCTGACACAGGATTGGTTCAAACTAAACATCATTTCACAGAGTTCACAAAGAAACTCACGTTTTTATCTTTGAAGATCATCATAAAGTAGAATTGATGGTCCAGCAGACAACAGCAGGAGGTTTGAGCCCTTCTGATGCAGCAGAAACAGGATTTGGAGGAAGATGTTAATAGATTAGAAAGAATTGTACACTGTGAATCAATGCAAGTCTTTCTAGATAGACAGATCTTTAATAATCCCTCAGGTAGGTTCCTCTGGGACAGTCACAGATAGAGACACCAATTCTGACGTCCTTTGAAAGTTTTCATCACTCGTCATGTACACAGATGTTAATTCTACATATTCCTAGTACTGAACTCTAAATCAATATGAAGAAAATGCTCCTACTAATCTGCATATATGTTGATATCAAATCCTTTTCCAGCACATGGATAAATCTCTATAAATCTTTCAGTCTGATCAGAATGGGCACAGTGTTGTTATTGCAGCACTCCCTGATGTTTGAAAAGCTAAATGTCCATTTTAAAGTGCTCGTGTGTAGGATTGTGTTTCCTTCCTTTGTGCAGTTCTTACAGTAAACATGTTTGAATGTTTCCTGTTCCCCTGATGCTTCTTCCTGTTGGATAAAGTTGGTTTGAATAACATGTTCTTATAGGTTTCAATGAACTTCAAACTGGGATCCACTTACAAAACTGTCTCATTTTATTGGAACGATCCACATTTGCATCCATTCACGGTACATTTGACATCTGAACACGTTTGTACACATGATGAAGGACAGATGGTGTTTGTGTGTCCTTCTTAAACTTAGTGTGAATGTTTCATCATGTAGAACTACTTAGAACAAAGTCTTTGGGAACATTTGGAGAACACGTTTAGGAAAGTAACATCCTGGTAGAACATTTTCTTAAAGCAAAGCAATTTCCTGCATGTCTTTATTGAACACATCAGCAGGGCTGAAGCTCTCATGTTAAACACACACTGATCTATGGACACGTTCATGTGTTTCTAACAGAACCAGGCTGTTATCAGCTGCACTAACATGATGTCACACACACTGAATGTAACAGTGACATCATCACACAATCAGCTGTGATTGTTTCACTGTCATCAAACTAGTCAACAGGAAGTAGAATCAATAGAAACCAATCATTTACTGACAGCATGTCTGATGGAAATAAGTGCAGATTATGTATGAAGTATAACTGCACACAGTAACTGTGTTACAATAAGGACTTAACAGCGCCCTCTGCTGGAGTGTTTCAGTACTGCGTTAACTAGAATACACCACCTCCTCCTCACACCACCTGCTACAGCTCTACTCTTCTATGACTACAGTCATCCACAGCACTGATGTGAGGTCACATGGTTCATATGTAAGGAGCACAGAGACGTGCTAGCAGCTGACCTCAGGTCAGTTTAATGACTGTGAGCAGCAGCTGTGTTCTTGTCACTGTGACAGGGAGACACTCTCAGACACAGCGCTCATGTCAGCTTGTTCTCATGCAGGAGGATCAGGAGCTCCATGTTTGTCTTCATGTTTGAATCATGATGTGTTTGTGCCATCAGAGTCTGTCATGAGTACTCAGGGTTTCACAGCAGCTCTTCTGGATGCTGACGAGGACTCCAACCTCATGTTTCACCTCTCTGAGCTTCTGATGTCTGTGAACACTCGTGTTTCTTCTCTGGGCTCATCTGGACAAAAACACCTTTCTGTGTTTGGCTCCAGCCTCATTGTGACTGACAGGAAGTGTGTTATCCATGAGCTTCTTTGTTTCCTGCTGTGTTTCCTGTCTGTGGACAAACACGAGTGTTTCAGCTGAGGACTTGGTTCCTTCCACCTGTCCATACAGGACATCACGCTGTCTTTTCTCTTTAAATGCAGCTCCAGGTCCTTCCACGTGCTGTATTTGTGCAGTTTGTAGTGTGTCCTGGGAAACGTAGCACACATGGTGTTCTTCTGCTGTTTCCTCCTTTCACTGAGTGTGAAACACTGACGCTGTGCTGTTGTTCACAGAGCTGATTCTAGCTGCAGCTGGACTCTGTCATCTAACTGAATGTGTTGGTGCTGATCACGGGGCTCTGAGGGGGGAGCAGCAGGAGGACTCTGGATGCTGACGTCAGTGTATCTGTGGAAGCTCACACAGCGTCTCTGTCATTCAATATTGTGTATATATTGTATCTATGCAAAGATGAACAGACTGTGTGTTCACTGGTCTCTGTGCTGCTGACTGCTGCAGCTCTGATGTCATCATCACTCCCTCCTCCACCCTCAGCAGTCCCAGCATGCTGCTGTGGTGCACCCCACCCTCACTCTACACCTGAGCCATAGACCACACCCTCCACCTCAATATACACCACAGTTTTCTCTGCTATGGAAATGAGATCAGGAGGAAATCATTATTATTATTATTTAATGAATGCTCACATTAATGTGGGCTTATTTGTTTCATATTAGAAACATTAGTCGAGTGTTTTTAGTATAAAATGGTGAAAGTCCCTCTTTTTGCTCCTCCCCTCACCTGTGGATGGGCGGTGCTGTTACCGTGGTGACAGCTGTGATGTGTTTCAGTCCTGCCTGGTTATCACTGCAGGAATCTTTCACATTTATTACAGGTAATAACTCTGATTTTTCTGTGTATTATGAACTAAATGTATCCTGATACACACAGAGATGGATGAGCAGAGGTCACATGATGAAAGAATAAACATGGAGTCTTTGATTTATTTAGATATTTATTGATGAATGCAAACAAACCCTGACATTGAACCATCGTCCAGCAGAACAAACCTGATCACATGACCTGCTGAGCCAAACAGTGAAAAGCTCCATGGCAACAACAACAAACAGCCTCACATATGTTAACAGAGGCTGTTAGAAGCACAGAGTCTTTACAGTCTTTCTCCTGTTTGGACACAGATCTCTGCACATCTTCATCACAGTTACTCACAGACGTGCAGAGTGTGTGGATATCAAAGCTAAGTTTCCACCATGTTTGTAGTCTGTACTGGGACTCATGGAGCATCTCTCTATGAGCACTCAGTGCTTTAAACAGTGAGTCCCAGTTTAACCAGCAGCCTTCACACCACACATCACACAGACATGGAAACTTCAAACCCTCAGACTGAAGTCACTGGCAGTCTTTAATTAATGAATAAAGCTGGTCAAATCCATCACGTGGACACATGTGATTGTGTACACTGTAAAAAAAATATTGTAGAATTTACGGTGAATTACTGGCAGCTGTGGTTGCCAGAATTTCACCGTGAAAAATAAATTGTAAATGTAGAACACAAAACGGTATCCTATTTTGGTAACCTTAAATTTCACAGTAAATAATAATTATTTCTTTTACAGTAAATGACTGAATTTAAACATAAATTCATGTGAAAACAACAGACATTCTGTTAACCTGATTACAGTCTTACTTTGTAAAATATAGTGAAACTGTATAAAATAATACGGTATCATACCTAAAAAGTTGAATATTACGGTAAATTACTGGCAGCTGTGGTTGCCAGAATTTCACCGTGGAAAATATAGTAATAATGTAGAATATATAACGGTATACTTTGTTGATAAATGTAAAATTCACAATAAAGAATCATAAATCTGTTCATGGTAACTCATGTAAAAGCAACAAACATTCTATTAACCTGATTACAGTTTTGCATTGTAAAATACAGTGAAACTGTATAAAATAAATATTAAAAAGTTGAATATTACGGTAAAATACTGGCAGCTGTGGTTGCCAGAATTTCACCGTGGAAAATATAGTGATAATGCAGAATATATAACGGTATACTTTGTTGATAAATGTAAAATTCACAATAAAGAATCATAAATCTGTTCATGGTAACTCATGTAAAAGCAACAAACATTCTATTAACCTGATTACAGTTTTGCATTGTAAAATACAGTGAAACTGTATAAAATAAATATTAAAAAGTTGAATATTACGGTAAAATACTGGCAGCTGTGGTTGCCAGAATTTCACCGTGGAAAATATAGTGATAATGCAGAATACATAACGGTATACTTTGTTGATAAATGTAAAATTCACAATAAAGAATCATAAACCTGTTCATGGTAACTCATGTAAAAGCAACAAACATTCCATTAACCTGATTACAGTTTTGCATTGTAAAATACAGTGAAACTGTATAAAATAAATATTAAAAAGTTGAATATTACGGTAAAATACTGGCAGCTGTGGTTGCCAGAATTTCACCGTGGAAAATATAGTGATAATGCAGAATACATAACGGTATACTTGTTGATAAATATCAAATTCACAGTGAACTTTGGTTTTTGTGCAATTATTACATTGAAATTAAAAACTAATATAAAGTAAACCAGTTAAAATACATTTTAATAAGCCTGTTTACCATCTCCTATTGACAAAGCACAGAAGAGCTGTATAATACAAAACATGCCTTTTTATTTAAAAGTTCATATTTACACGAAATTATTGGCAGCTGTTGCAGACAGAATGTCGTCTAAAAAAATTAAGGTCCAACAAATGAGGTAATACACATAATAGGGCTAACTGGCATAAAACTTACATTCTTTGACTTTTTGTCATAATTTGCTAGAAACATTAATACAAACCAGTAGAGACAATGATTAAATTAAATAGTTAACATCCATCCATCCATTCGCTTCCACTTATCCTTTTTCAGGGTCGCAGCGCTGGAACCTATCCCAGCTGTCATAGGGCGAGAGGCGGGGTACACCCTGGACAAGTCGCCAGTCTGTCACAGGGCTAACACACAGGGACAGACAACCATTCGCACTCACATTTACACCTATGGGCAATTTGGATTAATCAATTAACCTATCCCCACAAACTCCATGTCTTTGGACGGTGGGAGGAAGCCAGAGTACTCGGAGGGAACCCACACAAACATGGGGAGAACATGCAAACTCCACACAGAAAGACCCCGGCCTGATGGTGGAATTGAACTCAGGACCTTCTTGCTGTGCAGCAACAGTGCTAACCACCGTGCTGCCTTAAACAATTCATACTTAATAATCAAATTAATGACTAAAAAGGCACTGATCTAATTAATATCAAACTTAATACAACCAAAAACAAATAAGTACATAATAAACAGTCAAACAAAATTTAAAACACTTGATACTTGCAGTGGTTGGCAAAGTTTCTTTTTATCCAGATTGATAGTAGAGGGCTTTCAAAACAGTCTCTGACGGTGTCTGAGGAACTGGAACAGGTTTTGGATTCAATGTGCTGGAGGACTGGCATGTTGTTCTTCAGATGCTCGGTGTAGATTAGCGTTCTTTCCTTGCAGTCTGAAAGCAAATACAAAGCACAATAAAGCAAACTGCCCATTTCAAAAGCAAATATACAATCTTACATCTAATAGAGCTCACACAATTAATCGTATAATGATTTACAATTGTGATGCATTGCAATGCGGACGTAAAGCATTCTTAATCCATTCAGAAGAAACTAATCGATTATTAAATACAGTCCCGATCAAAAGTTTAAGACCACTTGAAAAATGGCACAAAAAAAAAAAAAATCATCTTTTGCATGGTTGGATCTTAACAAGGTTCCAACAACATGCAACAAGCAGAAATGGCAATGAGACAAAACATTTAACTTACATTTCACAAACTTAAACTGGGACAGGCTGTTTTACAGCTGATCAAATGTTTAGGACCACATGCCTTTAAAAGGCCAAATCTGTGGAAAACTGTGGATTCGTTGTCATTTTCTGTCAGGTAGTCAGACTGTCAGGATGTTCTGATGGCAAAAGCAAAAAAACTTTCCTTGTTGAACATGGTCGGCTTGTTGAACTGCATAAGTAGGGTCTCTCACAGCGTGCCATCGCTGCTGAGGTGGGATGCAGTTAAGACGGTCATTTCTTAAATAATCCTGGGGGTTATGGAACAAAAACGTGAAGTGGAAGACCTAAAAAATCCTCAACCCAAATTAAGGCCATTAGTGGTGCCGATTACACCCCCATAACCATCAAATGGCATCTGAGACTGAAGGGCTTCAAAAACTAATCCTCTGCGTCTTTCCCTGATCTAAATCCAACTATGAATGGACAAGTTTCAGACAGTAGACACCCTTCGTGTGGCCATCTTCACCACTCGGAGAAATGTTCCCACTCACCTCATGGAAATGCTTGCATGAAATGATCAACAAGAACAGCGGACCTATTAATTATGGAGTTCAAGTTTGGAACTTTCTGTTTTGGGGGTTTACCCATGTTTTCTGGAGGTGTGGTCCTAAACTTTTGATCAGCTGTAAAACAGCCTGTTTCAGTTTAAGCGTTGTTTTTAATAAATTGCATGCTCAAAAAATGTTTTGCCTCACTCCTATTTCTTCTTGTTGCATGTTGAAGCTGTACTTGGAACCTTCTTAAGATCCAACCATGCAAAATATGATTTTTTGCCATTTTTCAAATTGTCTAAAACTTTTGATCAGGACTGTACAACCTAAAAATAACAGCAATTTGTTTTCTTCAGCCACATACATCACAGTGGACCAACAAGTGCAGCCTGTGTTCAGACAAGTTTTGAGCTATAAAAAAGTAGCTTATATGTAACCTCCTTTATTTGTTGATGAAAAGAAACAAACTGAAATGAAGTTATCATGATGCACTGGGAAAAAAATTATATTTTTCAGCGCAAAATGTCTGTAGTTTTCTAATAACATCTCTGTTACTGAGCCTCACAGGTCCTTTTCTTCTGCTGCTGCTTCGCACATGCGCGATTGGATGCAGTGGGGCAAAAATCATCTGCTCCATCTTCCATTCCACCACGTCATCAATCATGAGAAGCAACAGCCTTAAAAAGTTCCAGTTTTATATTAACTGTGCTGAGAGTTTGTTTGAGGACTGATCTCACACGGCTTTGAAGAGGTATCAAAGTCAGAGTATTTAAACTGTTTGATGCTTCAATTCAGAATGGAGTAGGTGAACCATTCTTTTTTTTTTTCACAAAAAACAGCGCAACATCATATGACAAAATGCCATAAAATCTTGTGTCCTAATCAAAATGGCAAACCTGGCTGACAGATGTGAAAATATTATAAACAGTTGAAAACTGACTCAAACTTTACTCCTTCTATATCTGGTGTACCTTCAGTCTTGAGGTGTTCAACAGGAGAGTTGTACATCTCTATGGTGCATTCTGCTCCACACTGATTTGGATCACCACCCTGAAAAACAGATTGTGTCATTAAACAGTATCTACAGAAATGCTGTGTACGACTAAAGCAGAAGCCACCAGTGCAATGTGAGCCCAAATTATCTCCAGCATGCAAAACAAGGTTCCTTTAACTACAGTTTTATCTATTTAATTCCATAACCTAAAGGATTAACAACTTCAAACGCATTTTGGTATAGCAGTAGTTTGAAACATAATGGATTTTGGTAAAATTACTACTTTTGAATATCTGACCACCACTAATGTCACACAGTACATCTGATAAAGACTCTGCTGATTCCTCACCTGTTACACATTTCTGGATCCCTTGACCGCCTCACAAAGCTTGGAAATACCCTCATCAGATAATGTTGTTTCAGTTTTAAGAAGTGTAGTGAGCTTATTCAGAGTATATGACTGACCCAACTCATATTTTTTTTTAAATTTCCTCTACAATGGTCAGGATGGCAGAAGCAGGTCGCAATGAAATACATAACCCCTCAGTGACTTCACTGACTTGGCACAGAAATCAAAAAGGAACACTGTCTTTAGCTGCTCCTGGTAAATTAAACTGGTGTTTGTTTCACAGTAAAGCTAGCTAAAATCTTCAACCTGCTGCATTAGCATGAACTTTCCAGAAAACTAAACAGGACTGAAGGCGAAGCCTGTAACAGAGGAACGCTTTCAATGCAAAAAGAAAACTAAGCGAACTATGGTTACAGCTGATATACGTTTCAAGTCTAATGATATACTTACATTGAAAGAGAAGGTTGTTGGTTCGCAGGGTGCTGCTGGGCTCCCTTGCTGAGCAGGACTCTGTCTGGACCAGGTCTGGACCGTTAGAAGTGGCGCTATCTTCTTCTTCGTTGGTTTGGTTTTAAATATTTGGCGCTTCCAAGGAGTATTGGTGCCCTCTGCTGTTGCAGTACCTCAAAGTCAGACAGCTATTTCTGACAACATAGTACCCGCCTCGTCTAAGTTTATATATATATGTGTGTGTGACGGTTTAGACACGTGATGCATTTTCTCCCAAACGTGCATGGACTTTAAGGAAACTGATTGTTACAGCTTTTATAATACATTTGTTGACTGCTCTTGACCTTGCAAACTACAACAATTTATTAACATTATTTCATTATTTTTTTGTATTTCATTTTGATCCATTAATTTTAATTTCAGAAGGTGGTATCACACTCAAACAGATTGAACACGGACTGAACAGTGGTAAATCCATGATTTAAACCTCCCTATAACCAGTGATGGGAATAACGGCGTTACAAGTAACGGCGTTACTAACGGCGTTACTTTTTTCAGTAACGAGTAATCTAACTAATTACTATTCCTATCGTTACAACGGCGTTACAGTTACTAACAAGGAAACGCGGTCCGTTACTATTTTTCAACAAACAGACGGTTGACGCTGTGTTCAGCTTACCGCATCTTCTGGACGCTACAGCGTTAAGCAGCTGCGCGCTCCCGCGGACGGCAATCACGAGCACTGTCCAGCACAACACCTAGAGCTCAGGAGGCAAAACAATGGCATGAGTGCTGCTGTTTAACTGAGGAAGATAAAGTCGTCCTGGTAAGCCAATCACATGACAACTTAAAGACAAAGCAACAAGGTGATATATAAAAGTTAAATTGTGTCGATAGGCCACGTAAAACCAGAGTCATGATAAACAATATATACGCGGCGTTTTTTCCTCAATAGTTTCGCCACGTTAGCGCTAGCAAGCACTCGAGCACTCTGCTTATGAGGAAAAAACACAAACCAAAAAAAAGTTTTAGGAGTGACGGCGAGAGAGAGTGCAGGAAAAGAGAGAGAGCGAGTTTTGAGATTTGTGTCGTTTAGCGTGTTTGGAGTGTGTAGTTAATGTGTTGTCTTGTGTAGTTAGTGTGTAGTGTTGTGTATAGTTTTGTGTTGTGTGTCAGAACAATGAGGCGACTGCTGTCTCCAGGTAGAAACAGGAGTGATACACCTGCTGCTGTCAGACCTGCAGGTATCAGGCTGTGATGTTCTCTTTATAGTGGACAGAAATATTTGGAGTGGCACAAATAATTTGTGTGGCATCTTATTGATGAACAGCTGATTGTTCTGTAAATAGTTTGAAATGGTTATTTTAAAAAAGGGTGAGAGGTAAATGGATGCAAATAACTTTGTTGTTTTTTCTACTTTTTCTACTCTGATTTTATGTTTTTTGTCTGATTTTAGATCAATTCTGGTTATACAGTATGACAAAATGAGAACATAACTGTAAATTCAGGCACGTGAGGTTGCGCTAAAAAGAATGATACCAAACAAGGCAAAGTAAATAGTTTTTAAAGGTAAAATGTGTTGGGAAAATCAAGAGTAGTAAAAAAATGGCCAATTATACTCTGGACGCCAGAGGGTTAAACGTTCTTTGTTTTTTTTTTTAAAGTAACGCAATAGTTACTTTTCCAAGTAATTAATTACTTTTAGAATATTGTAACTGAGTTACTAACTCAGTTACTTTTTGAAGAAGTAACTAGTAACTATAATTGAATTACTATTTCAAAGTAACTTGCCCACCACTGCCTATAACACAAAATATTTTTTTCATTGTAACTGTGTTATACTTGGTGAGACTCTAGAACTTAAAGAAATATACATTTTTTTTATTAGTAGTAATTGTTTGTATGTACTGTTAACATATACTGTTTTATCAAACAGCCTGAGGTTGTTGATATTAAAAACATTTCACCGTAACTTTCACATTAATTCTAACAATGTTTTCACATTTTGTTAAAATTAAAAGTACGGTATGTTTTGAGTAATTAATATACAGTTGTAAATCTTAAATTCAAATGAAAATAGCAGGAAAGATTGTCATTCCTACAGAGTTATTATGTAAATTGTAGGGTGATTAATTGTAAATAATGTTACAGATTTTTCCTGTTGTTTTCAAATACAATGGGCCATATTACAGTACATTAATATATTTTCAACATATTAGGAGTGTAAAAATAAAGGCAAATCACCGTTTTTCAATTTACAGAAATGTAATGTCCATATCACAATCAATTACTCTTTTTGATTTAATGGTAATTTACTGTTGCCATTTTACAGTTATTAACTGTAATTTTTATGTACATTTCTTACAGTGTAGTATTGATCCCAATGCTGGTATTAGTCCTGGATCAATAACACTTGATGGATGCGTTCAGCATGGAGCCCTGAGCTGTGTTACAGACAAACATGAAACTGACAGGTCTGTGTCATTCACAGTCTGTAACACTTCTAAACAACAGAGGCTGACCCAAGTGCCTCAGAGCCAGGCACGCTCACATCACAGCTCTCTAAAGAAGTTTCAAAATAAGAGCTGAAAGCTGTGTTTGCTTGTGTTAGCTTATTATTGTGGAGACTAACATTCAGTGATCATGTGTTCAGACTCATAATGATTACTCTCATAAATCCTGATCTTTGTATTTACTGTGTGTTGGATCAATAACTGAGATTCATCGTATCACACAGCTGTGCTGCTGCTGGTGATGTCAGCACATCTGGAACAATACGAGGTATCTGCTACCAGACTTATGGGCTCAAAATGTGGTCATAAATATTTTGTACTTGTAAATCGGTTTTGTACTTGTAAAAAAGATTTGTATCTGTAAAAAAAATTTGTGTGTGCGTAAAAAAGATTTGTATCTGTAAAAAAGATTTGTGTGTGCGTAAAAAAGATTTGTATCTGTAAAAAAGATTTGTGTGTGCGTAAAAAAGATTTGTATCTGTAAAAAAGATTTGTGTGTGCGTAAAAAAGATTTGTATCTGTAAAAAAGATTTGTGCGTGTGTAAAACAGATTTGTGCGTGTGTAAAAAAGATTTGTGTGTGGACTTAGCCAAAAAACCCCTGCAAGTTACACGTACGAATTTTGACCCTATTTTTCTTCCTTTAACCTGATTGGTCAATGTCATGTCAATCAATCAATCAATCAATGTCAAGTGTGCTATACTAAATTTGTGGGTCATCTGTGTCATCATGGGAACGTCCACGGGGTACTTCAGAGAGAACCCTTCTTAAATAGGAGAGTGTATGATACATCCATAGAGAAACGTGTAAATCTTTGAAAATTGTCTGATTGTTTTACTTAACAGGTGACTGTAAATCAAGTGGACCTTGGTCTATCTCCCTCCAGAACAGAGAACCTGGGATGTCCCTGTGACTCTTTGGTGGGTTCATTTTTTTTTCATTATTAAAGTAATGTTGTTTGAACTTTTTGAATACAGCAAGGTGGCACAGGATAGAACATATTTAAAAATAATTTTTAATGCAATTCAGTTTCTTTACTGTATTACAAAGTTAATAAAAATAAAAAGATTTTCATGAGAATATTATTTTGTTTTATTGAGTTTTACGCAATAAAACATTTCATTGTTCCTTCAATGCACTTCATATGATATCAGTAATTCCATAATTTTTTTCTTCTTTCAGGTGGCTTTAGGAAGACATGTTTTCCAAAACCTTCAAAATAGGCTGGTGCAGTCCTACCAACAACAGCCCTTGGATCTTGATCATATTGAGTTCCTCTGCGTGAACGCATCAACTCTAGTCTGTTCTCTTTCTGCTCATATTAATGTTCCATCACTGGTAGGTTTATTTGATTTAGTTTTGGTTACCTTTAAAAATCGTTTCAATATATGCCATTCTTATGTATCTTATAATGTTAATTTTAAAGTGTAGTAATTATGCTATACAAATACACCTGTCATCCATTGCTTTGTTAAATCCAAGATGAAATTTTGTTCTGTGTTTCAATATAAAGATTGTGGATAAGAATAATGTTACTAAGATGGTAAAACTGAATTCTAGGACTTCATCCAACTAAATATTTTAATGCAACCATCTTTTAGGTAGTTGAAGCTCTTCACCACCTCATCTGCCTCATCCATTCCGATATGGATACAAGAAGGTCTGCCATTGTTGTTGACAGCTCAGCTGGTGAACGGGGGAGGGCAAAGCTCTATGTTTCCAAAGACCACCTCAAAGATCTAATAAAGATGGACCTCTCCGTTCCTTGTATCTCCAAGCTTTTGGGCATATCGCAGAAAACAGTCCGACGAAGAATGGAAGAGTGGGGCCTCTCAATAACGGCAACCTACAGCTCACTATCAGATGATGAACTTGACAACTTAATTGCAGCCATAAAACAGGAATCGAAAAATCTTGGTTAGTTATTCATGTGAAAAATAATGCTTGTAATAAGATTCTATTTTATTTTTCTTGCTAGCAACATTTCATATTTACATGAATAACACTAGCTGAATGTCATGATTAGTTAGTAGTTTGATTTACTGTACTATAAGTGCCTTCCAATGTGCTGTTGTAATTCTTTCACTATGGAATGTCGTTTTAGGCTACAGAATGGTTAAAGGACGCCTCAGGGCACTGGGCCACAGGGTGCAGTGGAACAGAGTATGGGATTCCATGCGTCGTGTTGACAGTGCTGGAATCCTTGAAAGGATGGCAAATCTTGGATGTGTTGTTAGAAGGACATACAGTGTTCCTGGTCCTCTGTCACTGCTCCACATTGACACCAACCATAAGTTAATTAGGTAAGTTTAACATAACTCAATAGTCATAGGGCACATTTGGGCACATTACTATTTAACTCATTCATGCATATGCAAACACTGTATTTTACATTACGCCATTACTTTACCGCCAAGTTAGCAGTTATAAATAAATATATATATATATACATATATATATTTATTCTCTAAATTCTAACAGATTAAGAGAAGTTCACCAGCCTTTGCATGCTTTTAGAAATGTGTGATCCACTTTCAAATTTGACAAGTCCTAACTTGTAATGTTTCATATTTGATTATTGGTGAAAAATGCAATTAATTAATTATACTCAGTGTCTGAAGTCTTAGGGGCTGTGTCTTTTTCTCTTTACAGATATGGACTTGTGATGTTTGGTGGTGTTGATGGCTTCTCAAGGAAGGTTTGCATTCTTCACTAAAATAGCAGAAAATGTGATGCTAGTACTAGTACTTCCATAATGTCTCTTTATTTTCAGATCTTGTACTTGAAAGCAGCTAACAACAACAAGGCTTCTACAGCACTGACGTTCTTCCTTGAGGCTGTACAGAAGCATGGATTTCCATCGAGGTATAATGCAAAAACTTGCTGTTCACATTAGAGCATAGAGGCTTAAATCAGTCTCACTTCAATTTTGAATACACGTTCGTGCCTGACACACATGCTTACTGTCTGGAAATGATTGAATTTTCCTATCATTTGTATTCTATTTGCAGAGAAATACTACAATAATAATAATACGTTTTATAACACCTTAAGTTTACCTTACAATAGCAACAATACAATATATTGAAACATTGCAAATAAAATTTAGACATAAGTTAAAGAAGAAAAAAGCAAGCATGACAGTATAAAAAGCTGAGCAAGTTAAAATGGACTAATACAGAATCAGGTGTATGCAATTCTGAATAGATGGGTTTTGAGACGTGACTTAAAAGTGGTGAAAGAGTTTATGGTCCGGAGATCTGGTGGAGGCACATCCAAAGTCTTGGGGCAGAACAACTAAAGGCTCTGAGTCCCATTGTAGTTAGGCGAGCATGTGGAACAGACAGAAGGGAAACTGAAGAAGAGCGAAGTGTATGAGGGGGCGAGTACAAATGTAGTACAAATGTAGAAGATCAGATAAATATGGACAAATATGTCAAATCAGTGTCAGCTGTTTCCCATGTGTTTTCATTTTCTCTAATCACACTTGTGTGTATGTAGTCTGTGTGTTTCTGTTCATTCTTTGTCATGTTGTCTGTTGTCGTTTGTGCCATGTTTCCATGCGTCTCTGCTTCTACGCTCCATGTTTCAGGTATCTTTGTATCCACGGCGAGTTTCATGTTTTGGTTTTTATGTTTATCTTTAGTCTGCCCAGTTTAGCTTCATCTCTGCCTTTTGTTTTGTATAGTTTTTACCAGGCTTAAGAAACGGCTTGCTTTCTGTTAACATTCAAGTTTTGTTCCACATTCCATTTTTGTCTGCACTTGGGTCCACTATTCATACTTCACACAGTCAGCTGCTCAGGCAGACTGTGACAGAACAACCATTTCACTGACTTTGCAAGTTAACATTACTAGTTGTGCATTGTACTTTTGGGGAAAATATTTACAAATATAGCTCTGCATAAGAGCTCAAAGAGACCTAAAAATATTATGCAGTTGAATGTAAAACATTCACATTTTTCTTTAAATGTTTAACTTTAAAATATTGCTAAAATGTGATACTCTGTCATTTCTGCGTCCTTTGTTTTTCATATTTCTAGAGTGAGGGGAGACCAAGGAGTTGAGAATGTTGATATTGCTCGATACATGTTTGAAGTTCGGGGCTGTGGTAGAGGAAGCTTTATGTCTGGCAAAAGCGTGCATAACCAAAGGTATTCCTAATTTACAACAAAAACATATTTTTGATTGCCAGGTGTAGTATTCCCATAACATTTTGTTTGCACAGAATGCTTGGAAATTATTTCATTTTATGAGGATGAATGTCACTGTATAGTGATTTTTTTTTTTAAATGTTTTTTTTGTTTTGTTTTGTTTTGTTTTAAAGGATAGAGCGCCTGTGGCGCGATGTTTGGAATGTTGTCACCAACATCTACTACAATCTTCTTCACGGACTTGAGGAAGACAGACTCTTGGATCCAACAAACTGTACTGACCTTTTTTGTGCACAGTATGTGTTTTTGCCACGAATCCAAGCAGATTTGGAGACGTGTATTGAAGGCTGGAACAATCACTCTCTTAGGACAGAGCGGAACTACACCCCAAACCAACTATGGGAGATTGGAAAGACTCAGAATCCAGTCAATCCTCCTGAAAGTATTGTGGTATGATTACACATCTTTAAATCTTCAAATCGCTTTTTTGAAAAAAAAAATATATGTATATCATTGACAAAATTAATAAAGCATGTATTTTAAAGACTTCCTGAATTGATGGCGTCTAATTTCAGGCAGAGTATCCAGATGTGGACATTGCAGACTTGGACCAAACTGGTATTCACCTTCCAGAACTTGTGTCTCCACTTGACAGTGAGGATTTGGAAAGAGTGAGACACCTTTTCAATCCCATGGAACCCTCGATGTCCTATGGGGCTGACATTTACAGTTCCCTTGTCCAGTATGTGGAAGGCATTCTTGAGAACAGGCAGGATTTATAGCTTTATCTAGAGTGATGGTTGAAAATAAGATGCCCTAACAGATGTTTACATTATGTTGAATTATCAGTTTTTGTATCCAAGGACAGTTACTAAAAGTCTGCATCAATATTTATTTTCAGTTTTTAATCTTAATGCATTTTGTGTTTGATGAGTTTACAGTTATATTTTCCTGATAATCTGTCAGTTAATGCAAAGGTAACATGATAAATGCTTTCTGTTCTCATGTAAGTCCTTTGTTTAATAATAGCTTCAATAAAATTTTGTTTAGGTGCCATCATGCCTATTCTTGCTGATTTCTATTTTTATTTAATTGTAAAGGCAATATTCAATTAATCTACTTTATTTACAGTCTGACAAGAATTCTTTTTCTTAACTTTGATGGAGTGGCAACCATTCTAGAATGTAACTTGTATTTAAGTCCAATAACTGCTGCTTCAAATCCATGTCCTTGACAACTTCTAGATTTTAATTTGGGGTGTTCAAGCACATTTCCTTTGATTTACAAAATGATTTCAAACAACCTCAAAAATAATCCGGAAAATTATCATCCAATTTTCATAGCTCAAAACTTGACTTTATTGATAACAGCTTGAAAGTGACAAAAACTCTCATGACTGTAGAACTGTAATGTTTTGATGTGTGTTAGCTGTCCTGCATGCGGTAATTAAATAGCTTGACCACAGCTGACAGTGTGGCAGATTTTTATTAACATTATATTCAACAGCATTGGACTGTGTGTAACATTTAATACAGCTTTAGTATTAATCTACTTTTTTTCACTTCTTGTAATCCATGAAACTGCTTCAAACAAAGAGATGATGTGAATCGGATGCATGACAATGACTTTAAGTTAACAAAACAACCCTAAATAACACAGTCATTAGTTCCTTAACTTCAAATATAAAAATTAATGGTGGGAACTGTAACTTTAATTTTTATATTTAAACTCGCATGACAATATTCCCAAAAAATCAATAAGCCTAGGTAACAGTGAAACTTTTGGCTATGTAAAACATTTTTCAAGCATGGTAAAGTTTATTCGACATCCAGTGTCTACAAATTGCTTTTAAATAAGGCCGAAACCTGTGGCACAAGTTGCAATGCAATCATCAACATGTTTGGAAAAGACATTGTACTCGTGGAAGTGCCCAGGCACACGCAACGTTCCAAAACATGTAGAGGATATGAGGTAGTGTGCTTTGACCACTTCAACCTTCATGGTACCAGTCGGAATTTCCCATCCAACCCAAAACCTCATCAGCTGGCTGAGCTGGAATGGAGTGGCTGTAAAGTTAATCAATGCATTAGAAATCAAATTTGATTCAAATTTTGAATCACAATGCAATTACACTTGCCTGTTTCAATGTAGGTCTTCAGAAATCCCACTGTTTGCATTTGGATGCTTAGTGGGTAAGGTGGATCATCATCGTCTTCATCATCGCCCTCATCTCCTGGCCAAACAATGTGGCTAAGAACAGCCTAAAACGAGATTTCAGAGACACACTTAGGAATGCAACTGCCTTACAAAACAGTTTTTTTACATGTTACATTTGTGAAGGGACTTTTTTCCGACACTTGGCATTTATATATGGTGTATTCTATGGGGTGCTCATGATGGCACTGGATTATCTGGCAGCCTTTAAAAGAATTTCCCTCAGGATGAATAAAGTATTATCAATCAATCATTTTGTCTCACTTAAAGTATAATGGTAGAAGGACTGATTCTTACTTTTCTACTCTCCCAGACCCTTCAAAGTTTTTTCTACAACAATTATCATTCTCACAATCACATTCTTATTTTCAGTACTTCCTACCAAAAATTCATACAGAGCAGGGAGCCAGGGATCTTAACAAACTGCTGATCAGTAGATGACCTGCTCTACCTCCTGAGCTACAGCCTCCCCTAAAAGCAGCATTAACTGTCATGCCAACTAGCCTTGTCACTGTAGTCGGCATCTTAGAAATGCATTGAAATACCTGTGCAGTAAGAATGCTGTCTTCATGCTGGGGAAAGACCACTGAGGCTGTGTCAGGTCTTTGTTGAAGCATAGTCAACAATCCGGTGTCCTTCAGGCCTTTTCTGATGTGTTTTGTCTGCCTTTTAGTTCGGCCTATCACCTAAAACAATAATTAAAAATAACCACATGATATTTGCTTAGGTGATGACAATCTAAAAACAATTTTTAAAGGGCAATCTTACTGCATGATGGAGAAGCTGTTGGAACAGCCATCTGCGGTTTTCTGCACTGACGGGTGGCAAGTCCCAGGAAATGGCCAAATTGTTAATGTCATCCTTCTGCTGCTCAGTGAGGTGTTTATTACCATCAAGCTTATAGAGGAAAAAAATTCCATTTTAGTATGTTGCAAATATATTGCCTAAAAAATATGCATTTTCTTGAGGGGGGGGGGGGGGGGGGGGTATTTACAGTTATATAAAAATGAGTTAATTTAAATTATGATTTCACTAAGGCTTGAAGTAAATTAGTATTCACCATGCAAATTGTAGAACGAATATCTAGATCTGGCACATCATCGAGCTGGACAGTGACAGTGTCTCTATCAGCATGGACCAACATGTGAATAATAGCCTTGCTGAGGCCATGCAATCGTGGCCCATCGTTCAAAAATGAATGCCCAATCATTCTGCCTGCTACCACAAATAAGTCACTGTCTGCCAAAATCTGAGAAGTAGAAGGCACTAGATGGTTCTCTTGTCCCTCAAAGAGAAGGGTCATGTTGGCTGCACCTGGAGAAGAACAGTACAAGCAAAATAAAAAAGCTATAGCTTTATCTATTGACGTACGTAGTTGATTAATGAAGTTGTCAAACATGATGCAAACACTTCAATGGTATCTTTTTTTTCTTTTTTAATTTTTGGAGTAAAATTTTCGATGGATTATTTTAAAAACTCATCTCACATTAATTAAGAAAAGGATATAGAAACATACCGCTATGGATGTTAAAGCCATGTTGCAACTTTAGCATTGCCATGCTGAAAAAATGTCTCTGGACCCCAGTGCCAACAGCTGTGTCACCTATTTTAAAATTGGGAAAAAGAAAAAAACAACAACAACACAAGTAAAGTTACAAACTGCTTTACAGCACCCTTTAATGGAAAATCCTCATTTACCAAGTTGGAATGTTAAACAGCCTTTAAAGAAACTAACTGAATGTATGCTTCACCATAAGCATTACCTTGTAAAGAACAACGAAAAGGTCCTGCCCAATCAATCTGTGGTCTTTTGTAGAAAGCAATGATCTCTCGGCTCTGGGATGTTTGATCTTGTCGAATGTCAATGATAGCTGTGATTGTGGGGTTCTCCTCCTTTTCCTTTAAGAGATGCCTCTTAAACAAAACTGCAGCATCTTGGGGATCACTGGCCTTTTTCCACTGTTCTACTAAAAGATAAAGTACATTGTATGCAAAAATAACATTTTGTACTGTAAACCCAGTAAGCCAAAAAATTAAGGCCCAGCACACTTTCTGGTAAGCACGTCAATTTGGAATTTTAAATATACTCTGACATTTGGTATGAAAAGTACCTTCCTTATTGTTGGCTGGGATGTCAGTGTTCATCTCAGCAGCAAAATTGAGAAGTGTGTCTCTGAATTCATGTGCTGTGTGATGCAGGTCATCCACTTCACTTTACCCAAAGTGGTGCAAAAGAAAAAAAAAGGTCAGTGTTTAAACATATATACACTGATCCATCTATCTATCTATCTATCTAGATAGATGCAGGAATACTGTCAATAAAAGACAAGGTGACCTAAACAATGCACTCTAAAGAAGCAAAAGTATATTGTCAAAATGCCAGGATGAACACTGATAAAAGCTCATCCATGTGGTCAACATGATCATAGAAGATGAACAGGTTAGGTAAGGATGAGCCCCTGCTATGAGATGATGCAAAGGCAGAAGCAAGAGCAACTATAAATGTGCTACACATAGCATTTGTTTAGTGTTGTCCAACTAAAATGAACTTACCGATCACCACATGTACTGGCATGCAAGACCAAGTCATCTGGAGGATAACGATTTCCACAAACAGGAGAAGAAGGCTGAAGAGGATATTGCAATTAAAAAGTATATTTATTTTAGTCCTCGCAAAGATGAACAGTCCAAATCTAGCACAGAATGCCACAGGTAATTAGCAAATAATGAAATAGTTGAACAAAGATCTGCTTGGAATTTTGTATTGTCCATATTACAATGTTAAATATATCTGGGAACTCACCTCCAATTGGACATCATTCTGATGTGCCTGGTCAGTCATGCTTTCACACGCAGCTTCCTGGTAAAGGAATATAATGTTACATTACACGTTTATGGTAGGTAGGTACATGCTGCTCACGATTTGTCATTTAGAGCAAACTAGGGGATCAACGCCCCTCATGGGGACACTCCAATAGGGCATAAAGTTTTGGACTCTCCATCAATTGCTCTAAAGAAACGAAGAAGCTTCTCAGATGAGAGGTGGCACATCTTCAAGGAAACTTATAGAAGTCCAGATGTTTTCTTTCCAAACTCTTTACACTACAATGACTGGGATGACTGAGAAACTTCACAGACATTTAGAGCAAAACTTACGACTGATTTCAGCACATACATTGACTCTGGAAATTCACCCAAAGTAGTCTTGGGTAAAGCATAATATTCTGTCCTTCCATTTTGAAAGTAGTAAAAAGGAATACAACTTAAAAAGTTTTAGTTTTTAGCAAAGGTGGTAGCAATGTTTGTTTTACTGTTGAATTTGGCTTACTTGTACACAGTTTTCTACGTGACAAACAAGTAGCTGAAGAGTCATAGTCACACCACAGGTCTTGCACTGAGACTTCGGCATTTTGCTGAATTCTGCAGCATCATGTGGAAGAGGTGTAGTATCAATTTTTTCTTGGAGAGGGACAATATAAAGTGTATTTTTTCCATTGTTGGTGGCCATCTTGAGCGTCTTGGCTGTGTAGCCTTGTGTTCCCTGAGATACTAGAGAGAGATTTCTCTGTCCGCTACCACCTAGAATATGGAACAAAAACCAAGTAAAACGCATTCGCAATACAGCAATGTTCTAAAAGTTGAGCTCATAAAGTACAAATAAATCCATAACATTATGGAACACTACTGTTGTATAGCAATGTCTTTAAAAACTACCTTGTATCAACCTATACTTTTAATTTTTAAACAATGCTTAAAATGTTAAATGAATCACTAGACTAAAACAATATTTCATTCATAACTATATTCAGAATATTCAAGTTTTTTATTAAGTGGTGCTGTACTGTTGATGTTATACCTGTAAACAATGGAAGTGTATTGATGTGCATCTTATGCCTTTATTGCTTTTCAATCACAATGCGCCAAAAAAAGTGAGTTAATCTAAAAAAACAAGACCATGCCAACAAATCTGAAAACTAAATAATAAAAGCCATATCAGTGTTCGATAAGTTATTCTCGGAAGAAGTGTTAGAAATGTTTTAATTAGACAGAAAAGCTTCTTCTAAAACTTATCCGGATGCTTTTTACTCTAAGTAAATGTCTTCTATTAACTCAGACACAAAGTCGGGGAGTTAAAATGACTTACCTCCTGCTTTATACAAGAGCCATCCACCAGTTAGGGCCTTCATCTTCGGGTACTCTTCATGCAGAGCTACAGTAATCTAAATTAGGGTTAAAAGAAATCAAACATTTCCTCATGATTAGTTTGTCAAGTCAAATTGTAACATTTTTCAATTTTAATTTTGAAGTTTAAAATTAGATTTTTTTTGACAAGATAAAGGCATCTAAAATTGAGAAAAGTACTTCTTCATGATCAGCATTGTCAGCTATGCTGAGAGTTCGCCTTCCAAGTCCAGCTTGAAGAAGCCGTATTTCATTCTTTGGGGTTTTTGTCGTGGAATCAGGCAAAAGACAGAATTGCAACTGAATGTTGCGAACTGCATGTATGACATTACTAGGAGCTGGGAAAGGCCTCTTTCCTTTGGATTGCCTTCTTTGAAACATTGCTGGAAATGACCTGTAAATAAGATTATACATTTGAGGCATTAAACACTTTGCCAATTTCTTCCAAATTAAAGCAAGACTACTCATCTGATTGGAAAAGTACTGCATTACTGTTAAGGTGAAATGTCATAATGATGTTTAAGGAGGATCCAAGTGCATAGGTAATTTGCAGAACAGGTTGTTTAAATAAAAAGATGACTTACATAAAAGAGAGTAAGAGTAAAAGCTGAACACACAATAGAGACAAATCATGGATGCAGCATTTTACTTTTGTGCATGCCAGGTTAAAGCCTATGAATTATATTTTTAAACAAAAACCAAAGAGTAACTCAAAACCAAAGGGTTGCTTGAATCCAGTATTCATTATATCCTTGTCAGTACAGATGTTGTGTCTTCTCCAGAATACAGGGAAAAGAATATTAAAAATATGAACAACTGAAATACAAACCTAATTATCTGGGCTTCTACTTTACTGAATATCTTATTATTATTATTATTATTGTTCCATAACACTCCCCCAATGAATGGAGTAGTATTACTGGCAAATTTCTTTTTCTTTTTACCTTTGCATTTCTATTTGGGTGCTCACTCTTGGGGTTTGCTGAGGCACTGTCGCTGTAACAGATGTGGTTGCAGTTCCACTCCTAATATCAGACTGGGAAGTTGACAGAATTCCCACAAGATTCAGTATAGCCTTCTCTATTGCAGTCTTTGGCTCCTGTTGAAAATATATTTATATGTTATTGAACATCTGCATCTTCATTTAAACAATACCATATGGTTTCCCGATATATCCCTATTCCCTTATTAACCTGATATTAAAATAGTTAACAGTATAACTAATAGTCATGAGTGAGAGCTTAAAAGAACACTAAGGAAGCTTGTTAAGCCATAGTTACAGTAGTAGAAGAAAATTGAAATCAAATACTTTATACACGCACATATATTTGTGCTGTCAGCGGTAATCTCCTTAAAATGACGTTAACCGATTTTACGTTAGCAAGTTAGTGCAGCGTAACACGTTAGCACGGTTTGCTCGTTAGCAGCTACTGAAAGTGAAGCTAGGTCCCCTAACTTTCAGTAGCTGCTGAAAGTTGTTGTATACTGTAATTACTGTAGTATTACTCTAACACAAACTCGGGGGTGACCTGGGACCAGTGCTAAGGTCAAGTCAGAGCATTTCAGTTCCAAATATTACCAAAACGACATCTCATCGGGATTAAACTTAAATCCAAACACATAATTCTCCACGATGCTGCTGATGTTTAAGCAGACAGACCGTGCCACACAGGAGACTATTTGAACACATGCAACACTAGGGCTAATGTTGAGAGCCCTTTTTAAGCTAGCTTTTGGCACCGTGAAAAATTACAGTGTAGTAACCGAACATGATATTCAAAAATATATGTCTGGACAATTAGCTTGTTCCAGTAAACCATAAATTAAAGCTTACCTGCGCTGCAGAAGCGCCACCGCTGTCCTCCATCTTCAAACTTTGTTACCCTTCCAGGACCTGAAGGTCCGTAAAGCATCCCCTCCGACAGCCAAGCCCATCTGTTCTCTGATTGGATTGTTTAATTTGTGATTGACATGACATTGACCAATCAGGTTAAAGGAAGAAAAATAGGGTCAAAATTCGTACGTGTAACTTGCAGGGGTTTTTTGGCTAAGTCCACACACAAATCTTTTTTACACACGCACAAATCTGTTTTACACACGCACAAATCTTTTTTACAGATACAAATCTTTTTTACGCACACACAAATCTTTTTTACAGATACAAATCTTTTTTACGCACACACAAATCTTTTTTACGCACACACAAATTTTTTTTACAGATACAAATCTTTTTTACAAGTACAAAACCGATTTACAAGTACAAAATATTTATGACCACATTTTGAGCCCATACAGACTGAGCAGGACGTGAGACCTGTGGACTGTTTAAAGCTGTCCCTCCACAGGTCACTCAGACCTGATCCACACCTCAGTGATATTCTCTGACTTCCTCAGTAGAGACAGAAACCATTCAGATCTGGGACGATCAGCTGACTGACGATGTCACACAGACTGTGTTTTTCAGGAACAGTGATTCTGATGTGAGCCTGCTAGCTGACAGCAGACCTGATGAAACCACATGTCTGTGAAGGTTCTCAGTCATCCAGGTCATCGTAGACTAAGGAGCTTGGAAAGAAAAGCATCTGGACTTCTTTGAGTTGCTTGAAGACGTTTCACTTCTCATCCGAGAAGCTTCTTCAGTTCTAAGGTCAAATGGTGGAGAGTCCCAGATTTAAACCCAGTGGGAGTTTCCCCCCCAAAGAGGGACAAAGGACCCCCTGATGATCCTCTAATCACATGAGCCGAGGTGTGAAAGTGGGTGTGGGTCCTAATCAGCCAGAGTTTCGGGTGAGCTCATTGTGAAACCTGGCCCCACCCTATCATGTGATTTCCTGAGGTCAGATGGCCCAGGGTGTGAGTGGGCATTAAGGCGTCTGGGAAGGGATCTCAAAACTGGATTATAGATGGCAGACAATTGGTGTCGTAAACCACCGCCTCTGTTCAAAGATGGTCGCTCACAGTGGACGTAAATGGCTTCTTTCACTCCTCTTTCAAACCATCTGTCCTCTCTGTCCAAAATGTGAACGTTGGCATCCTCGAAAGAGTGACCTTTGACCTTTAGATGCAGATGAACTGCTGAGTCTTGTCCCGTGGAGGTGGCTCTTCTATGTTGTGCCATGCGCTTGTGAAGTGGCTGTTTGGTTTCTCCGATGTAGAGGTCTGTGCATTCCTCGCTGCACTGTACAGCATACACCACATTGTTCAGTTTGTGTTTAGGAGTTTTGTCTTTCGGGTGAACCAGTTTCTGTCTGAGTGTGTTGCTGGGTCTGAAGTACACTGGGATGTCGTGTTGGGAGAAAACTCTCCTGAGTTTCTCTGATACACCGGCTACATAAGGGATGACAATGTTGTTGCGTCTGTCTTTCTTATCCTCCCTCGCTGGTGTCTGATCTTCTTTTTTGTGCATCTTTGCTGACTTTATAAACGCCCAATTAGGATAACCACATGTTTTAAGTGCTTCCTTTACATGTGTGTGTTCCTTCTTTTTCCCTTCAGGCTTAGAGGGAACATGTTCTGCTCGGTGGTGTAGGGTCCTAATTACTCCAAGTTTGTGTTCCAGAGGGTGATGGGAGTCAAAGAGGAGAAGCTTCTCGGATGAGAGGTGAAACGTCTTCAAGCAACTCAAAGAAGTCCAGACGCTTTTCTTTCCAAGCTCCGATGAAACCACATGTTCACATCTGTGAGGACAGACTGGACTCTTTGACTGCACCTTGGTTCTCCTCAGAGGTCTGTACAGGAGCATGTCCACCCCCAAGGACAGAACAAGGACCACCATCAGTGCAGTACAGACTCCAGGACTGATCATTCCGTCCAAGGAAACAGTCACCACTGCCTCCTTTCCTTCTGATTCTTCTGTAACTCACTGATATAAAAACATCTCCTCTCCACTCGACCTCCCAGTAACAGCGACCAGTCAGACCATTTCTACACAGCAGCTGATGATGAAGATCAAATCTGTCTGGATGATCAGGATATGACTGAACCTTTGTCACACGTGTCACCTTCCTGTTGTTGTCAGACAGTTGGAGCTTTGTGTTCACTGTGTTTGTGTCGATTGTGAGTTGACAGGAATCTGATGGAGAGAACAAACACAATCCAGCTGCAGTTATTGATCCATCATCTGTTCATTGATTGACACTTTGATGATGACTCCTGACATGATGAAGATGGTTGAATGTGTGCTGCTTTGTTTTCATGAATCCCATTAAAAACACACTTACACTTCCTCAGACCTGGTCTCAACCATCGGACTCCAGCAGGCTCCACCCTGAAAGGAGGAGGGGTCAGAGCAGTCAGCATGCACACATGGACATTACATGGCTCTCACACACACACTGTTACACACTGAGCTCAAAGCTCGGCTCCACTGTTTGATTCAAAGAAATCTACATTTATTTATCAGCACATTTAAAAACAACATTTAAAAAAGTGCTGCACAGAGTAGAGATAAAATAGGAAACATACACAGTAATTACTATAAAGACTCGTCAGAATTGAAAGCTACAGAGTACAAATGTGTTTCCAGCCGGGTTTTAAAAATGTCGAGTGTTGGTGACGACCTGATGTGAAGGGCGAATGTTCCAGAGTTTGGCTGCAGCGATCGATAAAGCTCACCTCTGTTTTTACGGCTAGTTCTGGTCAGAAGCTACTTATCTGCAGACCTGAGGGCTCGACTTGGATTATTTTTGTTAAAGAGAGATAAGATGGAGCCAATCCATTCAGAGATTTAAAGACAAACAACAAAATCTTGAAGTCGATTCTACGACGTACTGGAAACCGGTGTAAAAGTTCTTTTTTCTCTTCTGATTCTGTAATGCAGTTCTGCTTGTGTTGAGTGATGTAAACTCTTTAAACGTCAAAATTGATCATTAGATTTTTTATGACACAACAGTGGTGAGTGTTCCCAACTTCTCCTCTTTGTAACTTAAAGCGATCTTTCCGTTTTCGAGTTTTGGACATGATTTTGGAGTATATCTTCGCAGTAGCGATTGACCGCAAAGTAAAGCTACCGGAAATGTAAAACCCCACATCCGGTCTCAAACCAGAAAGTTAGCATTTTCTCGTGCACATAGTCAATTAAGGGTGAATAATTATTAGCAGCTAATGCTAATACGGTTTTCACTTTCCTTATATCAATGTGAGCAGCCAGTGCTAGGTAGGCTGATGTAAGCAGCTAATGCTAAATTGATGCACATTAGCATGTGCTAATGCTAACACATTTTCGCCTTGCTTTATAACAATGTGAACAGCTAATGCTATGTAAGCTGCCATTATTAGCTAATGCTAATTTGAGGTGAATAAGCATTAGTAGCTAATGCTAATACCATATTTTGTTGCATTATAAAGATGTGAGGAGTAAATGCTAAGTAGGCTGCTGTTATTAACTAATGCTAATTTGTAATGAATAAGCTTTATCTGCTAATGCTAACAATGTTTTGTCTTACTTTTTAACAATATCAATAGGTAATGTTAATACTATTTTTCCTTCAATTAAGCCTATTTAACATTAATTAACTTCATTTAGAATTAAGACCTTAATGCTAAATAGGCTACCATTAGTGGCTAATGCTAATTTTAGGTGAATAATTATTAGCAGCTAATGCTAATACGGTTTTCACTTTCCTTATATCAATGTGAGCAGCCAGTGCTAGGTAGGCTGATGTAAGCAGCTAATGCTAAATTGATGCACATTAGCATTATGTGCTAATGCTAACACATTTTCGCCTTGCTTTATAACAATGTGAACAGCTAATGCTATGTAGGCTGCCATTATTAGCTAATGCTAATTTGAGGTGAATAAGCATTAGTAGCTAATGCTAATACCATATTTTGTTGCATTATAACGATGTGAGGAGTAAATGCTAAGTAGGCTGCTGTTATTAACTAATGCTAATTTGTAATGAATAAGCTTTATCTGCTAATGCTAACAATGTTTTGTCTTACTTTTTAACAATATCAATAGGTAATGTTAATACTATTTTTCCTTCAATTAAGCCTATTTAACATTAATTAACTTCATTTAGAATTAAGACCTTAATGCTAAATAGGCTACCATTAGTGGCTAATGCTAATTTTAGGTGAATAAGCATTGGCAGCTAATGCTAATACCATATTTTCTTGCATTATAACGATGTGAGGAGTTAATGCTAAGTAGGCTGCCGTTATTAGCTAATGCTAATTTGATGTGAATTAACATTATTTGTTAATGCTAACTTTTCCCACTAGCATTTGAACAATGTGAGCAGCCAATGTTAAGAAGGCTTGCCGTTATTAGCTAATGCTAATTTGATTTAATAAGCATTATCCGCTAATGCTAATACTGTTTTAAAATGTGAGTTGCTAATGCTAATACTCTTGTCCCTTGTGTTATAGCAGTGTGTGGAGTCAATGCTAAGCAGGATGCTATTAGCAGCTAATGTTAATACTGTTTTCCCTTGCTTTCTAACAAGGTGAGCAGCTTAGCTAGGCTCTTTGCTCCACTCTGGATTTGTGTGACCATGATGCACTCTGACAAACTCTACATTCACAGTTAAATCGACAATAAATGTGTTCTCAAGTACATATTTTTCTGTTATTGTTCTCAAACCACAGAATGAGAATGAAATATTGATTTTAACACGGCCCATTAGCAGCATTAGCTTATCAGAGTTTCCAGTATTTAAGCTTCCATTTCCAAATGTTAGCTGCTCCTGTCTGCCTTTTTGTCACACACACAGACTGAAATGATTCACAGCCTTGTTTCATCCTTCTGTCAGTGTCACTAACTGTCACTGTGACTGTGGACATACAGCATGAGAAACACACACATTTAACATGGCTGACTTATAGAACACACATGCAACGTATAGGACACACACACACAAGCCACGCTTGCTCATATTAGTTAATATACACACACATAGTCAGACTTATGGAGCCTCTCACCACACATTTTTTTCCCTCTTTCTATTTACAAGCAAGTGTTGTTTCCCCATTCTCTTCACCCGTCTAAACGAAACACCCAGCATACATCATTAGCCATACACACACAATTATGGGCACACTAAGGTTTGTCACATGGAATGTAAATGGAGCTGGCACCAGAGAAAAGAGGTTAAAGATATTTAACCAGCCTGTTATAATTGTTGACAAAAGGGAGTAGCAATATTAACACATAAAAATGTTAATTTTACAGTACTCGATACAGTTATAGATCCAGAGGGTAGATTCCTAATTATTAAATTATCAATACTTAACAAGAAGCTATGTATTGTAAGTATATTTGGTCCAAATGTTTATGAACCCTCATTCTTCCACAGATTTTTTAGTACACTCTCCGAACACCTAGATTGCACAGTTGTTCTTGGAGGCGACCTCAACCTGGGACTAAATGAAGAAATGGATAGGCTCAATACAGCAGGAACTCAGCACAGTTGGCAGTCCACAAATATAATCAAACAGTATATGAGCGACTTTGGTCTTCGCGATGCATGGCGCTCCCTTCACCCCAACAGTAAGGAATATTCTTTCTTCTCACATGTTCATCACTCCTACTCTCGTCTGGATTATTTCCTTGTCAGCAGCTCACTGCTGAGCGACATTTCAGACGCTGAGATTCACCCTATAGCTGTCAGTGATCATGCTCCTGTATCTTTAACACTAATACATAAGAAGAACGCTACACCAAGTAACAACTGGAGATTCAATACATCGCTGCTCAAAGATGAAGACTTTATTAAATATTTTAAAAAAGAATGGACTTCATATTTAGACTTTAATGACACTCCCGGAACATCAGCTTCTGTTTTATGGGAAGCAGGGAAAGCTCTGATGAGAGGTAAAATAATTTCTGTCTCATCACATAAAAAGAAAGAAGAAAACAAAAACATTCAGGAATTAGAAAAAACCATCAAATCCTTAGAAGAAGCCTACGCGTCTGACCAAGATCAAGAAATAATGAACAAAATATGCAAAACAAAACTAGAATTAAATGAAATTATTAATTAAAAAAAACACAATTCCTAGTACAAAGACTTCGCTTGCAGAATTTTGAACACAGTAACAAATCCGGTCGATTTCTAGCAAACCAGTTAAAAATAAATAAAGAAAAAACAACTATATGTGCTGTTAAAGATTTATCTGGGAACACAATATATGACCCTTTATATTCTTTAAACTTTAATATTTATCACAAATAAACCCGTCTAAAAATGAAATTGATTAGATTCTTGACAACGTAACTGTTCCAAAATTTCTAGACAGTCAAGCAATGGCACTGGATTCGCCACTGACACCAGGTGAACTCCAGGGAGCGCTGATAAGCATGCCCAATAATAAGGCTCCAGGTCCAGACGGCTATCCTGCAGAATTCTACAACGAATTCTGGACAATTTCTGCACCAGTATTCCACAGAATGTTGCAGGAAATCAAGAAAAATGGCAGACTACCACCAAATAGTGGCCACTATCTCAGGTACACCTGTGACCTAATAAAGTGTATCTAAAGTTACTAAATGTTGTCTCTGTCCAAATATTTATGGACCTAACTGTAGGTCTACTTCTAATGAAACTCTCAACATGACTTATCAGTTATCATTAATGTTCCTGCAAATACACTCCTTGAAGACCCCTACATAAATATCCATGTACTATCCAGCTAGACTAGTGTGTCTGTCCGTGAAAATAATCCTGCATGTGTGATTGTTCATGTCTCATCTGCAGGAAACAAACAGGAAGTGAGTGAAGGACACAGGAAATGTTTCTAGCTCTTTCTCCTTGTTACGGCCCTAGCAGGGCCTCATCCTGAAGGTGCCTGTGTGGGTGTGTCCTACAATCTCCCATCTGCCTGAGGTGCCACCTTCTTTCTTTTGTGCAGCTGACTCTCGTCAGTAATTAAGAGTATTTAAGCACAGGGAAAGGTGAGCTCTGGGCCAGGTCGCGGACTTGGTTTCGAAAAGACTCTGGAACGCAGAGGAGCAGCTGGCGGAAGTTGGTCGGGAAGGGAAGCTAGAAGCGTACTTTCCATACGGTTTAAGTGATTCATTTAGTTTTTGGACTTTGGCCTACGGATTTGGATCACGGACTTTGGCGGTTGGGCATAAACTGGTATGTGACTGGCTGGAATGGCGTCTCAGGTGGGTGAGGGTGATGATATGGATTTTGATGACTGGACCCCGGTTGCTGGCGGGGGAAGATCAGGAAGAGGGAGAAGCAGGACAGAGGAGGCGAGTTTATTTGGGACACAGACTAGTAAACGGAGCTTGGAGGAGAACAGTTCGGAGGAGGGGTCCAGAGTTGTCCGGAGGAAAACGGTGAGGGAGAACTTCAAAATAATTATAAGGTTCAGGAAGGAAGATGAGGATATGCAGCTAAGCCCAACAGCGTTGTCTAGAGACTTGAAAAAGAAGTTTGGAGATGTTCAGCTGGCTAAAATTCTCAGGGATGGGAACTTGCTTATAGTGGTTAGGACAGAAGAACAAAAAAACAAAGTGTTGAATGGGGAGAGGGTGGATAGCCTGTCGGTTCTATTGGAGTTCCAGGAGGCAGTTCTACCGGACAGGGTTAAGATAGGCTGCATGAGCTTTCCTGTTAGACCTTATGTGCCACCTCCCCTCAGGTGCTATAAATGCCAGAGATACGGACACATCGCTGCAGTTTGCAAAGGGAAACAGAGGTGCCCCAAGTGTGGAGGGGAACACCGATATGACGAATGTGGGGATAGTGTGCAGGATAAATGCAGTAACTGTGGGGGGCAGCACAGGGTGAGTTATGGGGGGTGTGAAGTACGGAAGAAGGCTGTGGAGGTTGAGCGAGTCAAAGTAGCTCACAACTTAAGTTATGCTGAGGCTGTCAAAAGGGTGCAAAAGGCAAAGGACGGGTCGGAAAAGGTTCGACCATCAACGTCAGAAGTCATACCTCCACAGGGAGTTCATGCAGGCCTGACAGTGGAGCAGATGATTTTGTTTATTGCCTATGTCATAAATTGTACAGACCAGGTGAAACACAAAACAGAGAAAATTAAAATAGTTGTGAAAGGAGCAGAGAGGTTTTTTGGTATCAAAGATATATCCTGGGAAACTGTCAATAAAAGACTTGGAGGGGAGGGGAAGGCGGGAGGACCGGAGGAGAGCGTCATATGATTATTTTACAGTGGAACGCCAGAAGTCTGCTTGCAAATGGACAAGAATGTAAAGGATTTGTCAAACAGTGCCAAAATAAACCAGACATAATCTGTATTCAGGAGACATGGCTCAAACCTACTTTAGATTTTGTTATTAAAGGTTATAATAGTGTTCGCAGAGATAGACAGGAGGGTAATGGAGGAGGGTGTGCAATATTCGTGGCACAGGGGATTCAATCTAGAGTTGTAGCTTTGGGTACACAGTTGGAATATATTGTGCTTGAAGTCTGGGGAGGGACTGGACGTTTCAGAGTGATTAATTACTACAATCCAGCTAATAAACTGATATCGGTGGATGAACTTGACACATATTTAGAGGGTAAAGTAATTTGGTGTGGGGATTTTAATGCACACAGCACATTATGGGGTAATGGTAATGATCGGAATGGTGCAGTGATTGAGGAAGTGATGGAGATGAAGAATTTTGTGTGTTTGAATGATGGAAGTGGCACGAGAGTGGATGTTAGAACAGGTGCAGAATCAGCAATTGACCTTACATTGGTGTCAGATTCGCTGGCAAGTATTTGTTCATGGCGGGTACTGAAAGAGACAACTGTAGGCAGTGACCATTTTCCTATTATGACCGTGTTTGGGTTCAGTATAGCAAAACGAGATGTAAGGGGGGTGAAGCAGTGGTGTTTTAGGGATGCTGATTGGGATAAATTTCGATTAGTTAGTGATCAAGAATTGCAAAAGATTGATGTGAATGTGGGGGTGGATGAGTTAAATTATTCTATTTGTAAGGCAGTTTTAGAGGCGGCCAGCAGGGTGTTGAAGAGGAAAGACGGTAGAGGGGAGAAAAAGATTGTGCCATGGTGGACACAGGAGTGTGATAAAGTGATTAAATGTCGTAATAGGGCATTTAAGACCTTAAAGGCCAATCACAGTTTTCAGAATTTAATTGAATATAAAAGATTGCAGGCTGAGGTGAAAAGAACCATTAAAAGTGCAAAGAGGGACTTCTGGAGGAGGTTTTGTAATTCAGTGGGGAGGGAGACAAGAATACAGAACATTTGGTCGATGATTAGAAGGATGAATGGTATGAAAAGGGAGTGTGAATATCCAATCCTGAGGGATGGAGACATCATAGCTGTAACAGATGAGGAAAAAGCAAATGTGTTGGTGAAGACTTTTGTTAAGGTCCACAGTTCAGGCAATGTTAGTGAGGAAGGGCGTCGAGGAAGGGACGTGACAATTGCTGTGAATAGAGACTTAATGGACCTGGTAGGGAATACGGATGATTCATTAAATATTCTTTTTACAAAGACGGAACTACATCGAGTACTACGGAAATCTATACCATGTTAAACCAACTCAGTGAGTCAGCTAAAGATCTTTTGTTAGGGTTATATAACAGAGTTTGGGAGAGTGGGAAACTGCCGCAAAGCTCGAAGGAAGCTGTGGTGGTACCCATACGGAAACCTGGAAAGGATGTCACGAATCCAGGAAACTTTAGACCTATAGCGTTAACATTGCATGTTTGTAAAGTGATGGAGCGTATGATCACTGAAAGATTGACGTACTATTTGGAAACTAGGGGATTTATTTCTAAGTATCAAAGTGGGTTTAGAAGGGGGAGGAATACTATGGATCCGGTTTTATGTTTAGAACATGAAGTTAGAAAAGCGCAGACGAACAGTGAGAGTGTAGTTGCAGTGTTTTTTGATATTGAAAAGGCCTATGATATGCTGTGGCGAGATGGCCTACTGATTAAACTCTGTAAATTGGGTGTTAGGGGTAGGATGTTCGGGTGGCTAAAGGACTTTTTAAGGGGGCGTCATATTCAAGTGAGGATTGGGAAGGTTTTTTCTGAAAGGTTTTTGGTAGAAAATGGTACACCTCAAGGGAGCATAGTGAGCCCTTTGTTATTTTATTTGATGGTAGATGATGTGTTTAGTGATATAGAGGCAGGGGTGGGATGTTCACTTTTTGCTGATGATGGAGCCAAATGGAAGAGAGGAAAAAATATAGAGTATGTTGTGAAGAAACTGCAGGGGACAATTAGAAGAGTTGAAGAGTGGTCTTATAAGTGGGGTTTTAAATTTTCACTTGATAAAACTAAGGTGATGTTTTTTACAAGGAAGAGGGTTGGTACGGACGTCAAGCTTAAGTTGTATGATCATGAATTAGAAAGGGTGAGTAAATTTAAGTTTCTTGGATTGTGGTTTGATGAAAGGTTAACATGGGCTGTACATATTCAGAAGGTGGTGGACAAATGTAAGAAAGTATTGAATGTAATGAGGTGTTTAGTTGGGCGGGACTGGGGAGCGGATAGGAAATCTTTGAGGGCCATATACACTGGGTTGGTCAGATCTCTGTTGGATTATGGGTGTGTAGCATATAACTCGGCAGCAGCAACAACTCTGGTAAAGTTAGACCATATACAGTATCAGGCACTACGGATTTGCACGGGTGCGTTTAAAACGACTCCAACAGCAGCTTTACAGGTGGAGATGGCAGAGATGCCATTGGGACTGAGAAGGGAGCAGCTTACACTTAATTATTGGGCTAATTTACAGGGTCACGGGCAGGATCACCCAACGCATGAAGTACTTAAACCTTGCTGGGAGAAAGGAAAAAGGGAAACGAAGAGTTTTGGATGGACTGTGGGAAGACATGCAACAGAATTTAATCTGGATCAGTTGAACATCAGTCGCAGAGTCCCGTTACCAGCAGTGCCTCCATGGCTACTTCCTGATGCTGTCGTAGACTTAACATTGTTGAACAAGAAGAATGAGGGTAAGGCATTTACTTTGAACGCTCATGCGGTACAGGCTTACATTGACCAATATTATGGTTATGTTCAAATATATACAGATGCCTCAAAGAACTCAACCGGACAAACCGGTGTTGCAGTTGTGGTACCAGAGTTTTCAGTGGAAATGGGTAATAGGATTAGTGATGGGCTTTCTGTATACACTGGGGAAATGATTGCAATATTATTAGCTGTTCAGTGGGTGGAGGACGTGAGGCCATTACATGCTGTCATTTGTTCGGATTCTAGTTCATCATTGGTCAGTCTACAGCATTGTCACTCAGACAGTAGGGCAGATGTTTTGGGGGAAATTCAGCAGACACTTTTCCGGCTGCACATGATGGGACTAGCAGTAGTGTTTTTATGGGTCCCAGCGCACTGTGGAGTGTGGGCAAATGAACAGGCCGATAGAGTTGCAAAGGAGGCCATAAGGCATGGGGCGGTTGACATGGCTGTTAGTGTTGGCCAAGCAGAGATAAGGAGTATGGTAAGGCAAGGTATGAGAGCAAGATGGCAAAAGCAGTGGGAGGAGGAAAGGAAGGGACGATGGTTGTATAAGATTCAGAGGAGGGTGGGAGGAATGAGAAACGCAGGACGGACTAGGCGGGAGGAGGTGATCATATCCAGACTGAGATTTGGACATACTGGCTTGAATGGCACATTATTCTTGATAGGGAAACATAGTACTGGAAAATGTGATTACTGTGGGGTAGAGGAAACGGTAGAACATGTCATGTTGCAGTGTCAGAGGTATCAGGTTGAGAGGAGGCAATTGGTTCACAATCTCAGTAAACTAAAAATCAAACTGGATCTTGTTGATTTGTTGCAAAAGGAATCGGGAAGCAAGAGTTATCAGGCCTTATTTCTGTTTTTAAAAGAGGGGAACCTGTTTGGCAGGATTTGAGGGTTTTTTTTTTTTTTTTTTTTTTTTTTTTGTTGTTGTTTTTTGAGCGTTGTTCCAGACCATACTCCATACCAGTTGGTGGCGGTAATGCACCTTTCAGTTGTTTGCCAACCGCCAATACAAATGTAAGAAGAAGAAGATGCAGCTCTGGGCCAGAGTGCCATTAGTGTGGTTGCAGCTAGTGAGCTGCTCGTCTGTGTTTGCAGCTAGTGAGCTGCTCGTCTGTGTTTGCAGCTAGTGAGCTGCTCGTCTATGTTTGCAGCTAGTGAGCTGCTCGTCTGTGTTTGCAGCTAGTGAGCTGCTCGCTTTCTTGTTGACTTACTTTTTACTTTTATTGACTAACGCTTGAGTTTTGTTTTCCTTAAATGGTGATAGCGGCTTGTCCGTCTCTTTTAGTTGAGTTTGATAGGAACTTTAATAAAGCTATTTACTTTAACCATTTTGCCTTCTTGTCTCCTTTTTCTGACCCGGACACTTTTTGTTACTTCCCCTCACCGCCTAGACCCCTCAGGGGACCGTAACAAGTGGGGGCTCGTCCGGGATTGTTGAAAAGGGAGTTTTGAGTTGGTATGGGTTTTTGATTATCTTGCTTTTTGTCACCTTTAGAGATTCCCAACTTCCCAGTTAAGTTAGGTGAGTGTCCAGCTGAGCTTATTGAGCTCTTCCTTCGGGCACTCTTTTGTTATTTTGCCTTTCTTATTTTTGGAGTAATCCTGGGTGGGGATTAGTTCCCTGTTGGGGGTAGGCAATTCAGGGCTCTCGTCACTGAAGTTCTGCCTTTCAAGTTGCCTCGAGCCCAGCACGCTCCAGAAGATAGGTAGGTATAATTTGCTGTTCTTAGGAACTGGGTAAGTTGTATTTGTTAATGTGTGTGCAGCAAAAGGTAAGTTGGTCAAGAAGAGTAAGTTGTTCGGTTACCATTAATTGTTGGCTAGCCTGTGAGAGAATTGGCACAGGTGTGTGGTAGTGTCTTAATTAGGGTGTGTTTGCTAAGCCTTCTCCGCCCCCAAAATGGATGACACAAGTATTAGTGCACAGGTGTCTAGAAGCTCGTTTGTGAGCAATAACATCCACCTGGTTCCAGTCTTCTGTGAATCCAGTGTTGAGAGCTTTTTCAGTGTATTCGAACGCATAGCAACTGCACTGCAGTGGCCTCAAGATGTGTGGGGGGTGATGTTTCTGTGTAAGTTGACAGGTAATGCTCAAGAAGCTTGTTCCAGTCTTTCTATGGATGACTGCTTAGTTTATGAGAAGCTTAAAAGTGCCGTCCTCCAAGCCTATGAACTGGTACCTGAGGCCTATAGGCAGCATTTTAGAGGTTTGGAGTTGGCACAGGGTCAGTCCTACCTTGACTTTGCAAGGGAGAAGGAAAAGCTCTTTGATAGGTGGTGTTCTGCAAGCCAGGTTAACGATTTGGGGTCGTTACGTGAGCTTGTGCTAGTAGAGGACTTTAAGAATGCGGTGCCTGAGTGTGTGGCTTGGCATTTAAGTGAACAGAGGGTTTCCACTTTACAGCAGGCTGCCACACTGGCAGATGAGTTTACCCTTACTCATAAAACAAATGCTGTAGAATGTGACATCCCTTCTCACCATAGTACATCGTGGAGAGCTAGGAGGGAGCCAGCTAGCAAGGCTGAAAAAGTTGTGGTTTGGAGACCCAAAGCGAAGCTCTGTTTCTTCTGCCACAAACCTGGACACCTTGTTGCTAACTGTTTGAAGCTGGAACTCAAACAGGAAGCGAAGTGTTTCTGGAAGGCCCACTAGCTGCCTGCTCGGTTCTCGACATGTGATGGTCCAAAGCCCTGGCTATCACACGAGAGACTGTTTCGAGGGTCTGGGGCCACTCTCTGGCAATGTTGTGAACCCACCGAGATGGGGTTGGCAGCTTCCACAGGAAATGCCTAACCGTTCCTATGGGGTTTGGTAGGTGGAAAGCCTACAGTTTTGGTGGTGCAACGGTTATGGAACTTTATTGTTTTGGTTATTGTAATCATTTGACAAACCACGGGTTTGTATTTATGGGGGGGGGGGGGGGGGGGGGGGTGTTACGGCCCTAGCAGGGCCTCATCCTGAAGGTGCCTGTGTGGGTGTGTCCTACAATCTCCCATCTGCCTGAGGTGCCACCTTCTTTCTTTTGTGCAGCTGACTCTCGTCAGTAATTAAGAGTATTTAAGCACAGGGAAAGGTGAGCTCTGGGCCAGAGTGCCATTAGTGTGGTTGCAGCTAGTGAGCTGTGTGTCTCTGTTTGCAGCTAGTGAGCTGTGTGTCTGTGTTTGCAGCTAGTGAGCTGCTCGCTTTCTTGTTGACTTACTTTTTACTTTTATTGACTAACGCTTGAGTTTTGTTTTCCTTAAATGGTGATAGCGGCTTGTCCGTCTCTTTTAGTTGAGTTTGATAGGAACTTTAATAAAGCTATTTACTTTAACCATTTTGCCTTCTTGTCTCCTTTTTCTGACCCGGACACTTTTTGTTACTTCCCCTCACTGCCTAGACCCCTCAGGGGACCGTAACACTCCTCTATCAGACATTCTCTCTATACCTGAGAGTGTCCAGTCTCCAGCCTGGATCCTTCAGTCCAGCCGAAAGCAGCTTCATTCCTGAGTCTCCTGGATGATTGTAGCTCATGTCCAGCTCTCTCAGATGGGAGGGGTTGGAGCTCAGAGCTGAGGCCAGAGAAGTACAGCCTTCCACTGTGATCAGACAGTCTGACAGGCTGCAGACACACAAAACAACAATCCATCTGTCAACAATCATTTTCTCTTTGTCACATACAATAACATCTATCCATTTACATCCATTCAATGTAACTTTATTTATAAGTGACGATTCCCAACAGACAACAACAGTCATCTCAAGCTGTTTAACAGTGTAAGGTAACAGCCTCCAGTATTTTTTTTTTTATAACCTTTATTTAACCAGGAAAAATAATCCCATTGAGATTAAGGACCTCTTTTTCAAGGGAGTCCTGGCCAAGAGGCGACAACACGTTAAAAATTACAAAGTTACATACATATTGTAAAATAACAATTACATTTTATTTTTTATTAGAGAGAAAGCCCCAACCATCAGACAATCCACTGTGAGCAGCACTTGGTGATGGTGGGAAGAAGAACTCCCTTTGACACAAAAATCCTCGCAATGAAAACAGGCTCCAGGAGGAGCATCTACCATGACTGATTGCAGGGTGAGGGGAAAGAGAAGAGATGAACTCAGAGAGACAAGAACAGAACACAAACTAAGGAGAGAGAAGACAACAGTTAAGGACATGCAGTAGTGACATATAAAAGCATCAGGAGTGGAAAGAGGGGAGAAGAAAGCAGAGCATCATGGGAAGTCCACCAACAGCTTGAACCTATAGCAGCATAACTAAGGGATGGTTCAGGGTCACCTGATACAGCTCGAACTATAAGCTTTATAAAAATGGAAAGTTTGAAGCTGATCTTCAAAGTAGAGAAGGAGTCTGTCTCCTGAACTCAAACTGGGAGCTGCTTCCACACCCAGTCCAACATAGCCAGGCTTTCTTTGCTGCTTTGACAAAACCTCAAATCCCAGTCAGAGATGATGAGCATCATCAAAGTGATGATCATTTCTCTGTTAACCCAGGCTTTCTGCTTCAGGATCTGTGCACGCTCACAGAACAAGAAGACCTTTAAACATCATTTCACTAAATGGATGGACTGAGCTCGGCCTACAGATGAACTGGTGCCAGAGATCATAAAGAACATCAAACAGTCAAATTCAACACTTTAGATGGAAATATGAGATTAATGCTGTAGACAATCATGAACCTGCTGAATTCATGAACATCAAGAATGCAGCGAGTGGTAAAATAAAGATTTGACCTCAGTGTTACTGTCTATTCCTAACATATTCCTAACATGATAGCTGCACTTTACAGCTCTAAAACTGGAACTGACACATATTTCAACTCTACATGTTACTCAGTGCATTCAGTTCTGACACTCGCCCACAGTCCAACAAAGGAAACATGGAGATCACATCAGTTTCTCATCAAGTCTAATTATTAGGGCAAGTTAACCTGTTATTATCGTGCAGATCATTTGATTCATGTTGCACAGCAGTGGGACATGTCAAATAAAGTCAGCACACTCAGTACAGATAGTGCAAGAAATACGATGCTGCTGCCAGACAGCTGCCTTTGAACACGTCCCTGCATGTTTGTGTATATAAGTAAATGAACGCTCTACATTCTCATTTGAATCTTTGATTCTTGTTTCTGTTGCAGGTCTCTGACTGAACTTCTGGGAGGAGAAAAGTTGGTTTCATGCTCTGTGATTCTGCCTGTGTTTTGTCATCTCTCTCAGGTGATGGAGAGCTCAGTTGATGACCTCGCCTACGTGGTCAAATTCAAGTCTACATTCAGAACAGACCTGGAGACACACAAACAAAATGCCAACTCTGTATATGTGAAAACTGCTGCTGTACTGGAGCCAGATTCAAGGAGCTCAAGAGTTTACCCAGATCTGAGAGGCTGAAGTTTGGGCCTCAGTCACCAACTTACTGAAGAAACAGAAGGTTGTTGGAGGGAAACCTGTGGAAGCAACAACATCCGAGCCACCAGAGAAAAAGTTGGCCCTATTGGCTGCTTCATCAGAGTGTGATTGTGAACAGGAGGAAGACTCAGCTGAGAACAGTGTGGTGGATACAGAGCAGAGCCCACCATCAGTGCAGAGGCCTGTCCATTAGAGTGCTTCTCCAAACCATTGCTAGTTTGCAGGTTTGCTAGTTAGCCGGTGTGCTAGGTAGCTGGGAGCTAGCTCACTAGAACTTTTGATGCTAAACTGTCTAAACTGTGTGAGCAGCTTTCATGGCTGCTCTGTGTTACTCTCCTATGAGGTGCCGTAAGGGACATTATTACTGAAACGCTCTCACACACACTACTGAAACGCTCTCACACACACTATTGAAATTTTACCTCTCACACACACTACTGAAACGCTCTCACACACACTACTGAAACGCACTCACACACACTACTGAAACGCTCTCACACACACTAGTGAAATTTTAGCTCTCACACACACTACTGAAACGCTCTCACACACACTACTGAAACACTCTCACACACACTATTGAAATTTTACCTCTCACACACACTACTGAAACACTCTCACACACACTATTGAAATTTTAGCTCTCACACACACAACTGAAACGCTCTCACACACACTACTGAAACGCTCTCACACACACTACTGAAACGCTCTCACACACACTATTGAAATTTTACCTCTCACACACACTACTGAAACGCTCTCACACACACTACTGAAACGCACTCACACACACTACTGAAACACTCTCACACACACTATTGAAATTTTAGCTCTCACACACACTACTGAAACGCTCTCACACACACTACTGAAACACTCTCACACACACTATTGAAATTTTAGCTCTCACACACACAACTGAAACGCTCTCACACACACTACTGAAACGCTCTCACACACACTATTGAAATTTTACCTCTCACACACACTACTGAAACGCTCTCACACACACAACTGAAATGCTCTCACACACACTAATGAAATTTTACCTCTCACACACACTACCGAAACGCTCTCACACACACTACTGAAACACTCTCACACACACTACTGAAATTTTACCTCTCACACACACTACTGAAAAGCTCTCACACACACAACTGAAACGCTCTCACACACACTACTGAAACGCTCTCACACACACTACTGAAAACCGAGAAGATTTCAATTGAACAGGAAGGTATTTTAGCTGCACAGGAAGGTGAGGAAAAACAAATAACACATTAATGCACAACTAACACTACGGTGACGTCTACAACAGTCTGTTAGAGGTATAATTGAAAAATCTTTTGCCTTCATCAGTGACTATCCAAACATCGTTGTAGGATAGCAGCCTATTGCAACAAGTCGGGGCATCCTGGATATGCTAGCTGCCCGTATAATCTGGAAAGACTGTGTCTGACAGTACCTCATCTACAATGAAATTACATCGGATCCTTGTCATTTTTTACATACATTCTTTGTTGTTTGAGGTGAGAACCAATGAAGAAGATGTTGAAAGATTTTTTACTTGTGCTGTGCAATGTATTGAGGCGCTGCAAAATGAAAATACGGGCAATATCAGACAAGAGCGGCTTTATAGAGAGCTAGATGATCATACACGAACTCTATCAGAATTTCTTGCTGCTGTATCGCGATATGATCGAAATAATAGGGTTGCCACCAACCTACTCGGATCCTTGTATAGATGCTTTTGCAGCTTGCTACATGAATATGATGCTAGACAGAGATCTGCTTATGTGACCCACAGATTGTTACCCCCAACCACCTTGAGTGGTCATCCAGGTCGGCCACGATACACTATATCTGCTGAACAGATTTCTCACTTTGTTTCCATTGGTATGACATGGCAGAGAATTGCATCATGCTTTGGAATAAGTCGAAGAACCCTGTACAGACACAGACAAACTTTGGGACTTGAGCCATTAAGCTATGTGGATATTTCAAATCAAGAACTGAATGGCCTCGTGACGGATATCCTACAGAACACTCCAAATGCAGGGGAAGTATACATTCTTGGAAGTCTGAGATCTCGTGGCTTAAGAGTTCAACGTTGGAGGGTCAGACAAAGTCTACAGGAAGTGGATCCTATTGGATGTGCATTTAGACGTCGTCATGCGATAAGGCGAAGGATCTATAGTGTTCAGGCCCCCAACCACTTATGGTAAGTTCACTGGTTTGAAACAAATGGTCAGGCCTTGTGTTTTAAAGTATTAACACAATACATCAAAATTAAAGGTCCTTCATTCAAAACATTACTGAAGTTAATCTATATGATCAGCATAAGGTAATAATAATAATAAAAAAAAAATAACAATGACCAAAAAAACTGAAATTGCTATAAGTATGTTAAATATTTGGGGGATTCATAGTACATCAATTTAGATGTCGTCTAATGTATATACTGTTGAGTTGTTTAATCCTTTATTTCACATCACAATTTTAATCTCTAACATCGATTGTGCCAGGTAAACGTAGTGTGGAAAAAGACATTTTATGCCACTGTGTGTATGTGTGTGCACGTGCAAGCACGTGTGTGTGTGTGTGTGTGTGTGTGTGTGTGTGTGTGTGTGAGAGAGAGGTGTGGTGTTGTTGAAGTAAATGTACAAAATGAAACCTCTAGTTTTTAAGTACAGGGTCAGGAATTCACTACTAAATAATATGAAAAAACATGTCGAACTGTAGTAATGCTTTCTGATCTCTCAACAGGCATTTTGACGGCAACCACAAGTTGATTAGATGGCACTTGGTCCTGCATGGCTGTGTTGATGGCTTCAGCCGAACTATCATATACTTACGTTGCTTATCCAATAACAGAGCCTCAAGTGTCTTGTCATTATTTTTGGAAGGAATACAAAACTTTGGTTTGCCCTTAAGGGTCAGGTGTGATCATGGTATGGAAAATATACAGGTTGCTCGTTTTATGTTACAGAGACGAGGAGTAGGCAGTGTTATTACAGGTGTTTCAGTACATAACCAAAGAATTGAAAGACTGTGGGCAGAACTCAACAGAGTTGTATGAAGACACTTTATAAATATCTTTAACTTTATGGAAGAACAGGGTATGTTGGATTCACTGAATGAGCTACATCTTTTTTGTCTGCATTATGTTTATTTGCCAAGGATTGAAAGAGCATTAACAGAATTTGTCAATCAGTGGAACAACCATGGTCTCTCTACACAAGGAGGACAGACCCCTCTTCAGCTGTGGCATACAGGTGTCACAAACAATGTGGGAATCCTGTCGTTTATAAATGACATTTTTCATGTTGATAACTATTATGGCGTTGATGAAGAAGGGCCATTACCAGAACTTCAAACAAACAATAATGTCAATATTCCAGATATTGACATCAACATAAACGAGATTGCAATGAACATAATTCAACAAGTGAATCCATTAGAAAATGATGGAAATCATGGAATAGATGTGTTTTCTTCACTTTTACACCTTCTACATTAAATCAAATATTTTGCAAAAAATAAAAAATATAAAAATATAAAAAAAAACATTTCAGAAAACATATCTGATCGAAACTAACATATTGAAACCATTTTCTTTAAAATGATAAAATGACAGCTCTGTTGTCAAACAGAAACTGACACAGGCAGAAGAATAAACAGACAACCAAATCAAAAACAGATGCACATACACATGAAATGAGTAAAGTGACACAAATTTTGTATATTCAAACTCAACAATCTAAATAAATTTCTGAAGTGCTGTTAAACAATTGGTATCTACCTGTATGAATCCTGAAGAACAATCACTTCTTGTCAAATTGATGGCTTAAAACATCAATTTGACTGAGGCAGGTAAATTTAGAAATATTAAAACCTTAGAAAGTTAATACTCAATACTCACTTTGAATCAGTAGAGAGACCAATACAAAAGAGAAACACGCAAACTCCTCCAGCATAATGTGTTCATACCCTGCCAAAGCCGTAAGTGTTACCTAATGCAAAATCAAACTTCTCCTTGAACAGCTGGTATGAAACATGCAGTGGCAGCCTAATGCAGTTAACACACGTGTTGGCAAGAGGGAAAATTGGTGCAGAAGAGAAGTCATCGTCTCCTCTATGAATGAACTCAATCGAGGGTGCTGGGGAAAAGCCAATAGGTGGCACCGCAGTTGCTCCAGTTGCAAAGGCCAATATCTTCTGTAATTTGGAAGGTCCTTCTTCTTCTGCAAAACAAAAGGAAAAAAAGTGTTAAAAGGTTATTTCATTTGGCCAACATAAATTTACAGTGAGTATTAATCTAAAGCAAGAATCTTAATGACTGTTATTGCAATGACTATAGAGCATGCTTTTCATCTTTCAATAGTCTCAAAGAACTATGTAAAAATGTTACTACAACCAAGAGGGTAATGTGGTGTTATTGTTATATGAGTATGTTATTTAAAATAAAGATTTCAGAAATGCTAACCTATAAATCGTTACATCTATTTATTGTGCACTAAAGTGACAATTACCTTCTGCATCTTGGAGATAGTCTCTCCAGAAGGTAACAACCATCTCCTCAGCAGCTCTTCTGTTGCTTCCTTCTGGAGATAGATGAATGTTGAAAAGATCATCCACCTGGTCAGCAGTCAGCATATGTGGCTCATAGCAGAAAAGAGGGCGAAAGCTGTCTGGATGCCTCCTCATTTTCTCGAGAACCCCAAGAGTTTTCAGACCTTCACAAAATCTGGTTAAACAGCACAAAGAAATTTTATTCAATAATTCTGCAATTTCATGCTTCTAAGTTAATTGTATATTATCAATTTGGCGCAATCAATTGTACTAGGTTATTAACTGGCCATGTTGATTAATAGGTAAGATTTTTATCACCATTTTAATTAATCTGAAAAACACAGAATACCCAAATACCTTTGAAATGGACCTTGAACCCTGTGGATGACCTGAAACATGACAATATCATGTACCAGCAGATCCCTGTCTCTTGGTGAACGCATAGGCCTCAGGCATCCTGCATTGGCCAAGTAATCAAGCAGAGGTTCTTTTGACTTTTCAAGGTCCTCAAGGGTTGTACTTTGAGATATCTAGCATCACAAAGAGCAGAGGAAGGGCTTGTTATGGAAGTTACTTAGTAGTCTTGTAACCTATTAGAAGGAACCCAGCCACTAGTGGTCTACACAATCACAATATGCCCAAGTGTACATTGGAAGTCAAATGACTACACATATTTTTTTAAATAAGTTTACAATGTGCTTAAAAAAAATAAGAAAATATACTCTTTCGTCTACCCTTATCTGCTGAGTCTTAGTTTAATACAGCAGCAACATATAAAAACTTGGCATTCAGCAATGGCCAGACTGATCCAGATAAACATTCCCTGCAAAAGAAAAGTGGAACACAAACAATTTCAAATTCACTATAAGATTTATAAAATAAACATATAGAAACCTTTTTGACTTTTTCGAAGAGTTCCAGGTCAGCTATGTCTTCCAGGGCTGGATTTGCTGAATTTCCAACCAGAAGAGAAAATACTGTTGGTGACAGAAAGTTAGGTGGTGGACCACCATGTACCAAGCTCACTGCAATGGCTCGGCCAGAGATGTAGTACCAGTCCCCTCTGAGAGCTGCAAAGCAACAGAATAAAAGGAAAAGCAAAATTGTCAGTAATGTTGCCTGTAAAAATCAGTTAAACAGTTCCCACTATTAATCTTAGAAAAATAGGTTATTACCAGTACTGTCAAGAGCCAAGTTCTTGCAGTTTTCTTTCCCCTCAAACATGGCTGACCTGGCAATGGTGTCCATCAATAGTCTCAAGAATTCCCTCCTTGGCCCGCCTAAATCAACCTCTTCCTCATTTTCCCCCATATCATCTGAAAATTTCACACAGATCATCAAGTTGGGATCATAAGATAGCCTTTGAAAACCACGCAAGGCTCCCTACCACACAGCAGAGCGATTTATATTAAATCTGCACTGCTGTTTTGTGCTAATTTTGCTTGATAGTTCCAGCAGTATCTCTTGAACAGGGACTTTTTCTGCACTAAAAAAAGAAAATAAAACAGAAAATAAAATATATCAGCCATGTAGTCATGTTACAGAATTCAAGAATATGCATCACACTGATCATAGAGATTTAAAGCTTAAAAGTTTTATATTGATTTGACAATTCTGGAAAGCTAATCAGTTCTCAAACTCAAATTCTGTATGTTTGTTACTCACATCTGATTCTCCAAGCTTGCAATTATAGCTTGATTTAAATCCTCATCATCTGAAGAATTGCCAGAAAGCGATGCCACGAGAGTTAAATATGAAGAATAATCTTCATCATTAACACTCATGACAGGGATGTCTTCACTTCTTGCATTGAAATCTCTGCTGTGACTGCTTGTGCTAGGTTTGTCATCACTTCTTGCCATGTAGCCTTCATCACAAATGCTGTTCCCATCACTTCCTTGTTTTGCTCGCCGCCTTTTACCAACACTCCTTCCAATACAGTTGGTCCCAGTATCATCTTCTTCATCACTGCTAGTGCCAGGGTTATCACCTTTAACATGACTTCTTAACCTTGTAGTGACTTGGCTGCTCGTGTCTTGTTGGATCTTTGAACTATCAACTTCAAAACAATCATTGTCACTGTCCTTATCAGTTGCACAACTGCTTAATGCTGATTTGGAGCTGATGTAAGAAGAATCTTTGTCTTCATCTGATTCACTCTTCAACAGAGAAAGACCAAAAACATATATCAAAAGCAAGTAATTATAGCTTATCTTAAAAAGATTAACATAAGAAATATCCATATTGATTGCTCCCAAACACTTGTTTTAAATAAATATATTCTATTTTGCTAGAAACCCAATTGTTTACATGTTTTTTCCCAAATCATGATTACTTTTCATTCTTTTAGGAACTTACTAAAAGTGTCCTTGATGGCCTTACATAGAGGGCTTTGGTTTTAAAAACCTTTAGGATCAGCATCCCATTCAGCTCCTGACCATCTTGGAGCTTTGGAGACACCAGCTTATTGCCACAAGCCATTAGAAACTCGAGGCTATAAAAAATAAATAGGGACAACAGCAATTGCTAATTAGTTAAATATTTTATTATATACTGTTCTGTTTCTGTGTATGCTTTTATAACTTTTAAATTCTACTGGTATAGTCCATATGTTTATATAATGAAGAATAATATTTTAAACTTCTTTACTTTGGTATATTATCTTTAAGTACAAGTCATTACATGAATACAAACAGTAACAATAAACAATAGTATTTTACCTGACATCCTCTGGAATGCATTCACCAAAGCTTTCCTCGATGTGTTTCACGACAGTTTGGTTGTCCCAGGTCTTCTGGAATTCAAAAGCACTGAGGATGTGCCCATGTTTGTGTAACATACAACGTATTGTATTCTATATAATTATAGTATCTGCCTTTCTGTCCTTGCTCTTGACGAAGGCGGTCGCATTTTTCTCCTCTCCTCCTCTCCTCTCCCTTAGCTTCCCTGCTTAGCCTCTTATGTCCTTGTCTAGTCTCGTGTTTTTTGTATTACTTTTCCCTGGAACACTCTCTCACAGTCTGTTTTCTAAAACCTAAAAGAGGAATTATGGATTTGATCAACTGGTCTCTGAATGCAATTGACACCCCTTTCTCAACGAGAAGTCTGGGCTTGGGTGAGCCTGAGTGCTGAAGATTTCTACCTATTCGGAACCATGGTGACAGGGTTCTTGCTGATCGGAGCTGGCTTGGCCCTGGCTTATCGAAAAATTAAGAAAGCGGAACCGGCTGTTCAAACCTCCACAAGGCTGCCCGCTGGAATTGAAACGATGGGATGAGACGTGAGTTTCTCAAAATGGGCTCATTGAGTGCAACATGGATAAGATCTTGGAAAGGCTACGGTTGCTGTGAATACTCAGAATAAGATCACTGAGTGCAGACTGGATTACATCTCGGAAGGGCTAGCTCGGAATAACATCTCTGAGCGTAAATTGGATCACATCTCGGGGGAGGCACACTGTCGTGAGTTTTTCAGAATCGGCTCCTTGAGCACAAGAATGACAACATCACAGAACGCAAGTATGGCGAAGCTCGCGGCTCTCGAACGGGAGATTGAGAGACCAGTGTTGGACTGTAGAACTGCTTTGAAATTCATATAAGCTGTTCGCACTAAAGTAAAAAACACCATCACTTCATGCGGATACCTTCTCGGCGCCAGCTGCGTCTCAAGGCTGGAGCTGAACAAAAACACCCAGATAACGACTGTGTTTAGTGTGTTCCTTCCCATTCTATGCAAGGCCACCTGAGTTGGCTGGAAGACTGTTTACTTAGCCTGGCAGGGCGAAGGACACTGTCTCAGCTTGACTCTGGACATACACACACGTACACATACACTGATATGCACACACTGATTCCCCCTCCCCTTCCAAACGCCTTCGATGCTTGTGCCCTACCGGTGAAGATGGTAGTCGACTGGACCAGCGCAGATATGCTGCAGGACCGGAAGCGCTGTCTACACCGGCTCTCTCTTACCCTTTACCCGCCCCTGTTGCTTGTCTTGTGTTTCTATGGTGTATTGATAGTCATGTGCTTTTTGTGCTGAGGTGTTTTTTCTGTTATCAAACTGTTCTCCCACTAGGAGCTCAGTCTGAGTGGAGTTTTTTTCTCCTCCTCTCTCCTCATGTTATGTATTTTCATTGTTCTTTCCTAGCAGCCTACCTCTCTGACATGTCTCCCCAATGTGATGTTTGTGTACGTTGGTCAGAAGGTTCCTTTGTAAGTGCGCATGCGCCATTAGCGTGCTGCCTGCTGTAACCCTAATTTCCCTTGGGATTAATAAAGTATATTGATTGATTGATTGATTGATTGGTAGGGTGATAATGAGTGGCAGTCTGTTATTACATTTAATTAATTAATTTATATTAATTATATAAAATTAAATTAAAATACTGGAAACTTTGCCATTATAGGAATATGTTACACTAAGGTATTGCAGTACATAGGAGCCAGACTTACAAACGCTTTGCGACAGCGCGTAAAAAAAAGAACGAAATAAAATACTGTTGGTATTTTAAAAGACAACGCAGTGACAATATTGCGTGCAAGACACGGTAACTTTTGCGGGAATTTTTTGCAACTGACCCTGTGACATATGCATTTCTGGAAGTTCGTTTCTTAATGTACAAAATATGGAATGGGTAGATGGGGTAAAGGAAGTCTGCAAACCGATTTACTAAGGCTTGATACAAAATGAACTCAGTGGTTTAGAAAATAACGCACCCGTAAAGCTAACTACACCTATGAGCTGTGCTATTTTTCCCCATTTAGTAAATCTGGCCCTCAGTATATTCTTAAATATCAGACTATATTACATGTGGCCCTATTTCAGGCAAGTGAATACAAAGTCATTAAACTTTGTAACTACCTTTTTCTTCTGGTGTCTGATGTCCAGCTGCCGAAGCATTGCCGAGTTTGATAACGTGGTGCAGGTGCACATTCTCTCCTGACTGTAGATGTCGCTGGCATGGGAAAGCTGCTACGTTGACGTGAGGGAAAGAGGGATGTTAAGTGACTATCCAGTCCGTACACACTGGTACTTGCAACAGGTTGCTGCCCCACGACTGTCGCATTTGACAAAGTTCTGATGGTCTCTGCTGAGGCTAATATAATGTTGAGTAATGCAGCTGCTTCACTCAGGCTACTAGCAGGTTTCTGCGTAGACATCTGTGTAGTGGTTTGAAGTGTACCACTGTTGCTTCACTTTCCTGGTCTGGACACAACTTCCTGTTCATCTGAAACTCCTTCCTGTTTTAGTGAAATGCCTTCCTGTTCTACTGAAACGCCATCCTGTTCAACTGAAATGCCTTCCTTTTCAACTGAAACGCCTTCCTGTTTAACTGAAATGCCTTCCTGTTCTACTGAAACGCCTTCCTGTTCAACTGAAATGCCTTGGTTTTTCAGTAGTGTGTGTGAGAGCGTTTCACTAGTGTGTGTGAGAGCATTTCAGTAGTGTGTGTGAGAGCTAAAATTTCACTAGTGTGTGTGAGAGCGTTTCAGTAGCTGTGTGAGAGCGTTTCAGTAGTGTGTGTGAGAGCATTTCAGTAGCTGTGTGAGAGCGTTTCAGTAGTGTGTGTGAGAGCATTTCAGTAGTGTGTGTGAGAGCGTTTCAGTAGCTGTGTGAGAGCGTTTCAGTAGTGTGTGTGAGAGCATTTCAGTAGTGTGTGTGAGAGCGTTTCAGTAGTGTGTGTGAGAGCTAAAATTTCACTAGTGTGTGTGAGAGCGTTTCAGTAGTGTTTGTGAGAGTGTTTCAGTAGTGTGTGTGAGAGTGTTTCAGTAGTGTGTGTGAGAGCGTTTCAGTAGTGTGTGTGAGAGCGTTTCAGTAGTGTGTGTGAGAGCGTTTCAGTAGTGTGTGTGAGAGCATTTCAGTTGTGTGTGAGAGCGTTTCAGTAGTGTGTGTGAGAGGTAAAATTTTAGTAGTGTGTGAGCGTTTCAGTAGTGTGTGTGAGAGCGTTTCACTAGTGTGTGTGAGAGCATTTCAGTAGTGTGTGTGAGAGCATTTCAGTAGTGTGTGTGAGAGCTAAAATTTCACTAGTGTGTGTGAGAGCGTTTCAGTAGCTGTGTGAGAGCGTTTCAGTAGTGTGTGTGAGAGCATTTGAGTAGCGTGTGTGAGAGCTAAAATTTCAGTAGTGTGTGTGAGAGCGTTTCAGTAGTGTGTGTGAGAGGTAAAATTTCAGTAGTGTGTGTGAGAACGTTTCAGTAGTGTGTGTGAGAGCGTTTCAGTTGTGTGTGTGAGAGCGTTTCAGTAGTGTGTGTGAGAGGTAAAATTTTAGTAGTGTGTGTGAGCGTTTCAGTAGTGTGTGTGAGAGTGTTTCAGTAGTGTGTGTGAGAGCGTTTCAGTAATAATGTCCCTTACGGCAACTCATACTCCATAATTTATCACAGTATTAGTTTCCCAGTTTAGTTATAGTTTGTTTTAGTCACGGTATTTCTGCTTTGTTTGAACTCTATGCCATATAAAGAATCGCTTTCAGTTTAAGTTCACTCCCGTCTACTCACTTGTGTTCACACCTGGGTCCACCACAGACCGTGACAGTACCAAACCAAAAATGTGGATATAACAAAAAAACATTTTTCAGTGTAAAAAAATGTATCCAAATCAACTATATAAATTATGTTTATTTATCTTGTTTTTTTGTTTGTTTTAGTTACTTAAAATATTTTATGTAATCAGTTTCACCAAAAGTTTTGAGTTAAATTAATGTATTGGGTTTTACAGTGTGGATGTTCAGCTACTTTCTTGTTGCAATTTTTTAATTTATCAGTGACAGAATAAAAAATCATAGCATCAAAATAAAAACTCGTAAACTTGAACAAATTCCAGGAGGGATATTACTGAGTTTAGATTGGATATGAAGGAACGTACTAAGATGTAGAAAAACTAGAAGTACAAATATCTTACGCCCACAAATAAACTGACTGTAACAAAGGGTCTAGTATTTTATTCGTTTCTAACAGCTGGCAGTGCATATAAAACACCAGGACACCACCACAAGGTAATAAACTCATAGCCAGTGTTGGGTGTAACGCGTTAATTAAATTACTTTTCCACTGAAAAAGTAGAGTAACTAATGACTGTTCATTTTTAGGTATTTTAATTACAGTTACTTACAATGTACTTGCGTTACATTGTAAAATAATTAAACTCGCTGAATATCATTATTTAATTTCAATAATTTATCTTCTAAACGTAGAAGTAAACTCTGCCGCTTTAACATCGCTGTAGTGCAGCTGCACGTCATTTCGCGCCAGTTTGCTGCATAGTTGTATTCTACAGCGGAAGATGTCGGACTCGGCTGAAGCATGTGGCTGTTTTATGACATGGACATATTCCCGTCTCTTCACTTTTCTGAAACAAGCAGACAAGAATATTACAGTAATATGTAAGCTATGTCCTACGGAGAAAAAACTATCGGCTGCTGTTAATAGCGCGAGTAATCTAGTGAAGCGCCTGACACGAGAGCATAGACGAACACTTCTGAGTGATCCTTGTTCATCATCCACGGATAACACCGCGGCAACTCCTGCTAAGCAGCAAAACCTGATTTTACTTCAGTAGCACAGAAAGCGTCTGAAGGTGAGCTTAAAAAATGATTGCAGGCTACATTGTGGAAGAGATGCTACTGCTGCGTACTGTAGAGTCTCCATCTTAAAAAAAAATTATTTATTATTTAAAGAGTTTAATTTCTATTGTTTGCCTATTCAAGGTTTATAGGGATTTTAAGAAGTATTTAGTTTAATTACTTATTTAGTAATTAAATTACTTTTCTGACACAGTAATTAGATAAGTATTTTAAATACAATATTGACTAAGTAAATAGTAATTAATTACTTTTTCAAAGTAACTTACCCAACACTGCTCATAATGCACCTTGCATTAAGTATAAATCCTAGCGGTGATGTACTGATGTAGGTTATCGTCGACATCATTGACTCTACAACTATTCAGCACAGAATTTTAAATCAGGCCTAACTCCCAGCATGTGTAGGGTTTGATCTCTGTTCTGGAAACACAACTGTGACATGACTGTGTTTGATTTTCTGCTGTCAATATGAGATAATGGCAATTAAAACACATAAAGAAATTATCTCTGCTGCTTTAATCATCTATTTATTATGATATATTATTAGAATGAAATGACAGAATGGAATCACATTGAATTTTGAAATCAGAAGAGAGAGAGATCCAAATAACATTATTGTTTAGTGTATCTGGATTTTGGATTTACAGACAGATGAAAAAAAAGAAAACAGTTTCACTGATCCCAGCAGGTGATTTACTTCCTGTTTTACTTCTGAAAAAATAAAGAAAAAGCTACAAGACAATCCAAACAGGAAGTTTGCAGCTGGTACACCTTTCACATAATGAAAAGCAGATGACCTCTGAAGGTGGTATGATGATTGTAATCATCAAATATCCTTGCACCAGGCCAGAGGCGCACATACACCTCATCTTGAGCATCTAGAAGCAGTGAGCCACCATTGGAGGCACTTGGAGAATGTGTTGCTTGATGTTCCCATGCCGTAAAAATGAGGTCTTTATTCATGAACAACCTAGCAGATGTAGGATATGCATTGTCTCCGTGTCCATGCAGGGTCAACTCAAAGTTGTAGACTCCTCTCACTGGTGCAGTGAAAATACCTGTGGGACATTTGTTTTTGCCATATTACATGAAAAATCAGCTGTTAGAACATCTGGAACATCAGCCTGACATCAACAAAGCTGAGAAGTGACATTCAGTGTTATTACCTGTGGATGGGTTGTAGGCATTTCCAATGTTTGTGACAACGCGTTTGAAGATCAGAGTAGTCTCTGTGTTAAATGGTCCAGTATAAGGTCCACCACCTTGCTCCACCAGAGAGGCTGAGAAAGCCACCTGTTGGGCTGAGAGAGAGAGAAATGTCATTATTTTAAACTTTCTGTTTTACAGTTATACCTCCTTTGTACAGGCTGAGAATTCAAATACTACACGTTACACAAACCCCATTTGGTAAATGCATTACTTTGATATAGTCTTGAAATATTAGTTTATGTAGATATCATGTTGAAGAAATTGTAAGATGGTGACAGATGTACAAAACAATGTACGAAAACATCTGCACATCTTGTTCACTGCACTAAAAACAGACTGTTGTGAAACTGTAAGTTATTGATTCTTCAGTTTGTAAGCAGCACAGAAAATACAGATAGAGTGATAGTCTAATATTTAGACTAGCTTTTAACTAGATTTGTGCAGTTTTATGTTTATCTGTTTTATATTATTGTGAAGCACTTTGTCATTTTTACCATGTTAAGAGTGCTATATAAATCAATAAAGTAAATGAAAGTAATAGTGTGATGGGTCACCACTGCTCCACCTTCACTCCTTTTTTAAGGCGCTGACTCCATTTTAATTCCTGTATTTAACTAATAATTTGATTAACTGAAGTTTATTATAAAATATTCATAAATTACTGGTTGAATCGATTTTACTTATGTATTATCAATCTTATTTACCACTATTAACAGTTAATATTCTTGATATATAAAACTTTTTTTTAATGAATTATAAACTAGAAGCCGATTATTGTATATTTGGAGCAGCATGTGACATCAGCTCCCATTAAACACTTCAGATGTCATGGTCCGGGATGTGCGGCTGCAATTTTCAATCAGGCTCCTGAGTCTACCTGGGATCCACCCCTGGGCAGGGCCACCTCCTCCTCCAGTTTCTCACACCTGGAGCTGATTTGCAGGCCCAGATTGATTTAAGCCTCACACTGACGTTCATTCACTGCCAGTTTGTCATCAATCCATGTTGGTAGCTGGGTCTCATGTTTCAAGCTCCCTTTGTGAATAATCTTGCTAACCTTACATTCTTGTGCTGTAGTTCCTGGATTCACCTTCTCTCAAACCTCTGGCTCACGGTTCTCTCTCGGACTCAGGATAACAAACCACCATTTTTGAAATCACTCAATGCCTCACCTGCCTGCCCCCTGCCACCACACTCTATCAGGAACCTCTAGATCTCATCTCAGGTCAGCCTTTTCACAATGCTCAGCTCACCCCGGATTTACATCACCCTCCACCCATGGCTCTTTTGCTCCTCCTGCAAAGTGACTGCTAACTGCCCTGTTCCAGGCTGCATCTCAGTCCCCATTTCCCCTTTCTAGTTCCACGTCCCCCTAGCCATGTTACCCAGGCCACGCCACGTCAAATTCTATGTTTCACTGCTCTCTTCAGTCTATTTCTCTCACTCCATATAAAAGACAAGTTATTGAAGATGGAGCCAATAACTATGCAATTCAAATAAAATGTATTACAAAAGTCGTGCTAAATCACTTCCCAGTGAATATATTTGCAGTGCATATCTGTTTATGCTGACAATTAGAAAATTTTATTTCAACAGTTTACATTCAAACTTGTGTCATAAACATGAATATAAATATTACAACATCTCTATAGAAATTCTGCCCATGATGATTTCCACACAGTACCTTGTAGCTGCTGCTTCAGCTGCTCAATCTCAGTCTTCTGTGTCTCCACTTTTTTTAGTTTTGCTTCTTGTTCTGACAAAACAAAAGGAAATAGAACATGATTGCACAGCTTGTCCTCAGATTGCTTTAGTGTTCCTGTAATTAAAATTCTGTATTTACATGATCAAAAAAAATACAATTCTATTCTGTTCTTTAAAAGAACTGGAACACAACAGCGGATGAAGGCTTCTTGATGCTGTTGTCTCTCACTAACTAACATAATTTGGTACCTTGATTCTCCTTTTGAAGAAGTGTGATCTGCTCTTTTTGTACAGCCAAAGAGGTGACTATCCCTGTCAGCACAGCTTCCATGTCACTTCCAAATGGTTGTAGGAGTGCAATCTTTTTTTTAAGAATGACCCCATCGTCAGCTGTCTGAGCTGCTGAGATAGAGCAGGCCAGAAGCAACACAGAGAAAACCAAGATGGTCTCCATCCTGTCTCCAGAAATCTGAAGTTTAACTGTCTCATCTGCAAATCTGACCTTTTTATGATATGGCAGCAAGAGGCAGGACTATCATGAGGTTACTTCCCCACCCCTCCCAGTTTTTTAAAAAACGAGGAAGTACTCAAACATTACTGGAACTCATCAACCTCTGTGTTTTGGTTGACTGCTGTTAAAACAGGTCAGTTGAATTTAATGCCTGTCCAGACAATCTATTGTGTAAGTGACATGGAGCGTAGAAGGTTAAATCTGCAATACCAGATATAATCTAGAAACAAGCCCGAACAAAGGCCTGAGTGTATTCAGCAACCTGCTGCGTTTGAGTTTGCTTGGTAACAGATGACTCAGAATAAGTCATGAAGTATACCTTTAAAATGTCTTTGTTTCCTCTGTAAAGTGTGCATTTTTTGGTTGTTATTTTGAGGAGCTGTTTGGATGATGCTATTTGAATAACCAATTTTTTTACAGTGTGTACCACCTGAGAAAAAATGTCAAGCTCTCCTAAGTACCACTATGAAAGCATGAAACTCATAAATCTTATGAATCTAACACAAAATTTGTATTATTAAATTAGTAAAATCAGTGTCTGCAGTAAAGGGAGGAACAAGGGTTTAAATCAGGGGTGTCGAACTCCAGGCCTCGAGGGCCGGTGTCCTGCAGGTTTTAGATGTGTCGTTGATCCATCACAGCTGATTTAAATGGCTAAATGACCTCCTCAACATGTCTTGAAGTTCTCCAGAGGCCTGCTAATGAGTTCATCATGTGATTCAGGTGTTTAAATGCACCAAAGTGACAGTCAGAGAGAACTCGGGACAACATTTAAGGATGCAGGGACTGACAGAGACAGGTTTATCTTGCCTGGCTGGGCAGCTTTCTGGGTGCTCAGCACCCCCAAAGCTCTGATGCTAGAATCGCCCCTGACGCTCACTATTGTGTAGTTATTATAAAGTGCGACTAAATCCTCCCTCTGGATGGGAAGAGTCCATGTGTCAGTATTCAGACACCTGGCTTGGGTTTCTGCAGCTAATTTGTCACCTGTGAGGACTCTGAGACAAACCCACAGCATGCATGTTAGAGTGAATTGTTAAATGTTTGTCATTTTTATGCTTACCATCCATTTCTACATTGTTTAACTGTGAGGCTGAAGTGTTTTATCACAGGCAACATCCTACCTGAAAGATCTGTTTGTTGTTTGGTAGAACTTCCTGCTCTTTGTATGGTTTCACTGTGTTACCTATGGTAAACCATACATTGGGTGTGGGGGAGACTACCCTCTTTATGACCAAGGATGTTCCTCCTGCTTTTATGTTTTATGACCCTTTGATCAGCAGGAGGACACACACACACACACACACACATTCTTACTTACATACAGAAGTTCACACATATACATACAATGCCTTAGAAACTATGTGGCCGTTACTTTTTGTGTGAACTGTCTCTCAATAAAAGGCAGCAAGAGGAGGTCGGATTTGGGGTCACTTTCGTGCTGGACACAGATGAGGCCTCCCTTGCGCAAGTAATTGATCGAATGCTGTTGCCTTGTTTTTCTTTCATGGGAATAAGTCCTGGATACAGCGGGGTCTGAGTTTAGACCCAACAATGCAGGTCATTTCTACATCTGTCGGTGTGTCCTCAGTTTCCCAGCATGCCTTGGCTGTGCTCATGGAAGTGAATGAGGGGGAAAGATCTGTCCTGCTGCCCTGTCAGTACTCGGATTTCATACCTGGTGATCTCAGAGGACAAAAGCAGCGTTACAGCGGCGCACATCGATGAGAGCTGATGCTCTCAACACTTTAGACCTCCGCCTGTCTCTGAGAAAACCAACAATGGCTGTCAGCAGCAACTACACCTGCTCCACCAGTGCAGGGAGAGAAGAGCTGAGGCTGACAGCTCTTTGTACAGGTCAGTACTGCAGAGGTCAGAGGTCAGTTTGCTGACAAACCATTTAAAAAACATTTTTGAGCTAAAATCCATGGAAGTCACAGAGGAAAGAAGAGACACTGCAGAGAGGATCCAGAATATTTGATGTTTTCTGATGACAGTTAAAGTTTCCAGCTAGTTGTCCTGATGTGTGAAAGAGCGCTATTTAAATGTGTGTGAGTGAAATGAAGGCATATTGTTTTTAGATAAAGATTTAGTAGAATTACTGATTATTTGTAGACTGTGAAATTAAAAGGAAGTCTCTGCCGAAGCTGTAGAAACAGGAAACCGTGTGTGTGTCTGGGACAGGAAATGCATGCCCATAAAAGGGAAGCTCACGGTGACAAGTGTGCACCCAGAGTAGAGAGAGAGATTTAACTATGGGCAGATGAAGCAAAAGGGAGGTTTAAGATAAACAATGAATATGATACTAATTATATGCTTTAGTGTGCCAATACAGGTGGACTCTCTCAACATTGGAACCTTGAGTTCAGCAGCAGAAAAGTAGATTAAAAGAATTGGGAGAAAATAAGCCAGTCTTTGGCTCGAAATTGTGCAGCTTGAGCTCTCACTTTGTCCTTGACCCCGAGAAGAAACGCAAAGGACAGTCAATTTCCTGATGAAGACCGATAGAACATCGTGGACGTGAAGAAGTAACGGAAGCTAAAAGACAGTGCAGGCGAAAGCAGTAACACTGACAACGACTGATGAGTCCAGCAGCATGGAAGACAGCACGAGATGCAACATGCATGCTGGTGAAGAACAGCGTGATATGTCTGCTTGAAGGCACTGACTGTCATATTTGCCAAGCTTGGAGCAATCTTGGAAGAAAAGACTGAAAAGATGAATGGAGAAGAAAACAGAGCAAATGAAAATAAGACTGAAGGAAGAGGAAATACTGAAAGATCAAAACAGAGAAGAAACAGACTGTGTTTGCTGGGGCTCTGAAGCCCGAACAGGACACTGTGAATGGAAAAGGACCAGTGAGAGATGAAGCTGGACGAGTTTGACTGCGAGAAGATAGGAGATGATTGGATTGAAATTGAACCCTGAACTCGTGATAGTTTAGGGATGTCCACCACATCACAACAAAGAGGTAAACAATACAAAAGGTAAAGATAACCAAAATAACTGACAATTATATTAATGAATAGAAAACACACATATACAAATTGTTACATGTGAGATTATTTTTGAAAAGAATCAGAAGTGAGATAGATTGAATGTTGAGCTCAGCGAAAAGATGCATAAATTAAATATGAATACATGAAAATGCAATGAATACATAAGGATGCAATGAAGAAGCAGCTTACACTCATGCAATGAAGAAACTGCTTACACTGCATTTACATGACCACATAACACAAGGAAGAACACGCTTACATACATGACATAATTGGTATTTTTGACTAGAAAAAGAGAAATGGGTCGTTTAGGCGTCCGTGATAATAATGAAAATGTTTTAGTTTGTTATTTTCAGGAGTACAGCAGACCCGCACCAATTCTCCAGATGCAGGAGTCGGACGAAAGTACAGGTTAACATGAATGGATATGTTAAGGCAAGTTTCTGGTTGAATTGTTTACAGTGTCCAGGAACCTGACAGCAAGCCCTAACTGGTGGTGGAAGACCAGCAGGGCTGTGATTTAAGGTGGGAAAGTAAAGTTTGGGTTAGTGATTCGGGGACGGAGAAAACTGACTCTTTAACTGGAGAATGGGAAAGTGTCTGTGAGACTGTGAAGCCATATATGCAAAATAGCACACACAAACATACGCAATGAAGATCGGCTTGCTACTTGTATGAGTGATAGAATGGTGTGAATGTTGGATAAACTGATTAAACTAGTTTAAAAGTGTGACTTAGGAGTGCTTTGCACTGATTGATGAAAACAAGGGATTAGTATAGGAAGAAATTGATAATAATTAAATAATGTGATGAAGTGTAATCATGTATTTCGTTCGCCAAGTTAAATTGTTGAGATATGGCTGAGTATACAAAAAGTTTGAGAGCTCGTGTGAATGTCGACAGAGGAGCTTGCTGTGTGTGTGTGATTGAGGCCTTAAAGGAGGGGTAGATTGTTCAGAGGTGCAAATTTGGTTAAGAGGTTTTAAATTAGTGTTGACATATTGTGAGAACGTGCTTCTATGTTAGGTTGAATGTGAGTTTGGTAAAGTGCTTAAAGGGGGATATTGTGTACGAAACGGTGAAGCTTTTTACGTTTTGGGTGTGTTCTATGGGTGAAATTTAAGATTGTTGAAGATTTTTGAGGTTGTTGTTTTATTTTTAAAGAGGGAGTTTTAATAAACATGGACATGTTTAAGGGGTTTTGTAACAGTGCACTTATAAAGAAAAAACCTGTCAGGTGATTTTGTTTGGTACTTTGATGAGCTAATACTCAGCTCTCTTTTTTCTCATTTTTGTTCTAAGCAGGCCTGCAAAAGAAAACAATGGATAACGGCGCCGACAATAGTCTCAGGAGAACAAAAAGTAAGGTGACCTTTTCTGAATTACAATGGGACAGATTGTGGGTCCCTGTCTAAAAGGATTGCAGCGAGCCAATCCAGTTCAAAAGTATAAAGAAATATTTTCCTAGAAACAACTAAAAAGAAAATAGATGAGTATATAAATTAACTGAGTTTGCTGAAAGTGGAAAATGTGATTATTTGTGCGGACGTTTACCACTACCAGATGTTAATGCGTGTGAGTGAATGTGTGGGAATGGACAGGTGAATGGACGGACCAGCCAGACCATAGGTTGGACCGACTGGACACTGATAAAAGACTGGACTAAGGTTGGACACATGACTGATAATTGTTCTGTTTTAACTTTTCTTTTTTGAAACACAGGTTGGATGATAAGTGGAGAAAGTGAGTATAAAAGCTGATGTTCTGGTTAATAAACAGGCTTTTGTTTATAGGACGTTTCAAGGATGCAGGCTGTGGATGGAGCCAAGAAGGGATTTTGACATGATGATTAAGTTGATTTCATTCCTTAAACACAGGTTTGAAGTTCTGGAGCATTTATACATAAGGTGATAGGACTAAACTTTTCTTTTAATTCCCTAACCTGAGTGAAGGATTTTGAGTTTGTAACACATGAGATGTGTCACAAAAAGGGGGGTGTTAATATATGCGATTAGCTACATGAAATGTGCTCTTTTAGGGTTACTAAGCAAATGTCTACGTGACCTTTACCTAACAACCTTTGTGATGATAAACTTGTTTACCGACTTGCTCTCTTGTAGAACATACAGACTTAGGAAAGGGGAACCTCAGCTCTGAGTTTGAGAATAACTCTGTTAAGTTGACAGGAAACACGTCGGAACAGCCATATAGGGCAAATGTGTTGGAGCTTGTAATTAAATGTGGGACTTGAAAAGAGGAAGCAAATTTGGTACAGGACGTACTTGAGATGATCAGACGAGAGAAGGAGAAGGTCAGGAATAGTTTAAAAACTAAGATTGAGAAATTAAATGGGGTAAAAGGGGGTGTAGCTTCAGGGCAGCTCACAGCCTGGCGTAAACGCAAGGTGCTGTCACACAGCTTAAGTTATTTGGTTGATTTATTTTATGACAAAATAATAAGGAAATATTAAAAATATACAACACGTTGAGAAGATCTCTTATGTGATATTTTAGTGTTTAACATGGAAGATGCCTCTCTGGAGCTTCTCTCCTGATGCTACTCCACCAAAAGAAGTTCATTTATAGAGACTATGTCAGCTCCCAAACAGACAACAACAAACCAAGACTAGCAAAAAACAATCTGAATATAAATAATAACAAATAAAGAACAATACAGAATCCAAATCTGAACCAAAGAACAAAATAGTGAAATGTAGATTATTGGGTTTTTCTCTGTATATATGAAGCATTTGTAATGTGTATCTGCTATGAAGGCTTGTAGAGGCCAGTTTATACTCACAAACAAGTGCTTAGCCAGACTGAAAAACAGGAAGCTTTAGTGCACAAGGCATATTAATAAATATAGACACAAAAAGAGGAACTCCCCATATAAACAACGTTCAAAAATGTGTGAAGTATAAAGTACCGAAATAACACTATATAAGTCACAGTTGATGATTCTAATGTTAGAGAGCTCTTGCAGCTGGCGTCTGAGCTGTGCAGAGGTCGATGTTGGTCATAACAGTGATGTCTCTATTTACAGGTTGAGTTCATTTTATACACAATGCATAACTGTGCTTGTTTAGAGTTGATGTTCCGTCCAAAAGGGTTTTAAGCTTCACTGGTGAGAGTGTCCAGGTGATACATGTTGAGGGAGGATGAGAACATAGCAGGTTAATTGCATGCACGCTTACAAACACACATGATTTATATATAGGCCAGGCCAGAGGCCTGGACTTGATGCAGCTTTCAACTTTACAGCTCCTAATTTGCAGGAATGGCGTGGAGTGTAACGAATGAATGCAAAACATGCTTACAGACACAAACATGACAGGGGTTTATTTTACAGGGTAAAGGTGGACCACAGGTTGCTTTGTTTCTGCTTAGCAACTACTGAGGTAAAAGGTCTTAAAGATAAATATGCAATAAGCGAACAGGAAACATGTGAGGGTGAGCCGGGTGAAACAAAATGTTGTAGATAATGGAAACTTGTCTAACGGGCATTAACAGTAACCTTTGCATGTTATGTATATGCTTGAAGCCAAAAGAGGCGTAAATCCAGATAGAAAACTTTGAAGTGTGCTTTTTAGCGGAGAGTTAGGCTGACATGGGGATGGTGTGTATTTTACTCTGTGTTTAATAAAACTACAAGCGTTGCTCACACACATAAAGAGTATTGAGATTGAATAAAGTTAATATAATGGATAGAGCCCAGAACATGATAATACATAAGTGAAACCAAATGCAATGTGTGATTTCACTTTTATTGGGAAAATAATTAGCCAAGAAATGTGTATTGAACTCTCCACATACATTGACACTACGCAACTCTGAGTGGGCCATGGAATCAAGAAACTGTTACATATCTGTATTAAACTAGCCAACATAGACTCACCACCACATGATGCAGGATGTTGCCCTGCAGCGGGGGCAGAAAATAATTTGCAAATCAGGGATGTTATGTTGATTATAATATGCTTACCTATGTAGACACACACACAGAAGGGAAAAATTTCAAAACAAAACCAAAAACAACTTCCCTTATCCTGTCAAGCGCAGGAGCAAAATAAAAATCTCTTTGGGCTCTGTTAAAAATTTCTTTAGTAAAAGTGTAAAAGGCCAAACCTAAGAGGTTGGGCAACCCGGAAAGTCCCTCCAGTATCAGGAGTTAATAGTCAGGAAACATTCTTCACTTTAACGCCTTTTTTCTGAAAAACCACTGACTCATAGATGCAGATAGACATACAAGTGCACATATATCCAGATGTGCATTTAGACATTAAAAGTGTAGAGGCATGTACACACAGATTGGCAAACCGGTACAGAGTCTAACTGAAGAGTTTAACAAAGCAGACGTGGCAGTAGGGTTTATCATTTTGCCTGATATGATATTGTGAACCAACTTTGAATAATGACAGGAACCTTAGACGAACACAGTAGGTTAGTAAGGTGTAGCAGAGAGAGGCTGTTTGTTTTTATTCCTTACAGGAGAAGATTTCCACTAGAGAGGGACCCAGAAGAGGAGCGGAGATCATTTAAGCATGAAGTGTTTTCAAGTGGGGGCTGGTGTTTATTACTAGACCACCTAGAGGACAGGAGGTTATTGTCTGATTTGCCAAGTCAGGGGGCCGAAGAGAGAAGAGCAGCAGTTGAGAAGGTCGCCAACAGAAAGGAGCGGTGACAAATTGAGGACTCCACAAAAGCAGGGGAGTTTCTTTCCAGGATACAAAGTTTATATAACATGATGCAAACACGTGAATCAGAGACACGTAATGAGAAGAAACTTATTAAAATGTTCCTTACCACTACATGTTTATTGTATGCAATGATATTAACCATGGCTGTGTTGTTTACTGTTTATATTTTGCAGGGTACTCCAGACCCCTTGTCTGAACACGGAGGCCAGTCCAGTCCAGCGCTTCCTGAGACTGTAGTTGCTAAAACGGGATCGGTAAAAAGACAAAAGCGCGAGGTGTCAGGTAAAGGTGATGAGTGTCTCAGCAGCAATAATGGCATAGAGTTGAATTATGTTAAAGGGTCTACCAGCTCATTCACGTTTGATTTGTGTAACGTCATTAAGTGTACAGGAGCTAATAGTAGTTGGAGAGCGTATGATGTACAGGTCTGCAATCACCCCATGATATGCTTAGGTAAATTTAGTTGATCCAAAGTCTAAGCCGCTCGCAGAAAGTTCTATCACCATTCTGACTGATCAGATGCTAACTTTGAGAACAGTAGCTCAAAAGCAACAGGAACCAAAAGGGAGAGTACTTCTGACCACAGATTACTCTAGACTGGAGCTTAAGGATTTAATCGAGCGGGTCACTGGTTTCAAGGACAGTAACCTCTGGCTTGATTGGGAGGCTCAAAATGCTAGAGAACAACATGTATCTGATTATGTTGCCTGTGCTTTATCCAGGCCACGTTTGTCTACAGAGCGACTGGGAGCTCCACTCATGCTGATTAGAAACCAGGTAAAGACTATTCCAAAACACAACTCGCGAACTTTAGCTGCCAGACAGAAGAGACAGATTTTGGCCAAAAGAGGGACCTAGGGTACACATGTTTATGATCCTCGCCTAAACTCACCGACCTGGGTAGACTCCATAGGAGTGCCTAGGGGAGTTCCAGACGAGTACAAGCTGGTAAATCTGATAGCTGCAGGATTTGAGAGTATATTTCTTTGGGTAACGCCTAATCAAAATTTTGACCGCATTAGGTTCACTAAAACCTGCTGAGACTCTCTAACCTCACCAGGGACGCCATGATGGGGTTGGAAGAACAATTGGGTCCGAGTTTGCTGATGGGAGTGTAAAATCAAATGACCCTTGACGTGAGAGGGGAGGCGTATGCGCCATGTTCGGAGACATGTGCTGCACTTTTATCCCTATTAATACTGCCCCAGATGGCTCAGTAACCTGAGCTCTGGTGGGTCTGAAGATTTTGTCTAAAACAATGCATGAGCACTCAGGTATCGAAAATCCGCTGGCGTCCTGGATGACATCTGTGTTTGGACAATGGAAAGGTGTGGCTATGTCAGTGATAGGTTAATTGGCTGTATTTTTGGGAATGTTGGTCATCGCTGGTTGTTGTATCATTCCTTGTGTAAGAGGACTGTTGGTAAAGGTAATGGGTTGTGAACCCTGGCTGGGTTGAGGGCATCTATAGGATGAACTTAGAACCCATAGAGCCGAGCAGGGAGTGATGCAACAAGAAGTGTGGTGACATTCCTGATTGGAATGTCAAAAGAGGGAATTGTGGAATTACAGGGATTATTTTACATAACCATCATCTTATCATTGCATTAATTATCATTTCATCAAAGTGTTTATTGAAGCTGCTGGCATTATGTTATAATTTGTATTATAGGGGTTATCATAATCAAATATTGACATGTTTATTACAGGTGCAGTTATAACTACTTTAAAATGATTGAGTTAAATATATATGTATCATAACTCATATGCTGAGTATATTGTTACAGTAAAATAGTAGCTGAGCAAAGGCTTGGATGTATTCAGCTTCTTGTGGTATTTGAGTTTGCTTAGTTACAGGTGACGGAAGGATGTCCAGTCCATGGTGACCTCAAAGGCCTTAGATCATCACCATATACTTAAGAGTATGCCACAAGGAGGAACTTCTGTGTTTGCATTTAATTCTTTAAATACATGAATGTTCTGTACATGCAAATTATGTGCTTGTAAACGCAAGAAGGGGCGTTACAATACCCTGATGTTATAAAAGCAGTCTAGAGTGTATTTTGGGTAGAGATGTACAACTGTTTTGCAGTTTGCACCTCTCCACGCAGCGTGCATTCATTAAAATCAGTCGTTTGAACGACCTCTTCTGGACTATCATTGTTTTGCTCTCATCCTCAATTTCGAACCCGTAACAGGTCCTTAGGGACTAGTAAAGCGCTATACAAATACAGGCCATTTACTATTTACCAATACAACACTAAACTAGGAAAACCTAAATATAACATGCGCCACAGGGACAAACACACCACATGAGGGGGATCGCAACACTGACACAGAAACACAGGGCTTAAATACACTGGGAAATAACGAGATGAATGAGACACAGAAGGAGAGCACAACTGGGAGAAATCAGACATAACGAGACCCAAGGGAAGCGAACTCAATACATTCAAGTAGGACACAGACCTTCAAAGTAAAACAGGAAATGTAACATAGACGCAGACTTGACTAGGGGAGACACAGCAACTAAGAAAGACACAGAGAACAACAACAAGGAGACACAGAGGGCAGCTACTAAATACTCAGAAAACTAAAGAGAATACAAGAAAGCCAAACTAAGACACTAAGACTAAAGAATAAACTGGGGCAACAAAGAGAACTAAGATCATAAAACAAAAACTCAGAGACACAAGAAACTCAAAACACTGGGTCATCGACCCAGGACCGTGACAACTGCAGTCTATTTGCTAATAATGTCAAACTGTTAGACTTAAAAACAAAGAAACATCAGAACTGTCTTTGTTCACATAAACCTGTGTGGGATCCTTTGTTGTTCTTTTGATGCAGAGTTACATTATGAATATAAAGAGTTATTTCAGAGTCTCATCAGTTTTCCTGCATGTCTTTATTGAACACATCAGCAGGGCTGAAGCTCTCATGTTAAACACACACTGATCTATGGACACGTTCATGTGTTTCTAACAGAACCAGGCTGTTATCAGCTGCACTAACATGATGTCACACACACTGAATGTAACAGTGACATCATCACACAATCAGCTGTGATTGTTTCACTGTCATCAAACTAGTCAACAGGAAGTAGAATCAATAGAAACCAATCATTTACTGACAGCATTCACATATACACCAAGGGTCGGCAACCCTAGGCAAGCGTGCCACAGTTGGCACGCGAAGGGTTAACTGATGGCACGACCATAGTTGGACTGGCCATTGGGCATACCGGGCATTTGCTTGGTGGCCCGATGATTTTTTTTTTTTATTTATTAAAAATAACTCAGTTGTTTGGTGGTGGCTGTGTCGGAACTCCCACAGAGGCGGGTGGATGAGAGAAAGGGGAAGCAGGAGGAGCAGAGACCCGAGGCAGCCGCCGGTCGGAGCGTCAGGTGAACTGAACTTCAGGTAAGAAGTTATGACCTGCAGTCTATCTGGGTCAGATATAAACCAAGTTTAGGTGGAGTTTATTTTCGTTGTGCTGACTTTTTACAGTCAGTTACAATAACTCGTACTGCGTACTAGCTAGCATGACAGAGTTTCTATACAGCTGGGTGGGTGCTATGATGTTACTGATAGTGAACTTTATTTTATTCATAAGGTTAGTTAGTAGAGTTGCCAACCGTCCCGTAAAAATCGGAATCATCCCGCATTCAGAGAAATTATTACGGGTTTCGTATTGAGCTGAAAAGGAACACAGTTTGTCCCGTACTTCCTCTAGAATGAAAAAAGACACAGAGCTTTAGTTATTCTGTGTCTTTACGCTGCAGCTGCCTCTTCTTCTCTCATTCTCTCCCCCTCTCTCGCCTGTTGCTACTTCAATCATGAAACTGATCAATGATCAGCTGATCAGCTTTTCTGACCACCTAAACTTTTCTGACGCAAGTCCCGTCTCTCTTGTTTGTTTATTGCCTTTGCTTCAGAAAGAGGAAACCAGCAGATGTTGCGCTAAACCACAGCAGCAGCACGTTTAAGTGTGATAAGCAGTTGTTAGAATTTATTTAATATTAATTTCTAGTATCAGCTGATGTTTGCTGGAGCCACAGCCGTAAAAGCTGCTGGTCATGATGTCGGTTTGGATATGTGGGGAGATATGTGGTGGAAGGGTTAATTCCCACACCTGGCATGCTCCAATCCAGAGCTGAAGGGACCCATTTTGCCCGACACTGCGCCCGGGGACCAGCAGGGGGCAGCCCAGGGACATGAAGATGAAACCAGATGTCCTTACTGAATCATCACAGTTGAACAGGTGATGGAGAAACAGGTTTACGCTTTAGGTGACATGGATGAGTTGAAGGGAAGTTATGAACTGTTTCTGAGAGACAAATAACACCAGGATCATTTTCTAAGTAGCTGACAGCTGGTAACTGTGCAGGGGCGGATCTAGCAAAGTTTTGCCAGGGGGCCAGGTAGGGCATTAACAGGGAAAGGGGGGCACAAAGAAATACTTAATTCTTTCTTATTCTCATTTAAAATGTCTCGCTTTTATTAAATAATTATCTGAGTCTTACAAGCAAAGTTTTTAGTATGACGTAAAATGTATAGAAATCACACATATACCAACAAGACAGCATACATCACTGTCACAACAGCGTTTGTTTTCATTCAAAGGCTTTATGGCTTTTCCTATAATACCTGGTGGGCCGGTCTCTAGACAAAATGCCCAGGCCGATTTTTTGTCCCAGTCCAACCCCGATTTGGTGAACTGTCACTGCAAAACTCTACACACAAATCCCTACATTTGTCAGGTCATTTAGAAAGCACTAGCATTCAATAATGCAATAAAGTTTCCTGTCTGTGGACAAACACGAGTGTTTCAGCTGAGGACTTGGTTCCTTCCACCTGTCCATACAGGACATCACGCTGTCTTTTGTTTGATTTCTCTGACTCGTGTATTATGAACTAAATGTATCCTGATACACACAGAGATGGATGAGCAGAGGTCACATGTTCGCCTTGAAAGAAAAAACATGGAGTCTTTGATTTATTTAGATATTTATTGATGAATGCAAACAAACCCTGACACTGAACCATCGTCGAGCAGAACAAACCTGATCACATGACCTGCTGACCCAAACAGTGAAAAGCTCCATGGCAACAACAACAAACAGCCTCACATATGTTAACAGAGGCTGTTAGAAGCACAGAGTCTTTACAGTCTTTCTCCTGTTTGTACACAGATCTCTGCACATCTTCATCACAGTTACTCACAGACATGCAGAGTGTGTGGATATCAAAGTTTCCACCATGTTTGTAGTCTGTACTGGGACTCATGGAGCATCTCTCTATGAGCACTCAGTGCTTTAAACAGTGAGTCCCAGTTTAACCAGCAGCCTTCACACCACACATCACACAGACATGGAAACTTCAAACCCTCAGACTGAAGACACCATCAGAAATAAATAGATTGTGATGAAGATGAATAACTGGAACAGTTTGCTGTGGTTTCTTCTGTTCCTGTCAGAAATAAGAGTCAGGCAGCACTTTGCTCTCCTTCCACATGTTTAAGGAGGAAGTGAAGAAGAGTGAGTGAGTCGTCTTCCTCTGTGGGCCCAACATCAGGCAGCAGCGACGGATTTTTAAAAACCCAGCACACTGCTTCAGAAACACTGAGTCAGGTGACCAGAGTCACATGATCAGTGAGGTCTGAAGCTGCTTCAGGACCACTGTAGCTAAACGATGCTAACACGTGTGACTGTATTGGAGCAAACAGCTACTGAAGTTACAATTCAGTGAAACTGACATTGATCCTAGACAGTCGGCTACATCACTGGCAGCCTCTGGCTTTTCCTCACAGGAGGCTCGGCTGCCAATCAAACAACTAACTACCAACATGTGGATCTTGGGATAATGGGAGATTCCATCTTTAAAGGACTGAAGAGGAAGAAGTTTACAAGGAATCATTTAGAAGAGTTTCAAACATCAACTGATTGAATCCATGAATCTGAAAACATGTTTGTGAGTGAAAGAGACAGACATGTACAGACTGAACTATCTGTTCAACAGTCAGAGTGTTTCTCTAACAGGAGACACTCTTTACACTCAGCACAGGGACACTGAGGAACCAGGATAGAACCTAAACCCAGGATAAAGAGTTTGAGTGAATGTGGTGTTGAAGGTGTGGAGGTGGATCAGAGTGTCAGAGGAGACTCTGTAGAAGGACAGAGTGCCAGCAGGACAGTCCACATACACTGCTACTCTGTTAGAGACAGAGGAGGAGGAGGAGGAGATGGATGTTGATTTGTTATTGTGCCTTACAAAAAGAGGACGATCATCAGTGCAGTACAGACTCCAGGACTGATCATTAAATCCAAACTCGCAGTCATCACTGTCTCCTTTCCTTCTGATGCTTCTGTAACTCACTGATATATAAATATGTCCTCTCCACTCGACCTCCCAGTAACAGCGACCAGTCAGACCATTTCTACACAGCAGCTGAGGAAGAACATCAAATCTGTCTGGATGATACGGATATGACTGAATCTCCCACACATCTGTCACCTTCCTGTGGTCGTCAGACAGTTGGAGCTTTGTGTTCACTGTGTTTGTGTCGATTGTGAGTTGACAGGAATCTGATGGAGAGAACAAACACAATCCAGCTGCAGTTATTGATCCATCATCTGTTCATTGATTGACACTTTGATGATGACTCCTGACATGATGAAGATGGTTGAATGTGTGCTGCTTTGTTTTCATGAATCCCATTAAAAACACACTTACACTTCCTCAGACCTGGTCTCAACCATCGGACTCCAGCAGGCTCCACCCTGAAAGGAGGAGGGGGTTTAGACCAGCACAGTCTTTTTCAGCATGCACACATGGACATTACATGGCTCTCGTACACAACAGTCCAACATTATGACAAATACAGTGGAACCCCGACTTACGAAGGCCCTATTTAACGAAAAATTCAACTTACTAAGGCACTTAACGGCAATATTTCTGCCCTCTGAGTCAGTGCAGCGTTGTTTTCATGCCTTTTAATGCCACCTGAAACCTGTTCATGTTCTGATTTAACATCAGATTTCTTCACATGCACACAGAGAAATTTATGCCTCTGTCACACAGACAGTGGATATTTGTTTTTGAATATTTCTGTCACGCCCGGAGTGGCAGGCGTGTGGAGATTATAGAGAGGACCCAAAAGGCGGCAGCTCTGGTGCAGGTGAGTCTTTATTTACACGCGTGGGTACAAACAACAAAGGCAGGTGAACAAGAACTGAAAAACCTAAACTGGGAAGAGCTAACAAACAAACCTGAAACCTTGGGTCGAGAAACGGAGATGCAGGGAGAAAACACGAGAACACGGAGGGGAGCAACACAGACGAACCAGCAACTAACAGAGGCAGACACGAGGTTTAAATACACAGAAGGATAACGAGGGAATGAGACACAAAAGGAGGGCACAGCTGGGAGTAATCAGACCTGACGAGACAGGGGAAAAGTAAACTGAACACACTGAGATAAGACAGAGACTTTTAAAGTAAAACAGGAAACACATGCACGTAATGACACAGACTCAAAACGCAGACTAAACACAGGGATACACTGGTAGAAAAGAATGAACACTAACCGAGGAAGAACAGAACCAAAATTACAATAATAGAAAACACAAAACGCTGGGTCAAAAGGACCCAGGATCATGACAATTTCATGTTGAAACTATTAAGGGACCAGTGTATTTCCTCAGTAAACACTCTGAAAGTCTGAAAATTCATTTGTCATTACGATTACTTCCAGTCTGAGTTATTGTCACATTACTGACAACTCAATGAAGACAAACTGGGAAGTAGAAAATCATTCATTTTACAATATTTATTCTATTCCATCAAAATAGAACAATAAATATTAAACTGTAACTGCTGTTGGTTAGCATACAATGTTAGAAATAATCAAATGAACAACAGCGGTATCTCTGACTGTGGTAATACAAACTTAAATATGTGAAGGCAGGCAACACTGTGTTACGCCCCAGTCTAGGCGTACAGGAATAGGGTTAGAAAGGAAGTGACCCTGCCCTGGCCCCCAAAACCATATCCAGAAGCCAATTTTTGAAGTGAACGTTGGTTTATGTGTGACTACACTGAAAACTTAACTCCGGGGTGAACAAAGGCCAAAATAACAAACAAAACAAGCTATGTCAGGAAAGAGGTGCTATCTAAAACCCCATGTGAAACCAAAACCAAACAAAAGACATCTGCTGCACCTAACTCCCTAACTGAAATTAACAGGAGGAAACAATACAAGAAACAATAAGGTAGCTCACCCCTTATGGTTCAGTGTCTATTTACAAGTGAATATTGAATATTTGATTTATATATACAAAGATCAAACAACACTTTACCATGTTATAAAACCTATTGTAGATCAATATATTTATTGACTATTAATGATCTAAAAATACAGCTCTTTCTCCCTATATTTACATTTTCCAATCAGCACTTCAGGAACTATCTGAAGTCTGCATGAACTATGTGATGAGCCCACATTCTGAACCTCCACTGACACGATTCTCCATTCAATGGCTCTTAAATGCATCTCTGCAGAACTGCTTGCTTTTAAATGTTTAGAAACCATCTCCCCACAGTTGTCAGTTTCTACCACAGATCTGGTTATAAAATAACATTTCTTTTTCTTTTAATAAAGAAAGGTTAATAGTTTACCCTGGTTAAAGTGTTTGTTATAATATAGGATAGATATTTTGTCTTTTAACAAAAATTAACGTTAAATGTACTGTGATATCTACAAATTGTTACTGGCGAAGTTCTCCCAGGATGCCGCAAACATTAATTTTACTGATCCTTATTGATCAGTTCATGTCACATAAAATAATCAGGAAGTGAGTGAAGGACACAGGAAATGTTTCCAGCTCCTCCTCCTCTATCATACATTCTCTCCATACCTGAGAGTGTCCAGTCTCCAGCCTGGATCCTTCAGTTCAGCCGACAGCAGCTTCATTCCTGAGTCCCCTGGATGATTGTAGCTCAGGTCCAGCTCTCTCAGATGGGAGGGGTTGGATTGCAGAGCTGAGGCCAGAGAAGTACAACCTTCCTCTGTGATCAGACAGCCTGACAGGCTGCAGACACACAAAACAACAATCCATCTGTCAACAATCATTTTCTCTTTGTCACATACAATAACATCTATCCATTTACATCCATTCAATGTAACTTTTTTGATAAGTGACAAGTACCAGCAGACAGCAACAGTCATTTCAAGCTCTTTAACAGCCTCCAATATTAGAGAGAAAGCCCCAACCATCAGACAATCCACTGTGAGCAGCACTTGGTGATGGTGGGAAGAAGAACTCCCTTTGACACAAAGATCCTCCCAGTGAAAACAGGCTCCAGGAGGAGCATCTACCATGACTGGTTGCAGGGTGAGGGGAAAGAGAAGAGATGAGCTCAGAGAGACAAGAACAAAACACAAACTAAGGAGAGAGAAGACAAAAGTTAAGGACATGCAGTGGTGACATATAAAAGCATCAGGAGTGAAAAGAGGAGAGTGGAGAAGAAAGCAGAGCATCATGGGAAGTCCACCAACAGCCTGAGCCTATAGCAGCACAACTAAGGGATGGTTCAGGGTCACCTGATCCAGCTCTAAGTATAAGCTTTATCAAAAAGGAAAGTTTGAAGCTTATCTTCAAAGTAGAGAGGGCGTCTATCTCCTGAACTCAAACTGGGAGCTGCTTTCACACCCAGTCCAACATAGCCAGGCTTTCTTTGTGTTTGCTGCTTTGACAAAACATCAAATCCCAGTGAAAGAATATGAATATCATCACAGTGATGATCATTTCTCTGTTAACCCAGGCTTTCTGCTTCAGGATCTGTGCACGCTCACAGAACAAGGAGACCTTTAAACATCATTTCACTAAATGGATGGACTGAGCTCAGCCTACAGATGAACTGGTGCCAGAGATCATAAAGAACATCAAATAAAACAATTTAATTCAACACTTTAGATGGAAATATGAGATTAATCCTGCAGACTATCATGAACCTGCTGAATTCATCAACACTAAGAATGCAGCGAGTGGTAAAATAAAGATTTCAGCTAACTGTGCTCAGTATTACTGTCTATTCCTAACATACTCCTAATATGATAGCTGCACTTTAGAGGTCTATAACTGGAACTGACACATTTAAACTCTACATGTTACTCAGTACATTCAGTTCTGATACTTGGCCACAGTCCAATAAAGGAAACATGGAGATCACATCAGTTTGGCACCAAAGTCTAATTAGTTGCCCAGTTAGCCTGTTAGTATCTCGTTAACTCATTAAATAATTAACACCAACAATTATTTTATCGCACATTAACACAGTTTGTAAAATCATGATTATTGTGAAAGTGCTCACTGGCTCTGAATATAAAAAGCCATGGTTGACAGGAGGGATGTTGATTAGTGCTGGCTTGAAATGGGCATCATTATGCATCTCAACCAATGAGAGCATTGATGGTGGGCCTAACACTACTGCAGCGCTCACATGACCCAGGACAGAAAGAAACGGGCGGGGACAGAAACATGGAGACAGGTAAAGATCTTTGACATGGACATGTTCATTTTAAACTGTTCCAGAGGGCAGTGTTGATACAACTGAAGTTATTTGGAAGCAAAGTTGAGTTTTCTTATCATCGGAGTACTTCAAGTCTGAAGTATCACTTAAATGCATTACACGCTGTTGATGGCAGCAAACAAACCACCCAAACAAACAGTGGCGGGAGGCTTGGGCAGACTACCTTGGATCAGTTTGTGGGAGAAGTCTAGATAAACCAAAGAAAGACAAGCTAACAAACGCCATAGTGAAGTGGATAGCTAAAAACTGCAGGCCTATACTATCCATCCATCCATCCATTCGCTTCCGCTTATCCTTTTCAGGGTCGCGGGGCAGGCCTATACTAATACTACATAAAATAAACTATATAAAACTGTGTTTGAACAGCAGAGATGCAGAAGTGTGTGCATGTAGCACAGAGCCATGGCTCAGTGTCTCACAGGCTTGAATGTGCTCTTGAAGCCATTTCTAATTAAAATTTATCATTCTTAACTTGTTTGATCTGCTACTTACCACAAGCAACCACAAGTAGAAGTTTTGGACTTTTAACTGTATTTTCCTATTTTCCAACTGTTAAAGTTTTCTTACTGTTAAAAACGTCTTTATGGCCATTCATAGTATACAAAGTAATTAGACATGTGGTATCTACAGAAATGTCAGCTAAAAGGTCACAAAACCATCTCAACAACCACTAAGCAGCTAAAACAGGAAGTGAACAGACCCTACAAAAAAGATGTAAACACAAAGTGCAGATCCCCCTGATCATCTGTTTTTCAAACGTGAAGTGTAGTTTTGGACGTTCATTTACTGCTGGTTCAGTGAATTTTGTGTGGACAGTAATGAAACCTGCAGTCTCAGAATCTGTGAGAAGTCTGCTTTCAGCACGCAACACCATTGTTGTGTTGTGTATTGCTGTGAATTCACCTCTGCAAATTCATCACTATTATCACCGTCAAGTTTCTACTTAGACAATAACAAAAGAGGTTTAAAAGTTCTTTTAGAACTTTTCAACATAATCTTATGTTGCACTTCAGAAGACCTCCACATCTCCCCTTATTAGAGGACTGCCTTATTATTAATTTCCTAATTCTGTCAGTTGATGAAAAAAACAATGCTTGATCTCACCTGAGAGTTTCCAGTGTACAGTGTGGACTCTTTATTCCTTCAGACAGGAGCTTCATGCCTGAATCCTTCAGGTTAATGTTACTCAGGTCCAGCTCTCTCAGATTAGAGGTCTGAGAGCTGAGACCTGAGGACAGAGCTTTGGAGCTTCTCTCTGACAGATCACAGTGATTCAGTCTGAAAAATTACAGATAAACAATTTAAAAAAAAACACATGTTGAAGTGTAATGAGATATTATTATATTAAGCAATATTTAATCTTGTTTTGTCAGAAAACTGAGCACTGATGAAGAGCAACATAGTTTCGTTTTGACATTTTATTTCAGTTGTTCCCACCCAATTTGTTTTAACTACAATAAACATTTAAAAACAAAAGGTATGATCACATATTTGCTTGCAAAGCTTTGTTGGAAGCTGTGACCACTGGCAGCAGCCTCAGAAGAGCCTTTTTAAAGGCTCATGTTCTCACTTAGATACTCTGTTTCTGCTTACATTTCTTTCTGGGAAAAATGTGGATTACTTTGAAAACAGGAACTATTTTACCCAATAAGCAGCCCTGGATTAGTAAATTACTCAAACATGTTCTCAGTCAGAAGAAGCTGTCTTGTTATGAGGGAGAGAAGAAAAAGATTGAGGCACATAAACTTGTTCAAAGAGAGATAAAGCAGCTAAAATCAGGTCTAAAAGTAAAGCAGAGGAGGAGCTGGCTTGGAAAGGAATGAAGTCCATGGTGGGGATACAGAACAAGGACAAAAGATGAATGTGATGCTGAATCAGCAGAAGACTGGGACTCATTTGAGTCCAGCTTTGTTATCATTGATTTCAATGAAGAGCTTTGTGATTTCAGTAAAGGGCTGGTAGGCTCTGAGAATAACACTGATGAGCTGTCTGTGAAGTCACCTAAAGAGCTTAGAAAAAAGGCATCTGGACTTCTTTAAGCTTCTTGAAGACGTTTCACCTCTCATTAGAGAAGCTTCTTAAGTTCTTAGGTCAAATGGTGGAGAGTCCCAGATTCAAGTCCTAGGGGAGAGTCCTTCAAGGGGGTCATGAACCCCCTGTTGATCCTCTACCTAATCACACAAGCCAAGGTGTGAAAAGGGGTGTAGGTAACAATCAGCCAAGGTTTTGGGTCATGTGATTTACTGAGGTCAGCCTTTGTACAAACAGACTTCAGCCATATGAGAGTGAGTGTGAGTGAATGAGAGCACACACAGGACACTCTGATCTCTGAGTGTGTGTGACTTAGTGAAAAAGAGGATTGTAATGAATATACTGTGATTAACAAACAGAGTTTTAAAGAGAAAGGTGTTTAGATTAAAATGGATTACGCTAAAGTGAACGTGCTAATGAAATCTGAACTCACTGAAATGTGAAGTGAAGATTATACAGATGTGAAAGAGAGAGAGACTGATAGGTGGGGCTAAGGTGGGGCTGAAGATCAGTGTATATCATGTAAACACCTGATTGGTTGACTAGATATCAGATTGACAGGTTCAAGGTTTTCCCTGTTGACTATAACTTTAAGAAGATGTGACATTTATCAAGGAATCCTGCTCTCCGTATTATTTCCATGAACACTGAGCTGGAAAACATCTACAGTGCTGGAACCTCTCTGTGTACATTTACTTTTTAACATTTTGTGAAACAATAAAGGTTTAAATCTGAGTATTAATCTATGTTAGTGCAAACACCTCTAATAGGTTACTTTAGTCTTATTTGTCTTAAGTCATATCTTCCCTTGGAGTCTGTGGTCCAGGCTTCTAAAACCATCCTAGTTTAACAACCATTACAATCTACTGGAGAGCTGCACTAACAGGTGTGACTGATAAGATCTGACCTGCAAGGATACTCAGGTTTATTTGTATCAGGACAAGCAGGGAAGACATGAACATCAAGTCTGTCAGGCTGCCCGAGTCCCCTCATCCACATCAGCTCAGAACTCTGCATTATGTACTGAGTAAGACTCAGAGGGTCAGGGATCAGAAGTTCTACAAGAGTAGAACAAGACTTCCTGTATAGGGGTCTGTTGGCCTACTGATCCATAGTGTCAGCACAACTTTCACATCATATTTAATCTCAGCCAAACTAAAACATAGTGACTGACCTCAGAGTTTCAAATCGACATCGTGGATTCTCCAGAAGAACACACAGCTGCTTCACTCCTGAATCCTGCAGGTTGTTGTAGTCTACACTCAGGTACAGCTCTCTGGGATACGAGCGGTTGGACTTCAGCGCTGCTGCCAGATAATCACAGCTGATCTCTGACAAACCACAGTCCTTCAATCTGTATAAAGAAGGAAAGATGTGAGTTTATTAGAGAAAGTGTGAGCTTGAAATCATTCAGTGTTTCATCATCTGTTCAGAGCTGAAGAAGGTTCAGAATGTAGAAGTTTAGAAAATGGAAACTCCAAAAAGCTGAAGCCAACAGGAAGCAGCTTCAAACAAACAAGAAGAGAAAAAACTCTGAATGTTTCACATTAAAGTCATACATTTATCATAAAAACATGAAGAAGTCGTGTTTTTCCTTCCAGGAACCACATGGCTTCACTTTTAAAGGTGAAGTGTGAAAGAAATGGACATATTTGAAGTCCAACAACACCTTTTTTCCAGTCACATGATTAAAGCAGACAAACTACAAGCTCATTTTCATTCCAACAAGTCATCTTCTGACCTGGACTAACAACACTGGTCTCTATGTGCAGCTGGCTGTGAGACCAGTGCTCAGGGACCGTCTACAAAGTGCAACACTGAAAGAACATCACACACTAATTTGCTTCCAGCACTTTCACACAAACATCTACTGTCATTATTTTCACTAAACTCTGTGGATCCTTTATTGGAAATTCAAATGGTCAGACAAAAGAGGGTTATGAAGAAATATGATGACATGTTGTGTATTAGCAGGAAGTTATTGAATCATTTTCCTCATAAACCAAACAAAATGATTGACAAACATGTTTTTACAAACTCAGTGTTGGACTTTGATCAGCAGGATAACCCATTTTAGTCTCGCTATATGAGAGTTCAGTTATTTCTCAGTATTTATGGATGATGTTCTAAATTAGGCTCAATTATGTGACAGACATTTGATCCCATGTCAGTTTGGCCTCATCCTGGGCCGGATTATCCAACACACTCTGACCACAGGCTCAGGGGCCACGCACAGCTAGGCTCCATCTAAGAGACAGGAAACTAAACCAACACAATAATAAAGAGCACCATTTGATTTTGTTACATTTTAGCTCAGTTTATCAGCAAAGTGCGCTGACTTGGTTCAACATTATTTGGCAACAGGGAAAGTGCGGCAAGTTGCACTGGTGCATTTGTGACAGCTTCACTTGAAATGCATTCACCACATCATACATGCAATTTCCATGAACTGACAGATTTCCTTGCTGAGCTCAAAAACTCTATTGAGAACTTTTCCCAAATCAGCCACCTTACCTCTGTATGATAAGGAATGTCGGCAAACTGAATCTATTTCCCACATAAAAGACTGAAATTGATGGTGATTTAAACCTTCAGCTTGGATAAAATTTACAGTTTGCATTACGGTGATCATTACATGCTCCATTTTTAGGACTTTACCACACAGCGTTTCCTGGTGTATGATGCAGTTATATGCTGTTAGCTCACTGGTACAGTTCTCCTCCTGCAACTTTACTTGCATCCTGCCAACTAGTCAACTTTTTTTCACCGCACAACACCTGTGTTCCAACTGTTGTAAGTCCAAAAAATACATCCCAGGGCAGTTTGTCGGTTACACTTTGACATACGTTTTCAAAAATGTCTGTTCCTGTCGTTGTCACGTGCATCGATTTAATGTCCAACATTTCGTGTGTAATGCGCAAATTGGAGTCCACTCCATGGATGAAGATGGCCAGCTGTGCAATGTCCATCATGTCTGTACTTTCATCCACAGCAAGAGAGTATGCAATAAAGTTTTTGTTTCTTTTAGACAACTGTGTTCTTTAATCAGTGGCCATCTCCCAAACCCGATCATTAATTGTGTTTCTGCTCAGGCTCACATTTGCCAAAATCTGTGTTTTGTCTGGATCAGTTGTGAATTAGTGACACCATGAGCAGAACAACTGAGAGGAGTAGGCCTCTTGTTGGCTATATTGACTGCTTTAGAACAAATGGCCTGTTCACTGGTGTGTCAAACAAAACATGCCACAGAAAACATGAACTGAACAATACTTCTGTGTTACCAATAAAACAAAATATGTGACTGTAAAAAATCTTCAGACAGTAATGAAGAATCTCCTGAGCCAGCCAAAGATGAAAAAAAGGTCACTTGCCACTTCTGAAAATCTCGGTTTTTTATAGAATAATATCATTCAGACTTTAAATGATCAGCAGCGAGAACGTTTGGCTCCTGACCTGAGAGTTTTCAGTGTACAATGTGAACTGTGCAGTGCAGCAGACAGAAGCTTCACTCCAGAATCTTGCAGGTTATTGTTACTCAGGTCCAGCTCTTTCAGACAAGAGGACTGGGAGTTGAGAACTGAGGACAGAGCATCACAGCTTTTCTCTGAGAGGTTACAATGACTCAGTCTGAAAAACAAAACAAAAAATTAAAATCAGTCAAATGAAACATTTTTTAAATGCCAGCATGCAATACAATTAATGGTTAACTAAATAGCTTCACTAAAATACAACTGTCATTATATATCAGCACTTACTCGTTGTAAGCTCCACCTGCTCCACCTTTTGATTCAGAAGACATCTTGTAGAAACATAATTTCTGACTCATGATTGGAAATCTAATCTTCTCAGATCCATTTGTACATTTTAGAGGCTGATACTGAAATATAGCAGTGGACAGCACGGACATTCACAGCAGCAAAGATTACAGAAGATGACGCTGTTCAGTAAAAATTGTGCTCATGCTGTCAAGAAACACCAAAGGTAGGTAAAACTCTGGTTGTTGCAGTTCCAGTATGACATGCTTTGTACTGTTCTGCTGCAGTTTGTGACACCTGGTGGATGAGTTGTGAAGGATGATGAAACAAACACTTCAGTCTATGTTTATCTTCTACACTGGATGTAATTTTGGAAGCTGAAAGTTTTTCACACTCTATTCCAGATACAAATCAGAACACAACAAATAAATAACTTTACCCACTTGGATCCTTATCATTCAAGATTGTGAAAAGATTCTCTAGTCAGAGAGGTAAAAAAAACCAAAAACTTATTAAGAACTTATCATCAGGCAACAAGAGGGAAACACAGAGAGCTAGAATGGTCTTCTTGACCAAGGAGTGAACCACCCTGCATGGCTACCAATGTGGTGCAACCAAGGCCATTATAAACGATAGCTATCAGTGCACAGGCCATCCGAACTGATTTTTAACTTTTCATCCCAAATACCACCTTAACAACCATCTAGATTAGGAGATTGCCTGATCTGAGTTGTGTTCTAGATCCAATCACAACAAAAAGAAAGCTGTTGTGTGTGTCTAAGGTGAACGGGAAGAATATATATAAATATATATATTTAAGTCCACAAAATAGATATGCAACACACAGAGGAAAACTCTGCCCATCATGTGTTTTATAGACTATTGGGAAAAGGTTATTGTTTCAATGGTGCTGAACTATGTACTGACATGAATCTCTTTAACTTGTAATTAAGGTCAGTAAAGTAACCTTTAACAGTGATTAGAAGGTTTGCTTTAGTTTGTGGTGAAGTTTATCATCAAAGGCTGAGAAACAGGCAACATGCTGCCAATAAATGGCATCAAGACTGACTTGGGTTTTTGTTGTTTTGTTCATTTTTAAAAAATAAAGATTAAATTTTATAGCAAACACAGCAGAGATGACCAGGGAAGGTGTGCTTAAAGAGGAAGTAGCTAAAACAGCTGGTTTTAGATTGAAGATGAACTGAGGTGCTGCACCAAAGTCTGTACCAAGATTTTGACAACAGTATGAAAGAAATACTCAAAGAAACACAGGTTCAGGGAGGGACAACCATCTGCTGCAACCAGTCTGGAGTGAGGGGAGAGAGCAGGCCAAAAACAACAAAGAAACAAAAAACACACTGTGGAAGACGGAGGCAGAGTTTAGTCCTCAATTCAATTCAACAGTGGAGCACATGATCACATGGAAAGTGGTGAGAGGTGGGTGATGAAGTAATGCTCATTACATCCTGGGAAGAGTACAGAAATCTAAGCTTAAAAAGTGTAACTAGGGATGTTTCTATGGCTGCAGTGATTCACTGAATAATTCTTGTAATTCTTGCTCTTGGGGACTTTAACAAAGCCAATCTGAGCCAAGAGCTTCCCAAATACAAACAGTATATTAAATGCACGACCAGAGAGGAGAGGATATTGGACCACTGTTACAGCACGATCAGCGGGGCCTATCGCGTGGCGCCCTGCGCTTCACTCGGACTTTCCGACCACGTCATGATCCACCTGATCCCCGCGTACAGACAGAGGCTGAAGCTCTCCAAACCTGTTGTGAGGACTAAAAAACTGTGGAGCAACGAGGCTGTGGAGGAGCTTCGCACGTGTTTGGAGTCTACAGACTGGGACACAATGAAGGCTGCTTATAACAGCTTGGATGAGTTTACGGACAGGGTGAGTTATAACAATGACAAACCCTGGTTTACTCCTAAACTCAAAAAGCTGTGGCTGGAAAAGAGAAAGGCGTTCAGAAGCGGAGACAGGGACTGCTACAGAGAGGCCAAGTACAGGTTCACTAAAGAAGTGGACATTGCTAAACATCAGCACTCTGAGAAGATGCAGCAGCAGATCTCAGAGAATGACTCGGCCTCTGTGTGGAAAAGTTTTAGGAATATCACCAACTACAAGCCTAAAACCCCCCACTCCACTGATGACTTGCTCTTGGCCAACACCCTTAATGACCTTTACTGCCGTTTTGACGAGCCATCAAGCAGCCTTCACACCTCCAACAGCCCCAACAACAGAGACACTTTGGACACTCATTCCCCCACCTCTCCCCGCCATCACCACCATCAAACACGTCACCTACAACACCTCCCTCCACACCCCACACCAAGGAGGATTTCACACCACCTTCTCCCACCACTACTCTTCATATTCATGAAGCAGATGTGAGGAAGCAGTTTAAGAGTCTGAATGCTCGTAAAGCTCCTGGCCCAGACGGTGTGTCTCCTGCCACCTTCAGACAATGTGCACACGAGCTGGCCCCAGTGTTTTCTGGCATTTTCAACTCCTCACTGCAGGCATGTCATGTGCCTGCCTGCTTCAAGTCCTCTACCATAATCGCTGTCCCCAAGATACCAAGGATCACTGGACTAAATGACTACAGACCTGTGGCTCTGACATCTGTGGTCAAGAAGTCATTTGAGCGCCTGGTTCTCTCCTACCTCAAGACCCTCACGGCCCCCCTCCTGGACCCCCTGCAGTTTGCATACAGAGCCAACAGGTCTGTAGACGATGCTATCAACATGGCCCTACACTTCATCCTGCAGCATCTGGACTCCCCAGGAACCTACGCCAGGATCCTGTTTGTGGACTTCAGCTCTGCCTTCAACACCATCCTTCCAGACCATCTCCAAGACAAGCTTTCCCAGATGAATGTGCCTGATCCCATCTGCCGGTGGATCACTGACTTCCTGACGGACAGGAAGCAGCATGTGAGGCTGGGAAAGAATGTCTCGGACTCCCGGACCATCAGCACCGGCTCCCCTCAGGGCTGTGTTCTTTCTCCTCTGCTCTTCTCCCTGTACACCAACTGCTGCACCTCCACCCACCAGTCTGTCAAGCTAATCAAGTTTGCAGATGACACCACCGTTATTGGACTCATCTCGGACGGGGATGAGTCTGCCTACAGGAGGGAGGTTGAACGTCGGGTGTCCTGGTGCAGCCACAACAACCTGGTGCTGAATGCCCAGAAGAAAGTGGAGATTATTGTGGACTTCAGGAAGCACACAGCCCCACTCCCCCCCATCATCCTGACTGACACCCTCATCACCTCTGTGGACTCATTCCACTTCCTGGGTACCACCATCACCCAGGACCTGAAGTGGGAGCCCACCATCACCTCCGTCATAAAGAAAGCCCAGCAGAGGATGTACTTCCTGAGGCAGCTGAAGAAATTCAACCTGCCAACACGGACGATGATGCAATTCTACACCGCAATCATTGAGTCCACCCTCACCTCCTCCATCACCGTGTGGTACGTTGGAGCCACTATCAGGGACAAACAGAGACTGCAGCGTGTTGTGCGCTCTGCTGAGAAGGTGATTGGCTGCAGACTCCCATCTCTGCAGGACCTGTACACCTCAAGGACACTGGGGCGTGCAGCTCGGATCACAGCTGACCCTTCTCACCCTGGACACAGTCTGTTTGACCTGCTCCCCTCAGGCAGGAGGCTCTGGTCCATTCGCACCAGAACCTCTCGCCATAAGAACAGTTTCTTCCCCTCTGCTGTTGGACTCATGAACAATAACCATATGACTGTTCCCACCACTAACACATGACCCTACACTGTGTTCACTGCATCATTCCAATATTTGCACTGATCACCACCTGCACTCATGTATATATCTATCTACGTAGCACTTTTAATTCTTATTTTTATGTCTATTTAAGCGTTATATGACAGTATGTTTGCACTAAGTACCGCAGCAATTTTCCAATGTTGTAAACCTGCTCAACATTTGGCAATAAAACCCTTTCTGATTCTAAAAAAAAAAAGCTTTGTTTAATGCATGAGCCACCACACATGTAAAAGCCAGTGTTTCACCAACATTTGTGACTAAAAATAGACCTGCAGTAGAAATGTATCTAGGAGCATGCATGTGAATATAAAGTATTACAACGTTAGGCACATGCAACCCCAGTTTTTAAACAAAGACTGATAACACAGCAGCAGCAGTGATGATCATAGTTTGTGGCAGATTCAGTGTCTCGAGTACACAGAGTTCTTGAGCCATCAAAGAGGTTACAGTTCAAAAAATTTAGGATCCAAATTCATACAAAGACAGAAAGCCTGGTGAAATAAATTACTGACACTGTTGGATGTTAAAGTAAAGACATGAGTACAAATGTACTTACAGAGCTTTGTTGGACGCTTTGACCACTAGCAGCAGCCTCAGAAGAGCCTCCTCTGAAGCAGAGTATTTCTTTAGTTCAAACTCATCCAGATCTTTTTCTGATGACAGTAAGATGAAGACCAGAGCTGACCACTGAGCAGGAGACAGTTTATCTGTGGAGAAGCTTCCTGATTTCAGGAACTGTTGGATCTCTTCCACTAGAGAACGATCATTCAGTTCATTCAGACAGTGGAGCAGATTGATGCTTTTCTCTGCAGACAGATTCTTACTGAGCTTCTCCTTCATGTACTGGATTGTTTCCTGATTGGTCTGTGAGCTACTTCCTGTCTGTCTCAGCAGGCCTCGTAGGAGATCTTGATTGATCTGCAGTGAAAGACCCAGGAGGAAGCGGAGGAACAAGTCCAGGTGTCCATTTGGACTCTGTAAGGCCTTGTTCACAGCACTCTGGTGGAAGTGCTTCTCTGCAGATTCCCTTGTTTCAGGCTTCAGTGAGGTTGTTTGTTGTTCTTGCAGCAGATTGACTCCAGAGTTGATGAAGGTCAGATGGACATGAAGAGCAGCCAGAAACTCCTGAACACTCAGATGGATGAAGCAGAACACCTTGTCCTGGTACAGTCCTCTCTCCTCTTTAAAGATCTGTGTGAACACTCCTGAGTACACCGAGGCTGCTCTGATATCGATGCCACACTCTGTCAGGTCTGATTCATAGAAGATCAGGTTTCCTTTCTGCAGCTGATCAAAAGCCAGTTTTCCCAGAGACTCCATCATCTTCCTGCTCTCTGGACTCCAGTGTGGATCTGTCTCAGCTCCTCCATCATACTTGACCTTCTTCACTTTGGCCTGAACCACCAGGAAGTGGATGTACATCTCAGTCAGGGTCTTGGGCAGCTGTCCTCCCTCTCTGGTTTCCAGCACATCCTCCAGAACTGTAGCAGTGATCCAGCAGAAGACTGGGATGTGGCACATGATGTGGAGGCTTCGTGATGTCTTGATGTGGGAGATGATCCTGCTGGCCTGCTCCTCATCTCTGAATCTCTTCCTGAAGTACTCCTCCTTCTGTGGGTCAGTGAACCCTCTGACCTCTGTCACCATGCCAACACAGTCAGGAGGGATCTGATGGGCTGCTGCAGGTCGTGTGGTTATCCAGAGGCGAGCAGAGGGAAGCAGTTTCCCCCTGATGAGGTTTATCAGCAGCACATCCACTGAGGTGGACTTTCTAGGATCAGTTAGGATTGTAGTTTTGTGGAAGTCCAGAGGAAGTCGACACTCATCCAGACCATCAAAGATGAACACAACCTGGAAGTCTTCAAAGCTGCAGATTCCTGCTTCTTTGGTTTCAGTAAAGAAGTGATGAACAAGTTCCACCAAGCTGAACTTTTCCTCTTTCAGCACATTCAGCTCTCTGAAAGTGAATGGAAATATGAACTGGATGTCCTGGTTGGCTTTGTCTTCAGCCCAGTCCAGGCTGTATTTCTGTGTTAAGACTGTTTTCCCAATGCCAGCCACTCCCTTTGTCAGCACTGTTCTGATTGGTTCATCTCTTCCAGGTGAGGCTTTAAAGATGTCTTCTTGTCTGATGGTTGTTTCTGGTCTGTCTGGTTTCCTGGATGCTGTTTCAATCTGTCTGACCTCATGTTCATCATTGACCTCTGCAGTCCCTCCCTCTGTGATGTAGAGCTCAGTGTAGATCTGATTCAGGAGGGTTGGGTTTCCTGCTTTAGCGATGCCCTCAAACACACACTGGAACTTCTTCTTCAGAGCAGATTTAAGGCTACAATGACAAATTGCAGCTGGACGTTCTGAATAACAATAATAAAAACAAACAAAAAAAAAACAGTTCACATCGTTTACAAATGCTCATGACAATTTCAGTTCTACTGACAAATGACTGTATACAAGTTAATCTATCTCTTATTACATAAGTAGAAATGTTAAATGCATCAAGCAGCTTATATCTTTAGATATCCTCTTACGTCTCTGCAGACGGTCAGCCAGCTCCTCCTGCTTCATTCTCCTCATGAAGTCCACTGTGATCTTCAGAAATGCCTCTCTGCTGCTGCTCCTCTGCTCATCCTCCTCCCTCTGAAACTCCAAGAAATGGGGCTTATTTGGAGTCAGAGCCTTATGGATCTGCTTCAGCTCATTCTTCACAAAAGTGATGATGTTGTCCTCCAGCAGCTGGAACAGAATACTTTATGAATGAGCCAATCGGACTGAAATCATGGAGCCAAACATCAGATCCATGTTGGAAACACTGACAATCCACTGGTCTACAAAGAGCAGCATGGAGATGACTGTGAACAGAATAGATGTAACAGTAGTTGTTGTACATGTACAGACCATAAATATGGAGTCCAGCTGTGTTTGATGCTGCTGGGCAGACTGACCACTGGGAACCTCTGAGCTCTGCTGGTCCACTCTGTGGAGGAACCATGAAGGATTAGATCAACACAGGATAAAGATCCAGGAGTTTCTGTTCAAATAACTTCATCTGAATCAAGTTCAGGTTTGTCAAGTTTCAACTCTTATATTGTGAAAATATTGGGCATTTTTGGTCTGTTTTTATGGACTCCCTTTCAGTCATGATGGATAATGTTGCAGAAGCTCAGAACAAAGTTTGAGATTTCATTTCATTCTGAAAATAAAAATGAAATAAAAAAATCACTCAAGTATATTGTAGATGCCTCCTGGCGTGGTATGAGTGAATGAACACTCCGGATTTTATTTCACTGAAGAGTTAATATATCCAAGCACATGTGCGTATAATAGACGATACATTTAAATACTGTTCTGGCTTAATTTCAAAACAGAGGTGGCTCATGACAGACAAAATGGTGCACAATGATCATTTAACCAAATAACCTACATGTATGAATAATTACCCGGAGTGTGTGTGTAACGGGTGTATTAAAAAATAATTTATATTTCAGCAAAGATCCATCCTGCAGTGTTATTTTGCTTTGTCAGTATTGGTAATGTATATGTGTTTATTTATATATGTTTATTTTCTGTATTTATATTTTGGGAGCTTTTATTTGTTTGTGTGACCTTTGCCTTTCCACGAAGTCACTTCCTGTAGCTGCACACTATTTTCCTCAGTCGCCTAGAGGCCCCGCTGAGGAGAGGTGATGCATGCAGAAGTCCAGTAAAGTGAAGTCGCTGTACTGTTTTGTTTTTATTTAATCAGTTCTGGGAGAATAAATCCGCCCAGCTGGCAAAGTGAGAGCTGACTCCTCTGGTCATTCGCACAACACAACACAGAGAACTAACGGCAATCAGAGTTTAAGGCCAGACCGGCTACATGTGCATTTATAATCTAGTTTGATAGAGTTGGTGTGCTCATCTCTTCCCAGGATAATCAGTTTGGCCTCAAACCAAAGCACGGCACTGACATGTGCATATATGCACTCAAGGAAATAGTCAGTTTGTATAGGGCTAAAAATTCATCTTCCCGAATGTGTTTCATTGATGCCTCCAAAGTTTTTGATCAAGTGAACCACAGAAAACGTTTTGATAAATTCAAGTGACGGGAGTTCCTGGATATATTGTGAAAATAATGTACTGGTCCGCTCATCAGAGCATGCAGGTTAAATGGGGAAGCAGTATTCCTGCCCTCTTTGGTGTCAGCAATGGTGTCAGACAGGGTTGGGTTTTATATCCAATTTAATTTAATTTATATGTTGGTGATCTGTCCATACAGCTAAAAGCTTGTAACACTGGGTGTATATTAGATAAAACATTGTTAAATCATCTTATGTATGCAGATGACCTGGTTGTTATTAGCCCAAGCAGTGCTGGGTTAAAGGAGCTTCTCAGTGTCTGTACTGAATATGGTGTGCAATATGACATAAAGTACAATGCTGTTAAAAGTGCTGTGTTGATATGTAGAACCAAGCAGGATAAACAGCTAAATTTCCCTTTGTTTAAACTGGCCCAAAAAACTCTTGAAGTTCATAAAAAGGTGAAATACCTCGGTCACTTTATTACTGAGCAAATGAATGATGATGATGACATATACAGACAACGATGTAAGCTCTATGTGCAGGCAAATACTATTGCACGCAAATTCAGCTTTTGTTCACTTCCAGTTAAAGTGGCTTTGTTTAAAGCGTATTGCACACCGCTATATACTGCCCCCTTGTGGTCATCCTACAAACAATGTAGCATGCAGAAGCTGCATGTTGCATATAATGATGCGATGAGAATCCTTCATAGGATCCCTAGAAGGGGCAGTGCCAGCCAGATGTTTGTAGCTGTGGGTGTTTGGACTTTTAAAGCACTTTTAAAAAAAAGTTCATGTTCAATTTTAGAGAACGACTGGATGGTTTGAATAATGTTACAGCCCTAGCAGGGCCTCCTCCTGAAGGTGCCTGTGTGGGCGTGTCCCACCACCTCTTCTGCCTGAGGTGCCACCTTTCCCTTTTACACAGCTGACTGACATGAGTAATTTAAAGTATTTAAGCCCAGGGAAAGGTGAGCTCTGGGCCAGAGTGCCATTAGTGTGGTTGCAGCTAGTGAGCTGAGTGTTTTTGCTGTGTTTGCAGCTAGTGAGCTGCTCGCTTTCTTTTTGACTTACTTTTTACTGTATTGACCAACGCTTGAGTTTTGTTTGTCTTTCTTAAATGGTGATAGCGGCTTGTCCGTCTCTTTTACTTGAGCTACTTTAATAAAACTCTTTAATTTAACCCTTTTGCCTCCTTGACTCCTTTTACTGACCCGGAGACAGAACGTAACAATAACAGTATAATTTTAGCACTCAAAGATCTGACAGTTTGTGGTTCCCGCTACTCATCCAGTCTGAGAAAGCACTGGTTGAAGTGTTTGTATATTTATTGATTTCTTTTAAGTAATTGTGTATTTTAAGTATATTATGGTTTTATATCTTTTGCAAATGTTTTTATATTTTATAAATTTTATTAAGGTTTATATGCTGTGTTTCATTTGTGTATTGTCTTGTTTTTATGGGCATAAAGTCTGTCAATAAAGATTGAATTAGAATAGAATGCCTTTATTGCCACGCTACAGATGTACAATGAAATACAGATCTCCTACTCAGTGCAAACATGTGTAGGGGTTTCACAGTTCTGCAGCAATATATAAAAACAGTATTTAGAGAAAAAATATATATAAAATGTACAAATGTACAATCCAGTAAAAGAGAAAGTAAATAAATATGTAAATAAAAAGTGTTTTGTATATACAGTGTGGGTTATAGTACGTAGAATTGAGTATGCACAATGAGGGAAATCCTAGGAAATGGGGGGTGGAACTGTATTTATTAGTGCATGTGTTAGTTAAGGGTGGTTATGGATTTTGTGAAGAATTTATATTGGACTTTGAGCTGTGTGTTGTTCCTGCTCTTCAGTTTTTCTAGCAGCTTCTCTCCTGTAAAGGTTTGTCAGCTGCAGTGAAATTTGAGTTTTTTCTGGATTTTAAATCAGGCATGATTACAGTTTTTATAACAACAAACAAAACAATCAGCCTTTATCTGAGGTAATCATGCGAGATCAGTATTTGGGCACATCAGGTCTAACAGACTGACATGAAACAGGGAACTCAAATATTACAGGCATGTGGTCAGAGAATTAATGTTGTCGATTTCAGTGTCACAGAGAGTCAGACCACCAGAAAGCACAAGATCCAGAGTATGTCGTTCATGTGTTGGGCCTTTAACTGACTGAACAAGATTAAAGAGTCTTTCGGTGGCTGGTACACCAGCGCACACAGCAGTGGAGTCAACAGCTGGATTTGGTCTTCTGTGGCTCTCTTTATGACCTCTCAGACTGTTTAACAGATCAGACACAAAGAGAATCAGAGCAGCTCTTTAAAGACAAACATGAACCCACTCAGGTCACACTTTCCCCACAGATATGAGCATCACTGTCCTCAAACAGCAAATGACCAAGTCGAACATTTGGATCTTTTCTCTTTCATTGTTTTCTTTTTAATGAATCTTTGTAACAATCTGAGGATGTTTCAGGTCAGATTTATCCAGGAAACACAAACATGTAAAGGAGTCATCACAGCTCTCTGACCTCGTTGGTCCAGGTTCAGCACTGAAGTTTGGAGGTCGACCTTTGGACCAGTCACTCCTCACAGACGGACAGCTGGACCCTGCAGACTGTGACCTCTGACCTCTGCAGACAAAACGTGATTGAAGCAGCTGTGATCACACAGACTGCAGATGATGCAGCTGTTTCCTGTCAGTAACATCCTCTTAGATTAGAGTTCAGCTTTTTACAGGAAAACTGGACAAAACTGATTTTGGTTGCAAATTCATTTTCATTTTCATTTCCTCTCAGCTCACAAACACAGTCAGAAAATCAACCAGAATCAACACTGATTATAATGTCAGTGCAGAATTATTTCTGTTACTCAGTGAGTTCAGCTCTCTGACCTCGTTGGTCCAGGTTCACCACTGAAGGCGGGAGGTTGACCTTTGGACTGGTCACTCCTCACAGACGGACAGCTGGATCCTGCAGACTGTCCTCTGTCCTCCTCTTCCTCCATCATCATCTTCTTGTGGACTTCAGTCAGTCTGAGAGGTAAACCACAAACACTCAGTGAGTTCACATTAACAGGAGTAACTGAGTTACAGTCGCTGACCTCTGACCTGTCATGTAACCTAGAAACCAGGTCATATGATCCACATCAGGGATCACAGAAAGCTGATTCCACCTGCTAACTCAGAAATTTAAGACCTTCCAGCAACAAAACACAAAAAGGAGAAACTGACAGAACATTAGGAACAGCTCTGAGTGTGATACAGTCAGGTCACTGCAAACTCCGACCTCAGGATGAATTAATGCTCTTTTATGGGCTCTCAGACACTTTAGGATCACATGATGTTCACACATGATATCTGTGACTGTCCTAGTTTAACATGTAACGTTCATGTTGATGCAGATCTCAGCTCCACATCAGCTCTGCTGAATAATCTAAAGTTTCTCTGACATCAGGAATCAGACGAATTCAAACAGTCTGAGGAAACAAGGATGAACTTAAAACTTCTTCAGGCTCTGACTCACTGACATTTGTGACAAGTGGAATAATACCATATAGCTGTTACAACTGCACACATTTTTAAACCTTGGTTTATAACAGCACACGCAGTTATCACACTTTTGAGGCAGACTTTCTCCATAAAAATCACACAAAATGCTTTCAAAGGTTCATTTTATATTTTTTTTTTTTTAACCAAGCTTGATTTTTCCGATCTGACCAATCAGATCACTGCATTTGACAACAAGTGGACTCATAGCTCAAATCAAACTCCTGTATTAAATATACAACAACATGGAAATAGTACAAAATGCTGTTTTACCTCAGACACACAGCTAGAGCTGCTCTGGCTCACTCAGGGGTCTGAAAGGATTCCTCTGCCTCCTCAGATGTGATCCCAACTCTGCTAACAAGAGTTCAAACTAAAGTAAACTAAACTAAACTAAACTAAACTCCTCACCGACATCCTGAAATATTAGCCAAAGCTTTAACTCCTGGATCTAACCCTGATATCCTCCCTTCTGCTGCTCTGAGAACCAATCTCTCTTTCTTTCTTTTCTTGTTCAGGACCAGCTCATCATCGCTTTGTGTCATTTTTTTTCACAATCCAATTTCTGAGGAGAAATTTTCCATAAAAACATGCTGTGTTTCTAGGTTACATGGTCAGTTCGGACCTGTAAAATTCAGAATTTCATGTCGTTTTCACGCAACGTGTTGAATGTGTAACTTTAACTTTCGATCCGAGGCTACAGAACAAACATCCAGGACTAATGGAAAACTTTTTTTTCTCTTTTAAAATCAAAGCGAAAGCAGAGCAATCAGATAAAGAAACGTCCTTACAAACCAAATATTCACAGCATATTTCTGTTTGTGGCAGAAACATCTGTTTCACGTCATGTACAGCAGCCTCACTCAGGGCGCCGTCGGCCTCGTTGGTCCAGCTGTGAGTCCAGTAAAAGTTGAAATACTAATTCAATTTCTTTACTAAAATAAAAGTAAAAAGTACAGGTTCTGAAATATACTTAAAGTAAGAAAGCAAAAGAAACTCGTTTCTACCACATGCTTTTGTTCAAAGCTCACTGAACCTTGTGCTACATTAATATAATAATTAAATATCAGTAGATGGAAATACAAACTTTTTAATTCTGATTGTACTCAGTTTGAATCAAAACACAGTTTGTCTGCCTCAGTTTTTTGCAGCACGTTTCACAATATGAAAAAAAAAACATAATTTCACATGTACATGATATCTGATTTAAAAACATATGTGAGATTTACATTTACAGTTTATCCAACAATACTAAAAAGTCTTTACCTTTAAATGTAAGCTCCTTTCCTTTATTATCTACCTCCATCACTGAGGGAGATTAGCTCTCTTTCTTTTTTGTGTGTTAGTTTGTCAGCTGATGTTTTTTGAGCTAATAGAAGTGCCGCATTTGAAATGATCTGGCACTTTAAAACTGCTTTTTTCCTTTATTCTCCTCTTCAGTAGGCTAGCTAGATGCTAAAGCACCACAACTGCAACTTATGGACACCTGCAGTCATTCACTGTCCCACTTTTAACCCACGAGTTTGGCATATGTCATCTCTTTTAATGCGACATCTCCTGGTGATAAATAGATTCTGTCTTTCGTGTATTTCTATTGAGGCTTAGATGTTTACGGCTCGTAGTGATGTAAAATAAGAACGCCCCAAAAATATGTTAAACAGAAAGTAACTGTTATGGTCCTGGATCTCTGACCCAGTGTTTATGTGGATTAATTAATATTAATAGTATTTAATATATAATATATATATAATATTAATTAATATTAATATATTAATATTCTTTTATTTAGTGTTAATCATGGTTTTGTTTCCTTGCCTCCCCTGTGTACAGTGGTGTTTTTTGATACGAGCGACATGAGCCGCTGCTTCGCAACTCGCAAAATAAAAACAAAATAAAAACAAATCAACAAACACAAAAACTGAAGATATCATGATATAGACTAGTAATTTGCACCTAAAGTCTGTTTTCTAAAGTCTATCACACACATATATGTGAAAAGTGAGCGCGAGGGCCCTCGGTGCACCTGAAGTCCCCGGAAAAAAAAAAAACTAAACAAAGCGAATCTTTGCACTAAGGTCTGTTATGTCGGTTATGTTGTGGTGATTCTCAGGTTGGGGGATGGGTGTTCATACTGGAGTGCAAAATTAAAACCAATGGAAGATGGACAGAAAAAGGTCAAAGGTCATCAGGCTCTCAGTTTAGAAAAAAGTAAAAGAGGAGACACAAGTAAAAGATAAATGTAAGCAGATGTGACTTCAGATGATGGCAGTTATTATGTATCCTGAAACAGGATAACATTCATTAGTAGGGAAAACTTCAGTTTACCTTTGTAATCCACTGATGTGGATTATTGAATCTTTTGGATCGTGTTCAGCACAATATTAATTAGCCATTAATTGAAGAAGACCTGTATTGTTGATTTGTCTGCTATTCTACTTAAAAGGTCAAACTAATATATAATATCGACTCATTACATGTAAAGTATTTCAAGCCTTTATTTGTTATAATTTTGATGATTATGACTTACAGCTTATGAAAACCCCAGTTTAAAAATCTCTAATGTAGCTAATGTATATATGGGGGGTTTGCCCAGGGCACCAAACAGGCTAGGACCGCCCCTGCCTGTGTACATGTCCCATGTTTAGTCAGTCTTGTCTTCATATGTGTTTAACTATTGTCTCTGTGTCCCTCTCTCTCCCTGTCTGTCTCCCGCATCATCTCAGTCTGTGTCTGTGTGTGTGTTTCCTGTTTTATTCTGACAGTCTTGTCTCCCTGTCTTGTTGTATCTGATTAGTTCCAGCTGTTGTTTAACTGAATTTCACGGAGGAACCAACTGGAGGAAAAAAAAATTATAGATAGATAGATAGCTATCAATCTGAGTGGTTCTGCAAACAAAGCAGAACCACTCACTGCTGAAGGGGCGAAAGTTAAAAAAAAAACAAAAAAACAACTCATTGCTGCAGCAAGCAGCAGCACAACAGTGATTCCCTTAGACAGATTTTTAGCTTCAGTGTTCTTATTCTCCACTAAGTCATTGGTTCTGTCACTAATTAGCTAACATAATTAGACCATGGTGTGGTCTGCTGGGGCGGCAGCATCTCTGCTGGGGACAGGAAGAGACTGAACAGGCTGATCCGAAGGGCCAGCTCTGTTCTAGGATGCCCTCTGGACCCAGTGGAGGTGGTGAGTGACAGCAGAATGGTGGCTAAGCTGTCATCCCTGTTGGACAACATCTCCCACCCCATGCATGAGACTGTGACAGCACTGAGCAGCTCCTTCAGTGGGAGACTGCGGCACCCACGGTGTGGGACGGAGAGATTTCGCAGGTCTTTCCTCCCCACTGCTGTCAGACTCCACAACAAAGACTTTAACTGATCAAACACACACATCCACACATGTGCAATAACACAAAGTGCAATAATCTTTCTGGCAACCGTTGTATTTTTACTCAGTTGTATATAGCATTTGTATTCTATTTTTATCTTATTGTATATTTGATTCTATTTTATTCTACTGTATATAGTATTTTATTTTATTCTATTCTGTACAGTTGTGTACTGTATTTATTCTTATTTTATTTTATTCTAATTTTTGCTTCATAACTTTTGCACTGTCCACTTCCTGCTGTGACAAAACAAATTTCCAACGTGTGGGACTAATAAAGGTTATCTTATCTTATCTTATCTTATCTTATCTTATCTTATCTTATCTTATCTTAAACTAATCTGTCTATTAGCAACCAACCAACTCAGCTATCAAAGAGTTCATCTTACTAACAGCTCACCTCTCTGCAGCAGACAGAGGCTGGACTTTAAAATTAATGTAGCGCTCTTCAGACCAGTCACTCTTTAAGGACACACAGCTGTGTTCAGGTTCAGGTCCAGCAGGTCTCCCATGCATCCTGTCAGAGAAGAAAAAATAGTTTTGAGCATGAGCAGAAGGAAACTCCAAAGTAGTGTTTTACAGTGTAAGAACAGAGTGCCACCCAGAGGTCACTTATACAGTGCAGGACTATTGATGGTCCCACTGTGAGCAGCAGGAGTTTAAACGTTGGACATGTTTTATAGAATAAAGGAATTCCTCACTCAGTGACTTCCTTTGAGATGCAGTTTAGAGACCAGGAAACATCAAGCAGTTCATTTAAATCAGAAAAACTGACATCAAGGAGTTCATCTTACTAACAGCTCACCTCTCTGCAGCAGACAGAGGCTGGGATGTAAAATAAATGAAGCGCTCTTCAGATGCGTCACTTTGTAAGGACACATAGCTGGGTGGAGGTCCAGGTGGGTTCCTGTGAATAATGATGGAGCAGTGATGTGAGTGCTGAGCTGTGACATGGAGAAGAGTCATGGACAGTTAGAGATGGTCATCTCACCTCTGACCTTTGGTCTGGCTCTCATGTTCCCCACACAGAGTGGGTTTAGAGGGAGGGACTCCCTCCTCTCTGTCCTCACACTGATCCATGCTGCTCAATTCAGCTCACACACACTTTCTACCTGCAGAGGAAACACAAATCATTCATGTGCACATCAACTGAAATCCTCCTTTCCATCATGTGTGCTGTCCAAATATCAGCTGCTTCTTTCCTGCTTCATCTCAGTGTCAGCTGAATGCAGTCAGACAGCAGTGTGAGGCAGAGGAAGCTGCCATCAGCTATTAAGATGGTGCTTCTGTTTTTTTTGTTGTTTTTGTTTTTTTTTAATGTAAATTGGATTCAACACAAAGATGATGAACACATCAGTTCACTACAAAAAGTGTCACAGAGCCGAGTTCAGCCTCCAAATCCTCCATTACTGTAGTCCTACAAAGCAGCAGGTCAAACATGGCTGCAGAGAGCAGCTTGATGTCAGTAACAATGTCCAGGACCAAGCTGACTGCTTACAGACAGTTCATACTCTAACTTCTAGCTGCTCTGCTAGCTAAGCTAACTGATGTTAAAGGTCGAGCTCTTTGGGTACTTTCTCAGCTCCAGGGACACCGTGTCTCTAACATCCTATTAGTGTTGGGATGGTGAATGAAGGAGTTTTGTGCAGTTCCAGCAGAGACACTAAAACACAGCAGTGATTGTGTCTAAACAGACAAACATGAACTTAATGCAGTGAAGCTGCTGTTTATCTGAGTGTAAATGAATTGTAAAGATAGTGTTTAAACAAACAAACTCAAAGGCTGCACAGGTTCAAAAATGAACTACAGAGGTGGATTACATATTCAAACTTTATTAAATATATTTAAAACACTGAATTATAAGTAACCTGCAGCCTTAGTCACACTAAAAGCCCACTGTGGCTCTGCCTGTCAGCTGTAATAGTGTCCTACATGAAATCAAACTAAAATTCTGAGCTGAACTTACCAGGAGCTGAAAAGAGGAAGCAAAATGTACAAACTAACCAAGTGTCGTGGAAAAGGACCCACAGCCACTGCTTTATCCTAGGCCACATCAATACAAACACAACAAATGTGTTTAAAAACAAAACAAATAAAAGCACACACAGCTGATGTTAGCCAGGAAAACATTACAGATTGTTAACATTACCTCAACACGGAGCTTCACACGGAGACGATCAGCATCAGTCAGAGACACCAAGTTCAGGAAGTGAAAGTAAACTCTGAACAGGAAGGAAACAGCCAGAGAGGCGTTTGACAAACACTCTGTGACAGCTGCTGTTAGAGCAGATGTTACCATCATATTAACAGATCCTGCGGCATCACGTGGCACAAACAGCAGTGTGCACATTTACACGTGTGGAACAGGATGTTCATTAAGACCTGATCGTGACTCCTCTGTCTCTGTCTGAACAGTAGCTGCATGCATGATGCTCCAAGTGAGACAAAGACAGAAACTTAAAGACCAAATGGTCAACTTCCTGATCCAGGATTCAAAGAGGATCAGCAGAGTTGAGGTGTTGGAGAATTGGACGTTCCAGTTCAAACACAGCCGCAGTCAGAGAAGCAGATGCAGAGACAGACGAACATCATGTGACTGAGGAAGAGTTCAAACTCTGTACAGACACAGGAAACAGCAGCATCGACTGTGATGCTTTCAATGACCGCGTTCCTGTTAAACACAGTTAGCAAAAGTAAAACTAAAATAAAATCCAGAGTGTTACAAATTTACATTAAAGCTAAAACTTTGACTAAAACCTGACTGAGATTAATGCAGGCTCAGAGGTACAATTATTTAACCTGTGTGAGTACAAGAAAATAATTATTATAATATGATGTGTTAAATTTGTTTAAATCAGATGAATAGGAAAGGATTTCTCTCTGTGTTTCAGTTTGGCTTAGCTGTAGGCTTGAGAGTGTTTGTAATTGTGTGGAGAGAAAGGAATTTATGGTCTGGTGTCATAAAAGGAGACAGGAAGCTACAGTTGGGGGTTGCTGATGCTGATGCTTGTACCTTTAATAAAAACTCATAATTGCCATAACTTAGAAGTAGGTTTGCAGGAGACTCTCCACCTTATCTGTAAATGTAAAACAACAAGATGTAATATGTTAACTCGGTTTTCTATGTTGTGTAGAGGAATTTGGTGTAGCTTGGGTGAGATTACTTTTATGACCCCCAGGAAGTCACAGACACACACACACAGTGCTTTAACTGTTACGCACCCACACCCACATACACAGTCACTCACGTGCACTCACATGGACACATGGGTACGCGCACACACAGGCGCTCACGTGCTCGTGCATACACACAGACACAGAGTTTGCAGCACACCATGGGGGTTTTATGATGGGGTCGCTTCTACAAAACTGCGTTTCACAGACAAAGGAGTGAAGATCGGCCTGGCAAGTCTTCCCTTCTAGAAGAATGCATGCTTAAATGAAGATGAATAAAGATGAATAAAGGTTTTGTGAAATGACTACTGAGTTCCGGTGCCGTCTCTGGATGCCCGAGGAATAAAAAAAAAAACGGGGTGAAACTGATTTCGTAACACCTGCACATACAGCTGTACATGACACTGTACCATATAGCGTAAAAAGTACACCAACACTATCAAACATTTGGCTTCACTGCTCCTTGTTGGCATCTGTTTCTGTTCTGTGTTCTGTGTCCTGTTTGTTTGTATATGTGTCTTTTTGGCTGCTGTTACAACCAAATTTCCCCTCGTGGGACAATTAAAGGATTATTCTATTCTATCCTTAGCAGCAGCCTCATCCCATCATTGGATGCTACAGTCTGTAGCTCCTACACCAATGGGTGGTGTACATTGGAGTGCAATAAGCTTTAAATAGTTCAATCTTCACTGGAAAAGTGCACATAACACATTTACTGCTCAGCATATTAACTCGTGCATACATTAAAGTGTCATTGTCTATAAATGTCCATATCATCAGATATATAATGTCCTTAGTATTTAACCACAGTAAAGACTTGAAAAACCGTATCAGATAGAGCTTGTAGACAAACAGCTTTTACACTATAATTACCTGTTTGGGTCCAGTGAGTGTCAATGACAGGAAATCCTCACCTGGTGGTGAGTGAGAGAAACCACAGCAGAGACCTCTGTGTTTAAGAAATGGATGGTTATGGTCGCTGATGCTCTCAGCTGGCTCAGTTTTCACACCAGCACACAGGTACGAGTGCACAAGCTCCCACTGTGGAGTAGACCCTACAGGGACGACATCTGAACGCCTGTGGAGCTGTTCACACAGACTGTGTAGTTACAGGAAGCTGCCAGCAGGTGGCAGCACATCACCGCAGCGTCAGCCTGCAACTAAAACCTCTGCAGAGACTCTGACGGGTGTTAAACAGGCAGCAAGTTTGTGTGGGATTAAAGAAATATTTTACTGCTACTATTCATAATCATCATCATTACCATTGCATTAATAACTTAATCTACAGCATTGATATTGCATTCAGATGTTTAAACATATTGGCACCCAATTAGCCTTTATTACAGGTGTTATCATAATCACATATTAACCTTTTATTACAGGTGCAGCTATAATCATTATATAATATTGCATTTTTGTGCTTGCTAAAGAACTGAGGCTCAGTCAGTTAGCTGAAGGTCATAAGCTTTGTTTGGCGCTATGTCCAGACAATCTATTGTGTAAGTGACTTTGAGCTATGGAAAAGAATAGAATAGAATAGCCTTTATTGTCATTGTACAGGGTACAACGAAATTGGAGTGCCACTCCCTTGGTGCAAAATGCAATAATAAATATAAATGTAAATATAAAAGGTACAATAAAACAAACGTAAGTACTCAAACAAAAGTAAGTATGATATTTACAGGATAGCAGCATTAATATAATGACAGTATGACAGTATGAATAGCAGCATAATATAATGGCAGTGACAGTATGGTATGGCTAAGCAGGTTCAATTGTTTTTGTGCTTATTTACAACGGTGATAGCTCTGGGAAAGAAGCTATCCCTGAATCTGTTTGTCCTGGTTTTATGTGACCTGTACCGTCTGCCTGACGGTAATAGTTCGAACAGCTGATTGCTGGGGTGAGAATGGTCCTTGATGATATTGCCAGCTCTGCTGAGGTACCGGGAGTAAAAGAACACGCTTACAATACATATACACCACATATAATCTAGAAACAGGCCTGAATAAAGGCCTGAGTGTATTCAGCAACCTGCTGCGTTTGAGTTTGCTTGGTAACAGATGACTCAGAATAAGTCAGGAAGTATATGTCTAAAATGTCTTTGTTTCCTCTGTAAAGTGTGCATTTTTTTGGTTATTTTGAGGAGCTGTTTGGATGATGCTATTTGAAGAACCAGGTTATTCATTATTATCTTTTATTTGTTTATATCTTTTTATTAAGCTTTTAGTAGTGGTTCTTGATTAAAACATTTATTCAACATATTACATATATATAGTTTCAGTTAGGTTATTATGCACATGAGAATTGGCCTCTCTTCTCACAAGACAGAGATCGAGTGAGGTCGAGACACACATACACACACACACACACACACACACACACACACACACACACACACACACACACACACAGTAGTTAGGCTCATGTTTGGTAAGAGTTCAAACAATAGTTTGCAAGCTAGCAACTGAAATTTGTGCCTGCATAAGTGGCAGTTGCTGTAAGACGTGATGTTCCAGGAGATAAGCGAAAAGTTAGACATCAACAGGATGCACCTGGCCTGGAGACGAGAAAATGTTCTTTTTAACTGTGTCACAAGTCGTCAACAGAACATTTGTGGTTTTGAAACTTATGCATGTATTGTACCTGTTTGACGCAGGAGGGGGCGTCAGAAAAATACCCTGATGCTATAAAGACGACTGCTTGTGTATTATTGGTCAGAGATCCTGTAACTGGCATTTGGGCTGTGCAGGGGTCTCTCTCTTCCAGAAGATGATTGAATAAAAGAAATATAAAATGTTTTGACCACTATGAGTCGGGTTTTCTCTGTTCTATCATCTGGACAAAAGAATCGGGGTTAACATTTGACATAAAAGCTGCTTCAGGATCAAACTCATCAGGATGTGATAGGATAATAGGATGATTCCTTTGTGACATCATAATTAATCATTAGTTAGCATAAGAAATGCTTTATTTATCTCGCAAGTTTGAAAATGAGGCTAAATAAGGTGAAAAACACGTCAGTGTAATATATAAAATATGACAGGAAATGGCTTGGATAATTAACAGTTGGAAAATAATCCTAAAGTCTGTTGAAGCTGGAGATGTTGGAGGGGAGCAGAAGCAGTCAGGGCGATGGTCACCCTGGCTGACTGCAGTGATGACCCCTGTGAGGGACTACAGAAAAAAACACTCCCTACTGTTCTGACTGTGCATCACATGTACGGGGTTTGACTGTATCATGTTTAAGATGATTGTACTTAGACACACTGATGCACATGTTGTTTCTACTTTGAACTTACATACAAGTGTTTCCTTCAATGCTTTATGTGACTGTGAACAGTGTGTCTGTGTGTGTGTCACACTGTGGACAGCAGAGATACTTCCATCCCTTGTGTCAGACCTCCACCTTGTGGCAGGTTTAAGAACTGCTGTTCTTGTAAAGCTAAATTAGACTGATGCACCTCCGTAACAGACTGTAGAGCAGGGATCCCAGTCCCAATCCCAGTCCACAAGGGCCGGTGTCCCTGCAGGTTTTAGATCTCACCCTGGGTCAACACACCTGAATCACATGATTAGTTCATTACCAGGCCTCTGGAGAACTTCAAGACATGTTGGCCGTTTATCAATGCCCAAGTACGCGAGTACGTACTCGCGTTCTCGGTGAGTACGTACCCGCCGAGAACGCACGGGAGTACGTACCTGCCAAGAACGCGAGCACGGACTCGTGATTTGTACAGTCGGAACACCTGCGTGCGTGATGATGTCACAGGTCCGGAGTTTTTACTGCCGTCCCCTCCTAATTTAACTGTGAGTAACATGTTATGAAGCTTAACTTTAATCACAGCCAAACCGGTTTACTCAGGAACAAATAAAACACTGAAATAAACCAAACATTAACATTTAGAAGTGATCTAAGTGACTTATATATCATTTTTAACCTCAGTAGTGAAACCTCTATTAATAAAAATAGTGTACATGTACATACGTGTACATACCTTAATAAAAACAAGCAGGTGAGATGTTAGACCGCTTTTATTTCTATTCTAGTGGACACTCAATACTATAGACAGCTGCTGGGGTTTCTTTAACCTGAGTAGTAAAAAGACCGCGGGCGGGGGGGGGGGGGGGGGGGGGGGAACGATGTGCCGGGAGTCCGCTGTTGAGTTTTGGACGAAATGCATTCTGGGATATTTAGCTGTCCCAAGTCCACACCGATGCATGCTCGATAAAACGGGCGGAGCGAGAACACATCCGGGACTTTTTCGCGTTCTCGGCTTGATGCGTACTTCGAATTGGAACAGTACTTGGTCTCCGACTGATGACGTATCACGAGTACACGAGAACACAAGTACGCACAAGTACGCATATTGATAAACGCCCATTGAGAAGGTAATTTATCCATTTAAATCAGCGGTGATGGACCAAGGACACATCTAAAACCTGCAGGGACACCGGCCCTCGTGGACTGGGATTGGGGACCCCTGCTGTAGAGGGTTTCTGGGCCAGTGACATGAACACTTTGTCTTAATTTATACTGTCATATTTTCCTGTTACATAAACCACAGCATGCTGAATATGAATAAACTGCATTTATGCAACTCAGTCTCTGCTTCTGACTGAGGAAAACCACAAATCATGTGTGTGACGCCTCCATGAAACAGACTCCTGACAGCCTCTGGGGAGCAAGCTCACATTAGCCCTGTTTTATTAAACCAGCATGAACTAACAGTTGTATCAGGAAAGGGAAGTAAATGAGATGTGAACACCAAGAAATAAGTGAAATGATGATGAAGAATGCAGAACTATAATTTAAGCAAAACTAGATCCCCCAGAAACATCCTCAGAAATCCAAACCTTTTCTCTAAGACCCAGAAGTAACACAGTCTACACTAGACAGTTTCAGTTTTCAGTTTCAATTTTATTTCTATAGCACATTTAAAAGACCCAGGTACATCAAAGTGCTTCACAGGCGAGCCGCATTTGCGGGGCTACAGCAGTAAAGGAGCAGGAAAATACAATTATCAGCAAAAGAAATACAGTTATAAGATGGTGACGTGGCAACAAGCATGAACCAGTTGTTTGGAAGGCAAGCTTAAACAGGTGGGTTTTTAAAGGATTGGATGGATTCCGACGCACGGACATCAATCGGCAAGCTGTTCCAGAGTTTTGGTGCGGCAAAAGCAAAAGCTCAATCCCCTCTAGTCTTCTGTCGAGACATTGGTTGCATTAAGAGCCCCTGGGTAGAGGATCTGAGTGCTCTCGTGGGGATGTATAGGTCAAGGAGGTCAATTAAGTAGCTGGGTGCCAGGTTATTTAAAATTTTAAAAGTGTATAAAAGGATTTTAAAAACGATACGGTATTTGACGGGGAGCCAGTGAAGGTTGGCGAGGATGGGTGTGATATGGTCATGTCTTCTGGTGCCGCTTAAAAGGCGTGCTGCGGCATTCTGGACTAGTTGCAGGCGTTGGATGAGGGAAAGTTGGAGGCCTAAATAAAGAGAATTACAGTAGTCCAATCGCGAAGTAACAAGAGCATGAATGAGCTTTTCAAGGTCATTATGTCGTAAGTAGGGCATTGCCTTAGAAATTTGGTGTAGTTGGTAGAAGCTGGTTTTCACCACTGCAGCCACTTGCTTATCTAATTTGAGAGAACTATCCAGCACTACTCCAAGGTTACTGACAGTAATCGAAAGATGACTGGCATAGGATCCCAAAGTATCCGATAGCTGTTTCAAGGGCATGTGACTGTCAAAGATGATAATTTCTGTTTTGTTTTCATTAAGGGTGAGAGAGTTGTGCAGTAGCCAGTCTCTAATATCACGCAGGCAGTTGAACAACGGCAATAGCGGGGACTGGAGATCCAAATCCAGAGGAAAATAGATTTGGATATCATCCGCATAACAGTGGAAAGAGGTATTATGATTTCTGAAAATTTGTCCCAGGGGTAGCAGATACAAAGAGAACAGCGTAGGACTTAACACAGCCCCCTGGCGCACACCACAGCAGAGATAAGATAAGATAAGATAAGATAAGATAACCTTTATTAGTCCCACACGTGAGAAATTTGTTTTGTCACAGCAGGAAGTGGACAGTGCAAAAGTTATGAAGCAAAAATTAGAATACAATAAGAATAAATACAGTACACAACTGTACAGAATAGAATAAAATAAAATACTATATACAGTAAAATAACATAGAATAAAATATACGATAGGATAAAAATAGAATACAAATGCTATATACAAGTGAGTAAAAATACAATGATGCCAGAAAAGATTATTGCACATTAGTGTTATTGCACATGTGTGGATGTGTGTGTTTGATCAGTTAAAGTCTTTGTTGTGGAGTCTGACAGCAGTGGGGAGGAAAGACCTGTGAAATCTCTCCGTCCCACACCGTGGGTGCCGCAGTCTCCCACTGAAGGAGCTGCTCAGTGCTGTCACAGTCTCATGCATGGGGTGGGAGATGTTGTCCAACAGGGATGACAGCTTAGCCACCATTCTGCTGTCACTCACCACCTCCACTGGGTCCAGAGGGCATCCTAGAACAGAGCTGGCCCTGCGGATCAGCCTGTTCAGTCTCTTCCTGTCCCCAGCAGAGATGCTGCCGCCCCAGCAGACCACACCATAAAAGATGGCTGAGGCCACCACAGAGTCATAGAAGGTCTTCAGGAGTGGGCCCTCTACTCCAAACGACCTGAGTCTCCGCAGCAGATACAGTCTGCTCTGCCCTTTCCTGTAGAGGGCGTCTGAGTTATGAGTCCAGTCCAGTTTGTTGTTCAGATGAACACCAAGGTACCTGTAGCAGTCCACAGCCTCAATGTCCATACCTTGGATGTTCAGTGGTTGCAGTGGAGGATGTTTGTGCCTGCGGAAATCTACCACCAGCTCCTTGGTTTTACTAGTGTTGATCTGGAGGTAGTTCAGCTGGCACCAGTCCACAAAGTCTTGGGTGAGTCCTCTGTACTCCTTGTCGTCCCCATCAGTGATGAGGCCGACTATTGCAGAGTCATCAGAGAACTTCTGCAGGAAGCACTGGGTGGAGTTGTGGGAGAAGTCTGCAGTGTAGATGGTGAAGAGGAACAGAGCCAGAACCGTTCCCTGTGGGGCCCCCGTACTGCAGATGACCCTGTCCGACACACAGCCCTGAGTCCTCACATACTGTGGTCGGTCGGTGAGGTAGTCCAGATAACCTTTATTAGTCCCACACGTGGGAAATTTGTTAACGAGTTTAGCTGTATTACAGTTAGCATCGTAGAAGGCGGAGTTAGTCAGGGCTGTAGAGAACTGGGCAATAGTCCCCCAATTGATCATACGCACATTATGCACAGGACCCTCACATTTCAGCTCCATAGTACACGTTTTGACATTGAACAAAACTGGGAAATGGTCAGAAATCCCAGGGTTGTATATGTCCGTGATGCAAATGTCCAGGCCGTAGGACAGTATCAAGTCAAGCGTGTGGCCCTTAATATGAATTGGTTTGCTGACCCACTGAGTAAGGTTAAAGGAGTCTATAAGGGCAAGAAAGTCCTTGACCAGCGGGTCCAACTCACAGCAAACATGAATAATTAAAATCACCAGTGATGAGAATACAGTCATAACTTTTATGGTTTCCTAGAAAGTCAGCGAACTCGCAGATGAAATCCTTATTGAATTTTGGTGGACAATACACCACAGCACAGAGAATCGGGGAGGAGCAGACCAGCTCAAATGGTTGCACCTCAAAGCTAGAGAATATGGCAGGGGGAAGCTGTCGTACACGGAATTTATTTTTAAAAACCGTGACTAACCCTCCACCTCTGCCCGAGGTCCTAGGGGTGCAAAAAAATGTACATTCCGGTGGAAGAAATTCCGATACAGGGACGGACTCACCGGGGCGAATCCAGGTTTCTGTCAGGAATAGGAAGTCCCGCCCGGATGAGAGAAAAAAATCATTCAGGACAAAGGACTTGTTCGCCAGCGATCTGGTATTGAGCACAGCCATCTGGATCGTAGTCATCTCATTGTTGTTAGGAGCACGCCTCAGCAGGCGTAAGTTGCTGTGATTCACGCCACCTCCACGAGCCCGCAACCAGCTTCTAGTAGGTACATGATCGGCCGGTAACTCCGAGTGAGCAAGTTGTCCGACTTGGCGGGTCCATCGATGACGGAATAGTCTGATGGTGTGCTGGTCGTGAGAAGAAAATAGGGGTTGAAAGATATCCGGAATGGCATGGTAGTTGATTACTCCATGTAATTTTAAGTAGGCTTTGATGCGAGTCCGGACGCCGCTCCGTTTTCCCCGTTGTCGAGGGCGTTTCTTGGCGGGGAGGAAGAAAGGCAAGCGGCGTATGTACGCAGTCGTGTCTGTGGGAAACGGGGTGTAATTTCCTGGTTTCCAGTACGGGTTTGCTGATTGATGTTTCAGAGGCCGGAGATCGAACAGCGTTTGACGATCATAAACGATTAGTGTGGTAACATCCAGGAAACATATAGAAGATAAAATAGCCAACAACAGATAGAAGTCGGGGAAGCGGAGACGGCTTGCCGTGCACACTGGCGCCATCTTCAGGTGTTCTCTGTGGAAGCCACCACAGCCCTGCAGGACTGTTTGGACAATATGGTCTGGAGTGTATTCACAGAAGGAACAGACTTGGAGGGCCACACATCTGCTGCACTCTCATACATCTGCACTGAGAGTGTAACAACAACAAAGACAAAGTGTTCCCAAAGCAGAAGCCATGGCTCAACAGTGAGGTGCAAGCTCTACTGAGAGCAGCGCCTTCAGATCAGGAGACCAACAAACCTACAAAGAGGCGTCTGATCTAAAGGCATCAAAGAATCCAAACGCAGATTCAAACAGCGCATCCAGGAACACTTTAACACAAACCACTCCAGAAACATGTGGCAGGGATCAAGACACTCACTGGCTACAAGGACAATCGCACACAAACAAACACATCACCTCACCTGACACCATGAAGCAGTTCTTCGCCTGCTTTGACCAACAAAACAGTGACACCAACACCTATCCTGCCGTTACAGAGAGGGACGACGCCCCCATCCAGCTGGAGCAGCATCAGGTCAGAGCCACACTGACAGAGTCTATGCGAGGAAAGCAGCTGGTGCTGACGGTGCAGCCGGTGGAGTGCTTAAAGCATGTGCAGACCAACTAGCAGAGGTTTTCACCACCATCTTCAACCTCTCACTGCTACAGTCTGTAGAAGGCAAACAGGTGGACAGAGGACGCCATAATTACAGCTCTTCACACAACCCTCACACATCTGGACAGTAGGAAACACGTATGTGAGAATGCTGTTTGTGGACTTTACCTTCAACACAGTTCAAGCCCACAAACTGGTTCATAAACTCAGCAACTTAGGACCCAGCAGCTCACTGTGCAGCTGGATACTGGACTTCCTGAGCAACACACTCCAGAACGTCAGGATGGGAGCCACACCTCCTCCACCCTCACTCTGAACGTGTGTTGAACGTGTCTGAAGCGATGTACCAGATTAATCCCTGGCCAAAGGTATCGTACTTAAATCAGACTACTGATCCAGCCACATCAGCCTTTTGTGAGGTCTGTTTAAAGTAGACTTAAAATGAACTGCAGGTTCCTGAGAGGTGGACTGTGAGCACAGAAACACATGTTCATACATACAGCTGTAGCAAACTTACATTAATTTTAAATAGATTTGTTACTCTGATGTCTGTCTCTCTGTTAGTCCTCTGACAGACTGGTACCTGTCCAGGTGTGCTCTACCTATGACTACTGGGACAGGCTCTAATAGAAAGTTTCTATTATTCTCATTTAAATTATTTAAGTGCTTATGCATATGCTTAGTTGTGACACTGTTATAGTTCAGTGAAAGTTTCTAAAACTAGATGAACTTACTTCAGCGTCAGCAGTTTGAGAAAACAACTCCCTTTACAGGTGCTGATAAGGCCAAGGGCACAAAACACAAAACAGCACGTGAAGTGTGGTATGATCTGTGTGTAACTTCCTCCCTCTTCCTTGGAATGCATAAAGGAGTGGGAGCACGACTTCTGTGACAGAGCTAACCCTAACCCACCCTCCCACTGTGAACTTGAATTGAATATTCAGAAGACATTTGTTTAAATAGTTCTAGAAATCTGAGCTGTTGGTGTGTCCTTGGATTGTGTGGTAATAATGTTTACCTGACAGCCTGGACAAATGTGCTGTGTGAGGGATGTGTGGAATTACAGGGATTATTTTACATAACCATCATCTTATCATTGCATTAATTATCATTTCATCAAAGCGTTTATTGAAGCTGCTGGCATTATGTTATAATTTATATTATAGGGGTTATCATAATCAAATATTAACATTTTTATTATAGGTGCAGTTATAACTACTTTAAAATGATTGAGTTAAATATATATGTATCATAACTCATATGCTGAGTATATTGGTATAGTAAAATAGTAGCTGAGCAAAGGCCTGAATGTATTCAGCTTCTTGTGGTATTTGAGTTTGCCTAGTTACAGGTGACGGAAGGATGTCCAGTCCATGGTGACCTCAAAGGCCTTAGATCATCACCATATACTTAAGAGTATGCCACAAGGAGGAACTTCTGTGTTTGCATTTAATTCTTAAAATACATGAATGTTCTCTACATGCAAATTATGTGCTTGTAAACGCAAGAAGGGGCGTTACAATACCCTGATGTTATAAAAGCAATCTAGAGTGTATTTTGGGTAGAGATGTACAACTGTTTTGCAGTTTACACCTCTCCACGCAGCGTGCATTCATTAAAATCAATTGTTTGAACGACCTCTTCTGGACTATCATTGTTTTGCTCTCATCCTCAATTTTGAACCCGTAACATTTGGTGCATTGGCCGAGGTTGACTGGAGAGAGTTGGAGGTTGAGACCGAGAGGGTCCAAGGTGCTCAAACAGGCAGACACGAGTCAGTGGTCGAAGTGAGTGGACATAAGCCGGCTTATTCAAAGGTAAGGCACTACCTGTTGAATTATTTCCAAACAGTGCTGAATTGGCTCTGACAAAATTGAAAGTCTACTCACTGAAAATTACTGGTAAAGGTCTGTTTTGATTTTGGTGAAAATCTCATGAGAATTGAAGTTGAAGTAATGGTAATGTAAGGTTAAGTGACAGTACTGATTAAAGGAAAAGCAGTTGGACTGCTACGAAGATTTAAATGCAGTTGGACTGCTAAGGAAAGAGAATTTAAAGTAGTTGGACTACTGAATTTAGGATTATAGGTAATTTGGAAACTGTGTATGGTAATACAGTCATAATTGAATATAAAGCTGGGCTTGGACATCAATAAAGTTGGTTTGGTGGTTTCATAGGATGTCTTTAAATAAAAACATAATTAAATTCATGTAGAACGGAACTGTGGGATGTTCTAGGAAGTGCATTGTTCGGAGGTGACGCTCCCAATTTCTTGGTGACGACCAGGATCTTCCGTTGGACGGGATAGTTCGATTGGCAATCGTGGACAACTGAGGACGGTCCAAAATAGCTAGTGGTTGGACCACTGTACCGTTTGGAACGGTTTATGCACTTTTTTGGGTAGTAAAGCTTAGAGCTTGGGCGTTGGACGCTTTTAAATTTACTTAGGATATTTAGGGATTAGAGCAGATACAGTTTGGAACTGAGACTGTCATTGATGATCAAAAACTTAGAGTTTGTCCCTTGGAGGGTTAATTTAAATTTTGTCTAAATTATGTAGGTTGTGCAATTTAAGGCCTTGTAAATATTATTTAATTTATCAGACGTCTCTGTGTTATAATTTCTATGTTTGTATATAGGCTCTGTCTGCCACAGGCACTGCAGCAGGCTGGTTATTTTGAGAGTGTGTCTGTGTCTATGTAAATGAGATGCCTGTGACTTATTTAGAGTGACATTTCCTGTTTACTAATGAGTGGCTAATGACTGACTGCAGAGCCTGGGTGAAGGACGACTTATATTGGTGTTTTAAGGGAAGAATTGCTTTTATTTCTACTTTGTTGGCATTACGGTTGTTAAATACGATGACTACTTTATGATACATGTAGAATTGGAGTATGGGTTTTGCTTACACGTCCTTGAACGACGTAATACTTGCTGAAAGTAATAGGACTTGTGTTTTATTGACTCTTTGTACTGACACCGTGTTTTTTGACTAACATTTTATCATTATTAGATTTTGCATGTAGTAGTATTGTTATATTTCGGGCCCTGGAATTATACTGTAGGCAGGATAGAAATCTAAATCCCACTGACGCCGAACGGGACTTTCCGGACTTCTGTGCAAGTGCATTCAGGGATTTTGAAATTCAGTTCCAGTGGACGGGATAAATTGCTGTCTAATTTTGCATGTGTGTGATTGGCTTTCAAATGTAGTGTTGTCATGTAACCTGTACACTCCATGGAGGAAACAGACCATGGAGTTTTGGAAGAAGATAGCAGAGATATGACTGGCTTTACGTTTAGTCTTGTGTTGACTCCAATAACGGATGGTCAGACAGGGCCGGTTGAAACAGAGGTGCGTGTGTGCTGTGAAATAGGGGCCACTGATCATGACTCAAAACACAAAGGCTGTGAGATTAAAAATTACTGTGAGTAACGGTTTGACTTTTGACTAGGGAAATAATATGCTTACTTTGGGGTCTATGAAGGTATTTGACTTTGAGTGATGTTATGAGAGGTTGACTTTATTTTTCTGTTTAAAAACACATAAGTATATGCACTTAGTACACCCACTCAAGAAATGATTGTGTGACTGATGCTACAAAACTGACCTAAAGAATGGTGAAGGCATATGGTTTTTAGATAAAGATTTAGTAGAATTACTGATTATTTGTAGACTGAAATTAAAAGGAAGTCTCTGCAGAAGCTGTAGAAACAGGAAACTGTGTGTGTGTGTCTGGGACAGGAAATGCATGCCCATAAAAGGGAAGCTCACGGTGACAAGTGTGCACCCAGAGTAGAGAGAGAGATTTAACTCTGGGCAGATGAAGCAAAAGGGAGGTTTTAAGATAACAATGAATATGATACTAATTATATGCTTTAGTGTGCCAATACAGGTGGACTCTCTCAACTTTGCAACCTTGAGTTCAGCAGCAGAAAAGTAGATTAAAAGAATTGGGAGAAAATAAGCCAGTCTTTGGCTTGAAATTGTGCAGCTTGAGCTCTCACTTTGTCCTTGACCCCGAGAAGAAACGCAAAGGACAGTCAATTTCCTGATGAAGACCGATAGAACATCGTGGACGTGAAGAAGTAACGGAAGCTAAAAGACAGTGCAGGCGAAAGCAGTAACACTGACAACGACTGATGAGTCCAGCAGCATGACAGAAAGCACGAGATGCAACATGCATGCTGGTGAAGAACAGCGTGATATGTCTGCTTGAAGGCACTGACTGTCATATTTGCCAAGCTTGGAGCAATCTTGGAAGAAAAGACTGAAAAGATGAATGGAGAAGAAAACAGAGCAAATGAAAATAAGACTGAAGGAAGAGGAAATACTGAAAGATCAAAACAGAGAAGAAACACACTGTGTTTGCTGGGGCTCTGAAGCCCGAACAGGACACTGTGAATGGAAAAGGACCAGTGAGAGATGAAGCTGGACGAGTTTGACTGCGAGAAGATAGGAGATGATTGGATTGAAATTGAACCCTGAACTCGTGATAGTTTAGGGATGTCCACCACGTCACAACAAAGAGGTAAACAATACAAAAGGTAAAGATAACCAAAATAACTGACAATTATATTAATGAATAGAAAACACACATATACAAATTGTTACATGTGAGATTATTTTTGAAACGATTCAGAAGTGAGATAGTTTGAATCTAGAGCTCAGTGAAAAGATGCATAAATTAAATATGAATACATGAAAATGCAATGAATACATAAGGATGCAATGAAGAAGCAGCTTACACTCATGCAATGAAGAAACTGCTTACACTTAATTAAGATGATCACCTGGCATGCAATTAAGAAACAGCTTACACTGCATTTACATGACCACATAACGAAAGGAAGAACACGCTTACATACATGACATAATTGGTATTTTTGACTAGAAAAAGAGAAATGGGTCGTTTAGGCGTCCGTGATAATAATGAAAATGTTTTAGTTTGTTATTTTCAGGAGTAAAGCAGACCCAGAGCAATTCTCCAGATGCAGGAGTCTGAAGAAATTACAGGTTAACATGAATGGATATGTTAAGGCAAGTTTCTGGTTGACTTGTTTACAGTGTCCAGGAACCTGACAGCAAGCCCTAACTGGTGGTGGAAGACCAGCAGGGCTGTGATTTAAGGTGGGGAAGTAAAGTTTGGGTTAGTGATTCGGGGACGGAGAAAACTGACTCTTTAACTGGAGAATGGGAAAGTGTCTGTGAGACTGTGAAGCCATATATGCAAAATAGCACACACAAACATACGCAATGAAGATCGGCTTGCTACTTGTATGAGTGATAGAATGGTGTGAATGTTGAATAAACTGATTAAACTAGTTTAAAAGTGTGATTTATGAGTGCTTTTGCACTGATTGATCAAAACAAGGGATTAGTATAGGAAGAAATTGACAATAATTAAATAATGTGATGAAGGGTAATCATGTATTTCGTTCGCCAAGTTAAATTGTTGAGATATGGCTGAGTATGCAAAAAGTTTGAGAGCTCGTGTGAATGTGGACAGAGGAGCTTGCTGTGTGTGTGTGATTGAGGCCTTAAAGGAGGGGTAGATTGTTAGGAGGTGCAAATTTGGTTAAGAGGTTTATAAATTAGTGTTGACATATTGTGAGAACGTGCTTATATGTTAGGTTGAATGTGAGTTTGGTAAAGTGCTTAAAGGGGGATATTGTGTACGAAACGGTGAAGCTTTTTACGTTTTGGGTGTGTTCTATGGGTGAAATTTAAGATTGTTGAAGATATTTGAGGTTGTTGTTTTATTTTTAAAGAGGGAGTTTAATAAACATGGACATGTTTAAGGGGTTTTGTAACAGTGCACTTATAAAGAAAAAACCTGTCAGGTGATTTTGTTTGGTACTTTGATGAGCTAATACTCAGCTCTCTTTTTTCTCATTTTTGTTCTAAGCAGGCCTGCAAAAGAAAACAATGGATAACGGCGCCGAGAATAGTCTCAGGAGAACAAAAAGTAAGGTGACCTTTTTCGAAATTACAATGGGTCAGATTGTGGGTCCCTGTCTAAAAGGATTGCAGCGAGCCAATCCAGTTCAAAAGTATAAAGAAATATTTTCCTAGAAACAACTAAAAAGAAAATAAATGATTATATAAATTAACTGAGTTTGCTGAAAGTGGAAAATCTGATTATTTGTGCGGACGTTTACCACTACCTGATGTTAATGCGTGTGAGTGAATGTGTGGGAATGGACAGGTGAATGGACGGACCAGGCAGGCCATAGGTTGGACCGACTGGACACTGACAAAAGACTGGACTAAGGTTGGACACATGACTGATAATTGTTCTGTTTTAACTTTTGTTTTATAACACAGGTTGGATGAAGTGGGGAATGTGAGTATGAAATGTGATGTTCTGGTTAACACACAGGCTTTTGTTTATAGGACGTTTCAAGGATGCAGGCTGTGGATGGAGCCAAGAAAGGATTTGACATGATGAATACTTTGATTTCATTCCTTAAAAACAGAACATACAGACTCAGAAAAGGGGAACTTCAGCTTTGAGTTCTGAGAATAACTCTGGTATCTTGGTAAGTTGACAGGAAACACGTCGAGACAGCCAAATGTATTAGAGCTTGTAATTAAATGTGGACTTGAAAAGAGGAAGTAAATTTGGTACAGGACGTACTTGAGATGATCAGATGAGAGAAGGAGAAGGTCAGGAATAGTTTAGACTAAGATTGAGAAATTAAATGGGGTAAAAGGGGGTGTAGCGTCAGGGCAGCTCACAGCCCGGTGTAAACGCAAGGTGCTGTCACACAGCTTAAGTTATTTGGTTGATTTATTTTATGACAAAATAATAAGGAAATATTAAAAATATACAACACATTGAGAAGATCTCTTTTGTTATATTTTAGTGTTTAACATGGAAGATGCCTCTCTGGAGCTTCTCTCCTGAGGCTACCCCAGCAAAAGAAGCTTAGCTATAGAGACTATGTCAGCTCGCAAACAGACAACAACAAACCAAGACTAGCAATAAATAATCTAAATATAAATAATAATAAATAGAGAACAATACAGAATCCAAATCTGAACCGAAGAATAAAATAGTGAAATGTAGATTATTAAATATTAGGTCTCTCTGTTAAAAGAAGTCTCTGTTAGCTGACGCCAAGCGGTCGCAGCAGATGGCTGCCCGTACCTGAGCATGGTTCTGTCGGAGGTTTATTCCTGTTAAAAGGGAGTTTTTCCTTGCCACTGTTGCCAAGGTGCTTGCTCAGTAGGGGGTACAGGATTGTTGGGTTTTTCCCTGTATATATGAAATATTTTTAATGTGTATCTGCTCAATATCTTGTTTTATGTGCTTTAATGATGAAGGCTTGTAGAGGCCAGTTTTTACTCACAAACAAGTGCTCAGCCAGACTGAAAAACAGGAAGCTTTAGTGCACAAGGCATATTAATAAATATAGACACAAAAAGAGGAACTCCCGATATAAACAACGTTCAACAATGTGTGAAGTATAAAGTACCGAAGTAACACTATATAAGTCACAGCGGATGATTCTAATGTTAGAGAGCTCTTGCAACTGGCATCTGAGCTGTGCAGAGGTCGCTCTTAAGACAGGTACTTATGTAGGTTAGCATAAGGTTGAGTCCAACAGAAGCAAGGCACCCTAAATGCGCACAGCATGCAGCAGGGGCTGCCAAAATAATATAGGAAACAGCACATGTAGGGAGAGAACACTCACCAAAAGTTCTAACTAACATAGTGTGGTGGCATATGTGAACTTGCAGGCGTTCACTAGGAACTTAGTAGCACCACAGAGACTGAGTAAAGTTTTAGATGCTCGAAATCTGACATTTACACATGAAGGAATCAATATGGCAGATTTAATGGGATTAGGAGGACCTAATTATTGTACTAAGAAAGCAGAACTTGAAGGGAAAGTCAGGGAAGATTTAAAAGCAGGACCTGTTGGGATTGGGGATTTAGAGATTTTTTATTGCTATCATATAATCTGCCTTAGGATGACTGCATTAATAACATGTTGTATAGTATTATTTTATGTTTGTCATAACAGTGACGTCTCTATTTACAGGTTGAGTTCATTTTATACACAATGCATAACTGTGCTTGTTTAGAGTTGATGTTCCGTCCAAAAGGGTTTTAAGCTTCACTGGTGAGAGTGTCCAGGTGATACATGTTGAGGGAAGATGAGAACATAGCAGGTTAATTGCATGCACGCTTACAAACACATATGATTTATATATAGGCCAGGCCAGAGGCCTGGACTTGATGCAGCTTTCAACTTTACAGCTCCTAATTTGCAGGAATGGCGTGGAGTGTAACGAATGAATGCAAAACATGCTTACAGACACAAACATGACAGGGGTTTATTTTACAGGGTAAAGGTGGACCACAGGTTGCTTTGTTTCTGCTTAGCAACTACTGAGGTAAAAGGTCTTAAAGATAAATATGCAATAAGCGAACAGGAAACATGTGAGGGTGAGCCGGGTGAAACAAAATGTTGTAGATAATGGAAACTTGTCTAACTGGCATTAACAGTAACTTTTACATGTTATGTATATGCTTGAAGCCAAAAGAGGCGTAAATCCAGATAGAAAATTTTGAAGTGTGCTTTTTAGCGGAGAGTCAGGCTGACATGGGGATGGTGTGTATTTTACTGGGGTTGTGTTTAATAAAACTACAAGCGTTGCTCACACACATAAAGAGTATTGAGATTAAATAAAGTTAATATAATGGATAGAGCCCAGAACATGATAATATATAAGTGAAATCAAATGCAAAGTGTGATTTCACTTTTATTGGGAAAATAATTAGCCAAGAAATGTGTATTGAACTCTCCACATACATTGAAACTGCGTAACTCTCCGTGGGCCATGCAATCAAGCAACTGTTACATATCTGCATTAAACTAGCCAACATAGACTCACCACCACATGATGCAGGATGTTGCCCTGCAGTGGGGGCAGAAAATAATTTGCAAACCAGGGATCTTATGTTGATTAGCATATCCTTACTTATGTACACACACACACACAGAAGGGAAAAATTTCAAAACAAAACAAAAAACAACTTGGCTTATCCTGTCAAGCGCAGGAGCAAAATAAAAATCTCTTTGGGCTCTGTTAAAAATTTCTTTAGTAAAAGTGTAAAAGGCCAAACCTAAGAGGTTGGGCAAACAGGAAAGTCCCTGTAGTATCAGCAGTTAATAGTCAGGAAACATTTTTCACTTTAACGCCTTTTTTCTGAAAAACCACTGACTCATAGATGCAGATAGACATACAAGTGCACATACATCCAGATGTGCATTTAGACATTAAAAGTGTAGAGGCATGTACACACAGATTGGCAAACCGGTACAGAGTCTAACTGAAGAGCTTAACAAAGCAGACGTGGCAGTAGGGTTTATCATTTTGCCTGATATGATATTGTGAACCAACTTTGGATAATGACAGGAACCTTAGATGAACACAGTAGGTTAGTAAGGTGTAGCAGAGAGAGGCTGTTTGTTTTTATCCCTTACAGGAGAAGATTTCCACTAGAGAAGGACCCAGAAGAGGAGGAGAGATCACATAAGCATGAAGTGTTTTCAAGTGGGAGCTGGTGTTCATTACTGGACCACCTAGAGGACAGGAGGTTATTGTCTGATTTGCTGAGTCAGGGGGCGGCAAGAGAGGGTCAGAGCGAAGGTAGTGGACCTGGGAATGGTGTAGTGACGTCTTTGGAAGACGTCAAGAGAGGGAATTGTAAGATTTAAAGAAATTAGTTTACTGCTGAACTGTATATAACCACCATCTTATCATTGCATTAATTATCATTTCATCAAAGTGTTTATTGAAGCTGCTGGCATTATGTTATAATTTATATTATAGGGGTTATCATAATCAAATATTAACATTTTCATTACAGGTGCAGTTATAACTACTTTAAAATGATTGAGTTAAATATATATGTATCATAACTCATATGCTGAGTATATTGGTACAGCAAAATAGTAGCTGAGCAAAGGCCTGAATGTATTCAGCTTCTTGTGGGATTTGAGTTTGCTTAGTTACAGGTGACGAAAGGATGTCCAGTCCATGGTGACCTCAAAGGCCTTAGATCATCACCATATTCTTAAGAGTATGCCACAAGGAGGAACTTCTGTGTTTGCATTTAATTCTCAAAATACATGAATGTTCTGTACATGCAAATTGTGTGCTTGTAAACGCAAGAAGGGGCGTTACAATACCCTGATGTTATAAAAGCAATCTAGAGTGTATTTTGGGCAGAGATGTACAACTGTTTTGCAGTTTACACCTCTCCACGCAGCGTGCATTCATTAAAATCAATTGTTTGAACGACCTCTTCTGGACTATCATTGTTTTGCTCTCGTCCTCAATTTCGAACCCATAACACAGGTACTCCTGGAAAACTGACAGAGCCTCTTTAGTGAGAGGGAAACATGGAAGTTAGTGATGGTGAGATGAAGCCTCAGGATGAACTGAAGCTTTCCATCCAACTGGTCGACTCATGGTTCGAAGCATTGTGATTATTCATTTGCTCTACTGCACCATCAAGTGGACAATTCTAGTGAAACAGGCTCAATGATTATAATGATGTGATGTGTAAACCTCTAAACTGAATAAATACATTGTTTTCATGGTTATTTATCCAGAATATTGTCTCAGCATGTCTGATACAAACGATACAGTGGAAATTATCAGGATAGAGTTTTGGTAAGTGTGTAATCGTGCTTTTGTACATATGGATAATGACAGAAACTAGTGTGTGGCGCTTCACTTTTTAATAAACCAAAAGACAGAAATCAGAATATAGTGGTGTTGTTTATTTATATTATGGTAATTATTATTTGTGATATTTATTACTGTGTGTGCACCTTATTAGGAGAGATGAGATCTGAAATGTTGCCAGACAGGGGAAAACCTTCCTTGCTGGTTCCATCCAAGAAGAAATGCTCAGGTAACTATGTAACACGTACGTAATCCACTGGGGGAATCAGCTGTGTTTCGCTGCGCATTTTACTTTGAATCTGGTGCAAACCGGCGAGCCAGTTCCTGAATCAGTCACGTGGTACGGACTGCCCACGAGGCCTCGAACGTCACTGCATACGTAATCAAAGCAAGCCTCGATACGCGCTTCACAAAAACTCCCCGAGATTACCCGACACACGCTTCGAACCTTCAACACACAGGACACATCACTAGTGGAAGAGCAGTGATACATGTGAGATTCATCACAGGTGTGAGCATCACAGCAGAGGCCTTTGTGTCAAAGTAACTGAGGATAAAACAGAAAAACATGAAGGAGATTTTGCTGGCCTGGCTTTTTATAGCAGATGATTTAAAAAATATTCTGCATAATTTTAAAAAGTTTGAATTTCTTCAGTGTTGAACAGCAGAAATTTCTTTTCGGAAATCATAAAAAAAAACAGCGGCTGACAGCACTGTACACAACGGTAGACTTGTGCGTAGTAAGCAAGCGAATAATGCCGAAAACAGAGATTTGACATGGAAAACTGTTCTTTAAGTGCACTGAGAGAGAGCGCTGTGCAGGAAGTGTGATTTTATCGTGGTGGAAGCGAAACAGCAAAAGTAGGAGAGAATTCATGACAGTGTTTATGTGACCCCGACGGAGCAGAAGTAAATCATCTCCGAACAAACAGCCGCCTGTCAGTATTATTATGGTCTGTGCAGACAAACATGTGCTGTCCATTCACGCAAATCAATTCAGATTAGTTTGAGTTTTCTACGTTCAACAGAAAATGTGCTGCGTTCACTGACGCTGAAGCTCCGTGTTAAGGTAACGTTAGCAGTGTGTAATGTTTCCTGGCTAACATCAGCTGTGAGCAGCTTAGTTCAGCACAAATCAGCCGCTCCACAGTTCTGATAGTTATTCTGATTCACGGTAACGGACTCACAGCTGGACCGAGAGGCTGACCCGCCCTGAGCTCTGAGTGAGACCGCTGTACGTGACGTGGAAACAGATTGTTATATTTCCACTGTAGTGTCAGTACACTATTAGAGCTTATGCCGAGTCAGACTGCACACAGGATCGTTTGTTTACTAGTTGACTTCTTCTTTATTTTTTTGATAACACAGAAGTAACACACACACATAACTGAGCGTGGTGCCCCCTACTGTCGATGGCTTGCATAGCACACAACTCTTGGTTCATACATAACATCTCCTCCCCACTAAGCTATGCGACCGTGGCACCACCCACAGAAACATTTCCCATAACCATAGTACCCTTTTTTTTATTATTATTATTATTACAACATTCATGAAAACTGGAACTAATGTTTCTTTCTGTATGAATTTCTTTGTAGTTGAGAACAATGTCTCTGAACGCCAACATTCTCACTGAACTACTTAATACGCTCACCCATCACGATAACGAGCGGGTGGCCTAGTGACTCTCACTGGGTAACGTCTTACAGACTCTGTAACCTGAGTACAGTCAGTCGGTGATGGTTTTAGAGACTGGGGTGTTTCTGGAGGTGAGGTGGTCCCCAGAACTTGTTCAACAGTCTCTTCCTGCAGAGATGTACAAGGGTGAAGTATGGTGTCACTACCACTCTGGGCTGGTGACATCTGAGAGCTTGTCAGAGGATCCACTGTGACCTGCTGAGATACTGACTCCGGTCGTGTCAGCATCTGATCCACATGACGTTTCCACACTCCTTGGGCTCCCACATTCACCTTGTATGACACTGGCCCAGTCTTCTCCAGTACGACACCGTGCGTCCACTTGTCCTCTCCCTTCCTATAATCACGCACCAGGACAGGCTCGCCCACAGTGAACCGTCTGTCCCTGGAGTGTTGCTGTCGGCATTGTTGTTGAGCATCTTGTGACCGACGCACTGCTCCGGCCACACTGGGCTTCAGAAAATCCAGTCGAGAGCGCAGCTTGCGTCCAATGAACAATATAGCTGGCGTTTCTCTAGTTGTTGCATGGGGAGTGTTGCGATATGTCAAGAGGAACGTGTCAAGGCGTTGTTGCACAGGTGCTGTACCCCTGGAAGCTTTCAGTGCATGCTTGAATGTCTGCACAAAACGCTCAGCCAAACCATTAGTGGCAGGATGGTACGGCGCAGAGCGGATGTGTTTGACTCCATTAGCTTTCAGGAACACCCTGAATTCCTCAGAACAGAACTGCGGTCCGTTATCACTCACCAGGATGTGGGGGATGCCATGGCGACTAAAGAGACCCCGCAGCACTTGTATGGTTTTACCAGCTGTGGTGCTCTCCATAACATGCACTTCAGGCCACTTGGAATGTGCATCTACCACCACCAGGTACATTGCATAGCACACAACTCTTGGTTCATACATAACATCTCCTCCCCACTAAGCTATGCGACCGTGGCACCACCCACAGAAACATTTCCCATAACCATAGTACCCTTTTTTTTATTATTATTATTATTACAACATTCATGAAAACTGGAACTAATGTTTCTTTCTGTATGAATTTCTTTGTAGTTGAGAACAATGTCTCTGAACGCCAACATTCTCACTGAACTACTTAATACGCTCACCCATCACGATAACGAGCGGGTGGCCTAGTGACTCTCACTGGGTAACGTCTTACAGACTCTGTAACCTGAGTACAGTCAGTCGGTGATGGTTTTAGAGACTGGGGTGTTTCTGGAGGTGAGGTGGTCCCCAGAACTTGTTCAACAGTCTCTTCCTGCAGAGATGTACAAGGGTGAAGTATGGTGTCACTACCACTCTGGGCTGGTGACATCTGAGAGCTTGTCAGAGGATCCACTGTGACCTGCTGAGATACTGACTCCGGTCGTGTCAGCATCTGATCCACATGACGTTTCCACACTCCTTGGGCTCCCACATTCACCTTGTATGACACTGGCCCAGTCTTCTCCAGTACGACACCGTGCGTCCACTTGTCCTCTCCCTTCCTATAATCACGCACCAGGACAGGCTCGCCCACAGTGAACCGTCTGTCCCTGGAGTGTTGCTGTCGGCATTGTTGTTGAGCATCTTGTGACCGACGCACTGCTCCGGCCACACTGGGCTTCAGAAAATCCAGTCGAGAGCGCAGCTTGCGTCCAATGAACAATATAGCTGGCGTTTCTCTAGTTGTTGCATGGGGAGTGTTGCGATATGTCAAGAGGAACGTGTCAAGGCGTTGTTGCACAGGTGCTGTACCCCTGGAAGCTTTCAGTGCATGCTTGAATGTCTGCACAAAACGCTCAGCCAAACCATTAGTGGCAGGATGGTACGGCGCAGAGCGGATGTGTTTGACTCCATTAGCTTTCAGGAACACCCTGAATTCCTCAGAACAGAACTGCGGTCCGTTATCACTCACCAGGATGTGGGGGATGCCATGGCGACTAAAGAGACCCCGCAGCACTTGTATGGTTTTACCAGCTGTGGTGCTCTCCATAACATGCACTTCAGGCCACTTGGAATGTGCATCTACCACCACCAGGTACATGTGACCTTCAAATGGACCCGCAAAATCCACATGGATCCGTTCCCACGGACAGGAAGGCCACAGCCAAGGGTGCAAAGGTGCTAACCCAGGCTCTTTTTGCACACGCTGACAAGAGTGGCAGGCTTTAGCTTGAAGCTCAATTTGAGAATCAATCCCAGGCCACCAAACATAGCTGCGAGCTAAGCTCTTCATCCTCACCATCCCTGGATGTGCAGCGTGGAGCTCTTTCAGAACATGAGAGCGCAGCTTAGGTGGCACTACCACCCTCACGCCCCACATGAGGCATCCCTGCTGTATTGTGAGTTCATGTCTGCGCATCAGATAAGGTGACAGGTCTTGATCTGCGTCCTTTGCTGCTGGAAAGCGTCCAGTTGTTACCATTTCCAGGACACGAGACAATGTGACATCAGACAAGGTGTCACGTCTGATCTCAGCAACACCGACTGGTAATGTGTCCAGTTGAGATGCGTAGAATACCTCCACCGCTCCCTGTTTCTCTTTCTGTGCAAGGGGCAGAGGCAAACGTGACAGTCCATCCGCATTGGCATGATGTGCCCCCTTCCGATACTGCAAGGTGTAATTATGTGCTGACAGAAGGAGCGCCCAACGCTGCATTCGTGCAGCTGCCATTGATGGTGTACCTTTCACTGGACTCAGAATGGAGGTCAGTGGGTGGTGATCAGTGAGCAAGGTGAACTTGTTACCATGGAGATACTGGTGAAACTTGCGCACTCCAAAAACAATAGCCAACGCCTCCCTCTCGATCTGAGCATAGTTTCGTTCTGCTTTGCTGAGGGTTCGTGAAGCATAGGCAATTGGCCGTTCTTGGCCATCAGGCATGACATGCGAGAGCACGGCTCCAACTCCATATGGTGAAGCGTCACATGCCAAACGGAGAGGCAGTTCAGGATTGTAGTGGGTGAGTATTTCTGGTGAGGCCAGACGTTCTTTAGCTTTCTGGAAAGCTGACTCACAGGCTGATGTCCACTGCCATTTCTTCTCTTTACTGAGTAGCTCATTCAACGGCTTCAGGACCGTAGCTAAATCAGGTATGAAACGTCCATAATAGTTGAGCATTCCCAGAAAGGAACGTAACTGGCTGACATCAGCTGGTGCTGGAGCTTCCATAACGGCACGCACCTTTTCTGGTGATTTGTGTAACCCTGCCGCATCAATTATGTGGCCCAGGTATTCTACTGATTCTTGGAAAAACAGGCACTTCTCCTGTTTGAGACGCAAGCCATAGTCCTCCAGCCTGCCCAAAACTGCCTTAAGGGTTCTCAGATGTGTCTGTTTATCTGGACCACTGACGAGGATGTCATCCAGATAACAATGGGTGTATGGTAGGCCGAGAAGCACTTGATCCATAGCCTTCTGAAACAATGCAGGTGACGACGCCACTCCAAAAGGCAAGCGATTGAAACGGAACAGCCCTTTTTGTGTCGAAACAGTCAGCAGCTTCTTAGACTCCTCTTCTACCTCCATCTGTAGGTAGGCATTTGCTAAGTCTAGCTTACTGAAATGCTGTCCTCCTGCTAGAGAAGCAAATAGGTCCTCAATGCGTGGAAGTGGGTACTTATCCACACAGAGCTGCGAATTTAGAGTGACTTTGAAATCACCGCAGAGTCTCACTGAGCCATCCTTCTTGTTGACAGGGACCACGGGCGTAGCCCAATCACTATGCTCCACTGGTGTGATCACCCCAAGCTCAGTCAGGCGTTTCAGTTCCGCCTCCACCCGAGGGCGGAGAGCATAAGGCACGTTACGTGGTGGACAGAATTTGGGGACACTATCAGGCCTAAGAGTCAATCTGGCTTTAATGCCTTTCATTGTGCCCAGCTCCTTAGAGAAAACGGCTGAGTGTTTCTTTAACACAGCCTCCAGATTGTCATTTCCGCTCAGCTCTCTGGCATGAGTCATCTTTAAGTCTTTCCAGTTCAACTTGATAACTCTCAGCCACTCCCTACCAAACAGTGGTGGAGCATCCACCTTTACCACGTACAAGGGTAGTGTAGCACGCTGCTTATTCAGCTCAACTTGCACCTTGATTACCCCTTCTGGTGCCAGCGGCTCCCCAGTGTATGTTTTCAGCATAATGTCAGTGGGTTGAAGCGGCAACTGACTCAGCATACTTTTGTACAGTTCCCATGGGATCAACGACACAGCAGCCCCTGTATCCAGCTCCATCTCCATTTTCTTCCCATTAACTACAGGCATTAGGGAGATACGTGAATATTTCTCTTTTCGAGACAAAGAATACAGCTCCAATTCACTATCAGTGTCGAGCCTGGTTCCTTCACTCTCACTTTCCTCTGCAGCAACATGATGAATTCTCCTCTTTTTGTCCTTTGCTCTGTTCTTAACTGCATTGCCTTTCAGTTCAGGTTTTCCCTCTTTCTCTTTCCTGTTCCAATCGTGGCTGCTTCTGGCTCTACCTTTACACATGCGTTTCGTGTGGCCCTTCCTCCCACACTGGTGACAGTCACGGTCTTTGTACCAGCAGTCATCATCAGTATGATTCATTTTCCCACAGCGGCGGCATTTATCACCTTTTTGTGACAGTACCGCATTCACTTTAAGGGAACGACTCAACTGCTGCACTTCACGTGTTGCTGTCTCTGCCGACACAGCATAATCAACAGCTTTGCGAAACGTGAGATCCTTTTCAGTCAAAAGACGCTTCTGCACAGTTTCACACTTTAATCCACACACAAATCTGTCCCGTAGAGCATCTTCCAGATACGCACCAAACTCGCAATGTTCTGATAGTCTTTTCAGCACCGCAACATACTGTGCGACCGTTTCTTCCTCCCCCTGATTCCTCTTGTGGAACCGGAACCTCTCAGCTATTATCAGCGGTTTGGGAGCAAAATGAGCTTGCAAAACACCCACAATATTGTCATACTGCATTGTCCCAGGCTTGCTCGGAGCCACCAGATTACGCAGAAGACCGTACGTCTTGGGACCCATTACACTCAGCAACACCGGGACCCGTTTCTCAGGCTGAATGTCATTAGCAAGGATGTAATGCTCAAAACGTTCAATATACGTTGCCCATTGCTCACCAGCATCATCAATGGGGTCCATCTGCCCAATCATTCCAGCCATGATGCATCCGCTGTCCACAGCCAACACCGTCGTTTCTGACTCGTCGGAGAAAAAGCAGCTAGCAGCTAGCTCCGATGCTAATTCGCCACGCGATCGTCCGTTTTCCGTCCAAACTCGGCCACGCAGTCAGTACATGCTCAGTAGACGGCCAAGTCTTCCAGACGACACAACTCGTCGCCAATTTATGTTATATTTCCACTGTAGTGTCAGTACACTATTAGAGCTTATGCCGAGTCAGACTGCACACAGGATTGTTTGTTTACTAGTTGACTTCTTCTTTATTTTTTTGATATCACAGAAGTAACACACATACATAACTGGGCGTGGTGCCCCCTACTGTCGATGGCTTGCATAGCACACAATAACTCTTGGTTCATACATAACACAGATGTTTCTGCCGAAAAAAGGAAACATACTGTGAATATTTGCTCTGTCGTTTCTTTCTCTGCTTGCTCTGCTGTCGCTTTGTTTTTAAGAGGAAACAAAGTTTTCCGTTAGTCTCTGTGTTTCAGGCTCTGTGCTCTGAGTGTTTGTGTAGGAATCTGGACTCTCCTGAAAGAAGTAAAGCTCTTTGTGTTCATGTATCTGGGATGAGGTCACACCAGAAACACGCATTTCTCTGCAGCGTCATTTCGTCACGGAGTTATTCAGGAGAACAGACAGAAACTCCCACCAGTGTGTCCAACTTTAGCGAGTTTTCAGACCCCTTAGGGGGCTTTTTTTTCTAAAAAGCGACTAGCGATAAATCTGGCGACTTTTCCGGTGTTATTGACGACTTTATAACGTGAAAGCGTTATCGCTCTTCCTCTCAACAAGCGCACCTCGCCCGTGCCAAAGCTATCACAGTCCTCAGCTGCTGTCAGAGCAGGAGACCCCTCCCACCCCACACGCCTCGCAAGGGGGTTTTACTGTCCTTATGTGTCTTCCACAATGTTATATTTCTGTACAGGGTTACGATTACATAACCGATTATGCAAATTAGACGATGAAGTCATTTAGCGACTTCTAGCAGCTTTTAGGACAGCCAATAGCAGTTTTTCTTACTGAGGAGTTGGCCCACACCTGTGTCATGAACTCCTGCAGCTGCGCACACTGATGTCAGCGCTGAACAGCTGCACAACCTGTCTCTGCTCTCAGTGGCACAGGTGACAGTCAGTAACCATGGTGACAGGTGGAGGCTCTGTCTCTTGGTGAGTGTGCAGTGATTTGTGTGTTTCATCTGAGGACTCACAAGCGTGTGCTTCAATCCACACATACCAACCTGAGTAGATCCTCAACATTTATACTCAGTTTATTAAGTTCAGCTTCACCAATCAAAAACCTTCCTGTGCACAAATATCTAAATTATCTGGCTCCACACGTCCACGTGCAGTTTGAGACAAATGTCACGCTGTCAGCTTCATGCAGCTTTCCACAAACTGAGCTACATTTTGTCTTACAGATAAACAGATTGATCAACATTTTCAGTTTTTTTCCTTAAGATTATTTCTGTGGCTTAAAAACAAAGGAACTGTAACAACGATGAAGAACTCAGTGCTCTGTTTGCTTATATCAGCATCATCCTGTGACTCCAAGCTTTTCACTCTTTAATGTTTTATTTACATTTTCTGAGCAGCATTAACATGAGTTAGCTTAGCTAGCAGAGCAGCTAGCAGTCAGAGCATGAACTCTGTAAGCAGTCAGCTCGGTCCTGGACATTGTTACTGACATAAAGCTGCTCTCTGCAGCCATGTTTGACCTTTGTAGGACTACAGTAATGGAGGATTTGGAGGCTGAACTCGACTTTGTGACACTTTCTGTGGTGAACTGATGAAAGCTGTGTCTCAGATGGATGTTAGTCCAACACATGAATGATTTGTGTTTCCTCTGCAGGTAGAAAGTGTGTGTGAGCTGAATTGAGCAGCATGGATCAGTGTGAGGACAGAGAGGAGGGAGTCCCTCCCACTAAAAGCACTCTGTGTGGGGAACATGAGAGCCAGACCAAAGCTCAGAGGTGAGATGACCATCTTTAACTGTCCATGACTCTTCTCCATGTCACAGCTCAGCACTCACATCACTGCTCCATCATTATTCACAGGAACCCACCTGGACCTCCACCCAGCTCTGTGTCCTGTAAGAGTGACTGGTCTAAAGCTGACATTATTGATTTTAAAGTGTCTGCTGCAGAGAGGTGAGCTGTTAGTAACATGAACTCTTTGAGTTGGTTGGTTGCTAATAGACATAAATTAGTTTATGTTTGGAAATTAGTGACAGAAGCAATGACTTAGTGGAGAATAAGAAAAATGAAGCTAAAAATCTGTCTCACTGTTGTGCTGCTCTTTGCTGCAGCAACAAGTTTATTTAAAAACTTTCACTCTGTCTCTGCAGCAGGAAGTGATTCTGCTTTGTTTGCTGGATGAGCTAAAACAGGAAAATCCACTTGTTAGCTGTAGTGTTTGTGACAAGGCTAAAGAGGAGAAACAGAGAGAGAACTTTATTAATCCCTCGAGTTGGTTCCTCTGGGAAATTCAGTTTAAAAAAAGCTGGAACTAATCAGGTACAACAAGACAGGAAGAAAGGACTGTCAGAATAAAACAGGAAACACACAAAAAGACACAGACTGACTAGATGCAGGAGACAGACAGGAAGAGACAGGGACACAGAGACACACAAATGAAGATAAGACTGACTCAACATGGGGCATGTACACAGGCAGGGGCAGTCTTAGCCTGTTTGGTGCCCTGGGCAAACCCCCCATATATACATTAGCTACATTAGAGATTTTGAAACTGGGCTTTTCATAAGGAAGACAGGATAAAGACATGCTGTGGAAGAGAGACAGAGATTAATGACAATTCATCAGAGAGGTCTATTAACACATAGTGAGTGAGAAAGGTGACTGGAAAGGAAAAACTCAATGCATCATGGGAATCCCCGGCAGCCTACGTCTATTGCAGCATAACTAAGGGAGGATTCAGGGTCACCTGGTCCAGCCCTAACTATATGCTTTAGCAAAAAGGAAAGTTTGAAGCCTAATCTTGAAAGTAGAGATAGTGTCTGTCTCCCGAATCCAAACTGGAAGCTGGTTCCACAGAAGAGGGGCCTGAAAACTGAAGGCTCTGCCTCCCATTCTACTTTTAAATACTCTAGGAACAACAAGTAGGCCTGCAGAGCGAGAGCGAAGTGCTCTAATAGGGTGATATGGTACTACAAGGTCATTAAGATAAGATGGAGCCTAAAAACTGAAGACTTTTCAGGAAGTTTTTAGGACATCCTGATAAAAATGAATTACATTAGTCCAGCCTGGAAGTATAAATTATCGAAGTAGTTTTTCAGCGTCACTCTGTTTACATTTCTTTTCTCTTGTTTCTAAACTGAGCACCTGCTGACCTTTTACCTTTTCTTATCCATCTTCCATTGGTGTTAATTTGCCCAAGAATCGCCACATCACAACCTAACAGACCCACACCTTAGTGCATGTAGTGCACAGATTCAGTTTGTATAGGGTTTTTTTTCTGGGATTTCACACAACCCAGGAACAATCATGAATACATAATGGGCTTGGATTGACATCATTATGAATAAAATGTGCTCTATTTGGAAACAGCTTCCCCCTCCCCGTTAGACCGGTTTTGTGTGAGACTTCAGCAGTAGCAGACGCACTGAGGGCCCTCGCTCACTTTTCTCGTATAGAATTTAGAAAACACATTGGTGCAAATGACAAGTCTATATCATGATGTCTTCAGTTTTTGTGTTTGTTAGTTTGTTTTTATTCAAATTTATTTTGCAAGCTGGTTATTAGGCTACGTTCACACTGCAGACGAAAGCGCATCAAGTCCGATTTTTTTGACCCTATGCGACCCATATCCGATCATGGTATGACAGTGTGAACGGCACAAATCCGATATTTTCAAATCCGAGCTGGGTCACTTTTGTATGTGGTACTGAATCCGATACATATCTGATGTTTTAGCAAGCGACTGCTGTGTGAATGGTCATGTCGCATTAAGTCTTTTACGTCACTGACACAAGACGGATGCCAATTATCAGCGCCCGAGAAGACATCGCGAACGCTTCCTGACCATCCAGTGTAGATGTCAGTGAAACTGTTGGGAAGACAACAAGAACATTTTATTTGTACTGTATAATCTGCAGATTCTGACAGAAATCTGCAACTATCCTTTGAAGCACCGCTCCTCTAAAACAGCAAAAAGGATAATTATTAAGTTATTTACATTATTATGTAAATAACAAAATAACCTAAAGCAAAAATTGGGAAATGTAAAGTCCGAAGTCTTTATATTAAGGTCATCAGTCAAACAATACTGTTTGCTCGGGGTCTAAACAGAGCGCGTTGTGTGTGATGTCTTCTTTTGCGCATGCGGGTCGCTTTGAGCGTTCACACTAGAGCACGTTTGCTGTCACATTTTATTTGTAGTGTGAACAAGCAGACAAAATTAATCGGATTTGATCAAAAAATCGGACTTGAGCATCAAGACCTGCAGTGTGAACGTAGCGTAAGACGCTCCAGCCACCCAGAGAATCACCTGCCGCCCCTCTTCTCCATGTGCAGCAAGCAGCAGTGCGCATTTTGCAAACAGACAGCGCCTTTACTCCTCACAAATGGGCGATAGAAAACCGATCATTGCCCATGCCATCCTAAAAATGTGCTGGCATGACGTCGGGGCAGCATGAGTATGAGCAACTTTCTTTTTGCCAGAAAGTAACTGTTATGGTCCTGTGACCCAGTGTTGATGTGTTTTCTGGGTTCATTAATATTCTTTGATTTAGTGTTAATCATGGTTCAGTTTCCCCTGTGTACAGTGGCGGTTTTTGATACGGGCGACATGAGCCGCTGCTTGCAACTCGCAGAAAAGGTCAAAGGTCATCAGGCTCTCAGTTTAGGAAAAAGAGAAAAGAAGATGAGAAACAAGTAAAAGATTAATGTAAGCAGATGTGACTTCGGATGATGGCAGTTATTATGTATCCTTAAACAGGACAACATTCATTAGTAGGAAAACTGCTGTTTACCTTTGTGAGCCACTTGGCTGTGATAGTAAACAGCAGACACTGATGTGGCTTATTGAAATTTTTGGACTGTGTTCAGCATAATATTAATTAGCCATTAATTGGAAGAGCCTTATTGTTGATTTGTCTCCTCAAACTAATATATGATATTGACTCATTACATGTAAAGCAAGATATTTAAGCCTTTATTTTTTATATGGGTGCAAGCCACCTTTTTTTTGCCAATGCCCATGACTCCGCCCCCACCACGATGCCGCCCTGAGCAGGGGCCCATGTCACCCGTATCAAAAACCACCACTGTACACAGGAGAGGCAAGGAAACACAAACAGTATTAACACTAAATCAAAGAATATTAATGAACCCAGAGAACACATAAACACTGGGTCACAGGACCATAACAGGTACTTTCTGTGTAACACATTTTTGGGGCGTTCTTATTTCACATCACTACGAGCCGTCAAACATCTCAGCCTCAATAGAAACACATGAAAGGCTTCTGTTCCTTCATTTATCACCAGGAGATGTCACATAAAAACAGACGACGTATGCCAAAGTCGCAGGTTAGAAGTGGAACAGGGATTTATTTTGCCAGGTAATTTCAAATGCAGCATTTTTATCAGCTCAAAAACTTCAACTGACAAACAGACAAAAAAGAAAGAGAGCTGAAGAAAGATAAGGACAGGGATAAGAGAGCTTACATTTAAAGGTACAGACTGCTTATTAGTGTTGAGTAAACTGTAAATGTAAATCTCACATATGTTTTTAAATCAGATATCGGGTCTGTACATGTGACATTATGTTTTTTTCATATTGTGAAACGTGCTGCAAAAAACTGAGGCAGACTAACTGTGTTTTGATTCAAGCTGAAAACAATCAGAATTAAAAGTTTGTGTTCCCACCTACTGTTTTTTAACCTCCTCAGACCCGAACTCTTCCACGACATGCATTTTTAATTTCTCTTTGATATTTGGGCTGATTGGGGCCCGATGAATGTAAAAACAAAGAATTACCAGATTTTTGTTTTACCTTATTTTTGTTTTTAAGAAAAATAAGAGCCACATATATATTATATTCATTTAAAATTTTGATAGAACAGTAGCAGTATAATGTCCTTGTAAGTGGATATCAGGCCCATGTAGAGCAAAATTGAGTATTTTGGTCTAAATAACCCAAAAAGGGATGTCCACATATGTGGACGGCAGGTCCAAGGAGGTTAATTATTATATTAATGTAGCACGAGGTTCAGTGAGCTTTGAACAAAAACAGGTGGTAGAAACAAGTTACTTTTACTTTCTTACTTTGAGTACAAACAGCACAAATCTGCCGCTCCATAGTTCAGGGTAACAGACTCACAGCTGGACTAACGAGGCCGACCGCACCCTGAGTGAGGACGCTGTACATGAAACAGATGTTTCTGCCACAAACAGAAATATGCTGTGAATATTTGGTTTGTAAGGACGTTTCTGTATCTGTCGCTCTGCTGTCGCTTTGATTTGAAAAGAGAAAACAAGTTTTCCGTTAGTCTCGGTGTTTGGGGCTCTGTCCCAGATGTTTGTTCGGTAGCCTCGGATCGAAAGTTAAAGTCACACACTCAGCACGTTGCATGAAAACGACATGAAATTCAGAATTTTACAGATCTGAACTGATCGTGTAACCTAGAAACACAGAAACACGTTTTTCTGGAAAAGTCCTCCTCAGAAATTGGACTGTGAAAAAAAACTGAAATTAAGTGATGATGAGCTGCTCCTCATGTTCCTGAAGGAGAAAAGAAAGAGAGAGAGATTCTGGTTCTCAGAGCAGCAGCAGGGAGAGTATCAGGGTTAGATCCAGGAGTTGAAGCTTTGGCTTCAGGATGTCAGTGAGGAGTTTAGTTTAGATTAATTTAGTTTAGTTTAGTTTAGTCTGAACTCTTGTTAGCAGAGTTTGGATCACATCTGAAGAGGCAGAGGAATCCTTTTAGACCCCTGAGTTAGTCGGAGTAGCTCTAGCTGTGTCTGAGGTAAAACAGCATTTTGTACTATTTCCATGTTGTTGTATATTTAATACAGGTTTTTGATTTGAGCTATGAGTGCACTGGTTGCCAAATGCCGTGATCTGATTGGTCAGATCAGAAAAATCTAGCTTGTTTTTAAAAAAAGAATTAAAACAAAACAAACCTTTGAGAGCATTTTGTGTGCTTTTTTTTGGAGAAAAAGTTTCCTCAAAAGTTTGATGACTGCATGTGCTGTTATAAACCAAAATTTAAACATGTGTGCAGTTGTAACAGTGTTTATATGGTATTATTCTACTTGCCACAAATGTCAGTGCAATGGGGAAACAGCGCCCCCTCTTGGTGAGGCTGGCTGCAGTAATCACTGCCAGCCTGCTGAAGCCGTACGAGAGGTGAGCTGTGTTGTTTCACACATCATATAGTTAAGTAGAGACACATAAAACTTGTTTGATCAGATGAAGGACACAGAGGGTAATAAGTGGTAATAAGCTTAGTGGGCACGTGCCTGACACCAGTCCACAGAGTGGAGAGTTTATTTGAGCCGGCCTGTTACAGCAGGGGGAAGCAGAAACTGGTTACAAAGTGATGTGTCTTTAACTTTGGAGACAAGACTCAGTTTAATTTGCTGATAATTTTATCTTTCAAAAACATTCCTGTGTCCACAAATGTCTAAAACTATGCAACAAGAAAATGATCTGAGTAAGGACAGCATGGGAATGATGATCAGGTCTGTGGATCAGAGTTTCACACAGTCACAGAAACAAAGTTCTCCAATTCAGCAAAGAAGAGTTTGAGCTGCATGTGAATGAGTCTCTCTGACAGCTGATTGGTGCTGATTACAGCTGTCAGCTGATGTGCTAGTTTCACTCAGGATTAAACAACTTCGATTCAAACTGAGGAGATAAAACAGTCCAAATGTGGATTAACCGTGCGATTCATGCGTCTCCAGAATAGCGATTGACAGATCACGTGACTTTTGCGCATTGCATGCCGGGAACTCGAGGCAAAACAATCCAAGTACCGCATCAAATGCCATTATTTGCAGCACCGCAAAACGTTCATCCTCCCGTTCCAATACCTTCTTGGTTTTTCTTTGCCGCACAAAAAAGGAATGTACAACACGAAGGAGAACAATGCCGGTCCGTACAAAGACAGACTCGACGAAAAGGCAAAGAAAAGATACGAGGAAAAAATCAAAGGGGTGAGAGGGTCAGACCCTTACGAGCACACAGAGTGGACACAAGATGTTAGCGTGCTGCCCAACTTTCACCACGCTCAGATTTATAATTATACGGTTCTTGGAGTGAGTGCATACACTCATGAAGTTTAGCAACTTCAGGTCACTGCAACAAGCCCAGGTACAGTTTACCGACAGATGGGTACAGGACCTTGAAATGCACCATGTAGAACAAAAGACCATCGTACGTATCAGAAGTTTACCAGTCTCACAAATCGTCTTCATAAATACACAATCGTTAACCGTTTATTAATATAACCTTTAAGCTCAACGGTAATTAATTAGTAGTGGAAATAATTTCTGGTACGCATCACAGAAATGTAGCAGTAACAATAATATTGTATGCTGTAATCGCACTGGACAATTAGTGATACAAAAAAACTGGTGCTTGGAGCAGACTAACATGTGAGCTGGAGTGTTCTGGACGTTATATTTGGTCTTTGAATTGCTGCAATTCAGGCCATCCGTCAGCTCTTTGTTACTTCGGAAACATGGCTTAAACAATTTCTCTTCAACGACGTAATCCGATAACAACCGATCTCTGTACCCGTCGGCTTCCCGTGGCTGTCATGCGACCGGCTACTGCAGTTAATAATACAACAGCTTCTTGCCTTTTTTTGTGTTTCTTTTTATCCGCTGTGTAACTGATTTCAATTGAAGCCTGCGTGTGCTAGTACCTCTTGGCACGAGTTCCCAGAATCCTTTGCGGTTTTACCCCTGAATGACGTCACATTTTCAATCTCTATTAAAGTCAGAGCCTGTAGGAGTTTTAAGTTCATCCTTGTTTCCTCAGACTGTTTGAATTCAGCATGTCAGAGAAGCAGAAACATGGAGGTGTGTTCATGACAGCGTCTGATTCCTGATGTCAGAGAAACTTTAGATTATTCAGCAGAGCTGATGTGGAGCTCAGATCTGCATCAACATGAATGTTACATGTTAAACTAGGACAGTCACAGATATCATGTGTGAACATCACGTGATCCTAAAGTGTCTGAGTGACCATAAAAGAGCTTTAATTCATCCTGAGGTCGGAGTTTGCAGAGAGCTGACTGTATCACACTCATTGCTGTTCCTAATGTTCTGTCAATTTCTGCTTTTTGTGCTTTGTTATTGGAATGTCTCAAATTTCAGAGTCAGCAGATGGGATCAGGTTTCTGTGATCTCTTGTGACATGACAATTCTCATGAGAATTTGCATAATTAAGATTAAGGAACTGACCTCCCAGCCCATTGTTCCTTCAGTGGGCTGGTTTCAGTCATTATGCAAATGTACTGTTTATAAGATTGAAACCTGCAGTCAGCTGAGACTGAAGAAGTCACTTGGATTAGTGACAAAATGTTTCTCCCACAAAACGCTACGTCCAGATGAACAGAATCAACTTTTGGAGATTATAATCAGTGTTGATTCTGGTTGATTTTCTGTGTTTGTGAGCTGAGCGGAAATGAAACTGAGTTTGTAACAAAAATCAGTTTTGTCCAGTTTTCCTGTAAAAAGCTGAACTCTAATCTAAGAGGATGTTACTGACAGGAAACAGCTGCATTATCTGCAGTCTGTGTGATCACAGCTGCTTCAATCATGTTTTTGTCTGCAGAGGTCAGAGGTCACAGTCTGCAGGGTCCAGCTGTCCGTCTGTGAGGAGTGACCGGTCCAAAGATTACCCTCCAGACTTCAGTGCTGAACCTGGACCAACGAGGTCAGAGAGCTGTGATGACTCCTTTACATGTTTGTGGTTCCTGGATAAATCTGACCTGAAACATCCTCAGATTGTTACAAAGATTCATTAAAAAGAAAACAATGAAAGAGAAAAGATCCAAATGTTAGACTTGGTCATTTGCTGTTTGAGGACAGTGATGCTCATATCTGTGGGGAAAGTGTGACCTGAGTGGGTTCATGTTTGTCTTTAAAGAGCTGATCTGCAGTGATGGAAATAACGGCGTTACAAGTAACGGTGTTACTAACGGCGTTACTTTTTTCAGTAACGAGTAATCTAACTAATTACTATTCCTATCGTTACAACGGCGTTACAGTTACTAACAAGGAAACGCGGTCCGTTACTATTTTTCAACAAACAGACAGTTGAAGCTGTGTTCAGCTTACCGCATCTTCTGGACGCTACAGCTTTAAGCAGCTGCGCGCTCCCGCGGACGCTAATCACGATCACTGTCCAGCACAACACCCGGAGCTCAGGAGGCAAAACAATCGCATGAGTGCTGCTGTTTGACTGAGGAAGAATAAAGTAGTCGTGGTAAGTCAATCACATGACCACTTAAAGACAAAGCAACAAGGTGATATATACCAGTTTTTAAATTGTGTCGATAGGCCACGTAAAACCAGAGTCATGATAAACAAGATATACACAATGAGGCGACTGCTGTCTCCAGGTAGAAACAGGAGTGATACACCTGCTGCTGTCAGACCTGCAGGTATCAGGCTGTGATGTTCTCCTTTATAGTGGACAGAAATATTTGGAGTGGCACAAATAATTTGTGGCATCTTATTGAAGAACAGCTGATTGTTCTGTAAATAGTTTGAAATGGTTATTTTAAAAAAAGGGTAAAAGGTAAATGGATGCAAATAACTTTGTTGTTTGCAAAACTTGTGCATATGATTTTAAAATTGACAATTAATATGTTTTTTGTCTGATTTTAGATCAATTCTGGTTATACAGTATGACAAAATGAGAACATAACTGTAAATTCAGGCACGTGAGGTTGCGCTAAAAAGAATGATACCAAACAAGGCAAAGTAAATAGTTTTTAAAGGTAAAATGTGGAGAGAAAATCAAGAGTAGTAAATGGCCAATTATACCCTGGACCCCAGAGGGTTAAATGTTCTTTGTTTTTTTTAAAGTAACGCAATAGTTACTTTTCCAAGTAATTAATTACCTTTAGAATATTGTAACTGAGTTACTAACTCAGTTACTTTTTTGAAGAAGTAACTAGTAACTATAATTGAATTACTATTTCAAAGTAACTTGCCCAACACTGCTGATCTGATTCTCTTTGTGTCTGATCTGTTAAACAGTCTGAGAGGTCACACAGAGACCCAGCAGCTAAAGCCTGGATCATACTGGCTGCTGTTACTCCATCAGGACAACACTGAACCACAGTGGTGTGGATGTAGTGGATAAATCCCACCATACTGATGCTCAGAGTTAATCACAGGGAACAAAACCAGATGTTACCTTCAGATTGTGACCTTTGGAGTGGACGATGCAGATTTCAATAGAGAATAAATGTTGTTGTTTTTCAGCTGTGAAAAAGAATCGAATTTTCTGAACTTAAGAATTTATGATGCTGGAAAAAAACATGGTGACTATAACACAACATTTCACTGTATTCATAGAACGAATGTAAAACTGTCAGACATTTATTAAATATGTAAAATGTCTACAGAAACATCAGAGGCTCAGATGTGAAGCACTCAGTGATTTTGATCAAATGACTCATCAGTTATTGATCTGTACTACACTGATCTACCACGTTAGTAAAGCTGGTGTTCTGGTGGTGGAGGGAGACCTCGGATCATGTTCTGGTTTTGGAGCAGTGATCTGCTGATGGTTCAGTTTAATGAGCTTCTTCAAAATCATCCCTGACATCACCACTGAAAGAAAGTCCATAAACTTAGTAAAAATGACCCACATTTTCAGAATCTGAGGGTTTAAAACTGGACAGACTTGATTCAGATGAAGTTATTTGAGCAGAAACTCCTGGATCTTTATCCTGTGTTGATCTAATCCTTCATGGTTCCTCCACAGAGTGGACCAGCAGAGCTCAGAGGTTCCCAGTGGTCAGTCTGCCCAGCAGCATCAAACACAGCTGGACTCCATATTTATGGTCTGTACATGTACAACAACTACTGTTACATCTGTTCTGTCCACAGTCATCTCCATGCTGCTCTTTGTAGACCAGTGTCAGTGTGTCCAACATGGATCTGATGTTTAGCTCCATGATTTCAGTCTGATTGGATCATTCATAAAGTATTCTGTTCCAGCTGCTGGAGGACAACATCATCACTTTTGTGAAGAACGAGCTGAAGAAGATCCAGAAGGTTCTGAGTCCAGATTACCCAGAATGCTTAGAGAGTCAGAGGAGCAGCAGCAGAGAGGCATTTGTGAAGATCACAGTGGACTTCCTGAGGAGAATGAAGCAGGAGGAGCTGGCTGACCGTCTGCAGAGCAGTAAGAGGATTTCTATGAAGATTTAAAGTTTTGGATAAATGAATATTTTGCAGAGATGGAAGATGGTGCAACATGTTTTAAAGATTAATTCTTTTTTTGAATTAAGTGTTTATTTTCCTTCTCATTCAGAAGTCCAAGCTGCAGTTTGTCAACGTAAACTTAAATCTGCTCTGAAGAAGAAGTTCCAGTGTGTGTTTGAGGGCATCGCTAAAGCAGGAAGCCCAACCCTTCTGAATCAGATCTACACAGAGCTCTACATCACAGAGGGAGGGACTGCAGAGGTCAATGATGAACATGAGGTCAGACAGATTGAAACAGCATCCAGGAAACCAGACAGACCAGAAACAACAATCAGACAAGAAGACATCTTTAAAGCCTCACCTGGAAGAGATGAACCAATCAGAACAGTGCTGACAAAGGGAGTGGCTGGCATTGGGAAAACAGTCTTAACACAGAAATATAGCCTGGACTGGGCTGAAGACAAAGCCAACCAGGACATCCAGTTCATATTTCCATTCACTTTCAGAGAGCTGAATGTGCTGAAAGAGGAAAAGTTCAGCTTGGTGGAACTTGTTCATCACTTCTTTACTGAAACCAAAGAAGCAGGAATCTGCAGCTTTGAAGACTTCCAGGTTGTGTTCATCTTTGATGGTCTGGATGAGTGTCGACTTCCTCTGGACTTCCACAACACTAAGATTGTGACTGATGTTACGATGCCCACCACAGTTGATGTACTTATCACAAGCCTTATCACAGGGAAGCTTCTTCCCTCTGCTCGCCTTTGGATAACCACACGACCTGCTGCAGCCAATCAGATCCCTCCACAGTGTGTTGGCATGGTGACAGAGGTCAGAGGGTTCACTGACCCACAGAAGGAGGAGTACTTCAGGAAGAGATTCAGAGATGAGGAGCAGGCCAGCAGGATCATCTCCCACATCAAGACATCACGAAGCCTCCACATCATGTGCCACATCCCAGTCTTCTGCTGGATCACTGCTACAGTTCTGGAGGATGTGCTGGAAACCAGAGAGGGAGGACAGCTGCCCAAGACCATGACTGAGATGTACATCCACTTCCTGGTGGTTCAGGCCAAAGTGAAGAAGGTCAAGTATGATAGAGGAGCTGAAACAGATCCACACTGGAGTCCAGAGAGCAGGAAGATGATGGAGTCTCTAGGAAAACTGGCTTTTGATCAGCTGCAGAAAGGAAACCTGATCTTCTATGAATCAGACCTGACAGAGTGTGGCATCGATATCAGAGCAGCCTCAGTGTACTCAGGAGTGTTCACACAGATCTTTAAAGAGGAGAGAAGACTGTACCAGGACAAGGTGTTCTGCTTCATCCATCTGAGTGTTCAGGAGTTTCTGGCTGCTCTTCATGTCCACCTGACCTTCATCAACTCTGGACTCAATCTGCTGGAAGAACAACAAACAACCTCCAAGATACCTAAAAGAAGAGAATCTGCAGTGAAACACTTCTACCAAAGTGCTGTGAATAAGGCCTTACAGAGTCCAAATGGACACTTGGACTTGTTCCTCCGCTTCCTCCTGGGTGTTTCACTGCAGACCAATCAGACTCTCCTACAAGGTCTGCTGACACAGACAGGAAGTAGCTCACAGACCAATCAGGAAACAGTCCAGTACATCAAGGAGAAGCTCAGTGAGAATCTATCTGCAGAGAAAAGCATTAATCTGTTCCACTGTCTGAATGAACTGAATGATCGTTCTCTAGTGGAGGAGATCCAACAGTCCCTGAGATCAGGACGTCTCTCCACAGATAAACTGTCTCCTGCTCAGTGGTCAGCTCTGGTCTTCATCTTACTGTCATCAGAAAAAGATCTGGATGTGTTTGACCTGAAGAAATACTCTGCTTCAGAGGAGGCTCTTCTGAGGCTGCTGCCAGTGGTCAAAGCCTCCAACAAAGCTCTGTGAGTACATTTGTACTCATGTCTTTACTTTTAACATCCAACTGTGTCAGTAATTTATTTCACCAGGTTTTCTGTCTTTTTATGAATTTGTATCCTAAAGTTTTGGGATTTCTCCAATACAACTGTAACCTCTTGATGACTCCAGAACTCGGTGTACTCGAGACGCTGAATTCACCATAAACTCTGATCATCACTGCTGCTGTTATGTTATCAGTCTTTGTTTAAAAACTTAGGCTGCATATGCCTGATGTTGTTATACTTTATATTCACATGCATGCTCCTAGATGTATTTCTACTGCAGGTCTAGCACTTGTGAAACACTTGCTTTTCCATGCATGGTGGGTCCTGCATTAAAGAAAGCATTTGAATTACTCAGTGAATCATGGCAGCCATAGAAACATCCTTAGTTACACTTTAAAGTAAACTCTGCCTCAGTCTTCCACAGTGTGTTTGTTGTTTCTCTGTTGTTGTTGGCCTGCTCTCTCCTCTCACTCCCATCTGGTTGCAGCAGATGTTTGTCCCTCCCTGAACCTGCTTTTCTTCCAGCTTTTCTTTCACACTGTTGTCAAAATGTTGTTACAGACTTGGGTGCAGCACCTCAGTTAGGGCTGGGCGATATGGCCTAAAATCAATATCACGATAAATTGAGCAGTTAACCTCGATAACGATAAATGGACGATAACCACCCCAAGTGCCAAAAAAACAAACGTTTTTGTTTTTTTTTCATTTGATGGGGCTGTGGCAGGCAGCATAGTTCCTCCAGTTATTTTGATAATATTATTCCCCCTAGACCTATTCATTGCAATTATATTTTTACCACTTTAAAGGACTGTAAAATGTCACTGAAAATAAATGAAGACAATAGTAGTAAGTACTTTTAGTGGTTAAGATTTATTAACTGAACAAAATAAAAAGTGTAGGATACAATATGTAACCATGCTCTCTAAAAAATGTGTATCCCTTGTAAACAAAATAGTTTAATAATAAATATGTTTCACATTGGCTATTCACAAAGTAAACAATGATTGTGCAAATGTAATGCCATCATGGACAAAGGCCTATCTCTGCTAAGGCCTTGAGGTACTATAACTTGTAAACAAATAATGTCACAAACACAAATGTCAATTGAACACAGAAAAAACTATAATAAATACTAAGCACTGCCATGTGACTAGTGAAAACTATAAACTCTTAAACAAAAACATTAAATAGTGCTGTGTGCAAAAAAACTTCAATAGAACACTGATAGTTAAAATTAGGCAGGGCTTGAACAGGGCACTTCAAAAAGGGGCAGCAGCAGACTTGGTATCCTGAGCGGTTCAATCAAACTACTGTTGTAGATGTTTACCTGAGTAGTGTTTACTCCAGGTTCTTGCTAAGAAACACAAGCATATTGACCATTTCAGGTTTCAGGCAGGATCTGAGGCATGTCACAATGTTTCCTCCAGAACTGAAAACCCGCTCGGATGGGGAGCTGGTGGCAAAGATACTTTTTTGCAACTTTACTTAGAGTGGGAAAGTTTACTTGATGCTTTCTCCACCAATCTAGTGGATTTTCCTCACTGTCCTGGACAGGACACACTGAATATATATATATATATATATATATATATATATGTGTATATATATATATATGTGTATATGTGTGTATATATATATATATATATATATATATATATATATATATATATATATATATATATATATATATATATATATGTGTATATATATATATGTGTATATGTGTGTATATATATATATATATATATATATATATATATATATATATATATATATGTGTGTGTGTGTGTGTGTGTGTGTGTGTGTGTGTGTGTGTACATATATATATATATACACACACATATATATATTTTATTTTGTTGTATTTATCCGCGACACCTTAAAGGCCGGTCCGTGAAAATATTGTCGGGCATAAACCGGTCCGTGGCGCAAAAAAGGTTGGGGACCGCTGCTTTAGATGACTGAGAACCTTCACAGACACCTCATCAGTGTCACTCTCAGAGCTACAGGCCCTTTCCTAAAATCACAAAGCTCTTCATTGAAATCAATGATATCAAAGCTGGAATTAAATGAGTCCAAGTCTTCTGCTGATTCAGCATCACATCGCTCTGCATCCCCACTGTGGACTTCATTCCTTTCCAAGCCAGCCTTGAGTGTCCTTTATTCAACTTATGCTCTGCTTTACTTTAACACCTGACTTTAGCTGCTTTATCTCTCTTGCGACAAATTTCTGTGCCTCGATCTTTTTCTTCTCTCCCTCATAAGAAGACAGTTTCTTCTGACTGAGAAGATGTTTGAGTGATTTACTAATCCAGGGCTGATTTTTGGGGAAAATAGTTCCTGTTTTCAAAGTAATCCCCATTTTTCCCAGAAAGAAATGTAAGTAGAAATAAATGATCTAATTGAGAACATGAGCCTTTTAAAAGGCTCTTCTGAGGCTGCTGCCAGTGGTCAAAGCCTCCAACAAAGCTCTGTAAGTAAATATGTGATCATAGCTTTAGTTTTTAAATGTTTATTCTAGTTAACACAAATCAGGTGGGAACAACTCAAATAAAATATCAAAAGTATTAAGTGGTCATCGGTACTCACTTTGTTCAATACTGAATACATTGGAGCACAAATTGTCCACATTTCTGAAATATTTCTGGGTGTAACTGTTACCAAAGTGCAATTTAGACCTGACCTGTGGTTGTTATCTAAGTGATAATCATCAATTCTACTAAAACAAATATAAAATAAAGAAATTTGACACATTTTGTTGATATCAAAAGCACACTGAACAATTCAGTGTTGTTTTACTGCTGTTCTCTCTTCACTCTTCTCCTCTGATTCTCTCCACATGTTGCTTTGCATCAGTGCTCAGTTTCCTGACAAAAACAAGATTAAATATAATAGTATCTCATTACACTTCAACGTAAGTGTTTTATTTTGTAATTGTTTATCTGTTATTTTTCAGACTGAGTCACTGTGACCTGTCAGAGAGAAGCTGTGAAGCTCTGGCCTCAGGTCTCAGCTCTCAGACCTCTAATCTGAGACAGCTGGACCTGAGTAACATTAACCTGCAGGATTCAGGCGTCAAGCTTCTGTCTGAAGGACTGAAGAGTCCACGCTGTACACTGGAAACTCTCAGGTGAGATCAAGCATGTTTCTTTCATCAACTGACAGAATTAGCAGATTAATAATAAGTCAGTCCTCTAAAAAGAGGAGAAGTGGAGGTGTTTTGAAGGGCAACATAATCTTATTATAACAATACAGGAAGTAGTTCCTGGGAACTGCTTCCTTTGTTATTGTCTAAGTAGAAACATGTGATGTAAAGGTAAAACAGTAATGAGTTTGCAGAGGTGAATCCACAGCACACAACACAACAACGCTGTTGCGTGCTGAAAGCAGACTTCTTGCTGATTCTGAGACTGCAGGTTTCATCACTGTCCAACCAAAATTCACTGAAGCGGCACTAAATGAATGTCCAAAACTGCGCTTCATGTTTAAAAAAACAGATGATCAGGGGGATTTGTGTTTACATCTTTTTTGTGTAATCTGTTCACCTGCTGTTTTAGCTGTTTGGTGGTTGTTGAGATGGTTTTGTGAACTTTTAGCTGAGATTCTGACATTTCTGTAGATACCACACATGTCTAATTACTTTGTATAGCATGAATGGACATAACAAGGTTTTTAACAGTAAGAAAAGTTCTAAAACTTAAGAAAATATAGTTAAAAGTCCAAAACCTTCTACGTCTGGTTGCTTGTGGTAAGGAGCAGATCAAATGAGTAAAGAATTAGGTTATAATTATAAAAGGCTTCAACAGCACATTCAGGTCTGTGAGACTCATTCAGACACTGAGCCGTGGCTCTGTGCTATATGCACATATTTCTGCATCTCTGCCATTCAGACACACTTTGTATATAGTTTATTTTATGTAGTATTCAATACTGAACTGTACATTTAGTCTTTTTAAAGTCAGCAATTTTTATTCAGTGTTTTCATAAAAGCCTTATTTTTATCCATTTACTGCTATTAGGAAGAACACGTGAGGTTTAAGACCTGGACGAGTTTGAAACCTTTTGTCCTCCACAATGGAAAATGGGTGGAAATAAAAATGGGTATCACTTTAGCCACCTCCTAATTTTATCAGTTCTACTCTCAGCGTCTCCTGTATATCTCCTATATAAATGTTGCACTCAGCTTTGTGGTCTCCAGTATCACTGAAATGCAGCCAGATGCTGCTCATTTTGCCTTTTCACGCTTTCCTGACACGCTTGCATTTCAATACAGCTCCCATTTCTCTGTGTACCTGGTCTCTACCACTACCCTTGCTGTCTATGGGACATTTCTGTCTTCTTTCACATAATGGTATGATCCCAGTCTGTCTCTTAAAGTGTTTGGCCACATGGTTTGCTCATCAGAATAAAATCTCAGCCGTGCTCACATTGATTATCAGCAAGCCTGAAAATTCATCAATATTTGACATATGAAATTATCTCAAGGGCTGGATTTGGCCCACGCGCCATATGTTTGACACCCCTGGTTTACACAGTTTGGTATTCAATGTACGAGTTAGCTCTCAGCTAACTAGCAGACAAGCTAACTGCTGGGACTGCGTCTTTCTAACAAGAGCGTCAGACACTCAGACTGGTTTTCTTTGTGGATGATAATGTGTTCTCACACTGATCCTTCATGCTGATGCTGCCATCCACCCACTGCTCCTGGATTCTTCATCATCATCTCCATCAGCCCTCACAATACTCCACCTTCATCAGCTTCATGTTCAGGAGCCTGGATGGACAGTAATTCTTGGGTTATGGTGGGACATTGAGAGCTGAAGTCAAACAGAAGTGAGAAATGAAAGACTGATTCATTCCTATTTAGTCTTGTGATGTGCAGCTTTGTTCAGAGCATTAAGGCCCAGCAAAGATTACTGAGGTCACAGAGTCACTGATGAAACCTGTGTGCTTATAGAAACTGAAACCAGATGAACCAAGTCAAGTCAAGTCATCTTTATTTATAAAGCACATTTAAAAGACATCAAGTGTCGGCCAAAGTGCTGAACAGAGGGATAATATAATGAAAGAATTGAAGTAGAAGAAAACTGAAAGCTTTGTGTGCACTGTGTTTGTGTCTTGAGATTCGATTTAAAAACTTTCAAGGATGAAAAGGATTTTATGAAGGGGGGAAGACTATTCCAGAGTCTCGGGGCGGCAATGGAGAAAGCCCTGTCACCTCTAGATTTGAGCTGGGAGCGTGGAACTGATAGAACCATCTGACTGGAAGAGTGCAGAGATCGAGTGGGTAAGTGCAGGCTAAGAAGATCTGAAATGTAACCTGGAGCCAAACCATGGAGAGCTTTAAAAACAAATAGTAAAACCTTAAAATCGATTATGTTTAACTGGTAGCCAATGTAGAGATGCAAGTACCGTGGTAATATTCTCTCTCTTTCTAGAGGGACAAAGGACCCCCTGGTGATCCTCTAATCACACCTTGGCTCATGTGATTAGAGGATCACCAGGGGGTCCTTTGTCCCTCTTTGGGGGGACACTCCCACTGGGTTTAAGTCTGGGACTCTCGGCCATTTGACCTTAGAACTGAAAAAGCTTCTCGGATGAGAGGTGAAACGTCTTCAAGCAACTTAAAGAAGTCCAGACGCTTTTTTCTTTGCAAACTCCTTTGGAATACACCCATGTGTGTTGATTTCTCCCTAAGAAGGCAAACTGAAACACAAGTTTCCTTGTGGCTCAGGAAACTAACCACTCCAAGTGATTCAGCATTGCCCCGCCTTATTTACATAACAAAAGCAGCGGTTCACAGGTGATTAAGGATATTAGCTAAAAGCGGCTGGAAGGCAGGTTTTAAAGGTAGAAAAGCCAAATGGCTGCTCTGTGGGACTTCTAGTGTTAAACAGTTTGAGATGTTTTGTGTGTCTGCAGTCTGTCAGGCTGTCTGATCACAGAAGAAGGCTGTACTTGTCTGGCCTCAGCTCTGAGCTCCAACCCCTCCCATCTGAGAGAGCTGGACCTGAGTTACAATCATCCAGGTGACTCAGGACTGAAGCTGCTGTCGGCTGGACTGAAGGATCCAGGCTGGAGACTGGACACTCTCAGGTATGGAGAGAAGGTTTGATAGAGGAGGAAGAGCTGGAAACATTTCCTGTGTCCTTCACTCACTTCCTGTTTGTTTTCCTGCAGATGACACATGAACAATCACACATGCAGGAATATTTTCAGGGACAGACACACTAGTCTAGCTGGATAGTACATGGATATTTATGTAGGGGATCTCCAAGCAGTCTGTTTGCAGGAACATTTAAGTCACAGGTGTACCTGAGATAGATGCCACTGTGTACCTAATAAAGTGTTAGCCATGTGTATGTTTCCCATGCTGCATCTCCACAGTCACAGTGACAGAAGGATGAAACAATTCTGTGAATCATTTCAGTCTGTGTGTGTGACAAAGAGGCAGACAGGAGCAGCTAACATTTGGAAATGGAAGCTTAAATAATGACTCTACTAAAACTCTACATTCACAGCTGAATTCACAATAAATTTTTTCTCAAGTACACATTTTTCTGTTATTGTTCTCAAACAACAGAATGCGAATGAAATATTGATTCAAACAGGGTCCATAAACAGCATTAGCTTAGCAGCATTAGCTTATCAGAGTTTCTATCATGGTCACACAAATCCGTAGCAGAGCAAAGTGGCCTACTTAGCAAAAGCTGCTAAAGTTGTAGAAAGCAAGGGAAAACAGTATTAGCATTAGTATTGGCATTAGCTGCTAATGGCAGCCTACTTAGCATAAACACTTCACATCATTATAACGCAAGGGAAAAGAGTCACTCATGGCAGGCTATTTAGCATTAACGTCTCGCATCATTATAACACAAGAGAAAAGGGTATTAGCGTTAGCTACTAATATTTATTCACCTCAAATTAGCTTTAGCTGCTAATGGCAGCCTACTTAACATTAACCCCTCACTAATATAATGCTAATTCACATCAAATTAGCGTTAGCTGCTCATATTGTTATAAGGAAAGAGAAAAAAGGTATTAGCATTACCTGCTAATAATTTTTACCCCTAATTAGATTAAGTTGCTAAAAGCAGCCTACTTAGCCGCTCACATTGTTAAAAAGTAAGGGAAAACAATATTAGCATTAGCGCATAATGTTAATTCACGTCAAAGTAGCATTAGTTAAATGTTAAAGCTAATGCTTTGTCATCTAAAATTAGAATTAGCATTAACTCTTCACATCGCAGGGGAAAAGTTAAAATTGAATAAAAATATAGTTCACATTAGCTACTCATATTGTTGAAAATTAAAAAAAACATTGTTAGCATAAGCGGATAATGCTAATTCAACACAAAATTAGTATTAGCTAATAACGGCAACCTACTTAGCATTAGCTGGTCACATTGTTATAAAGCAAGAAAATGTGGTATTAGCATTGGCTGCCAATTCCTATTCACCTAAAATAAGTATTAGCCACTAATGGCAGTCTACTTAGCATTAACTCCTCACACATTGTTAAAAGGCAAGGGAAAATGACATAAACATTAGCTGGTAATAATTATTCACCCCTAATTAGAATTAGCCGCTAATGGCAGCATACTTAGCATTAGCTCCTCACATCGTTATAATGCAAATGTGTGTTAGCTTTATGGTCTAAAGCTAAGTAGACTGCTGTTATTAGCTAATGCTAATTTAAAGTGAGTTAGCAGTAGCTGCTTACATTGTTATAAAGCAAAACTGACATTGTTAAAAAGATTGTGTGCATGCCAGAGTGTTCTGGCATGCACACACAACTTGGGGTTATGAGAGAGGTCGTACCTTCTCTTACTGATTTATGGTGTAGGAGGACACCTACTCTGTATCTGGTTAAGTATAAGAGCCCTTTGTTAGGGGGACCACTGGACTCTTAGCACCAGCTTTGGGGTCACAGGGTCACATCTGCAACACACACACACACAAAAAAACTGGTACTCTTTGTTCAAATGTATACCTCATGTAAGACCTCCTATGCCTAATATGTTCCAGCGGTGGCTCTGTGCTAGACGACCCATCACCAGCTTTTTCCAGCGTTTTCCACTGGTTACCAGTACGTCGTAGAATCCACTTCCAGATCTTGTTGTTTGTCTTTAAATTTCTGAATGGATTAGCTCCATCTTATCTCTCTTTAACAAAATAATCCAAGCAGAGCCCTCAGGTCTGCAGATAAGTAGCTTCTGACCAGAACTAGCCGTAAAAACAGAGGTGAGCTTTATCGATGGCTGCAGCCAAACTCTGGAACAGTCGCCCTTCACATCAGGTCGTCACCAACACTCGACATTTTTAAAACCCGGTTGGAAACACATTTGTACTCTGTAGCTTTCAATTGTGACGAGTCTTTATAGTAATTACTGTGTATGTTTCCTATTTTATCTCTACTCTGTGCAGCACTTTGGCTCAAGCTGTTTTTAAATGTGCTGATAAATAAATGTAGATTTCTTTGAATAAAACAGTGGAGCCGAGCTTTGAGCTCAGTGTGTAACAGTGTGTGTGTGAGAGCCATGTAATGTCCATGTGTGCATGCTGACTGCTCTGACCCCTCCTCCTTTCAGGGTGGAGCCTGCTGGAGTCCGATGGTTGAGACCAGGTCTGAGGAAGTGTAAGTGTGTTTTTAATGGGATTCATGAAAACAAAGCAGCACACATTCAACCATCTTCATCATGTCAGGAGTCATCATCAAAGTGTCAATCAATGAACAGATGATGGATCAATAACTGCAGCTGGATTGTGTTTGTTCTCTCCATCAGATTCCTGTCAACTCACAATCGACACAAACACAGTGAACACAAAGCTCCAACTGTCTGACAACAACAGGAAGGTGACACGTGTGGAGGAGGTTCAGTCATATCCTGATCATCCAGACAGATTTGATCATTGGGAACAGCTGCTGTGTAGAAATGGTCTGACTGGTCGCTGTTACTGGGAGGTCGAGTGGAGAGGAGACGTTGATATATGAGTGAGTTACAGAAGCATCAGAAGGAAAGCAGGCAGTAAAGACTGTGTATTTGGATGGAATGATCAGTCCTGGAGTCTGTGGTGCTCTAATGATGGTCCTCAGTCTGTCTGGCACAATAACAGATCAACATCCATCTCCTCCTCCTCCTCCTCCTCCTCCTCCTCCTCTGTCTCTAACAGAGCAGCAGTGTATGTGGACTGTCCTGCTGGCACTCTGTCCTTCTACAGAGTCTCCTCTGACACTCTGATCCACCTCCACACCTTCAACACCACATTCACTCAAACTCTTTATCCTGGATTTTGGGTCAGTTCTTATCCTCCTGGTTCCTCAGTGTCCCTGTGCTGAGTGTAAAGAGTGTCTCCTGTTAGAGAAACACTCTGACTGTTGAACAGATAGTTCAGTCTGTACATGTCTGTCTCTTTCACTCACAAACACGTTTTCACATTCATGGATTCAATCAGTTGATGTTTGAAACTCTTCTAAATGATTCCTTGTAAACTTCTTCCTCTTCAGTCACAAACAAGCAGGAAGTGATGTCACATGTGTTCCTGTCCACACAGCAGAATGAGTCTATTGCTGACAGTGATGTACAAACAGAGTGAGCATTTCTGAGGCCAAAATAAACTGAGTAGTTCACTGAATGAACACTGTGAGCTCAGTTCCTTCATCATTCGTATGGATTATATATGTATATGTATTATATTAGTATCATATATATCAGGTGCTGCTGGTTTCAGTCATTGTGCAAATGTGCTGTTTGTAAGGTTGTAAAGCTGCAGTCAGCTGAGACTGAAGAAGTCACCTGATCAGTGAGCAAACGTGAAAACGTCCAGATGAACAGAATCAACCTTTTGAGAACAGCCAGCAATGCAGCATCATTGTTGTTCAGGTTCAGAGGTTTGCAGGAATGAACTGATGACCAGAAACAGCTGCAGAGTCCAATCAAATACCAGCTGGAGTTCAGCTGCATTTGAAGAAGTCAAAGAAAAGTAAGGATGGCAAAGGGCGATGTTTTCTTCCAAAGAACTGAAAACATGGTCGACGCCTCATTAGAAGAATCATCTGCACATTTGTGAGGAACTCTAACCAAGAAAGCAACACAAGAAAGCAACGTCACACAGATCCAACAGACAGTTTCCATGACTGCAAGTGTTCAGTGTAAAAATGCTACATTGCATTATTGCATCCTCTCACCACAGGAGGCGCTGTTGGCACCACTGATTGCTGATCATCTCTGATGATCTGATTGATCCTGTGAATAACGGGACTCACTGAACTCTGTGACACAGTGAAGATCACAGAGTTTAACATCTGACTGACGTCACACAGACAGAAGGATGAACCAGTGAGGCACAGAACACAGTTACTGGAGATACTGGATCAGCTCCATGTGAACCTCTGATGGAGAAGCTGCTGACCCAGAGAAACATCAGGACATGACAGGCAGCTGCACTGATCTAACAACATGTAGCAGAGCTGATCTATGTTAGAGGATCTATCACAGCAGCTGAAAGTCCAACACTGGATACCAGCTGAGCCTGTGCTGAGTGTTACAGGAAAAGAAACACTGACACTGGTAGACACAGTGATGCTGACTGGGGCACAGAGCTGAATGATGCAGCATCAGGACACTGTTTCAGTCTGACTGACAGAGAAACCTGTAGCTGCATCTACATGTGAGGCAGAGGCCACACAAGCAGCTTTCTATGTTTCACAGTGACTGAGATCTTCAGTGGGGGTGGACATGCTCCTGTACAGACCTCTGAGGAGAACCAAGGTGCAGTCAAAGAGTCCAGTCTGTCCTCACAGATGTCAACATGTGCTTTCATCAGGTCTGCTGTCAGCTAGCAGGCTCACATCAGAATCACTGTTCCTGAAAAACACAGTCTGTGTGACATCATCAGTCAGCTGATGGTCCCAGATCTGAATGGTTTCTGTCTCTACTGAGGAAGTCAGAGAATCTCACTGAGGTGTGGATCAGGTCTGAGTGACCTGTGGAGGGACAGCTTTAAACAGTCCACAGGTCTCACGTCCTGCTCAGTCTGGTAGCAGATACCTCGTATTGTTCCAGATGTGCTGACATCACCTGCAGCAGCAGCAGCAGCAGCACAGCTGTGTGATACGATGAATCTCAGTTATTGATCCAACACACAGTAAATACAAAGATCAGGATTTATGAGAGTAATCATTATGAGTCTGAACACATGATCACTGAATGTTAGTCTCCACAATAATAAGCTAACACAAGCAAACACAGCTTTCAGCTCTTATTTTGAAACTTCTTTAGAGAGCTGTGATGTGAGCGTGCCTGGCTCTGAGGCACTTGGGTCAGCCTCTGTTGTTTAGAAGTGTTACAGACTGTGAATGACACAGACCTGTCAGTTTCATGTTTGTCTGTAACACAGCTCAGGGCTCCATGCTGAACGCATCCATCCAGTGTTATTGATCCAGGACTAATACCAGCATTGGGATCAATACTACACAATCACATGTGTCCACGTGATGGATTTGACCAGCTTTATTCATTAATGATCAATCAACTTATTTACTGCATCTGAGTCCAGCTTCATTTAAATGATCCAACCATGAAAATGACATCAGTCCTACAGAAGCACTTAATGCTAACAGGAAGTCATTGATTAAGGTGGAATAACACAGAGACACACAACCACTCACAGTTAACCTGACCCCACTAACTGCATGTGTTTGGACTGTGGGAGGAAGCCGGAGTACCGGAGAGGACACACACAAACACGGGAGAACATGAAGCACTGAAACAAAGATGGTGGATTTGACCTCAGGACCAGGCGCGTAATTTCCAGGGGGGTTACGGGGGTCATGACCCCCCAATAATCAGATCCAGCCAATATAATTTCATCATTCCAGTTTATAAAATGATGAATTATATTGATTTTCTTTAATCGTTTCAATTATTATCAGCAAAATAGTTTCATGTTTAATCATCTAGTAATGTAACCCCGCCTCCTTCGCCGCATACTTGGTATTACCCAACCAGCTTTCTCTACCAGACCTTCACTGTTTGCTGTATGTTTGTTAGCTCAGTCGCTGGTGCCAGAGACTGCCAGTGACTTCAGTCTGAGGGTTTGAAGTTTCCATGTCTGTGGGATGTGTGGTGTGAAGGCTGCTGGTTAAACTGGGACTCACTGTTTAAAGCACTGAGTGCTCATAGAGAGATGCTCCATGAGTCCCAGTACAGACTACAAACATGGTGGAAACTTAGCTTTGATATCCACACACTCTGCACGTCTGTGAGTAACTGTGATGAAGATGTGCAGAGATCTGTGTACAAACAGGAGAAAGACTGTAAAGACTCTGTGCTTCTAACAGCCTCTGTTAACATATGTGAGGCTGTTTGTTGTTGTTGCCATGGAGCTTTTCACTGTTTGGGTCAGCAGGTCATGTGATCAGGTTTGTTCTGCTGGACGATGGTTCAGTGTCAGGGTTTGTTTGCATTCATCAATAAATATCTAAATAAATCAAAGACTCCATGTTTGTTCTTTCATCATGTGACCTCTGCTCATCCATCTCTGTGTGTATCAGGATACATTTAGTTCATAATTGTTACGGCCCTAGCAGGGCCGCCTCCTGAATTTGTCTGTGTGGGCGTGTCCCACCACCTCTTTTCTTTGACACAGCTGACACTCGTCAGTGATTAAGAGTATTTAAGCACAGGGAAAGGTGAGCTCTGGGCCAGTGTGCCATTAGTGTGGTTATAGCTTGTGAGCTGTGCTGTTGTGGGTTGCAGCTAGTGAGCTGTGCTGCTCTGTTGTGGTTTGCAGCTAGTGAGCTGCGTGTCTGTTTGCAGCTAGTGAGCTGAGTGTGTCTTTGCAGTGTTTGCAGTGTTTGCAGCTAGTGAGCTGTGTGTGTCTTTGCTATGTTTGCAGCTAGTGAGCTGCTCTTTCTTTTTGGCTTACGTTTTATTTTATTGACCAACGCCTGAGTTTTGTTCGTTTCTTTAAATGGTGATAGCGGCTTGTCCGTCTCTTTTAGTTAGTTTTAATACCAACTTTAATAAAGCTATTTAATTTAACCCTCTTTGCCTTCTTGTCTCCTTTTTCTAACCCGGATACTTTTTGTTACTTCCCCCTCACCGCCTAGACCCCTCAGGGGAACGTAACAAGGCTGCAACCCACAAAGCACAGCTCACTAGCTATAACCACACTAATGGCACACTGGCCCAGAGCTCACCTTTCCCTGTGCTTAAATACTCTTAATCACTGACGAGTGTCAGCTGTGTCAAAGAAAAGAGGTGGTGGGACACGCCCACACAGACAAATTCAGGAGGCGGCCCTGCTAGGGCCGTAACAATAATACACAGAAAAATCAGAGTTATTACCTGTAATAAATGTGAAAGATTCCTGCAGTGATAACCAGGCAGGACTGAAACACATCACAGCTGTCACCACGGTAACAGCACCGTCCATCCACAGGTGAGCGGAGGAGCAAAAAGAGGAACTTTCACCATTTTATACTAAAAACACTCAACTAATGTTTCTAATATGAAACAAATAAGCCCACATTAATGTGAGCATTTATTAAATAATAATAATAATGATTTCCTCCTGATCTCATTTCCATAGCAGAGAAAACTGTGGTGTATATTGAGGTGGAGGGTGTGGTCTATGGCTCAGGTGTAGAGTGAGGGTGGGGTGCACCACAGCAGCATGCTGGGACTGCTGAGGGTGGAGGAGGGAGTGATGATGACATCAGAGCTGCAGCAGTCAGCAGCACAGAGACCAGTGAACACACAGTCTGTTCATCTTTGCATAGATACAATATATACACAATATTGAATGACAGAGACGCTGTGTGAGCTTCCACAGATACACTGACGTCAGCATCCAGAGTCCTCCTGCTGCTCCCCCCTCAGAGCCCCGTGATCAGCACCAACACATTCAGTTAGATGACAGAGTCCAGCTGCAGCTAGAATCAGCTCTGTGAACAACAGCACAGCGTCAGTGTTTCACACTCAGTGAAAGGAGGAAACAGCAGAAGAACACCATGTGTGCTACGTTTCCCAGGACACACTACAAACTGCACAAATACAGCACGTGGAAGGACCTGGAGCTGCATTTAAAGAGAAAAGACAGCGTGATGTCCTGTATGGACAGGTGGAAGGAACCAAGTCCTCAGCTGAAACACTCGTGTTTGTCCACAGACAGGAAACACAGCAGGAAACAAAGAAGCTCATGGATAACACACTTCCTGTCAGTCACAATGAGGCTGGAGCCAAACACAGAAAGGTGTTTTTGTCCAGATGAGCCCAGAGAAGAAACACGAGTGTTCACAGACATCAGAAGCTCAGAGAGGTGAAACATGAGGTTGGAGTCCTCGTCAGCATCCAGAAGAGCTGCTGTGAAACCCTGAGTACTCATGACAGACTCTGATGGCACAAACACATCATGATTCAAACATGAAGACAAACATGGAGCTCCTGATCCTCCTGCATGAGAACAAGCTGACATGAGCGCTGTGTCTGAGAGTGTCTCCCTGTCACAGTGACAAGAACACAGCTGCTGCTCACAGTCATTAAACTGACCTGAGGTCAGCTGCTAGCACGTCTCTGTGCTCCTTACATATGAACCATGTGACCTCACATCAGTGCTGTGGATGACTGTAGTCATAGAAGAGTAGAGCTGTAGCAGGTGGTGTGAGGAGGAGGAGGAGGTGGTGTATTCTAGTTAACGCAGTACTGAAACACTCCAGCAGAGGGCGCTGTTAAGCCCTTATTGTAACACAGTTACTGTGTGCAGTTAGGCTTCATACATAATCTGCACTGATTTCAATCAGACATGCTGTCAGTAAATGATTGTTTCTATTGATTCTACTTCCTGTTGACTAGTTTGATGACAGTGAAACAATCACAGCTGATTGTGTGATGATGTCACTGTTACATTCAGTGTGTGTGACATCATGTTAGTGCAGCTGATAACAGCCTGGTTCTGTTAGAAACACATGAACGTGTCCATAGATCAGTGTGTGTTTAACATGAGAGCTTCAGCCCTGCTGATGTGTTCAATAAAGACATGCAGGAAAACTGATGAGACTCTGAAATAACTCTTTATATTTATAATGTAACTCTGCATCAAAAGAACAACAAAGGATCCCAGACAGCTTTATGTGAACAAAGACCATGTTTCTGTGTTTCTAACAGTTTGACATTATTAGGAAACAGACTGCAGTGAACAGGATTTATAAAGAGCTTATATATAAAGATATGACAGCTGTTTGTTGATCACTCTGTGTTTGGACCTGATCAGTCCAGCTGTTTACTTGAAATATGTTCATTTACCTGTGACGTTATATTTATGTTCTTGTCTCTGTTGAAAAACACATTTTAATGTCCCTCAGATTTTTCTCCCAGATGAATAAATCTAAAAATGACACAAACTGACTGCAGCTACTTTTTGTCCTTTCTGTCAGAAACCTTCATGTGACTCATGAGAGACACGTTTCAGCTGTTTGTGACAGATCAGAGGCCAACAAGTCATTTATAACACTTTCCATCATTGTTTAGCACAAACACATGTTGACACAGCAGCGGGGCCGCAGTGAGAGTCAGAGCCAGGAGATAAAAACTCCTGTTTGACCACAGCCTCAGTTTGTTCCTGCAAACACTTCCTGTTGTTGACTGGGTGGAGTCAGGAAGCTAGCGAGGCCCTGCAGGACTGAGACTGCAGACTGGGACGTGCTCTGTGATGGAGATCAACAGCATCACTGACTGTTTCTGTGAGGACACCATCATCCCAGCAGGGCTGTTTCCCAACAACAAGCCTGGACCATCAGAGACCTGAAGCTGCTGCTGAATGAAAGAAGAGGATCTTCAGGTCTGGAACAAGGACGAGCTGAGAGTGTTAATAACGTTACTAATGTTCAGCTACACTTTACTAGGTCACATCTGTGACACACGTCACTTAAATAAAGAAGGAAATATTGGCTCTGTTTTATCTGCTGGGCCCAAAAGTGACTCCCCGTATTTAAACTGCTATGAATAACTTGTTGGTCTCTAATATGTGAAACATGTGTCAAATGTCTCCATCATGAAAGATATCAGGTCATCTTGAGCCACAAAAACATTCCTATCATGAGGTAGAAGCTGGAATCAGTTTGTTGCAGACGTTTATATATCCCATATTTATCCAGTTAAAGTCACATTGAAGTTCAAAAATGTCTTTTCAAGAGTCGTCTGTCCAAGAGGAGCAGAAACAAATATAACAACAGTTATTTAAGCTGTTTTAAAGGCCACAAAGGAGCAGATTGGTTATAATGCAGCTGCTTCAGAGGAATAAAGATGAAACACTGTTTTTATTTCATGTGTAACACCTTTCAATCATGTGTTGACTAAAGTCTATTGACCAGTATAAGTAAAGACATCACACACACACACATGGAAACACTGAAACCTGTTTTTGGTGCAGCAGCGGTCCCAGCTGCTCGCCTTTATCTAGACTGGGTCGGCTGCTTATCTCAATATAATCAATGTTTAAAGTTCTCAGTGTTTCTGTGTTGCTTCGTATAGGATCTCCCAGCATCATCACTGTGCTGTCCAATCATTGTGTGCTAGGTTACCCTTATAGTGCGATGTGTGTTTGCACAAAGAGAAGCATGTGTGTCAAATATAAAGAAGCACAGAACAGAAAAAGCTGCCAGTTTCTTCTATTTAGAGTCAAGTTAGTGTTTTGTGTCTTTGTTTGAGGCCTAATGTCAAGCAGAGGTGTGTGTAACTGGACTGCTCTGTTGTATGTGTGAAATGTGTGCTTCAGCATCATCTTCGTCACTGCTGATTCCTTTGTGTCATCATGTGTTGAAGAGAGAACAGTTATAACGGAGGAGCAACAGGAAGCCCTGAAATCTGCATCAACAAGGAAGTGTTGGCTCACCAGTGATCCCAGCAGAGCCACTGGTTTGGCTCCAGTTGTTCTAGATTCAATGATGTTGTTGCTACAGATACATGTTAGCATCTTCATTGTAGTAAAGTCTTGTAATGTGAAGCTAGAAACAAGGCAGGAAACAGCTCCATGATCTGATCTTAATGATGTTGTTTTTATTTCTGTCTTTCAGAACTGGATTGAAACTATCAAAGGTCTAAAAACAGCCTCAACCCTCCCAAAGACAAACTTTACACACGTCATCTTTCAGCTACAATCTTTGTTGCAGGGATCTTCTGCCAAACAAGGCTGAGAGAAGATTTCTTACAGCTGTCATGTTGATGCTGTTTCAATCTTTGGGCAAACACACTCATATATTAGGGCTGATATCAGGGCTGCACAAGTTCTTTGTGATCATGAATAATAGAAGTGTGCCTGTTGAAGATCATGTTTCTACATGATTATATGTCCTGTTATTGTTCTGTATTATATTCAGCTTTCAGCATCCTTTCCCAGCCCCTGTTACACCATCCATACAAAGCCAATCTGACTGTGAGCCAATGTGTTTGATAGTTTGTGTTGGATCAATAGATTTGACAGACTTGGTTCTCATCCAGAGGGAAACAGTCCTAATTCAGATCTAATGAAATGATGGAGGCTGTTTCCTACCACGGTGCTAATGTGTGACTAACAAGGCTCATGGTCTCCAGCAGACAAGCGCCTGGAATGAGGTGAGCTGAGTGTTGCTTTGGTGGGTCTGTGCCCACGTCATGCATCAGGATTCATATTGGCAATAGTTCATATCTCTGTTCTTTAGCCTTCATCACAAAGCTGTGAAGGAAAAACAAACATCTAACAGGATTTGATGGATGCAAAGTCCACTGAGCTCTTTGTCATTTACAAACTTGTCCAACCAACAAGAGCACAGATGAAAAACACAGTGACACTTAAAGGATTTTGCCATATATGAGCATAGATTACTTTCATATAGATTTGCAATGCAGGCTTTTGGTGAGCCGCTGGGTTGTGTCTAATAATCATCTCAGCATTTTACAATAGAATAGCTCTTTATTAGCTCTTCATTTATTGTTATTGGACATGAAACAAGGAAGCTGTGTTTCTCATTGGATGTTAGTTTCATGTTCATCAGGATCATTTTCTAAAGAGCTGATATTTAGACCATTTACTGCACTGGCTGCACATTCTGTCTACATTTCTCTGTATGTGCTGTGTTTGTCTTTCATATTTCTCCATATTGACACAAACAGTGAACAGCAGTAGATCTACTCTTCATCTGTTTTAGGCCCAGTGAAAGATCTGAAGCAGAAATGGTGTCATTAGGAGAAGAAGAACGGCGAGGAGGCAGCAGCTCTTAAAGATGAAACACAGCAACTTAGCCCTGAGCTCAGAGAGCTTCACATGAAAAAGCTCCTCAAGCAGATCATGTCAGAGGTTTGTCATCAACAGGAGGAACTGTTCATATCATAGAATGAAGGATGCTGTCAGCTGGATGAAGAAGGTTATTTAATGGCAAACGTTCACATTGAAGTCAAATTGTTGTGGTGTTGAACAGATTCATGGACTGATTGTCTCCAGAATGTTAGAAGAGCTTCAATGAATCATTAGAAACAACTTACAGCTGCACAGTTGTGTCAAACACATCTTTGTGTCATTTTAGTGTTTCTACATGTGACACACGTCTAAAACATGCACACAATTTGAACACAAACAGGGATCATTTGTTCCCACAGCCAGATGCTGAGAGCCATTTCCTTGTAGTCCTGTGTCTATATATATGTAGCATTAGATGTTATTGGAATGATTGTCAGCTTTGATAGTTTCATGTATGTTTAGCTGGACGGCTGTTTGATCCTCCACATGTTTAAAGGTGTCCAGTCCTGAGACACTGGGGGTGGAAACAGCTGTGATGTCATTGGACTGTCACAAAGACAGAAGTGCATGAAGTGAGCAGCCAAGGAGCCGCTGATGTTTTGGATTCAACAGCATTTGAAAGGTTGACACAGACACATTTGCACATAGAAAGCTGCATTTGTCATACGCCACAGTGAACTCACTGTTCAGTGTTTTTCAGGAAGCTTCTTAACTGCCTCTGCTGCCAAACAAGCAGCTGATGTCCTTGAGAAGAAGCTGAAGAAGTCTTCAACAACAAATACAGGAAGTGGACTTTCAAATACTAGATTCACTTTAGACTCACACAAGAAATGACTCAACTAGCTGTGTTTGATTGACTCCTTTGACTCTATGAAAGCTCAGTGTGTGTCTGTACACAGACTGTTGTGTTGGACTATTATTCAGTTGTTGTCAAATGTCTGCATCTCAGTGTAGATGAGGCTGGGGGTCATGGGAGGCCACCATAGCAGTCTCTTCAACATCATGACATCATCATAAATGCTGCTGGACTGTCTGATGGGCTGACGGTGAAAAAGCCGTCGGGAAGGAAACAGAAGACATTTCAGAGGCTGCAGCAGATTTCTTTGATTTGGGGCCTTTTTCAGCTTTATTGGACAGAGCAGTGAAGATAAGTGACAGCAAAGCAGAGGGAGAGAGAAAGGGGGCGTGGTCAGAATCAAAGCCAGGCCAGCTGCTCTCCACCTCGTGGCACATGGTCACCTGCTCATCCTAGTGAGCTCCACCAGCAGCCCTTTCACACAGTTTACACTGTCAAACACTGTGTGTGGACCTCAGCTAACAATAGGCTCCATTTAAGTCTGGACTACATGCTTTTATATTGAGGCAGATTTTTACCTGTTTTTATTCCATCAGCAGCTCAACATCATGAGCAGCTTTGACATAAAGACATCAAACTCAAGCTGACTTTAAACTGGATCTACTTTTAATACAGGGGCTCAAAAACAACCAACATCTTTATTATATATCAGGACAGAAACTCATCTCAAATGGAAAACAGCTTTATTTGGAATAATCAGCACTATCAACTGGTTTGGGATCTCCACCAGTTTCATGTCTTTCCAGCTTCTCCAACAAAGTTCCTGTAAAATCAGCATCTTTATTGGTTTGATAGTGATTGATTATTCAGTCCCAATCTGCTGTCATCTAAAGAACAAAATGATGTTTCTATGAGTCAAAAAGCTCCAGATGTTGTTCACAAAGAAAACAAAGATTAGGAAGTTAAACACAAAGTGTTTGGAGCCAAAATGTTCCCAAGCTGCTCTTTTTGAAATGGCAGAGGTACAGTGGTGTCTAACAGCACACTGTGGAAGGCAAACATGTTCTTGTTGGATGAAACTTCATGAATCCTTTGTAGATTTGAGCTTTTGGAGCCTTTCTTTTCTCTTCAGGTGTACAGAGGCTGAGGAGGCAGGTGAAGCAGGTGGAGCTGTTGTAATGCTGGCAGAGGGTGTGTCTTAGTAACTCTGTGAGGTAGAACTGGATCCAACATTGTGGATGTGTTGATGTTGGAGCCATTAAGATTCTCTGCACACTGTAGGATTTCCCTGTGATTCACTGCGGGGGCATTTTGGAGTCTGTCAATGAAACTCTTCATATTTGTGTTTGACACCAGTTTATAGAAACAGACAAATGTGTCATGCTTTTGTTCGGCCTCCACAAATATACACATTTGTTCATTGGTTGGACTTTTTGGAAGGAGACACATTGAAAACCATGTTAATAAGATGTTTCCTGTGGATCCGACACAGAGAGTGGACTTCAGACAGAAACCGTGGAAGAGATTTTAGAGGCCGTGTGTGGCAACAGGAAGTTTCTGTATGTTTGCTGATCTTACATGTGGAAAACAACACGTGATGTTTGTGAAGTTCTACAATGATCATTGTTCTGACAGCATTTTGAGTGGGAACAGTTCAAACTGGGAGTAGTGGGAGTTATTTACTGATTGAAACAAGCTGAATGTTTCTGTGCACGATGAAGATCAGCAGCTCAGCTGATCAATGAATTGACATCTATCAGTCATTTCATGAGATGAAGTCATCAGCAGACATTTGTTCTAACTGTGTGATAAATGTCAGAACGTCAGGGCTCTGCTTTAGTCACTACTTGATGATCATTGGCTCATTGTTGAATCACGTGGCCCAGTCTGACCTCTGACCCTTTGCTGCAGGTCTTCTGTGTTATCTCCACTTTCATGTCTGATCTCTGCTGTATCGTCCAAAATAAACATCTGAATCATTTCCAACACTTCAGCAGATCTTTAGTTTGGGCAGCACAGTACAAAATAACACATATTGTACTATACTGCCCACTTCCTGATCTTATTGGATCTGTGTGTGAGGTTGGTGAAGGAAACACATGTTTACTGAGTGAATCGCTGCCATTAGGAACTAGTTTTTATATCACAGCCTAGAAATCACACAGGACCATTTCTGCAAGTGAAAAGTCCTAATTGGAGGAAAATCATTGTGTAGTTTGTGCGACTGTTGTTTGTAAATGAAGACCCAACTACATGTGCTGCTGACCTTTGACCTTTTCTTTAGGTGCACAGAGGAGTCTGTGGAAACATCCTGAGGCAGTGCTACAGATGTCTTCAAATAAAGTGGTGTATTATCCATGTTTTCTGTGGATCACATCAATATCCTGATCTAACAAGCCCCCTTTTTGTGGATTTTAGAGCCTCTGACTTTTGCTGCGTCTGCGTCTCATTTCAAGCACAAGAGCAAGAAGTGGATGAAGAAATGGGGCGAGTGGGGTCAGTGTGGTGCATGTCAGCTGTGCTCATGCTTTCACAAAGAACATGTGTATTCATTGGCAGCATTAAGGTGCACTTTAGTCTTCATAATAATAAAGTATTGTGACTTTATTATTGTGAATCCTCACAGTCATGTTGCAGCTCTGCTTTGCTTTAAGAAAATGTTCTACCAGGATGTTACTTTCCTAAACGTGTTCTCCAAATGTTCCCAAAGACTTTGTTCTAAGTAGTTCTACATGATGAAACATTCACACTATGTTTAAGAAGGACACACAAACACCATCTGTCCTTTCATCATGTGTACAAACGTGTTCAGATGTCAAATGTACCGTGAATGGATGCAAATGTGGATCGTTCCAATAAAATGAGACAGTTTTGTAAGTGGATCCCAGTTTGAAGTTCATTGAAACCTATAAGAACATGTTATTCAAACCAACTTTATCCAACAGGAAGAAGCATCAGGGGAACAGGAAACATTCAAACATGTTTACTGTAAGAACTGCACAAAGGAAGGAAACACAATCCTACACACGAGCACTTTAAAATGGACATTTAGCTTTTCAAACATCAGGGAGTGCTGCAATAACAACACTGTGCCCATTCTGATCAGACTGAAAGATTTATAGAGATTTATCCATGTGCTGGAAAAGGATTTGATATCAACATATATGCAGAGTAGTAGGAGCATTTTCTTCATATTGATTTAGAGTTCAGTACTAGGAATATGTAGAATTAACATCTGTGTACATGACGAGTGATGAAAACTTTCAAAGGACGTCAGAATTGGTGTCTCTATCTGTGACTGTCCCAGAGGAACCTACCTGAGGGATTATTAAAGATCTGTCTATCTAGAAAGACTTGCATTGATTCACAGTGTACAATTCTTTCTAATCTATTAACATCTTCCTCCAAATCCTGTTTCTGCTGCATCAGAAGGGCTCAAACCTCCTGCTGTTGTCTGCTGGACCATCAATTCTACTTTATGATGATCTTCAAAGATAAAAACGTGAGTTTCTTTGTGAACTCTGTGAAATGATGTTTAGTTTGAACCAATCCTGTGTCAGCTGCAGCCACATCATTGCCACGCATACAAATGGCTGCGTTCCTGTTTAGACCTGCTGGCTGTCAATGGGCTTCATTCCATTTCAGACTGCCGGTGGTCGCTGTGATCTAAACTCAACATGGCTCCTGTGTTAGAAGAGCCTCTGATTTTAAATTTGCACATTGAATAGTTTCTTTGCAACACTATGGAGCTACCAGCCCAGTATATGTAGCCCACAGTAGATGGAGTTATCAAGCTGCACTGACAAACATCAGGACTCATGTGATCCCTACATGTGGACCTTTCACACATGGATCCAAGTGCAGATTCAACTCTGCATTACATTTGACTTCAGCTGTTACACACTTTCATTTTCTAGCTGTGTCACTTCCTGCTTTTTGGATCAGAGAGTTTATCCATGTCCACAAATGTTTGGCTGCATGTTTGTATCATCTATATTTTCCAGTCTTCATACAGCCGATATTTCATGTGGACTCCAATCTGCCACCTGCCATCACGTTTTCAGGGTTCATTCAGTGTTGAAATGTAGGACAAACAGCAGCACATGTTCTCTAAATGCTTGCAGTCATTTTAAATGAAGCTGATACTACATGAGACATTTTCCACATTTATTGTCTTTGAACAGAGAATAATAAAGCCATCAAACATATACAGGCTGTGCAAATACAAACTTCTGTGGTGCATTTGATGACCTGCAGAGGAGAACAAGTCGGGCTTTTCAGCCCTAACACAACCTCTTTGTTCTCAATACTACAAAACCTTCAAAGGCTGATATGCAAGTTTGCATGAATCACCAACACAGTTGTGTTTGTTTCTAGTATAGTTATAAATAAGCTGATCAAATATCTGCTGACTGATTAGATCCAGTATCTATTACAGATGAACTGGATATCACAGCATGTTGTTAATCCGTCATATCAAACTAAACAGTGTTGCTGCTGTAAATATCCTCCAATAAAGTCAGATGAGGGCTGCTGTTGCCAGGTAACGATGATGTCACACTGGATCTTCTGATCTTTAGCATCGTAGCGCTCGGAGTCTGATGTTGGCTCATGTGTTGTCATACACCAACATGACGTTCTACTAGTCAAGGCCTCACCTTAACCCACTGATGCTGATCACACAGACCCACTAATAGAACTGTTTGATCAGGTTTATGCAGCGTCACCATTAATGTCACATTTAATCACATTTACATTACAAGCCCACTACAACCATTATCAACATGTTACATTACATTATACATCTGCACTGATTTAAAGTATTTTAACCTGGTTCATTGTTTCAGGAGGAGATTTCCATCAAACACTGGATTCTGATTCAGATCAAACTAACAATCCAAAGCAGCAACTTTCAAATCACTGGATTCTTCTTGGTGGCTTTCAGATGAGCTCATGTTACAATCAGCTGCTGTGTGTGTTGTTGTTGTGTAGCTGAAGCTCTGACTCACATTTCATATGTGACCAAAGGAAACTTGGTGCTGTGTGACACACTTTAGATTCTCTGCTGCTGCTTTGAACTCTTCAAACTAAAGAGCCAAACTGATGATTGACTGTCAGCTCTGACATGGCACCAAATGTCCCTGTTATCAGCTGCTGGATGGACGTTATCAGAGCTTTTTAGTCCCACACGGATCACCAGGAGCTCCTCCTCGGTCTGCAAACAGGCTCAGCAGCTCTGATCGTTCATTGGAGTCAGCACAGAGTGTGGAGACATCTAGTGGTCGTGGAGAGTAGCGCCATCAAAGCTCTGCTGGTGAATGTAGTTACTGTAAGGTCTCTGATGGAGCTCTGTGATTGGTGGATTGTCCAAACTAAATCAAGTTATCAAGTTTCTTTGTCCTCTGATAAACCATGAAAGGACCGATCAGCTGATCAGCAGTCAGGACATCAGTATCGTGACACGAGTACTGGATCAAATTTGACCCTGAGCTTTGTTTTGACCTACAAAGTTCACATCCTGCTTCTTCTTCCAGTTCAAAACATGCAACAGTTGATTGGTTTCCACAGCAGAGCCTGACACAGCGCTCCACGCCTTCTCCTCATCACATTTGTGCTTCCTGACGTGCAGCTGCTTCCTAAACTTCCAGACTTCTAACTTCATTCATAGGGAGGAGATCACTCCACTGCACTGCAGACAGACTTCACACTTTCATGAATTCCTTCTAAGGCCTGATGTGGCTTTGCTTCCTGCTACATGACACATTTATTCACACCTTATGAACCAATCAGGAGCCTCCTACCTGTTCCCACAGCCGCCTCATCAATAACAGGAAGTCAGTGTTTCTGTGAGCCGACGAGCTGAACTCAGACTTTTCACTTATACCACGTCTTATTTCTTTCTTTATTGTATTTATTGATTTGACCTGCACAGTGATTTTATTTCTACATGTAGATATTTGATATTCTGTAACTGAAGCTGTGTCCACGTTTGATCTCAAAGTGACACATGGACTCTGTCTGTGTCCTCAGTTTCCCAGCATGCCTCGGCTGTGGAGCTGTATGAGGGAGAGCTGTTTGTCCTGCTGCCCTGTGAGTTTCCCACTTTTGAACTGGACAGCCCCACAGTGGTGTGGAGTCGCTCCGACCTCAGTCCTCCAACCGTCCACCAGCTTCAAGGAGACAAACTGAAAGATCCAAACCAGCGTTACAGCGGCCGAACATCCATGAAGACTGACGCTCTGGAAACTGGAGACCTCAGCCTGAACCTGACCAACCTCCACCTTTCTGACAGCGCCACCTACACCTGCTCCGTCACATCATTTAGACTGAGAGATGTCCCACTGCAGGCCAAAGGTCAATATCAAACCAAAACCCTGCTGTAGACGATCACAATCACTCAAACTGAACTTTTAATATTGTTACAATAAGCATGCTTGCTTCACCATTTGAAATCTGAGCATATTCTTTAATTCATTACATTCAGTCAAAGGTCACCTGACAATTTGTGTTTCTCTACAGAACCATTTCCATCCTGGGCCACAGCTCTGCTGGTTCTCCTGGTCCTCCTGGTTCTGCTGGTTCTCCTGGTTCTCCTGGTCCTCCTGATTCTCCTGGTTCTCCTGGTTCTCCTGGTTCTCCTGGTTCTTGTTCTCATCGTCTCTGGAGGTCTTTTATTTCATTTCCGGCACTATTTTAAGTCAGGTGAGTGTCTCCTACTGCACTACCCATAATGCCGATGGTTAGCAGGTAGGGGTGGGTTTTGATTAGTGATTGAAATCGATTCTAACTTGGATAACGTCATATTGATCCATTAAAATCCTGAATCGATGTTTAAATATAAATGTATTTTAGCTGAAACGCCTGAATCTCAGGTTAAAGCTCCCACAGTTTCAACAACCATCAAACAGCTGAAACAGTAACTGAGAGCAGGAACACGGATTCTGCACAAAGAAGCATCAGGATCAGTTTCCATCTAAAAATCTCTGTTTTCTGCATTATTGGCTTGTTGTTACCCACCAGTCTACCGTTGTTGACAGCGCTGTCGGCCGCTGGGTTTGTTGTTGTTTTTACTTAGTCTCATTTCTGCTGTTCAAAACTGAACAAACTTTGTAAAATGATGCAAAACTGCAAAACTCTCAGCTGTGTCTGTAATCAAACCTCTGTAACTTTGCTTCACTTCATCAGGTCATGTTCACATGTGTTTTTGTTCTACTGCAGAATATTTTTAAGGTCATCTGCTATAAAAAGCCAGGCAGGAAAATCTGCTTCATGTTCTTCTGTTTTATCCTCAGTGACTTTGACACAAAGGCCTCTGCTGTGATGCTCACACCTCTGATGAAGTCTCACAGTGTCAGCTTTCTTTTATAGATATAAAAATATGGAAATGAATGATAATATTTGTGACTGTCTGAGGCAAACTGATTCAAAGTGAATGGATTGTAGAAATGAGTGAGGATACCCAGCCCTGTTAGCAGGTGTCCTCTGGTGGCTCCTTGACTGTCACACAATCATGTGCTGACAGGAAATGTTGCAGCAGCTTCAGTAAATGTTCCTCCCTGAGTTGTGCTCAGTCATGTGGTGGAGAGCTTCAGATGTTCAGAGCAGGAGAGCTCCAACAAGACCAGGACTGTTCCACCATCTGCTGACATCACAATATAACTGCTTACTGTTAGTAGTGCAGTGTCAGTGGATGCATTTGACCCAAACCAGAGTGGAAACGGTCACAGATGTGGTGTTTCTTCAAGCAGGCTGTGAGGTGGGCAGCAAGCGGCTTCTCAACAAGCTTTGACCTGAAAGAGAAACTGATCTATAATGTTGATGTAATGTTGGATCTAAGCTGGCTTTGCTGAGCTTTGCTTCCACATGTTTGAAAAAGCTGGAACACTCCAGTCTGAAGAAAAGCGTTAAAAAGGTTTACAAGGCAAAAAGCTTTGTGGGGAGAATCTCTGAGGGAGCTGAAGACGGCTGATTCTCATCAAATGTCACAGGTGTAAAAGTAGAGCAGCAGTGAGCTGCACAACAAGAACGCTCTGGGGGGGTTTGTCATTGATTTCTGTGATCTACAGAAAATCAGACTGTTGTTGCTGTCTGCTTTAGAGCCACATTTATAGGTGAGGCAGCTCGAGACGCAACAGCTGATTGTGTCAAACAAAACTTTGAATTTCTCCCATTTTTCTGATCTGAGTTTTGTTTCTGAAGTTTCAAATAGACTCATTTATCCAATGGCACGTCCTCAAGTGAAGGTCAACAAAGACGCAGTTGTGGTCACTCAAAGCTACATCCTCCGCAGACACGTTGCTGATGCTGAGGCCCAAAGAAAGGAAGCGTGTGAGACATGGCCGCCTGTGGAGGCTCAGTCTGTCTGTTCTTCTTCATCCAACATGTCTGCAGCACTTTACAGGACGCTGCAGACTAGTTACCAAAGAACGAGTCAGGAACACATCAGGAACAAACTGAGACACAAGTTTTACAGAGACCCAACGAAGATGAAGAGAAAGCTGCTGTAACCTGGAGACCTCAGTCTGACCCTGAAATACCCCACAGATGGAGACACAAACACCTCCACCTGCACCGTCTGCAGCAGGGAGGAAACATCCTGCTGAAGAAACAAGTGCTGCTCACTGTCAGGGCTCAGTGCTGTAGATGCAGGTCAGAGGTCAGAGGTCATGGTGGGACCAGTATCAGTTTACTCCATTGAATCCATTCAGCCTGTGGCTGATAATGTTTCTAATAATGACAAACTGGAAACACAACTTTACGATTGTTTCTTTAACATCATATTTCCTGAAGTATTCAGACACTTATTTGAAGCCCCTTCAGCAGGAATCACAGCAGCAGCTGTTTTTAATAATAATAATAATAATAATAATACATTTTATTTGAAAGCGCCTTTCAAAACACTCAAGGTCACTGTACACAGTAGAGTAAAAAGCAACATAAAAGCAAAGAGTTTACACAATCATAAAACATAAACAAATTTAAAATAGCCGAATGGAGAGGTTATGTGGGATAAGCTATTTTGAACAAGTGGGTTTTGAGTTGGGACTTAGAGAGGAGGTAGAGATATTTCTTAAATCAGGAGGTAGGGAATTCCAGAGTCGAGGAGCAGAGCAGCTGAAAGCCCTGCTCCCCATGGTGACAAGACGGGGGGAGGGGACGGAGAGTGAAAGGGAAGAAGAAGATCTGAGACAACGAGATGGGGCGGTGATGTTAACCAGATCAGAAGATATGGAGGAGAGAGATGATGAATAGCCTTAAATGCGTACAAGAGTATTTTGAAATTGATACGATACTTGACCGGGAGCCAATGAAGCTGCTGCAGAACAGGAGTGATGTGGTGGATAGAAGGGGTCCTGGTGATGATACGGGCACCAGAATTCTGGATGCGTTGAAGCTTGTGGATGGATTTTTGAGTAAGACCAAAAAGAAGTGAATTACAATAATCAATCCGGGAAGTAACAAGGCTATGGACAAGAATGGCAGTGGCATGTGGGGTGAGAAAAGGACGGAGACGATTAATGTTGCGCAATTGAAAATATGCAGCCCGAGTGATATTATTAATGTGTGAATTGAAAGATAGAGTACTGTCGAGGATGACACCCAAACTTTTCACAGAGGAAGAAATGGAGACCGGCGAGTTATTGATAGTAACAGAGAAACTGTTGGTTCTGGATAATGTTGATTTAGTGCCTACTAAGAGGAGTTCGGATTTATTACTATTGAGTTTAAGAAGATTAGAAGAGAACCATGAATTTAGTTCAACTAAGCAGAGGGTGAGGGAGGATGGGGGAAGAGCAGAATCAGGTTTAGTGGACAGATAAAGCTGGGTGTCATCGGCATAACAGTGGAAATGGATATTGTATTTACGGAAAATATGTCCAAGCGGTAGAAGGTAGATAATGAAAAGAAGGGGCCCCAGGACAGATCCCTGGGGCACGCCAGTGGTCAGAGGAAAGGGCTGAGAAGTAAAGGATTTGAGTTGAATGAACTGAGTGCGATCAGACAGGTATGATTTAAACCAGGCTAGTGGAGTATGGGAGAGACCGATGGAGGCTAGCCTACTGAGAAGAATGGAGTGAGAAATAGTGTCGAAGGCAGCGCTCAGATCGAGGAGGATAAGAATGGAAAGTAAACCGGAGTCAGCTGCCATAAGAAGATCATTGGTTATTTTTATAAGTGCTGTTTCAGTGCTGTGGGAGGGGCGAAAACCAGACTGGAACTGTTCATACAGATTATTATTAGTTAAATGTGAGTGGAGTTGAGTGGCAACTATTTTCTCAAGAATTTTTGAAAGGAATGGTAGATTGGAAATAGGCCGAAAGTTCTCAAAATTATTGGGATCTAGACCAGTTTTTTTTAATATTGGGGTGATGGCGGCAATTTTGAGGGAAGCAGGAACAGTTCCAGTGGTAAGTGAAAAGCAGATGATAGAAGATATGAGGGGAAGCAAAGAAGGTAGACATGCCTTAACCAAAACTGTGGGAATGTAGCTGACAAGTAGAAGGTTTTGACTTACAGATGAAATCTGAAATATCAGTAACCGAGGGGAGCTGGAAAGCAGAAAAACAGTGTGATGGGAGAGGAATTACACAGGAGGAGCTAGATGGAACATCGGAAACCAGGTCTTGGTGTATTTTGTGAATTTTCTCGATGAAAAATAACATTAAAGAATCACAGAAAGAAGATGAGTAAAGGTGAGTAGGTAAAAAATCTGGTGACCTGAAAGAAGAGTTGAACAGTGAAAACAATATCTTGGTTGAGTCATCTTTTGAACAGATAATGGTGGAGTAGTAAGCAGATTTTGTTTGATTAATACACTCCTTATAATACATAATATGATTATTAAACATTTCCTTGTGGATATTCAGACCAGTTTTCTTATAAAGGCGTTCAAGTCGTCGTCCTTTTGCTTTCAGGAGCCTGAGTTCAGCTGTGAACCAGGGTGCTGACTGAGAGAATGATACAGATTTGGTTTTGAGTGGGGCAACAGAGTTTTTGATGCAACGAGCCTCGTCCACACCTGGAGTTTCTGTCCTTCTACTTTCTAAATACTCACAGGCTCAGGCAGTGGGGTCACAAAGAGGTGGCTCTGAGCCCTTTATCGTTTGCAGTGCTGATGAACACTCTGATGTTTGCAGACAAAGTTATGTTATGTGCAATCCCACCAATCACAGAGCACCTTATACTGAACTGATCCTCCTCTTTACACTGTACCTGCAGATATATCTATAGATTTGTTTCTGTATATAACTTGTGCAGATCCTTTTGTTTAGATACTTCATTTATTGTGCATTACACACATTCCCTGTGTAGGTACCTCTGAAACTTGTTCTTATCTTTATCTTCTTCTATTATCCTGAGAATCTGAATGTAAACAGATACAAGCTGCCAATGGAGAGATGCCAAACTACTCATTGTTCTGGTAACAGTGACAATAAAGCTCTTCTATCTTATCCTGATAGAATTTCTATGAATTTGTGTCAAACTGTGGACTCACGGGACGAGTCTTCAGATGACGTCTCTGCTCATCACAAGAACTCGAGCAACTAACCATAAATGTTCATCCTCTCTGTGTCTGACTTTTAGCTTCAAAATCGCTTCATTTCATTTTCTTCTTTTCTTCTTAACATAGAAACTTCCATGATGAACATTTGGCTGCATATGAATATACTTCACTTTATGAAGCATCAACCCATGCAGTTCATCTTCAGTTAGATTCACCATCAGCTCATTTTCACATCAACATCCACATAATGTCTTTTTGATTCAAACACACAGGAAAACTTTCTTCCCAGAAACAAATATATTCAGTATAATTGATTTGATTTCCATGTTAATGTTAGATTAGTGGCTCCTCCATCCTTTCCACACAGACTCTCAGTGTGGGGCCTACAGAGTTATTATCAGATTTTCTTATTCGTTGCTTTGGTTAAACTTATACCTGATTGTATTCTAAACAGTTTCAGTCAGTTAAGCAGGATTAACTATCAGCACAATCACATATGAATTATGACTCTGTTGTTAACTCTTAATATCTTTTATCAGGATGGAGTTCTGGCACATTTCTTATCTTCCAACCTTCCTGCAGCCACACACACACTAATCTCTCAAAGCTGAGTCTACAAACACAACATCTACACATTTAAATCATGTCAATTATTCTCATTCAACATATTCATTAAACTTCTGATTCAGAATGAAGATGATTTACTAACAGCACTTCATATCATTGTAAACACAACAGCCTAAATGTTAAAACCTTTTTATTTCTCTCAGAGCCAATAAGAGGTGAGGGGGAGACTTCTGTCTCTCTGTTGCACCTCTCTCAACAAGGCTCATTAAATTCATCCCACTTTCATCATTCATTAAAAACATATTTATGCTGACTATGTGATGTAATGCAAGAACAGTAGAGGTGAATGGATGGATAATACAATAATAAAATGTCATATAATAACTGCAGCTGTCAGCAGGCGCAGATCAGCTGAACTAGAACAGCAGTCGTACATTTATTTACAAACCCCACGTGTACAGGGCAGGATGTGCAATGGTCCAGGGGAAAAGGGACAAAGTCCAACACTCGCTCCTCTCGTATTTGTTTTCAGCACACTCACTCCACTCCACTCCACGCCACCAGGGAAACAGATCGGGGTCACGGACGAGTGCGAGAACCTGAGCACAAGAGAACTGCGGTGAGCATTGTTACGGGTTCGAAATTGAGGACGAGAGTAAAACAATGATGGTCCAGAAGAGGTCAATCAAACAATCGATTTTAATGAATGCACGCAGCGTGGAGAGGTGCAAACTGCAAAACAGTTGTACATCTCTACCCAAAATACACTCTAGATTGCTTTTATAACATCAGGGTATTGTAACGCCCCTTCTTGCGTTTACAAGCACATAATTTGCATGTACAGAACATTCATGTATTTTAAGAATTAAATGCAACATAGAGGTTCCTCCTTGTGGCATACTCTTAAGAATATGGTGATGACCTAAGGCCTTTGAGGTCACCATGGACTGGACATCCTTCCGTCACCTGTAACTAGGCAAACTCAAATGCCACAAGAAGCTGAATACATTCAGGCCTTTGCTCAGCTACTATTGTACTGTAACAATATACTCAGCATATGAGTTATGATATATATATATTAACTCAATCATTTTAAAGTAGTTATAACTGCACCTGTAATAAACATGTTAATATTTGATTATGATAACCCCTATAATATAAATTATAACATAATGCCAGCAACTTCAATAAACACTTTGATGAAATGATAATTACTGCAATGATAAGATGATGGTTATGTAAAATAATCCCTGTAATTCCACAATTCCCTCTCTTGACGTCTTCCAAAGACGTCACTACACTATTCCCAGGTCCACTACCTTCGCTCTGACCCTCTCTAGCCGCCCCCTGACTCAGCAAATCCGACAACAACCTCATGTCCTCTAGGTGGTCCAGCAATAAAACACCAGCTCCCACTTGAAAACACTTCATGCTTAAGTGGTCTCTGCTCCTTTTCTGGGTCCCTCTCTAGTGGAAATCTTCTCCTGTAAGGGATAGAAAACAAACAGCCTCTCTCTGCTATACCTTACTAACTTACTGTGTTCATCTCAGGTTCCTGTCATTATTCAAAGTTGGTTCCCAATATCATATCAGGCAAAATCACAAACCCTACTGCCACGTCTGCTTTGTTAAGTTCTTCAGCTAGACTCTGTACCGGTTTGCCAATCTGTGTGTACATGCCTCTACACTTTTAATGTCTAAATGCACATCTGGATGTATGTGCACTTGTATGTCTATCTGCATCTATGAGTCAGTGGTTTTTCAGAAAAAAGGCGTTAAAGTGAAGAATGTTTCCTGACTATCAACTCCTGATACTGGAGGGACTTTCCGGGTTGCCCAACCTCTTAGGTTTGGCCTTTTACACTTTTACTAAAGAAATTTTAACAGAGCCCAAAGAGATTTTTATTTTGCTCCTGTGCTTGACAGGTTAAGCGAAGTTGTTTTTTGTTTTGTTTTGAAATTTTTCCTTTCTGTGTGTGTGTATGTACATAAGTAAGAATATGATAATCAACATAAGATCCCTGGTTTGCAAATGATTTTCTGCCCCCGCTGCAGGGCAACATCATGTGGTGGTGAGTCTATGTTGGCTAGTTTAATACAGATATGTAACAGTTGCTTGATTGCATGGCCCACTCAGAGTTGCACAGTTTTAATGTATGTGGAGAGTTCAATACACATTTCTTGGCTAATTATTTTCCCAATAAAAGTGAAATCAAACATTACATTTGATTTTACTTATATATTATCATGTTCTGGGCTCTATCCATTATATTAACTTTATTTAATCTCAATACTCTTTATATGTGTGAGCAACGCTTGTAGTTTTATTAAACACCACCCCAGTAAAATACACACCATCCCCATGTCAGCCTGACTCTCCGCTAAAAAGCACACTTCAAAGTTTTCTATCTGGTTTTACGCCTCTTTTGGCCTCAAGCATATACATAACATGCAAAGGTTACTGTTAATGCCCGTTAGACAAGTTTCCATTATCTACAACATTTTATTTCACCCAGCTCACCTTCACACATTTCCTGTTCACTTATTGCATATTTATCTTTAACACCTTTTACCTCAGGAGTTGCTAAGCAGAAACAAAGCAACCTGTGGTCCACCTTTACCCTGTAAAATAAACCCCTGTCATGATTGTGTCTGTAAGCATGTTTTGCATTCATTCATTACACTTCCCGCCATTCCTGCAAGTTAGGAGCTGTAAAGTTGAAAGCTGCATCAAGTCCAAGCCTTTGGCCTGGCCTATATTTAAATCATGTGTGTTTGTAAGCGTGCCTGCAATTAACCTGCTATGTTCTCATCTTCCCTCAACATGTATCACCTGGACACTCTCACCAGTGAAGCTTAAAACCTGTTTGGACGGAACATCAACTCTAAACAAGCACAGTTACGCATTGTGTATAAAATTAACTCAAATTGTAAATAGAGACATCACTGTTATGACAAACATAAAATAATACTGTACAACACGTTATTAATACAGTCATCCTAAAGCAGATTATATGATAGCAATAAAAAATCTCTAAATCCCCAATCCCAACAGGTCCTGCTTTTAAATCTTTCCTGACTTTCCCTTCAAGTTCTGCTGTCTTAGTACAATAATTAGGTCCTCCTAATCCCATTAAATCTGCCATATTGATTCCTTCATGTGTAAATGTCAGGTTTCGAGCATCTAAAACTTTACTCAGTCTCTGTTGTGCTAATGATGTCATAGTGAACGCCTGCAAGTTCACATAAGCCACCACACTATGTTAGTTAGAACTTTTAGTGAGTGTTCTCTCCCTACTTGTACTGTTTCCTATATTATTTTGGCCACCCCTGCTGCATGCTGTGCACATTTAGGGTGCCTTGCTTCTGTTGGACTCAACCTCATACTAACCTACATAAGTACCTGTCTTAAGAGAGACCTCTGCACAGCTCAGACGCCAGTTGCAAGAGCTCTCTAACATTAGAATCATCAGCTGTGACTTATATAGTGTTATTTCGGTACTTTATACTTCACACATTTTCAACGTTGTTTATATGGGGAGTTCCTCTTTTTGTGTCTATATTTATTAATATGCCTTGTGCACTAAAACTTCCTGTTTTTCAGTCTGGCTGAGAGCATCAGGAGAGAAGCTCCAGAGAGGCATCTTCCATGTTAAACACTAAAATATAACAAAAGAGATCTCCTCAACGTGTTGTATATTTTCAATATTTCCTTATTATTTTGTCATAAAATAAATCAACCAAATAACTTAAGCTGTGTGACAGCACCTTGCGTTTACGCCGGGCTGTGAGCTGCCCTGAAGCTACACCCCCTTTTACCCCATTTACTTTCTCAATCTTAGTTTAAACTATTCCTGACCTTCTCCTTCTCTCGTCTGATCGTCTCAAGTACGTCCTGTACCAAATTTGCTTCCTCTTTTCAAGTCCCACATTTAATTACAAGCTCTAATACATTTGCCCTATATGGCTGTTCCGACGTGTTTCCTGTCAACTTAACAGAGTTATTCTCAAAACTCAGAGCTAAAGTTCCCCTTTTCTAAGTCTGTATGTTCTACAAGAGAGCAAGTCGGTAAACAAGTTTATCATCACAAAGGTTATTAGGTAAAGGTCACGTAGAAATTTGCTTAGTAACCCTAAAAGAACACATTTCATGTAGCTAATCGCATATATTAACACCCCCCTTTTTGTGACACATCTCATGTGTTACAAACTCAAAATCCTTCACTCAGGTTAGGGAATTAAAAGAAAAGTTTAGTCCTATCATATTATGTATAAATGCTCCGGAGCTTCAAACCTGTATTTAAGGAATGAAATCAAATTAATCATCATGTCAAATCCTTTCTTGGCTCCATCCACAGCCTGCATCCTTGAAACGTCCTAGAAACAAAAACCTGTGTGTTAACCAGAACATCACCTTTTATACTCAGTTTCTCCACTTATGATCCAACCTGTGTTATAACAGAAAAGTTAAAACAGAACAATTATCAGTCATGTGTCCAACCTTAGTCCAGTCTTTATCTCAGTGTCCAGTCGGTCCAACCTATGGTCTGCCTGGTCCGTCCAGTCACCATCCATTTACACACATTCACTCACATGCATTAACATCAGGTCTTGCTGACAGTGGAGACTATCTCGCAAATATTCAGTCTTCACTCTCAGCAACATCAACTCATTTATTTGTTTTACTTTGTTTTTAAGAAAATAGTTCTTTCTGCTTTTAGACTGGATTGGCTCGCGGCAATCCTTTTAGACAGAGACTTAGCCTTCTCCTCTGCCTATTGTAATCTGGAGACGGTCACCGAGAATTTTCAGCGCTGTTATCCACTCTTTTGCAGGCCTGCTTAGAACAAAAATGAGAAAAAGAGAGCTGATTATTAGCTCATCAAAGTACAAAACAAAATCACCTGACAGGTTTTTCTTTATAAGTGCACTGTTACAAAACCAATCGACCACCTTAAACATGTCCATCTTTATTAAAACTCCCCCTTTAAAAACAAAACAACAACCTCAAAAATCTTCAACAATCTTAAATTTCACCCATAGAACACGCCCAAAACGTAAAAAGCTACACCGTTTCGTACACAATATCCCCCTTGAGAGGAATAGAAATATTTTATTGCTATTATTTGCTGCTATTTTATAATCATCATTACCATTTCATGTGATGTTGCATTCAGATGCACTCAGATGTTCAAATATATTGGTATTAAATTAGTCTTTATTACAGGTCCAAAGAAGAACCATTTTAAATGGTTCTGTTGAATCTATAATTTAAATGTTATTAATGCTTTTATGATCTCTGTGTAGAGGGCAGAGACAGGAAAATACTCTCTGTGCCAAAATGAGACAGGAAACGAAACGCGTCTGCAGAGCATGTTTTGCAGAAGTGAAACCGAAAGCAGAGTGAGTGCAAGCCAAAGAGCCAAAGAGTTAGTATGCATTTATCTTTGATTTAAGCTTTTAGTAGAGGCTTTTGATCCAAACATTAATTCAGTAGAGTACACCTATAGGGATCACTGATAGGGGAAAGTTCAAGTTGCTTAAGTTAAGGTCAACTAAGGTTCAGAAAAGCAGATGCAGTACAGACAGACAAATAGTGAGAGGTCATGACACGTACGCAGTACACAGCATGCACGCGCCCTCGCACGTGTACGCACTCACACACACACCATAACAGATCTATTTTGGTAGGGCAGAAATGCAGAAGTGTGCCGAAGTACTTAGAGGAAGTGCACCCGACGAGCGACAGCGAAGAGGGGAAGCACCGACCCGAAGACAATGTTTTTTAGAGCAATGTTAAAGGTCATGGAACATTTTGTGGTTTGGATTGACGTAAGCTGTACTATTGTCTATTTTTGTAAAAGAGGGGGGCTTTGTTATTGTACCCATATAAAACCTTGTCTCATGATTGTAAGTTCAGTTCAACACTGATTGGGTTGTTGAACTCACACATGTGTTCATTAAAATGCCGTCTAAATTGCACACGCCTGGATCTGTGGTTTTTATGGATTCTTCTCTCAACATTGAACCCTAACATTTGGGGGCTCGTTCCGGTGAAGAGAGGGAATTAATTTTGGTGTAGATGGAGAGATCCAGGGTCCGTGGTAATTGGACGGGCAGACGGTAATCAGTGGTGAAAGTGAGTAGGCATTCCCCGGGGCATTAAAGGTAAGACACTGCCTGTTGAAATATATTTCCAAAAGGTGTCACATTGGGCATGTCAAATTAAAAGCCTGGTCACTGTAATTACTGGTGAAGGTCTGTTTTGAGTTTGATGGGAATTTCATGAGCATGCTGGATGAAGTAATGATAAGTGATAAGTAAAAGTAATGGGTTCAAGTCCCAAAGAAATGTAGAAAGTAGGGAAATTGGTCATTTCTGTGGGTTCAAGTCCCGCTGGACATTGGGTCTATCTTGTAATGGTCATCTCGTGGGTTCAAGTCCCCTATGTCCACAAAGGTAGACCTGCCTCAATCTTAATCCTGTTTTGGACTTAGATTGTTGTTTCAAATTATTCTAAATTTTTCTAGGACGACAGCGGCGTCTGTTAAGAAGCGCATTTTCTCCTTGGTAACGCTTGCACCTGGGCAGGACGCTGACCCTTGGCCTACCCTGAAGAGTAGGGATAGTACCGTCGACAGCGGGAGAGAACTTGGGAACCTCTGAAATTGCTAGGGGTTCAAGTCCCCTATTCTTGCGCTTTTTTGGCTACCGGTAAATTAAGTTAGGGCTAGAAATCTGGACAGAGCAGTTCGAGTCTGGTCTGGTGAATTGATTGCAAAAAACCTGAGGTTTGCCCGTTCGAGTCGGTTATGGAAAATTTTCGAAATTTGTAGGAGCGACAAGGCCTAAAAAATCTGTGCAGTTGTAATTAAAGACGTCTGTAATATAAAATATGAGATCTATGAGTAGGATCAGTCTCTGTGTCAGTGATGCACAGCCGGATGTGCACGGATGGTGTGTAAATGCAAATGAGCAGCAGTGACGCGCAGAGAGGGTGGTTTCAGTTTTCGAGAGCATTGAGCTTTTTGCTAAATGCCTGTATATAAGAGGTTGGGTTTGCTTATTATGAGAGTGTAAATACAGTGTGAATATATTAGTGTGGATGTATAGTAAATGACTGAATTTTGATAGATGTATAGTTCGTGAGCCATAAATGTTGGTGTGGTTTATTTTCAGTTATGTGTGTGTGGGGAGAAGCCGTGAGGATGATGAGAGGTTTCAGTTTTCTTTTTCTTTTTTCTTTTGACTTGCTCTTTCTGATCATGGAAGGCATGTCCAAAATACTCGTATGAAAGCGTATTTTGTGTGATTTTAACTGTGTGAAGGCTGTCAGTATGTGATTTGAGTGACTCTGCATGATTTGTCTGAGTGAGTGGAAAATGGAAGTTTGTGAGAGAAAAGGCAGGGTGTGTGAGACGACTCATGGCGTCTGAAAGAGGTTAGAACCTTTAAAAGTGTGTATGAAAGAAAGGGGTATGAAATATATTTCTTTTGTGATGAAAAGTAGGATGTTTTAAAGTTTGACAGGTTGAGTTTATTTTTTCTGATTGAAAACACATAAGTATATACACTTGGGAAGCCCAGTTAAGAGATTATTGGGTGACTGATGCTATAAAACTGACCTAAAGAATGGTCCTGTGCGTGGAGAAGTGTTAGTTGTCCTGATGTTTGGAAGAGCTCTATTTAAAAGTGTGTGTGAGAGGAAGGTGTGTGTGTGACTGATGATGTCAGGGGAGCACCCAGAGAAATAGACAGAGTTAAATTCTAAGAAGATGAAGCGAATGCATGTTTTAAGAAAAAGTAATAAAGTAATAAAATTATATTAATTACAGGTTTTAGAAAAGAGACAGACCGAGAGAAATAAATACAGGAACTAACAATTACATTAATGAATTGAAAATGCACGTACACAAACTGTTACATGTGAAATTATTGTTGGAAAGTTTAATAAAGAAAGCAGTTTACACTCCTTCAATTTCCAGAACCAGTGTGTCCCCTAGACCTGATAACACCCTTGCCCAGTTGGCCCCTGTAGTAGGCGGGCATGGAAGGCTGGACAGCCCATGACGGGTAAGATCCCACCTCGAAACCCTGGGACAACCTAAGGCAAGGCGCAGTCACGATTGCTCGAACCTAAGTCCCGGAGTGACCGTGGAGTCACTGGAGGAGACGGGATTTAACAGGTAAGGCCACTGGGCACAGGCGGAGGGGAAATGTCATTAACAGGGATCAGTGATGAACCAGAGAGAGAAAATACACCCTGTCAAAAGGAGTTTGAAACACTGCAAAAGAAACATTTACAAGATCACAAAGATCATAAAGAAACATTTATAAAAACCACACATACAAACAGAAAATGCACTAACCATACAGAGATAAGCTCATGAAGAGTAATGTATAGATAGTGATTAAAACTTGGCTAAGAACACAAACATATGTAATTAAATCAGCCTGGTAATTTCATGAGGGTTAAAATGGTGTGAATGTTGAAGAAAATACACTTAAAATACACTTGGATAAAATAGAGTTGTTGTGGAATAACTCAAACGAAGCTGTATGACAAGGGAGTGAGTTATGGAAAAAAAACAAAAAACAAAAGAGGAGTAATTACTTAGGAGTGCTCTTGCACTGATTTATCAAAGTAAGTGATTAGTATAGAAAGAAAATGAAAATAATTCAATAATGTGATAAGGTTTAAACATGTATTCCTCTTGTTAAGTTGGCTGTTGAGCTGTGGGTTTATGCAAATTAGCTGGAGTGAGTGAGTGACAAAGACACTTCCTGTGTGCGTGTGTGTCGGAGGCTTTCTGTTCAGTTCAAGAGAGATCGGGGGCTGTTGAAGAGTATTGGGAGAAATATATAATGGTAAAGTATCAGGATATTTGATTACGGTGGTCAGGTCTGTTCAGAGGGGCAGATTTGGACAGGAAATTTATAATTTAAGGATGATATGTGGTTGAAATTGGTTTTTATCTTGTGCTGAATGAACACATGGTAAAGTGAGGAAGGGTGACATTGTGCAAACGGTCTTTGATCTTTTGACGAGGTTTTCGGTGTGTTGAACGGGTGAAATTTAAGATTGTTTCAGATTTTTGAGGCTGTTGTTTTATTTCCAGAGAGGGTGTTTAATTAAGACATGGATATGTCTGAGAGGGGCCCCAAAAATTTTTTGTAGTAGTGCACTCAGGAAAAAACCTGTCAGGTGATTTTGTTTTGTACTTTGATGAGCTAATAATCAGCTCTCTTTTTTCATTTTTGTTCTAAGCAGGCCTGGAAGACAGTGAACCGACGGCGCTGACAAAATTACCAAGTACGAAAATCAGGTGGGCTTTACAGAATTATAATTGATTACAATCAGAGACTGATTGGCGGCAAGTCTCTGTCTAAAAATGGATTGTATCGATTCAATCCAGTCAAAAGTATAGAGAACTATTTTCCTAAACAGGAAAACGAAATAAAACGAATGATTGAGCTCATTTTGCTGATGTGGAGCATCTGATGACGTGCGCGGAGGGCTGCAGATCAGCAAAAAATATCATGTGTGAATGCATGGGAGTGAATGTGAGGGGTTGGACCAAGGGGGGAAATAAATAAAAGGTTGACAAACAGGAGAAGTGGAAGACTTAAATCTGGGGATGCTGATGTTCCTTTGGGTGAATTTCTGCTTTGTTGATTTGGGTTAGACCATGTTATTACATTATAGAATGCTAAATGCTAAAAGGGAAACATTGTTTGGTGTAACTTAAGTTACCATTAACTGAGGTAACACATGATTAATAACTGTTTTGTTTAAGTTTGTTTTTGTCATGACACAGACTGGATCATAGAGGGAGAGTATGAAATGTAAAGTACAGGTTTTGTTTTCAGGAAATTCCAAGGATCCAGACCTTGCATGGAGCAACGAGTTGAAGGAGATTTGACATGATGATTAAATTGATTTTGTTCCTTAAACACAGGTTTTCAGGGCTGGAGCAAAACACCGGAGAGGAGAATTGCTGAGCTGTTCTGGGAAATGAAATGACTAACCTTTTTTCCTTTTAATTGGTTAAGCTTGGGTGGAGCATGTTGAGTTTTTTGCCACATGAGATGTGTCAAAAAAGAGAGGGATTTAAGATTTAATTTGTTTAATGTGAAAGGGGTTTTACTAGGATTTTATAATGATTGGGGTTGTTTGATAATCTAGATATAGTAAAACTGAGGATTTGTTAAAAGAAAGGATTAAAATGAACTGAATTAGGTTTAGAAGATAAAATGCGGTGTTCATAAGAAGTTGTATACAAAACTTAAAGGGGAAACTGTGGGAATAAAGGATATGCTTTGGGGGAAAATAGTGAAGATTTTATGAGTAGAAAATGTGGGATTTCTGTTTGATTTTTAGGATAAGTTGTAACAGTGACATAATGCTAGAAGGTTGTTATAATGTAGGTTTTAGAAACAGATAGTAAATAGATTTATTTCTAGGGTAGAGGAGAGCTTTTTATGAGGATGTTAAAAGTGTTATGGACTCAAATGAATAATATTGGAGATTATATATGTAGAAATGATTTTTTCTTACACATTGCAATCGTGCTCATTAACCGAGTTGATGGTTCGGTCCAGTTGAAGGTCATAAGCTTCGAGGAGCGTTATGTCTCAGTCGATATATTGTAGGGGACTTGGAGCAACAGAAGGATAAACAGCATTCACGCTTACAAACACATATGGTTTAAACATAGGTGAGGCCTAGGGCCTGAAATTCCTTTAGCTTTTAACTGAATTTGAGCTGGCCCAATAACAAGTGACAGAAAAGAGGAACTGAATAGGAGTTTCGGTGGTAACTAAACTGAGTGACATGTAAAATATTGAGATAACACATGCAGCTCTAACTTAGTCCTCTTATATAAAAAGCAGTTACAGAATACAGAAATACAGAAAACAGAAGCAAAGGGAGAAAGCTTATATATGTTGGTTAAGTCTGATAAAGTTTAAGTTAGAAGGAGTCATTACATTAAAAGCAGCAAAATGAAATAAAATGATATATTCAAACAGGTTATCACCCAGAAAATGGGAGTTCAAAATACTGTTAGAGTTCAGTTTTTAGCTATGATGAAGTTTATCTAGGAGCAATTAACTATGTGCTTACACTGAGTGATTAAAGCGGTTGTTTTTTATTATCCTTTTAGTAGAATAAGCCGTTATAATGATTTTATGATGATTTTGCTGGTGAGAGGTGACTTTAGGTGAGAGGCACTTGCAGCAGGGACAGTTGTGTGCACAGGATGTCGATGATCAGATAAGGAGCAAAGAGGAAGCACATGCAGAGACGTGCTTCCTTCGATTCCCTTAAAGGCAGTGCTTGAAGAGTTTTACAAATGCTGAGTACGGTTGATTAAGATTTGAAAATAAAAGTCAAAAAACCAAATATGGAATAAGGTTCATGTTTTGAGAACAATTGAGGAAACAGAGTAAGTTAGAGCATAGTAGGGAGAAGGTTTTATCCATTACAGTTAAGGTGGATCTAGTCTTAGACTAGGATCTACTCCGTGAATTATTAGTTTCGGTTATGCTTTTCGTTGTTTTGGTGACCTCTGGATGTCATCCAGAGGTCAAAAGGGGAAGTGAGAGGAATAGAAATATTTTATTGCTATTATTTGCTGCTATTTTATAATCATCATTACCATTTCATGTGATGTTGCATTCAGATGCACTCAGATGTTCAAATATATTGGTATTAAATTAGTCTTTATTACAGGTCCAAAGAAGAACCATTTTAAATGGTTCTGTTGAATCTATAATTTAAATGTTATTAATGCTTTTATGATCTCTGTGTAGAGGGCAGAGACAGGAAAATACTCTCTGTGCCAAAATGAGACAGGAAACGAAACGCGTCTGCAGAGCATGTTTTGCAGAAGTGAAACCGAAAGCAGAGTGAGTGCAAGCCAAAGAGCCAAAGAGTTAGTATGCATTTATCTTTGATTTAAGCTTTTAGTAGAGGCTTTTGATCCAAACATTAATTCAGTAGAGTACACCTATAGGGATCACTGATAGGGGAAAGTTCAAGTTGCTTAAGTTAAGGTCAACTAAGGTTCAGAAAAGCAGATGCAGTACAGACAGACAAATAGTGAGAGGTCATGACACGTACGCAGTACACAGCATGCACGCGCCCTCGCACGTGTACGCACTCACACACACACCATAACAGATCTATTTTGGTAGGGCAGAAATGCAGAAGTGTGCCGAAGTACTTAGAGGAAGTGCACCCGACGAGCGACAGCGAAGAGGGGAAGCACCGACCCGAAGACAATGTTTTTTAGAGCAATGTTAAAGGTCATGGAACATTTTGTGGTTTGGATTGACGTAAGCTGTACTATTGTCTATTTTTGTAAAAGAGGGGGGCTTTGTTATTGTACCCATATAAAACCTTGTCTCATGATTGTAAGTTCAGTTCAACACTGATTGGGTTGTTGAACTCACACATGTGTTCATTAAAATGCCGTCTAAATTGCACACGCCTGGATCTGTGGTTTTTATGGATTCTTCTCTCAACATTGAACCCTAACACCCTTTAAGCACTTTACCAAACTCACATTCAACCTTAACATATAAGCACGTTCTCACAATATGTCAACACTAATTTAAAACCTCCTAACCAAATTTGCACCTCTGAACAATCTACCCCTCCTTTAAGGCCTCAATCACACACACAGCAAGCTCCTCTGTCCACATTCACATGAGCTTTCGAACTTTTTGCATACTCAGCCATAACTCAACAATTTAACTTGGCAAGAGAAATACTTTTTAAAGCCCATGCCATTATTCAATTGTTTTCATTTTCTTTCTATACTAATCACTTGTTTTGATCACTCAGTGCAAAAGCACTGCTAAGTCACTCTTTTTAAACTACTTTAATCACTTTTTCGTATAACTGATTTCCTTGTCATCTAACTTCTTTTGAGTTTTTCCTCAACGTTACTTTATCCAAGTGTATTTTATTCAACATCCACACCATTTTAACACTCCTGAAATTAGCAACCTTATTTAATTACATATGTTTGTATTCTTAGCCAGGTTTTAATCGCATTAATCTTCATGAGCTTATCTTTATAAGGTTAGTGCATTTTCTGTTTGTATGTGTAATTTTATCAATGTTTCTTTGTGATCCTTGTGATCTTGTAAATGTTTCTTTTGCAGTGTTTCAAACTCCTTTTGACAAGGTGTGTTTTCTCTCTCTGGCTCATCACTGGTCATTGTTAGTGGCATTTCCCCTTCGCCTGTGCCCAGCGGCTGTACCCGTTGAAGTCCCGTCTCCTCCAGTGACTCCAAGGTCACTCCGGGACTTAGGTTCAAGCAATCGTGACTGCGCCTTGCCTTAGGTTGTCCCAGGGTTTCGAGGTGGGATCTTACCCGTCATGGGCTGTCCAGCCTTCCATGCTGCCTTATACGGGGGCCAACTGGGCAAGGGTGTTATCAGGTCTAGGGGACACACTGGTTCTGGAAATTAAAGGAGTGTAAACTGCTTTCTTTATTTCATGTGTGTATTAAACTTTCCAACAATAATTTCACATGTAACAGTTAGTGTACGTGCATTTTCAATTCATTAATGTAATTGTCAGTTCATGTATTTATTTCTCTCAGTCTGTCCCTTTTCTAAAACCTGTAATTAATATAATTTTATTACTTTACTTAAAACATGCATTCGCTTCATCTTCTTAGAATTTAACTCGTCTGCCTATTTCTCTGGGTGCTCCCCTGACATCATCAATCACTCACACAGCAGCACAGTATTTCCTATTTCTCTTTCCTGTTTCTACAGATTAATCAAACACTTGTTTTTTCATATTTACAGTCTACAAACCCTCTTTAGTTTTACTAAGTCTTGGTCTAAAAACAATACACCCTCTTCTCACACACTTTTCAGTATACTAATTTTTGCATTTGTCAGTTTTTTTTTTTTTTTTTTACTTCATTCACACAATCCTTTCATAATCGTCTCACACACACTGCCTTTTCTCTCAGACTTCCACTTTTTCACTCATTCTCCTATTGTACCTACCCAGACTTATTATTACTTATATTACTTTGTACAACTCACACAGAATCATTAAAATCCAGTACAACATTCATACACTTATAATCACCCCATACACGCTTTCCTAACAGTCTTACAGGGAGTTTTAGAGGGAGTTTTATCAAGCGCGCAGATCTCTATCAAACATGCTTGTTTACAATCAGGAAGGGGAAGTAGACAACCCTCAGTAACTGCGTCTGTCCTCTTAAAAGAGAGAGTTTTATATAATCTTGGTATTCTTATTTTATTCTATTGTATACATCATTCTGTTCTATTTTATTTTATGGCATTCCAGTGTTTTCTGATTTCTACTGCATAACTTTGCGCTTTTGCTTTAACAAAAGAAATTTCCCACCTCTGGGACTGACACAGGTCATCTTTATCTTTAACTAGCCCAAATGAAATTCTAGTCCAATGCACACATGTGTTCCAGTTTAAAATTAAAAGAGGAAGTAACTCACCCCTAACAATTTTAAATTAAAAAGGTGAACACATATGTGGTGAGTCCCCCTCAATTTACACAAAATATGACATTAAATATCTTTTCTAATTCCTGTTCTTCTTTAAACACCATGAATGACCTCCAGGTCATAACCTTTGGACTTATAACTCTGATATAAGTCCACACAGCGCACCAAGCACAGAGAAAATTCAACCTCAGTGCTTCAGAATTCTCCTCAAAATGCAGAAACTGTTTCTGTCATTTATCTGCCCAAGAACTTCATCATATGGACCTCGCCGGGTCCAGTAATCTTCAGCACATGCATCTCACTGTAGCCAGTGAAGATTTAAAAACAGTTTATTGTCTCAGTTTACCCAGTATTAACTTATCAGGTGGACCGCAGCCGATCCATACATCTCAACACAATCGTGTGTTCACCTTTACACAACTTATTCTTTACTTGTATCACAACACATCTAGTAATATCATCAGAATTACTTCAACATGGTAAACATTGATTTTCCTTTAAAATCAACTTACCCTTAAAACTCAAGATCACAGCTGACTCGATTCTCTGAAATCCTGAGTCAGTTAAAACACCTTGCTCAACTCACGGTGTTCTTTTCTCGGACCCCTTCGTCCGAGCTCACTCTTTTTACCCCGGCATCTCCCCCAGATTGTTACGAGATCTTCATAAACCCAAAAGTAAGCATTTTATTTCCCTGATCAAAAGTGAAGCCGTTCCTCACACAGTAATTCTTCATCCAACAGCCTTTGTGTTTTGAAACTAAAAAGAGGAAGGAACAGCGCCCAATTTAAACTGCGCATGTTGTCACTCAACAACACACACACAGAAAATGTAACTGTATATATTATCTCAAACTGAAACAGAACCCATCTAAAAATCCTAAAACATCTTACTTCGATACCCCAAAACACACATCGCTTACAGACATCTTTATTAATTAAATTATCTCAAATTCAATTTCAGTTCTCAGACCCCAGATAACGGTCATAAGTATCAACAGTTTAAGTATCCTATCTCAAAACCCAGCAAAAAGTCATACAGTCATGGCAAGAAATAAAAACTTTACTTACAGTCTTGTAATAAACAAAACCAGCGTATTAAATACAGGCATCAGCCATGTTTAGCAGTCTCTATAAACTTCCTATCAGTCTTACACAGTTTTACCTAGTACAGACACGTGTCAAGCAAACCCCATACTCATATTCTACAGTTATCATGAAATACTTATCATAATCCACAACAGTCACACAAATATAATAAACATAAACTGCATTTCTTCCCTTAAAACACGGATTGAAGTCGTCATAAACCCAGTCACTGCAGCAGTCATTAGTCAGTCATGAGTAAACAGGAAATGTCAATCTAAATAAGTCACAGGCATCTCATTTGCATAGACACAGACACACAGTCTCAAATTAACCTGCCTTCTGCTTTCTCAGTGGCAGACACAGTGTACATACAAACTTTCAAATTATATTACAGAGACGTCTGATAAATTAAATAATATTTACAAGGCCTTAAATTGCACAACCTACATAATTTAGACAAAATTTGAATTAACCCTCCAAGGGACAAACTCCAAGTTTTTGATAATCAATAACAGTCTCAGTTCCAAACTGTATCTGCTCTAATCCCTAAATATCCTAAGTAAATTTAAAAGCGTCCAACGCCCAAGCTCCAAGCTTTACTGCCCAAACAAAGTGCAAACACCGTTCCAAACGGTCAACTGATCCAATCAGTAGCTATTTTGGACCGTCCCCAGTTGTCCACGATTGCCAATCGGACTATCCCGTCCAACGGAAAATCCTGAGCGTCCCCAGGAAATTTGGAGCGTCACCTCCGAACAATGCACTTTCTTAGAACTTCCCACAGTTCCGTTCTACAGAAATTTAATTATGTTTTTAAAGACATCCTATGAAACCACCAAACCGACTTTATTGATGTCCAAGCCCAGCTTTATATTCAATTATAACTGTATGACCATATACAGATTTCAAATGACCTATATCCTAAATTCAGTAGTCCAACTACTTTAAATTCTCTTTCCTTAGCAGTCCAACTGCATTTCCTTTAATCAGTACTGTCACTTAACCTTACATTATCATTACTTCAACTTCAATTCTCATGAGATTTTCACCAAAATCAAAACAGACCTTTACCAGTAATTTTCAGTGAGTAGACTTTCAATTTTGTCAGAACCAATTCAGCACTGTTTGGAAATAATTCAACAGGTAGTGCCTTACCTTTGAATAAGCCGGCTTATGTCCACTCACTTCGACCACTGACTCGTGTCTGCCTGTTTGAGCACCTTGGACCCTCTCAGTCTCAACCTCCAACTCTTTCTACTCAACCCTCGGCCAATGCACCAAATGTTACGGGTTCGAAATTGAGGACGAGAGTAAAACAATGATGGTCCAGAAGAGGTCAATCAAACAATCGATTTTAATGAATGCACGCAGCGTGGAGAGGTGCAAACTGCAAAACAGTTGTACATCTCTACCCAAAATACACTCTAGATTGCTTTTATAACATCAGGGTATTGTAACGCCCCTTCTTGCGTTTACAAGCACATAATTTGCATGTACAGAACATTCATGTATTTTAAGAATTAAATGCAACATAGAGGTTCCTCCTTGTGGCATACTCTTAAGAATATGGTGATGATCTAAGGCCTTTGAGGTCACCCTGGACTGGACATCCTTCCGTCACCTGTAACTAGGCAAACTCAAATGCCACAAGAAGCTGAATACATTCAGGCCTTTGCTCAGCTACTATTTTACTGTAACAATATACTCAGCATATGAGTTATGATATATATATATTAACTCAATCATTTTAAAGTAGTTATAACTGCACCTGTAATAAACATGTTAATATTTGATTATGATAACCCCTATAATATAAATTATAACATAATGCCAGCAGCTTCAATAAACACTTGGATGAAATGATAATTAATGCAATGACAAAGATGATGGTTATGTAAAATAATCCCTGTAATTCCACAGCATAAACAGAGTAATCACACGACAAACAGGGTTTATCGGGGCTGTACTGACCAGAGTAAGTCCACGACCCAGCGAAGAAGCCTTCTGAGCCTCAGCTTAAATAGCCCAGGAGTCCAGGTCATCAGGTAGATTCACGGCAGGTGCGTGGGCCAAGGGCGGAGCCCAGCTGAGCTCCACCCAGGCAGACAGGTGAGAGACAGAAGAGAGAGACATATAACCATAGTCTGCTAATAGCAAATTCTTTTGTCAGGTTTAAAGTGAGATCCTGCTTTAAGGGCAGCTTCATCTGCTGGTAATGACAGATGTTTCTAGTATATCAGGCTTGGCCAACATTACAGGGACTTACTTGCAGAGACCCACGAGCTCCAAACTTGCTGCTTTATGATTGGTGCAGATGCTCTAAGCTACTATTAACCAATAAGAACCACGGGGTCAGGGGTCACTGCAAGAGCTTATCAGCCACCAACTTGTATATATAACTTTACTCACACTTGTAAAACTCTTAGAGTAGAATTCAATGGGGCAGAGTGACCTGAGCACAGGCCCACTCTGTGACACTCAGAGCTTTGTGGATATCATCTGCAGGTGCACGTACTGGGAGTACTGGACACAGTGCATGTGCAGCCAGCTTGCAGCCACTTTAGGACAATGTTTACAGTAGACTGAGCCACACTGACTGTGAGCAGTCATTGTGCTGCTGCATGGCTGATGGCACTGTCCCTGCAGCTGTCAGGGACAACAAGAACCACTCAGCTACCTCAGCCAAGCCAAGACTGTGCTGATGTTGTGACCTGAGACCAAGACACTAACCCAGGATGGTGATATGATGGTGTGAGAGTGGCTGGATGAGCCCATCCACCTTAAATATGGATCATATAAATATCTGTAATGCAACACATGTTTTATGCAACATGAACATATTTCCAGCTGTTCCATGTTGTGTTTCCAAGATTTCAGTTTACTGTAACTTTCATTTGTATTTCCTTCAGTCTGTTAATCTTGGAGCTGTGTGCAGCTTCTTATTACCAGGTGAGAATATGTAACAGTCTGTAGATGTGATGACACTATGGAGCGGATCTCCTGTCTAGTTCTGCACAGAAAGCTGATGTCACTGCAGCTGCTAATATGTGCTGCAGCCAAGCCTACATGAGAGGGCTGTGCTGTGGAACAGGGTGGTGCAGGTGGTGTTATCTACATGTGAACATTAGACAACAGTCACATGAAGACACTTGATGTTGTTGGCTAAAGACCTACAATAAGAGAAAGAGAGCAGCAGCACTAGTGCAGCAACAGCAGCTCATGTTATAAAAACACTGATCAATGATTTGACTGTAACTGCTCCAACTGTCTGTGTCAGTGATGCTGTTGGAGATGTTTCAGTAACACTGACTGAGACTGAAATGGTTTAACACTGGTTTCATGTTCAGAGAGATTTGACCTGCTGTTAAATGTCACATATTTCTGATATATGTATAACACATAATCATGCTGTTACACACATTCATATGTGACTGTTACTGTATCATATTCAGTCCTCGTCTTACACTCAGGTGTTCATCGCAGTCACAGACGTGTCTGTAGGTGTTGTTGTTGTTAAGATAAGATAAGATAATTCCTTATTGTCATTGCACAGTCATACATAGTACAGTAGTACAATGAAATTGGAAAAACTGTCCTACGTCGGCACTACATATAACACAACACGACACGATATGACACATCACAACGCAACACAAACAACACAACACAGTATATTAACTTAGAAATAAAAAAGAAGAATAAGTGTTATGTGTATTGCACACTGTTATTATTGCACATTAATTATTATTGCACCTTGTTATAAATATAAATATTATTATTGTTATTGTTTTAAACATTGTTAACCCCCCCCAAAAAAGTCCAGGCAGGTAGCCAATCAGGTCAGCTATTTGCATTGATTAGGGCTATTGCCCTGTTGTAAAAGCTGTCCTTGAGTCTGTTTGTTCGGGACCTCAGCAGCCTGAACCTCCTGCCAGACGGCAGCAGCTTAAACACCCGGTGTCCTGGGTGTGTACAGTCTCGTAGGATGCTGCGTGCCCTCTTGAGACAGCGAGTGCTGTACAGGTCCTTCAGGGAGGGAAGAGGATGTCCAATGATTTTTTGGGCCATATTGATGACCCTCTGGAGTGCCTTTCTGTGTGCTGTGGTGCAGCTGGAGAACCATACACCGATGCAATATGTCAGCACACTTTCAATGGAGCAGCGGTAGAAGACGGTCAGCAGCTCCTTCTTCAGGTCCATTTTTCTGAGGATTCTCAGAAAGTGGAGACGCTGTTGGGCCTTCTTTAACCCCTGGTCGATTTTCGCCCACACTTTTTCTTTCAAAAGTATTTTCTCTCTCAGACGGCCACACAGCAATATAAACAAATTCAATAAAAGCAAGGACCAAAACCAAATTAGGTTATTTTTCCCTTCAAATACAATTTTCAAAAAATTAATTCACCTATGACCCCGGAAGTACCCGCCCACGGGAAGCCATTTCGTGCCGTTGTAAACAAACCCTGAATCAGGACGCATGGAAGATTGACGCGGTTGTTTTATATCCAACGCTCACCAACCGGGTAGCGACACAACTATCTGCAAATTGTGAGCGAAGAGGAGATCCAAAGGAACAGTCACAGTAGAATTTCGAAAAACTGACGGACAATTGCCGGGGATGCGCACCCTAGTCAGCGCGCACCGGTCGGATTCAATGCCGTGCCAAATGGCGAATTCTCGGATGAAGACCCCGCTCGCAGTCGGATTTACAAAAAAATACTGATGATTTCGTGAAAGTGCAAAGTAAGTGTTGTTATATTACCATTTTAGTTTGAAGGTTACAACAGAAAATGATATTTTTCAATGTTACGATGGCCGTGACGTCCCTTCCGGTCCAAATCGCATTTTTCTTTGTTTACTGTGAGCGTGGTATTCGTTTACTTTTGTTTTGCTCTTTTTTACGTCCCAAAATCGTCTAGTTTTGTCTACGACAGTAGATCACTTCTAAACGTTTGTGATAAGGTCGCGCATGTAAACTTGTAAAACCCGATCCAGCGTGATCGGCTGCCGGACCGTGTCTCCACGGCTCGGCTCGGCGCTGCGCGCCGAGCAGGCTGCTGCTCGACACGGGGTCATAACAGAGAAGCGCCCCCGGGGAAAGCGTAAGCAACTTTGTTGATACACAAGTAAAACACGCAGTGAAATGTAACTATGCATGTGCCAAAAAAAGAATCTTGAATCTTACTATTCTCATGTGCTATGTCGTGCCAAATTAGACTGCACTGGTTTGCGAGTATGCGCAAAGTAGCTTTGTTTTGCAAGATTTGTTTTGCAAACTCCTTTGGCTACGACAAAAATTATACGTTTGTTTTCACATGGTATCGGAAGTGTCGTGGTGGAGAGACAGACCAGGACACGAGCGGCCAATCGTCATTATTGAAGCGGGGGACGAGTGCTACTAGCGGGCGACGAGGACTGGTGCTGCCGGTGAATCGGACACACAACTTTCTCCGATTCCCAGTAACCTAAATGTTCATGTTCATCGTTCTAAAATGTTTTTCTGGTTCAAAGTGATCTTGTATTGTTATTTAGACAATTTTTATTTTATTTTAGAACAAAAACAGTAAAAAGCACTTGGTGTAGGCAAAAAAAAAATGTTAATCCTGATATGGCACTATATGACATTTAGTGTGCTCCTGCACAAAAAATAATAATGGATCAAAATGAATGTTGGTGCCAATGTTTAGACCATCTAAAGGCCTAATTATAATAACAATCAAATATTACTTCAAATGTATTTTATGGAAAATATTTAAGTTTTTAATTTTTTTTCTGTTAAAAAACAGGGCGCTCATGCATTTAAACTGGGATTTAAAGGGTTAAAACAATGAAAATATAATTAAAACTTGATATGGATATTTTAAGCAGAAGTAGTTTTAAAAGACTGACTAATTTAAAGTAGAAAAAAATATTGATATATAACATTTTTAGAGCACTTTTTGGGGCGTGGCCGTTTTTTGCCACGAGGACAACAAAAGGATGGGAATTTGAGGTTCTACCAACGGTTAAGACCGCAGAGGTGTTAGAGCTCCATTGGAGGTCTGTGTCTATGTGCACACCCAGAAACTTGAAACTGGAGACCCTTTCCACGCACTCCCCGTTGATGCTGACAGGCTGCAGCTCGGACTTCCTCCTTCTGAAGTCAACAACCAGTTCTTTTGTCTTGGTGGTATTGAGATCCAGGTTGTTATCTACACACCAATCTGACAGCCTCTGAACTTCAGCTCTGTACGCCGTCTCATCTCCCCCAGAGATGAGCCCCACCACGGTGCTCACGGTGTTGTGTGTGTGTGTGTGTGTGTGTGTGTGCGCGCGCGTGTGCGTGTGTGTGTGTGTGCGCGCGAGTGTGTGTGTGCGCGCGCGCGCGCGTGTGTGTGTGTGTGTGTGTGTGTGTGTGTGACCGAAACAAGACCTCCTGCCTCGGCAATTATCTTTTATGGTTTGTTTTTCAGTCTGTTGTAAAAGGGACTCTCACAAAGTAAAGTAGCACATCCAAGGGTGTTTTAATTGTTTTAGTAAGTTCCCTAAGTATTCACTAAGGGATATTTATTTATTCATTTGTTTTTTTACACGAATGAGGTGGGCGGCCTGTAGGTTACAAGCGGATAGAAAGTTCTTCTTTTCATCTTAAGCGCCTGCCTCCACCACGCTCTATAAAAATACAGTTTGTTGCAGGGTAAATAATCTTAAAGATTTTTTATTACGTCTGTAATATAAGAAAGTAAAATACTATTGAAAGAAACGGTTCTCTACAGGCAATAGGAAGTCACTCTTTTTTCATTACAAGCACCGGTGCAGCTTAAGAAAGTAAAATACATCCGCTATTGTAAAAAGAAATACAGAGAAAATTGTCATAATATTTAAACAGAATTCAAACTGCTGTCTGTGGAAAACTAACTGCCGCTCTGTCTCTCTATACAGCACTGAGTCAACAGCTGCGTCACCCCTATGCTTCAGGATCCCCCCTCCCTCTCTGATCCCCCCTCAGGATCCATACCCCTCCCCTCATGCTTATGGAACATGATGCACAGGTCTGAAAATGACTAGACACTTCCGGAGTATTTCTGGTAGGGTCAAAAGGTCTGGATTGAGGCCTTCAATAGTAAATATGCTGTATTTGAAGACGTAGCCCCATTTTCCACAGCCCTCAAAAGGCAGAGTCCATTCTCCCCGCAAGCTTCTCGGAGCCGGTATCTGGCTGCGGAACATGAAGACGCTCTTATTTCTCCCTTCTTTCCGCGGAGCATCGGTTGCTTCTGATCTGTTACTGTAGACGGTGACGGGGGTGTCGCTGATAATCGATGAAGACCACTCGCCGCTGCTGCCTCCCATGCTTACGGCCTCGGGAGAGCAGATCTCTTCCCCGTCCAAGTACAGAGGAACGCAGGGCTGCAGAATGAAAGGATCCATCTTGTGTCTGTGCATAGAAAAATGTGCGCCGCCCTCTCTGTTTTTATTCTCCTCCCTCCACAGACCCCTCTCCTTCTAAGGAAGAAAAACATTTTTTTTTCACAACAGGTGTCACAACAGGTGTCGTGCTTATGGATCATATTACACACTTCCGGAGTACTTCCGGTGGGGTCAAAAGGTCAAGGCTAGGGTCATCAATCAAACTGCATTCTTCAGTGACACAAGGTGTATAGGATTAGTTTTTTTATACATATCAACATAGTTATAAATGACATTTTCTTAAATCACACACTTAATTTTTTTAATAAAATTATTTACGACATAAGAGTGGACAGACAATGGAGGTCGACAGACCTGGTGATAATTGTTTCTATAGAAAGTTAGCACATTGCAGTGTCAATCTCTTGCTTTTCTTCTGGTCTATGTGGTACTGCTGAGCTTGTATGTGGTATGTGAACTGTTATACTTTTAAAAACAAAACTGTTTTATAAGTTAAGTTTTCTTTAGTGACCCATCCCATGCCCCTGTCATTTCTTCTACAGATCTGAACCAGTGTGAAGGTTGCAGTTCAAGGGCCTGAGGTATGAAATTCTTTTCAGATCAGCTGTGATCAATATTTTGTGGGAATTTGATAAATAAAAAAGCTGTAATTGCTCCATTAGCATTTTGTGTAAATGTTTGTGTGAAATTATAGCTTTTATTAGGTCTTTCTACATTAGTTTTATTTATAAAGTATGTATATGTGTACATATAGTATGTATATTTACAGTACAGTATGGTGTGTTTGTTGAGATGTTTTCAGGTGGAAGCAGAATTTGTGAGGATTACTACTGCTCCACTTGTTCCAACTTGACCAATACACTGACCACCTCATAAAAGTCTTTAAGGAAAAAGGAGGCGTGTCATGGTTCGGATTTGAAGAAGAGACAAACGACTGCAAAGTCCCAGTAGATGTCAAAATAGTGATTTTATTAAACACATATATATGTGGGGAAGATGAGCATCATCACACTTCCAAAGCCAATCTCCCCAGAACAACAGATGAGGAGTGGTATATATAACAGTTGATGACGAATAATATGCGTCAAAGCAGTTGGATTTACTGGAAATCTAAGTATCAATTCTCGTAATCCAAGAACATTCCAGTACATCGGACCCTTAACACCCTTCACTCCCTACACCAGATGTTCTCTGTTATTGCTAAACGGTCACGTACACCGGACAAGTCACGTAGCAGTTTTGAGCAAAACAAGTTGAGATACGGTGTGTGTATGTACAGGCCCCTCCATGTGTGTTTTATCCTCCGTGAACCTCTGAGTCACCTGTTGCCGGGCAGATTCCACACCGCAGCAGATTACTGGGCCCAGATCTCTATGCTCTATGCTGTGATTTTATTATATGTGATGTGTTGTATTGTAAGCAGATATGAAATCCTTTAGTAGCTTGGGTCACCTTAACTTTCTCAATTCCCCATAACTTCAGACCCTCAGTTAACAACTGTCTAATAAACAATATGCATAACATGAATACAGTTGAACCTGCAATGAAAGATTATTATGCCATTAATATGTGATTAGGCTTCCCCTAAAATACAAACTATAATATAACATCAACAGATTCAATAAATGCTTTGATGAAATGATAATGATAAATGATGCAACAGTGATAATACTGGTTATGAATAGTAACAGTAACAGTAAAAAACATCCTCCTTTCCACAGGCGCAACAGTGAAGAAGATCAGACAAACTTTGGCCCTAGCCACACAGGTGCGTTATTCTGTTGGTAGCAAAACATTATGGCGTTAAACAGCTAGTGTATGGTAGCTGCACAGTGTTCATTGCACTTACATTTATATTAAGCAAGACAAAGTTTGGTACTCAAAACTTTGGAAAATTAAAATTACCTAAACATAAGTAAAATTTGATCCCTCAATTTTGGGTTAAACCATAAGTGAATGTTTTTATGTTAAAGATCAATTTTTGAATGCAAAAAAGATGTACAGTATTAGTTTGTCTTTACCTCTGTTATGGACATATATAATGTGGTGGAAACCTTGCCCAACAGGTTAACTATTCATGCCCATTTGATGATTAGTTGGTCTTGTGTAAATGTCTATCTGTGCAGTGGATATGTCATTCATTTTGCGTATAATGTGAGTTTGTGTCATCCTAAAGTATTTCTGTTTTCTCTTCCTGTATCTCTGCCACTCTCTACAGAAGGAAACTATTGAAAAGGGGAGGTAGTGTCCTCAGTGCACTACCTCTTTACCAATGTTCCCTCAAAGCTGCGCATGTGCGCAATTGCGCACTGCTGGCACGGTCTCTGCGCACAGACCTGAATTGAAATTAAAATTAAAACTTCAACAATTTTGTTTTGCAGTGTTAGTCAGTAAGTGACTGGCTGCTCCCGTATGGGATTAGAACGATGCCACCTTATCCCATAGTTCAGCCAATAATGCGATTCACATTCGTATATACGCAGCCAATCAACGTGGTTGACAGGCTATGACAGCGTCCTTATGTGCCGACACCGGTGTTTTAGCTAGCAAAGCGGCGTGGCTGATGTGGAATGAAGCCACGTTAATGACAACGTGTCCAACCATTGGAGATGTGAGCAGGACAGACGGAACAGTTGATGGGAAAAGTGTGGACTTTATACCAGTTTTTAAATTGTGTTGATCGGCCACTTAAACCAGAGTTATGATAAAAATATACACAATGTTTGGTTTACTTCCTGAACACTATCATTGTTTATATTCACTGCGGGAAGAAACGTTTCATAAGAAAAAAGGCTTGAAAGCACTCTCCTCCTGTGAGCAAAACCAAAACCAAAAACACCCCCACCCTTTCCTATTGGTCGAAAAAAGTACCGTGTCGACCAATCAAAAAATGATATGGCAAGTTGTTAAGAAACGGGGGGAAGTTTTAGGAGTGAGTTTTAGCGAGTTTTAGCGGTGTTTTGAGATGTGAGAGATTTGTGTAGTTAGTGTGTAGTGTGTAGTCAATAGTTTTGTTGTGTGTGTCAGAACAATGAGGCGACTGCTGAATGTTACAGGTGTTACAGGAGTGATACATCTGCTGTTGTCAGGTCTGCAGGTATCAAGCTTGTGATGTTCTTCTTTATCTCATAGTGGACAGAAATTATTTTTGGAGTGGCACAAATAATTTGTGTGGCATCACATTTGATGCAGAACACCTGATCTTGTTCTCCAAAAGTTGAATCTGTTCATCTGGACGTAGCGTTTTGTGGGAGAAACGTTTCGTCACTCATCCAAATGACTTCTTCAGTCTCAGCTGACTGCAGGTTTCCCCAAACCTTATAAACAATACATTTGCATAATGACTGAAACCAGCCCACTGAAGGAACAATGGGCTGTGAGGTCAGTTCCTTAATCATAATTATGCAAATTCCCATGACCATTGATCAACAATCACTGACCAAAACCCACTGATCAAAGAACACTGATCAATGGCTATGAGTACCGTTCACTGAGAGTTGGGGAATGGCTGCAATCACAGCATTGTAAGATGGCGAAAGATGTACCCTTAGGCCCCCTCCTCAATTCAGAGATGATCTTTCCCTTTTCACGTAAATGGCCATTTACGCGAAGACTGAAGAAGTCACTTGGATGAGTGACGAAACGTTCCTTCCACAAAACGCTGCGTCTAGATGAACAGATTCAACTTTTGGAGATTTACTTTCCTGGATGATTGAGAATGCATCAAGACCTGATCTTGTTCTGTAAATATTTTGAAAAGCTTATATAAAAAAACCCACCTTGGCTGCATTTAAAAAAAACAGCTGCAAAAAACTTTGTTGTTTGCCAAACTGAGTTACTTTTTTGAAGAAGTAACTATATAATTAATTGCCCAACATTGGTTATTACATACTGTATTTTGCAGACAGAGAGTTACAGGACTCTCTCCCAGACCACAGACTCAGACTCATAATACAAGTCAGAACTTTATATAAAAAAAAAAGAAAAAAAAAGAAGAAAGTTGTGTTTTCAAAATTGGAGTTCAAGTTATTTTTACTTCCAGTAGTGTTAACATACTACACAGGTCAATGACTACATTTTTGTTTTACATTTTCATTGTAAGTGGGCTAAAGCAGTTAATTAAAAGTAGTCTAACATAAATATAAATGCTGTAATTTGTTTATCTTAATAAATCATGTAACTTGGATTGATTAAATGCTGGCGTGACCACAGTGCACACGTCTGATGTCGCTCACAGTGGTCCAAGGGATCGCTCAGGGAGTTTGTGTGTTCGCTTAGACACATGAAAAATTAGAGGGAACATTGCTTGAGAGTGCTGTCTGTTGTTGCGTCTGTTGAAGCGTGCTTCGGCATCCTCCGTGGGTGCTGGCTCTCCTCCAGGTATTCCCCTGGTTCCCCCGGCATTCCCCTGGTAGCCCCAGTATTACCTTGGTGTCCCCTCGTGTCCTTCTTTTAGGTGGTCCTTAGCTTGATCCAGCTACAAGCTAGCTGAAATCCGACGGCTTCAGCGCTCTGAGTGAGAACTGTCGCCTGGGCTTTGAGTAGTTCAGCTGCTAGGAGCTAACACGGGAGGCACGCGGCTTCAGCGTTGCAAGTGTGCGCTGTCGCCTGGGTTCAGCTGCCGTGAGCACAATGCAGAGGGGATACGGCTTCGGCATTCTTACCATTCGCCGTTGCCTGGGAGTTGAGTAGCTCAGCTGCTGTTGCAAGTGTGCACTGTCAGTTAAGCTACTGTGCAGCATAACATAGAGGGGGCACGGCCTCAGAGTTACTATCGTACTATATTGTACAGCTAAGCTACTCTGAAGCTAACGCAGGGGGCATGTGGTTTCGGTGTTAGAAGTTACGCCGTCGCCTGCTTTTACTTAACTCGGCTGCGGCCGTGTGCATAACACAGGGACCCAGGCTTAGTTCCAATCATTCACTGACAGCCTACGTGCCCTGTGGGAATAAATAGTGGTTGGGGTGTTAGGCTAGGGCTCATACCGGCTAACTGTTAGCCACTTTCCGATTGGTGTGTGGTCCCGCCCCTTGCTAGCCACACAGTATGGCAGGCCACGCCTCCCAAACTTGCCTCGAGTGTGGCATTCCTATGCCTTTGGATGATGGGCACAAGCACTGTGTACTGTGCCTGGGTCCCAAACATGCTTTGCTGGCTAGAGAAGCCCCTGACACATGCATGAACTGGTTTATTCTACCTGCACGAACTAGAGAAGCTCGCGGCCGGTTTTTGCTGCTAAACGGCCCACCCCTCCCTCATCTCAGGCCTCTCAGGCAAAAGTGAGGAGAATGGCTGCTGCTGACGTGGAGTCTCGTCCAGCAGATCCATTGGCCAGGTCACCTTCCCCGTTTGCTGACCTCTGGGCCCCTCCCGTGCCTTTAACTCGCGTGGCCCCGCCTCTCAGCCTGGGCCGTTGGAGGTGGACTATGGGGGAGGCCGTCCTCTCCTCCGGTGCCTCCCACCTGTCTCCCGAGCTGCCCCCTGCTGGTTCCCCTGGCACAGAGGATGGCCGGTTGAGTTTTTATCAGCTTTTAGAGAGGGCGTGCCAGGCGCTTGAGCTGTCCCTCCCTGAGGTACCAGTCTCGGCGCCTTCTCGGTTTAACGGCCTCAGCGCTCCTTATCTCAGGTGCCGCTGCTGCCTGACTTTCAGGACCTGGTGTACAAAAAGTTTGAGGCCCCCGCGGCCCTGCATCATTGGTCCCCAGCTTTTAGGCGCTTTTCGGCCATGCATGGCTGGGAGCGCATTGCCTGTGGGCCCCTTCCCCCAGTGGATCTTTCCCTGGCCCCTCTACTTGCCCCTTCGGGCTCCCTCCTGGGGTGGGCAGCATGACCTAATAAGGATGTGAAAGCCATGGATGGCCTCTTTGCTAGGTTGCACAGGGCTATGGCAACCCAGGCCTGCCTGTCCAATTCCTCGGCCATATTGTCGCTTCATCTACAGCACTTGGCCTGACAGTTGCAAGCAAGCTCGGGTGACTTGGAGGGCATAGGAGAGTTGCTGTCTCCTAGCCTCACTCATGAAGCATCAGGCTATTGCCACGGGCTCTTCTTTGGCCGCATCCGCGTTCTCAGTCCCGGGTCCGATCAGACAACCAGGATCCCGGCGTGGGGTCCTGAAGATCTCCGGACCCAGCTGGAGACCTTTCGTAGACGCAGTGGCCCCACTCAGTTTCGGTGACGGGGTGCTAGGGGACACTCATGCTCCGGCCGCCCCCTCCTTCCTGACATCTCTCGGGGCCAGGCCGCCCTGCTCGCCCACCTATCTGCAGAACAGCGCAGGGTTGCCTGGTCAGCCCTGGGGGCAGACCCTTGGGTGGTATCTACCATGGCCCAGGGTTATCACCTTCAGTTTTGCCGCAGACCTCCCCAGACGTCCATGACCTTCACCTCCGTGATCGACCCGGGCCAGGGCCGGGTGCTGCGGGAAGGACTGGCGACCCTATTGTTGAAGGGTGCCATACGGGAGGTGGCCGCCGGGGACCGTCAGGTGTGAGGGGGGGGTTCTGTTACTTTCTCGTCCCCAAACGAGATGGGGGTCTTCATCCCATTCTGGACCTCAGGGGCCTCAATCGCTATCTCCCACATAGAAAGCAGGTCGGGCCCGGATGTGGTATCAAGCTGGCACTGCTGGATGATTTCTGGCATGATAAGATGTATGTCATCCAGATATGGGCCAGGCCTGCCATAGATGGCACTGTCTATGTGATGGCATGCCACATCTGGCTCGATTGTGGTTTGGTTTATGTGGCCCAGGCTTATAGAAAAAAGGCCTGGCCCAGATCTGGCATCAAGTTGGCACTTCTGACTGACTGGTGTCATGGCAGAGTGTATGTCAACCAGATGCGGGCCAGGTCTGGCAATGAGGCACTATTTATGTTCCTATTTTCCTGTTTTAGTTAGAAGACCCAAATGCCATGTTGCAATACTATACTGCTATGGTAGCCAACATTTCAAATGCAGGTTTGACACGTTTGTGAGTGTACACACATGGGCCAGCAAAGGACCACCAGTGTGTCTGCAACTGGTCTTCTGCTGGCCCATGTGTGGATTACCTCTGGCAAACCAGATCTGGGCCACCAAAGGGCCGTGGTTCTTTGCGGTATGTGGGCCATGTGTTAGCACATCGTGTGGGCCAGATCCCGACTATACCAATTTTGCTATGTGAGCTCCGGCCCCTGAAGTGCAAGATGCTCACGGTCCCCAGACTACGTCAGGCAATCGCTGCTCGGGACTGGTTTGCCACAATCGACCTGAAGTACGCCTACTTCCAGATCCCTATCTGGCAGGGCCACTGGCATTTCCTCAGGTTCGGGTTCGACTGGCGGATCTTCGGGTTCCGCGTCCTCCCCTTCGGCATCTCCCTGGCGTGAGTCAGAAACAAACGGCTCAACTGTGATTAATAGATGTTTCCCTGCATTTATATTTTCACACAGTTTATTTCTTACAGCAGGAATACTGAACAGAATGTATGTAAGAGGTTAGAGTGAGGATGGCGTCACTTAATACAGAAAATATATGTTTTTATGTTTTTATGATGAAGGACTTCTTTAGCTCTGTAAACAGCTACACTTGAGAGGACAGAGGTGATTTCATGGATCAATAACAATGTGTTTATCAGCTTTCATCATCGCAGTGCAGACATGACTTTAGATCTATCAAAGTGAAGGCCGCCTCTCTGATGACGTCACAGAGCAGAATCGTTCTGTCCAATAAAAGAGCTCAGATCAGCTGCTGCCATCTTGTGGCCACAGTTGGTTACTGTCTATGAAAGTTGTCTCATTTTTCCTGTTTTCCTGTTAACAAAGGCTGGAGCTCATCATGCTGAGAGGGGAGCAGCATTTTTTGGCTCTTCACACATGTTCATTATATTCTGATGATCCTGGATGGAGACAAACTACAGATAAGTGTGTTCAGCCCAACTAGTTTATCTCATTACAGCAGTTTGATGTTTCCCTTTGAATCCCCCTGAAGATACTGACAGTGAAGCACGTACATAATACTCCAGCCTTTCAACTCTGATCTTATTTAGTTCTATTAATACACTGAAATCTCATTTGTGTCATGAAGAAAGTCTTTAATCAAACAGAATTCAAATATCAGAAACATTTCATATATGGAGTTAAACATGAATCCTTGTTTCAACAATATATTTATTGTTGTCATAAACAGACAAGAAGACAACAACAAACTGCTCCTCCCATTCAACACATGTCAGTCCATATCCCAGCAAACTAAATCATCTCGAGACACATATCAAATAGCAACATGAATCACTTGTAATGATTAAAAACTAGATAAAATTTTAAATCTAGTTTGGGGAGTCATTCAATGAGAAACAGTGAAATGATTTTCCATGTGAAAAGGTGGACAGCAGAAACAGAAAGAAACAGTGAGAACTAAAAGAGAAACAAAGAGCTTTGGAACAACGAGGCAGCAGGAGGACAGCTGCAGTTTAACAGCTTCAATTCACTGACAGGAAACAACACTAGAAATATCATCATCCTCAACTCATCTGCTCCACTGACACTGACACCTTCAATGGCAACACCTTCACTTCATCAACAGTGCGAATGCATGGAAACATCCTGTAAGTGAAAGTGTGTGTGAAGGTGTGTATGTGTGTGTTAGTATCAGGATCAGAGAACGACAGCTTTCCTCTGTTCCAGTCCAGATTCACTCTGATCCTCTGGAACTTCTTCTGTACTGAGAGATCAGTGAGACGAGCTAATGGTGATGATGCTGAGTATGTATCTTGATAGAACAATACTCTCCATAATCCTGACTCTATGTGTCCCTTCCTCTGCACAGACTCTGCTAACACCCCCAGTGCCCACCATGTACTGTCTCCAACCTCAACATCCCAGCTGTGAGTCCCTGAATTAAAGCCCTCAGAGCCCAGGACGGAGTAGACGTGATCAAACCTCTCTGGATTATCAGGAAGCTGCTGCCTCTCTCCTCCTCCTCTCACACTGGTCAGATCTTCAGACAGGATGAGTTTTGGATGAGCAGTGTTTGGGTCCAGGATGAGAGGAGTGTAGGAGACCATGTCCTTCATGTTGTTCCAGATGTTGAAGGTCAGGTTGCCCAGGTGTTTGGCCTGGTCTATCAGAGCTCCTGAGGGCAGCCGTGGATCATCCAGCAGGGGGCAGCGCTGGACTCTTTCCACTGCAGCCTTGTAGTTGTGCAGGAATGAGATGTCTTCAGCTCTCAGCTCCTCTTCTGTGGCTCTGACTGTGTCTGAAAGAGCTGCTATCTCTCTGCTCAGAGCCTCCATCTTCTCCTTCATTATCCCACTTTTCTGCTTCTCTTCCTCCCTCAGTGCAGCAAGCCTGGCCTCCTCTTCCTCTGCTAGAAACTGGTGAAGCTTCTTAAACTGCTCCTTAATCTGCCTCTCTGTGTGTCGGGCCTGGACCTTAATGTGTTCTGCTGTTTGATCAAACTTCACTAGAACTTCTTCACAAACCTTTAACTTATTCTTTAAGGGTTCTAGAGTTTCCTGAAGTTTCTTCTTGTGTTGTTGTGCAGCTTCATCGATGGGTCTGAATCTGTGATTGGTGTGTTTTTCTGAGTCTCTGCAGATGTGACACACTGGCTGCTGATGGTCCAGACAGAACAGTTTGAGTTTCTCAGAGTGCAGACTAGGGATGGGTATCGTTTAGGTTTTATCCGATACCGGTGCCAAACCGGTACTTTTGAAACGGTGCCGGTGCTTAAACGGTGCTCAAACCGGTGCTTAAAGAATGGAGAACACAAAATTGGTCCAAAAACCTCTCATGTTTAGCTGTTTTTTTTGTAAAAAAAAAACAAAACAATGTAAGCCTTTTCTGCAGCTGCAGCTGTAGGGCATATATGGTATCACTCTTGGCTGGAAGCAGTGCTTAAACAATGGAAAAAACACAAACTTTGTCCAAAAACCTCTCATGTTTAACTGTTTTCCACTTTTTCTTTGGTCATTTTAGCCTTTTTGGCCAGGGTGAAGGGAGTATCTGCCACCAAACAAGAAGACAGCCGCATGTAACTACGACGGTGTTTGCTAGGTCACCTTACATGCATTAATGTAATAATGTGGTTAGCCTACTCAATGTAAATTACACACGAACAACATTAAGCTACTCACTCAGAGAAGAACGGCTGCTGCTGCCATCATCATTTCTGCTACACTGGCAGGGCTAGGGGCCAGGACTCTACTCTTCGGGTTTTTGGGGGGTTGTTGCTAACTCCGGGTCCGATAACAGGCACCACACCCGCAGTAGATGTGCTCGGTGTGAGGTCTCGCAGCAAGCTAAACACGGCGCATTTCTCGGCTTTAAAAAAAACCGCTATGCGTCGCCAGGTGTTTCATCGGATTCGAGGTGTTACCTCCTTTGACAGTATCACAGTATCAGCTTAAAGCACTTGTTGCAGGCTGCTGAGTTTGCATGCTTTGCTGCGAAGTACAGCCAGACTTTTGACCGCTTCGCCTTTTTTAATCTGTAGCTCTGCTCTAAAAGAACGTACGTACCTGATCCCGCCTACTTTCCTCGGAAACGTAAAATGATTGGCTAGAATTGGCTCAAGGAAAAAAAAAAGCACCGAAATAAAGCACCGAAATGTGCGCTGCTTTTCGGTCTGGTTACTACCGTTTATGTCAGAACCGGTGCCATCATGGCACCGGACACCGGTACCCATCCCTAGTGCAGACTGCAGAGAGCCTCTGAAACTCTCTGATCTCTCTCCTGTAAGAACGACTCACACAAGTTCTTTAAAGCCAGGTTTGAAGGTGGTTCTTCCCTTGAAGATCTTCTCTTACAAAGTGGACACTCGTGTGTTGGTCTCTCTCTCCACCATCTCTTCAGACAGTCTTTACAGAAGCTGTGGCTACATGATAGAATAACAGGATCTCTGAAGACCTGCTGACAGACCGGACAGCAGAGATCCTCCTCTGATCTGGAAGCCATTGAGTCTGTGAGTGAAGCTGAAAACAGCAGACAGGAAGTACAGTCAGTCCTGGCTCCCCTCCCTCCTCTACGACCCTCACTGAAACTTCCTTTGAGTTGTGTTTTTGCTCAAACTCACATTCAGGGTGTGGAGCGTCAGCAGCTTGAAGCAGCAGTGTTGGAGTTTTCCACTTTTCTCTCCTGTAGCTGGACCCACTCAGAGGAAGCTGCTAGTTTGGTCTGAACTCAGTCTGATCGTCTATATCTCTCTTTACTGAGGAAGAACTTCCTGTTTCCTGGTTTGTCACAGTTGAGTGACGTGAGGGGAGGAGAAGAAAGTTGCTGTTTCACTTTTAACTACGATGTTTCTTAGTAGCTCAAAAACTATAAAACAGGTTTTGCGTCATTTCACCTCACCTCCACAACATGAAACCTGTTGTGAAGTTTATAAAAATAAAGTGTCACTCGGTGGTGCAGCTGTTTGTCAGCTTCTATTTTAGACTTTGTTCTGGTTATTGTTCAGGTTCCCAGCAGTGGGAGTGTAATGCAGTCACACACACACAGGTGGTGTTAAGGTGGATTCACTTTGTTACAGACAGTGGTGTTATTTCTTGTAACTAAGGATGTGTTTCACTCCAAAGTTCAGACATTAACCTGCCAGAAGTTGTAAAAGTTACTGATAAATCAATAAGAATATAAGAAATAAGTTTAAAGAGTGCAGTAAAATGCACAATGTTTTAGTGTGAGTTGGTTCATCTGATCTGGTTGTGTAAAAGTCACTGCATGAGACTGAGTTTTACTTCTGAGTTACTGACACTCGTCTCTGACTCAGAGAAACGATTTCTCCCCTGTGATGTTCACACAGTGGTGAGTTACATGTGTGTGGAATTTTTCCTGTTTTATAGAATTTCATTTTTGCTTTTCTCTTACTTTCTTTTTTCTGTTATTTACTAAAAAATCTTTCAAAGAAATAACGAATTCTCCACATGTGTTTGAAGGTTGCATGCAAACATCATGTGATCTAAAAGTCAAATATCTGCTGATGGAGCAAAACAAGGCCAGATGTTCAGCAGCTGTATTGCTGCATGACATCAGCCCACAGCAGCAGAGACTGTGGAGCCAACATGTGAGAAACAAAGCAACACGCTGAACATCTGAACCACAGCAGGAAGTGCGACTCTTTGTAGACCTGTGAACAGGAAACACACAGCAGGTCCTGATCAGTAACATGGTCCAAATACAAACATTTGTTTATCAGCATCTGTATATATGAGCACACAGAGAGCTCAGCTGGACACACACTTCAGTCCTCCATCAAACAAAATACACCTACACACTGTTTCCACAAGCTGCAGCACAGTCCCGTCTTTACAGTCAGGGAGGGCTTTTAATTTGAAAGGCACCATGCAGGAAGTTTAAGAGGAACAGAAGAAGAACCAAAGGATGGTCTGTGATGTTAAGGTTAGGGTGATCAGCATCAGCTGGAAATAGATTGTTGGAATAGTGATGATGATCTCCGCTATCACTGTCAATTGTCAGTAAACACTTCATTTGGCTGCTGAATCTTCACGTGACATATTACAAAGTCTGTATTATTAAGTCTGTAATTAGGCGCCATTCTTCTTATTTTACGGCGCTGTTGTTTAATCGGGGGACGCTGTCTGTTGAGGAGAAAAGCATGAATTTGTTTGTAGACGGATTATCCATAGTTTAAATGTCCCGGTAGTCGAAAAGGAGGCAGAGCTGTTGAGAAATGCTAGGAGCTAACTGGGCGCTAACCGTATCATTCAAATATATTGAATGTCGCAATGCTGGTAAAGAGAGTAAGATTTGCGCATGCGGGGTACGGATCGGGTTTCCGGTACGGATCGGGTACCCCGCATGCGCGAAAGGCGTCTACTTCCGGTCGAAGTATTTTACGATAGTTACAGGTCAGAGTATCTGTCAAGATGTTAAGAATAATAATTATCTCTTAAAATGTTTCTAATAATGAAACATTTCAAGATAATGTAGACAAAAACGAAAAATAAAAAGATAGTTACGGATCAGGACTCCCCGATCCTTACTGCACATGTGCAAAGTCGGACCGTACAGATCGGGTCTACCCGATCCATACCGCGCATGTGCAGGGCTTTTCTTCTTCTTCTGTTCGTTTAATGGCAGTTTACTCCCCAGTGTACGAGGAGGATACTGCCACCTGCTGACCGAGCGAATGAACCGTATTGTAAACTGAATTAGCGTCATTACAAATGTGTGTTTTTTTTTATTTAGTGATAGTCGATTATGCTTGTCTGTATGGAGAAGATTGATTGGAATAGTGATGCTGATGTCCGCTATCGCTGTCAATTGTCAGTAAACACTTCATCTGGCTGATGAATCTTCACATGACATATTACAAAGTCTGTATTATTAACTCTGTAATTAGGCGCCATTCTTCTTATTTTACGGCACTGTAGTTCAGTCAGGGAACGCTCTCTGTTGAGGAGAAAAGCATGAATTTGTTTGTATATACGGATTATCCACTGTTTAAATGTCCCGGGCAGTTGAAAATGAGGCAGAGCTGTTGAGAAATGCTAGGAGCTAACTGGGCGCTAACCGCATCATTCAAATATATTGAATGTCGCAATGTTGGCAAAGAGAGTAGTGACGTAAGATTTGCGCATGCGGGGTACCGATCGGGTTTCCGGTACGGATCGGGTAGCGACATCCGGTGCACGCTTCATGGTCCCATATATCCCACAATTCATAGCGTGGCGGTGGGTGTGGATAATTTTGCCACAAAATACGGCAGAAGGGTGCGGCCGAAGAGTGAACTGTCAAAAGTAAGTACTGAATATGATGTCACTTATTTATGTGCGAATGTTTAGTACTGAAGAACATTAAAACATTACTGTTGGCCACATGTCAGTAAAGTTATGTGACATTAGTGATGTTTGTACTAACTTGGTTTTAAAGCTTTTAAAACTTTAAAATATACGCCGTTCAATAGTCGACCTTAATCTTACAGAGAATGTGATGATTTGATGGATAATTAAAGTCAGTCATATATCCACAAACACAACAAGCTGAAAGTCAGTGATGCTGCTCGGTTTGCAGTCCTGAATATGACGGCACAAGCAGGATTCACTGCACTGTTAATGTTAGCTATGTTATATTGCTGCCTCTGTTCGGTGGTGTCGAGCCAAACGGACTTTAACGTGTGTTTGAACGAGCTGACGGTTCACTCGTTAAGCTGAAAGAAAGATGCTTTAATCAAAGGAGTCACACATGTGTCCACTGGACCATCTGGAACTCTTCTTGTTTAGCACTCGTAATAACACAAACACTAAATCCTCCTTCTCTTGTGCTGTTTTGTAGCAGTGTATACACCTGAGACTGTCACCTGTCTGTCTGTCCTGCACTCTCTCTCTGTTTCTTTCTCTCTGATTGTGGAATAAAAGTATGAACATGTATTTATAAGTTACACTTGTGTTTGAATCCTGCAGCTTATCACACATTTGATTTCCATGTGTGACGACTGCAAGTGTCCAGAGTGAGGACAGACTGAGGGACCCACTGCTGCACATCATCTGTGAGGCTTTGCACCCCTGATGATCCACCAGGACAAACTCAGCAGTGTGCGAGGAAGAGGAGGAGGAAGAGCCAGCAGCAGCTGACAGATGGAGAGAATAGACAGACTGTTCCCTGTTTGTGAAGGACTGCTAGGAAAGTTTAAAATTACTAATTATCTGTCCTGAATCAGTCTTATTAGTGTTAAAAACTCCCAGTTGTTTTGATCTTTGGGCTGAAGGAAGGACAATACTCGGTGTATAAATGCTCAATCAACAATACTTTATTTCCATATAATTCAACACTTAAGAGCATAAGGACCATCATGATGGGGAGACCTGCCTGCAGAGGGTCACAGCAAGTCTCAAAACGGTGACGGGTTACTCAGCTTCTTATAGCCTCTAGTGGCCCCCACCTAGTCGTAAAAGGCTAAACATTCACATGTTTTTCTAATTCTTAGCAAGGCTGACTCCTGACCTTGGCTCCCTGTCTTCATGCTCTCGGGAAGGTGGGGGTATGGAATGTAGTCTGTCTCTCCTAAACTAGACACAAGGTCTCCTGCACACAACATTTCTCTTTATGATTCAGCAGTAAAACATGTCAAGAAAACAGTGTAACACATTCACAGCAGATCAAGGGTATAGAGTGGTGCACACTTATCTAATGAACTACAAAATGATTATATTCTTCTAACCCAAAAGTATGATGGGAACTTGACTACTCACACAGCACACAGTCTAAACTAAAAGATAATATATGTCCTACAGCTGTTAACATAATTCAGCTACCTTGACTACATGCATAAAGTAACATATGTTTCTACTAATAATCTCACATTAGGTAATGTTCAGATAATTTTATCATTCCAGTGTTTTCAGTGTGGGAGAAAGTACTCAGGGCCTTCAAGTTACACACTATGAAAGGCAGCAACAAGTTTAATATTCAGAAACCTAAAGTATGTATCAGCAGCAGAATGGAGCTAAAAATAAATGTTTGTTTCAGTTCTATGAAGCTTTGAGTATTTTGGAGTAGTAGCACTGCTGTGTTTGTTGCATCATATTGCTGTAATTGTTTATATGCTTTATAAATTCTGAGGTAACTTGATCTATAGTGTTACATCATATTCTATAAGGATGTTATGTGTTTGTAGACTTTCTGCCCAGTTTGACCCATTTAGCAGAAGTCAGCCTGTTTAAGGCTGATCTGGAATCTGGAAACATAAATATGGACACGTGTATTCAAAAATATTGGTGTGTGTACACACACATTTATATCTACATTATATATATACATATATCTATATATCTATATCTATATATATCTATATATATATATATATATATATATTATAAATATAATTGAGAGAGCCAAAGGTAAAGGTAAAATTATCTGGCAACACTTAAATAAATTACTTGGCTGTCATTCAAACAAAAGTAAAAATACAATTGAACTTTATGTAAATAACTCTATTGTTAGAGAGCCTCTATCTATTGCCAGTAACTTAAACACTTTCTTTATTTCATCTGTTAAGGAGATCAGTCAGAGCTTTGACTCAGTCGTATGCTCTGACAATGTGAATGATGTTGGTCAAAATTTGTTCACCATCACTCATATTTCAGACACTGAAGTTGCTAAACTTATTACAGGTTTAAAACAATTAAAAGCACTTGATGTATATGGTATTAACACAAATTTCCTAAAGGAACATATGGATTTGCTTGTACGTCCAACAACTCATGTTTTGAATATGTCTTTCGAACACTCCATTGTTCCAACAGATTGGAAAATTGCTGCAGTTACACCAATTTTCAAAGCAGGTGTGAAGACTGACATGTCTAATTATCGCCCCATAAGCATACTCCCGGTCGTATCTAAAATAGCTGAGAAGTGGGTGGTTAAACTCCTCACTGCTCACCTAGAAAACACCCAACCCTCATTACATCCATTGCAGTTTGGGTTTCGGGCACATCACTCCACAGATACTGCCCTGTGTATGTTAGTGGAGAACTTGAAGAACTTGCTGGACAAGAATCCCTGTGTTGGAGCTGTATTTTTAGATCTGAAGAAGGCTTTCGACTCTGTAAACCATCAGATATTGTTGTCCAGATTGACTCAGTTTAATATCTCCAGTCAGGCTCTTCAGTGGTTTGCCTCATATCTCTCACACAGGAAACAGTGTGTAGTGTTGGGTGGGGTTAAATCTCCATATTTAGACTGTGATACAGGGGTTCCTCAAGGATCTGTTCTTGGGCCCTTATTGTTCTCTCTTTTTATCAATAACTTACCTGAAGTCTGTCCAAATATATTTGCTCAAATGTATGCGGATGATGCAGTTATATATACGCAAGCAAATAGTGTCCAGCAGGTGGCAAAAGATCTTACAGCTGCTTTAGCATTAATGCATAGCTGGCTGGAGGACTCATGCCTAATGTTTAACACCTCAAAAACTGTCTGTATGTATTTTTCAAAACGCTCCTTAAACTTGAAGCAGTCAAACAAATTCCTGGCTGGAGTAGAGCTTGATCTAGCTCCAGAATTTAAATATCTTGAGGTCATTCTAGACCCAACATTATCCTTCAAGAGTCACATAAATAAAGTTTTCCAGGTACTTAAATTTAATAATCGAAATTTTAACCATATACGTAATAATTTAAATATGAAAGTTGCAAAAACTTATTTTTACTCAATGATCATCTCTCATATAGATTATTGTCTGACGTCCTGGTCACTTGCTTGTCCAACAACACTGAAAAAACTATTGAAAACATTTATAAAAGAAGTTTAAAACTACTTGACAAAAAACCCACCACCACTGTCATGTGTTAAAAAAACATAAATTACTGAACTTCAATAACTTAGTGAAACTTAAAAGAGTGTGTTTAATATATAAAGTCTTACACTCCCTTGCTCCACCACCACTAAAGGAGTTCATTAGGCATAAAGAAAGCTCAGACAGGACCACTCGAGCTACAATCCGAGGAGACGTGTTTATACCCCACAGACGGACAGCATTTGGGCAGAACGTCCTCTCTGTCAAGGGTGGCATCTGTGGAACAGTCTTCCTCAACCCATTAGAGAATGCTCTATATTCAATTTGTTTAAGGCAAAGCTTAAAAACTGGTTATGGACAAATCAAGTGTGTGATCATGTATAAGTTGTATAGTTTTAATGTTTTATTTGGGAACAGAATGGTGTGTATGTGTAAGTTTGGTGATGGAGTTTTTATTATGAATGATTGATGAATTATTATGTGTATTTTTTTATGTTTAAGGACAACAGATGGAAATTAGCCCTTGGCTATAATCTGGTATGTTTACATTCATGTAATTTTTTTACATTTATGTTCATTAACATGCACTGTCCTAAATAAATAAATTAAATTAAATTAAAGTTAACTCTGGTCTAACACACTTGGATTTAGAAGAAGAATGTTTCTGTACAAGGGCTGAAAATGATTTAAAAAGCAGCCAAAGAACAACTTTGACACACTGTCAAAGGAGTTTGCAAAGAAAAGCGTCTGGACTTTTCAGACGTTTCACCTCTCATCCGAGAAGCTTCTTCAGTTCTAGGGTCAAATGGCCGAGAGTCCCAGATTTAAACCCAGTGGGAGTATCCCCCCAAAGAGGGACAAAGGACCCCCTGGTGATCCTCTAATCACATGAGCCAAGGTGTCAAGCAGTTCTTGAGTTCTTGCACCTCTCGTGGGGAACACCCCACACCACATCAAGAACTCCACCAACTTCACTGACAAGGTCCAGAAACTTACCCTGGACCCAGATGAAACCATGGTGTCCTTTGATGTAGTCTCTCTCTTCACTTGCATACCCACCACGGAAGCAGTGGAGACTGTCAGAAAATGACTACAAGAAGACAGCTCCTTGGAAGACAGGACCAACTTCACACCCGATCAGATCTGCACACTGTTAGACCTCTGCCTTACCACAACATACTTCAAATACAACGAAGGCTTCTACAGACAAAAACATGGCTGTGCCATGGGCTCCCCTGTGTCACCTATTGTAGCCAACCTTTACATGGAGGAAGTGGAAAGAAAGGCTCTTGGCTCTTTCAAAGGAAGAGTACTCAGCCACTGGTACAGATATGTAGACGACACCTGGGTCAAAATCAAGACACAAGAAGTGGAATCCTTCACTACGCACATTAACGCTGTGGATAAAAACATCAACTTCACCAGGGAAGACACAAAGGATAACTGTTTGCCTTTCCTGGACTGCTCCGTGCACATTGAAGAGAATGGCAACCTCAACATTGAAGTTTACCGGAAGCCCACACACACGGACCAGTACCTCCTCTTTGACTCCCATCACCCTCTGGAACACAAACTTGGAGTAATTAGGACCCTACACCACCGAGCAGAACATGTTCCCTCTAAGCCTGAGGGAAAAAAGAAGGAACACACACATGTAAAGGAAGCACTGAAAACATGTGGTTATCCTAACTGGGCGTTCATAAAGTCAGCAAAGAGGCACAGAAAAGAAGATCAGACACCAGCGAGGGAGGATAAGAAAGACAGACGCAACAACATTGTCATCCCCTATGTAGCCGGTGTATCAGAGAAACTCAGGAGAGTTTTCTCCAAGCACGACATCCCAGTGTACTTCAGACCCAGCAACACACTCAGACACAAACTGGTTCACCCGAAAGACAAAACTCCAAAACACAGACTTAACAATGTGGTGTATGCTGTACAGTGCAGCGAGGAATGCCCAGACCTCTACATTGGAGAGACCAAACAGCCACTTCACAAGCGCACAACATAGAAGAGCCACCTCCACGGGACAAGACTCAGCAGTTCATCTGCATCTAAAGGATAAAGGGACACTCTTTCGAGGATGCCAACGTTCACATTTTGGACAGAGAGGACAGATGGTTTGAAAGAGGAGTGAAAGAGGCCATCTATGTCCACTGTGAGCGACCATCTTTGAACAGAGGCGGTGGTTTACGACACCAACTGTCTGCCATCTATAATCCAGTTTTGAGTTCCCTCCCCAGACGCCTTAATGCCCACTCACATCCTGGGCCATCTGACCTCAGGAAATCACATGATAGGGTGGGGCCAGGTTTCACAATGGGCTCACCCGAAACCCTGGCTGATTAGGTCCCACACCCGCTTTCACACCTTGGCTCATGTGATTAGAGGATCACCAGGGGGTCCTTTGTCCCTCTTTGGGGGGATACTCCCACTGGGTTTAAATTGGGACTCTCGGCCATTTGACCTTAGAACTGAAGAAGCTTCTCGGATGAGAGGTGAAACGTCTTCAAGCAACTTAAAGAAGTCCAGACGCTTTTCTTTGCAAACTCCTTTGACTACGATGACCTGGATGACTGAGAACCTTCACAGACAACTTTGACACACCTTCATAAAGCCTGCAGAGCAGGAGGAGGACTCTCAGCAGCTTCCAGCTCATATTCAGACATTTGACTTCTCACTGAAAGCAGCAAGTTTGAGTGTTTGTACCTTCATTAGAAGAGATAACATGGCCATAGTAATTAGAGTTGATGGAGCAATGCTGTCCTTGTAATCAATGTTCCCTCTAATTTTTCATGTGTCTGAGCGAACACACAAACTCCCTGAGCGATCCCTTGGACCACTGTGAGCGACATCAGATGTGTGCACTGTGGTCACGCCAGCATCTAATCCATCCAAGTTACATGATTTATTAAGATAATCAAATTACAGCATTTACATTTATGTTAGACTACTTTTAAACTGCTTTAGCCCACTTACAGTGAAAATGTAAAAAAAAATCTGAGTATGAGTCTGTGGTCTGGGAGAGACTCCTGTAACTCTCTGTCTGCAAAATACAGTAAATAATAATCAATTCTGGGCAATTAATTATATAGTTACTTCTTCAAAAAAGTAACTCAGTTTGGCAAACAACAAAGTTTTTTGCAGCTATTTTGTTAAATGCAGCCAATGCATTTTTAAATAAACATTTCAAACTATTTACAGAACAATCAGCTGTTCTGCATCAAATCTGATGCCACACAAATTATTTGTGCCACTCCAAAAATTAATTTCTGTCCACTATGAGATAAAGGAGAACAACAGCCTGATACCTGCAGGCCTGACAGCAGGAGATGTATCACTGCTGTAACACCTGTAACACTCAGCAGCCGCCTCATTGTTCTGACACACACAACAAAACTACACTACACACTAACTACACAAGATTTGCACTAAACGTCTCAAATCTCTCACATCTCAGAACACCGCCGTCACTCCTAAAACTTCCCCCAGTTTCTTAACAACTAGATGTCACGTTGCCATATCATTTTTTGATTGGTCGATATGGTACTTTTTTTGACGAATAGGAAAGAGAGAGTGGGGTGGGGGGTTTGTTTTTTCTCACAGGCGGAGAGTGCTTTCGAGCGTTTTCCTTATAAAACGCCGTTTTTACCGTTTCTTCCCGCAGTAAATATAAACAACGATAGTATTCAGGAAGAAAACCAAACATTGCAGATATTTTTATCATAACTCTGGTTTTACGTGGCCGATCAACACAATTTAAAAACTGGTATAAAGTCCACACTTTTTCCGTCAGTTGTTCCGTCTGTCCTGCTCACATCTCCAATGGTTGGACACGTTGTCATTAATGTGGCTTCACTGCACATCAGCCACGCCGCTTTGCTAGCTGAAACACCGGTGTCGGCACATAAGGACGCTGTCATAGCCTGTCAACGACGTTGATTAGCTGCGTATATACGAATGTAAATCGCATTATTGGCTGGACTATGGGATAAGGTGGCATCGTTCTAATCACATACAGGAGCAGCCAGTCACTTACTGACTAACACTGCAAAACAGAGTTGTTAAAGTATTCATTTTAATTTCAATTCAGGTTAGATTTTTTTTGTGCGCAACGCAGATTTTCTTTGCGCAGAGAGCGTGCCAGCAGTGCGCAATTGCGCACGTGCGCAGCTTAGAGGGAACATTGCTTGTAATGTAGTTTATGATTTTTATACATCTGTTTGTGGACAAGTCCAGTTTTTCTGTAGAGCCTCTCAAGTTGGTGACAGCAGTCAAAGTTCACATGTAAACCAGAGCAGCAAATCAGGTCCAAATGTGTTGTTCACAGTGAGTGGGATCATCAGTGTGCTGCTATGATCCTGCAGCAGGATGTGTTTGGTCAGAGAATAGATAGATAGATCACTAAGTCATTGTTGAGTTTAGGGCAGGAGTCGGCAACCTGCGGCTCTTTAGTCCTTTTAGTGCGGCTCCGCGTGGTTTGTGAAAGTAAATTATTTTTTTTAAGTAATTAGCTGAAGTGTATTTTATTTATGTTAGTTCTTTTTTAACTTGTAGTTCTAAATTGGAGGATTATTGTGATATTGAAATATAAAAATACAATTATATTCTATTATTTTTTGATGCTGCAGACGCTGTGCGCAGAGGTTCAGGAGCAGAAGTCTCATTGTAAACATATCACGGCAGACCCGGTGATGTTTGCATGAACACGCTTTTCAGCATCTCTATATTGACCACTTTTCACACACGGTTGCTGTACGCATACAGCCGGCTGTAGCTTTCAGCTCACAGCCCGACAACACAACAGCATAGATAGCACAGATGTTAAGGCAGCGAGGTGTGATTGCAGATGCCGCTCAGGTGCGCCTGACTCCCCTGCCAACACGTTCTCACTCCCAACTCGTCAAATGTGTGACGCATGGTCAGGCTCCCTCTGCTTCAGTTATCGACGCGCAGGGTACCCCCCTCGCGTCGAGAATTGACGTGCAGGGTCCTCCTATTGAATACTATACTGATCCCAAATCGTTGTTTATTGACGACAAGAGATTTCCGCGGAAGAGCCTGTTGTTCGTATATTTATACATTTCCGAAATCACATTGTAGTGACGTGTACTGAACACAATATATTATATAATGTAAACAACTACCTGAGAAACATCAGATACATCAGATAAATTAATTATAGGCCATTACTTTTGTATCGTTTATTGCAGGGGCGATTCTAGGATCAGAGCTTTGGGGGTGCTGAGCACCCAGAGAGCTGCCCATCCAGGCAAGGCAAACTTTACTTGTCACGATGAGACTTCTCCCCCATCTCTGTCAGTCCCTGCATCCTTAAATGTCTCCAGTTGTCCCGAGTTCTCTCTGACTGTCTCCTTGGTGCATTTAAACCCCTGTTCCTCCCTGTCCTCCTCGTCTGTTGTCTTCATCTCCGCTATCAGTCATCATAATTTTACCATCTCTGTGCAAGTCTGTAAATTTCTTTATTAAATCATACGACTCTTAAATTCATCAAGTCTCTCTGTGCCTGGGTCCTCGTCACTAAACATGACATCACTGTTTTGTACATTTTAACACTATTTAATCCCCACATCTGTGAAACATTTTGAAAAGTCTGTAACAAAACCATCAAATCTGATAAAGGTTATTTAAATGCTGCCAAAGAAGAATGGATTGGATTTTTTTTTTTTTTTAAACTACATATCCTAACCTTAATTACTGCGGGAGAATAATGAATGATGCTCATAGTGAGTAATAAGTAAACTCAGTGCATTTTTGGACAGAGATTCACTTTTAATGAGTATGTGTAATATAATACAGATACATAAAAAATACACTCCAAAACTAGAAGACTCCTTGAAATGTACAAAATATTATTAAAAAATTTGAAAAATTGAGACACCTTGTGCTATGGTACAATGTATGAAAAGATCTTTACTGCAGATACTACTATGGCTCTGCAGATTTGTTCTTTTCTTATAACCTATGTCGCCTCACCTTGAGGCTGGCAAATCTGTCCATCACATTTTGGTGGTCAAGTCTCTCAAGCATCTTTCTCAACTGACATCACAGCCAGGTGCTGCAGTCTGGTTTGACCCATGGTCCTTCTCAGCCAGCTGACTCAAGACACTAAAAGACCTGTAGTATTTTAACCAAGTATTTTAACCTGATTCATTGTTTCCACCTTAACAGTTCATTCCTCAAATCAAACAAGATATTTGACCCTCAAAAAATGTACCAACAAATAATTTTGCAATAAAATATTTATTTTTCAATTTTTACAGGTGAAATCAAACAAGTGTGTTTAACAGTGAAACCAGAGTGAAAGCTGCTCATATAGAGTCCAACCCAGGCTAAAGTAAGTTGAGTAACATCATCAACGTGTCGGCTCTCTGAACACGGTGCAAGATCGCCATCTGCAGGACAAAACTAGTTTTTCTCGCCCTCAAGGTTAAGATGACGTCATCATACAACAAAACATGCAGATCAGGTGACATGACTGTCTGAGAGGCGGAGTTAAACTGTGGCAGGTAAGCATGTGGAGGAGGAGCAACAACATGACGCTGGAACATCATCATTGCATTACACAGTTTCCTCTCTAACTGCATGCAGCTGTGAACAAGAACAGCTGTGGAACCAGAGTCCTGAGTGTCATCTATGGATGAATGCAGGTCAGTGTGTTGCTGGTGGAGGTGCACATATGTGGATGTGTATGTTTGATCAGTTAAAGTCTTTGTTGTGGAGTCTGACAGCAGTGGGAAGGAGAGACCTGTGAAATCTCTCCGTCCCACACTGTGGGTGCTGCAACCACTGAAGGAGCTGCTCAGTGCTGTCACAGTCTCCTGCATGGGGTGGGAGATGTTGTCCTGCAGGGACGACAGCTTAGCCATTCTCCTGTCACTCACCACCTCCACTGGGTCCAGAGGGCATCCTAGAACATCATCCAGGAAAACAGAAAAAGCAGGGAGTTGCAGGAAACTAAAGACGGATTTGTAGGCTAATAGTTAGGCTAACACCTCTCATCTTTTCTTTCCTCACCAAACCGATAGATCCTCCACTTCTTCTTTTAAGTGTTTTAGCATATTTTCAGTTCCTGCAACTCGTCCATCAGGTTATTGTCTCCCCAGAAACACTTCCCGTGTGCTTTTGGAAATCTGTTTTTTCCTATTTCTGTTGTGTTTTGCGTGCTTTTGCAGCGTTTTTCTTATTGCTGGTGTTTTCTTAAGTTGCACTCCATTTGGCCTCTCAAGGCCACCGTAGTTTCCTCCTTTAACAGTTTGACTGTTCCTGTGATGTTTGGACCTAAATGTTATTCTAATGTCTTATTTCAGGACAAACTCTGGATCACTCGTCTGTTTGAAGACAAATCCACATGATTATAGATTATTGATCAGCTGGAATCAAACTCACTGGCTGAATTTCTTCACAAACAAACTGTGTGTGTTTGATTGTGTCCTGTTTAGTTTGTCCTCAGCCTCCTTTAGTGCTGACAGTCCCTGTAAAACATGCAGTCTATTTATAGCTGAACATGATCCTGTAACTGGGCCCTGCAGTCAGTGCAGGCAGATATCTTAGACCTGATCAGGGGAAACACTGGGGGCTCAGCCCTGGAACCACAGCAGGTGTTTAGTTATTGAGTGTATTTGACAGTAAAGTGAATGTAAATGTGAGACACTGTGTGCTCACAGCTAAAGGCTGCAGTGCAGTGCAATAATCCTTTAATAAACACTCAGAGCTCCATGTTGATGAAGCAGTCATGTGTGAGCTCGTGTGCTGACATATAGACAGAGTGACTTCAGAGCTTCTACTGAGCCATAATGGTTTTTGAATGGCACAACAAACTGTAACTATGAATGTGTACAACATGATTCATGCGTGTAAACTAAGATTTATGATGCGTATTCCATGATGGTATTGTAGTTTTGGGATATTAGACTTAATTCTTAAATTTACAGATTTTTCAATGGACTTTGATGGCAGCATATTTTACTTTTGCAGTGACTGAAGGATAACCCCCTGTTGTACTGTAGAGCCGACAGTCTGCTGCAGGACCCTGAATGCATCATTAGTGTACAGGTTACTCTCAGGCAGGGGCGATTCTAGGATCAGAGCTTTGGGGGTGCTGAGCACCCAGAGAGCTGCCCATCCAGGCAAAGTAAACTTTACTCGTCACGATGAGACGTCTTCCCCATCTCTGTTAGTCCCTGCATCCTTAAATGTCTCCAGTTGTCTCGAGTTCTCTCTGACTGTCTCCTTGGTGCATTTAAACCCCTGTTCCTCCCTGTCCTCATCGTCTGTTGTCTTCATCTCCATTATCAATCATCATATTTGTACCCTCTCTGTGCAAATCTGCAAATTTCTTTATTAAATCATAAGAGTCTTAAATTGATCAAGTCTCTCTCGGCCTGGGTCCTGGTCACAAAACATGACATCACTGTTTTGTACATTTTAACACAATTTAATCCCCACATTTGCGAAAGAAAAGCAAAACACTGTTTTGAAAAGTCTGTAACAAAACCATCAAATCTGATAAAGGTTATTTAAATGCTGCTAAAGAAGAATGGATTAGAATTTTAAAAAATACATTTCCTAACCTTAATTACTGTTGGAGAATAATGAATGATGCTCACAGTCAGTAAAAAGTAAACTGAGTGCATTTTTTGGACAGAGATTCACTTTTAATGTGTATGTATAATATAATACAGATACATAAAAATACACTCCAAAAATAGAAGAGTCATTGAAATGTACAAAATATTATTTAAAAAATTGAGACACCTTGGCCGCCTCTGGTACAATGTATGAAAAGATCTTTACTGCAGATACTATGGCTCTGCAGATTTTTTCTTTTCTTTTAACCTATGTCGCCTCACCTTGAGGTTGGCAAAATCACATTTTGGTGGTCAAGTCTCTCAAGCATCTCTTTCTCGACTGACATCACAGCCAGGTGCTGGAGTCTGCTTTGACCCATGGTTCTTCTCAGCCAGGTATGGAGCTGATGAAAGACACTAAAAGACCTTTCACAGCTACAGCTGCAACCTGAATAACAGTTTTCAGTGTGGGGAAGATCAGATTATCCAGAAGATTGTACAATGTTAACATATCTGGGATGGCACCAGACTCACTCTTGAGCTTCAAAAGGTTTTTGGCAACCATGACTTCCTCTGACTGAAGCTCAATATGGTAATGCAGCGCCAGGGCTGACAACCCAGTTTGCTTTGCTGATTCTGTACAGCAGCTTTAATATAGGGAGAACACAACTTCCAGATTGTACGAATAAAATTAGTTTGTTTTTTTTGTCTTTGTCAGTTTAACAGTTTCTGCCTGTTAGTATTCCCTGTCTGTTTTCTTACCTGGTTCTTCCTGACCTTGGACTTTCTCCTCATGTTCTCCTCTTTCCTCTCTCCCTCTTTGGACTGACAATCACACACAAATAGATTGTATTCTATTAGATTAAAAAATACTATTAAGATCACTAATAAAAAAGTCCTCTCTCAGTGTACTTTCAACCAAAAGGCAAATAACCAAACCACATGTACATCTAATAAAAGATATAAATATTGAAACACTGATCCAACATTATCCTTTATTGATGGATCATTTGATCTTACACTTTTACCTGAATGTTTTTTTGAAAAAACGTCCTCATATCATTAACAAATCAATTCAAATCAATTTATTTATACAGCACTTTTCACAGGATAAAAACCACAAAGTGCTTCACAGTAATATAAAACAGAAATACATAAAATACATTAATTATCAAACATACAGCACAAATCTAATTAAAAGACAACCTAAATTAATGAGTCTTAAGCTGCCTTTAAGAAAAATAAATACAATCAAGGCAACGCAATGATGGTGGAAGTGAATTCCACAACCTGGGGGCACCGCTCTAAAAGATCTATCACCTCTGGTCTTAAAACGGGTTCGTGGGACACCAGCCTTGGATTAGATGATCTCAGGCTGCGAGAGGGAGCGTGGGGTTATAAAATATCAGAAAATGTAGGCAGGGGGCATCGCAATTCAAAGCTTTAAAAGTCAGTACCAAGATTTTAAAATGAATTCTAAAATGTACTGGAAACCAGTGCAATGAACATAACACTGGTGTAATGTGCTCTCTTTTTCGTGTCTTAGTTAAAAGTCTTGCATTATGAACCTGGCTGTCTCTCTGTACACACACACACACACACACACACCCCAGATAGCAAGACGACATTGAATCTATGTTGATTTTTCATCCGAACCGTCGGATATGGTCGGGGTTGAAATGCCAATGTTGTAACAACGTTGAAATACTGTGGTAAACCGACGGTCTTACTATAGGGACGTTGTAACAATGTTGATTCACCGTTGTTTTTTTGTCATTGATATTTCATCTATTTATAGTCGACCAGGTGACAACAACAACGTGGAGAAAACGTCTATTTATAGTTGACGATCATTCGGCTCCGGTCACCATCAAAAACCATCGATTTGTAGTTGAGCATTAAATTGCATTGCAACTGATCGGGTATAAAGTACCAGAGAAAGTAGATTTATTGTTCATTTGTTATCAATGACTTGGTCTAGTTCACCAGCTTTAAAAAATCGTGTCTACGTGCAATTTATGTATCGTATACCAGGAAATTAAAGCAGCGATCACTTGGACTATTCCGCAGCACCCCTCTCACATTGGTACATCCCCCCAGGTATTCATTGTCTTCTACAGTAGAGCGGGACATTTGATTTACTCTCAGCGGAATTGACCGGAGAATTCTCCGGTCAATTCCGCTTGGCATCAGTTAATGCAAGACCTGCACCACGATTAGTATAAGGTAAGAATGAATGATTTTTTTCTACTCGTTATTTCCATGTTTGCATTTGAATAACAGTAAAAAACTCGTTAATGTTGTGCATTAACAAGTTTTTTACTGTTATTTACGTTGCTCCCACAAAATGTGGGAGCCCAAAATTGTGTCTACTTCTTACAATCCGGCAACAAATAAATTGCACTGCGAACAAAGTATATCAACAAAGAAAACATTTTCGTTTCATAATTTCTTCGTTATATTCCCTTACAAAGCTAGCTTTAACGCTTCGAGGTTTCCTTTGTTCTTGCCGTCGCCTCAGCGCTTGACCCAGACGCTCTAGTTGCTTAGTACTACAAAAAAAATTGTAAATCTGTCATATATGATTGATAAACGTAATGGTAACTGTATAAATGTGTTCAAGGACTTTGTTACTTTTAATGATTGGAGAGCACCCGCTTCAATTCGCACTCAATTCAAACTTTACGTTGCACGCTCACCGACCAATTGCGTTTGCACCTTTCGTCCACACGTAAACAGCGTTTTTGGTCACTGAAAATGGAGATTTCTAAAAACGCCTGCCAGGGTGGATATTTTCGAAAACTCCGTTTTTGCATTTATGTGTGGACAGAAAAACGGAGGAAACGCAGCGTCAAAGGTCTGCGCCAATTTTGACGTCACATTGTGCGCCACGTTTTTGTCTCGGTGCCATGAATTCCTACAATGGCAGCCTTAGACAAAATACTGTTAATTTTAGTTCAGTGTTTAAATGCTTACATATACACACACAGTAACTGTCCCTTCACACATAGGACAACGTGAACACTGTGATACGTCTGACCTTCAGTCCGAAGCTGAAACTCAGACCAGTCATAAAAGAAAGCACAAGTAAAACTTTTTTTATTCTCAAACATATCTTTGATTGTTAAGAATTTATAATCTTGTCTTTTGTACATATCTGTGATGCTTGCGTACTGCAATATAACCACAAAATATAGTCCAAAAAGTGTACGTTTGTAAACTTTTTGAAAATGCAAAGCCGTGTACACTTGTGCACTTCAAAAATTCATTGTATACTGCACCTTCTTGCACATCTCCGTTTCCTGTGTGTGTGTTATTATAAATCAAACTGTAACTGTAGGAAAAAATATGCCAAAAGCACATTTGTAATTACTTATGAACTTTTTCTACTTATTTCTTTAGACCAAATCCCCTGTACACATATAGTGACTCAGAGGATGAGCAGCCCACAAGAAAACGGTTTCCCCAGGCACCTCGAGTGAAAATACCAGGTAATAAAATAATGTCTAGTGTCTGTGTACATATCTGTGTGTGACACATGGAAACTTTTTGGACAAGTTGTCTGTATTCTTAAATACTTTAAAAAATTAATCTTTTTCTAAACAGCCCTCACCACTCCACAGTCTTCCCCCCAGCCCACTGACAGCAGGCATCATAATGCCCCTCCCAGCTTCGAGCACCTTTCGCCACTCCGGCAGAACACTCCAAACGACACAGCTTTGCAATCAGCATGCAGAGTCTGATGTTGAGGCCTTCCCTATAGATGGTATGCTTTTAAAATTGTTTTAAAGCTGAATCACAATGTCATTGTGCTCTTATCTTCAAAACACCAGTTTATACTCCTGAATGTCATCTTGTTGTGATTTGTTTTTCTGTAGATTCCAGAGACTCTGTGAGGCCACTATTACAAGGCAAGTTTGAACATCTTGGAATTTCAGATTTTACATGGTATAAATGGTAAATTGCCTATACTTGTACAGCGCTTTAACTAGTCCCTAAGGACCCCAAAGCGCTTTACACATTCAGTCATCCACCCATTCACACACACATTCACGCACTGGTGATGGCAAGCTACATATACAAATATCATATATGTGTGACAGGCAATAACTAGCAAACACTTTTAGCAGTTAAAACAACTAATACTTGAATGCAGAATGTTACACCATCACTTATGGATATATTAGTTTTTCGCCTCTCACTGCTTAAGCCATTAATCTTTCTGGAAATGTTCTTTGAAACAGATGCTGTCAGACCTGACGAGATCTCTTAACGAACTCCGTGAGGAGGTCAGAGCCATCCGCAATACCGGCTCCAATGAATCTGTAGATGCTGGCGTACTCCCTTTGGATTTGCCCTTGCCCAACATTGAGGAGCTAAACCATGCAGAGGCAGCTCTTCAATCACAAGAGGCAAATAAGGCAATGGTAAGTATATAAAGCTTATGTACACTTTGTGACTATAAAGTGTAATAGCTTTCAGATGTGATTTAAATGCATAACAACGGCATACACACAAGCACTTGCATAAACATTTAAGACATGAGACACGCTAATTCCATCTCTTAAAATGTGTCTATAGGTGAGACGTTTTGCCTTGATTGGAGGGACCACACTGGAGGTGGGAGTCCGCCGTGTAATGGTTTATGCCATCACAAACGAGCTGGCCTCAGTACTAAACTGGGCAGGAAAAAAACAAAGAACCAGACAAAGCAAAAAAGGGCATTTAAAGATACTGCGCTGTGCAGATGCATATTTGGTAAGTTTTACCGTTTATTGTAGTTTTATAAGCCTAAAGTGAACAATAAAGGGATCGATTGATCTGCTGGGTGTGTTTCACATGTCCTATGTCCGGTTTTTGCTATATTACTTTGTCTTTTTTAAAAACAAGACTTTCATGTCTGGTTAATCTGGAGATGGAGTCTTTGGTCTTTGGCTTGTTTAGTCCTCGGGTTGTAGTTTGTACAGCCCGAGGACCCCATGTTTATTTTGTTTTAAAGGATGCACGGCACACCATGCTAAGACTTATCAGTTTTTCCACTCATAGCTCTTTGGGAATCAAATGCGACAGTTTGCAGATTTATGCCTGGTGACTTTCATGTTTATCAGCCTAGGAGTTTACATACTTTCTCCCTGCTGAAGACAGATATCAAGAGCTTATTCATGTGCTCTAATTCACTGTTTTTGTGTGTGTGTATTTTTGTCCTAGATGGCCTGACGCAGCAGTTAGGGGCAAACTCTATGTCAGAGTTTGTCTTTGCACAGGCAGTGCAGAAATGGCTCCGATACGCCACAGACCGTTTGGGTGGCGCAGGACGCACATCATCCGTCCCCATCCCGGAGTAAAAACTACAAAGTTATGTTAAACTATAAATGTAAATAGAAAACTGTGTTTTAATAAAGTATTTAGCAAGTGAAACATGTCTATTGACCTTTTTTTGTTTAGGTTTTTTTTTTCTCTGTTACATCACATGCAATACTTTCTTATTTTAGGATATTAATATTGACATGATACATTGTGAGACATTTGATTTTTATAAAGGGTGTCCAGTTGAGGAATAAGTGCAATTATGTGTTTAGGTGGTTTAAGTATTGATGGAAACATGCAGCAGTTTAGTATTGGTTAAAATAACTATAAAGAAAGGTAGATTTCCAGTCATGATTTAACTTTTAATAAAAAACAACTGCGAAAGAGGTGGAAAATCAACACCATAGCTCAACAGTGTTTCAATATCAGAATCTGACATTGTTTCAATGTCAACAGTAATAGAAAATATAACGTTGAATCAATGTCAGGTTTCAACATTGATTCAACATCAAAACCTGACGTTGTTTCAACGTTGAAAATGGGTGCAAGAGTGACGTTGGGTCAACGTCACACTTCAACCTTGATTCAATGATGTCGCCTGATATTGACTCAACATTGTTTCAATGTTTCCTTGCTATCTGGGACACACAGTGTACACAGGTGACAGTCAGTAACCATGGATACAGGTGACAGGGAGGGTTTGTCTTGGATGAAGAGTCCCAATAAAAGATCTCAGCTCATTAACAGACAAACGTGTCTCTAGAGTAACTCGACTGGAAACCATATGATCCACACATTTACACATGTGTGCAGTGATTTGTGTGTTTCATCTGAGGACTCACAAGCGTGTGCTTCAATCCACACATCCCAACCTGAATAGATCCTCATCATTTACACTCAGTTTATTAAGTTCAGCTTCACCAATCAAAAACCTTCCTGTGCACAAATATCTAAAATATCTGGCTCCATCACACGTGCAGTTTTGAGACAAATGTCACACTGCCAGCTTCATGCAGCTTTCCACAAACTGAGCTACGTTTTGTTTTACAAATAAACAGATTTATCAACATTTTCATTTTTTTCCTTAAGATTTTTTCTGTGGCTGAAAAACAAATGAACTGTAACAATGATGAAGAACTCAGTGCTCTGTTTGCTTACATCAGCATCATCCTGTGACTCCCAGCTTTTCACTCTTTAATGTTTTATTTACATTTTCTGAGCAGCATTAACATGAGTTAGCTTAGCTAGCAGAGCAGCTAGCAGTTAGAGTATGAACTCTGTAAGCAGTCAGCTCGGTCCTGGACATTGTTACTGACATAAAGCTGCAGCCATGTTTGACCTTTGTAGGACTACAGTAATGGAGGATTTGGAGGCTGAACTCGGCTCTGTGACACTTTTTGTAGTGAACTGATGAAAGCTGTGTCTCAGATGGATGTTAGTCCAACATGTCAGACACGACCTCTGCAGCTCTCAGCTGATGTGCACATGAATGATTTGTGTTTCCTCTGCAGGTAGAAAGTGTGTGTGAGCTGAATTGAGCAGCATGGATCAGTGTGAGGACAGAGAGGAGGGAGTCCCTCCCTCTAAAAGCACTCTGTGTGGGGAACATGAGAGCCAGACCAAAGCTCAGAGGTGAGATGACCATCTCTAACTGTCCATGACTCTTCTCCATGTCACAGCTCAGCACTCACATCACTGCTCCATCATTATTCACAGGAACCCACCTGGACCTCCACCCAGCTCTGTGTCCTTAAAGAGTGACCAGTCTAAAGCTGACATTATTGATTTTAAAGTCTCTCCTGCAGAGAGGTGAGCTGTTAGTAACATGAACTCTTTGAGTTGGTTGGTTGCTAACAGACAAAGATTAGTTCATGTTAGCTAATTAGTGACAGAAGCAATGACTTAGTGGAGAATAAAAACACTGAAGCTAAAAATCTGTCTCACTGCTGCTCTTTGCTGCAGCAATTTAAAAACTTTCAGTCTGTCTCTGCAGCAGGAAGTGGTTCTGCTTTGTTTGCTGGCTGAGTTAAAACAGGAAAATCACTTGTTAGCTGTAGTGTTTGTAACGAGGCTAAAGAGGAGAAACAGAGAGAGAACTTTATTAATCCCTCAAGTTGGTTCCTCTGAGAAGTTCAGTTAAACAGCTGGAACTAATCAGGTACAACACACCTTAGTGCACAGAGTCAGTTTGTATAGTTTTTTTATTTCTGGGATTTCACACAGCGCAGGATTCAAATCATTAATAATTAATCATTAATTATGAATGAAATGTGCTCTCTTTGTAAACACCTTTAGGCAGGTTGTGTGTGAGACTTCAGCACAGCAGGTGCACTGAGGGCCCAAAAGCTTCATAAGCTGTAAGCTATAATCATAGCTAATAATAAAAGCTATAATAAAATTATAAAAAACAAAGGATTGAAATGTCTTACTTTACATGTAATGAATCGATATCATATATTAGTTTGTTCTTTTAAGTAGAGGAGACAAATCAACAATACAGCTCTTCTTCCAATTAATGGCTAATAAATATCATGCTGAACACAAAATCCAAAAGATTCAATAAGTCACATCAGTTTACTATCACAGCCAAGTGTAAACAGAAGTTTTCCTACTAATGAATGTTTCAGGATAAATAATAGCTGCCATTATCCAATCACACATCTGCTTACATTTCTTCTTTTCTCTGTTTTCTAAACTGAGCACCTGATGACCTTTGACCTTTTCTTGTCCATCTTCCATTGCTGTTAATTTGCGCTCCAGTATCAACACCCCATGCCCCAACCTGAGAATCACCACAACACAACCTAACAGACCCACACCTCAGTGCACAGAGTCAGTTTGTATAGGGTTTTTTATTTCTGGGATTTCACACAACCCAGGAAAGATCATTAATACATAACATGTTTGGACTGACAACATTATGAATGTTTCTTTATCTGTCGCTCTGCTGTCGCTTTGGTTTGAAAAGAGAAAACAAGTTTCCCATTAGTCTCGGTGTTTGAGGCTCTGTCCCAGATGTTTGTTCGGTAGCCTCGTATCAAAAGTTAAAGTTACACACTCAGCACGTTGCGTTAAAACAACACGAAATTCAGAATTTTACAGATCTGAACTGATCTTGTAACCTAGAAACACATAAACACATTTTTATGGAAAAGTCCTCCTCAGAAATTGGACTGTGAAACAAACTAAAATGAAGTGATGATGAGCTGCTCCTCATGTTCCTGAAGGAGAAAAGAAAGAAAGAGAGATTCTGGTTCTCAGAGCAGCAGCAGGGAGAATATCAGGGTTAGATCCAGGAGTTGAAGCTTTGGCTCTTGTTTCAGGATGTTGGTTAGGAGTTTAGTTTAGTTTACTTTAGTTTGAACTCTTGTTATCATAGTTGGGATCACATCTGAGGAGGGAGAGGAATCCTTTCAGAGAGCTGAGTGAACCAGAGCAGCTCCAGCTGTGTGTCCGAGTAAAACAGCATTTTTTACTATTTCCATGTTGTTGTATATTTAATACAGGTGTTTGATTTGAGCTATGAGTGCCACATGTGCCACAGTGGTTGCCAAATGCAGTGATCTGGTTAGATCAGAAAAAAGTGTGATGAGTGTGTGTGCTGTTACAAACCAAGATTTAAACATGTGTGCAGTTGTAACAGTGTTTATGTGGCACTTGCCACAAATGTCAGTGCAACAGGGAAACAGCCCCCCCACCCCCTCGGTGTGGCCGATTAGGTGAGGCTGGCTGCTAACCACTGCCAGTCTGCTGAAGTGAGTTGTGTTGTTTAGCACATAACATAGTTAAGTAGAGATACATACAACTTGTTTGATCAGCTGACAGACACAGAGGGTAATAAGTGCTTGGTGGGCACGTGCCTGACACCAGTTTATGTCCTGTTGTTTATGAATATTGTGTAAAGCTCTGTAGTAATGGGGTGTTCATCTGTGCAGAGCAGTGTGCTGAGCCATTTGCACTGACCCGACACCGTTATATTTCCATTCAGGAAATAAATCTGCAACGATCAACCAGACTCTTTGTCTTCATAAAAATACAACACAACGCAGGGTGGAGGAGTTATTTGTGCCGGCCTGTCACAGCAGAAACTGGTTACACAGTGATGTGTCTTTAACTTTGGAGACAAGACTCAGTTTAAGTTGCAGATAATTTTCTCTTTCAAGACCTTCCTGTGTGCACAAATGTATAAAACTATGCAACAAGAAAATGATCTGAGTCAGGACAGCATGGGAACAATGATCAGGTCTCCAAAGTAGGGATGGGTACCGGTATCCGGTGCCATGATGGCACCGGTTCTGACATAAACGGTAGTAACCAGACCGAAAAGCAGCGCACATTTCGGTGCTTTATTTCGGTGCTTTTTTTACCTGAGCTGTGATGACTTTCGATTCTAGCCAATCATTTTACGTTTCCGAGGATAGTAGGCGGGGCCAGGTAGGTATGTTCTTTTAGAGCAGAGCTACAGATTAGATGCGGTCAAAAGTCTGGCTGTACTTCACAGCAAAAGATGCAAACTCAGCAGCCTGCAACAAGTGCTTTAAGCTGATACTGTGATACTGTCAAAGGAGGTATCACCTCAAATCCGATGAAACACCTGGCGACGCATAGCGTTTTTTTAAAAGCCGAGAAATGTGCCGTGTTTGATAGCTTGCTGCGAGACCTCACACCGAGCACATCTACTGCGGGTGTGGTGCCTGTTATCGGACCCGGAGTTAGCAACATCCCCCAAGAACCCGAAGAGTAGAGTCCTGGCCCCTAGCCCTGCCAGTGTAGCAGAAATGATGAGGATGATGATGGCAGCAGCAGCCGTTCTTCTCTGCGTGAGTAGCTTAATGTTGTTCTTGTGTAATTCACGTTGAGTAGGCTAACCACGTTATTACATTAATGCATGTAAGGTGAACTAGCAAACACCGTCGTAGTTACATGCGGCTGTCTTCTTGTTTGATGGCAGATACTCCCTTCACCCTGGCCAAAAATGCTAAAATGACCAAAGAAAAAGTGGAAAACAGTTAAACATGAGAGGTTTTTGGACAAAGTTTGTGTTTTTTCCATTGTTAAGCACTGCTTCCAGCCAAGAGTGAGACCATATATGCCCTATAGCTGCAGAAAAGGCTAACATTGTTATCTTTTTACAAAAAAACAGCTGAACATGAGAGGTTTTTGGACCAATTTTGTGTTCTCCATTCTTTAAGCACCGGTTTGAGCACCGTTTAAGCACCGGCACCGTTTCAAAAGTACCGGTTTGGCACCGGTATCGGATAAAACCTAAACGATACCCATCCCTACTCCAAAGTGTTTCTACACTGAGAAGTTTCACTGTGGATCTACTTCATGTGAACATCAGGTGAACTCTTCTGCTGTGGATCAGTTTCACACAGTCACAGAAAGAAAGTTCTCTGACAGCTGATTGGTGCTGATTACAGCGGTCAGCTCATTTGTTAGTTTCACTCAGGATTAAACATCTTCAATTCAAACTGAGGAGATAAAACAGTCCAAATTTGGATTAACCATGTGATTCATGCGTCTCCAGTATTAAAGTCAGAGCCTGCAGGAGCTCCAAGTTCATCCTTGTTTCCTCAGACTGTTTGAATTCAGTGTGTCAGAGAAACAGAAACATGGAGGTGTGTTCATGACAGCGTCTGATTCCTGATGTCAGAGAAACTTTAGATTATTCAGCAGAGCTGATGTGGAGCTGAGATCTGCATCAACATGAAGGTTACATGTTAAACTAGGACAGTCACAGATATCATGTGTGAACATCATGTGATCCTATTTTTTTTTTTTTTTTTTTTGCCTGTCCCGTTTGGCTCTTTTGCCATCAGAATTATTGTCTAAAGGCAAAGAAAGATGCCCAACGGATTTACTTTACCAAATGGACCATCCCAGCCTTGCCGTACTGGTCTATTTGATTCACCTTTTATTGTTTTTTTATTTTCACTTGTTGTATACGGGACAGACTTTACTGGGGGAAAGAAAGAGGGAAAGAAAAACAGCGGGGAAGAGGGACGGTGAAAAAGGGCAAAAAAACAAAAACCAACAGAGTAAGCAGACAAAAAATACATATTGACCACCTGGATCACCTGTTGAGAAAGAAAAAAGAAAAAAAGCAGGAGAAAACAAGAGTAATAGAATAAACAACATCACAATGATATATGGGAATATGACAGTAAATATTAAATATTAAACATTATTGTGCAGCACGTGAGATCGACAGCGCACAGTGTGCTTTGAGGTAGGAGCCAAAAAGGGTGTAGTTTTTGTGTGTGATCACCCGTGTGTACACCTGTGAGCATGAACGCGCTTGTTTTTAAAAGGTTCCTTCATGTAATGATCTGCTAGAGTGTGTGGGGGGCCACTGCCCCGACCTCCAGGGCATGAAGCAGGTATGGAGGAGATCAAAACTCCAGACATCCAGAGGCCCCCAGAACACAAGAGACCAGGGAGGACCAACAGAGGGGCAGCCGCGCCACTATCCCAGAAAGAGCTGAGGAGAGTCCCAGATGAGGGGTCACTCAGCAGCCGCGGAGCAGAAGCCAGGGGGGGTTGCAGTGACGTGCCCGTGAGCTCCGCCGGCAGCCAGCTGTGCCTGAGTGACCGAGCCCCGGGCCGAGAGGCCGAGAGCACCCCATCCCCGAAGTGGCCCGAGCGAGCCCCAGGCTCCAGGCCCCGATAAGCAGCCGCCAAGGAGTGAGCCGGTGTGTACACACAATCACACTCCCCAAGCGTACTCTAAGCCCCCGGTCTAGGTACCTTTGCCCCTAGAGGGGGAAACTGCACCCAGACCCAGGTGGTGTTACCCTTTTCCCTGCGGTGTAGAGAAGCAGACCGCCCCGACTCCACAGCAGCAGGGAGGCCCCACATTCCAGTCCCCAGTCGGACGGCCAACTCCTCCTCCTAGCCCCCCGCTCCAGCAGGCCGCAGAGAACGGGGGTATGGGAAGACTCCAAACCTCCCTCCACCCGCTCATATGTAGTGTTGATGTATGTGTGTTCTAAGGTGCATTTAAAACATCATGTGATCGTAAAGTGTCTGAGTGACCATAAAAGAGCTTTAATTAAAACTGAGGTCAGAGTTTGCAGAGAGCTGACTGTATCACACTCATTGCTGTTCCTAATGTTCTGTCAGTTTCTTGCTTTTTATGTTTTGTTATTGGAAGGTCTTAAATGTCAGAGTCAGCAGGTGAGATCAGGTTTCTGTGATCTCTGATGTGGATCATGTGACCTTGTTTCTAGGTTACATGACAGGTCAGAGGTCAGCGACTGTAACTCAGTTACTCCTGTTAATGTGAACTCACTGAGTGTTTGTGGTTTACCTCTCAGACTGACTGAAGTCCACAAGAAGATGATGATGGAGGAAGAGGAGGACAGAGCAGAGTCTGCAGGGTCCAGCTGTTCGTCTGTGAGGAGTGACCGGTCCAAAGGTCTACCTCCAGCCTTCAGTGGTGAACCTGGACCAACGAGGTCAGAGAGCTGAACTCACTGAGTAACAGAAATAATTCTGCACCAACATTATAATTAGTGTTGATTCTGGTTGATTTTCTGTGTTTGTGAGCTGAGAGGAAATGAAAATGAATTTGCAACAAAAATCAGTTTTGTCCAGTTTTCCTGTAAAAAGCTGAACTCTAATCTAAGAGGATGTTACTGACAGGAAACAGCTGCATCATCTGCAGTCTGTGTGATCACAGCTGCTTCAATCATGTTTGTGTCTGCAGAGGTCAGAGGTCACAGTCTGCAGGGTCCAGCTGTCCGTCTGTGAGGAGTGACCAGTCCAAAGGTCAACCTCCACTCTTCAGTGGTGAACCTGGACCAACGAGGTCAGAGAGCTGTGATGACTCCTTTACATGTTTGTGTTTCCTGGATAAATCTGACCTGAAACATCCTCAGATTGTTACAAAGATTCATAAAAAGAAAACAAAGAGAAAAGATCCAAATGTTAGACTTGGTCATTTGCTGTTTGAGGACAGTGATGCTCATATCTGTGGGGAAAGTGTGACCTGAGTGGGTTCATGTTTGTCTTTAAAGAGCTGCTCTGATTCTCTTTGTGTCTGATCTGTTAAACAGTCTGAGAGGTCACACAGAGACCCAGCAGCTAAAGCCTGGATCATACTGGCTGCTGTTACTCCATCAGGACCACACTGAACCACAGTGGTGTTCATGGAAATCAATCAGTGCAACTTTACACTGTATTACCAAAAGTACTGACTCGTCTGCCTTCACACATGTAAACTTGAGTAGCATCCAATTCTGAATCCACAGCCTTTAATATGATGTCAGCCAAGTGTTGATGACAACTTTATTTTTTGGCACAATGTAGTCATACAAGTACTGTTGCCCTGGCAACCACCAAACCAAAAAGTGCAGGAGAGTGGGTGAGTGAAAGTAAAAAAAACACGGCTCCCAAAAGGAGCCGGTTTGCGTCGTTCACTTCAAAGAGTCGGCTCTAAGAGCCGTTTCGTTCGCGACCGACACATCACTTCACTGCACCATTGGATGCAGCTAGTCGCCATGGAAACCCATTTAATGAAGCTCTGTTCATGAGCTCATCTGAAGGCCAAATGAAGTCCTGATTGGCTCTGCAGAAACTCTGCACTTCATCATCCACTGAGCCCACTCTGTGTTTTCCACTTCATGGCTGAGCTGCTGTCGTTCCCAGTCACTTCCACTCTGTTATAATCCCACTAACAGCTGACTGTGGAACATTTAGTAGTGAGGTCATTTCACAGCTGGACATGATGCACTGGTAGCATCCTGTCACAGCACCACGCTGGACTTCACTGAGCTCCTGAGAGCCATTCATTCACAGATATTTGTAGAAGCAGTCTGCATGCCTGGGTGCTGATTTGGTACATATACGGTCATGGAAGAGACAGGAACACCTGAGTTCAGTGTTTTGGATGGTGAGTGAATTCTGTTGGCAGTATCCTCCTGCAAACTGAGGCAAAAAGAATCGTCCCATCAAACTTTTCTTGTGGTTTCCTGCCTATTTGGAGCTAAAAGAGGCCACCAAACATTAGATATCAATGGAAAGCCCAGGATGTCCTCTATCTAGCACATCAGGAGTTAGTAGGGTAGCTCGAATAACTCAAAAGATATAGACCAAAAACAAATGTCCATTACAGAGGACATAAATAGGCTGGTTCTCATGAGGATATTGTGTCTATGAAGTAAGTGTCAGGAGAAAGCAAGACAGACACAAAGCAAACAAGTCGTTGTTCCAAAGAACGTCAAAGAAAAGTAAGAAAATGTTTTAGAAGCTTCAAACTGACGTGAATGATCAGCAGGTACAGAAATGTTTAGAGCTGCTGTACAAAGTCGTCACAGCAGATTCTGTCAGCAATGTTTCCCATGTTTATTTGATCTTATAGATGGATCGTACTGCAATGAATGATCACCTGGAACAGGTTTTCTTCTTCTTCCTGGATACGACTCATCATGTTGTTGTGTGACAATAAGTTTCCTAGCATAGCATTTAAAGTCTGTAGTTCAAATCTAAGAGTTGTAGTTTGATCAGCAGAGAGCAGAGCTGTGAACGTGACTGTGGTGAAGCTTCACTCCTGAGACTGAACTTAGGAAATATTGTGAAATATTTAAACCCTATGTAGACGTCCTGGAGCCTTCATCTCACAGCAGAAACCAGTCGCATTAGTTTTACTCAGAGGAAAACTTGTCCTGATCAAAATGAGGTTGGGGGGAAAAGAACAGGAGAATCACATTAATAATAATGAATAAATATATAAAGAGGAGCTACTGGAGTCAGTGTGGACACAGAGTCACAAGAACCCAGAGACGCTACAGAAGCTGATCTGTTAGTGTTCCCTTTGATTGCTTCCTTTCCTCAGTCTTTCCTATCTCTCCTCCTTCTTTGTAATTGTTGTTTGATTTGACATTAGGACCACTGTGCAGTGTGGGCTGCCCTCAGACTGAGTGGGAGTGGGTTGGCCCACTGCATGACCCCCTGACTGTGATCGAGTCAGCGGTGGGTTGATTGTAATAACTTCTCCTGTGTCGGCCCCTCTCAACAGTTTCTGACCATGTTTCTGTTGGAGACATGCTAACAATGCTAATGCTAAAGGCTGCATAACTGATGCTCAGCTGGGACAAGAACTACATGTTGTGTTGTTCAATCAGAACAAAGCAGCAAAGACAAAGATGTTTGGACTTGTGTTTGATCCTGCAGCCCGAGCAGCTGTCAGACACCACATCTGGAATGTGGCACTGAGCACAGTCTGACTGGAAAGCTGGGACACTTGTGTTTTAGCTGCTTAGTTTATGCTGGAGGGAAAACTGCTCACCTTGGATATGTTTCTGGTTCTGCAGACAGTGCATTTGCTCATACTGGGACCAGTCTGCGTCATCAGGAGACTCCTCCTGTCCCCAGTGTGGAGAAAGATCCAGAAGCAGAGCTGGACTGCAGACAGCCAGTCAGAGCAGCTGTGTACAAAGTAAGACTGAACATCTGTCTGCTGATGGACTCATTTCTGAAAACTGGACTTCTTGTTGTTGTTCAGACACTGAAGAGTTTTCTTTCTCTTTCTTTCAGCAGATGTTGGTCTGCAGGAGGTTTTAGATGAACATAAGATCAGTCTGAGGAGGAGATGTGAACGTGTGACTGAAGGAAGTGATGAAACAGGAAGTAGAACCCTCCTCAACAGGATCTACACTGAGCTCTACATCACAGAGGGACAGAGTGAAGAGGTTCATACCCAACATGAGGTGAGGCAGCTGGAGACAGCTTCCAAGATGGACGCCCTCCATGACGCTCCAATCAGGTGCCAGGACATCTTTAAAGCCTTACCTGACCAACAGAGACCCATCAGAGTGGTTCTGACCAACGGCGTGGCTGGTGTTGGAAAAACCTTCTCAGTGCAGAAGTTCACTCTGGACTGGGCAGAGGGCTTGGAGAACCAACATGTCAGTGTGGTGGTTCTGCTTTCATTCAGGGAGCTGAACCTGATCAGAGATGAGCAGTACAGTCTTCTGGAGCTGCTCCATGTTTTCCATCCAACATTACAGAAGGTCACAGCAGAGAAGCTGGCTGTCTCTCAGCTTTTGTTCATCTTTGACGGCCTGGATGAAAGCAGACTTTCATTGGATTTCACCAACAGGAAGCTGCTGTCTGATGTCACACAGAAGTCATCAGTCAGCCAGCTGCTGACAAACCTCATCCAGGGGAATCTGCTTCCCTCAGCTCTCGTCTGGATAACTTCCCGACCTGCAGCAGCCAATCAGATCCCTCCTACATGTGTTGACAGGCTGACAGAAGCACGAGGCTTCACTGACGCCCAGAAGGAGGAGTACTTCAGGAGGAGATTCAGTGATGAAGAGCTGTCCAGCAGAATCATCTCCCACATGAAGACATCCAGGAGCCTCCACATCATGTGTAGTATCCCAGTCTTCTGCTGGATCACTGCTACAGTTCTGGAGCACATGTTGACTACAGAGCAGAGAGGAGAGCTGCCCAAGACCCTGACTGACATGTACTCACACTTCCTGCTGGTTCAGACAAAGAGGAAGAAGAACAAGTACCATGAGGGACATGAGACGAGTCCACAGGAGCTGACGGAGGCTGACAGGGAAGTTCTTCTGAAGCTGGGGCGGCTGGCGTTTGAACATCTGGAGAAAGGAAACATCATGTTCTACCAAGAAGACCTGGAGCAGTGTGGTCTGGATGTGACAGAGGCCTCGGTGTACTCAGGAGTTTGTACAGAGATCTTCAAAAGAGAGTGTGTGATCTTCCAGAAACCAGTCTACTGCTTTGTTCATCTGAGCATTCAGGAGTTTCTGGCTGCTGTCTGCATGTTCAACTGTTTCACCAACAGGAAGACGGAGGTGCTGAAGAACTTCCTGGAAAATAATCCACTTGATCCTTACTATTACTTTTCATTTTCAGATGATTTGTTGAGGAGAACCATAAACAAATCCCTCCAGAGTAAAAATGGCCACCTGGACCTGTTTGTTCGCTTCCTTCATGGCCTCTGTCTGGAGTCCAACCAGAGACTCTTAGGAGGTCTGCTGGGTCAGACAGAGATCAGTCCAGGAACCATCCAGAGAGTCATCAACAACCTGAAGGAGATGAACAGTGATGAAATCTCTCCTGACAGAAGCATCAACAACTTCCACTGTCTGATGGAGATGAACGACCTCTCAGTACATCAGGAGATCCAAGAGTTCCTGAAGTCAGAGAACAGATCAGAGAAGAAACTCTCTGAGATCCAGTGCTCAGCTCTGGCCTTCATGCTGCAGATGTCAGAGGAGGTTCTGGATGAGTTGGACCTGCAGAAGTACAACACATCAGAGCGGGGACGACTGAGACTGATTCCAGCTGTGAGGAACTGCAGAAAGGCTCGGTGAGTCCAGATGTGATCATTTACATCATTAATTAGTGTAGATTAGTAGTTTAGTTGGTAAATGGTAAATGGACTGGTTCTTATATAACGCTTTTCTACTCTGTCTGAGCACTCAAAACGCTTTTATACAACTAATTCATTCACCCAATCACACAAGCACTATTTTCTGAGCTTTTAAGTGCTAAGTAGGGCTGCCACGATTAGTCGACTCGTCACGATTACGTCGACTATCAAAATCATCGACGACTGATTTAATAGTTGACGCGTCGTTTGAAGCTTTGTAAAAGCAGGAATAAGTAGTAGGATTTAAGAGTGTAATAACGGACCGAAACAGAAGATGGCAGCACTGCATGTACAAGGATGCCAGCTGCCGTTAAACCCCGAAGAAGAAGAAGAAGTAGCTGTGTCCCAGAATTCATAGCGCGGCCCAGCTCAGTTTCCAACAATGGCGGCAGCTAGTTAGTTTTAATATTACTCTTATTATTCTTTCTGGGTCACAAAATAAATGTTTAGCATATTTTCAGGCGAGAATGTAACTGTGTAAACCTCAAATATCTGCTCAGTTTATCAAGACACCACATATTTTCAAAAGCGCTCCGACGTTTTCGGAGACGTCTGTTACCCACTAGCTCGATAGCTAGCCGGGGGCAAGGCTCAGTAGAGCCCGTGAGAACACTGGACTCCCAGCAAATCGTTTTCAAACCCACCGCCGTCTTTCGCTACTCAGGTTAAACATACATAAGTCACTTAGATAACTTAAAATGTAACTAAACTAAACTAAAAATGATAACTTCAAAATGTTATTGTTTGGCTTTTTTTAGTATTTTATTTGTTCCTGAGTAAATTGGTTTGGCTGAGATTAAAGTTATAGTTTTTAAAATGGTAAATGGCCTGTATTTGTATAGCGCTTTTTTGTAGTCCCTAAGAACCCCAAAGCGCTTTACACATCCAGTCATTCACACACTGGTGATGGCAGCTACATTGTAGCCACAGCCACCCTGAGGCGCACTGACAGAGGCGAGGCTGCCGGACACTGGCGCCCACTGGGCCCTCTGACCACCACCAGTAAGCAACGGGTGAAGTGTCTTGCCCAAAGACACAACGACCGAGACTGTCCGAGACGAGGCTCGGACCGGCAACCTTCCAATTACAAGGCGAACTCCCAACTGTTGAGCCACGATCGATTGATTAGATTTTAGATAGCAAGGATTTTATTAAACTTCACCAAAACAATCTGCACATTTCATTAAAATTTAATAAACTATCATCTTGTCTTTATTTTTAGTTAGCACATACCTTAAACACTTAAAGCTGTAAGTTAATGATAGTTATATAAGAGCAGATGCTGCTGGTGCAATAAGCTGTACGTTTTACGTCCAGTGGATGATGATCTGATTAGTCGACTAATCGCAAAAATAATCGGTGACTAGTCGACTATCAAAATAATCGTTTGTGGCAGCCCTAGTGCTAAGTAGTCTACCATTCATACTAGGGCTGCACGATTTTGCATAAAATGAGAATCACGATTTTTTTGCTTAGAATTGAGATCACGATTCTCTCACGATTTTCTTTTCCAATATAAATATTTATTGCACTTATTAACTGCACATCAACTTTGTAACAGTTGAAACTGTACATAAAAACAATAAATAAACATAAAAACAATAAATGCCTCACATTTTGTGGTTGCAGCAAAATGTTGTACTGCTTGAAATTCCGTCTCCACCGTTGCTCGACACTGCGTGTATAGAGCAGGTAGTGCAACAATAGAAAAATAGTTGCGGGACGGCACTGTGTAGCGTTTGTCTAGGGTGTTGATCATTTTCCTAAATCCCTCGTTTTGCACAGTGTTGATATATCTTTGGTCAGATGATGAGTAATAGCCTCCGTAATTTCTTTGTGCCTGCGGGAGTTCGACGTGTATAGGGAAGCGCTTTATAAGGTTCCCGTTATTGATGTTTGGGTGATTGACCGGGACGGATTTTCTCCTGTCACTTTCTCGTCATCCCTGACGTGTTCTCCGTTGTTTTTTCCTGCCACACGGCACAGCTTCTGTATCACGTGGTATAAGGCTCCGCCCTTGTCATTTGTTGAGCAGGAAGAGTGAGCGCTTGTTTTCATGCAGATTACGTCCCGGATCAAAATGCGGTACAATCGTCGTCGTCTTTTTTTTTTTTTTTTTTTAATCGTTGTCATTTGGAAATTAGATCGCACATAAGTATGAATCGAGATCGCGATTTTCTAATGATTAATCGTGCAGCCCTAATTCATACACATTCACACTCCGATGGATGCATTGGAGTGCAAGATGGGGTTATTATCTTGCCCAAGGATATTTGGCATGCAGACTGGAGCAGCCTGGGATCGAACCACCGACCTTATAGTTAGTGGCTGATCTGCTCTGCCTCCTGAGCTACAGCCACCCACAGTACTAAACAACTCTCATTAGTTTCTCAGATAAAATGATATTTTGTGTTGATCAGTAAATGTGTGTGTGCACTTAGCATGATCCTGCATTGGTAGTCATACGCTGTGTGTTGTAGACTCACATCTACATGTAGTACCTGTGTTGTGTCATTAGGGGGCAGTATTTTAAATCTGCTGCTGCTGTTGTTGGTCATTCAGATGCTCCTGTTAGACAGAAATAAGAATCTATGAAGAGCTTCTTTGTAGTGACGTGAACTCTGATGTTACAAACAGAGACAAATATCCAGAGCAGTCACCGTCTGAGCTTCTCCTCTGACTACAGACAGAACTACAGACACAGAGTTTAGTGGCATAAACATGGTGGGTGAGGATGAAGGTGCTGAGGAAGACTCTGGTTTAGTGTGATTAAAGTGTGATGTACTGATGAGTGACAGTGCTGTGGTTCAGAGTGAGGCTCAGAGGTGAACCAGCTGTGCTCTCTTACTGCCAACAGTGGGACAAACTGAGTGAGACACTGCTGACATCTGGACTGAACATGTGTCCAATCTGTGAGCTGATGTCACAGCAGCTCATGGATTCACTTTCATTCCTGCTGCTGCTCCTAATGTCTGACTTCATGTCCTCATTAATCACAGAGCTGATTGTTCAGTGTTTAGTTGTTGCTGCTGAAATGTCGTCCCTGTTTTCTGCTGATGGAAGTCACTGCTGTTTACATCCCCAAGCTAACTTCCTGGCAAATGTCATGATGTCATCAGTGCTTTATAGACGGTGGGAGGTTCATGTTGTAACCCCAAATTGTTTGTGTCCGTACGCTGTAGCCTTCCACACCATCCTTTATTGTACAGACTCAGCAGCAGCTCCATGGAGAGAACAGATTTGAAGTGTGTCACATCCATGCAGTCACAGCTGTTTCCACCATGTTTCCACTGATATTAATCCTGTTCAATGACACGTTTCATATCAGTGAATATGTTCTTTAGGACGTCCACTGACATGTTTAAGTGTCCTGCTGGAAATCACTCAAATCATCCATGAAATCCATGAAAAATCCTTTTAGTGTTTCTAACTTCACCCTCTGTCCTCTCTCTCTCTCCATCCTCCTCACTGCTTCTTTCACTGATAATCACACAAACATCGTATTCAGCTACAAAATAACACAATAATATCATCTGATGATCATTATTATGAGAGCAGGATCCATATTTGATATCAGAGTAACACACTGCTCGGTTATGTACAGTCATCATCAGTGACTGTGGGTCAAACAGAAGCTCTCTGATTGGTTGCTGACCTTGGTCACCTGTCCACTCTCACCTGTTTGTGTTTGCTCTCTCTTTGCTGTCTCCATCCTCTCTCTCCTTTCTCTCCCTCTCTGTCTTTGTACGTCACTCAGGTCCAATGGAAACAGTGACATTTACAAACCAATCAAAGACAAACTGATACATGTCAGGTTATAACAATATTCAAAGTGAATACAGGCTGCTGCTGGACACAGACAGGTAACATCATTTTGACTTGCTGTCACCTGGATCTGGACTCATAAACACTGAAGCTCTGAACAGGAATACAAATCATTTTCTGCCAACTAGCGACACACCAGCAGATAATGGCTCAGAAAGCTAAAATGAGCCAATCATTTCTGTGTTTAGTTCCCCTGAAATCAGATCTGATATCAGCAGCTCTGAGTTCATTCATCATTATTGTCCAGTGATGAGATTTCTGCTCCGTTTGGTAACAGTCAGCAGGTTTTTCCTGCGTGTGGACGTGAACAGTTGTACCTGACAGCAGGTAGCAAACAGAGATCATCTTTCCAGCTGGAACTCTTCACTGAGCTGAACTCATTCAAAATGTTCTGGAGTCAAAACAGGAAACAGTCCAAATGTGTGTCTTCACTCTGACTCTGGATCAGATCTCAGTGACAGACTGTGGACATTATGGAAGCCTAAATGTGACACCATCTTCCTCCTTCATCTGCAGATTAAAGCCAAACAAAGATTCTCATTAAAAGTCTGCAGGTCTGAGAGAGACTCAATCGTTGTGTCAAACACAGTAAGAGGAGCTGAAGCACAGATGTGAAGAGCAGATCATCAGATTATGACCTCACTCTGTTTTGTCTTCATATACATTCAGTCTGTTTATAATGCAGATTTTCTGCTATTATAATAACACATTTTATATTTTCTATAATCACAGACTGAGTCAGTGTTGGCTCTCAGGGACTCACTGTGAAGTTGTGGCCTCAGCTCTGAAGTCCAACCCCTCCCATCTGACAGAGCTGGACATGAGTGGAAACAACCTGCAGGATTCATCAGTGAAGCTTCTGTGTGCTGGACTGGAGAGTCCAAACTGTCGACTGGAGACTCTGAGGTGACAGACTTGAGCAGGGTTCATTTAAAGGTTGACAGAAGTGGAGTGGTGACGGGGAGATGTTTGACAGGACAGTGTTTCAGCCTCCACAGGTTCATGTTGTGCTCCATCAGTCAGTGAAGATAAAGTCAGCACTGATGAGGCTGTAGAGTGTGTGAGGGATGTGAATGAGGCTGTTGAAGATCTGATGATAGCAGATAAAAACAGGCTGCAGAGACTTTGAGCTTGTGTGGAAACAGAGAGAGAAAAGAAAGACATGAATGTCAAAGCTAATAAAGGTGAAGTTAGGAGCTGTGATAATGTTCATGGTAGGGCTGGGTCAGGGGTCTGCAACCTTTAACATCCAAAGAGCCACTTGGACCCGGTTTCCACGCAAAAGAAAACACTGGGAGCCGCAAATACTTTTTGAAATCTAAAATGAAGATAACACTGCATATATTGGGGTTTGTTTTTTTGTTTGTTTTTTTACCTTTATGCTTTGTGTGAACAACTAAAGTAAGTAAGTAAAGTTTATTTATTAAGCGCTTTTCACAGACAGGCAGTCACAAAGCGCTGTACACAAGTATTAAAATAAACAATACAATCAATAGACATTATACACAATGTAAAAGATCAAATGTAAATAATGTAAAGAACATAAAATATGTAGATCAACAAGAGGCTTGTTTGAACAGAAAAGTTTTTAACTGCTTTTTAAAACAGTCCACAGAGCAACTAAGGTGTGTTGCTTATGAAATCCATGAAGTGCTACAGAGAAAATTACATTTTATTTATGTAATTAACACATTTTGAACTCTTAAAGAAATATAACAAAAGGAAAGACACCCAGCTGAACTAAAATGATCCATGTAGCAAACAAAAACTGTTGTGAGCCGCCACCCTTATATCGCCTTTGGGCTGTTGGAGCGTTGACCTGACTTTTAAAAAGTAACTGGAAAAAAAGCACTAAGCTGCTAAAAAAGAAAAATAGATATTTGCAAAATTCTGCCTAAATATGTATTTTACCTGGTTAATGTGTGTGGCGGGGCGTGGTCTGCAGCGCCGCAGCACGGGAGGCGGACGCACCTGAGCGGCACCCGCGATCACGCCTCGCCACCTTAAAGTCTGTGCTCTCTCTGCTGTTGTGTTGTCGGGCTGTGAGCTGAAAAGTTACAGCCGTCTGTATGCATACAGCAACCGTTTGTGAAAAGTGGTCAATAAAGAGATGCTGAAAAGCATGTTCATGAAAACATCGTCGGGTCTGCCGTGATATGTTTACAATAAGACTTATGGTCCCGAACCTCTCCGCACAGCGTCTCCAAATCGGGGCTTTCATCTTTACGCAGGATTGTAAGCTGTCATCTGTGAGGCGTGAGCGGTGTTTGTTTTTAAACATAGTTCACGGTGGAGAATAGCTGCCGACATAATGTGGATCCGAAGATCCGCAATTGGCCTACCTGGGGTTGAATGTCTCGATAAATGCACGGCGTTTCCGCGAGTATACCGGCTTCCGCGAGTGTGACGCTTATTTTGAGCCATGAAAAAATAATAAGATAATTTTATTTTTATATTTCAAAATCACAATAATCTTCCAATGTAGAACTACAAGTTAAAAAAAAGAACTAAACACAAACAAAATACACTTCAGCTAAATAGTTCTAATGTATTTTCCCAAACCACCCGGAGCCGCAAAATAAAGACGAAAGAGCCGCCTGCGGCTCCGGAGCCGCGGGTTGCCGACCCCTGGGCTGGGTGATATGGCCTAAAATTCATATTGCGATATAATTTGAAGCATGACATTAAACATGACATACCATGTTCTGAGAGATTTTTTAAACTAATTCAAACGTACAGCTCTGCTACCACTTCCAACATTGGTGGTCACTTGGTGTTTCGCTCGCTCTGCGGTAGAGTATCACTTCCTGTTCCTGCTCAAACACAGTGGTGTTTCTGAGTAGCTTTTCTGCTTAGCAATTTAATTGAAATCTTTTGATACATCCCTTTTTCATAGTATAATCTTCACGTGCTTCATCTGAATCACCCTTTCTGTGTGCTCACTACCTAATTTATAGCCAAAGTATTCACTCACTGTCTCTTTACTGTTTCGCTAGCTTAGCTTAGCTCGTAGCTGACTCGTTAGCACCATGGCTACTTCACCTGTCCCTTTTGCACTTTCCTGCTCATTGTGTCAGATGTTTAGTTACTCCTCGGCCTCCTTTAGCAGTAATGATACCTGTAACAAATGTAGCATATTTGCAGCTCTGGAGGCCAGGATTACTGAATTGGAGACTCGGCTTCGCACCCTTCATTCACCCGTAGCTAGCCAGGCCCCTGTAGCTGGTGCAGCCGACGATAGCGTAGGCCCCGCTAGCTGTTCCCCGGCAGACCCCAAGCAGCTGGGGAAAGAGGGAGGCTGGGTGACGGTGAGGAGGAAGCATAGTCTTAAACAGAAGCCCCAGGTACACCACCAACCTGTTCATGTGTCTAACCGTTTTTCCCCACTCAGCGACACACCCGCCGGGGGTCAAACTCTGGTAATTGGTGATTCTGTTCTCAGACATGTGAAGCTAGAGACACCGGCAACCATAGTCAATTGTCTTCCAGGGGCCAGAGCAGGCGACATTGAAGGAAATTTAAAACTGCTGGCTAAGGGTAAACGTAAATACAGTAAGATCATAATTCACGTCGGCAGTAATGACACCCGGTTACGCCAATCGGAGGTCACTAAAATCAATATTGAATCGGTGTGTAACTTTGCCAAAACAATGTCGGACTCTGTAGTTTTCTCTGGTCCCCTCCCCAATCAGACCAGGAGTGACATGTTTAGCCGCATGTTCTCCTTAAATTGCTGGCTGTCTGAGTGGTGTCCCAGAAACGATGTGGGCTTCATAGATAATTGGCAAATCTTCTGGAGGAAACCTGGTCTTGTTAGGAGAGATGGCATCCATCCCACTTTGGATGGAGCAGCTCTCATTTCTAGAAATATGGACAAATTTATTAAACCCCCCAAAATCTGACTATCCAGAGTTGGGACCAGGAAGCAGAGTTGCAGTCTTACACGCCTCTCTGCAGCTTCTCTCCTCCTGCTACCCCCCCAAAAACCCATCTCCATTGAGACTGTGTCAGCTCCCAAACAGACAAAAAACAAACCAAAAACCAGCAATAAACAATTTAAACATAAAAAATCACAAAGAAAGAACAATACAGAATCCACATCTGAACCAAAGAGTAAAACAGTGAAATGTGGATTATTAAATATGAGGTCTCTCTCCTCCAAGTCTCTGTTAGTACATGACTTAATAATTGACCAACAAATCGATTTACTCTGCCTTACAGAAACCTGGTTGCAGCAGGATGATTATGTTAGTTTAAATGAATCAACACCCCCGAGTCATTCTAACTACCAGAAACCTCGAAGCACAGGCCGAGGGGGCGGTGTGGCAGCAATTTTTCACACCAGTCTATTAATTAACGAAAGACCAAGACAGACTTTTAATTCATTTGAAAGCCTGATGCTTAGCCTCGTCCACCCCAGCTGTAAAACTCAGAAACCAGTCTTACTTGTTATTATCTATTGTCCACCTGGGCCTTACACAGAGTTTCTCTCTGATTTCTCAGACTTTTTATCTGATTTAGTGCTCAGCTCAGATAAAATAATTATTGTGGGTGATTTTAACATCCATGTAGATGCTAAAAATGACAGCCTCAACATGGCATTTAATCTGTTATTAGACTCAATTGGCTTCTCTCAAAATGTAAAAGAACCCACCCACCACTTTAATCACACTCTAGATCTTGTTTTAACATATGGCATAGAAACTGAACATTTAACAGTGTTTCCTGAAAACCCTCTGCTGTCTGATCATTTCCTGATAACATTTACATTTACAATAATTGATTACACAGCAGTGGAGAGTAGACTTTATCAAAGTAGATGTCTTTCTGAAAGTGCTGTAACTAAGTTTAAGAATATAATCCACCCACTGTTATCATCTTCAATGCCCTGTACCAACATAGAGCAGAGCCGCTACCTGAACGCTACTCCAACAGAGGTCGATTATCTTGTTAATAATTTTACCTCCTCACTACGTACGACTCTGGATACTGTAGCTCCTGTGAAAACTAAGGTCTCAAATCAGAAGTCCCTGACTCCGTGGTATAATTCTCAAACACGTAGCCTAAAGCAGATAACTCGTAAGCTGGAGAGGAAATGGCGTGTCACAAATTTAGAGGATCATCATTTAGCCTGGAGAAATAGTTTGCTGCTTTATAAGAAAGCCCTCCGCAAAGCCAGAACATCTTACTATTCGTCACTGATTGAAGAAAATAAGAACAACCCCAGGTTTCTCTTCAGCACTGTAGCCAGGCTGACAAAAAGTCAGAGCTCTACTGAGCCAACCATCCCTTTAACGTTAACTAGTAATGACTTCATGAACTTCTTCAGAAATAAAATTTTTATCATTAGAGAAAAAATTACCAATAATCATCCCACAGATGTAATATCGTCTACAGCTACTTTTAGTACCATTGATGTTAAGTTAGACTCTTTTTCTCCAATCGATCTTTCTGAGTTAACTTCAATAATTACCTCCTCCAAACCATCAACGTGTCTTTTAGACCCCATTCCTACAAAACTGCTCAAAGAAGTCCTGCCATTAATTAATTCTTCAATCTTAAATATGATCAATCTATCTCTAATAATCGGCTATGTACCACAGGCCTTCAAGCTGGCTGTAGTTAAACCTTTACTTAAAAAGCATCTCTAGACCCAGCTGTCTTAGCTAATTATAGGCCAATATCCAACCTTCCTTTCATATCAAAAATCCTTGAAAGAGTAGTTGTCAAACAGCTAACAGATCATCTGCAGAGGAATGGCTTATTTGAAGAGTTTCAGTCAGGTTTCAGAGCTCATCACAGCACAGAAACAGCTTTAGTGAAGGTTACAAATGATCTTCTTATGGCCTCTGACAGTGGACTCATCTCTGTGCTTGTCCTGCTAGACCTCAGTGCTGCGTTCGATACTGTTGACCATAATATCCTATTAGAGCGAGTAGAACATGCTGTAGGTATTACAGGTACTGCGCAGCAGTGGTTTGTATCATATCTATCTAATAGACTCCAATTTGTTCAAGTAAATGGAGAGTCTTCTTCACATGCTGAGGTTAATTATGGAGTTCCACAGGGTTCAGTGCTAGGACCAATTCTGTTTACATTATACATGCTTCCCCTAGGCAGCATCATTAGAAGACATAGCATAAATTTTCACTGCTATGCAGATGATACGCAGCTCTATCTATCCATGAAGCCAGGTAACACACACCAATTAGTTAAACTGCAGGAATGTCTTAAAGACATAAAGACCTGGATGGCCGCTAACTTCCTGCGGCCCTGAAAATCTTAGAAATATGGTATCTAAGCAGATCCTTACCCTGGATGGCATTACCTTGGCCTCCAGTAATGCTGTGAGGAACCTTGGAGTCATTTTTGACCAGGACATGTCCTTCAACGCACATATTAAACAAATATGTAAGACTGCTTTCTTCCATTTGCGCAACATCTCTAAAATTAGAAATATCCTGTCTCAGAGTGACGCTGAAAAACTAGTTCATGCATTTATTACTTCCAGGCTGGACTACTGTAATTCATTATTATCAGGATGTCCTAAAAACTCACTGAAAAGTCTTCAGCTAATCCAAAATGCTGCAGCAAGAGTACTGACAGGGACTAGGAAGAGAGAGCATATTTCTCCTGTTTTGGCTTCTCTTCATTGGCTTCCTGTTAAATCCAGAATTGAATTCAAAATCCTGCTCCTCACTTACAAGGTCTTAAATAATCAGGCCCCATCTTATCTTAATGACCTTGTAGTACCATATCACCCTATTAGAGCACTTCGCTCTCGCTCTGCAGGCCTACTTGCTGTTCCTAGAGTATTTAAAAGTAGAATGGGAGGCAGAGCCTTCAGTTTTCAGGCCCCTCTTCTGTGGAACCAGCTTCCAGTTTGGATTCGGGAGACAGACACTATCTCTACTTTTAAGATTAGGCTTAAAACTTTCCTTTTTGCTAAAGCATATAGTTAGGGCTGGACCAGGTGACCCTGAATCCTCCCTTAGTTATGCTGCAATAGACGTAGGCTGCCGGGGATTCCCATGATGCATTGAGTTTTTCCTTTCCAGTCACCTTCTCACTCACTATGTGTTATAGACCTCTCTGCATCGAATCATATCTGTTATTAATCTCTGTCTCTCGTCCACAGCATGTCTTTCATCCCGTTTTCCTTCTTTCACCCCAACCGGTCGCAGCAGATGGCCGCCCCTCCCTGAGCCTGGTTCTGCCGGAGGTTTCTTCCTGTTAAAAGGGAGTTTTTCCTTCCCACTGTCGCCAAAGTGCTTGCTCATAGGGGGTCATATGATATGATTGTTGGGTTTTTCTCTGTATTTATTATTGTGCTATCTACTGTACAATATAAAGCGCCTTGAGGCGACTTTTGTTGTGATTTGGCGCTATATAAATAAAATTGAATTGAATTGAATTGAATTGAATTGAATTGAACATAAATGAAGACAGAAAACTAAACAGCAGTGGCGTTTGCAGGGTTACCGAAGTTGGACTACCTGGTATATAATGTTGTGTTACGTGATTGCTGATTAAAGCAGAGGAACACAGAGCAGCCGAACACAGGCCCAAACATGACAACAAAGCAGGATTCAGGCTCTGTGAGAGGATTTCAAACAGAAGCTGGAGAAGAGAAATGACTCTGTTGGAATGACTACAGAAAACAGGCAGCTGAGTCCAAGTGTTTCCATGGAGTCCAGTCTAGCATTCATTTATACACTAACGTACAGAAGTGAATGGGAAACTGAATTCATAGTTTCAAATGTAGAAATAGTTCTCAGTTCATTTACAGAGTTTAATACAGTTCATGAGGAAATGACAAAATTTCAAAACAGCAGCTGGTAGGACGTCTGTTTCACAAAGTTGGTTCCAATTCCAATAGTTTGTGATGCACTTGAACGCAGCGTGAGCAGTTCACGGCCTAACACCACAGAGACTGTCAGTCTGGACTTTTCTTTTTACCTGTTGGCTGTCAGTGAGATTTCAGAGCAATCAGAGACTGTGGGTTTGTGTATGAAGTATAATTCATGTGCAGTTGCAGAATGAATGGATTAACCCTAACCTGAGAAACATGGTACGCCCCGGCTCTGCTAGGCGACAGGGGAAGTAACATGAATGAGCCCAGTGACAGGAAGGTCAGGTAAAAAAGAAAAACAAAAGGTTTATTACCACAACTGAAAACCGTTATTGAAACAACTAACTCGGTAATGAGGTGATTTAAGCAAACAATAAAACTTATCTATAGAGAGTGACAGACCACGTGACTTTCGTGCATTGCTTTGTGGGTACCCGTTAGAGCTGGGCGATATAAGATTTTTTTATATCACGATATGTTTTTTTCATTTCTGGCGATAACGATATATATCACAATATAAGCCAAATAACTATATTTGTAAGATTTAAATGTGCCGTTGCTCACAAATAAAATGTGAAATAATCAGCAGCTTGTTTTGATTTTAATATTTATTACCCATAATAAGTTCAACAGGGTAGATGTACTTAAGAAACATGAGACTTCAGTTTCAGATAAATAAAGGCAAATATTGCAAACTACACAAAAAGGCAGCCACTAAAGCGTTTAATTTTCAAAATAGAACAAACAAAACTACTAAATTGTCAATTCCACTTAGAAACAAAATATTAATTCTAAAAATAAATCTTAGTTTGTTTTACAGAAGAACAGACAAAATTGACTAACTTTTGTCAATATCAAATAAACTGAGAACTAAAAGGAAATTCTCCATCTCTCCTTGTTGTAAAGCTTAGCTTTTCAAACATTTACTTTAGTCTGACAAAAGCTGAATGACCAATTAGCGCTTTCAGTCAGAGATTGAGCATGCACCGGTTTATTGTATTTCCAGACTTGCTTTCGGCACAATTTACAGTGCGTGCTACGTTTTTGTCAGACTTTAAATAGTCGAAATACCTTCACACTACGGAACTTCTACGGCCCTTCCATTCGACAATCTCTCCAGCATTGGAACCATCATCTGTTTTCTCTTCCGTCACGCTCTCGGTTGATTTTTCTCTAGTCGGCACACTCATTTCTTCCATTACCGGGGCAGCACGGTGGCTGGCTGCTTCCCAAACAAGTACACATGTTCGCCTTGGCACTTGTGCTGTACGTAACAAGCCACGTGACGTGATGCTGCGGCTGTGATTGGTTTGGCGCTACTTAATTTGGATTGACTGTTCTTTTTTTTTTTTTTTAAAGGACAAGAGAGATGAGGCCTATCGCAATAGTTTCATTTTTCTGTCGAGAAAAAGTTATTTCGCAGTATCGTTATCGTTCTATCGCCCAGCTCTAGCTTCAACGTAATATTACGGTACTGTGTGTGTATAAGGACCACAAATGGCACCTGTTCAGAGACATGGTTACGAAGCGGATTTCAAACTCCAGGCTGTCAGTCACGCAGTAGAAGTTGGGAACAGAGCAGCTGTGAAATCTGTCTTTGTTATTATGCTCAGCGTCTTTTAGTTTACATTTTGACTGCACAGTTGTGAGCTCTTTGTTATGCACAAAACAACATAGTTTTCTTTTATTTATAGAGCATCATTATTTAATAAATGCTCATAATTTATTTTTGAGTAGTTTTTTTTTCATGTACATCTATGCTGTATGTTAATAAAAGTGCCTGTGTGACATCTGGGACACAGCTTTGACTAAGAACTCTCTTTTTGTTCTTACTTTATGGCTTTAAAAAATATCGAGATTTATATCTTATATCGCCATCCAGCTAAAAAATATCGAGATATGAGTTTTGTGTCATATCGCCCAGCGCTAGTACCCGTGGCAACAACATCAAGACACTGGATCAAGCGCTAGCATTTCCAGCACCGGTAATCATTAATTCTGTGGTTTTAATCGCTACTTGCATTTTATTTGCCCCAAAAACAGTTATGTACAAAACGACGGAGAACACGGAAGGTCCGTACAAAGACAGACTTGAGGAAAAGGCAAAAAAAGAGAGAAAAGGATGAGGAAAGAAATCAAAGGAGTGAAAGGGTTAGACCCATACGAGCATACAGAGTGGAATAAGGACGTTAGCGTGCTGCCCAACTTTCATCATGCACATATTTATTATTATATGGTCCTAAGTGTGAGTGCAGACACTCACAAGATGTTTAGTAACTTCAGATCCCTGCAACAAGCCCAGCTCCAGTTTACTTTGGTGATTTGGACTATTCCATTTCACAGCGGTTGTTTTTTCCCTTTATCTCCTGTACAGGCCAACGCAATCTATTTGTTTCAGGTTGTAGTGTTACACAACATTTTCAGATCTAATAAAAATAAAATGAGTGTTTCGTAATTCATTCAATTTATTGTCTCTATTTATAACTGGCATTCATTCTATTATAGAATCTTACAAGAAAGAGGCAAAATTGGATTGGATTCGATTCAATATACAGCTTTATTAGCTGCTTTGGTGACAAACAAATCAACAATGCAAAAAAACCAAAACAAACATTGCAAAACAACATAGTGGAAAACAGTTATTCATCACTTGATTGCTTCAATACAACACTTGTTCACATATATGCGGGACCTTTCGTGGCTGTTTTGATGTCGCTCTCTCTTAACCGATCAAATCTAGTTGTGGTATCAGCTTTAAACTCGGTATGACCCAGGTTGATAGAGGTGCCCAGTCTGGATCCATTCCTGCATTTTGTAGGCTGGTTTTCCTACAAAACACAACAAACATTAGCCCGCAAAGCCACAGTGAACAAAGCAGCATAGCGCAACGAATTCAATTCAAATGTGTTACAGGCATGGCCCTTTAGGAATGTAGCCTCGTAGGCGGTGTAGTCCTTGCTGCAGGGAGAACGTGTGGGACCGCCCCTCCTGCTGTGTGTGTGTGAGCATGAGGGAGGGAGAAAAAGGGGAAAAGTGCGAGGTGCTACCGAGCAGAAACGGGAGGTGGAAGCATGTAAATATAATAATAACCACTGCAGCCCAAAAGAGTGCCTGACAAGCCCAGTAAGCTATTAAGACTCGACTGTACACCGTGTTCGTGTTTTCCTCCGAAACAATAAAGTTCTGCTGGAGCGGCCTTTCAGCGCCTCTCTCTGTCTCTCGCTAGCAAAGTTGACCCAGACAGTAAAGCTAGTTCCCGGCTACGAGCCCGACACAGAACCCAAAGTACTTTCCAGATGTCTCCTTACCAAGGTTCGGAGCCGCGGACCTGGCCGAGGTAACAAGAGTGCAAACATGGTTAGGGCTGTGTTAGATCAGTGAGAGGTTTATTTGGAAAGAAAACAGTTTTTAACTTGCAGTCAAAAACTAATGTGTACGCTTATGCCTGCATTTTTATTTTGTTAAATACAAACAAAATCATAGTGCTGCCATGAGTCTGGCCAGAAAGAGCTGTTTATTTGGTAGTTCAATGAACGGCTTCAGATAGTAAGAGTGAGGAAAGAAATACGTTCTTGTTTGCAGTTTTGTCTTGTTACACAATATTTTTAATAAAACAAACAAAACACTACATTTTAGGAAATATTAGTGGGGGTTTTCGTGTTTGTACTACTTGGACACTAAAGTGGCCTCCAATGAGATGACGGTGCCAGAAGTGGCCCGCGGCTCATTTGAGTTTGAGACCCCTGCTCTAGAGAAAGAAAACTAGTCTCACCCTCTCTCCTAGTATGTAGGCTCAGCAAGAGCAATCACACAAAATGACAAAGGTCACAAGAAGATGCCAAGAAAAAATAAACTTAGCAACACGCACAATGCAAACAATTCCTTGTTTATCTTCTAAAAATGTTTGGGAACTGTAATAAAAAGAACCATGTGTCTTCTGCAGACATTACCAATAAGTTTGATGTGTCACATGGCCCTCTTCCTATTGAAAAAGCAAAAGTTGTATCCAAGAAGGCCGACTTCTAAATGGGCACCATGGTCACCACCCATCTTGAGGAGTTTGCCCCCTCACATATACTAATGTGCCACAAACAGGACTTTAATATCACCAACCATTCCCATGTTATTACGGTGTATCCATATAAATGGCCCACCTTGTAGGGTGAGATTTGTTATGTTCAGCTCCAGCCTTGAGACCACAGCTGGCACCGGTATGTTAGCCGCATGAAATGATGGTGGTTTTCTTTGGTGCGAACAACTGCATGTCAGTTTCACAGCTGATCTAACAGTCCGTCACTGGTCTGTTAATCTCCCGTTGGAGAGCCACGGGTTATCAGTTTTGCGCTCAAAGAGCAAAGTGTGAGTGTGCACGGCAGCGTCGAACTTCTCCAACATCTTATCCGTGCTGCGTTCAATGAGCCCATTTTGAGATGTCACGACCCGTCCCATTGTTTCAGTCACAGCGGGCAGCCTTGTGGGGTTTTGAACAGCTGATTCCACTTTCTTTAATCTTCAATAAGCCAGGGCCAAGCCAGCTCCGATCAGCAAGAACCCTTTGCTGCTGTGAATGTCCGTGCTGCTATATTTCAGTATCAGGCTCTAAATGTACAAATGGATCTGAGAAGATCTCCAATCATGAGTCAGAAATTATGTTTGTGCTAGATTTACAGTTTGTTTTCATGTCTTCTTACTCAGAAGTTGGGGCAGGTGGAGCTTACAAGGAGTAAGTGCTCATATAGAAAGACATTTGTGTTTTAATGAAGCTATTTAGTTAACCAATAATTGTATTGCAGTGAAGCTTCTGTCTGCTGCACTGCAGAGTCCACATTGTACACTGGAAACTCTCAGGTCAGGATCCAAACATCCCCACTGCTGATCATTAAATGATATTATTGTATAAAGAACCAAGCTTTATAGAATTGGCAGGTGAACTTTTCTTTATCTTTGGATGGCTTAGGAGATTCTTAATTACTGTCTGAAGATTCTTTACAGTCACATATTTTGTTTTAATGGTAAAACAGAATTATTGTTCAGTTCAATGAGCAGGTAGCTGTGAGATTCATAATAATGAGATGTTTGTATTAAAGATGACTAAACTTGAACAGTAGCTGTGTGAGTTACTGTGTTTACTCATGTGTGCTGATGTTGTGAGTCATTTAAAGCTGAAGTAAACTTGAAATGAGTTTCTGAAGTAAGTGTACTTGGAGATATTTATGTGTTTACTAAAGTCCAGGAGCAGGAGGCTGTGTGTAGCATAGAGGAACCCAGACCTCAGCTTTGTCTGCTGGTTTCTGTTGCTGCTGTTACAGTTTCCCCTCATTGTTCCTTCATCAGTCTCCTCATTGTTTCATCACTAATACTGATACAGAAAACATATTCTTAGTATCATTAGATGCTGAAAGGTGTGTTGTGGAAATTTTAACAATAACCTGCAACACACCCAGTGAGCTTGATTTGAAGTGGGTTTACTGAACACATTGCAATGTGGAGAGAGCATCCCAGTGAAACACCAGGACCATCTCTGAATTGTGGCCACCACCCTTACATCTTATATACAGAGACAGACAAAGAACATTCCACAAACTCTCACATGTCTTACCTCACGGGGGGCTATACCTCCTCCCTCACAGAGAGAATTATGACCTTGTTTTCTGCTCGGCCATTACCTAAGGATTTACATCCCTGATAAGCAGAAGGAGTCTCACTATCTGTATAATGTCTCCCATTACACTGGCCTCACTGTGTTAACTTTCCACATGCATGTAAACTAGTGACATGAGTGCTCTTACTATGGTAAAGTGAGAAAGTGATATTACTATAACTAATGTGATATAATTAAATATGTGATTAATACATGAGAAAAGAAATCTGCCACCACAGGTGTCGTTCTACTAAGTGCAGAGACTGGTATTAATTTAAATAACTAACATTTTGTGATGTCTGAACTGTTTTTCCATGGCAAGTCACTAAATTAGAAATCCCCGGCCCCGCCCACAGTACTGCAGGGAATGATATGTCTTATTGTAAATATAATTATGTATAAGTCTTAAAAAAGGAACAACTAAAAAGTTGCAGCTGAAAAAAATGAAATCAGTCTCAGTTTATGAGCTCTGTTTGTTTTCTTTACAGTTCCAACCTTTTATATTGAAATGATCTGCTAACTCCTGTTTAGATGACCTGCAAAAAACAATACAGAGCACATTGGGCTGAATATGGAAGGTACAGCTTCACTGAAGCCTTAAAGTCTCTGATATGAGATGAGAAATGAAGCAGCCAGAGCTTTTTCATGAGTGGAAATCCACTGTGACTGTGAGCTGCTGCTACAGCCTCCAGATTAGCCAGCAGCTCATCCTGCTCAACATTTTCTCACCAACTTTAATGGAAGTGTGATGTTTCCAGCTGGAGTGATGGTCAGGGTGGCCTCCCTCTCCTCTTCTTCTCCTCTTCTTCTTTCATTTGTAAAGCCACTTCTGCTGCTTTCATTCATGTGGAAGTCCTGTAGCTGAGTTTGGGAGAGACTAACAGCCTCAGCACCAGAGGGGAGAAAGGCTGTAACACCACCACTTTACTCTACCTGTCACATCATTTTATCAGGAAACATAGATATATGCTTGTTTTACTATGTTTGTCTTGAAGAGCTAAAATGTAAGAAAGAGTGTGTTGGATAATCCGGCCCAGGATGAGGCCAAACTGAAATGGGATTAAATGTCTGTCACATATTTGAGCCTAATTAAAAAACATCCTCCATAAATATTGAGTAATAACTTGACTCTCATACAGCGAGACAAAGGCTACGTTCACACTGCAGGTCTTAATGCTCAATTCTGTTTTTTTCATCAAATCCATTTTTTTGTCTGGTTGTTCACACTACAAATAAAATGTGATAGCAAACACACTCTAGTGCAAATGGTTCGTGGCCCACATGCACAAAAGAAGACGTCATACACAACGCACTTTGTTTACGGAAGTAAAAATGGGGCTACAGAGCTGGTAGGTGTTGTTGCAGCAGTCTATCAGTTTCTTCAGAATTGTCTCCCCATATTCTAATCAAGTCCAAAACCTCAGTTTCTGTCCATTAACTCACTCCGTCTCCAGTTTCCGCCGCCATGCTTTCTCGTTTGTCTTTTCCGGCGCTGATAATTGGCATCTGTCTTGTGTCAGTGACATAAATGATAAATGGCCTGTACTTGTGTAGCACTCAGTCCCTAAGGACCCCAAAGCGCTTCACACTACATCCAGTCATCCACCCATTCACACACACATTCACACACTGGTGATGGTAAGCAACATTGTAGCCACAGCCACCCTGGGGCGCACTGACAGAGGCGAGGCTGCCGGACACTGGCAACCTTCCGATTACAAGACGAACTGCCAACTCTTGAGCCACGATCGCCCCGTAAAAGACGGATTTAATGCAACATGACCTTTCAAACAGCAGTCGCTTTCTAAAACAGCAGATATGTATCGGCACAGCTGGACTGGCCATCGGGCATACCGGGCATTTGCCCGGTGGGCCGCTCGTGATTTTTCGTTTTTATGGGCCGATGGGGTTTTATTTCTTTTATTTTTTCAACGGTATAAATGAATAGTGGTGTATTGGCCAGTTGGTCATGATCGACTCTGGGCTGGACCAATTACAGCCGAGGAGGTCGAACTTTAAAGTTGAGGTGAAAAGCAATGCTATTTGTCCCGATCGCTGATCAATGATCAATGATCAGCTTATCGGCTTTTCTCTCTGCGTCAGAAAGAGCAAACCAGCGGAGGTCGCGTTAAACAACAGAAGCACCTTTAAACTTGATGAGCTGTTGTTAGAATTTATTTACTATTAATTTCTAGTATCAGCTGATGTTTGCTGGAGGGATGAAGGGCTGAAGGGAAGTTATGAACTGTTTCTGAGAGACAAATAACACCAGGATCCTTTTTTTAGTAGCTGACAGCTGGTAACTTATGTGCAGGGGCGGGTCTAGCAAAGTTTTGCCAGGGGCGCCAGGTAGGGCATTAACAGGGAAAGGGGGGCACAAAAAATACGTTTCTTTCTTATTCTCATTTAAAATTTCTAGCTTTTAACAAATAATTATCTAAATCATACAACCAAAGTTTTCATCTGATGTCAAATGTATAGAAATCCATTATTGTACATAGTAATTTTTTTCAGGGTCCCAACATAATTTCTTCAGAAGTAAGTACTGTATATGATGCCAGTATTTTCCCACATTTTCTAGATACTGTACCAGTACTGTGTGTAAAATGCCATGCTGTTTATTCATGTGGTAAATAAATAGTTTATGAAAATATCACTAAATCTGTCATTTATTATTTTTAATATTCAGTAATGGTCATGTCTCCCCTCTAGTCTTCTCTGTCTTAATTTCAAGTTTCCACCATGTGTTGTAGAAAGTTCAGGAGGTAAACCAAGCAGTCTTTGGGTTTCTGTTTAGAATACCAGAATAGGGAGGATGGTGTAGGTTTAAGTTAACTTCTAGATTGATACATATATACCAACAAGACAGTGTACATCACTGTCACAATGACGTTTGTTTTCATTCAAAGGCTTTATGGTTTTTCCCATAATACCTGGTGGGCCGGTCTCTAGTCAAAATGCCCGGGCCGATTTTTTGTCCCAGTCCAGCCCTGTGTATCGGTACCACATATGAAAGTGACCTGGGTCGGATTTGAAAATATCGGATTTGTGTCGTTCACACTGTCATACCATAATCGGATATGGGTCGCATAGGGTCAAAAAAAAGTCGGATTTGATGCGCTTTCGTCTTCAGTGTGAACGTAGCCTACAATGCCTTTACACATCAGCTTATCCTGCTGATCCAAGTCCAACACTGAGTTTGTAAAAACATGTTTGTCAATCATTTTGTTTGGTTTCTGAGGAAAACGATTCAATAACTTCCTGCTAATACACAACATTTCATCATATTTCCTCATAAGCCTCTTTTGTCTGACCATTTGATCCCATTTGAATTTGCAATAAAGGATCCACAGAGTTTGGTGACAATAATGACAGTAGATGTTTGTGTGAAAGTGCTGGAAGCAAATTAGTGTGTGATGTTCTTCCAGTGTTGCACTTTATAGATGCTCCCTGAGCACTGGTCTCACAGCCAGCTGCACATAGAGACCAGTGTTGTTAGTCCAGGTCAGAAGATGACTTGTTGGAATGAAAATGAGCTTGTAGTTTGTCTGCTTTAATAATGTGACTGGAAAAAGGTGTTGGACTTCAAATATGTCCATTTCTTTCACACTTGTTCTTGTGAAGCAAGATGGCGCCTGTGTCTGGCTGTGCCGCTGCCTCCGTCCGTGTGTTTGTTTACCTTATATGTTATGCAAGTGTTCTTGCTACAGTTTTGTCCGGCGTCATCTCCCTTCGGATCTATGATCGCCATGCGTTACTGGCGATCAAATCTGCCATGGATAACTTTCAGAGTCAACGATACGACGTTGTTTTCCCACCACCGCTCGAGCGGGACGCAGCACCTGGTTTACCTCCACTCTTGCCGGTCAGCTCAATACTGCTTCAGAGGCCTCGTCGGAGGAAGCGGGGGAAGAGAGCCGGCTTTCTTGTCCTGCTCCGTCGTCTTCGGAAAGAGGCAGATCTTCGTGGGCTTTATTCCTGGGCTGCTAGCGGTAAGATCCGCCTGAGACTTGTCGGAGCTGGATTAATCCCCACAACCCACTGTGTTTACCACCCAGGCTTCCACCTAAAAGCATGGAAAGCAATGCCTTATCGCGGCAGGAACCCTGTTTTGCTGCGCAGCTTACCGCATAGTACGAACTCTGTTACTGGAAACCCTACCCCTGTCCCGGTGAGTCGCAACGTTAAATGGATGTTAATTAATGCCCGCTCAATTGCCAACAAGTCTTATATCTTAAATGACTTGTTCTGTACGGAGAAGCTTGATTTTATGTTTATCTCTGAGACGTGGCAGCGTGAGAATGATTTCTCACATCTTTTAGAGCTGTGTCCCGCTGACTGTTCTTTTCTCTGTGCACCTCGGATATCTCGACGAGGAGGTGGAACAGCGGTAATTTTCAAAAAGACATTCTTATGCCAGATGATCTCCTCTAGCTGTTACGACTCTTTTGAGATGATTATGATAAAAATTGGACGAGAACAGCCCATATATGGCATTTTAATTTATCGTCCACCTGGACCTGCTGCATCTTTTCTGTCAGACCTACAAGAATTTTTAACTTCCACAATTAAACTGGGCAAGGTCATCATTGTTGGTGACTTCAACATTCATGCAGAGGACTCATCAAATAGTACCACTAAGGAGTTCCTGAGCATTATGGACTCTTTCAATTTTGTTCAACATGTATCAGGTCCTACTCACACAGCTGGGCACACTCTGGACTTGGTCTTCACCTGTGGTGTTTCCCTTGACCACATGAACTTAAATGATGTTTCTTTTAGCGACCATAAGTCAGTCTTTTTTAATATATTGTTCAATTCAGAGTCTCTTCCCCAAAGTTTTATTAAGCGCAGGCGCTTCATTGATGACTCTGTCATTTTAAAGTTTTCTTCACTTTTTAATTTTAAACCTTCTTCTGATGAGGTTGACATCCTTATTAATTCTTTCAATGAACACTGTCTTGCCATTCTTAATCAGGTTGCTCCTTTCAAAACTAGTCATTGTACTGTTAGTTCCTGCACACCATGGTTAAATAATCAAACCCGTGGTCTTCGACGCTCCTGTCGAAAAGCAGAGCGTCTCTGGAAGTCCACTGGGCTGGTTGTCCATCGGGAACACTTCAAAGAACTTCTTCACTTATTTAATGAGTCAGTTAAAGAGGCCAGAGCCTCTTACTTCAATAATCTCATAAATCGTCATAAAAATAACCCAAGAATTCTATTTGACACTATCAATAGTATTGTTTCTCCTCCAACTCAGCATGCTGTGTTACTTTCTGTTGAAGACTGTAGCACTTTCCTCAATTACTTTGTAAATAAGGTGATGGACTTGAGATCTAAAATCTCCTCAAGTGCCTCCCCCTATGAAGATGCCCCTTGTTGTCCCGGGTCATTTACTTCTTTTTCTCCAATCACACTCAGTGACTTAATTGCAGTAATAGGTAAAATGAAATCCTCATCATGCTCCTTAGATATATTACCTCCCTCTGTCCTGTCTGGGACTCTCACCAGCATTGGTCCCACACTACTATCCATCATCAACAATTCACTGAGGCAAGGCTGTGTTCCGTCCTATTTTAAACACGCTGAGGTAACCCCTCTGTTAAAAAAACAGAATCTAGATCCTACCTCCCCTAGTAGTTATCGTCCTATTTCAAGATTGCCATTTATAAGTAAATTACTAGAAAAAATTGTAGAAAATCAGTTCAGATCCTTACTATGCCGATTGCAGATTTTTGACCCTTTTCAGTCTGGCTTTCAAAAGCAGCACTCTACGGAGACCGCTCTCTTAAGGGTCCATAATGATCTACTAATGGCATCTGATGCAGGAAATTGCTCCGTGATCATTTTGCTAGATCTTAGCGCAGCCTTCGATACCATCGACCACAAAATCCTACTCAACAGGCTCAAGGTTTTGGCTGGTATATCTGGCACCGCCTTAGACTGGTTTTCTTCCTACTTATCAGACAGGACCTTTTCTGTTAGGACTGATAGGTTCTCCTCTAACACTGCTGCCCTAACCTGCGGGGTTCCACAGGGTTCAGTTTTGGGTCCATTATTATTTTCTTTTTATATGCTTCCTTTAGCTGGCATTATTCAGTCTTTTAGTGACCTTTCTTATCATTTCTATGCCGATGACATTCAGCTGTATATGTCCTTTAAGCCTCATCAGCTGGATAGGCTGTCCACCCTATTCCAGGCTTTAACTCAAATCTCTGATTGGCTTTCTAACAATTACCTTGTTTTAAACATGAACAAGACAGAGACCATGATCATAGCTCCTCCTGATCTATATTCTAAAATCAGTCAGGTTCTTGCCCCTTTCTGTTCTTCTGCTAAGCCAAATATTAGAAATCTTGGAGTAATATTTGACTCTTCTTTGGGCCTTGACTCACACGTAAAATCTCTGTCTCGTTCCTGTTTCTTTCATTTAAGGAATATTTCTAAACTGCGACATATGGTGTCCTTAGCTGAACTGGAAAAAATTGTCCATGCATTTGTGTCATCGCGTTTAGATTATTGTAATTCCCTGTTTACCAGCTTGGATAAATCATCTCTCTCTCGCCTCCAAGCTATACAAAATGCAGCAGCCAGACTGCTAACTCGCTCTAGCAAGCGAGCTCACATCACTCCTATTTTATGTTCTTTACATTGGCTCCCAATAGATTTTAGAATTCGTTTTAAAATTATTGTTTTAACATACAGAGCACTAAATGGCCAAGCCCCAGATTATTTATCCAAGCTTCTCACAAAATACACTACTGCTCGCCGTCTCCGCTCACAGACTCAGAGCTTGTTGGTTGCTCCCAGAACACGTCTGAAGACGAAAGGGGACAGAGCCTTTCAGGCTGTGGCACCAAGGCTGTGGAACAGTCTACCTCTACAACTACGTTTGGTTGACTCTGTGGAATCCTTTAAAAAGCAGTTAAAAACTTTACTGTTTAAACAAGCTTTCTGTTGACCAATGCTTTTTACATTTTTATACTTTTTTTTTTTTTTTAAATTGTGCATTTTGCTATTTATTGTACTGTTTATTTTAATCTCTGTGTGCAGCGCTTTGTGACTACCTGTCTATGAAAAGCGCTTAATAAATAAACTTTACTTACTTACTTACTTACTTACTTACTTCACCTTCAAAAGTGAAGCCATGTGGTCCCTGGAAGGAAAAACACGACTTTTTCATGTTTTTATGATAAATGTACGACATTAATGTAAAACATTCAGAGTTTTTTTCTCTTCTTTGTTTGAAGCTGCTTCCTGTTGGCTTCAGCTGTTTGGAGTTTCCATTTTTTAAACTTCTACATTCTGAACCTTCTTCAGCTGAACAGATGATGAAACACTGAATGATTTCAAGCACTTTGTCTAATAAACTTACATCTTTCATTCTTCATACAGATTCAGGGACTGTGGTTTGTCAGAGATCAGCTGTGATTATCTGGCAGCAGCTCTGAAGTCCAACCCCTCCCATCTGAGAGAGCTGGACCTGTACAACAACAACCTGCAGGATTCAGGAGTGAAGCAGCTGTGTGTTCTTCTGGAGAAACCACGATGTCGATTTGAAAATCTGAGGTCAGTCACCATGTTTTAGTTGTGCTGACACTGTGGATCGGTAGGCCCACACACCTCTATACAGGAAGTCTGGTTCTACTCTTTGTAGAACTTCTGATCCCTGACCCTCTGACTCAGTAGATAATGCAGAGATCTGAGCTGATGTGGGTGAGGGGACTCGGACAGCCTGACAATCTTGATGTCCATGTCTTCCCTGCTTGTCCTGATACAAATAAACATGCGTGTCCTTTGCAGGTCAAATGTTATCAGTCACAGCTGTTAGTGAAGCTCTCTTCTAGATTGTAGTGCTTGTTAAACTAGGATGGTTTTAGAAGTCTGGACCACAGACTCCAACGAAAGATATGACTTGGAAAGGCCAAAGTAACCTATTAGAGGTGTTTGCACTGACTTAGAATAATACTTACATTTGAATCTTTATTATTTCACAAAGGGTTAAAAAGTGAATGTACACAGAGAGGTTGGTGGTGAAACCAGCACTTCCAGCACTTTAGATGTGTTCCAGCTCAGTGTTGATTGAAATAATCCGGAGAGCTGGATTGATTAATGTCACATCTTCTTGAAGTTATAATCCACAGGGGAAACTGTCAGTCTGATATCTAGTCAACCACTCAGGTGTTTACATCATATTCACTGATCTTCAGCCCCACTTTATTATCAGTCTCTCTCTCTTTTTCTTTTCACATCTGAATAAACTTCACTTCACATTTCAGTCAGTTCAGGTTTCATTAGACCAGGGGTGTCCAAACTTTTTTCACTGAGGGCCACATACATAAAAATATAGGAGGGGCTGGGCCACTGACTAAATCCAGGTAAACACTTGACCTCCTTGAATCTGGCTCCAGTGCAGCATCAGTTTTCACATATATAGTTGTCCATTTCAGCTGTAGTTGCCATGGCAGCATAATCCATTTTAAACCAAACACCTTTCTCTTTAAACTCTGTCAGTCACAGTATATTCAATACAATCCTCTTTTTCACTGAGTCACACACATTCAAAGATCAGCGTGTCCTGTGTGTGCTCTCATTCACTCACACTCACTCTCATATGGCTGAAGTCTGTTTGTACAGAGTCTACCTAATCACACCTTGGCTCGTGTGATTAGGTAGAGGATCAACAGGGGGTTCATGACCCCCTTGGCGGACTCTCCCACAGGGCTTAAATCTGGGACTCTCCACCATTTGACCCCAGAAATAAAGAAGCTTCTTGGATGAGAGGTGAAACGTCTTCAAGAAACTTAAAGAAGTCCAGATGCCTTTTTTTCTAAGCTCTTTAGATGACACCTCATCAGTGTCACTGTCAGAGTTACCAGCCCTTTGCTACAATCACAAAGCTCTTCATTGAAATCAATGATATCAAAGCTGGAATTAAATGAGTCCTAATCTTCTGCTGATTCAGCATCACATTCATCTTTGCTCCTTGTTCTGCATCCCCACCATGGACTTCATTCCTTTCCAAGCCAGCCTTGAGTGTCCTTTATTCAGCTCATCCTCTGCTTTACTTTTAGACCTGATTTTAGCTGCTTTTGTCACGGCGAGTGAGATGAGCCGTGTGGAAAAATAATAAAGGAGGATCCAATTGCAGGCAAGAATGAAGGTGAGAAGGTGGTTTATTAAACACAAAATGAAATGGACAAAACAGCAACACGGGAACGAAACTAACTAAACTGAGAACAACTAAACTACAGACAAAAACCAGGACCTGAACATGAAGGAAGATGAGCGGAGGTGGCAGGCGACGGACAGCAGGGAGACACACAGATGAAGCGGGATGTAAACGCAGACGGACCAGCAACAACAATGACTAAAGACGTGACTTAAATACACACAGAGAAACACGGGGAGATTACACACAGGTGGTGGACACAGCTGGGAGTAATGAACAAGACGAGACAGAGGTAAAACTGAACACACTCACAAGAGACGCAGACCTTCACAATAAAACAGGAAACAAGAACACTACACCAAGACGCAGACCTGACACTGAGAGACAGACAGAGAATGACACATGGAACTAAACCCACACAAAACATGAGAACACAAATCCTAAATACCAATAAACAGAAACATGGAACTCAAAAAACAATAATCATCATCACCATCACCACAAAATGAGAAAACAATCCAAAACGCCAAGATAACTGAAACACAAAGTGCCAGAGAAACATAAAGAACAATCCATAATGCAAAAGTAAACCAAAACATAATAAACTCAAAATACTGAACCGTGACAGCTTTATCTCTTTGAACAAGTTTATGTGCTTCAATCTTTTTCTTCTCTTCCTCATAACAAGACAGTTTCTTCTGACTGAGAACATGTTGGAGTGATTTACTAATCCAGGGCTGATTATTGGGGAAAATGGTTCCTGTTTTCAAAGTAATCCCCATTTTCCCAGAAAGAAATGTAAGTAGAAATACATGATCTAAGTGAGAACGTGAGCCTTTAAAAAAGGTTCATCTGAGGCTGCTGCCAGTGGTCAAAGCCTCCAACAAAGCTCTGTAAGTAAATATGTGATCATAGCTTTAGTTTTTAAATGTTTATTCTACTTAACACAGATCAGGTGGGAACAACTCAAATAAAATATAAAAAAACTAAACCAAAGAAGTAATGATTGCTGATGTCTGAAAAGTCTAAGTAATCATCAGCACTCAGTTTGTTCAATACTGAATACATTGGAGCACAAATTCTCCACATTTCTGAAATATTTCTGGGTGTAACTGTTACCAAAGTGCCATCTAGATCTGGTCTGTGGTTGTTATCTAAGTGATAATTATTAATTCTACTAAAACTAATATAAAATAAAGAAATTTGACACATTGTGTTGATACCAAAAGCACACTAAACAATTCAGTGTTGTTTTACTGCTGTTCTCTCTTCACTTCTTCTCCTCTGATTCTCTCCACATGTTGCTCTGCATAAGTGCTCAGTTTCCTGACAAAAACTAAGATTAAATATTGCTAAATAATATAATAATATAATATATAAAATATAATAAAATATAATATCTTGTTACACTTCATCATAAGTGTTTTATTTTTTTTAATGGTTTATCTGTTATTTTTCAGATTGAGTGGCTGTAACCTGTCAGAGAGAAGCTGTGAAGCTCTGTCCTCAGGTCTCAGCTCTCAGACGTCTAATCTGAGAGAGCTGGACCTGAGTAACAATAACCTGAAGGATTCAGGCGTGAAGCTTCTGTCTGAAGGACTGAAGAGTCCACACTGTACACTGGAAACTCTCAGGTGAGACCAAGCATTGTTTTTTTTCTTCAACTGACAGAATTAGCAGATTAATAATAAGGCAGTCCTCTAATAAGAGGAGAAGTGGAGGTGTTTTGAAGGGCAACATACTCTTATGTTAACAAGACAGGAAGTAGTTCCTGGGAACTGGTTCCTTTGCTATTGTGTAAGTAGGAACATGATGGTAAAACAGGGATGAGTTTGCAGAGGTGAATCCACAGCACACAACACAACAATGCTGTTGCGTGCTGAAAGCAGACTTCTCACAGATTCTGAGACTGCAGGTTTCATCACTGTCCAACCAAAATTCACTGAACCAGCAGTAAATGAACGTCCAAAACTACGCTTCATGTTTAAAAAAACAGATGATCAGGGGGATTTGTGTTTACAACTTTTTTGTGTAATCTGTTCACCTGCTGTTTTAGCTGTTTGGTGGTTGTTGAGATGGTTTTGTGACCTTTTAGCTTACATTCTGACATTTCTGTAGATACCACACGTCTAATTACTTTGTATAGCATGAATGGCAATAACGAGGTTTTTAACAGTAAGAAAAGTTGTAAAACTTAAGAAAGTATAGCTAAAAGTCCAAAACCTTCTACGTCTGGTCGCTTGTGGTAAGGAGCAGATCAAACGAATAAAGAATTACGTCATAATTATAAATGGCTTCAACAGCACATTCAGGTCTGTGAGACTCATTCAGACACTGAGCCGTGGCTCTGTGCTATATGCACATATTTCAGAGCACCGACTATACCGTGAGTGCAGTCTGTTTATCTTCACGGAGACATGGCTAACCAAGCTAACGCCACATGCTAACGTAGACCTATGCGGTTTCACATCCGTGAGAGCCGATAGGGACACGCAGGCCAGCGGGAGAAGCAGAGGTGGGGCACTCATTGTCTACGTTAACAACAGATACCGCAACCCTGGACATGTCTCCGTTAAAGTTTCGGTATGCCGGCCGGACCTGGAGCTGCTAGCTGTTAGCTTGCGGCCATATTATCTACCTCGGGAGTTTAGTCGTGTGATCTGTGTGTGTGTTTACATCCCTCCGAGGGCCGACGCAGCAGCTGCCTGTGAGAAAATACACACAGTTACAGCAAGACTGCAGACACAAAACCCAGAGGCTTTTATTATTATATCTGGAGACTTTAATCATGCCACACTGGATTCTACTCTGGCTGCTTTTCACCAGTTTGTGAATTGTCCCACAAGGAGCAACAGGACAATTGACCTACTGTATGCTAATGTGAGAGATGCATACAGAGCCAACCCTCTCCCCCACTAGGGAAGTCAGACCACAACCTGGTTTATCTACAGCCACAATGCACACCCCTCGTCCGAAGGCAGCCTGTCACAACACGCTCCATCAGGAGATGGACCCCAGAAAAGGAGGATGCTCTGAGAGACTGCTATGACACCACAGACTGGGATGTGCTCCTGAGCCCACATGGTGAGGACATAGAGGGGGCGACACACTGTCTGACAGACTACCTCAACTTTTGTGTGGACACAGTCGCCCCTGCTAAGACGGTACGGTGTTATATGTTATATGTGATAACAAACCGTGGGTAACACAGGAAGTCAAAGCTGTCCGCAACATGAAGAAGAAGGCTTTCAGGAGCAAAGTGAAGGAGGAGATGAAAGCAGCACAGCAGGAGGTGAAACGCTGTCTGAGGGAAGCAAAGGACACCTACAGGAGGAAGGTGGAGCAGACGTTGGAGAGGAACAATATGAGGGAGGTCTGGCATGGTGTGAAAACCATCACAGGCCACAACACCAAGAACAGCACAGTGGAGGGGGGGGACTGTGGAGAAGGCAAACGAAATCAACAACTTCTTCAACAGGTTTGACCGGCACACAGCCCCCTCACCCTCACCTTTACTACAGAGCCCTCTCCCCACTCTCCTACCTCCCTCGCTTCCCCCCTTCCCGACACTATGACACCCCCCTTTTCCAATTCCTCTCTCAGCAGCAAGACATCTTCTTCCCCCCCTCCTCCCAATCATCTCCCTGTGTCACAGTGGATCAGGTCAGGAGACAACTGAGGAAGCTTCGCCCCAGGAAGGCAGCAGGCCAAGACAAGGAGTGTCCCAGGATGCTAAAGGCGTGTGCTGCTGAACTGGGGGAGCCGCATCCTCTGCACACAGCCATAAACAAACAGAAGAGTCTGTTCAGTGACAGGTTGCTTCTCCCCAAGATAAGAACAAACAGACTTAAAAACTCCTTTGTCCCACACGCCATCAGACTGTTTAACTCCTCTCTGGAGGGGAGAGGGAGGAGAAACAGGAGGACAAAGGAGGGGGGAACAGCGAAGCTGTAGTGCCTCTTCACTTCACTGTGCAATACCTTCTGTGCAATACTTTTGTTAAATAGTCAACGGTGCAATAGACTTTAATACTTGAAATGTGCAATTCACTTGTATTTTTATTTTTTATTCTTATTTATTCTATTTATCCCCTTCGTATTTTTTTTTTATCTATATATGTCTCTGTATTTATATGTGTATGTATATATATAATATTCTCCTCACGCTCTGTAACTTCTGTCGGTGTTGTGCTTTTTTAGAAACCGAATTTCCCAGAGGAACCCACCCGAGGGATTAATAAAGTTCTATCTTATCTTATCTTATCTTATCTTATCTTATCTTAGCTTAGCTTAGCTTATCTTATTTCTGCATTTCTGCCATTCAGACACACTTTATATATAGTTTATTTTATGTAGTATTCAATACTGAACTGTACATTTAGTCTTTTTAAAGGCAGGAATTTTTATTCAGTGTTTTCATAAAAGCCTTATTTTTATCCATTTACAACTATTAGGAAGAACACGTGAGGTTTAAGACCTGGACAAGTTTGAAACCCTTTGTTTGCATTTAGGTACAGCTCCCCATTTCCCTGTGTACCTGGTCTCTACCACTACACTTGATGTCTATAGAACATTTCCATCTTCTTTCACATAATGGTATGATCCCAGTTTGTCTCTTAAGGTGTTTGGCCACATGGTGTGCTCATCAGAATAACATCTTGGCCATGCTCACATATATTATCAGCAAGCCTAAAAATTAATCAATATTTGACAGATCAAATTATCTCAAGGGCTGGATTTGGCCCATGGGCCATATGTTTGACACCCCTGGTTTAGCATTGAATGTTCTAGTGAGTTAGCTCCAAGCTAACTAGCAGACCAGTGTTACGGGTTCAAAATATTGGGGATGGATACGAGAGGAAAACCAAAATAACAACACTGGTCCGGCTGGGTCAAGTCAAACGATGATTTTAATGCACACGTGTGGGAGATGAATACTGCACGCAGACAGCATCGATCTCTCACTGAAAACCACACAACAATAGTTTTTATGAACATCAGGGTATTAGAACACCCCCTCATGCGTAAAGTAGGTACAATACAATAAATGTTGACAACTTTTAACACATTGAAAGAACATCTTCTTCTTCCCGAGGCCAGATCCTTCCCAGTAATCTTCCACTCTGCTTATCCCCTGGAACAAACAGTCTCTCCTGCAAGCACAATCAAACAGCTACAAGGCCTTGCAAACTGTTTTCTAAATATTTGAACTCTCCCCTCTACATGAGTTTAACTACTGCTTGTGTGTGTGCGTGTGTGCCTCGACCTCAGCATTCACTCTGTCTATAAGGACAGAGGCCAACTCTGCATGTGTGCAATAACCTAACTGAAACCATACATGTAATCTGTTGAATAAATGTTCTAATCAAATGCCACTACTCAAAGCTTAATAAAAAGAATATAAATGAATAAAGGATAATGATGAATAACATGATATATGTGTTTTGTAAGCGTGTTCTTTCTATAGCTCAAGATCCTTAACACAATAGATTGTTCAGTCCTCGCACCGAACAAAGTTTCCGACCCTCCACTAGTTGACCGAGCCCCCTCTTTAGCAAGCACAAAAATACAATGCAGGTATATGAAAATGATTATCACTGCACCTGGAATAGAAAATATTAATATGGGACTATGACGATACCTGTAATAGAAGTTGTAACATAAGGCCGACAGCCTAAAGACATTCTCTAATGCAATAACAATTAGTGATGATAAGTAAATGAACTAATGAGTAATTACTGCCAATACACACTACTTAAAGGTTAACAAAAGATATCACTAAATAAAAGATCATAAAATAACATGATGTAAGTGTCGTGTAAGCATGTGCGGTCTTCTACGCTCTGAGCCACTTCCCTCAATAGATCAGTCAGACATCCCGCTGACTGTAGCTTTTAACCCTTACTAACCCTTATTATGGAGCACAACTCCATAATAAGCACCAGGCGGCAATATGTATAAAGATGATCATGGTTACACCTGCAATGAAAGATTATATGATTATACTAACACCTGTAAATAGAAGATTAACATGAGGTTATAACAATCACTGTCATCCGAACTTTAATGTAATGTCAATAGCTTCAATAAATGTTTTAATGCAAAGCTTATTATATGATTCTGATGCAATGATAAAATAACAGTGAAATATCCCCTCTCACCAGCTAACTAGCAGACAAGCTAACTGCTGGGACTGCGTCTTTCTAACGAGCGTCAGACACTCAGACTGGTTTTCTTTGTGGATGATGATGTATTATCACACTGATCCTTCATGCTGATGCTGCCATCCACCCACTGCTCCTGGATTCCTCCTCATCATCTCCATCAGCCCTCACAATACTCCACCTTCATCAGCTTCATGTTCAGGAGCCTGGATGGACAGTAATTCTTTCCATGGGTTATGGTGGGACATTGAGAGCTGAAGTCAAACAGCAGTGAGAAATGAAAGACTGATTCTATTTAGTCTTGTGATGTGCAGCTTTGTTCAGAGCATTAAGCCCAGCAAAGATTACTGAGGTCATAGAGTCACTGATGAAACCTGTGTGCTTATAGAAACTGAAACCAGATGAACCAGAATAGAAGGACATCAAAATGAAGTGTCAGCTACACAAAGGCAAAGCTGTTCAGTTGTTGGTGTGAGTTATTTAAATGGAGGATGGAGTCAGACTTTAAGCTGCTGGACTCAGTCACTATATCCTGTTCTCCTCATAGAACCTGGATACACAGACTCACCTGTGACACAGTGACACACAGTGTGGCTACACACACATTAGAAAGTGGATCAGTCACACTTCAATCATTTGTTGTGCTGGGAAACCATGAACACTTTGAATCACCATTAATGGCTTTGTTACAGCAACATTCAATCATGAGTTCAAAAGTAGTGTATTGTGTCCTTATGTTAATAGTACTGCAGTATGAGAAGTGCAACATTCAGTGTGCAGAAACAAATCAGGTGCTTTCTAACAGCAGTGTTCCCTTTAACACAGCAGCAGTTCAAATATTTCTGTCAGTCTGAGCTGAAACATGAATCTAATCAAATATCAAATCAAAGTTCTTTGTCTCTGCCAGGACGTCAACATCTGATCTAGTTTTTTACAAAGTTCCCCTCAGAGTCCAGAGCCACCAACATAACATTATAACAGGCACCTTTGATCAGCAGCAAGTGAACATTTATAAATGTGTGTTTTCAGAACAGGAAGCAGCAGAACTATTGTTCTGTTATCAGGCAGCAGCACAAACGCTCATCAGCTCATTTACTGTGCAGGACTTTGAGTGTGTGAAGTGTGTGTTTGTGCTGGATTTCCTTTGGAGAATCTCAGTCAGAAACAAGACAAAGAAAAACTCTTTCAGTCGTCCAGGTTGAGTTGACAACATGAACTGCATTTATCTTCCTCTGACTTGACATGTTCTTCCTCCTCTGCACCGAGCCAGCTGCTAAGACACAAGCTCACTGACATTTTCTGATGATAAAGAAACTCTCTTCTTCTGTACAATATGAGCAGCAACAGAGAACAAGCTCTCACAGGTACAGATGTTGCAGCTGTGGCCAAGTACATGTGCTGCATGTTTGGAGCAGCACTCTAATGGACAGGCCTCTGTACTGATGGTGGGCTCTGCTCTGTATCCACCACACTGTTCTCAGCTGAGTCTTCCTCCTGTTCACACTCTGATGAAGCACCAATAGGCCAACTTTTTCTCTGGTGGCTCGGATGTTGTTGCTTCCACAGGTTTCCCTCCAACAACCCTCTGTTCCTTCAGTAAGTTCAGTAAGATCTGGGTAAACACTTGAGCTCCTTGAATCTGGCTCCAGTGCAGCAGCAGTTTCACATATACAATGTTGGCATTTTGCTTGCGTGTCTCCAGGTCTGTTCTGAATGTAGACTTGAATTTGACCACGTAGGCGGGGTCATCATCTGAGCTCTCCATCACCTGAGAGAGATGACAAATCACAGAATCACAGAGCATGAAACCAACTTTTCTCCTCCCAGAAGTTCAGTCACAGACCTGCAACAGAAACAAGAATCAAAGATTCAAATGACGCAGAGCATTCATGTACTTATATACACAAACATGTCCTCTACATATTCATGCTGTATTTACACACACATACAGAGGCTGTTTGTCTCTCACACACAGACAGGACACTGAGAAATACATCATGTTAAATATACCTGCAGGGTTTCAGCTGTGCACTCTGTCCCTGTTAGCTGTGATTGCCATGGCAACCTTGGTGTTGTGCGCGATGCAGGGACGCGTTCAAAGGCAGACGTCTGGCAGCAGCATCATATTTGATGCACTATCTGTACTGAGTGTGCTGACTTTATTTCAAATGTCCCACTGCTGTGCAACATGAATCACATGTTCTGCACGTTTCAGTCAAATGCCTCTGTTTTTATTACAGTCAGAGCATGTGAAAGCAGCTCCTACTCTTCATTAATATCATGTACTGTAACTCCCAGTTAACCATGGTTACCCAGCCACGCCCAGTAGTCTCCAGAGAGACCAATAGCAGGTTCATGTTGTAACGCCGTGGCTTTCGTAGTCTCTCCTTCTTCTACAGCTCATGTGTTCTTCTTGTGATGCTGCGTCTTGAGGTTCATACATGCCGTCATTTGTTGATCCTAAGAACGTTCCTCAGACCGACTTCTTCAACAACACTAATCGGCCTGCAGTTTGTAGCTACTCACTTCACTGTGGCGTTTGTTAGCTTGTCTTTCTGTGGTTTATCTAGACTCCTCCCACAAGCTGATCCAACGTAGTCTACCCAAGCCTCCCACCTCTGTTTGTCTGGGTGGTTTGTTTGCTGCCATCAACAGCGTGTAATGCATTTAAGTGATACTTCAGACATGAAGTACTCCGATGATAAAAAAAACTCAAATTTGCTTCCAAATAACTTTAGTTGTATCAACACTGCCCTCTGGAACAGTTTAAAATGAACATGTCAAAGATCTGTACCTGTCTCCATGTTTCTGTCCCCGCCCCTTTCTTTCTGTCAGAATCAGAATACTTTATAGATCCCTAGGGGAAATTATTTTTTGTTACAGTGCTCCATTATAGACAAACATTAACTAAGACAGACAATACACTAACTATATACACAATATACATATACAGGCATATATATACATAAAAGTCACTTATTAATAAATAGCTGAAAAAGAACATGTGCAAGAAGGGTGTAGCTGTTGCAGTAACCAGTGTGTTAAGTGGATGCGTTGTACAGGGAGATGGCCACAGGCAGGAATGATTTCCTGTGTCGTTCAGTGGTGCATCATGGGTAATCTCAGTCTCTCACTGAACGCGCTCCTGTGACTGACCAGCATGTCATGGAGTGGGTGGGAGGTGTTATCCAACATTGTCTTTATTTTGGACAACATCCGCCTCTCCAACACCACCTTGAGGGAGTCCAGCTCCATCCCCACAACATTACTGGCCTTACGGATCAGTTTATCGAGTCTGTTGGCATCAGCGACCCTCAGCCTGCTCCCCCAGCATGCAACAGCAGAGAGGATCGCACTGGCCACAACAGACTCGTAGAAAATCCTCAGCATTTTGTGGCAGATGTTGAAGGACCTCAGTCGCCTCAAAAAATAGAGACGACTCCGGCCCTTCCTGTAAAGTGCAGTGGTGCTCGCTGGCTGGTCCAGATGGGTGTAGACGCGATTGAGCAGGTAGATGATGGCGTCCTCTGTTCCGAGACGAGGCTGATAGGCAAATTGCAGGGGATCCAGATGTGGTCTGACAATGGGTCGCAGCTGGTCCAGGATGAGCCTTTCCAGGGTCTTCATGATGTGGGAGGTCAGTGCCACAGGCCTGTAATCCTGGGGCCACTGGGACGTGGCGTCTTTGGAATAGGGACGAGGCATGATGTCTTCCACAACACTGGGACCCTCTGCAAACTCAAACTCAGCATAAACAGTTTATGAAAGACTCCACACAGCTGGGGGGCACAGGTCTTGAGGACGAGGGGACTCACTCCGTCTGGTCCAGCAGACTTGCCTGAGTGAAGTCTCCTCATTTGCCTCTCAACCTGGTATTGAGTGAAGGTGATGGGCGGGGGAGGGGTGTCAGGAATCCCACAGGAGTCAACAGTGCTATGGGAAGAGAGAGGCTGGCACAGTGGTGTGGCTCTGGATTCCAGGCTGACCACAGGTGAGGTCGTGGGGGTGTGAGCAGACACTGTGGTGTTGAATCTATTGAAAAACAGATTCAACTCGTTAGCTCTATCCTCACCTCCCTCAGCTCCCCTGCTGTTGGTTGGCCTGAATCCAGTGATGGTCTTCATGCCCCTCCACACCTCTCTCATGCTGTTCTGCTGGAGTTTCCACTCCAGCTTCCTCCTGTAATTGTCCTTAGCCTCTCTGATCTTGTCCTTTAGTAACACCTGGACCCTTCTCACCTCCTCTTTATTGCCCCCTCTGAAAGCCCTCTTCTTGTCGTTGAGGAGGGCTTTGATGTCCTTAGTCACCCACGGCTTGTTATTTGGGTAACAATGAACAGTCTGAGTTGGAACAATGGAGTCGGTGCAGAAAGTTATGTAGTCTGTGATACACTCAGTAAGCCCATTGATGTCCTCAGCGTGAGGCTCACAGAGTGTCTCCCAGTCGGTCACCTCGAAACAGCCCTGTAGTTCCACTAAGGCCTCCTCTGACCACCTCCTAACGCTCCTCGTGGTCACAGGTTCCCTCCTCACAATTGGCACATAGCGGGGGGTGAGGTGAATCAGGTTATGATCTGACCTACCAAGTGGGGGGAGGGAGGAGGAGCTGTATGCATCCTTTACATTAGCATACAGCAGGTCTAGGATTTTCTCTCCCCTGGTCAGACAGTCCACATATTGTCTGAATGTTGGAAGTGTGTTGTCCAGTGATACATGGTTGAAATCACCCGAGATCACAATAAAGGCACTCGGGTGCTGAGTCTGTAACCGGGCTATGGCAGAGTGGATAGTGTCACATGCAGCTGTGGGGTTAGCAGAGGGAGGAACATAAACAGCCACCAAGATCACGTGAGAAAATTCCCTGGGTAAATAATACGGCCTGAGTCCAACAGCACACAGTTCAATGTCCGGGCAACAAATCCTTTCTTTGATTGTTATGTTGGCAGGGTTACACCACACATCAGGCTACACTCTCGGTATTCCCTCTGACTCCGTACCACTGCTGAGCTCGTTGATTTTATTCGATAACGATCGCACATTTCCCATTACGATAGACGGCAGACACGGTTTATACCTCCTCCTCGCTTCGAGCCTCCACTGTATGCACACTGTCCTGGGTCATGTGAGCGCTGCAGTAGTATTAGGCCCACCCTCAATGCTCTCATTGGCTGAGACGCATAATTACGCCCATTTCAAGCCAGCACTGATCAACATCCCTCCTGTGACCCATGGCTTTTATATTCAGAGCCAGTGAGCACTTTCACAATAATCATGATTTTAAATACTGTGATTCAAAACTGTGATTAATCAATTAATGAGTTAACGTGATAATAACAGTTTAACTTGCCCTAATAATTAGACTTTGATGACAAACTGATGTGATCTCAGTGTTTCCTTTGTTGGACTGTGGGCGAGTGTCAGAAATGAATGTACTGAGTAACATGTAGTGTTTAACCCTTTAAAGCCGGTAGTGGACATGCTCCATTTTGCGTATCTATTTTTAAATCCCGGTAGCACTATAACCACATAAGCTAGCGCAATAATTTTTTTTGCATATGAAACTGGAGGAGTTGTACTTACATCTTATGCCATCAGCTTGTCCTAGGTCACAGTTTCCTTCCACATAAAGCTTTGCAAAAACTGCATAAAAAGCGCTTGCAGGAACAAAAACATAATATTCCAGAAACACGCTTTGACTGTTTGATGTTCTGTATGATCTCTGGCACCAGTTCATCTGTAGGCTGAGCTCAGTCCATCCATTTAGTGAAATGATGTTTAAAGGTCTCCTTGTTCTGTGAGCGTGCAGAGATCCTGAAGCAGAAAGCCTGGGTTAACAGAGAAATGATCATCACTGTGATGATGCTCATCATCTCTGACTGGGATTTGAGGTTCTGTCAAAGCAGCAAAGAAAGCCTGGCTATGTTGGACTGGGTGTGGAAGCAGCTCCCAGTTTGAGTTCAGGAGACAGACACCCTCTCTACTTTGAAGATCAGCTTCAAACTTTCCTTTTTGATAAAGCTTATACTTAGAGTTGGATCAGGTGACCCTGAACCATCCCTTAGTTATGCTCAGGTTGTTGGTGGACTTCCCATGATGCTCTGCTTTCTTCTCCCCTCTTTTCACTCCTGATGCTTTTATATGTCACTACTGCATGTCCTTAACTTTTGTCTTCTCTCTCCTTAGTTTTGTTCTTGTCTCTCTGAGCTCATCTCTTCTCTGCAACCAGTCATGGTAGATGCTCCTCCTGGAGCCTGTTTTCACTGGGAGGATCTTTGTGTCAAAGGGAGTTCTTCCTTCCCACCATCACCAAGTGCTGCTCACAGTGGATTGTCTGATGTTTGGGGCTTTCTCTCTAATATTGGAGGCTGTTACCTTACACTGTTAAACAGCTTCAGATGTTTTGTGTGTCTGCAGTCTGTCAGGCTGTCTGATCACAGAGGAAGGTTGTACTTCTCTGGCCTCAGCTCTGAGCTCCAACCCCTCCCATCTGAGAGAGCTGGACCTGAGCTACAATGATCCAGGAGACTCAGGAATGAAGCTGCTGTCGGCTGGACTGAAGGATCCAGGCTGGAGACTGGACACTCTCAGGTATGAAGAATGTCTGATAGAGGAGGAAGAGCTGGAAACATTTCCTGTGTCCTTCACTCACTTCCTGTTTGTTTCCTGCAGATGACACATGAACAATCACACATGCAGGAATATTTTCGGGGACAGACACACTAGTCTAACTGGATAGTACATGGATATTTATGTAGGGGGTCTCCAAGGACTCTGTTTGCAGGAACATCTAGGTCACAGGTGTGCCTGAGATAGATGCCACTGTGTACCTAATAAAGTGTCAGCTAACATTTGGAAATGGAAGCTTAAATGATGACAAACTCTACATTCACAGCTGAATTCACAATAAATTTGATCTCGTGCATGGGATCAAAGAGCTCTGCTTGGTGCCTTTTGCTGTTGTAGTAGAATTTTCTGGTTCCAGCGGTGGCTCTGTGCTAGACAGACCATCACTGCTTTTTCCACTGGTTACCAGTACGTCGTAGAACCCACTTCCAGATCTTGTTGTCTTTAAATCTCTGAGTGGATTGGCTCCATCTTATCTCTCTTTAACAAAAATAATCCAAGCAGAGCCCTCAGGTCTGCAGATAAGCAGCTTCTGACCAGAACTAGACGTAAAAACAGAGGTGAGCTTTATCGATGGCTGCAGCCAAACTCTGGAACAGTCGCCCTTCACATCAGGTCGTCACCAACACTCGACATTTTTAAAACCCGGTTGGAAACACATTTGTACTCTGTAGCTTTCAATTCTGACGAGTCTTTATAGTAATTACTGTGTATGTTTCCTATTTTATCTCTACTCTGTGCAGCACTTTGGCTCAACCTGTTTTTAAATGTGCTGATAAATAAATGTAGATTTCTTTGAATCAAACAGTGGAGCAGAGCTTTGAGCTCAGTGTGTAACAGTGTGTGTGTGAGAGCCATGTAATGTCCATGTGTGCATGCTGACTGCTCTGACCCCTCCTCCTTTCAGGGCGGAGCCTGCTGGAGTCCGATGGTTGAGACCAGGTCTGAGGAAGTGTAAGTGTGTTTTTAATGGGATTCATGAAAACAAAGCAGCACACATTCAACCATCTTCATCATGTCAGGAGTCATCATCAAAGTGTCAATCAATGAACAGATGATGGATCAATAACTGCAGCTGGATTGTGTTTGTTCTCTCCATCAGATTCCTGTCAACTCACAATCGACACAAACACAGTGAACACAAACCTCCAACTGTCTGACAACAACAGGAAGGTGACACGAGTGAAGGAGGTTCAGTCATATCCTGATCATCCAGACAGATTTGATGATGTTCCTCAGCTGCTGTGTAGAGATGGTCTGACTGGTCGCTGTTACTGGGAGGTCGAGTGGAGAGGAGACGTTTTTATATCAGTGAGTTACAGAAGAATCAGAAGGAAAGGAGGCAGTAATGACTGTGTGTTTGGATGGAATGATCAGTCCTGGAGTCTGGACTGTTATAATGGTGGTCCTCAGTCTGTCAGGCACAATAACAGAGAAACACCCATCTCCTCCTCCTCCTCCTCCTCCTCCTCCTCCTCCTCCTCTGTCTCTAACAGAGCAGCAGTGTATGTGGACTGTCCTGCTGGCACTCTGTCCTTCTACAGAGTCTCCTCTGACACTCTGATCCACCTCCACACCTTCAACACCACATTCACTCAAACTCTTTATCCTGGATTTAGGTTCAGGTTTCCTGGTTCCTCAGTGTCCCTGTGCTGAGTGTAAAGAGTGTCTCCTGTTAGAGAAACACTCTGACTGTTGAACAGTTCAGTCTGTACATGTCTGTCTCTTTCACTCACAAACACGTTTTCACATTCATGGATTCAATCAGTTGATGTTTGAAACTCTTCTAAATGATTCCTTGTAAACTTCTTCCTCCTCAGTCACAAACAAACAGGAAGTGATGTCACATGTGTTCCTGTCCACACAGCAGAATGAGTCTATTGCTGACAGTGATGTACAAACAGAGTGAGCATTTCTGAGGCCCAAAATAAACTGAGTAGTTCACTGAATGAACACTGTGAGCTCAGTTCCTTCATCATTAGTATGGATTATATATGTATATGTATTATATTAGTATCATATATATCAGGTGCTGCTGGTTTCAGTCATTCTGCAAATGTGCTGTTTGTAAGGTTGTAAAGCTGCAGTCAGCTGAGACTGAAGAAGTCACCTGATCAGTGAGCAAAGGTGAAAACGTCCAGATGAACAGAATCAAGCTTTTGGGATCAGCCAGCAATGCAGCATCATTGTTGTTCAGGTTCAGAGGTTTGCAGGAATGAACTGATGACCAGAAACAGCTGCAGAGTCCAATCAAATACCAGCTGGAGTTCAGCTGCATTTGAAGAAGTCAAAGAAAAGTAAGGATGGCAAAGGGCGATGTTTTCTTCCAAAGAACTGAAAACATGGTCGACGCCTCATTAGAAGAATCATCTGGACATTTGTGAGGAACTCTAACCAAGAAAGCAACGTCACACAGATCCAACAGACAGTTTCCATGACTGGAAGTGTTCAGTGGAAAAATGCTACATTGCATTATTGCATCCTCTCACCACAGGAGGCGCTGTTGGCACCACTGATTGCTGATCATCTCTGATGATCTGATTGATCCTGTGAATAACGGGACTCACTGAACTCTGTGACACAGTGAAGATCACAGAGTTTAACATCTGACTGACGTCACACAGACAGAAGGATGAACCAGTGAGGCACAGAACACAGTTACTGGAGATACTGGATCAGCTCCATGTGAACCTCTGATGGAGAAGCTGCTGACCCAGAGAAACATCAGGACATGACAGGCAGCTGCACTGATCTAACAACATGTAGCAGAGCTGATCTATGTTAGAGGATCTATGACAGCAGCTGAAAGTCCAACACTGGATACCAGCTGAGCCTGTGCTGAGTGTTACAGGAAAAGAAACACTGACACTGGGAGACACAGTGATGCTGACTGGGGCACAGAGCTGAATGATGCAGCATCAGGACACTGTTTCAGTCTGACTGACAGAGAAACCTGTAGCTGCATCTACATGTGAGGCAGAGGCCACACAAGCAGCTTTCTATGTTTCACAGTGACTGAGATCTTCAGTGGGGGTGGACATGCTCCTGTACAGACCTCTGAGGAGAACCAAGGTGCAGTCAAAGAGTCCAGTCTGTCCTCACAGATGTCAACATGTGGTTTCATCAGGTCTGCTGTCAGCTAGCAGGCTCACATCAGAATCACTGTTCCTGAAAAACACAGTCTGTGTGACATCATCAGTCAGCTGATCGTCCCAGATCTGAATGGTTTCTGTCTCTACTGAGGAAGTCAGAGAATATCACTGAGGTGTGGATCAGGTCTGAGTGACCTGTGGAGGGACAGCTTTAAACAGTCCACAGGTCTCACGTCCTGCTCAGTCTGGTAGCAGATACCTCGTATTGTTCCAGATGTGCTGACATCACCAGCAGCAGCACAGCTGTGTGATACGATGAATCTCAGTTATTGATCCAACACACAGTAAATACAAAGATCAGGATTTATGAGAGTAATCATTATGAGTCTGAACACATGATCACTGAATGTTAGTCTCCACAATAATAAGCTAACACAAGCAAACACAGCTTTCAGCTCTTATTTTGAAACTTCTTTAGAGAGCTGTGATGTGAGCGTGCCTGGCTCTGAGGCACTTGGGTCAGCCTCTGTTGTTTAGAAGTGTTACAGACTGTGAATGACACAGACCTGTCAGTTTCATGTTTGTCTGTAACACAGCTCAGGGCTCCATGCTGAACGCATCCATCCAGTGTTATTGATCCAGGACTAATACCAGCATTGGGATCAATACTACACAATCACATGTGTCCACGTGATGGATTTGACCAGCTTTATTCATTAATGATCAATCAACTTATTTACTGAGTCCAGCTTCATTTAAATGATCCAACCATGAAAATGACATCAGTCCTACAGAAGCACTTAATGCTAACAGGAAGTCATTGATTAAGGTGGAATAACACAGAGACACAACCACTCACAGTTAACCTGACCCCACTAACTGCATGTGTTTGGACTGTGGGAGGAAGCCGGAGTACCGGAGAGGACGCACACAAACACGGGAGAACATGAAACACTGAAACAAAGATGGTGGATTTGACCTCAGGACCAGGCGCGTCATTTCCAGGGGGGTTACGGGGGCCATGACCCCCCAATAATCAGATCCAGCCAATATAATTTCATCATTCCAGTTTATAAAATTATAAATTATCTTGATTTTCTTTAATCGTTTCAATTATTATCAGCAAAATAGTTTCATGTTTAATCATCTAGTAATGTAACCCCGCCTCCTCCGCTGCATACTTGGTATTACCCAACCAGCTTTCTCTACAAACCTTCACTGTTTGCTGTATGTTTGTTAGCGCAGTCGCTGGTGCCAGAGACTGCCAGTGACTTCAGTCTGAGGGTTTGAAGTTTCCATGTCTGTGTGGTGTGTGGTGTGAAGGCTGCTGGTTAAACTGGGACTCACTGTTTAAAGCACTGAGTGCTCATAGAGAGATGCTCCATGAGTCCCAGTACAGACTACAAACATGGTGGAAACTTAGCTTTGATATCCACACACTCTGCACGTCTGTGAGTAACTGTGATGAAGATGTGCAGAGATCTGTGTACAAACAGGAGAAAGACTGTAAAGACTCTGTGCTTCTAACAGCCTCTGTTAACATATGTGAGGCTGTTTGTTGTTGTTGCCATGGAGCTTTTCACTGTTTGGGTCAGCAGGTCATGTGATCAGGTTTGTTCTGCTCGACGATGGTTCAGTGTCAGGGTTTGTTTGCATTCATCAATAAATATCTAAATAAATCAAAGACTCCATGTTTGTTCTTTCATCATGTGACCTCTGCTCATCCATCTCTGTGTGTATCAGGATACATTTAGTTCATAATACACAGAAAAATCAGAGTTATTACCTGTAATAAATGTGAAAGATTCCTGCAGTGATAACCAGGCAGGACTGAAACACATCACAGCTGTCACCACGGTAACAGCACCGTCCATCCACAGGTGAGGGGAGGAGCAAAAAGAGGGACTTTCACCATTTTATACTAAAAACACTCAACTAATGTTTCTAATATGAAACAAATAAGCCCACATTAATGTGAGCATTTATTAAATAATAATAATAATGATTTCCTCCTGATCTCATTTCCATAGCAGAGAAAACTGTGGTGTATATTGAGGTGGAGGGTGTGGTCTATGGCTCAGGTGTAGAGTGAGGGTGGGGTGCACCACAGCAGCATGCTGGGACTGCTGAGGGTGGAGGAGGGAGTGATGATGACATCAGAGCTGCAGCAGTCAGCAGCACAGAGACCAGTGAACACACAGTCTGTTCATCTTTGCATAGATACAATATATACACAATATTGAATGACAGAGACGCTGTGTGAGCTTCCACAGATACACTGACGTCAGCATCCAGAGTCCTCCTGCTGCTCCCCCCTCAGAGCCCCGTGATCAGCACCAACACATTCAGTTAGATGACAGAGTCCAGCTGCAGCTAGAATCAGCTCTGTGAACAACAGCACAGCGTCAGTGTTTCACACTCAGTGAAAGGAGGAAACAGCAGAAGAACACCATGTGTGCTACGTTTCCCAGGACACACTACAAACTGCACAAATACAGCACGTGGAAGGACCTGGAGCTGCATTTAAAGAGAAAAGACAGCGTGATGTCCTGTATGGACAGGTGGAAGGAACCAAGTCCTCAGCTGAAACACTCGTGTTTGTCCACAGACAGGAAACACAGCAGGAAACAAAGAAGCTCATGGATAACACACTTCCTGTCAGTCACAATGAGGCTGGAGCCAAACACAGAAAGGTGTTTTTGTCCAGATGAGCCCAGAGAAGAAACACGAGTGTTGATCAGGGCAAGCTAAAAAAATAATCTAAACATGTGTGTATTGGCAGTTTTGACGGGCATGAAATCAGCAATGGGTGGGTGAAAGCCATTCACCAGAGCTTAACTGCTGCTGATGTGGGCTGGCCTTCTCTGCACGCTCTTCAAGGCTGCTGTGTTTTCTGAAAACTTCCAACATTTGAGATTCTCCCGCAACCAATTTACGCTCATGACAGTTATGAGGATATAAATACCTCGCACTGTTGGGAGTAAATTCTTGCAAAAATGTGTTGTCTCCCTGTGAGGCAGTCTTACTTGCTCGGGAACCCATGATAACAACAACAGTCGGCGTCACAGACCACGTGTTCTACTCCGCACTTACTCAGACAAACACACTCAACACAACAACAACACAAAATAGGCCTATTGTCCAGCACATCTGGACCCCGCGGAACTTCTCAATGCCCCACAAAGCGGTCTACATTTCGCCCCACTAAGACGGCGAACCAAACAAAAGTTCGAACTGCGCAACTCTGCGACTTAATGCTTCTGTACAGGCCCAGGCTTCTTTTTTTTTTCTTCTGCCCAGGCCAGGACACTAATTTTGGGGGGGTTAACTCTGACTTCCTTCACAATCGCGTGTCTTGATTGGAGGGGGGGATCACTCTGACCGGCCAGCTGCTCTGACTACGCAATTGGCCAGCTTCACCATTGGTCCGGGATGCCTTTCCACCCGTTATACAGGTGTCCCTCCCTCAGACTCCGAGAGTCTGGCCAGCCCTCATGACGGGGTGGCACTGCCTACCAGGCGTGTGAAAGAAAGCAGAGGTCCACGCTTTATATCGGTTGACCTCCCCCAGTCCTCACTGCCTCCCCCTTCTCGGAGAAACCCTCTACAAATCTTGTGTAGTTAGTGTGTAGTGTAGTCAATAGTTGTGTTGTGTGTGTCAGAACAATGAGGCGACTGCTGAATGTTACAGGTGTTACAGCAGTGATACATCTCCTGTTGTCAGGCCTGCAGGTATCAGGCTGTTGTTCTCCTTTATCTCATAGTGGACAGAAATTATTTTTTGGAGTGGCACAAATAATTTGTGTGGCATCAGATTTGATACAGAACAGCTGATTGTTCTGTAAATAGTTTGAAATGGTTATTTTTAAAAGGGTAAAAGGTAAATGGCTGCAAATAACTTTGTTTGAAAAACTTGTGCATATGATTTTAAAATGGACAATTTATATTTGCATATAAAGTTATGAAATATGATTCATTAAAATTGTTTGTGGTTGAAATAGTAAAAAAAAACCTTTTTATTCTCAGATTTTATGTTTATTTGTCTGGTTGTAGATCAATTGTGTTTATACAGTATGTAAAAATGAAAACATAACTGTAAATCAGACACGTGAGGTCGTGCTGAAAAGGAAGATAGTTTTTAAAGGGAAAATGTGGAGGGAAAATCAAAAGTAGTTAAAAATGGCCAATTATACCCTGGACCCAAACTTCTCTTTTTTTTAAGTAATGCAATAGTTACTTTTCAAGTAATTAATTACTTTTAGAATATTGTAACTCAGTTACTAACTCAGTTACTTTTTTGAAGAAGTAACTATTAACTATAATGAATTACCTTTTCAAAGTAACCCAACACTGGTTACAGGTGGGTGCAGCCTGCACTTTCTCGAGACAGACCAGCTGCACCACAAACACTTCAAACCTCATCTCAGGACAAAAACTGAAAGAACAACATAAAAAAAGAAGAAAACAAACCCTAGAAACATGCTGGGTTACAGGAGATGGCAGACGTGTGAGTCTTTTTTCTGTTAATGAACAACAGAAAAAAGAAAAAACTGGAATCTGTAAACAGTTACTCCGAAAAGGATCCAGATGTTTCAAAATACTTGTTTCAATTCTGCGAACATAACTGCTGCAGTTAATGGAATAAAAGTCGTCACTTTTCACCCCTAGTTATGGATTTAAGGATCAAAGGATCAAAGTGGTGGTAAGATTCTAAATATATGTGATGTCATTATCCCATAATGACATCACATATATAGGTTGTCACATGACATTTATCAGTAAAGTTACCATCTCTGTCACCCCCCCTCCAAAAAAATAAGTGCTATTGCAATAACCGATGTTTTCTACAGTCATCTGTGCTAACAGATGGCAGCATTTTAAAGCTGGGTCTTACTCTGCCCAGGCTGCTCTACCATAGAAGAAGAATGTAGACCTACAATACCTTGAAAAACTTTCACACATTTTGTCACTTTACAACAACAAACGTAAGTGGATTTTTTCTTAGATCTTCTGTGACAGACAAACACAAAGTACCAGATAACTGTAAAGTGAAAATGATGGACATGGTTTTCAGATTATTAAGCAAATAAAATCTGAAAAGTGTCATGTTGATTAGCTTTCAGTTCCCTGTACTCTGATACCCCTAAACAAAATCCAGTGATATCAATTGCCTTTAGAAGCCAACCAAATTAGACAAGTTTACCTGTGTGTAATTTAGTCTCATTATAAATACAACTGCTCTGTGACGGCCTCAGTAGTTTGTTACAGAACATTAATGAACAAACAGCTTCATGAAAACCAAGGAACTCACCAGGCAGGTCAGGGATAAGTTTAAAGCAGGTTGACCAAAAGTCATTAAAAGTCCCATCTGCAGTTTGCCTGGAACCATGTTTGGACACAGCAAACAGTGGAAGAAGGTACTCTGATCAGACGAGACCAAAGTTAAACTTTCTGGCCTATATGAAAGGCGCTACATGTGGTGGGAAAAATAACATCATCATCACCTCATCACCCTGAACGTGCCATCCCCACTGTGAAACATGGCAACATCATGCTGTGGGGATGTTTTCCTTCTACAGGGACAGAGAAGCTGGTCAGAGATGATGGGAAGATGGATGGAGCTAAGTAAATGGGAATTCTGGAAGAAAATCTGTTGGAGGCTGCAAAGGACTCGAGCTTGGGATGTAGATTTACCTTCCAGCAAGACAATGACCCTAAATAGAGCTTGAGCTGGTTTACATTGAAGAATGGGCAAATATTTCAGTCTCTAGATGTGCAAAGCTGGTAGAGACATACTCCAAAACATTTGCAGGAGTAACTTTAGCAAAAGGTGGCTCTATGAAGAGCAGGGGGTGAACAGAAATGCAGCCACACTTTTCCAAATTCATTTGCCTAGAATTTTGACAAACATGTATTATTTTCACACCTCTTCACAATTATGTGCTACTTTCATAGAAAAGGTCAATAAAAACATATTTTGTTTGTGGTTTCAAGGTGACAAAATGTGTAAAAGTTCAAGAACTATGAATAATTTGTCAACTTCAAATCACCACACAAGCACACATCAGTTCACATGCATGTACACATGTGCAGAGTAAAAGCATATGTGTGCATGCAACTTCAAAAGTTAAAGTAGAAAAAGACTGCAGACTTTAGGAACAATATGGAATGAGTGATAGTGTCATCACCTTTCCATGATTTGGAAACATTTGTTTCACTGTAACATTTGTTTCACTGTAACATTTGTTTCACTGTAACATTTGAATGATCTTTTTTGTCACTTCAATGTCTCCCTCTTGTATCTTTGCTACACATTGGATATAATTTTTCTTACCATGATGATGCGTGATCTTTACTCTCAAATCATTTTAATGGCTTCAGGAAGTTGGCCCTCTGCTCCAAATTACTGTTTAATAGGCAGTTTGTTCTTTACTCTAGTTTGTTCCTTGATTGTAAAATCTGGTATTTTTGCAAATTTGGCTCAGGGGGACCTGAACGCCAGGAGACAATTTATTGTATTGGCCACAAACAATCTAATGGAGGAAAAAAATTCCCATAAATATTAATAAAGATTTCTATCAGAGCAAATTATCTCTCTCTCTAACCACGTCGTAACCTAGCAGTCATATATAGCCTTTAATTAATCCTGCATTTTTGTCAAAGACATTTGTCACCATGAAATTAATAGTTTAAAACAGCAACACGTGAGCAGATTCACTGAGTAATCAGAAAAGTTTAGCATGAATCTGGACATTAGATTTAAGCTTGAAGTTTTAACCTAATCAAATATCACTTGGTAGAAGCTCCTTACCGTGTGAAGAAATCTCTTCTCAATCTGCTGTCCTCTTTTGCCTGCATCTTGTATTTTTTCCATCTGAGACTGACGTTATTCCATCTTAATTATTTTTCTCCGTGAAAAACACAGCAGCTCATCTCATCCCGGGGCGCCAGCGCCTCGAGCTCCGGATCTCAGCAGAAAAGTGCCGATAAACGTTGCAGGCTGATCCAGGTTCTAGTATGTGACGTCACAGCTGGAACGCTGTTACGCCTCTGCGTAACCATGGTTACAGGGGACGCTTTGGAGCTCAGCAGCAAAAGATTTCAGGTTAAACTCTAAAACCAAATAAAATCAATATACTGTACATGTGTATAGTGTACCGCGTTCGTTTTCTGGAAGAGGCTGTACAACAGAGTTAAAAGGTGACCGATGGCAGCCGTACTGAGGTGAGTTGTTGAGGATATGTCGAGCACGGCTGTTTTGTGCTCTTATACACTGTTAGCCTGTTCTGGCTGGCGTTAGTGAAGCTGCTTTCAACTGGATGTCACATTGTTGAACTCTGATGATTAATGAACTCTCGATGTGACGATGGTAGAATGTAATTGTAACCCTGTGTTCATTTAGTCCTTTGATACCGTTTAATATCCAGTCCATCTGTTTGGTGTTTTTAACATGCCCTGGAATAATGTAAAGTTTTACAATGCCGGTGATTTACGACTCTTTCGCGACAGTCAGCTGGGGAGTAAACTGTGGCGGTTCTCAGAGGTAGCTCATGTGAGCCAGCAGTGACATCTGTACATGCAGTAGCCTTAAAATGCTGATTATTTATTCTCCTGCTAGGTAAGAATTGGTGTTTTATACGTACATTGTTTCTTTCCGTATGTTATCGTTTGGTTATGTTATGATGTGTGGTTAATGATGATTATTAGTGTGCTAATCGTGAATAAGCTAGTAAGCTTGAAAATTAGCAGCCATGTTAAGCGGACTTCGGTGATCAAGTTCGTGTGTGACTGTTTGGAATATGGCTGGCACTACTTTTAAGAAGCAAGCTAAAGGGATGTGTTTTAAAAAGGTGCAAGGACCTAACTCAGTGAGTGAGTGTGTTCAGTAAGTTGTCTTTCATGTTGTGCATTTGAACTAGCAGACTGTACTGTTGTTGTTTAGGGGCTATGAGCTCACATGGGCTGTGTCCCAATCCAGCGACCGCACGTACACAAAGTAACACAAAGTACCAGAAGTGCGGAAGTGCGAGGCTTGTGAAACGGGACGGTCTAGCCATCGTCACGCTGCTCAGGTTGCCTAGCAACCATGATGCTAACCGCGAGAAACGTGTCATACAGCTTTGTGTGACAGAAATGAAGGAGAAAAATGTTTTGTTGGTCCTTCATTTTTGTCATGACATCACTTTGAGTATCTGAGGCTGAGACCACGTGACTGTAAAACATGAGAGTTGTTCTTCATTCTGTACAACAGTCATTTTAAGATTAGTTAGTAAATAACAATTAGCTCATGTTGTTCATGAGACTAAAATCATTTAACTTTGGTAATGTAAATATAATATGGTCAATGTTATATAGAGAAGGAGGATTTAGTGTTTGTGTTATTACGAGTGCTAAACAAGAAGAGTTCCAGATGGTCCAGTGGACACATGTGTGACTCCTGTGATTAAAGCATCTTTCTTTCAGCTTAACGAGTGAACCGTCAGCTCGTTCAAACACACGTTAAAGTCCGTTTGGCTCGACACCACCGAACAGAGGCAGCAATATAACATAGCTAACATTAACAGTGCAGTGAATCCTGCTTGTGCCGTCATATTCAGGACTGCAAACCGAGCAGCATCACTGACTTTCAGCTTGTTGTGTTTGTGGATATATGACTGACTTTAATTATCCATGAAATCATCACATTCTCTGTAAGATTAAGGTCAGATATATAAGTAGAGGCTTTAAAACCAAGTTAGTACAAACATCACTAATGTCACATAACTTTGCCGACATGTGGCCAACAGTAATGTTTTAATATTCTTCATTATTAAACATTCGCACATGAATAAGTGTGAAAGTTTACTCATCGGCCGCTCCGCTTCAGCTCTCTACCGTATTTTTCGGCAAAATTATCCACACCCAGCACTGCACGGCCCATCGCGTATAGGTGTAACGGAGAAACAGCCAATCAAATCGCAGCTTTTCAGGCATTGGAAAAAAAGGATTTTTTTTACACTGAACCGTCTGAGCGCTGGTTCGAGTCCTGGTTGGGACAAAGGTTGTGTTACATTATCAAAAGTTAAACACCATTTTCAATTTACTTATTGTGGATAACATTTACTTTTCACTTTGCTTTTTCTTATTATTTCATTATCATTTTATTTATATTATATAGTGTTATGGTGTGTGGAGCAATTTTACTGCATTACGTACCTATACTGTCACAAAGTACATAACTCAGACTAAACTGTATCATCACAGTTTTGAGATGATACATACAAGACATATAGTCTACAATTTGCAGACATCCAACTTTTAATTCAAAGACTGAGGCTAAAACTATAATACAGATAGATTCTGTTGGCATAGAAAATGAAGCTTATGCATAATTTCAATAAGGAAGATCTGTAATAAGTCATCTGTTTGCTTCCTGGTGGCTGCCAGTTTATATCTATTCATTTTCCAGCACAAACTCAGTACTGACATCATTACTTTATTCCAGTCATGCTCTTGCCAGCCTCCACTCTGCATGCTTTAAATCTGTTGCTCTTCTGCTTCTGCCATTCTGCATTTCAGATCCGCAGCCATGCAGCCCGCCTTCTCTCCTTTCTCCTCCTCACTGTGGTCACTCAGAACCCTGTCCCAGCCTCCATCTTCATCTTCATTACTACCAGCATGTTGACTCTGGGGTGGTTGTTGTGCAAAATCCTGTCACTGCTGGGATTCTTTTTGCTATGATGGGTCATTGGAGTCTTAACTGCCAAACAGTTAGATTTATTTCTGTATCTCAATAAATCATGTTCAGTTTCTCTACATCATCTCTCCTTATTGAATTGTTTTTGTAGATAAGTTTCAAGCCAGAAAGCAACAATACCTAAATATTATCACCAGAAGTGAGAAACTGTCTGCAGCTCCAGCTGTGTGCTGCATGTATTAAAGATAACTTTAGACATTGTGTGGTGGTCATGTCTGAAACAGGCTGTACAGTCACACAGATAAAAGACAGCAGTCATGTTTCTAATAATATAAATTAAAACAGAAAGATTATGAAGATAAAAGCTGTGAGACTCCTCCAGAGAAAGGATGGCTTGTTATCATTACATGAAGAGATTTAGAAATAGTATGTAAGCTTTCAGGGCAACACTCATAACTTATTAAAACTGATTACCTGATGGTGAGCACACACAGATATATAAACATACAGGTGAATCTAAGAGGTTATAGAGAAGAGAGCTGTGCTGATATTTTAGCAGAAAACTATTTATTTACACTTTTATATTTACAATCTGTTTTTATTTATATAAACAAAAGAAACATTCACAACTAGAACAAAACTGTCTTATGTACAATATCAACTGTTTCTCCCTTATTTACTGTTTTCTTCCACCATACAGCCAGCATACAACTATACTATTAGAGGAACATCGCCGGAACGTGGCCAGAACACACAAAAACAAGAACAAGACAATATATAAAAGTTCAAGTTCAGGCTCAGCTTTGGAGAGCAATTCATGTAAAACTATTTGACTCCAGTTCTGAAACCTTTCATGTGAAAACCTGTGTTTGCTCCTGAAGATCCTCTGGGTGTGGACCCTTCTGCTGCTGCTGGCACAGTGACTAGTTATGCAGAGACAGAGGACAGAGGCATGTGAGATGTAAACAGACTTAGCCATTATCACGTCTGACATTTAGTAATAATGCAGTACTTACAGCTCTGCATGTGTAGTTTTACAGGTGAGATGCTCAGCATTGCGTCCTCCAGGTCTTTATCCTCATCCATCCCTATAATGCAGGCAACAATTAGATAAATATATACTGAACTTGTTTCACATAAACAACGTTACTAAAATATTATTAAAACAACTTAACCAGGGGTTTAGTTGGAGCGTTTGTGGAAACAGACGCAGACTGCTGCTTCTTCCGCATGTACTGCTGCAGCTTATGCATCCGTGTTCCTTGACTGCAGCTCTTCCTCATGATAAAGTCTCCATAGCCGTCACTTCTGCCGTCCCAAATCTCCCTCCAGGTGCTCTTGGCTCATGAGCCAAAGCCAACCAGCTGATCATCCTCAGAGGCTTCTGCTGCAACGCTCACTCTGCTGGCCTCATAGTTCAGAAGAGTTTTTATCTCTGTTAAGCTGATGGCATACTGTACAAATGAATGCAAGCTCTCCTTGCCATGTCCTTCTTTCACAGAGGTCCCTGCAGCCTCTTGCTTCTGGGGATCTTTGATCAGGTACATGGTGTACCCGACATTCATTCTCCAGAAGCCCCCGGAAAGATTTCCCTTTATACTTTCCAAACTGCAGGATGTACTCTCCCTGCACTTCCTTCATGTCAGAGGCATCCCCTCCTCTCTGATAGATGACAGTCAGAGCATCGTCCTCCCTCACAGATGCAGACTTGGATATGGCGCAGTTTTCTTCTGGATCTTGACATGCAGTGAAAAAATAAACAATTATATTAAACAAAATTGATTCCAAACAGAAACAAAGACATTTCAGGTTATAATCTTGCTGCACATTGTGGCTGAGTTTAACAGCAGGATGCAGGAGAACAATAAAGAGACACAATCTGAATCAACATTTGTGTTATAAGTGTTTTCTCTCCAGGCAATACAAACTGTTCTGTCTGTAAATAAAAACCTTTCATGGTTGAATGCAAAATTTGTGCCAACTGCTTAGTAGTCATGGTACATAGGAACTGCAGGCAGATTATCGTCATACCTATTTAAGATATCCTGTTTATTCTTACACTAGTGGGCATTGCTCATGTTAGTGAGATATCAAGACTGTCGTATAGATAAGATTACTGACCATTACAACATGAATGCAATACAAATTTTTTAAAAATGCAGGTAAAGGCATTTAGCATGTCATCTCATAACAAGCCATTTATCGATTATTTAATTACACCACATTATAGTAATGTCAGTGTCACAGCAGTCAGAAACCTGCCAAGTTTATTTAACAGTAAAACACGTCAATGAAACACGCAATTTATTTAAGGACCAGGTTCATTCAGGATTTACCGTGCCACTTTACAACAGCGGATAAACTCCCACCGTCTTTAACCGAGCGATCGATGCTTCGTAAATGCAATCGCAACACGTCTATTACCTGTAATATACACCTGTAAATGTATTCTGTTGGTTTACTCTTATTTCAAACGACGTTTCTTACCTTTGATCAATGAACGAGGATCGTTGAGATGTGTTCCGAGCGGTGAGTTACTTGTTTTCTCGTAAAAGAGGAGATTTTTTAAAAGTGCCGCCGCGTCTCAAACTCGCAACAGCGCCGGAAGACCGTAGTGGCCAAAAATATATTACATCCGTAGTGGTTTAGCACTACCATAGAGAATGAATGGGAAACGGTTTAGGCCGTTTAGCTAAACAATCCCAGGCTCCCGCTGCACTATGAATTGTGGGATATATGGGACCACGAAGTGTAAAGCAGATGTGAGAGAGGCTGTGATGAAGTCCTGGAGTTTTTAAGGACGTACGTGCTGCAGTCCAGAATATGAATATGTTGGACACAGGTGGTAAAGTGCTGTCACACCCTGAATAAACTGTGCTCTGTTCTTTGGTAAGCTGACATATTTGTCACATAATCACATGGTTTATCAGAGGGGAAGTTTTAGAATACTAGAGTCCAAGGTTAGGTGCAATAATATTCAACCGTAATATTAGTTTATAACTAGGTCTTGTCAGTTAGCCAGTGTTGTGTCAAAAAGTCATGTCTGCCATAAACTAATTCCCAGTATTTGTCAAAAACCAGTTGATCATATTTAAACTGCTGTAGACAACTTTTTATGTATCCCTCATGAGTGATATTGAGTCATCTTGTGCCACAAACAACATTCCTGTCACAAGGTAGAAGCTGTAACCATGTTTTGGCAGTGATTTTTACTTCTTATTCTTTCATTTGACATTAAAATGACTTTTTTAAAGAGCAGAAACTGCAACTAATATAATAATAGTTCTCTAAACATATTATAAGTTTCCCAAAAGGACTGGGTTGGTTTTAATATAACACAGAGTTATAAATATACTTGAAAAAATGGGTCGTTATTAAGTTTGATATATCCCCTTTTGTAAATCATGCTCACTAAAGTCTGTTTACCAACATAAGTAAAGACACTGGAAATCAGTTTTTGTCAGACGATGACTTTTTGTCACAACACTGGAGGTGAAGCAGGTATGATCCTTCATATCTGGAGTGTGAAGGTGCAGACATAAGTTCAGACATCCCTGGATGTTTAAGAGTTTACAATTTCTCTGGTTCATTAGCTTTAGTCAGTTAGTCACTAATCACTCAAGATTAGTTCCCAAGTCCTCCTGAATTCAAAGAAATAGTCAGGGGATTGGGCCCTGTGCTTTCCCACAGGTGAACTCAGGTGAAATGAAAGAAGTAGTGGATTACCCTCCTCCTCTGGTACAATGATAACTCAGAAAAGCTCCTGGGAGTAAGGAGATCAGGCTCAGGAGTGGTTCTAAGAATGTATATGTGTATTTATAAATGACATCCTTAAGTAATGCTTAAATAATGAGGAGATTAAGCAGTGACCAGTGACACGTTTAACAATGTGTCATTGTGTCATTCTATGTTTGTTTATGAGAACAAGATCCTTGTTTTCTATCAAATAACGTAAAAAATGACTGAGTGCACCTTTAAAAATACTAACTTAAATAAACCAAGATAAGCCAGCAGTCCATAATGTGTGCACTATGTCACTAAAGTTATTGTCACTGCAAATGTAAAAGTAAACATAAATGAACCACAGAGGAAGTGACATGACTTTGAGGACAGATGTGATCAGGTGGAAAGTGCAGAAAGCTGACTGATGTCGATCTGTGGCTGCATTAAATGTTGGCCTGTCCTGTATCAGCCATTCAGGATTTTCTTTGATGAACATTTAGCTCTTATGGCATGAACTTGCTCAGTGCATTATTGTTGGCTTTTCTACAGTCTGATATTTGTTTAATAATTGATCGATACAGTGTTAAATAAGTGCATAAATAAGATGTTAAAAACCTCATCATCATATCAAACATGATAGATTTGTTTGGCACATGCTGACTGCTTTCTAATTGTAACAGAACAGGAGGCGAGAGCAGAGAACAAGAGTGCAGCAGTTTGGTGGAAGGTGAAGAAGAGGTGAGCATCCAAAAGACGAGCAAGAGGACAGTTTCATAGGAGACATCACGGCACAATAAAGGCTGTAAGAGCAGAGATTCATCCATATTTTTACTATTTTTCCTTTTAGTCCCGCTGCCTACAATAAATCAAATATAAAGAACAAACAAGAACTCAAATTGCATTGTTGTTCAGTATAATTCTGTGACTTCAACCTTTAGCTAACGTGTAACGTTTGACATTTCATATAAATGTGACTATAACATACAGTCAATAATATTAGAAAGGTGTTACTGAGTGAAACCTCCAAAGTCTGGATTTAGCTCCAGTGTTTTAAGATCCCAGCAGCGCTCGTATTTATGGCCACATTGTTCAGAGAGACGAGCTTTCTGGGTGCTGACTCAGAGGGACCACTTTAGTTCATTGAAACTTTAATGCCAGTTTAGTTTAAGACATTAAACTGGACACGTTTTGAATCAAATTGATAATAACAGAGCGATGCAACAGTGTTAGTGTGACGCCCTGCATATTTGAAGGATTATGATAAACCTCCGTTCTTACTGAATCTGTAACATTGATCTGCCTGCATCATTTTTAAACAGTTTGTGTTGTTGTTGTGTTACTGTGCACAGAGAAAAACTCACCTGATGTAGTGGTAAGGCCTTATTCACCACTAGATGGAGACAACCTGGCACAGGTATTTTCTCTACACACTAAATTTCACACTGAAAGCCTTGGTGGGAATTTTTGTTTACATAGAAAGCAAAAGAAAAAATGTCTTGAGGTCTTTGCAGTGTTTTGTGCTTTTCAGATACTATTAAATTCTGCTCTTTTGAATTTCTTTGGTGACAGAGAAAGACTGGACTCAAAAAATGATCTTTATTTTTACATTTGCAGAAATGGAGACCCGCCACACGAACACACAAGCTCAGGTCTGAATTCTTTGCCAGCTGCATATATATTTCTGCACTGCGTCACACCGACACACAGTTTACTTTTTGTCTGGTTTCCTGTATTTTATACGCCTGTGCAGCTCTGCACTAAAACTTGCTGTTCTCTGCAGCAGCATGCAGTTTCCTCTCAGTACTCTGTGACATTGTGCTCAAACTGGTGTTCTCCCAGTCTGGCCTCATTAAAACAAAATAAACAGAAAATAAGCATTAAGAATATATATTTATTTCATAACAATACACATGGAAACTTCACACAGACAAACACACACACAAAACAACAAAATGCTCGTCTCATTTTGAGAATTTCACCACTTTTACTTTTCATTTAAAATAAGTTTGTCAGTGAGTGGCTGCCACATAAGTATAAATCTAAATCATACATGTGGGTAGGGCTGCACAGTCAGTAAAAGTCTCCAAGGCTCTGCAGAGCTCCAAACCTCCTCTGCCACAGACAGAAGCACCAAAAATGTGCGCTGGGAGCTTCATGGAAGGATTTCTACAGCCAAGCAAATCTATATGTGTGTGGCCAAGAAGCTCAGTCCATGTAGGGTATCTTAGCACAGTTTGTGTCAGTTAGGTCAGCTAGTGGGAGGGCAGAGAGGGCAGCCTTTACAGTATTTTATTGTAGAGTGACAGGAACTGCCTATGAGCTTCTAATCAGGCAGAAGTGTTGACAGAAAACATATCAAAGGAAATACGTTGATGAAAATCAAAGAAGAGAAATATTTATGTGATGTTCTATTTTCCTGAGAGCTGATTGGCTGTGATGACTCCTTCAAGTACTACATGAAACTTTGTCCTGCTAGTTAAGCCTGCTGTCTGTTCTCAGGCCTCCTCCTGTTTCACTGGCATATATCCATCACCAGAGGGCTCCACTGACCTGCCTGCTGACATCAGAGCACACCCCTGTGTCATGTGACCTGTCCCAAGCAAGTTCAAAGGCAGCTGTGGTAGAGAGAGCAGGGAGTTTAGTAGAGCACTGGAAGGATGAGGTGGAAACGGTAGATTCAGTGGACGTGGCGTCCTCCATCTGTCTCCATGCTCTCTTTACTGGCCTCTAAAATCACTTCTAAAAACTTCTCCTGTAGCTGCTTTTGTTTAAATGTTTAGCATTTAGAATTCAACTTTACTGTCATACATGTCTAAATACAGGGTTACAAAATACAGTTTGCATCTGATCAGTAAGTGCAATAAGAGCAGATTATATACAGTAAGTTCAGTAGAGAGCAACATGTACTGGTCTGTACAGATAAGGGTAGTATAAGTGGTGAAATAGTCATGAACAGAGAGACCAAACATACAGCTGAACAAATGTATAGCATACAGATGTTTTATATTGCTGTACAGATGGGCAGATTTACAGGTGTGCTATGAACAAATATACAGATGTGCTACATATGTACAGATGTAGCAGTGTGAGGTAAACAGATCTACAGAGCTATGAATATATCTAGAGCAGTGGAAGTGTAGCTCTCTGAACAGACTAGTGACCAGTGTAGGCACTATAACAGAGACTCTGTCAGTGTCCTAAAACTACAGCAGTAACCAGTGTGAGCATGTGGTGAATGTTGATAATGATCATGGTCACTGGGAGGAGGAGTGTAGAAGGGTTCAGTGAGTGTGGATGGAAAGGTTCAGCAGGAGGCTGAGTTCAGCTGTGAGGAAGAAGCTGCTCCTAAACCTGCTGGTTTTAGTCTGAAGGCTCCTGTAGCGCCTCCTGGAGGGGAGGAGCTGGAGGAGTTTCTTGGCAGGATGAGTGGAGTCCCTGAGAATGATGCATACTCGGCATAGACGTCTCTTCTTGTGGACATCCTCAATGGCAGGAAGTGGAGTCCCTGTGATGTGTTGGGCAGTTTTCACCACCCGCTGCAGTGCCTTGCGGTCAGCAACAGAGCAGTTCCCACACCAGACTGTGACACAGTTGTTCAGGATGCTCTCTATCGCACAGTGGTGGAAGTTACCCAGTATGTTAGCAGACAGGTGGTTCTTCTTCAGGGTCCTCAAGAAAGAGAGGAGCTGATGGGCCTCCTTGACCAGGCTGCAGGTGTCAGTTGACCAGGACAGATTCTCAGAGATGTGGATCGCCAAGAACTTGAAGCTGGAGACCCGTTCAACAGCTGTGCCATTTATGTAGATGGGGATGTGGGTGTCCGTCTCCTCTCTCCTGAAGTCCACAGTGAGCTCTTTGGTTTTGCTGGTATTCAGGAGCAGGTTATTGTCAGCACCACACAGCTAGGTGCTTTACCTCTTCCCTGTAGCAGACTCATCGTTGTCACTGATGAGAGTCACCGTGGTGTCATCTGCAGACTTGATGATGGAGTTGGATGCATACCGAGGTCTGCAGTCATAGAGGAACGGGCTCAGCACACAGCCCTGTGGAGTGCCAGTGTGAGTGTGATGGTGGTAGAGCTGTTATGGCCTGGCCTAACATGCTGAGGTCTGTTAGTCAGAAAGTCCACGATCCAGGTACAGATGGAGTTGTTGAGTCTAAGATCCACACGTTTGGTGATCAGCTTGGAGGGAAGAACTTTACCTGATCTGAAGTCAACTAACAGCATTCTTACATAAGTATTGCATAAATATCTGAGTACACGTTGCAAGAAACTGCATTCCTAGATCACATCCAGTGTGTGCTGGTGCAGCAATGCTACAAAAATGTTCCACGTGGTTGTTTTTGTTCTTCCTACTGGTGATGATCCAGTGGAGCTCCAGTCACTCCAGGCTGGTGGTGCCACAAAACAGACTGCAAAACACCTGTGCGTCCATGACTGATGCTGCTGCTTCACTTCTTTATGAATTGATCTTTTTACGACTGTTCACTTTGGACGAGCAGGAAACAGCTGACTTGTGGCTTTGCAGGAGGATTCCCTTTAACAACAAGAGCATGCACACAGTTTGTTTAGGCCACCATGAAGAGCTCACATTGTAAGTCACAAAGAGTCGGTATATGATACTGTAGCTTCCACTCACTGAGACAGGAGGGCTCGTAGGAGGTGATTACACTCTGCTTCATTGGGTTCCAGTTCAGATTAACACATGGAAGGACGGAAACTGGAAACAAATGTTAGAAAAATATTTACTGTTATAAAACATTCAGTGAAAACAATATCGATTTTTCTGTTTGGCTTCAAATCTGAGTCTCCAAAAGCCAGTCAGACAGTAGAGTTGGTATAAACAGAGAGAGGAGAGGAAGCTTCTTTTAGACACAGGAAGGAAAATATTTAGATTCACTTCAAAGGATAATTCTGTATTTTTAGCACTTTCCACTTTCATGCCATTAAGCTCTAATTAGCTTTACTTTCACTTAAGATACATGAACACAGAAAAGTAAGAGTGTGATTCTGGCAAAAGATAAAGTTTCTCATTGTTAAAGGTCCGTGCTCACTGACCCCTCTGTCTCTTAACTGCTGTATATGTGCTGGACTATTTGGACACAGTTAGACTGTGATTGTATCTGTGGGGCTTAGAGACAATGACATTTGTTCACACAGTGGATTCATTTTCAAAGATCAGGGAGCTTTAGGGCTGGTCTGACATTAACTGGCTCTAGGTGGCAGAAAGCGCTGCAAGGACTGAGAACAAACAGTGTTCATTTGGTGCACATTATGACAGCTGGGATTTATGTGTGTGTACATTATGTGTTGAGGTTTTCTCTTTGTGACTGAGGTCCTTACTGGCGGTGAGATTTGTGTTGAGCGTGCAGTGCAGAGTGATCAGATGTGCTGTTCCACAAACAGGATGTTTTTGTAGTCACTGTAGCGAGTGAGATCTGTGAGAAATAAACCAGGAGAGATCAAACAACAGATCTTAAGTCCATGATACAATCAAAATGAAGAGAAAAGGCTAACTGTGTGGAAGGCTGAGACACTCGTCACTCTGCAGACGAGCAGCAGAGACAGTTCAACAGGCCACAGAGTATTTTCCCAGAAGTCTCGGGGATCATCAAGATGTTTTCTGGCAGAACTGAGAGCAGCCTTTGTTTCTTTTGCTCAGCAGGGTTTTCATCTCACAGTGTGATTTAGCAGGTGGGGAATCCTAAAATCAGCTGCAGTGGCTCTTTGTAGAAACTGAAATCAACAAGATGTAAGCAGGTATTTGATGAGCTGTCCTGGCTGATTTCCACCCTCAACACTGACAGTTTCCACCGTCTTTTTTCTACATGTAAGCATCACCAGCTGAAATTCATGTTCATCTCTGTTACACTTGATGTAACCACGAGCACCACAGCCACTGTCACACAGTTCTTTACTGTAAACTAACCTGATTATCCTGCACTAACCTGCAGAGGACTTTCATGTGCTCTTTAAATAACACAGTTAGTTTGCTTTGCAGCAATATGAGAACGTGAAGACTTCCATGTAAGCTTTCAGTTTATATCCCACTGAGCCGTCCTTACCTTTAAATATAAGCTCTCCTCTTCCTGTCCTGTATTCTTTCTCCATCTCTGCGTGAAGTTATCTCCAACTCTTTTCCCTGTGTGTCCCTGTGAAATACAGCAACTGGACCTTTAGCTGCAACACACTGTGAGACAAACTGCACAAAAACAGTTTGTGTGTTTGCTGATGTTTGTTGAGCTGATAGAAACGTTGCATTTGAGATTACCTGCCATAACATGTTACTCTCTTTATGCTTGATCGTCTTCTGTAGGGCTCGTTAGATGCTGAAGTACTGCAGCCACAACTTATGGACACCTGCAGTCGTTGCAGAGCTGTGCCAAAAAACCAAAACCACACAGCGGCCCACTTGGACCCTTTACTGTGGCACACGTCATCTATGTGTGCCACAGTAAAGTTCTGTGACATCCCCTGGTGATTATTTCAAAGAGGACGGTACGCTCAGAGTGACAGAAACAATGACCCCCTGCAAATGTGTTAAACCAAAAGTAACAACAAAATGTCAGATATTTGTTTCAGAATGTAATGAGGAAAAGTAAAAAGTACTCCAGTAAAGCACAGATACCTGAAAATTCTACTTTAGTTCAGTAGAGTACAGAGTATTTGTACTTTGTTACTTATCCCTTGTGATGAACCTTAACTGAGGCGAGTGGGTCGTGCAGCTCTTTGTTGTTCTGTTTTGGACCTTTTGGATGCCCGGCCGCTCCGAGGAAGGTTTCCATCTGTGGATAATGGCTCTCACTGTGGTTTGGTGGAGTCCCGTAGCTTTATAACCCTGTCCACACTGATCTCAATTCATTTGTTGCTGAATTTCTTAGGATGCTGGCATGAAGTCTGGCTTTGGAGGAGCTTCTGGTCTGTGACACACAAACAGTTCATTTATCTTAATAATAAACATTTTCATTTACAAAGTGCATTCTGTGTTTACTTGTGTTGTTGTGTAATATGTAGATGTGATGGTCTGAAACATTTAAGTGTGACACTTTTTCACACTATGGTATTTTATTTTTGATATATTTTTGGAGCGATCATGATCGGCCACCTGGACCAAAAATGCCAGGGCTGCTTTCTGTCAGTGTGACATATTTAACTGTTTTTCTACATGATAATGAAAAAGCTGCTGTGACAGAAATCTGTTGGCACGGCCAACTTAAATCGTAAGAAATAAAGGTGTACAAATATAGAAAAAAGCCCTGACAGCTCATTGCCCAGACTGCAGTTTTTTCCTTCTGATTTTTAAACTGTAGTCGTGAAAAATCCAGAAATTTCTGTAGCAAAAAGTGAAAAACAAACTTTTCTGTTATTTAACTGTTATTTGCTTGACAACTTTGCGTAGCATGAATGGAAATAAAGGAGGTTTTTATTACTAGGAGAAGCTGTAACACTTATAAAAACACATTTAAAGACCAAATTCATGCTTGTGCTGGTTTGTGGTGAGCAGCAGATCCAACAAGTTAAGAATTATTAACGACTTCAAGCGTTCAGGCCGGTGAGACTCATTTAGACACTCAGTGAGCCATGGCTCTGTGGTACACGCACACATCTCTGCCATTCAAAGACACTTTGTATAACTTTATTTTCACATGTACATCATCTTTTTCAAGAAAGCAACATTTTATTCAGTGTTTTCATAAAAACGTTATTTTAATGCATTAACTACTACCAGGGAGAACACATGAGGTCTGAGGCTGGACAAGTTTGGAACAAAGGAAAATGAAATCAGGTTTATCCCTTTGATCAGTTCTGCACTCAGCTTTGCAGTCTATCATTGAAATGCTGCTCATTTGATATTTTTGCTTCGTCACTTTTTCCCAACACACCAGCTTTTAAACCCCCGTCTCTCTGCGTGCCTGGCCTGCATGATATGGTCCCTGTCTTTGCATGTGATTGGCTGCATGCTGTGCAGTCAAAACCAGAGTCAGAAAGCCAACCAGACAATAAAGTTGGTATAAACAGAGAGCAGCCATAAAGAGAGGAGCTGAAGCTGAGTGCAATACCTGCACCAGACTCAGCATGAGACTAAAAAGGTGCAGCTTGAACTGTCAGGCAAAATACTCTGTATGGAATGAGAATGGATGTAGGAAGAATGTAGGAATGATTAATGGAATAATGAGCAGAATTAATAGATTCACTTGAAAGGATAACTTTCAGATCATTGCCATTAATAAGAAGCTGTACATAGTAGTTCGCCCTGTGCACTCTTTAATCTTTAAAATGAGTCAAGAGAAACTTATATATGGTGGTTTTGCACGTCTCCTCTATGTGTGCGTTTTAAGCAGGTTTTAATGTTTTATCTGTTATATCAGGTGTGTATTTATACAAAATGAAATTATTTCAAACAGCTGATCCAATATTTAATGTTGCTTTATCCTGACACTATGGAGTATTACTGTTTTTAATTGTGGAGTGGAAGGTCTGCTAGTTTTTTAGACTGTTATTGATAGTGTCAGCTTTGACTGAAGGACGTCTTCTTTTGCGCATGCGGGCCGCTTTGAGCGTTCACACTAGAGCGCGTTTGCTGTCGCATTTTATTTGTAGTGTGAACAAGCAGACAAAAAAATTGGATTTGATCAAAAAATCGGAATTGAGCATCAAGACCTGCAGTGTGAACGTAGCCTAATTTCAGCTAAAGCACACACAACGCGCTCTGTTTAGACCCAGAGCAACAGTATTGTTTGACTGATGGCCTTAATATAAAGACTTCAGACTTTACGTTTCCCAATTTTTGCTTTAAGTTAATTTGTTATTTACATAATAATGTAAATAACCTAATAATGATCCTTATTGCTGTTTTAGAGGAGCGCTGCTTCAAAAGAGAAAGTGTCCCAGATCAGATTTGAAAATATTGGATTTGTGCCGTTCACACTGTCACACCATGATCAGAGATGGGTCACATATGGTCAAAAAAATCGGATTTGATGCCTGCAGTGTGAACGCAGCCTGAAAGGTAGCAGCAAACTACTGTGAAAGCTACTGTGACACGAGCTTTCACAGTAGCGTTTCTAACTTACTAGTTAGTAAGTCTGTAGTTCCTGCCTTGTTTAAACCATTGTGTTAGTAATTCCAGCTTTGTGTCCGAGTCCTGCACTTTTGGTCTTCACTCTGACTGCCACGCACAGGTTATTAAGACAGGCACATTACTGTGGACCTTTGACCTCTTCCTTAAGGTCAAATAAGGTCAAACTTTCATAAAATGCTTTTTCATATTTAAAACTATGCTTAAAATTCTACTGCCTTTGTTTGCATTTTCATTAGGAAATAATAATACAGATTCTAAATATGACATTGGCCACAAAATGTGTTATTTCTTCAAAGAAAGTATTGTAAAGCCAAAGAATACATCCAAAATATAAGAGTATTCTGGTGAAAGTAAACAATCATCAGAGAATTAGCTGCCTCGGCAGAGAGTTGCTCTGACTGCTTCTTTCTTTAGACAATAATTCTGATGGCAAAAAAAAGACTGTTTTTAGCCTGAATGAAGGTTTGCTTCTTGTTATTTGAGTCTGTTGTTCTGAATTTGGCTCTGCTGACTAATACAAATTAATCTTAAAATGCATTTAGATAATCTCTTCATGTTTTTGATTGCACATATAGATGAATTTATATCAAAATTAATTAAATAGCTAAAGTGTTACGTTCTGTTTGGTTGTAATGAAGTATTTTAAATTAATTTTAAGTTAAACACTGTAATGTCATTTAATGTCAAAAAAATCAAACATTTAAACATTATTTAAACATAAACATTATTGTTTTTTCCACTTCAGTAAAATCTGAATGTTGACTTCACTGGAACAAACAGGTTTTATCTGCTCATGCTGGCTGTTTGCAGTTAAAGGGGAGAACAGAGTCCCATCACTGATGACTGATCACTTTCTGCTCATAGTTTTAAGTTTAGTATGATTTTATTAGCTATAAAACTGTCCCAGTTTCATTGAGCGCTGAGGATGAACCAACACATTACCGTCTGTGTGCTTAACTGGTGACAGATTAAAGATAAGAGATCTGTGTGTGTTGATGTTAACTTTAAAAATCTGCCGTCTGACTGCTCAGACTGAGTCAGAGTAAAGTTCACATGCTGACGTGTGGAGACATGAAACCCTGTTGTAGCTGCAGGTGTGAACACACTGATCCCAGATCAGCTGTATTTGTAACATGAACATTTCTGTTGTAAAGCTTCAAATGTTCAGCATGTTTCTCTGTTTCCAGTCTATAGATCCAGACACACTTTCTACCTTCACCTGTGCAGTAAAGACTGAGAGCAGAGCTGAAACCAACCGTCCAATCAGTGAGCAGCATCAACACCTGAGCTTCATTCAGACTCTGTTATTGAAGATGTTGTTGGTACAAAGTTCATCTGCTGCTCACATGAATCCATGAAAGATTTATTTCACTGAATGTTTCTTCAAAGCTCATTTCAACCTGTTGAAGTCATGAATGAAAGTGCAGACTGAGAGTGGATCACATGATGTGTAAGGTGTGTCATGTGACATGTTCAGTATTGTCACACGTGTCTAGATTGTCCCTGATATCATAACTGCTCAAACACTGATGATTATATTTGAAGAATTATTACTGATGGCAGCAAAGTTTGAATGGAGCTCTCTGTCTGTGCTGATTTGTCGCCCTCTGGAGGTCAAAACACAAACTGCATGATGTCACTGTGACCACCACAGTGACAGGAAGTGTTTTTATGACTGAAACACTGACATGATGCTAACGGCTGTCGTTAGGCTCACTGACAGCAGTGCTGATGTGTTCATGTCAAACACTGGCTCAGGTCAGACTCCTTCATCCTGCTCCACAGCCACACAACCACATGTTTAAGGACCAGTGGACTTTCCAGTATCACATCTGTTAGCTTGGTGTCTCAAATGAAAGAATAGATGTGGATCTGTGTTAGAGCAGCTTCTTCCTCCATGGATGTCCACGAGCATCAGTCCAGCTGCTTTAATTCAATTCAATTCAATTTTATTTATATAGCGCCAAATCACAACAAAAGCAGCCTCAGGGCCCAGCAGAAGATGGAAGAGGAGGAGGATGGATCAGTGTGTGACGCCCTGTGACTCTCACTGATGCTGCGCTCACATCTGTTTTCCTGTTGGATGGAAACGGGCCACCGTCTGGCATGTCTCGTAGTCTGTGTGACATCCCTCGTGTCATGTCAGGTTAAGTGTTTTCAGGATTGTTGTGCAGTTCATGTTGAAGTTATTCATGTATTGCACTGTGCACAAGGTTCTAGTTTAGTTTGGCCACTGCCCTTTCTGCTTTATGTTGCCCTGTATCAGCCATAATATAGGTTCACCTTTTGTTATAGATATTTCTGTCTCTGTGCCTGTGTCCATACCTGGGTCCAACACACACACACCTCCGCACAGTCTGCCTCAGCCGATCGTGACACAGTTATCAGCCCCATAACTGTGGCTCAGATTAGCACCTGCTAGCAGGCTCAGTAGGTCGTTATCACCAATTCATGAGCCGCAGCGCTGTGTCCCAAAAATATTATTTCTCTTATCGACTTGAAACCACTGACATGATCTTTATTTTAAAACAGGTGAGCAGATCCAGTGTATGTCATCAGTGAGCTGGTGAAAAGATGCCAGGACAAGAACATCAGCCTGGACTGTGTGTGTGCTGTCCTCACATATACATGTCAGTATCTTCTTTTACTATATGGCACAAGAACAACATTTCCTGTTTATAAAACACTGTTTGGTGTTTATCAGACAAACACCCACATAGCAAGCAGGTCTGGATCTGGTATCAAGCCGGCACTGCTGGCTGACTTCCATAAGACGTATGTCATCCAGATACAGGCCAGGCCTGGCATAGATGCCACTGTTTATGTGACTGCATGCCATATCTGGCTTGATTGTGCTTTGGGTTATGTGGCCCAGGCTCATAGAAAACAGGTCTTGGGAGGAGGAAGTCATCAGATCTAGGTCTACATATTTCTGTATTAGTAGTCAAAATGACTCATTTAGATTCAAACTGAGACAGCTAACATTTCCTACTTATAGAAGTGCAGCTCCTTCAGAGATGGGACAAAGAGGAGGTCACCAGCCTGCTGAGGCCAAGTTCGATTTGATTTTCCAGTCAACGCTGAGAGACTTTGACCAGGAAGTCAGAGGTCAGCTCATGCTGCGAGCAGGAAATGAATCAAGGAAGAAGGATCGCTCTACTCAATCTCAAAGAAAATCTCCTGGTACTTGTTTTATAGCTGTTATTTATATTCATTATGTCCATTATAATGATGAGCCTTTTGATATTAACTAGAGATGGCACGATACCATTTTTTTATGTCCGATACCGATACCGATATCATAAATTTGGATATCTGCCGATACCGATATTAATCCGATATAGTGTGTTTTTTAATCAATAAAACTGTTTTTTTTTTATATCTTGCTGCATTTTGTATAAGTTCATACTCAAGTTTAAATAAACAACAACACTAAAGCTATTCTGTTATACCTGTATGTAAAAAATACACTGCACCCAAAATATTTCATAGTTCAGCAATACTGATCAATCTAATAAACTTAAACCTACTCCATCCTCCCTATTCTGGTATTTTAAAGAGTACTTAGCAAAAATATTAAGCAACCTAACTAATAGGGTTGCAAACTCCCAGCAAAAAAAAAGGGAACCACCCCCCACCCTCCACCTCATGATTCTTAATCAACGTAATCAACTTTAATTTGATGCAGTTTGAAAAAAAATGCACAGAAATAAATTATTTTTCAAGAATAATTAAATAGATTCAACATCTTTCTTCTACAAAATTGCAGACTGCACAGATGGTATCTTCCCAAAGGAAAAAGTACTATAGCTTACTGGGGTATATTAGACATTTAACAGTTACTATATACAGTAATGGACTTCTATACATTTTACATCAGATTAAAACTTTGGGTGTAAGATTGAGATAATTATTTATTAAAAGCTAGACATTTTAAATGGGAATAAGAAAGAAAAGTATGTCTTTGTGCCCCCTTTTCCCTGTTAATGCCCTATCGGCCCCCCTGGCAAAACTTTGCTAGATCCGCCCCTGCACAGTAACCAGCCGTCAGCTACGTAGAAAAGGATCCTGGTCTAGAAAGTAATATTACATAAATTCTAACAACAGCTTATCAAGCTTAAACGCGCTGCTGTTGTTCAGCTGCTGTTTTCCTCCTTGTGGTGCAAAGTGGACCAAAAACAAACAAGAGAGACGGACTCGCGACAGAAAAGCCGATCAGCTGATCGTTAAGCAGTTTCATGAAGTAGCGGCAGGAGAGGGAGGGAGAGAGAGAGGCAGACGCTCCATATATCGGTGGTTAAGCTTAACGCAGGTACGCTTTACAAACATTTAGAGGTGAACTTACACACTTCCTTTACTTCTGTCTGGGATAACTTCCTCGGAGATGAATGCTGGATTGCTAGCCAGGCTACAAATACACACAGCCGCTCTATCACGTGATGCACACTGCTCCGACTGCTACGGTGATGAGCCGAGTTACGCCGTGTCGCAAGTTTTGTGATGTGCTTTTTTGATATTTAATGGATCGGATTACATTTTTTATTTCTCACCGATATCCGATCCAGTAATTTACGTCAGTATCGGACCGATACCGATACCTAATATCGGATCGGTCCATCTCTAATATTAACAAGCACGTTTTCATTGTCACAGAGAGGGAAACGTTGTATTTTCTGCGTCTCTTCCTCACAGTAAAGATATTTGTATCGCACTCCTGCAAAGAAGATTCTGTAGGTAAACTGTTGATGGGACAATAAACAAATTTCACTTTGTAAAATGTTCTGCAGGGAGGTTGTGGTTGCTTCTTAGTCTACCATGACCTGGATGACTGAGAACCTACGCAGACACATTCTGAAGGAAGGGCTCCACACTTATTGGACTGATTTAACTGTGTTCATTGTCATCTAGCAAGTTTTGCTTTAATGTGTCTCTATCGACAACACAAAGCATTTTTTTCACTATTTATAAAACATAGAAGTCTTAAAATATATCTGCAGTGCTTGGTGTAAATTCAGTGATTCAAGCCGCAGTTGGTTGGAGTCCAACAGTCTGCAGTGGCCTCCACAGTCCACCGTCTTCACATCACAAGGACAGTTTCCACATGTCTGTGACGTCTCCTTGCACTTGTACTTATGCCTTGATGAACAAGTAGGTAGAGTTCAAATGTGGGTTTTCTGTGAGTTTATAAGTACAATTTACTGTTACTGCTGCTGTTTTTGTTTTGTCAGGTTTGTTTCATGAATATTTCTCAGACAGAAGAAGGTGATATTCCAACGGACCTGAAAAGCAGAGCCGTCGATGCCTTACATTTGAAGAGCAGAGCAGCTGAAGAAAAGCTGTGACTCCATCGTGAGATGGACACTGTGATTCATCACCAGCAACACACTGACCTGCATTCATCCATAGATGACACTCAGTTCCACAGCTGTTCCTGTTCACAGCTGCATCCAGTTAGAGAGGAAACTGTATAATGCAATGATGATGTTCCAGTGTCCTGCAGATGGCGTTCTTGCAACGCGTTCAAAGAGCCGACACTGATGATGCTGCTCTGCTCAACTTACTTTAGCCTGGGTTGGACTCTATATGAGCAGCTTCCACTCTGGTTTCACTGTTAAACACACTTGTTTGATTTCACTTGGAAAAGCTGAAAAATAAATATGTTATTGCAAAATTATTTGTTGGTACATTTCTTGAGGGTCAAATATCTTGTTTGATTTGAGGAATGAACTGTTAAGGTGTTAAAAATGAATCATGTTAAAATATTTCAATTTTCAATTTCAATTTCAATTTTATTTATATAGCGCCAAATCACAACAAAAGTCGCCTCAAGGCGCTTCATAGGTACAGAGAAAAACCCAACAATCATATGACCCCCTATGAGCAAGCACTTTGGCGACAGTGGGAAGGAAAAACTCCCTTTTAACAGGAAGAAACCTCCAGCAGAACCAGGCTCAGGGAGGGGCGGGGCCATCTGCTGCGACCGGTTGGGGTGAAAGAAGGAAAACAGGATAAAGACATGCTGTGGAAGAGAGACAGAGGTTAATAACAGATTTGATTCGATGCAGAGAGGTCTATTAACACATAGTGAGTGAGAAAGGTGACTGGAAAGGAAAAACTCAATGCATCATGGGAATCCCCGGCAGCCTACGTCTATTGCAGCATAACTAAGGGAGGATTCAGGGTCACCTGGTCCAGCCCTAACTATATGCTTTAGCAAAAAGGAAAGTTTTAAGCCTAATCTTGAAAGTAGAGATAGTGTCTGTCTCCTGAATCCAAACTGGAAGCTGGTTCCACAGAAGAGGGGCCTGAAAACAGTTCTATTAGTGGGTCTGTGTGATCAGCATCAGTGGGTGAAGGTGAGGCCTTGACTAGTAGAACGTCATGTTGGTGTATGACAACACATGAGCCAACATCAGACTCCGAGCGCTACGATGCTAAAGATCAGAAGATCCAGTGTGACATCATCGTTACCTGGCAACAGCAGCCCTCATCTGACTTTATTGGAGGATATTTACACCAGCAACACTGTTTAGTTTGATATGACGGATTAACAACATGCTGTGATATCCAGTTCATCTGTAATAGATACTGGATCTAATCAGTCAGCAGATATTTGATCAGCTTATTTATAACTATACTAGAAACAAACACAACTGTGTTGGTGATTCATGCAAACTTGCATATCAGCCTTTGAAGGTTTTGTAGTATTGAGAACAAAGAGGTTGTGTTAGGGCTGAAAAGCCCGACTTGTTCTCCTCTGCAGGTCATCAAATGCACCACAGAAGTTTGTATTTACACAGCCTGTATATGTTTGATGGCTTTATTATTCTCTGTTCAAAGACAATAAATGTGCAAAATGTCTCATGTAGTATCAGCTTCATTTAAAATGACTGCAAACATTTAGAGAACATGTGCTGCTGTTTGTCCTACATTTCAACACTGAATGAACCCTGAAAACGTGATGGCAGGTGGCAGATTGGAGTCCACATGAAATATCGGCTGTATGAAGACTGGAAAATATAGATGATACAAACATGCAGCCAAACATTTGTGGACATGGATAAACTCTCTGATCCAAAAAGCAGGAAGTGACACAGCTAGAAAATGAAAGTGTGTAACAGCTGAAGTCAAATGTAATGCAGAGTTGAATCTGCACTTGGATCCATGTGTGAAAGGTCCACATGTAGGGATCACATGAGTCCTGATGTTTGTCAGTGCAGCTTGATAACTCCATCTACTGTGGGCTACATATACTGGGCTGGTAGCCAAAATAAGAGATTTTTAAAAACTCAGACTGAGGTCTTAATTTTGAAAGGCAGAGTTTTTTGAAGCTGCTTCCTGAAGCAGGACCCTAAACAATAAGAAAAAGCAGATTTAAAAACACTTCATGTCGTCTGTGCTCTTTAAACTGACATCATGCAGTTCATCTTATCACCAGCAGAGGGCCACAAATCACAATCAATGAAGAGTTCAAGGAGATGTTACTGACATCAGAGCTGTACGTATTGCTCTGATCAATATGGAAGTTCATGTTTCTCTGATTGGATCAGTTTTAAAAAGCAGCTGTTTTATAGAATGACAGAAACATGAGAAATGATGAATGTCTTTAATATTTGATACACTGAGTACTACTGGATGTCCATTTATTCAGCCACGATGGAAACATCCCATTAAGAAGGAGAAATCAAACATTTGAATTCATTTTAATGAGCTCAGACTTGTTGAAAATGCAGAGGAGCTGGTTGTGAACTGAGCTTCAGAGAAACATAACGTACTGATATTCACTGTGAAGCTTTGAGTGGAAAAAGACAGAAAAACAACATGTGGATCCTGGAATAATGGGAGCTTCCATCTTTAAAGGACTGAAGAGGAAGAAGTTTACAAGGAATCATTTAGAACAGTGTCAAACATCAACTGATTCAATCCATGAATCTGAAAACGTATTTGTGAGTGAAAGAGACAGAGATGTACAGACTGAACTATCTGTTCAACAGTCAGAGTGTTTCTCTAACAGGAGACACTCTTTACACTCCACTCAGCACAGAGTTAATAAGGAATCAAAACCTAATCTAAACCCAGGATAAAGAGTTTGAGTGAATGTGGTGTTGAAGGTGTGGAGGTGGATCAGAGTGTCAGAGGAGACTCTGTAGAAGGACAGAGTGCCAGCAGGACAGTCCACATACACTGCTGCTCTGTTAGAGACAGAGGAGGAGGAGGAGGAGGAGGAGGAAGAGGAGATGGATGTTACTCTGTTATTGTAACAGACATAAACAGGACCATCATCAGAACAGTTTAGCCTCCAGGACTGATCATTCCCTCCAAGTAAGCAGTCATCACCACGGCCTTTCCTTCTGATGCTTCTGTAACTCACTGATATATAAACCTCTCCTCTCCACTCGACCTCCCAGTAACAGCGACCAGTCAGACCATTTCTACACAGCAGCTGAAGATAAACATCAAATCTGTCTGGATGATCAGGATATGACTGAACCTCCTCCACATGTGTCACCTTCCTGTTGTTGTCAGACATTTGGAGGTTTGTGTGTACTGTGTTTGTGTCGATTGTGAGTTGACAGGAATCTGATGGAGAGAACAAACACAATCCAGCTGCAGTTATTGATCCATCATCTGTTCATTGATTGACACTTTGATGATGACTCCTGACATGATGAAGATGGATGAATGTGTGCTGCTTTGTTTTCATGAATCCCATTAAAAACACACTTACACTTCCTCAGACCTGGTCTCAACCATCGGACTCCAGCAGGCTCCACCCTGAAAGGAGGAGGGGGGTCAGAGCAGCACAGTCAGCATGCACACATGGACATTACATGGCTCTCATACACATACTGTTAGACAATTGAGCATCTAGTCAGTTGAAGTTATTGGATACTGATGTGGTAAATTAAGTAGCAGACAGGGTAGATAGTCAGTATCAGCTGCTTTGGGGTTAATAAAATGAAAACTTTGATTGTTGTAAATGGTGGTCGTAACAATAGTAGTAATAATAATGGTAAATGGCCTGTATTTATATAGCACTTTTCTAGTCCCTAAGGACCCCAAAGCACTTTACATATCCAGTCATTCACCCATTCACACACTGGTGATGGCAAGCTACGTTGTAGCCACAGCCACCCTGGGGCGCACTGACAGAGGCGAGGCTGCCGGACACTGGCGCCACCGGGCCCTCTGACCACCACCAGTAAGCAACGGGTGAAGTGTCTTGCCCAAGGACACAAAGACCGAGACTGTCGGAGCCGGGGCTCGAACCGGTAACTTTCCGATTATAAGGCGAACTCCCAACTCTTGAGCCACGATCGCCCCATGATGATGATGATAATCAGTGGTGGGTGTAATGCATTACTTGTAATCACTTTAAATTGTTCATGACAGAATAGAATAGCCTTTTGTCATTGTACATGTAAAAAATTGGTTTCTCCACATCAACTGTACCAGCATAAAATATAAATAATAAGGCAGCAGGAAAAAAAGAAATAAATACAAAACCAGAAATGACAGGCAATCTCCTGCTGGCTGGCTTTTCATCCCCTTGATGAGTGGAATCGACGAGTGTGACGGCTCAAACCCTGAGAATTTATGTCCCCTACCTCATTCTGCTAATCATGTGGCTTCTACCTCACCGAGCATGGTGGTTTTAAATGCTCGATCTATAACTAATAAATTGTTCTTGCTGAACAATTTTATATTTTCTAAAAAACTGGATTTTTTATTTCTGACTGAGACCTGGCAGCCGGTCTCAGTCGTCCCTCATTGAACTTGCAAAGATGGCTATTCCTTCATCAACCAAGCTTGCGTGTCTAGTTGTGGAGGAGGTCTCGCTGTGGTATTTCAGGGCCAACTTTCATTGAACAGCAAGAGCTGTTCAGCGAAAGTTGGAGATTTTCTTTCGTTTGAATTACATCTGATTAAATCTGAAATAAGGATCCGTTTTATAGTGCTGTGGCTGTAGCTTATTCTTACTGGAGTTCAGTGAGTTCTAATGCTCCACTATAAACCTCCAAAAGTTGATTCTGTTCATCTGGACGTAGCGTTTTGTGGGAGAAACGTTTCATCACTCATCCAAGTGACTTCTTCAGTCTCAGCTGAATGCAGGTTTCCCCAATTCTTATAAACAGTACATTTGCATAATGATTGAAACCAGCCCACTGAAGGAACAATGGGCTGGGAGGTCAGTTACTTAATCATAATTATGCAAATTCTCATGACCATTGATCAACAACCACTGACCAAAACCCACTGATCAAAGAACACTGATCAATGGCCATGAGTACCATTCACAGAGAGTTGGGGAATGGCTGCAATCACAGCATTGTAAGATGGCGAAAGATTTACCCTTAGGCCCCCTCCTCGATTCAGAGATGGTCTTTCCCTTTTCACGTAAATGGCCTCCTTGACTCCGCGCTCAAACCAGCGTTCCTCCCTGTCCAGGATGTGTTCATCCTCATCATTGAAAGAGTGTCCACTGGCCTGTAGGTGTAAATAGACTGCAGAGTCCTGGCCTGACGAGGTAGCTCTTCTGTGTTGTGCCAGAGATTGTGGGGAGGATTAAAGATGAACAAAGGGTGGTGGGAGAACAGTGAAGTGAGGATACACAGTGTGAAACTCCTTTAAGTGAACAATAATGTTGATGTGATATACAGAATGTCGGGAAAGAAATTCTGGTTTTAATGTGATTCTTGATTTGAGAATCAAAGGGTGGGATTGTATAGGAATTTCTTTCACTTATGTATTAACCACATTATTTTATTGTAATGCCTTGGTGCCACTGGATTTTAGCATGTCTGACACCCATACTGTAAGACAAATGGTGGGGGTCTAGTTAGGAAGTTGGGGGAAGCAGACAACTCCACAGGAAGAGTCTTTTGTCTCTTCCAGGGAGTGTGAATCTTAAGGTGTGAAACATCTGTGTACTGCCTTTTTGTTCCTGGAGAAGGTATTTAACTGAAGAGCCATGCTAGGCTCAGTGAGACTCTGCTGACCTGCCCCGTGGTCATGCAGGCTCTCCATCAAGCTTGGTTTTTATGTTCTTTTGTGTGTTGGATTAAAGAATGTTAGCTACAGCTCACCGCTCGTCTGCAGGCTTTATTTAAGTGGAAAAACTTCCACAACAGACCGGCACCGACCATAACTAGTGGACGCATTAGTTATTTCTTAGCCCGGGTGGTACCCGCGGGAGGTCAAGCACCCGTTAAAAACCCGGTGGTCGACGAAGACCACAGTTTTACTGCGCTGTTTGAATAGCAGGGTCGGACCCGGCCGTGACCATTTAAAACGTGACTGACTGGTGAAGCTTTAAGTAAAGCCGAAAGCGTGAGTGTGATACTGGACACTCTAGGTGGAGCTCTCTGTCAGCTGCGGGAAGCGGTTATAAATTAATTAGGGCTTAGCGATTAGACCGCTCTCTTAACGGCGTTTCCGAAGCGGAATTTATTGGGCAGTAAGGTCGAGGACCTGGGCTTAGATGCTTTTAAATTGGTCAAAAAGTTAGGTGTACCGGTACAAGAGGTTTTAAAGAAGTGATAAGGATAAGAATAAGAAACTGTTGAATAACCTGTCTTGGCATCTGGCGTTTTTTCATGTCTATACAGGCCTGAGTATATAAAATAAAGTGTAAACCGGCTGTGTACATTGCTTACATTGATCATAACTGGGTGTGGTGTGAAAGTGATTTACCATAGAGGTTGAGTGTATGAGGATTAAACGTAACAGTGTGTGAAAAGTGTGGTGTGAAATCTGTTGGTGAAAAGAAAAAGGCTTAATAGTATGTGGCTGGAAGGTTTTAAAGAGTGGTGAAGTGTTTAAGTGTTTCTAGAGGTGAAGCTGTGTAGTGGTGAAGCATTGAAGAGGGAGAGTGTGAGAGATGTGGATGTTGTTTAGTGAAGAAAAGAGCATAATAGAGCTTTTGGTGATTTTGTCAGAGGTTGTGTGTATTGTTTGAGTATATTGAATAAACCTGTAGTCTGGTGTCTGAGATTTTGCATTGTGAGCACGGGTGTGGTGATATTTCATGAGGAGGTCAGTAAGAGGCCTCCTGGAAAACTCCTGTAAAATAGAGTTGTTGTTTTGTTGTTCAGTATATGAAGTGCAAAAGAATTAATTGTGTGATTTGTGGTTGATTTTTCTGTGTAGCCTAATGAGGCAGAAGTGTGTGGGTTATTTTTTGATATTTTATTAAGTGTGAGCTGGTTCATGTATGTTTTCTCCCTATTAGAAGTGGGAGAAGTGGAGTTATTTTTGTGTTAAACTTTGTTATTGCTGGGTGACGTGAATGTGAGAGTGAGCTTTTGCTGGCTTCGCGTGCTTAATTAGTTGTAGTGGGTTTTTTGAGAAGCTTTGTGTTTTTTGTTGTTTAGGCGAAGGGGTGCAGTTGACGCACCAACCGTGTGTGTGTGTGGAGAGAGAGAGAGTCTGTGTGTGTGTGAGGTGGCTGTGAGAGCTTAGAGGAGGTGCAGCTTAGGCAGACAGGGCGCCTCTGACTGTTAAAGGGGAAGTACGGCGAGGCAACCCAAAGGGAGGAGCTCAAGAGCGGCCATTTTGTGGGTGAGGTTAAATACAGAATGGCTGACAGCGAAAGGGCGACCCCCAGTGGGGAGAAGAAGTACAAGCCACTGAGGGAGCAGATTATACAACTTAAGAAGGCCATCAAAATTACCTCTGAGGGAACTCCTAAGGAGATTGCCCGAGAGTGTAAGAACATGGAAAATGAAGTGAAGAAATTACGTGAGAATCAACAAAAAACTTTGGAGGACAGAGTACCCCTCCATTTGATTTTTCAGATTGGAGGTGAAGAGTGTGAAAAGAGGATAAAGGAACTGGAAGATGAGCCGGAGAGACGCTTTCTGGGGAGAAAAGTGATGGCAGAAAAGAAGTTGATGATGGAAAGACAAGGTAAGTGTTGTAAGCTCATGATTATGTGTCAGGGGGTGTCTCATTGGATGAAGGAAGAGGATGTGGTCGAGACCAGTCCAACACTGAAGAAGGAAGCCATGGCTGAGGGGACATCAACGTCAGTTTATCCCAGCCTGACACAATTCTCGAGTGCCCCTCCCCCTCCGTATGCCTTTCCAATTTTGGCTGTGGAGGGTGGCACTCTGTGGGGACGAGGAGGAAAAACAGGAACAGTGAAGGGAGGAATTGTGGATTTCCAGGAGGACAGCAGGCAAGTGACCCCTGCCCAGCAGGCAAAGGGAGCCAACACAGGAGTGACACAGCCTAAATCAGCGGCAGTTCCATCAGAGGTGACTCCGTCTCAGCCAGTTGCTGGGACATCACGAGGTGGCATAACTACACCATGTGTGACTTTGCTTCCTCCCTCGCACTTCAGCCCAGAGTGCAGATAAGGTGACACCAGAGCGGGTCAGCCAGGAAGCGATAACCCTGGATTCATGGACCTCAGAGGAGGATACGCCTGCACCGCAACCTCAGAGTTTGCCGGCAAAGGTGAAGCAAAAGGCCTGTCGGAGGCTAGATGTCGGCGACCTGGAGGAAAATCAGTGGCAGGGGGAGGTCCTTGGGAAAATATCTACCAATCAGGAAGCCGTGACAAGGTTGGAAGTGAAGTTGAAGGAGCTGGAAGAGGGGATGGTTGCCCAAAGGATCGAAACACTGGAGAAGGAGATTGAGGTGTCAGCAAGAAGAGGACGGAAACCACGGGAAGTGTTGGCTTTGGGGATTGAAGGGTTTGCCCCAAAGTTCAAAGCTGACTTGGGTCTGAGGACTCTTCGCTCTGGAAGGGCTTTGGGGGAACCAGAAGACAAGAGACAGTCGATTTTTAAGACAAATCAGACCCAAAGCATCGCCTTGCAAACCAATGAGGGGGAGCTGGACCCAGAAGATGTGGTGCCACTCACTATGCCTTTGCTGAAGGGGCTGAAGGGAGAACCAGACTATCACCCCTACAACATCAGAGACTTGGAGGCATTGGTGAAGCAACTGCCCCCGATCACAGAGGGAGGAGCCGCTTGGCTGAGAAGGCTGCGCAGTCTCACAGAAGGGGAGGAGCTTGCTCTGGGTGATTTTAGAGCTATTTCTGGACGGGCTTTGAGGGGGTGTGGCTTGGCTGACGTGGAAAAGATAGCAGGCACCACATGTGCTCCAAATGACGTCCCCTATGAAACGGTGCAAAATGCTCTCGCTAACGCAGTGCGTGACAAATATCCAACCCCTCACACTGGCACCACACCTAAAATAGTGTGGAGCCCAGAACACACTCCTAGAGAGTTTATAGAGCATGCAAAAGAACAGTGGATTATGCAGACTGGAGAGCATCCTGGACAAGAAGGGGAACATCGGGCGTGGTTCCGTTCTGCGCTGCTGGCAGGTTTACCAGAACCTGTAAGAGTTGACCTGGAGAAGAATCCAGACTTTGCGGTTGCAAATTCTACAAAGTGGGAGCGACATGTCATACACAGACTTGAGTTGGAGAAGGACGAGGCGACCAAAAAGAAGAAGGAGTTGGAGGAGGCGCAAGGGCAGCTGGTGAAATTGAAACTGGCTGAGGCCAGAGAAAAACTAAGTGAAAGGAGAAAAGAAGGTAAGGAGGGAGCTAAGAAAATGCTGGTGGCGAAGCCTCAGGGCGATCCGATGCCTGACTGGCCAGATCTGGACCCGGTCTTGTACCCTGATGACCGATGGCCCGCCAATGGACCAAGGCAAGGACGACCCGCGGGGAATTGGGGGGCTAGTAGGTCACTGAGGGGGCGTGGTGGATCTCAAAGAGGAGGAGGACTAAGGGGCCGTGGTCTGGGGGGACCTATGCTGGACCCCAACATGTGCCGAAAATGTGGAGGACAAGGACACTGGGCTCGTGACTGTCCTACACCATGGCCACAAGAACCGTATTATCCACCCCAGGCACGTGGAGCTCCTCGAGGCAGAGCAGTCCAAACGAGAGGACATCAAGCTCCAAACCCAGGCATGGCGCCGGTGGCTCAGTATCCCCTGACCGACTGGGTCAGGGAGGAGGAGCAGTACTGACGGGACCCACAGAGATCCGGCAGCATGGGAATGGCAGATCCCATGTTGTCGATGACCGTGGAAGGGACTGAAATGACCTTCCTAGTGGACACTGGAGCAACTTACTCAACGTTGAGACAAAGACCAAGCAGTGCAACACTTTCCAATCACACGGTTAGTGTAGTTGGTTTCTCTGGGGTTCCGATGACTCTGCCAATGACCAATCCAGCCCTGACAGAGCTGGGAAAACAGACATTGAAGCACAGATATGTGGTGTCTCCTCACGTGCCAGTGAATCTGATGGGCAGGGACCTGCTCATTAAACTGGGAGCCACTATCATGTGTTCGGCTGATGGATTAACAGTTACGCTTCCGGGAGGAAAACAGTTCCTGTGCCTGGGGTCACATTCAAAGAACCAGTATTTGCTACAAGACTGTGAACAATCGACAGCTGACATATACTGGGGTCGGTTGGTGGACGAAGGCATTCTAAGACAATACCAGCAGTGGAAACCTTGGATTATGGCCTTGGCTGTCTATTCTCCTCCGAGAGATCCCTACCATGTCACCCTCTATTATGACAGGGACGATGATGAAATCTACAGGGACCATTTCCAGTCTGAACTTGAAGGTCAGACGTGGAATGTGTGCTCTCAAAATATCTCTGTCGGTCCTGAAGGCGTCGCGGCAGCTGTCAAATTAACCGAAGAACAACGGCCTTGGTTCAATATGGGACCTGATTCAGTGCCCCACATCACATTGGCGGTCCATGAGGGTCATCAGGCGAAGGAGATGGGAACGATGGTCAGGAGAGCGCTGGATGAGGCCTGTTGGCAAGCCACTCAGATTCCAGATGTTTGGTATTCGCCAAAATGTAAAATTTATCGTATCACCTGCCTGTCAAATGACGCAGTGATATTGGAGCATGAACAAGTCTCAAGAATTCATGGAAGAGAAAGAATAGACCATGCTGATGCAGTGGCCGCACTTGCGACTCTTCCTGATGTTAAGAGATTTTGGGGTTTTTACTCCGACCTGGGTTGCATTACAGGAAAACTCCTGACACCTGACACTTTGTGGTCAGCATGTTCCACAGATGTGGGCCTGGCAACTTGCTCGCCTGTCTTGTTCCAACTGAAGTCTGATGCACCAATCTGGAAACCGCAGTACAGACACAAACGAGAAGCTGAGGAGGGAATTGCAGAAACCATTGAAGGGCTATTGAAAGTGGGAGTGCTGGAGCCCTCACAATCCTACTGGAACACTCCCATTTTGCCAGTAGAGAAGCATGGGACAGGAAAGTACAGGATGGCACATGACTTAAGAGCCATAAATGCCGTTCTACGTACTGACACTGTGCCTGTTCCAAATCCCTACACAGCACTAACAGCACTAACACCAGACCAAAAGTGGTTCACGTGCATTGATCTAGCTAATGCATTTTTCTGTCTCCCACTGCATGAGTCCCTTAGGGACATTTTCTCATTCACATACAGGGGGCAACAGTACAGATACACATGGTTACCACAAGGGTTTGCATTGTCACCTGGGATTTTCAACCAAGTGTTGAAAGAGGCTCTCTCACCGTGTCACCTACCAGAGGGGTGCACACTGGTGCAGTATGTTGATGACTTATTAATCGCGGCTCCGTCTGTTTCGGCATGTACGGCAGCCTCACTCACCATACTGGAGAGACTTGGTGAGTGCGGGTTCAAAGTGAGTAAAGAAAAGTTACAGTTGGTCCGACCAGAGGTAACATTTCTGGGCCGTGTCATTGCTCACAAATCAGTGGGGTTGCTTAACACACACAGGGATCAGATTCTGACACATCCAAAACCGCGCACAGTTAAGGAACTGCTCTTATTCTTAGGCTTAACGGGATACAGCCGGCAGTTCATTCCAAATTACGCGGGCAAAACAGCTCCTTTGAGAGATTTGGTGAAAGAGGTGGGTGTCCGTAACCTTAAGGCTGAGCTGCCATGGACATCGGCCACCGAGTCGGCGTTTATCACACTAAAACACGACCTGTCAAGATCTGCTGATCTTGCCATGCCTAACTATGATGAACCCTTCTATCTTGATGTTTCAGAAACACACGGGATAGTTAACGGGGTGTTGTTTCAGAAAAAGAGGGGAGGAAGAGATGTACTTATGTACGTCAGCATCAGACTGAATCCATTGGAGACAAGCCACCCTGTATGCACACAGCATGCAATTGGGGTGGCAAAAATCATACAAAAGACAGCACATATAGTGAGGGAGCATCCATTGAAAGTACTGACCACACACAGTGTAGTGGCATATGTTAACTCGCAAACCTTCACTATGACACCATTGACACAGCAGAGAGTGAGCAAAGTCTTAGACGCTCCAAATCTGACATTCACACATGAGGGAATCAACATGGCAGATTTAATGGGGTCAGGAGAGCCGCACGACTGCGCAAAGAGAGCTGAAGTGGAAGAGAAAATCAGAGAAGATTTGAAGGCGGAGCCTATTGTGGGAGCTGAAGATTGGTTCACCGATGGATGTTGTCACACACTGTAAAAACGATAACTAGTAATTGTTGATTTGAGTAAAGTTTTCAAAGTAAACTGACTTAGAAATAAAACTTTCCATTTACAACCTAAAATAGCTTGTCTGCCCAACAAATTTCTTCCATTGTTGTCCTAACTAAGATTTTCTAGCGAGCATAACAAAGATTATCAACTTTTGAGTAGATTTTTTGAGTCGAGTTGGGAACGGTGGGAAACCCCGTAGGTGACTGGCACACGTCGTGGTCTGAATAAGTTTGAACTAGACCAAACGAGTCTGAGCAGACTGTGTGATAGTGGTTTGTCGATGTGTTCTGAACTGAAAACCTGCTAAGAAACTTTGAACAAACGTGGCCAAAGTTGGATGAAAATTAAAATTTTTCGACCATTACGGATTTTACCTGGTCTGAAGTTGGAGTGTATTATTTGACCATTTTTTGGACAGGTGTGGGAGCTGCCGGCCATTTGCCCTAGCAGGTAAGCTAACGACATCTGTTATTAGGATTTTCTACAAGCGCTAGGCTGCATCCTCCTGAGGACCCAGGAGGGTGGAACGAGTAAAGCACTGAAAAAAAGCCAAACAATAACATATTTAAGTCATCTAAGGGACTTATATATCATGTTTAAGCTAGCGAAGGACCGCGCGGGGGGTTGAAAATGATATGCCAGGAGTTCGCTGTTCTCGCTGCTCTAGCAAGCCTTGAATCCCCAGCTAGCTATCGAAGCTGGTGGTAACAGATGTCTCCGAAAACGTAGAAGCATTTTTGCAAAAATGTGTTGTCTTAATAAACTGAGCAGATATTTGAAATTTACACAGCTACATTCTCGCCTGAAAATACCTTAAAAGTTTACTTTGTGACCCAGAAAGAGTAATAAGAGTAATATTAAAACTAAGTGGCTGCCGCCATTGTTTGAAACTAGAATCGGCTGGGCCGCGCTATGAATTCTGGCATAGGGTGGGCCACGAAGGATACACCTGACCCATCCTTCAAAGCTGTGGAAAGTATTGTATTGTTTTGAGAACCTTTTTGTTGGTGGAGTATTGATTTTATGTACAATTCCACGGGTAGACGCGATCTGTACGGTCCGACTTTGCACATGCGCAGTAAGGATCGGGGAGTCCGATCCGTAACTTTTTTTTCTCATTTTTTTTTTTCTACATTATATTGAAATGTTTCATTATTGCAAACATTTTCTCTCAGGCGGAGAGAGGTCGTGGAGTGTCAGCCTATGGTATCTGAGGTCCAGGAGAGATGACCTGCGCTGTTTTCCTCTGAGGAGGTAAGACTGTCCTAATTTATTTATAATTTAATTATAATTCAAATTGGGCATGATTTATACTTATATTGAAGCAGTACGGTATTTGCTGGGGTAATGCATTGGCCAACTTTACTATCTTGTGCTACCACTCCAGTCAAGGCCCTTGCCAGTGTTATATTGAAATCCTTACCCTGAACATTTCTGCCAGTACAAAAGTCCCCATGCTAAATCGAAATTGTGAAACAGAAAGGCAATCTCATAATTTTGACTTAGCATGTATTTTTTTTTCTTTTTGTGCTAGAAATAGGACTTCTATAGTCTGAGATTGTTAGGGAAAGAATACTAAGGCAGGTCACAGAATCTGATTGGTCACAGATTTTGGTGCAACTTAGAACATAATATGTATTTTCATATTGATACTGGGTTTTGTGGGGGGTGTTTCTATTCCTGTGCAAAAGATGTATTCATGAGAGATAGTAGGTAGGTTTTGCTGTTGATGACACAGTCAGGCATATAACATGGTGCAGACTGTCCAAGACAGCTACCCAGGAATTTTCTGTGCTGAATAAATGACAATATTTTGGTGAATGTATTGTTTAGATATCTGAAAATTTCATCGGATCACAAGCAAAGACCTCCTGGGGACCTTCAATGCATCCCTTGACAAAGTTGTGCCTGGCCTGCCTGCTGAAACTGTACTGGTCTAAGAAGGGAGCTCTTGGTGAGGAGATGGAAGACCTCCTGGATAAACTTGATGAACAGGTGAGTGAAGTGCTCCTTTATCTGACATTTTTAGAAGAGAGTATACTTTTCTCTTAACAGAAACTGAAAAAGATGTTGGCTTCAAACAAAACACATCAGTGGATATGTCAGTAAAAATGAATGTCATGAGTCATTGCTTTGTTCTTATTTGGCAATATTTTATTTAATTTGTAAAACGAAATTAAAATTGTTAACATGGTGTTGTTGTTGTTTTTGGGGGGGGGGGTTGTACGTTTTGCGTGTTGCTGGGTCTGACCTGTGCTTTACTTTCATTACTATGAGAGTTCTGATTTTGCATTGTCTATAGTACACCATGTTACTTCACTAATTGAAATTCTTGTTTTCCACTGAATACTCTTTAGACATCCAACACTGTGTCCAACGGGCACTGAGAGGCCTGCCCATTTTCCTCAAGAGAAGATGCAACAGAGGTTTTCCTGAAGTGCTTAGTAAGTACAAAAAAGTAATGCAAGTAAAACTAATTGCTATGAGATGTTTTTAAAGGATGAGTTTATCCAAAATGGAAATGTACACTTTCTCAGTGCAGTCCAGATAATTTTATAGTGGGGATTGCAGTTGTCATAACTCAGTCCTTTTTTTCTGCTGAGCAGCAGCTGGGCATTGTTAGTGGTTGTTCCATAGCAGAAAATATTTTTGTACAAAACTCACAAGGTGGCATTAATTAAAAGAAAATAAGCTTTTTCTTCTTAAAACCTCCATGGGTCAAACGACCAGCATGGTATAGAGGTTAAAGTTAAAATCTTTAGAAATTTGTTTTGTCTTTAGTTTTTCTTAGCTTTCAATAATTCATATTTTACTTTTCTTCAGGACACTGACATTTTGGAACCAGTGTTGAACGGTGCATCAGTTGCCATCCTCACCATCCTACAAGATGACGATGCTGATACGTCTGTGCGAGAACATGCAGTTGTGTTGGAAGGGGACATTGTGCTACATAACATTCCAGATCTCTCTACTGCCCTGGCACACCTCTTTGGCCTTCTGTATGCCCTCAACATTGATTATCCAAAGCAGATGAGTTTTACCTTTGAAGCAATTCAGGCCATCTTATTTTGGCCTGGTCGGACAATATGAAGGTGAAGTGGATAAATCATTATTCAAAATGTAAATTTTAGTCAGATGAATCTGTATTGTTGAGAATATATGGTGAAAATTTGTCTTGTAGTATTTTAAAAGATTTGTTATAGTGTTAGTTTCCTCTTCATTGATGGTAACATTTCTAAGAACTTTTAACTTCCATAGTTCATCATAGTAAGCCTGTGTAAAATGTCAATGTCTGGGTGCATAGGCAATCATTTGTAGCACTACCCTATTTAATGTGCAATAGTTATGTTCAGCTTTTACAAGACGGTCAGGGTGTGTGTGCATGAATTATTAAGTTGCTGGACACTTTTCTTTTTTGGTTCTGGACTCTAGAATTTTAACGTCTCTGCTGGGGTGCTCAAAGCACCCAAAAGAAACTGGCAACACGTTTTGTTTGTTTGTTATTTCTTTTCTTTCTTTCTTTTTGTTTTTTTAACAGAAATTCACCCTACTACCCATGACATTCTGAAATGTACTGAAAAGACTGTTGAACAAAATAAATAAGCTTTTAGATAACATTGAATTGTGCTTTGTTTTATTCTATATCTATTTATTAAGTGTTTTTTCAAGTATAATAACAACATACATTTTCCTTTGTTTATATAGGTAAATTTTCAACTCACTGGAGTAAGAATTGTATGATTACTCAACAAGAATATCTGTGTTTGGTGAAGGCAGAAATACATGGCATTGAAACCAGAATTTCTTCGTTAGACTTCCAGGATTATCCTAATTAGGTGAACAAGAAGATCCAAGTTGGCAGAACTTGTAAATCTTAGTTGAGTCAACAACAGTTGGCAAAAGTTGAGAAAACTCAAAAATCTCTTGCATCATGTTGCCTTGAAATTTTACGTTTTCTCAACATTTTCTTTTTTACAGTGCAGAGATGAAGAAGGATTAAAGGCAGGCTATGCTGTAGTCTGCAGAAATGGGACTGAATTTGAAGTAAAAGAGTCCAGAAGACTTGAAGGGCAGCAGTCGGCTCAGAGAGCAGAAGTAATTGCTTTAAGCCGAGCCCTGAGACTTGCTAAAGGGAAAAGAGTCAACATTTACACGGATTCAGCTTATGCCTTTGGAGCAGCTCATGTGGAGCTAGCTCAATGGAGAAGAGAAGGATTCAGGACAGCAGACAATGCACCAATCTGCCACAAGAAGGAAATGGAGGAACTTGAACAGGCCTTGGAAGATCCGGAAGAGGTGAGTATTATAAAATGTAAAGGTCACTCTTCTGGGACTGGCATGGTGGCCAGGGGAAATGAAGAAGCCGATCGAGCCGCAAAGGAGGCTGCAGGATATAAAGGACCAAGGCAGATGGTGCAAATAAGTGTGGAAGAAGAATCAGGAGTCAACATGTTAGAGGAGGCCAGGAAGGCCCAAGAGGAGGCGGCCCCAGAGGAGAAGGGGGTCTGGAAGAGCCGAGGAGCATGGGAAGAAGGAGGTCTCTGGCGAGGACCCGAAGGACGACCTGTGCTGACTGCAAACCTGGCAAAACAGAAGATCACCAAAGCACATGGGCTCGGTCATGTGGGTGTGGCCCAGATGGAGAGACATCTGTGTCATTGGTGGCACCCATTCTTGAAAGATATGATTAAAGAGAAAGCTAGGACGTGCCTGATCTGTGGGAGGCACAATCCAAAGCCAGTGATAAAGCCAGAAGCAGGTAAGTTTCCCATTCCAGAGAGACCAGGAGAAGAGATTGTCATCGACTTCACTGACATGATCGACTTGGGTCCAGGAGGAGTCAGGTATTTGTTGGTAAGTGTAGATGCTCTGACCGGCTGGCCAGAGGCGTGGCCTACAAAAAGAGAAGATGCAAAGAGTGTAATTAAGTGTCTGATTAATCATTACATTCCAAGGTATGGGTTTCCTAAACGAATTCGGTCAGACAATGGAACACATTTCAAAAACAAAGATTTGGCAGAAGTAGAACAGAGGCTGGGGGTGCAACACAGGTTTGGAACTGTGTATCATCCTCAGTCCCAAGGGAAGGTAGAAAGAATGAACCTAAACTTGAAAAACAAAATAGCCAAAATTTCTGCTCAAACGGGGCTAAATTGGGTTGCAGCTCTGCCCATTGCATTAATGATTATAAGATGTTCTGTTAACCATTCAACAGATTTCACGCCGTACGAGCTGCTGACAGGACGGCAGTTTCCAGGTCCCTGGACGGCAGTCCCGGCGGAAGAAAGTATAAAAAGTAACAGAACGCATGCAGAATATTGGAAAGAATTAAAAGCTCTTGTGTCTAGTTTCACACAACAGGTTGCAGCAGGAGTGAGCCCGGTGGACAGGACCATCCCAGACGCCAAGGTGGTGTGGCTGAAGGTCATTAAGCGAAAGTGGAAAGACCCAAGATGGACGGGGCCATTTGAGGTGACGGCTCGTACCACAACAGCGGTCCAGCTGAAGGGGAAAGGCGAGACCTGGTTCCATTGGTCTCAGTGTGCAGTGGCAGACGAGAGCTTGGTGGAAACAAGCTCATCTCCAAATAACACGGGTGGTAAAAAGAGGCAGAATAATCCTCTCACCTGTGCAACGACTGACCAGTAGTCTACCTGGTAAGTCGAAGAAAGAAGAGGAGGATCGCAGACCATCACGGCGCTCAAAGAGGAGGTGCCAGAGAGGCGTGGAGTTTGAGAGGCTGGGGCTCCAGTCTAAAGTTACAAGGAGAGTATGGGGATTAGAACCATGAGGTTGTGGGGAAATTGGAAACTAATCAGAGTGTTGGCATGTGTGAGTGTTCTAATATGTTTGTTTATCTTTTGGCAGACTGGTGAATTGCCCAGACGCAGAGGTCCAGCCGCTCCAGAGTCCAAATTGATTGAGTCGCGAAGAAAATTCAAGCGTGACGTCTCAGGTGAAGGTGATGAGTGCCTCAGCACCTCTGGCGGGATCGAGTTAGATTATGTTAACGGGTCCACAACATCATTCACGTTCGATTTGTGTGATGTCATTAAGTGTACAGGAGCTAGTAGCAGCTGGAGAGCATATGATGTGTGGGTTTGTAATCACCCCATGATATGCTTTCGTAAGTCGGTTTGGGGCCCTTCGTGGAGCGAACATGTTTACATCTACATAACAGATCAGTGGTGTGCGTGGGAAGATGTGGTAGGTTGGACAGGACTAGGATGGCAGCCAGCGGTGCCGCAGGCCCTTAAGGGGATAGCCATTCAAAGGGATTATTCTGTTTCACATAACCCTGTCACTCTTTCCCTAGGACCGTGGAGTGAACTTCCTGAATCGGGGATTTCAGGAGGCGCGTTCTATCTGGTAATTGGGGTAGATGTGATAGGGACAGATCCATCAGGTGTAATTCGGGTGAACTTAGTTAATCCAAAGTCTGAACCATCTCATAAGGGTGTGGTCACAAATCTAACAGAGCCAACAGTCACTTCGGGTACAATTGCTCATAAGGAGCACCAACCAAAAGAGAAATGGCTTGTCACAACAGATTACACTAGACTAAAACCTCAGGATTTGATTGAGCGTGCCACCGGTTTCAGTGACAGTAATCTCTGGCTTGATTGGGTGGCTCAAAATGCTAAAGAACAAGAGGTGTCTGACTGTGTTGCCTGTGCTACAGCTAGACCTCGGTTGTTTACTGAGCCTGCGCCTCTGTATCCAGAGGATGAGTGGGGTTATAATTGCATGCTGAGACTGACGAGAGAAGCTGTGGTCACAGGTAATTGCACTACGCTGTCAAGTTTATATCCACCTATTGACAAACGTACACGAACAGGTTCATTCACACCTAAGCGAGATAATTACACATGTTTTGAATTTGCTACAGACAGTGTGAGATACACTCTGGGACAAATTGACCCAAGTTGGTGTATAAGGACGCTCACGGGAAAGACCACCAACAATGTAAGTGACCCAAACACAATAATAGGTACATGGGCTAGAGGTGGATTGTATTATTACTGTGGACATTATACTCTTTTGGTGCAGGTTCCTTTGGGAAGTGTGGGGACGTGTGCTATGGTGCGGTTAGGAGCACCATTAATGCTGATAGGGAGTAAGGTTAAAGCCATTCCACAACATGACACACGCACATTGACAGCCAGACGGAGGAGACACATGTTGAGGGTAAGAAGCGCAACGGGTACACATCGTTATGACCCAAGAACGGACTCCCCAACCTGGATTGACTCAATAGGAGTTCCCAGGGGAGTTCCTGATGAATATAAATTAGTTAACCAAATAGCGGCAGGTTTTGAGAGTGTGTTTATATGGATAACTCCAAATAAAAATGTTGATCGCATTAACTATGTTCATTATAATTTGCTGAGGCTCTCTAACCTTACCAGAGACGCGGTGGAGGGGTTTGCGGAACAATTAGGCCCGACGTCTTTGATGGGGGTGCAAAATCGCATGGCTCTGGACATGTTGCTGGCCGAAAAAGGAGGTGTATGCTCTATGTTTGGTGACATGTGTTGTACTTTCATTCCCAACAACACTGCTCCTGATGGCACGGTAACCAGGGCGCTGGAGAGTCTGAAAACTTTATCCAAAACTATGCATGAACAATCAGGTGTGAATAATGTGCTGGGGGACTGGATGACGTCTGTTTTTGGGCAATGGAAGGGTGGGTTTATGTCTGCCATGTTTTCTTTTGTTACTTTTATAGGTATTTTGGTTATAGGTTGTTGTCTCATCCCTCTGACCAGACGAGTGCTGATGAAGCTGGTGGAGAGGGCTATGGATTCGGAGCCAGTTGGTTTAACTGGTCCTGGGTCTATGATGCCATTGCGAGAGGTGGCTAACTGGTCTGAGGAGTGAGACAATAATGATGAGTGTTGGCCTTTTTCTAAGGCCAAAGAGGAGGAATGTGGAGAGGAAATTATTTTTTCTGTTACTATTCATAACCAGCATATATGAGTGTGCATTATTTTCATCATCATGTCATTAAAGCATTAATTGAATCTGTTGATGTTATATTACAGTTTGTATTCCAGGTGTGATAACAATTATAATTCCATAATAATCTTTTATCGCAGGTTGAACTGTATTCATGTTATCTATATATATTCATATCTGTTTACACTATAACACATTATGACAAATAATGAACTCACAGCATAGAGCTCTGTGTGTTTCTGCAGAGTCTGACTCTAGTAGAAGGTTGACTGAGGACACGAAAACACTCATCTTGGGCCTGCACATACACACACTGTATCTAGACTGTTTTGTTCTGTTCAGAAGTTGCTACGTGACTTGTCCAGCGTAGAAGATGGTTGAGCAATGATAAAAAACATCTGGTGGGGTCTCTACCGTCCACTGTGCTGGAACGTTCTTAGATTACAAGAATTGATACTTTCATTTCCAGGAAATCTAAGTGTTTGACGCTTGTTCTCCGTCATCAACTGTTATATATACCACTCCTTATTATTGTTCGGGGAAGACTGATGCTGTTTTTGGTGATCGTGCTCGGCTTCCCACATATATATGTGTGTTTAATAAAATCATTGTTTTGACGCATCACTGGGCTCTGTAGTCGTTTGTCCCTCACCTCAAACTACGAATTCAGGACACGTGTTTTGGGGTTTAAAAGCCACAGAGACCCGGTGTTTAGAAAAAATGCGTCTCAACTGCTCCGATACTCCTGACACATATGGGATCACTACAGGTTTATGCTGGGGCAGCGGTTGTCCTTCTCTCCTGGATCGGCTGGAGCTTTCTGTAAGTGCCTTTCCCGCTTTGACAAAAGTCCAGCTGGGATAACCACATTTACTCAGGGCCTTCTTGATGTGCTGTTCTTCTGCCTCCCTGGCCGCTGTGTCAGTGGGGATGGTGCTCTGTGTTGTAGCGTCCTGATGACACCCAGTTTGTGCTCCAGTGGATGATGAGAGTCAAACCTTAGATACTGATCCGTATGCGTAGGTTTACGGTACACGTCAGCTTTTAGATGTCCCCCATTACTGATGGAAATCTCACAGTCTAAGAAGGCTAACCTGCCACTTTTCATATCCTCCCTAGTGAATTTAATGTGTCGGTCCACCAAGTTATTGTGATCTGTGAAATCTAGTATGTCCTGAGATTTGATTTTCACCCAGGTGTCATCCACATATCTGAACCAATGGCTTGGTGGTGTTCCAGGGTAGGATAGCAAAGCCCTCTTTTCCACTTCTTCCATGTACAAATTGGCCACGATGGGTGAAACTGGGGAGCCCATGGCACACCCATGTTTTTGCCTTTTGGAGATTTACTTTCCTGGATGATTGAGAATGAATCAAGACGCTCCACTATAAAACTGTCCAGACTGTTTATAGTCAGGGATTTTAACAAACACATTGATGATGTCTCCAAAGGTTGATTCTGTTCATCTGGATGTAGCGTTTTCAGAGGGAGAAACTTTTCGTCACTCATCCAAGTGACTTCTTCAGTCTCAGCTGACTGCAGGTTTCCCCAATCTTATGAACAGTACATTTGCATAATGACTGAAACCAACCCATCAAAGGAACAATAGGCTAGGGAGGTCAGTTCCTTCAACATAATTATGCAAATTCTCATGACAATTATCAACAACCACTGATCAATGGTACCATTCACAGAGAGTTTGGGAATGGCTGGAATCACAGCATTGTTTGATGGCAAAAGATGTACCCTTAGGCCCCCACCTTGATTCAGAGATGTTCCTTCTCTTTACTTTCCCAGTACATATGTCACGGTTTGCGGGTGCAGGCCGTGTGGGAATTATTTAGGACCAGAAGCAGCAGCTCAGGTGCAGGTGAACATTTATTGACAGGAGTGCAAATCAACAGAAATGGCAGGTGACATGAACAGGAAAACCTAAACTGGGTAAAACTAACAAAACAAACCAGAAACGAAGATGCAGGGAGGTCCGGGGAAATATACATGGAGAGACGCAGGGAGGCCGAGGGGAAACAACACAGACCAACCAGCAATCACTAAGACAAAAGACACGACTAAAATACACTCAGAGAACACAGGGAGATTACACACAGGTGGGGGACACAGCTGGGAGAGATTAACCTGACGAGACAAGGGAGGCAAACTGAAAACACTCACATCAGACGCAGACCTTCACAATAAAACAGGAAACACATACACACAAAGACACAGACTAGGAAACGCGGACTTAACACAGGAGTAGACGGCAGAACAGAACAACACTAAACAGGAGGAAGAACAGAACCAAAATGACACTAATAGAAAACACAAAACGCTGGGTCAAAAGGACCCAGGATCATGACAACATACCCATATAAAAATATGGGTATGTACTGATAAGTGATCAGAATTATAATATTTTGTACTGTCTGAGGCAAAATTTCCCCGATTCAAATCGAATCGAATCGTGGATCAAATCGAATCAGGACTTTGTGAATCGGAATCGAATTGATTCTAGAAATCAGTGATGATACCCAGCCCAAGGTGAGTGTCAATCAATCAATCAATCAATCAATCAATCAAAGCTTTATTCGCCACATGCAGGTTGCCCTGCAGTGAAATCCCCCCCCCCCCCCCCGACCTTACGCACACAACACAGACATCACATGGGGATACAAGTCGGAGATCGGTAGCGTTACAGAAAAAACACTGAAATGTACACTACAATGGGAAAGTACAAGAGGAAAAAAAGAGACCTCTACTCATGCTGTGCTTCCATGGTAGGACAGCATGAGAACAGGAGACAAAAAAACTCCTCTGCACAAAAAGCACATAAATGTCCACGGCACAACATTATGAAAGACATGACAAGCCACACGGTTGGGTGGGGGGTGAGGAGTAATCCGAAGCAAACACAGCAGCCACCCTGCACAGCGCTACCATTCCAGAACGGCACACAGACCCGCCGTGTTCCCACGCAGGAAACAAGCATCGAAGGCGTTTGGAAAGGGAGGGGGGATGAATGTGTGCATATCAGTGAGTGTGTATGTGTATGCGTGTCCAGAGTTTAGCTGAGACAGTGTAAAAACAGTCGTTATCAGGGTGTTTTTGTTCGGCTCAAGTCTTGCGACCGCAGCTGGCACCAAGAGGGTATCCGCATGAAGTGATGGTGCTTTTTACTTTAGTGCGAACAGCTCATATGAACTTCAAAGCAGTTCTATAGTACAACACTGGTCTCTCAATCTCCCGTTGGAGAGCCGCGAGCTTCGCCATACTTGCGTCTGTGATGTTGTCATTCTTGTGTTCAAAGAGGCGATTCTGAGAAGTCACGACAGTGTGCCTCCCCGAGATGTCATCCGATTTGCACCCAGAGATGTTATTCCGAGCTAGCCCTTCCAAGATGTATCCAGTCTGCATTCAGAGATCTTATTCTGAGTATTCACAGCAGCCGTAGCCTCTCCAAGATCATATCCATGCTGCACTCAATGAGCCCATTTTGAGAAACTCACGCCTCTTCCCATCGTTTCAATCCCAGCGGGCAGCCTCGTGGAGGTTTGAACAGCCGGTTCTGCTTTCTTAAGTCAGGGCCAAGCCAGCTCCGATCAGCCAGAACCCTGTTATCATGGTTCCGAATAGGTAGATATCTTCAGCACTCAGGCTCACCCAAGCCAAGACTTGTCGTTGAGAAAGGGGTGTCAATTGCATGTAAGGACCAGTTGATCCAATCCATAATTCCTCTTTTAGGTTTTAGAGAACAGACTGTGAGAGAGTGTTCCAGGGAAAAGTAATACAAAAACACAAGACTAGACAAAGACATTAGAGGCTAAGCAGGGAAGCTAAGGGAGAGGAGAAGAGGAGAAAAGTGCGACCGCCTTCGCTGAGAGCCAAACGAGCACCACAGTCCAGGATGAGACTGGATATATGAGACAACGAACATACACGAATACATCAGGAAGATAGCCCTAACTGACTGCGTGCTCAGCGAATACCTCAGGCAGGGGAAACCCAAGAAAGAGGAGGAAGACAAGGAACCATCATGGAAAGACAGGCCCCTGCAGAATATGTACCAGCCGGCAGATAGAGGAGGTGGCAGACATCTAGAAATCCTACCAGTGGCTGGACAAAGCTGGACTGAAAGACAGCACAGAGGCACTAATCATGGCAGCACAGGAACAAGCTCTGCAAAGATGCCTGCAATCCAGCACATAACAGCAGCGTGCAAGATGCTAGCAAGCAAGGGATACATGGATACTGTTTCGCTAGCTTAGCTCGTAGCCGACTCGTTAGCACCATGGCTACTTCACCTGTCCCTCCTGCACTTTCTTGCTCATTGTGTCAGATGTTTAGTTACTCCTCGGCCTCCTTTAGCAGTAATGATACCTGTAACAAATGTAGCATATTTGCAGCTCTGGAGGCCAGGATTACTGAATTGGAGACTCGGCTTCGCACCCTTCATTCACCCGTAGCTAGCAAGGCCCCTGTAGCTGGTGCAGCCGAAGATAGTGTAGGCCCCGCTAGCTGTTCCCCGGCAGACCCCAAGCAGCTGGGGAAAGAGGGCGGCTGGGTGACGGTGAGGAGGAAGCATAGACTTAAACAGAAGCCCCAGTACACCACCAACCTGTTCATGTGTCTAACCGTTTTTCCCCACTCTGCGACACACCCGCCGGGGGTCAAACTCTGGTAATTGGTGATTCTGTTCTCAGACATGTGAAGCTAGAGACACCGGCAACCATAGTCAATTGTCTTCCAGGGGCCAGAGCAGGCGACATTGAAGGAAATTTAAAACTGCTGGCTAAGGGTAAACATAAATACAGTAAGATCATAATTCACTTCGGCAGTAATGACACCCGGTTACGTCAATCGGAGGTCACTAAAATCAATATTGAATCGGTGTGTAACTTTGCCAAAACAATGTCGGACTCTGTAGTTTTCTCTGGTCCCCTCCCCAATCAGACCAGGAGTGACATGTTTAGCCGCATGTTCTCCTTAAATTGCTGGCTGTCTGAGTGGTGTCCCAGAAACGATGTGGGCTTCATAGATAATTGGCAAACCTTCTGGAGGAAACCTGGTCTTGTTAGGAGAGACGGCATCCATCCCACTTTGGATGGAGCAGCTCTCATTTCTAGAAATATGGACCAATTTATTAAACCGCTTTATTAAACAGCTGTCTTAGCTAATTATAGGCCAATCTCCAACCTTCCTTTCATATCAAAAATCCTTGAAAGAGTAGTTGTCAAACAGCTAACAGATCATCTGCAGAGGAATGGCTTATTTGAAGCGTTCCAGTCAGGTTTCAGAGCTCATCACAGCACAGAAACAGCTTTAGTGAAGGTTATAAATGATCTTCTTATGGCCTCTGACAGTGGACTCATCTCTGTGCTTGTCCTGCTAGACCTCAGTGCTGCGTTCGATACTGTTGACCATAATATCCTATTAGAGCGATTAGAACATGCTGTAGGTATTACAGGTACTGTACTGCAGTGGTTTGTATCATATCTATCTAATAGACTCCAATTTGTTCAAGTAAATGGAGAGTCCTCTTCACACACTAAGATCAATTATGGTGTTCCACAGGGTTCGGTGCTAGGACCAATTTTATTTACATTATACATGCTTCCCTTAGGCAGCATCATTAGAAGACAGCATAAATTTTCACTGCTATGCAGGTGACACGCAGCTCTATCTATCCATGAAGCCAGGTAACACACACCAATTAGTTAAACTGCAGGAATGCCTTAAAGACATAAAGACCTGGATGGCCGCTAATTTTCTGCTTCTTAATTCAGATAAAACTGAGGTTATTGTACTCGGCCCTGAAAATATTAGAAATATGGTATCTAAGCAGATTCTTACTCTGGATGGCATTACCTTGGCCTCCAGTAATGCTCTGAGGATATATATATATATATGTATACATATACATATACATATATACATATGTATATGTATATATAAACATATATATATGTATATATATATATATATATATATATATACACACATACATATATATACACACATACATATATATATATATATATATATATATATATATATATATATACACATATATATATATACATATACATACATATAAAAAAACACCCAGCACGCCCCTGCGGGCGGTTTATCCTTCAAGCTCGGGTCCTCTACCAGAGGCCTGGGAGCTTGAGGGTCCTGCGCAGTATCTTAGCTGTTCCCAGGACTGCGCTCTTCTGGACAGAGATCTCCGATGTTGTTCCCGGGATCTGCTGGAGCCACTCGCCTAGCTTGGGAGTCACCGCACCTAGTGCTCCGATTACCACGGGGACCACCGTTACCTTCACCCTCCACATCCTCTCGAGCTCTTCTCTGAGCCCTTGGTATTTTTCCAGCTTCTCGTGTTCCTTATTCCTGATATTGCTGTCATTCGGAACCGCTACATCGATCACTACAGCCGTCTTCTTCTGTTTGTCTACCACCACTATGTCCGGTTGGTTAGCCACCACCATTTTGTCCATCTGCATCTGGAAGTCCCACAGGATCTTAGCTCGGTCATTCTCCATCACCCTTGGGGGCATCTCCCATTTTGACCTCGGGACTTCCAGGTTATACTCGGCACAGATGTTCCTGTACACTATGCCGGCCACTTGGTTATGGCGTTCCATGTATGCCTTGCCTGCTAGCATCTTGCACCCTGCTGTTATGTGCTGGATTGTCTCAGGGGCATCTTTACACAGCCTGCACCTGGGGTCTTGCCTGGTGTGATAGACCACAGCCTCTATGGATCTTGTACTCAGAGCTTGTTCTTGTGCTGCCATGATTAGTGCCTCTGTGCTGTCTTTCAGTCCAGCTTTGTCCAGCCACTGGTAGAATTTCTGGATATCAGCTACCTCCTCTATCTGCCGGTGGTACATACCGTGCAGGGGCCTGTCCTTCCATGATGGTTCCTCGCCTTCCTCCTCTTTCTTGGGTTTCTGCTGCCTGAGGTATTCACTGAGCACGCTGTCAGTTGGGGCCATCTTCGTGATGTATTTGTGGATATTTCTTGTCTCATCCTGGACTGTGGTGCTGACACTCACCAGTCCCCGGTCCCCTTCCTTCCGCTTAGCGTACAGCCTCAGGGTGCTGGACTGGGGGTGAAACCCTCCATGCATGGTAAGGAGCTTTCTTGTCTTTATGTCAGTGGCTTCTAGCTCCTCCTTTGGCCAGCCTATTACCCCAGCTGGGTACCTGATCACAGGCAGGGCGTAGGTGTTGATGGCCCAGATCTTGTTCTTACCATTCAGCTGACTCCTCAGGACTTGCCTGACCCTCTGCAGGTACTTGGTGGTTGCAGCTTTCCTAGCGGCCTCTTCATGGTTCCCATTTGCCTGCGGGATCCCCAGGTACTTGTAACTGTCCTCTATGTCTGCAATGTTGCCTTCTGGTAGTTCAATCCCCTCAGTTCTGACTACCTTGCCTCTCTTTGTTACCATCCGACTACACTTCTCCAGCCCGGATGACATTCCAATGTCATTGCTGTATAGCCTGGTAGTGTGGATCAGTGAATCGATGTCTCGTTCACTCTTGGCATACAGCTTGATGTCATCCATGTACAGGAGGTGGCTGACAACCGCTCCATTTTGTAGTCGGTATCCGTAACCAGTCTTGTTAATGATCTCACTGAGGGGGTTCAGGCCTATGCAGAACAGCAGTGGGGACAGAGCATCTCCTTGGTAGATCCCGCACTTGATGGTGACTTGTGCTATGGGCTTGAGGTTGGCCTCTAGTGTTGTACGCCACATCCCCATTGAGTTCCTGATGAAGGCTCTTAGGGTCCTGTTGATCTTGTACAATTCTAGGCATTCCAGTATCCAGCTGTGGGGCATTGAGTCATAGGCCTTCTTGTAATCAATCCAGGCAGTGCACAGGTTGGTCAGTCTGGTCTTGCAGTCTCGGCTGACTGTTCTGTCTACCAGTAGCTGGTGTTTTGCGCCTCTGGTATTCTTGCCAATCCCTTTCTGTGCCCCGCTCATGTATTGACCCATGTTCCTGTTCATCTTAGCTGATATGATGCCTGACAGGAGCTTCCATGTAGTACTGAGGCAGGTTATTGGTCGGTAGTTGGATGGGACCGGTCCCTTCTTGGGGTCCTTGGGGATCAGGACCGTCCGGCCTTCGGTTAGCCATTCCGGGTGTCTCTCATTAACTAGCAGCTGGTTCAGTTGTGCTGCCAGACGCTCGTGGAGTGCAGTCAGCTTCTTCAGCCAGTAGGCGTGAACCATGTCGGGCCCTGGTGCTGTCCAACTCTTCATACTGGAGACCCTTTCTTGGATATCTGCCACTGTGATGGTTACTGGACCCTGTTCAGGGAGGTCGCTATGGTCTGCCCTCAGATCCACTAGCCACTGAGCATTGCCGTTATGGGTTGCGTCCTTCTCCCATATGCTCTTCCAGTATTGCTCCGTCTCCAGCCTTGGTGGTGCTGTTCTCTTATTGTTCCCTTGCCACTGAGAGTACACTTTTGCTGGTTCTGTGGAGAACAGCTGGTTTATTCTCCTGCCTTCTATCTCTCTGGTGTACCTCCTCAGGCGGCTGGCCAAGGCTGTAAGTCTTTGCTTGGCAGTTTCCAAGGCCTCAGGTATGGACAGCTTGCTGTATTTCTTATGCACCTTCTTTGTCGCGTCTTTCTGCAATTCCGTTAGTTGGCTTACCTCCCTTCGTGCTACTTTGATCTTGCCCTCTAGCCTCCTTCTCCATGGAGGGTACTGCCCCTTGTGGCTGTTCAACTTTTAGCCAAGCATCTCACTGATCGCTGCTGCCGTATTGTAGATCAGCTTGTTGGTGTCGGTAATCGTGGTTGTAGGTATCATCCGTAGTGCTGCATTAACATCATCTAGCAGACCTTCTGAGGGTACTTCACGTAATCTTGGTAACCGGCTACAGGGGATCCAGGTTATATATATCTACATATATCTATATCTATATATCTATATATATATATATATATCTATATATATCTATATATATATATATATATCTATATATATATACATATATATATATATATATACATATATATATATATATATACATATATATATATATATATATATATATATATATATATATATATATATATATATATATATATACATATATATATATATATATATATATATATATATATATATGTATTGAACAGCCACAAGGGGCAGTACCCTCGATGAAGAAGGAGGAGGGAGGGCAAGATCAAAGTAGCACGGAGGGAGGTTAGCCAACTAACGGAGTTGGTTGCACATCTTCACTCTCTGCACATCTTTATCACAGTTACTCACAGACGTGCAGAGTGTGTGGATATCAAAGCTAAGTTTCCACCATGTTTGTAGTCTGTACTGGGACTCATGGAGCATCTCTCTATGAGCACTCAGTGCTTTAAACAGTGAGTCCCAGTTTAACCAGCAGCCTTCACACCACACATCACACAGACATGGAAACTTCAAACCCTCAGACTGAAGTCACTGGCAGTCTCTGGCACCAGCGACTGCGCTAACAAACATACAGCAAACAGTGAAGGTTTGGTAGAGAAAGCTGGTTGGGTAATACCAAGTATGCAGCGGAGGAGGGGGGGTTACATTACTAGTAGAGATGGCACGATACCACTTTTTTATGTCCGATACCGATATCATAAACTTGAATATCTGCCGATACCGATATGAATCCGATATAGTGTGTTTTTTTAAATCAATAAAACAGTTTTTTTAATATCTTGCTGCATTTTGTATAAATTCATACTCAAGTTTAAATAAACCACAACACTAAAGCTATTCTTTAGAAATCAGTGATGATACCCAGCCCTAGTGAGTAGCCCAGGCCTGACAGATGTGAACTTAAGGCCTGATCCGTCTGAAATTCATAGCCACTGCTCTGACACGGTGCCATCAATCTTTGAACGCTGAAAAAGCAACAGTGTTTCCAGAAAACACATTATATGCTGAAATAAATGCATTGCCCAAGTGTCCCCTCTCCCCAATGCCTTTCAGCAGCATGCAACAGCAAACAGGTCGTCAGAGGAGGCAGAGATGATGATTAAGTTTAACATTTTCCACAATATTGACAAAGCAATTTAAGTACAAGATTATTAGTAAAACATTTAGAAATGAATATTGTCTGTATGGACTGTAATTCCCCCCCCAAAAAAAACGTGCACATGTAAAATTGCAGAGTTAAGCGATGCGGTTGAAAAATTTTAGTGTGCCTAACTTTTGTGCCGGTACGCCTAACTTGTTAAAGTTAGGCGCACCGGTGCAACTGTGGCAAAAAGTTAGTCTAGAGCCCTGGATAATGAGGGAATAACATACACCTTGCCATGTAACAGCTGAGAAGCCAATAGTCCCATTACTTTTGGTCCCTTAACAAGTTGGAGGCACATTGGAATTCCTACACCGCTCACCTGATTTGGATGTTAATGCACTCAAATAAAAGATGGCAGTCTGCAGTTAAAGCACATCTTGTTTGTTTTATTTGGAATCCATTGTGGTGGTTTATAAAGCCATGGCGTATAAAGACATGTTAGAATTGTGTCGATGTCCCAATTTTTATGGACCTGACTGTATATATACAGAGGGAGAGAGAGAGGGAGAGAGAGAGAGAGAGCTAGACAGAGAGACAGAGAAAATGAGTGAAGGACACAGAAAATGTTTCCAGCTCTTCCTCCTCTATCAAACATTCTCTCCATACCTGAGAGTGTTTAGTCTCCAGCGTGGATCCTTCAGTCCAGCCGACAGCAACTTCATTCCTGAAGTCTCTGGATGATTGTAGCTCAGGTCCAGCTCTCTCAGTTGGAAGGGGTTGGAGCTCAGAGCTGAGGCCAGAGAAGTACAGCCTTCCTCTGTTATAAGACAACCTGATAGACTGTAGACACACAAAACACAACAATCCATTTGTAAACACTGCAAAGAAGGATTTTTCCTCGCTAAATACAGTGCCAACAATACATTTGATTCCATTTAGCTTCATACATGATATGACAATTCACAAAAGATGGCAGTAGTTGTTTACTAATATTGTACTTTTGGAAATACTAGGAACCACAATTAAACCTGCACCCTGAAATTGAATATACTATTATATGTCTTTTTTTGTTGGGGGGGGGGGTTGCAAAATGATGAGGGCTTATCATTCAGGACTTTTAATTCAACTCTGAATTTAACAGGAAGTCCCTTAATCGACCAATATGGGAGAAATATCATCTCTCTAGTCCTGCTCAGTACTCTCACTGCAGCCTTTTGGAGCAACTAATGGGTTCTGAGGGACCCAGGGCTCTAGACTAACTTTTTGACATGGGCGCACCGGTACGCCTAACTTAAAAAATTTAGGCGTACCGGCACAAAAGTTAGGAGCACTCAAATTTTTCAACCGCTTCGCTTAACACCGCAGTTTTACATGTGCACCTTCTTTGGGGGGGAAGTCCATACAGACAATATTCATTTCTAAATTATTAACTAACAATCTTGTGCTTAAAGTGCTTTGTCAATATTGTAGAAAATGTTAAACTTAATCATCATCTTGGCTCCTCTGACGACCTGTTTGCTGTTGCATGCTGCTGAAAGGCAGTGGGGAGAGGGGACACTTGGGCAGTGCATTTATTGCAGCATAAAGTGTGTTTTCTGGATACACTGCTGCTTTTTCAGCATTCAAAGATTGATGGCACCATGTCAGAGCTGGCTATGAATTTCAGACGGATGAGTCCTTAACTTAACACAAAAGTTATCAATAGTTCTTTTCATCTTTTCTTATTACCCACAGCTACATCCACTTCTCTCAGGCCTAGGCTGCTCACTAGGGCTGGATATCATCACTGATTTCTATAATCTATTCGATTCCGGTTCTCAAAGTCCTGATTCGATTCAGTTTAGCCTCAGACAGTCAGAAATATTATAATTCTGATCATTTATCAGTACTGACACTTGTGAGACTTCATCAGAATTGTGAACATCACAGCAGATGCCTTTGTGTAAAAGTAACTGAGAATAAAACACAGAAAAACATGAAGGAGATTTTCCTGGTCTGGCTTTTTATAGCAGATAACCTTAAAAATATTCTGCAATATTCCGCAATTTTGCATAATTTTAAGAAGTTTAAATTTCTTCAGTATTGAACAGCAGAAATTAGGCTTTCTTGTCGGACGTCATTTACATGAAAAAAGAAAAAGACAGCGCTGTAAACAACGGTAGACTGGTGGGTAATAAGCGAATGAATAATCCAGAAAACAGAGATTTGAGACGGGAAACTGTTCTTGAAGTACACACAGGGAGCTGTGTAGGAAGTGTAATTTTTATCGTGGTGGAAGCAAAACAGCAAAAGTCAGAGGGAATTCATGACGACATTGATCAAATGTGAAGCGCAGTTTGCTGCTTCTTTTTGGCTCGGCAAATTTTGGTTGGAGAGAGAAAACCTGCAGCTCAGAATCAGCGCAAAAAGACGGAAACACAGCGCGGACCCGACGCATCAGAATCGCTAAGCTCCGACAGCGTGTCCGTCTGCGGGCCGTCCGGTGAGAAAGCCGAGAAAGACAAAGCTGATTCTGATGCGTCGGGTCGCTCTGTGTTTACGTCTTTGTGTGGAATCCGTTAATGAATTGATATCGCTTTATTCAAGCTACTCACCTCTCTCTTCTACCTGCACTTTCCACTGGACCACGGCCAATCAGAGAGGTCCCGCCCCTGACTATCTCTGATTGGTTTAGTCCACGATAGGGGCATAATGTGTGTCTGTTGTTGACCACATGGAGAGTTACAGAGATTTTTTTTTTGTTACCTAAACAGGTGCGACCAAATGTTGGTAACAGTTGGTCGCACCAGTGCGACCAAATTTTTTTTTTTAGTCGCACCACGGAAAAATTTGGTCGCATTTGCGACCAAATTGGTCGCACTCTAGAGCCCTGGGAGCTGTTATAAAGTTCTGAAATAAATATATAGCTATAGTCCAACCTCAAAGTAACAAATGCTCAAACCATTTTAACTGTTTTTCCAGCATGACTGAGACAGCACTATTATTCATATGGATGAAAGGCCCAGTCACAACCCTGATATGCTTGGCATCAGTATACTCCTAGTGTTGGTCCTAAGCCAGGATAAATGTGAAGGGTTGCATCAAGAAGATGTCTGGTGTAAAATCTTTGCCAAATATAAAATGCTATTGGCCCAGAGGGTGAAAACTGTGGCACTGTTACCCAATAGCCAAGGAAGACCAGAGGGGGAAGTTGTATGACTTGGCAGGGGGAGGTTGTATGGAAAGGAAGCATTGTGGATATGAGAGTAGGGACTCTAATTGTAGAGATTCTGAGTGGAAAAACAAGAGAGCTGGTAGTGATTACCAAAAATAAGGGCTAGGTCCTTAAAGCAACACTGAGCTCCAGAGAGCTCTGACTCATCTTGGCTCAATGACCATAGAATAGATTGACAACTTATCAGCTCCCCAAATATGAAGCTAGAATGTCTCCATTACACCCTTGATGTTAAAAGATGGGACAGGGGTGGGTCATCCATCCATGTACTTCCGTTTTATCCGGGGCAGAAGCCCAGAAATCCCTCTCCCCAGCCACCTCCTCTAGTTTGTCCGGGGAACACCAAGGCGTTCCCAGGCCAGCCGAGAGATATAATCTCTCCAGTGTGTCCTGGCTCTGCCCTGGGACCTCCTCCCGGTGGAACATGCTCAGAACACCTCGCCCAGGAGGCATCCTTGTCAGATCCCTGAACCACCTGGCTCCTTTCGATGTGGAGGAGCAGCGGCTCTACTCTGAGCCCCTCCTGGATGGCCGGACTCCTCTAATGGAGAGGCCAGCCACCCTTCAGATGAAGCTCATTTCCACCGTTTATATCCGCGATCTCGTTCTTTCGGTCACTACCCACAGCTTGTGAGCATAGGTGAGGGTACAGACATAGGTCGGCCGGTAAATTGAAAGCTTCGCTTTTACGCTCAGCTCTCTCTTCACCACAATAGACCGTTGGAGCGTCCGCATCACTGCCATTAATTAAATTATTAGATGATTTCGACATAAAATCCTGTGTCGCAACAACTGATATTTTTGGTTTGTCAGCCGGTAGAGAAGCTTTACTGTAATGTGTGTACCGTGCACTGTGGTATTGTTTTTCTCCTGTTCCTGTTACAGAACACAGTGGTGTTTTGTGTAGCTTAAATCTTTTACTCAATTAATTTCACATTTTACATAGCAGCTTTTTCACGTCATTCTTCTGCTTCTACTAATAATAGTGGAAAGAATGTTTTGGAAAATTTCAGAGGAGGAAGACGAGGAACCATCATGGAAGGACAGGCCCCCGCATGGTATGTACCACCGGCAGATAGAGGAGGTGGCTGATATCCAGAAATCCTATCAGTGGCCAGACAAAGGTGGACTGAAAGACAGCACAGAGGCACTAATCATGGCAGCACAAGAACAAGCTCTGAGCACAAGATCCATAGAGGCTGGGGTCTATCACACCCAGCAAGACCCCAGGTGCAGGCTGTGTAAAGATGCCCCAGAGACAATCCAGCACATAACAGCAGGGTGCAAGATGCTAACAGGCAAGGCATACATGGAATGCCATAACCAAGTGGCCGGCATAGTGTACACGAACAATCTGTGCCGAGTATAATCTGGAAGTTCCGAGGTCAAAATGGGAGATGCCCCCTAATATGGCGGAGAATGACTGATCTAAGATCCTGTGGGACTTCCAGATACAGACAGACAAAATGGGGCTAACCAACCGGAAATAGTGGTGGTAGACAAACAGAAGAAGACAGCTGTAGTGATTGATGTAGCAGTTCAGAATGAAAGCAAAATCAGGAGGAAGGAACACGAGTAGCTCGAGAAATACCAAGGGCTCAGAGAAGAGCTCGAGAAGATGTGGAGGGTGAAGGTAACGGTGGTCACAGTGGTAATCAGAGCACTAGGTGCGGTGACTCCCAAGCTAGGCGAGTGGCTCCAGCAGATCCCGGGAACAACATCGAAGATCTCTGTCCAGAAGAGCGCAGTCCTGGGAACAGCTGAGATACTGCGCAGGAACCTCAAGCTCCCAGGCCTCTGGTAGAGGACCCGAGCTTGAAGGATAAACCGCCCGCAGGGGTGTGCTGGGTGTTTTTTTTAATATATATATATATATGTATGAGTGCAAGAGGAACTGACCTGAAAAATAGGATCATGGCCAAGCTTGAAACCTGGATCCCCCGTAGCCGGTTACCAAGATTACGTGAAGTACCCTCAGAAGGTCTGCTAGATGATGTTAATGCAGCACTACTTACAATACCTACAACCACGATTACTGACACTAACAAGCTGATCTACAATACGGCAGCAGTGATCAGTGAGATGCTTGGCTACAAGTTGAACAGCCACAAGGGGCAGTACCCTGCATGGAGAAGGAGGCTAGAGGGCAAGATCAAAGTAGCACGGAGGGAGGTTAGCCAACTAACGGAGTTGCAGAAAGGTGCGACAAAGAAGGTGCATAAGAAATACAGCAAGCTGTCCATACCTGAGGCCACAAATGAACCAGCTGCTAGTTAACAAGAGACACCCGGAATGGCTAACCGAAGGTCGGACGGTCCTGATCCCCAAGGACCCCAAGAAGAGACCGATCCCATCCAACTACCAACCAATTACCTGCCTCAGTACTACATGGAAGCTCCTGTCAGGCATCATATCGGCTAAGATGAACAGGCACATGGGTCAATAAATGAGTGGGGCACAGAAAGGGATTGGCAAGAATACCAGAGGCGCAAAACACCAGCTACTGGTAGACAGAACAGTCAGCCGAGACTGCAAGACCAGACTGACCAACCTATGCACAGCCTGAATTGATTACAAGAAGGCCTATGACTCAATGCCCCACAGCTGGATACTGGAATGCCTAGAATTGTACAAGGTCAACAGGACCCTAAGAGCCTTCATCAGGAACTCAATGGGGATGTGGCGTACAACACTAGAGGCCAACTCCAAGCCCATAGCACAAGTCACCATCAAGTACGGGATCTACCAAGGAGATGCTCGGTCCCCACTGCTGTTCTGCATAGGCCTGAACCCCCTCAGTGAGATCATTAACAAGACTGGCTACGGATACCGACTACGGAACGGAGCAGTTGTCAGCCACCTCCTGTACATGGATGACATCAAGCTGTATGCCAAGAGTGAACGAGACATCGATTCACCGATCCACACTACCAGGCTATACAGCAATGACATTGGAATGTCGTTCGGACTGGAGAAGTGTAGTCGGATGGTAACAAAGAGAGGCAAGGTAGTCAGAACTGAGGGGATTGAACTACCAGAAGGCAACATTGCTGACATAAAAGGACAGTTACAAGTACCTGGGGATCCCGCAGGCGAATGGGAACCATGAAGAGGCCGCTAGAAAGGCTGCAACCACCAAATACCTGCAGAGGGTCAGGCAAGTCCTGAGGAGTCAGCTGAATGGTAAGAACAAGATCCGGGCCATCAACACCTACGCCCTGCCCGTGATCAGGTACCCAGCTGGTATAATAAGTTGGCCAAAGGAGGAGCTAGAAGCCACTGACATCAAGACAAGAAAGCTCCTTACCATGCATGGAGGGTTTCACCCGAAGTCCAGCACCCTGAGGCTGTACACTAAGCGGAAGGAAGGGGGCCGGGGACTGGTGAGTGTCAGCACCACAGTCCAGGATGAGACAACGAACATCCAAGAATACATTGGGAAGATGGCCCCAACTGACCGAGTGCTCAGTGAATACCTCAGGCAGCAGAAACCCAAAAAAGAGGAGGGAGACGAGGAACCATCATGGAAGGACATGCCCCTGCACGGTTTGTACCACCAGCAGATAGAGGAGGTGGCTGATATCCAGAAATCCTACCAGTGGCTGGACAAAGCTGGACTGAAAGACAGCACAGAGGCACTAATCATGGCAGCACAAGAACAAGCTCTGAGTACAAGATCCATAGAGGCTGTGGTCTATCACACCAGGCAAGACCCCAAGTGCAGGCTGTGTAAAGATGCCCCAGAGACAGTCCAGCACATAACAGCAGGGTGCAAGATGCTAGCAGGCAAGGCATACATGGAACGCCATAACCAAGTGGCCGGCACAGTGTACAGGAACATCTGTGCCGAGTATAACCTGGAAGTCCCAAGGTCAAAATGGGAGATGCCCCCAAGGGTGGTGGAGAATGACCGAGCTAAGATCCTGTGGGACTTCCAGATACAGACGGACAAAATGGTGGTGGCTAACCAACCGGACATAGTGGTGGTAGAAAAACAGGAGAAGACGGCCGTAGTGATCGATGTAGCGGTTCCGAATGACAGCAACATCAGGAAGAAGGAACACGAGAAGCTGGAGAAATACCAAGGGCTCAGAGAAGAGCTCCAGAGGATGTGGAGGGTGAAGGTAACGGTGGTCCCAGTGGTAATCAGAGCACTAGGTGCAGTGACTCCCAAACTAGGTGAGTGGCTTCAGCAGTGCTAAAGCCACTCACCTATTTTATAATATATGATCTATCTATCATATAATATAAAATATATATATATTAGATTAGCAAGATATGACTGAACAGGTTATATATGAAATGTATTCTTACAGCAGCGAATTCATATCACCTAAAGCAGACCATATGTACACTGCCAGTTTGAGCCACACCTTCTCACTCAATGTGTTTTCTTTATTTTTTACACTTCCTTTATTGTAGGTACTGAAGACATGATATATTTGAAGTAAGCTATATGGAATTATGCAGCAAAAGAAGAAAAAGAAAAAGGATTGATAAATAACTCTAGATACGTCTTATATTTTAGATTCTTCAAAGTAGCAGCCCTTTGCTTTGTTGACGGTGCTGCAAATCCTTGGCCTTCTCTCACGAAGCTTCATGATGTAGTCACCTGTAATGGTTTTAATTTAATTTGATTCATTTAATTTTCATTTTGTGCCTCGTCAGGGTTCATAATTGGAATTTCTTGCTTTATTAACCCCGAGTCATTTCAACCTGTATTGAAGGTAGGGATGGGTACCGATAAGATAAGATAAGATAAGATAAGATAAGATAAGATAAGATAAAACTTTATTAATCCCTCGGGTGGGTTCCCCTGGGAAATTCGGTTTCCAAAAGCACAGCACCGACAGAAGTTACAGAGCGTGAGCAGAATATTATATATATACACATATATAAACAGAGAGACATATATAAATAAAATATACGAAGGGGATAAATACAATAAATAGGAATAAGAATACAAGTGAATTGCACATTTCAAGTATTGAAGTCTATTGCACCGTTGACTATTAACAAAAGGTATTGCACAGTGCCATACCGGTATCCGATATGGCACCGGTTCTGACATAAACGGTAGCAACCAGACTGAAAAGCAGCGCACATTTCGGTGCTTTATTTCTGTGCTTTTTTTTTTTTCCTGAGATGTCATACACTTTGGATTCTAGCCAATCATTTTACCTTTCCAAGGATAGTAGGCGGGCCCAGGTACATAGGTTCTTTTAAAGCAGAGCTACAGATTTAAAAATGCCCAAGGCGAAACGGTCAAAGTCTGGCTTTACTTCACAGCAAAAGATGCAAATTCAGCAGCCTGCAACAAGTGCTTTAAGGTGAAACTGTGACACTGTGCAAAGGAGGTAACACCTCAAATCTGATGAAACATGTCGTAGTTACATGCGGCTGTCTTCTAGTTTGATAGAGTGAAACCATATATGCCCCATAGCTGCAGAAAAGGCTAACATACAAAAAACAGCTAAAATGAGAGGTTTTAGTACAAAGTTTATGTTTTCCATTGTTTAAGCACCAGTTCGAGCACCGTTTAAGCACCGGCACCATTTCAAAAGTACCGGGTTGGCACCAGTATCGGATAAAACCTAAACGATACCCATCCCTAATTGAAGGTGCAGACTTCAAACTATATACCAGTTTTTAAATTGTGTTGATAGGCCACGTAAAACCAGATTTATGACAAATATATATACACCTTGGTTGCATTTTTAGGTAAATAGCTGCATATACCTTTGTTGTTTGCAAAACTTGTACATAGGTTTTTAAAATATACAGTTCCTATTTGCATTTCAAGAAATGAAAATGATTGGCTAAACATGTTCGTGGTTTTTGCAGTAAAAAACATAACTCTTTTCTACTTGGATTTTATGTTTTCTTGTTTGAATTTAGATCAAGTGTGTTAATACAGTATTTCAAAATGAAAAAATAACATCAAATTGCAAACATGTTAGGTTGTGCTCAAAAGAATGATACAAAACAAGGCAATGTAAGCATTTTTAAAGGTGAAACTAGTCAAAAACAGCCAATTATACCCTGGACTGCAGAGGTTTAAATATACATTAATGATGAAGTCTGAATCCTGACCTGAGAGTTTCCAGTGTACAGTTTGGACTCTTCAATCCAGCAGACAGAAGCTTTACTCCTGAGATGTGTAGGTCATTGTTACTCAGGTCCAGTTTGCCTAGAGTAGAGGACTGGGAGCTGAGAACTGAGCACAGAGCTTCACAGCTTCTCTCTGAGAGGTTACAGCCAGACAGTCTGAAAATCAGTTATATTTTAGAAAAAAATGAAATCACTTACTTTCTACTACAAGAAAAACATATTTTCATGTCCACTTTATAAATAAGAATACAAATTAAATTTTAACCCTTAAGGACCCACAGTGACACTGGTGTCACCGCCCCTTTACACTTAGAGAAAAACTATTTATAATGGTTTAACTTTGACTTTTAACTAATAAAGTCCCTAAGTGACGTCTACTGCACAAACTAGTTCAGTCATGTGACAAGTGAGGCACTCTGGGTGTTCAAGACACCATTTTCAAAGTCTTGGTCCACCTGGTTAGCTAATGAGACCACTCTGCTAATTTTAAAAACTTTTTCTTTTTCCAAAGGTAAGCTTTTACTCATTCAGCAATTCTAAACTTTAGATAAGATGTCATAGGTCACTTGTAACCTAGTTTGGTAATATTTGTGAAACAATTTGATCTAGAATCAGTTTGTTAAATATCGCTGTGACAAATATGTCACATCGGGCATTAAACTCCAAATTTTCTTTAAAAAACTGATGTGACATATTTGTCACAAAAAGACAAAAACTGATCATTTGCTTGGTCAGTTTAGCTTGTTCTGTTATTTTAAATAAACATATTCTTTGTTGTTAATTCTCAGTCATATTTAACTAAATTCAAGCATACCTAATTTGTTAAATTACCTAAATTTGTGATGGAACTTTACTTTAGCTTTGTCGAGGCGTTTTTCAGTTACCCCCTATTTTCTGTCATTTTCACTCTTTTGTAGAATGGATAAAAAGGAAAAATATAGTGTTCAAGATGCGCTGGAGTTTATCACTGCAGAGGACAATGAGTATGAGGGATGTGAAAGTAGCTCAGATGAAGATTCTGAAGACCCTAATTACATCCCCCACAAAGACGTGGAGAGTGATGAATCAAGTGAATCCAGTGATTCAGACAGTTGTGATTCAAGTGATTTAGAGACAAAGACACATTCAAGCCATATAGACACTGGGCAGCCCAAGGCAGCTATCAAAGGATAAAAATCCTCCTGAAGAAAGAAAATGTTCGAAACCCCTGAGACCACATTCATGGGACCCTGTGCCAAACCTCCAGATGAGATCCACACTCCACTGGAGTACTTCAAAAACTTCATCACAGATGATATGCTGCTGTTGTTAATGGAACAAACAAATTTATACAGTGTACAAAAATCCAACCATCTGAGAAATGTAAATACCACTGTTAAAGAACTAGAAATACTCATTGGTCTCTATCTGAGGATGGGTCCATGCCAAATGCCTGGAAATCGAGCATACTGGGAAAATGACACCAGGTGTCCTATGGTAGCAGATAACATGTCCCGCAACCGATTTCAAACCCTGTTGGGATCTCTACATTTCACTGACAAAACAGATTTATTACACAGAGATGCAGAAGACAAGTGCTGGAAGATCCGTCCATGGCTTCAAATGCTTCGCGAACAATGCCTGGATATCGTCCCAGAGGAGTACAACTCTGTTGATGAGCAAATGGTACACTTCAAGGGGACACACAGCCCAATAAGGCAGTATGTGAAGGGAAAGCCCCACCCCTGGGGATTGAAAATCTGGGCCCGGTGCTCATCCTCTGGTATGCTCCATGATTTTGTTGTTTATCAAGGTGGTACTGGGAAGAAGACTTTACTTGGGATTGGAGGAGATGTTGTGGTGAAGTTGTGTGAAACTCTGCCAGCTGAGCAAAACTACAAAGTTTTTGCTCATAACTTCTTCTCCTCAACCCCACTTGTGCTCACACTTCTTCATTGGGCTGATTTATTTTTTTTATTTTTTTCCAAGAAGCTTGTTGAAGTAAACCAAGAAGTGTTACCATCATTATCCATGTTAAGAATTTGAAAATAAAAAGGAAATTCTGTTTTTAAAAGCAAGAAAGTGTTTACAGAATTACCTTCTAAATATGGAACAAATGTACCTTGTATGCCCAATGTGATGCATATGTGACATTTCACACCTGGGGCAGTGGGTGGAGCTATTACAAAAAAAACTTCAGAAATGTGTTATATATGATTCATTTGATATAACTTACAACCCCCATAATTTTCATGAAAGTAGAAATAGGTCTGGGTTCTTAAGGGTTAAGTCTTAAAATAAGCTTCATTAACTCCTTCAAGTAGTTAAGAGTTTGCTGAGTATCTTATATAGGGATGGGTGCCGGTCTTCTAACATAAATGGCAGTAACCAGACCGATAAGCAGCGCACATTTCGGTGCTTTTTATTTCTTGAGATGTCATACACTTTGGATTCTAGCCAATCATTTTACCTTTCCAAGGATAGTAGGCGGGCCCAGGTACGTACATTTTTTTTAGAGCAGAGCTACTGATTAAAAATGCCCAAGGCGAAGCGGTCAAAAGTCTTGCTGTACTTCACAGTAAAAGATGCAAACTCAGCAGCCTGCAACAAGTGCTTTAAGGTGATACTGTGAAAAGGAGGTAACACCTAGAATCTGATGAAACACACCTCGCGACGCATAGCATTTTTTTCAAAGCCGAGAAATGCACGGTATTTGATGCAAGATCTCACACCGAGCACATCTACTGCGGGTGTGGTGCCTGTTATCGGACCTGGAGTTAGCAACATCCCCCAAGAACCCGAAGAGTAGAGTCCTGGCCCCTAGCCCTGCCAGTGTAGTAGAAATGATGATGGATGATGATGGCAGCAGCAGCCGTGCTTCTCTGGGTGAGTAGCTTAATGTTGTTTGTGTGTAATTTACTTTTAGTAGACTATCCACGTTATTAAATGAATGCACATAAGGTGAATTAGCAAACACTGTCATAATTACATGCGGCTGTCTTCTTGTTTGATAGAGTGATACCATATATGCCATTTATGCCCTATAGCTGCAGAAAAGGCTAGCATTGTTATCTTTTTACCAAAAAAAAAAAAAAAAAAAAACAGCTAAACATCAGAGGTTTTAGGACAAAGTTTGTGTTCTCCATTCTTTAAGCACTGGTTCGAGCACCATTTAAGCACTGGCACCGTTTCAAAAGTACTGGTTTGGCATCGGTATCCGACAAAACCTAAACGATACCTATCCCTAATCTTATATGCATTAGAAAGGCAGAAAAACACTGTATGACATGCAGACACGCTCACGAGTAAACAACATGAGTCCTGTTCACCTGGGCTAAAAAATTCAACCTGTGTTGTTATTTTGGTAGTATGGATCCCAGAGGTGCTTGTTTTTGATGACCGCTAAATTATGCTAGAGAAAGTATCCTGCCAGGAAATGCTCAATCAAGAACACTTTTTGTAAAACACTTATTGTAAAAGGGCTAGTAGTTGTTTACTGACTGGGCTTTGTTGGAGGCTTTGACCACTGGCAGCATTCTCAGAAGAGCCTCATCTGAAGCAGAGTATTTCTTCAGGTCAAACTCATCCAGATCTTTTTCTGATGATAGCAAGATGAAGACCAAAGCTGACCACTGAGCAGGAGACAGTTTATCTGTGGAGAGACTTCCCGAACTCAGAGACTGTTGGATCTCCTCCACTAGAGAATGATCATTCAGTTCGTTCAGACAGTGGAACAGATTGATGCTTTTCTCTGCAGAGAGGTTCTCACTGAGCTTCTTCTTGATGTACTGGACTGCTTCCTGACTCCTCTGTGAGCTACTTCCAGTCTGTGTCAGCAAACCTTGTAGGAGAGTCTGATTGGTCTGCAGTGAAAAACCCAGGAGGAAACGGAGGAACAAGTCCAGGTGTCCATTTGGATTCTGTAAGGCCTTGTCCACAGCAGTCTCGTAGAAGTGTTTCTCTGCAGATTCTCTTGTTTCAGAGTTCTTGGACGTTGTTTCTTGTTCTTCCAGCAGATTGAGTCCAGAGTTGATGAAGGTCAGATGGACATAAAGAGCAGCCAGAAACTCCTGAACACTCAGATGGATGAAGCAGAACACCGTGTCCTGGTACAGCCCTCTCTCCTCTTTAAAGATCTGTGTGAACACTCCTGAGTACACCGAGGCTGCTCTGATATCGATGCCACACTCTGTCAGGTCTGATTCATAGAAGATCAGGTTTCCTTTCTGCAGCTGATCAAAAGCCAGTTTTCCCAGAGACTCCATCATCATCCTGCTCTCTGGACTCCAGTGTGGATCTGTCTCAGCTCCTCCATCATACTTGACCTTCTTCACTTTGGCCTGAACCACCAGGAAGTGGATGTACATCTCAGTCAGGGTCTTGGGCAGGTGTCCTCCCTCTCTGGTTTCCAGCACATCCTCCAGAACTGTAGCAGTGATCCAGCAGAAGACTGGGATGTGGCACATGATGTGGAGGCTTCGTGATGTGTTAATGTGGGGAATGATCCTGCTGATCTGTTTCTTATCTCTGAATCTCTTCCTGAAGTACTCCTCCTTCTGTGGGTCGGTGAACCCTCTGATATCTGTCATCATATCAACACAGTGAGGAGGGATCTGATTGGCTGCTGCAGGTCGTGTGGTTATCCAGAGGCGAGCAGAGGGAAGCAGTTTCCCCCTGATGAGGTTTATCAGCAGCACATCCACTGAGGTGGACTTTCTAGGGTCAGTTAGGATTGTAGTTTTGTGGAAGTCCAGAGGAAGTCGACACTCATCCAGACCATCAAAGATGAACACAACCTGGAAGTCTTCAAAGCTGCAGATTCCTGCTTCTTTGGTTTCAGTAAAGAAGTGATGAACAAGTCCCACCAAGCTGAACTTTTCCTCTTTCAGCACATTCAGCTCTCTGAAAGTGAATGGAAATATGAACTGGATGTCCTGGTTGGCTTTGTCTTCAGCCCAGTCCAGGCTGTATTTCTGTGTTAAGACTGTTTTCCCAATGCCAGCCACTCCCTTTGTCAGCACTGTTCTGATTGGTTCATCTCTATTAGGTGAGGCTTTAAAAAGGTCTTCTGGTCTGATTATTGCTTCTAGACTGCCGGATTTCCTGGATGCTGTTTCAATCTGTCTGACCTCATGTTCATCATTGACCTCTGCAGTCCCTCCCTCTGTGATGTAGAGCTCTGTGTAGATCTGATTCAGAAGGGTTGGGTTTCCTGCTTTAGCGATGCCCTCAAACACAAACTGGAACTTCTTCCTAATCTTAGATTTAAATTCATGCTGACACCACTGGAAATTTCTATTGCAGGTTCCTAAAATAATTATTAGAGAAAATGCAAGCAATCAATGGTTAATGAAGTGCACATATTTGTATGTATTTCTGTGTATTTCTTCAGACAGTAGTAAATATTTTATTCACCCATCACATAAATAGAAAGAGAAATACTCTCACCTCTCTGCAAACGCTCAGCCAATTTCTTCTGCTTCATTCTCTTCAGAAAGTGCAGTGTGATTTTTACAAATGCTTCTCTGCTGCTCTTACTCTGCTCTTCATCCTCATCCTGTAATAGATCCCCATCCTCACATTGACTCTTTAAGCATTCTAGGTCATCTGGACTCAGATCCTTCTGGATCTTCTTTAGCTCATTCTTCACAAAAGTGATGATTTTGTTCTCCAGTATCTGGAAGAGAATACTTATAAATAAATACACAAATACACAAATACACAGGAGACAAACTGTCTCCTGCTGCAAGGAAAGAGTACTATAGCTTACTAGGGTGTGTATTAGACTTAATAGCTACTATATAAAGTTATGGACTTCTATACATTTTACATTAGATTAAAACTTTGGGTGTAAGATTCAGATAATTATTTATTAAAAGCTAGACATTTTAAATGAGAATAAGAAAGAAAAGTATTTCTTTGTACCCCCCTTTTCCTTCTTAATGCCCTACCTGCCCCCCTGGCTAAACTTTGCTACATCCGCCCCTGCACAGTTACCAGCCGTCAGCTACGTAGAATAGGATCCTGGTGTAGAAAGTAATATTAAATAAAATCTAACAACAGCTTATCAAGGTTAAATATGCTGCTGTTGTTTAGCCGCTGGTTTCCTCTTTCTGGTGCAAAGTGGGTGATAAACAAACAAGAGAGACGGGATTCGTGACAGAAAAGCCAAGCAGCCAATCAGTTTCACGATTGAAGTAGCAACAGGAGAGGGAGGTAGAGGCAGTCGCTCCATATATCAGTTGTTAAGCTTAACGTGGGAATGCTTTACAAACATTCAGAGATGAACTTACACACTTGCTTTACTTCTCTATGGGATAACTTTCTCGGAGATGATATGCCGGTCCCATAGCAAGGCTCCAAATGCTCAACCAGACCGCCGTCAGGTCTTGCATGCCACAGCCGCTCTATCACGTGACGCATACTGCTCCGACGTGCTAAGTTTATGAGCTGAGTTACGCCATGTCACAAGTTTTGTGAGGTGCTTTTGTGATATTTAATGTATCGGATTACATTTTTTTAGTTCTCTTTGATATCCGATCCTCATATCATCATCATCATGATCATCGTTTATTTGTATAGCACTTTAAGAACACACCAGGCAGACCAAAGTGCTGAACAACACAGATCAAAACAACTAGCATAATAAAAATACAATAAAATCATTAAAAATACAATGAAAATAATAATAAAGGTGTCAGTTTCCTACAGAGTTAAAAGCCAGGGAATAAAAACAGGTTTTCAATCTGGACTTAAAGACCTGCACTGATGACGCTTGTCTAATATGGAGGTGAAGGTTATTCCAAAGCATCGGAGCCATAATTGAAAACGCTCAGTCTCCTCTGCATTTCAGCCGCGACTTAGGAACCGACAGCAACAGCTGCTCAGCTGAACGGAGCAAGCGAGGAGGAACATGTGGCTTCAGCAAATCAGATAAGTAGACAGGAGCCAGACCATTTAAAGATTTACAAACCAATAAAAGGACTTTTAAACGAACCCTAAATTCAATGGGAAGCCAATGCAAGGAAGCCAGAACTGGAGTGATGTGATCGAATTTCCTACTACCGGTTAAAAATCATGCCACCACATTTTGCACTAACTGCAGGCGTGACAAGGTGCCCAACCCAACCCCTATTCAAAGGGAATTACAATAGTCCAGACGTGAAGTGTTAAAAGCATGAATAAGAGTTTCCAAATTGGGTTTGGAAAGGAAAGGCTTAACCTTTGATAGGTGTCTGGGGTGATAAAAAGCAGATTTTACCACCACATTTACATGACCTTCAAAAGTAAGCGCGGAATCAAGTTTAACACCAAGATTAGTGATCAAACTTTTCAAGTGGGAGGTCAAATCACCAAAATCAACATCTGGAGAATCAGTAGAACGATGCAGGCCATATAAAATTGCTTCCATTTTGCGAACATTAAAATTCCGAAAATTACTTGCCATCCATGATTTAATATCGCTAAGACAGTCAAGCAGTGATTGACATGGGGAGGTATCCAAATGACTAAAAGGTAAATAAAGCTGACAGTCATCAGTATACAAATGAAATGACACTCTGTGTTTACGAAAAATTGCACCAAGAGGGAATAAATAAAGCGAGAAAAATAATGGCCCGAGGATAGATCCCTGGGGCACACCCCAAAGCAGAGGGGCCAGAGAGGAAGTGGTCAACCCCAGCTTAACACAAAAACTCCTTTCGGAAAGATTTGATTTTATCCATGACAATGCCAAATCAGAAAATCCCACACTGTGGTGTAAGCGGGAGATCAGCAGGTCGTGGTCCACTGTGTCAAATGCAGCTGTCATGTCCAATAACACAAGCACAGCATATTTACCACGATCAGTAGCAACAAAAATGTCATTCATAACTTTAACAAGAGCTGTCTCCGTACTGTGAAAAGGCTGAAAACTAGATGGGAAGATTTCAGACAGTTGCGAGTCATTCAAGTAGCTGGGTATATCGGATCGGTCCATCCTTACATAATACACAAAATCACCCTGTGAAATGATCAGGACCTCAAGCAGCTTCAGGTAATAGTTTGTAATATTTTTTTATACAACAATGATCTATTTGTTGGGTTTGATGTTGGGGTAGTGAGCTTTCCAGCGGCTTCACCAGGAGGAGGATTTGTGGCCTGGCTCGCCTCCTCCCTCTTCCCGGAGAAAGCGGCGCTCATGCTGCTGTCACTCTGTGGCTTCCACGCAACTGCCTGTTCCCGCTGGAGACTCAGGAGAGCCAGTCCAGGACTCTACGGCTCCCACACCGCCGCCTGTACCCGCTGGAGGCTCAGGAGAGCCCGGATAGCACTTCCTTGTGTCCACTGGGGGTTCAAGAGAGCCCATCCACCTACCGCCTTCCACGCGGTTGGCCAGACTAACTTTACCACAGTCGCAGCAGTCTTCCACGGGCCAGCCTCCAGACCTGCTCTGTTGTCGCTGCTGTCTTCCACAAAGCCGGGTTCCTGATCCACTCAGTTATGGACTCTGTGCCGTCGGCCTCCAGGTCGCCCCACAGAACTGTGCAGTTTCGGACCACAGTGCAGTCAGCCTCCAGGTTTGGCCTCTGAACTGCTTTTGGACTTTGTGTCTATGGACTCATGGTTGACCCAGCTCCTCTGTTTCGTTTTGGACTTCTACTGTGGAGATTCTGATTTTGTTCCGTTCTCAATTACTCGGCTGAGGATTATGATATTTAAGGCTGGGAAGTAGAACAGGTCTTTGCTGGATGATTAAGTGAAACAATTTCCCCGGACCAACTGCCTTTCCTGTGTGGAGAACAAGTATGACTGTCATGGACTGGCTGTGTGGGAGCAGGGAGAGGACCCAAACGCAAACTCGTAGACACAAGGGATGAACTCAAAACCACAGCTTTATTTGCTGGCTGGGAAAAGCATACAAAGCAACCTAAACTAAACTGGAAAATCATAAACTAAACTCACAGAGAGACACAGGGAGATCCACACACCATGAGGGAGAACGCGACGCAGAACTGAGGGAGACGCAGACCTAAATACACAGAGGGTTAACGAGGGAAGTGGAAATACACGGGGAACACAGGTGACACTGATAATCATAACGAGACAGGGCAGGAGTGAACACAACGTGACGTATACTGACGAGGGACTGTCAAAGAAAACAGGAAGTGCACAGAGGTTCAGACAGGCGGAGAGAAAGAGGACAGACATAACGGGCTGGGGAAAAACATTGAATGAAACACAAGGAGGGGAAACGAGGGCTCAGATACACAGAGGGGCACACAGGGGGTAATCAAATAAGAAACATCTTAACAGAACCTAGAAACCAAGGCATAAATAAAGAACAAATCCCAAAACACACGAAAAACTAAGAATGCTGGGCCAACATGGCCCAGGACCATGACACCACCCCCCCCTCAAGGGCTGGCTCCTGACAGCCGAAACCCGAGAACCAAAAACAAGAAAAACCAAAACAACCCACCCAGGCCGGGAGGCGGGGGACCAGGACGGAGGGACCGAAACCAAATGAAACACAAAGAGCATGACACAAAACCAGGGTCATAGGAACACAAAAAATAGTCCAAGACAGGGAAGCAATGTCCACATAGAACAGAGTGTCGACTCGGGGGCGACAGCACCAAAGTTCACAGTACGGCTGTTCCGGAGGCCGCCCACGCGAAAAGCGGCAGTGGCAGCAGAGCGGGTCCGGAGGCCGGCCGCGTGGAAGACGGCGGCGACGTGGACACAGTTCAGGGGGCCGACCGTGCGGGAGGCAACGGCGGCGACCCAGGCGAAGGCGGTCCGGGGGCCGCCCACGACGGCGATGGCGCCTGGCCAGGGGCCTGGAAAGTGGCCAGAGAGCTGCAGACCCAGACAGGGCAGGACCAGGCGACACTGAAGGCGAAGACACGGAGGCGGCAGCTGGCGTAGGTGAGGCAGAGGCGGCAGCTGGCGTAGGTGACAAGTCCGAGGCCGCTGCAGACGAAGCTGCGGGCGGTGGCGTGGAAGCCGGAGACGGAGGCGCAGCAGCCGGCGGCGTGGAAGCCGGAGACGAAGAGGCCGCAGGCAGGACGGGTCCCTTGGACCCTCCAGCGACGACAGGAACCAAAGGCCGGACGGGCCCCTTGGACCCTCCAGCGACGACAGGAAGCAAAGGCCGGACGGGCCCCTTGGACCCTCCAGCGACGACAGGAAGCAAAGGCCGGACGGGCCCCTTGGACCCTCCAGCGATGACAGGAAGCAAAGGCCGGACAGGCCCCTTGGACCCTCCAGCGACGACAGGAAGCAAAGGCCGGACGGGCCCCTTGGACCCTCCAGCGACGACAGGAAGCAGAGGCCGGACGGGCCCCTTGGACCCTCCAGCGACGACAGGAAGCAGAGGCCGGACGGGCCCCTTGGACCCTCCAGCGACGACAGGAAGCAGAGGCCGGACGGGCACCTTGGACCCTCCAGCGACGACAGGAAGCAAAGGCCGGACGGGCCCCTTGGACCCTCCAGCGACGACAGGAAGCAAAGGCCGGAGCGGTCCTTCGGACCCTCCAGCGGAGGCACGAGGCAAAGAGTCCACTAGCCGACGAAAAGGCAGCTGGCACTGCACGGAGCACTGGCTTTGCCCAGGAAACACTAACACGGAGGAGTTCTCTGAGGGCTGCTTAATCTTCAGGGGTCCAGTACTAGCTGGGGGGTGAAACCTAGCTTCTGGGGAGGCCCTGGAGTGCATTACGGTGCTTGAAGCAGCTAAGGCGCGAGAAACTCCCAGGGTGGAACTCAGACTTTTTCCCTGCAAAAAGTGAGTGTGAGAAACTGGCGACGGAATGAGCGACGGGGCTACGGGGGACACTGGAGCTACGGGGGACACTGGAGCTACGGGGGACACTGGAGCTACGGGGGACACTGGAGCTACGGGGGACACTGGAGCTACGGGGGACACTGGAGCTACGGGCGGCACTGGGGCCTGAACTACGGGCGGCACTGGGGCCTGAACTACGGGCGGCACTGGGGCCTGAACTACGGGCGGCACTGGGGCCTGAACTACAGGCGGCACTGGGGCCTGAACTACAGGCGGCACTGGGGCCTGAACTACAGGCGGCACTGGGGCCTGAGCTACAGGTGAAACAGGGGCCTGAGCTGCAGGTGAAACAGGGAGCACAGGGGCAGGCTGGACGGACAGAACTGGGGCAGGCTGGACGGACAGAACTGGGGCAGGCTGGACGGACTGAACTGGGGCAGGCTGGACGGACTGAACTGGGGCAGGCTGGACGGACTGAACTGGGGCAGGCTGGACGGACTGAACTGGGGCAGGCTGGACTGACTGAACTGGGGCAGGCTGGACTGACTGAACTGGGGCAGGCTGGACTGACTGAACTGGGGCAGGCTGGACTGACTGAACTGGGGCAGGCTGGACTGACTGAACTGGAGCAGGCTGGACTGACTGAACTGGAGCAGGCTGTAGAGCAGGTGACTGGGCTACAGGAGACTGGGCTGGAGTGTGAACAAAAGGCAGTTGAGCTGGGGACTGGACTGGGGGAAAAGCTGATGCCTGCGCTAAGACCTGAGCTACTGGAGGCTGGGCAGCTAAGTGAGCTCCTGGAGAAAGTGGAGGTGTGGTGGAGAGAGGATAGTGAGGACGCAGTCTCTTTCTGAAGGGAGGATCGAAGGATTTGGTTATTAATCGTGACGGAAAAAGATGCTGACGCCGAGAATACCAGGCTGCGAGGGCGTCCAGAAGGGCCGCAGAGTCTTCTTTGCCTGGATCACCAATGTCAAACAGCTCAAACCAAAGCCTGGCTCTCAGAGCTGCTATTATTTGTTTCAGTCTTTTGATGTCCGAAAAGCTGGCTGTGCAGAAGGTGGAAGACAAAAAGTTGTCAAAAAAAACAACCTGGACGTGTCTCTCGGGAGCGTCCTTAGCGTGGATAACGCCCCGGCAATACTTCCACAACTGCGCGAGAAACAGTGGGTCTGCTGTCATGGTTGGCTGAGCTAACTCTTCGGAGCCTTCTGAACACGAAGACGCTGGCTGGACAGACTTGCTCACACTTACAGTGGACACGGGAACGGGTGCAGGCTTCTGCCAGACACAAGCTGCTCCCACCCGAGGAGTAGGTACAGGTGCAGAGGCAGGCTGTGTACTAGCTGGCCTCACCTCAGGGACCGGCACTGGTGATATGGCAGACCGGACACCAGCCACTCCCACCCAAGGAGTAGGTACGGGTGCAGGAGGAAGCTGAGTCACGGCTGCCCTGGGAGCCGGAGTAGGGACCAGCTGAACCTCAGCTTTCTCCACCCGAGGGACTGAAACGGGTGCAGAGAGAAGCCGGGCCCGAGCTGCCCTGGGAGAAGAAACACAGGTAGACGGAGAGGCAGGCTCAGATAAGACAGTTTTTGAATGGGCAGACTCAGGGGTTACACACACAGGGTCAGAAAAAACTGTTTCATCAAACATCGGAGTAGCCCCTCTGCCATCACAATTTACAGTCTTTGACTTAGCCGTCTTTGGAGGTTTTAAAGGGTGGTGAGAGTCCTTGATAAATCCCAACTCAGAGGGAGCTGGATGGAAATAGTTTTCCCAGTCTATGTCATCGTCCATAAGGGAAGTTCCCCACGGATCAGAGGTGAGTTTATTACTGTTAATGTCAGATGGGATGTGAGGATAAAAGTCATTGCCGCTTACCACCGTGGGTTGTTCACCATTGTCCGGCTTATGGCGGCGTGTGCGCCGCTTCCTACGGGAAGGGGAAGCGGGCGGAGAAAACAGCTGAGCCTCCGGCATGCAGAACGGCGAAGCCGAGGCTGGAGCGTGGGCATCTGAAGAGACGCGGAGAATTCCCACCTGAAGCGGCCGCAGCTTGGGTGCAGGTGAAGCAGCAGGTGGGGGCTTTCGGCAGCTCCGGGGACCGCCGAGAGCCAGCCGAGTTCCTCGGAAAATCTGCCCGTAGTCAGGAGTGCCCCACGGCCTCAAGCGGAGCTCCTCCTCCAGCTCGGCAAAGGCAGCATCCTGACGCTCACGCAGCTGAGAGCGGTTTGCTGGGTCCATGTACTGGTCGCGTTCTACTGTCATGGACTGGCTGTGTGGGAGCAGGGAGAGGACCCAAACGCAAACTCGTAGACACAAGGGATGAACTCAAAACCACAGCTTTATTTGCTGGCTGGGAAAAGCATACAAAGCAACCTAAACTAAACTGGAAAATCATAAACTAAACTCACAGAGAGACACAGGGAGATCCACACACCATGAGGGAGAACGCGACGCAGAACTGAGGGAGACGCAGACCTAAATACACAGAGGGTTAACGAGGGAAGTGGAAATACACGGGGAACACAGGTGACACTGATAATCATAACGAGACAGGGCAGGAGTGAACACAACGTGACGTATACTGACGAGGGACTGTCAAAGAAAACAGGAAGTGCACAGAGGTTCAGACAGGCGGAGAGAAAGAGGACAGACATAACGGGCTGGGGAAAAACATTGAATGAAACACAAGGAGGGGAAACGAGGGCTCAGATACACAGAGGGGCACACAGGGGGTAATCAAATAAGAAACATCTTAACAGAACCTAGAAACCAAGGCATAAATAAAGAACAAATCCCAAAACACACGAAAAACTAAGAATGCTGGGCCAACATGGCCCAGGACCATGACAATGACAGTGTGTGGGAGAGTGTGAGAGGATTTCCCCTTCCCCAATTGGCCTTTTGGACCCTGGAACCATGTTTCCCTCTTCACTTGTTTATAGTTTGCACTTTGGTGACCTGTAAAAAAAACAGCTTTATTTGATCTAATCCCATCTGTGCCTGAGTCCTCTCTAACCCGTGAGAGAATCATCCAGCCAACATGGACTCAGCAGACTCGGCAGCTTCAAAACCCCACCTTGGCGATGCTGGCAGCCAGGCTGGAGTGGCATGAGAAGATGTTTACTCATCTCCGAGGAGAAATCACCAAGCTCATCCAAACCGTGGCCCAGCAAACATCGCTCACAAAAAAAAATCCACCACCTACTCCTCCTCCGCCAGCAGCTGCGGCACCTCCCGTAAGTGACGCACCTATTACACCCACTCCCGTTGTTGCGACTTTCATCCATAAACCAATGTCCCCAATGGACAAGCGGTGACACTTACAAACTGTGTTCAAAACACCCAATAATACACAGAGTGAATCTGCGTGTCCTACTGCTTCTGAAGTGTCTGTTGCTCGGTGTTCCAATGTGCTAGTGTGATGGTGCCGTTTCCAATTACTCATTTGAGAACTGCGTCCACTCATCTGAAAGCTCCGTGACTCCAAAACGTATATCCAAAAATCCTCTTCATTGTTTTCTGATGCATGCGATAAAAGACAGGTTTTCTGTTGACTAAATGTTGCGACTTTCATCCATAAATAAAGCCGCGGCCGGCTGAGTTGGTTGTGTCCCTGTGACGCGCCTCCAATAATCCATAATGAGTCATACTTGTACTTTGCGTATTTATTTTAAGAACAAAACAAAACAAACTTTTGCGCTTTGAATCAAATTACAAATAGCGCATGCATTAACTGATGTGCCAAAGAAATGACGGTCAACAGAAAAGTTTGCCCACAAACCACTCACCCAACACACCTGCTGTGAACACCGACATCAGGTAAATAGACTGTGACCACACCCACATGCCATCAGCTGAGATGCAGGTAAAGCTATACACCTGCGCCACCATAACAAATAAGCAAAACATAAACATTGACTTTGGCTCTTACACCCGTGTTTTTGGACACACTTCTCCCTACACCGGTAGCATTCTCAGGTGAGCCCGGCAAATGTGCAGGTTTTCTCACACAGTGCTTGCTACAGTTCCGTCAGCAGAGTTTTTCTAATGATGGTGTGAAAATTGCCTATATTATGCAGCTCCTACAGGAGCACACTGACGTGGGCATAGGCGGTGCTTCAAGCTAAGCCTAAGATAACTTGCACTGAGTTTCTTCACAAATTTAAAAGCTGAATGTCAGCAGAACACATGCAAAAATAGTTGTTGTACATGTACAGACCATAAATATGGAGTCCAGGTGTGTTTGATGCTGCTGGGCAGACTGACCACTGGGAACCTCTGAGCTCTGCTGGTCCACTCTGTGGAGGAACCATGAAGAATTAGTTCAAGCACAAGATAAAGATCCAGTAGTTTTCTGCTCAAATAACTTTATCGGAATCACCTTTGGTGAAACATTGCTGACAATACCTGCTGTGACTGCTTTGTGCAGCAACTACAAACATTTGTGTAACTGCTGATCAATCCTACATCATTGAGTGAATCTGAGCTCAGTCCTTCACACAGAGCAGCTTCAGCTCTGGGTGTTGGTGGATTCAGGAGTGTTCAGGATTCAGTTCAGGAATTTCTACAATATTTCTGTTGGATTAGGATTCAGAGTTTGATTTGTTTGGTGTTTCTAAAACACATTATTGTTGGGCGACCATGGTTCGTTGGGCGACCATGGTTCCGTGGGTTGGGAAACCACAAGGTTGCCGGTTCGATTCCCTGCTCTGTCTGTCTTGGTCGTTGTGTCCTTGGGCAAGACACTTCACCTACCTCCTACTGGTGTTGGCCAGAGGGGCTGATGGCGCGATATGGCAGCCTCGCTTCTGTCAGTCTGCCCCAGGGCAGCTGTGGCTATAACTGTAGCTGCCTCCATCAGTGTGTGAATGAATAGTGGAATTGTAAAGCACTTTGAGGGTCTTGAGAAGCACTATATAAAATACAATCCATTATTCTTCGACCATCCTATGGAAGAACGACTTGTTTGCTTTGTGTCACAATCTGACTTTGTCCTGAGACTCAGTGATGCTACAAGAAGAGCAGCAGTAGGAAGATTTAGAGCTGAGTTAATAACACTAAATAAAATATGAGGTCTATTAAAGTTATTACACTTAATCTTAGAGAAATACTTTGTTTCTGATGCTCTTACAGCTTTCTGATTGTTTAACAATGATCTGGTAACATTATTCAACCAGGGCTGGGTCTTAGGTTTTAGACTCCTGGTTAGACTCCTGAGACGACCAATGGGATCAAGGATTTCCAAACAGGTTGAATTAATCAGAGAAAGCAGGCTGTCAGTGGTCAAGTTTTGTTTGTTTTATAAGAACAAACAAAACGATCATCTGTATCTGAGGTAATCATGTGAGATCAGTATTTATGCACGTCAAGTCTAACACACTGACAGGAAAGAGGAAACTCAAATATTACAGGTATGTGGTCAGAGAATTATTGTTGCAGATTTCAGGGCCACAGACAGCACAAGATCCAAAGTACAGTGGGAATGGAAAGTATTCAGACCCCCTTAATTTTCCACTCTTTGTTGTTTCCACTCTTTGTCAGAAATGTCAGAAGTCTAACATTTTGATCTCTTTCATTGTTTTCTTTTTAATGAATCTTTGTAACAATCTGAGGATGTTTCAGGTCAGATTTATCCAGGAAACACAAACACAAACATGCTCTCTGACCTCGTTGGTCCAGGTTCACCACTGAAGTTTGGAGGGTCATCTTTGGACCGGTCACTCCTCACAGACGGACAGCTGGACCCTGCAGACTGTGACCTCTGACCTCTGCAGACACAAACATGATTGAAGCAGCTGTGATCACACAGACTGCAGATAATGCAGCTGTTTCCTGTCAGTAACATCCTCTTAGATTAGAGTTCAGCTTTTTACAGGAAAACTGGACAAAACTGATTTTTGTTACAAATTCATTTTCATTTCCTCTCAGCTCACAAACACAGAAAATCAACCAGAATCAACACTGATTATAACGTCAGTGCAGAATTATTTCTGTTACTCAGTGAGTTCAGCTCTCTGACCTCGCTGGTCCAGGATCAGCACTGAAGACCGGAGGATTTTGATCTTTGGACCGGTCACTCCTCACAGACGGACAGCTGGACCCTGCTCTGTCCTCCTTTTCCTCCATCATCATCTTCAGTCAGTCTGAGAGGTAAACCACAAACACTCAGTGAATTCACATTAACAGGAGTAATTGAGTTACAGTCACTGACCAGTGACCTGTCATGTAACCTAGAAACCAGGTCAATATGGCTGTATCCCAATTCAGAGTCTGCAGCCTTACAGGCCGCATTTTAAGGCTGCAGACCCTGAATTGGGATACAGCCAACCAGTGTGTTTAGTCTGACTTCCGGACTCTGATCACACAGCAACCGCAAACACACCGTTGGTCCAGCTGTGAGTCCGTTACGTGAACTAAGGAGCGGCAGATTTGTGCTGAACTAAGCTGCACACAGCTGATGTTAGCCAGGAAAACATTACACACTAACTTTAATACAAACACACACAGTTTGTTTGGTGAAGAAATCGAACATGAGCTGAACAAACAGTAAAGTTCCTAAAGACAAACTGTTAAAGGAGGAAACAAAGCAAACTTACAGTTTCTTCACAACAACAACAATAAGCTCCACTCCACGAAGTTCAGGAAGTGAAAGTAAACTTTGAGCCTAATGCGGCGTTTGCGGACACTCGGGAGCATCGAAACACTGTGCTGCATTCAGCAACCTCGGAAATTCCGAAACCTCTGGCAGGTTGTAATTTATTTCTGCTGGTTTTCCTGTTTGAAGCACAAACATCCGTCATCACTTTGTTGTTCTTGTTCCTGCAGCGTTTGGATATTTCAGCACTAAACTGATGTTTCTTCAAAGCTCATTTCAACCTGTTGAAGTCATGAATGAAAGTGCCGACTGAGTGTAAGAGCCAAAGTGAATGTTTATGTTTTATTTGTTATGGTGGTGCAGGTGTTTAGATTTCCCTGCACCTCAGGTGATTGCATGTGGGTGTGGTCACATGTTATTTACCTGATGCTGGCGTTCTCAATGGAGAAGTTGGGTGAGTGGGTTTTTGCACGTTATTTGACATCACCTTTCAGTCCCATTCTCAAATGATATAAGTTCATAGATGCACTATTTCGTTTGAATGAAAGCGAAAAGTTTGTTTTTGTTTTGAAATAAATACACAAACACAAGTGGGGCTCAGTTTGGCTTATTGGAGATGAGTCTCAGCTCAAACCAACTCAGCCAGCAGCAGCTTTATTTGTGGATGGAAGTCGCAATATGGCGTTATTTTTGTGCCACTATTCTGAGCGCACAAAAAAAAAAATTTGCAGGTGCAAGTGTTGCATTTTGAGGAGAAATTTATTTTGAGCGAAGAAAAGCTGAATTTGAGTGAACAAAATTCATTGCTGCGTGCAAAAAATTTATTTCAGTGTTTGCTATTATCCATACACACACACACAAAAGCAGCCCCTCTCGCTCAGTTTTTGCATTCATCAAAAACCACGCTTCACATTTGATACCGTTTGATACCGATACAGTTAATCATAAAACCTCTAAGCTCAGCAAGTTCTTCATTCAGATCTGGTTTCTAAACTCCAGGAGTTTATCATCCAGGGCAGCATGCAGTTTAGTTTCCAGGTTCACTTTATATCCTGTATATTTAACTCCAGCTGTGCTCTCAGACCGACCGTGGACCCAGCAGAACTGGGTTCAGATCTCTGGGGCCACTTACATCACCTTCATGTCCCGGGTCCATGAGAGTTCTTCAACACCACCTGGTAAAGAACTCTATAGGACCAGTGACTGTAGTACAGAACCATCACTGTGTGAGGACACAAACCAGTATCTTTGATGGTGAGGACGGGACCCAGTAAACTATCTAAATACTGCAGATTTAATGAGGCTGTGCTAAATGATGAGGTCACTAAACAGGAAGTACAGAAAGATTTAACTCAATGGCTGTGTCCCAATTCAAGGTCTGCACGCTTGAAGTACGCACACTACGCGTACTACGTACGGTGCGTACTATAAGTACGAGAAGTGCGGAAGTGAGAGGCTTGTGAAATGGGACGGTCTAGCCTTCGTTGCGCTGTTCAGGTTGCCTAGCAACCATGATACTAATCGCGAGAAATGTTACATACACCATTGTGTGACATAAATGAAGGAAAAAAAATGTTTTGTTGGTCATTCATTTTGTCATGACATCACTTTGATTAGTTGAGACCACAGGACTGTAAAACATGATAGTTGGGCTTCATTTCTGTGCTGAACAGTCATTTAAGATTAGTTAGTAAATAACAATTAGCTAATGTTGTTCATGAGACTAAAATCATCTCACTGTGGTAATGTAAATATAATATGGCCAATATTATATTTATTGTCAGATCATATATATATATATGAGCTTGAACTCTGGGTCAAAGATTCAAGTTGCAGTTATTTATATTTCCTATCACCTTAAATCTTCACTCAAAGACAAGTATCTCTGACAGTGTATATACAGATGTATTATATATAAGAGACAAATATTGTTCGTTTAATATGTTGGCATTATTACATTTGGCTCAATGCTTACATATATGTGTAAAAAACAAAATGTCCGAGCTGTGAAAACTGTTGGTGATAGAATGAAGAGTAGACTGATATATGAGATATTCCTTTATTGGGTGAGAAAATCAGACCATGTCATAACTGCTTTAAGTCACACAGAATAGATATCAGAGCATTAAACAGGCTGACTTCTGCTAAATGGGTCAAACTGGGCAGAAAGTATACAAACACATAACATCCTTATAGAATATGATGTAACACTATAGATCAACTTACCTCAGAATATATAAAGCATTATAAACAGTTACAGCAATATGATGCAACAAACACAGCAGTGCTACTAATCCAAAATACTCAAAGCTTCATAGAACTGAAACAAACATTTATTTTTAGCTCCATTCTGCTGCTGATACATACTTTAGGTTTCTGAATATTAAAGTTGTTGCTGCCTTTCATAGTGTGTAACTTGAAGGCCCTGAGTACTTTCTCCCACACTGAAAACACTGGGATGATAACATTATTTGAACATTACCTAATAAGACTGATTCAGGAGAGACAATTAGTTATGTTAAACTTTCCTAGCAGTCCTTCACAAACAGGGAACAGTCTGTCTATTCTCTCCATCTGTCAGCTGCTGCTGGCTCTTCCTCCTCCTCTTCCTCACACACTGCTGAGTTTGTCCTGGTGGATCATCAGGGGTGCAAAGCCTCACAGATGATGTGCAGCAGTGGGTCCCTCAGTCTGTCCTCACTCTGGACACTTGCAGTCGTCACACATGGAAATCAAATGTGTGATAAGCTGCAGGATTCAAACACAAGTGTAACTTATAAATACATGTTCATACTTTTATTCCACAATCAGAGAGAAAGAAACAGAGAGAGAGTGCAGGACAGACAGACAGGTGACAGTCTCAGGTGTATACACTGCTACAAAACAGCACAAGAGAAGGAGGATTTAGTGTTTGTGTTATTACGAGTGCTAAACAAGAAGAGTTCCCAGATGGTACAGTGGACACATGTGTGACTCCTGTGATTAAAGCATCTTTCTTTCAGCTTAACGAGTGAACCGTCAGCTCGTTCAGACACACGTTAAAGTCCGTTTGGCTCGACACCACCGAACAGAGGCAGCAATATAACATAGCTAACATTAACAGTGCAGTGAATCCTGCTTGTGCCGTGATATTCAGGACTGCAAACCGAGCAGCATCACTGACTTTCAGCTTGTTGTGTTTGTGGATATATGACTGACTTTAATTATCCATAAAATCATCACATTCTCTGTAAGATTAAGGTCGACTATATATGTATTTAGAAGTAGAGGCTTTAAAACCAAGTTACCGCTGAAAGTACAAACATCACTAATGTCACATAACTTTGCCGACATGTGGCCAACAGTAATGTTTTAATGTTCTTCATTATTAAACATTCGCACATAAATAAGTGACATCATATTCAGTACTTACTTTTGACAGTTCACTCTTCGGCCGCTCCCTTCTGCCGTATTTTGCGGCAAAATTATCCACACCCACCGCCTCGCTATGAATTGTGGGATATATGGGACCACGAAGCGTGCACCGGACCACGCTTGATATTTGGGGAAATCGACGGTGCATTTGGAGTACACTTTGAATTGGGACAGCCGTCGTCGCGTGGCGGTGACGTAAGAGCAGCAGCAGCCACACAGACAGGAGGCGTCTGCATCAGTGAAGGACTCTTTGACATTATATCCACATCAAAGCAAACACACACTGGGACAACACACAGGAAGATGATGGACGAGGTGGGAGGCGGAGCAAGTCTCCAGTTTCACCAATCACAATCCATCAGGACTGTTCATCAAATGAAACGCTCGCGTCATAACGAGACGTCGACACGACCAAACGCCATCACAGAGACGTCTCTGCTCGCTGTCAGAAGACGAGGACGATGAAACAGGAAGATTTGAACTCTTCTGTGACATCAACGCCAGGAGAGGCTGAAACACGTCCTGACCTTGAACATCACAGGTCCCCACGGGCACACTCCCATCTGACACATCACATCCTGTAACAGGAGGAGAGCGCCGGGGTCGTGCTCAGGAGACATGAAGTTCAGTTACAGCAAAGACCATAAAGCAGCATGTAAACAAAGTGCACAGGGTTCATTCATGTTTGCAGGGCGCCATCACTGCGCCTCCACAGCTGGAAGTGTGTGCGAGTGTTCAGTCACCCTGCAGGGATCTGTGATCACTCTCAGAGAAAACCAATCATAATACAGACACTTTTCTTTCTCCCTGCTGGAGGTTGGCTGGAGTTCTTTACTGTCCAACAGCTGAGCTGGACAGAAACAATCACAGGTTTCCCTGACTGAAGGTCACCGTGCTCACCTGTGATCAGCGTGGGAGGAGTTTCAGGCCTTCAGACAGACGGCTGCAGAGCTGCACCAACGTTGTTGGTCCTGAGTCATGGGGACAGCAAACGACTTGTCAAAGCATCTGCAGGAGAAGAAAGCTGAACTTTATTAAGCAGCAAAAGGACATAAAAGCACTAGATGTGAGTAAAGAGCTGCTCATCGGCCCTATCATCGTGTGTGAGGTCTGAGGTCTGGTCCTTCTAATAAAGATGCTTTTCCTCCAGTACATCCATGAACTCGTGGGGCTGAATGATCACATGTTATCACAGTGATCATGAGGCTCAATGTAAAAAGTTCAAATAGACTGAAACACCGCAGATAAAGGTCAGAGGTCACGTTGATGCCTTCATGTTTGACCACAGAGCGGTCAGTCTGTGTAACAGACTCTGTGATCAGTGATCAGTGCTGTGGGTCCAGACCAGAGGACATGTTGGATCTCTTCTTCTTTCACGTCCATATTAAACAGCTGCTGCGATGAACTGTGACTGTTAGCAGTAACTCATTAAATATGTCTGCACACTGTGAGAGAGCCGTCCTCCATCAGTGAGGCTGACAAACGCTCACACTGGGAACAGGAAGCAGATTTCTGTCTGACTGTCCTGATGGACAAAGGATGAAATCCTCTGTAACACAGTCAGCCTGGTACAGCCCATAATCCAATCCAACTTTATTTATACAGCACTTTAAAAACAATAACGTGACCAAAGTGATTCCAATAATAAAACAGAGACAGCAGTTAAAATCCATCCATTAAGCAAACAATGAAATTAATATAAATAAATACATAAATGAAAGAGAAGAGAAATAAATCAGTGTGTAAATTAAATATTAAAACATGAGTAAAATAAACAATAAAATTAACAAAATAAAAGCATTAAGAGTGGCCAACAGCTGACTACAAACTGACTAAAACTGACTCTGGTACGACTCCTAAAAAGCCTTTGAAAAAAGGTGAGTTTTTAAAAGTGATTTAAACATTTCAAGTGTTGGGGCCAAACTAACATGGAGGGACCGTTTGTTCCATAGTTTGGGGGCCACAACAGTGAAAGCTCGGCCCCTTATGTGTTTCAGTCTCGACGTGGGGACAGCAAGGAGTGACTGGTCAGATGATCTGAGAGACCTTTGTGGAGTGTATCGTTGTAGAAGGTCTGACAGGTAAGAAGGAGCCATTTAAAACTTTAAAAACAAGCAATAACATTTTAAAATGAATTCTAAAATGGAAACCAGTGTAAGGAGGCAAGAACAGGGTAATGTGCTCACGTTTACGTGTCACTGTCAACAGGCAATCAGCAGCATTCTGGACCATTTGCAAGCGTGATGGTGAACCTGATCAATACCAATATAAAGTCCATTACAATAATCAAGGCGAGTGGTCACAAATGTGTGCAAAACTCTCTCCAAGTCACAAAAAGAAATAAAAGGTTTAACTTTAGAGAGCTGCCTCAGCTGAAAAAAAGCTTTTTCTCACCACTGTATTTACCTGTAGGGCGTAGATTTGGCATGGATGGAAGGGCCATGCCAAATCCATCCACCAATAATTTGATCTCTTCAAGTAAAGAAAAAAACGGTTTGTCAACATCTCATTCACCCAGCGGTGCAGAAAGAGTTTTCTACTGGAGTCCTACATCATGTGACAAATATGGCCAATGTGATTGGATGTGCCTTTCAGGGAGCTCTGTTTAGTTTTAGCAGCGGCAAGCCTGCACTGTGAGGAGGAGTGGAGGAAGAACTGAAAGGACATGAAGGCTGCGCTGTTACACTTTTTAATAGCTGGAAACTTCAACTGTCATCAGAAAACATCAAATATTCTGGATCCTCTCTGCAGTGTCTCTTCTTTCCTCTGTGACTTCCATGGATTTTAGCTCAAACATGTTTTTAAATGGTTTGTCAGCAAACTGACCTCTGACCTCTACAGTACTGACCTGTACAAAGAGCTGTCAGTCTCAGCTCTTCTCTCCCAGCACTGGTGGAGCAGGTGTAGTTGCTGCTGACAGCCGTTGTTGGTTTTCTCAGAGACAGGCGGAGGTCTGAAGTGTTGAGAGCATCAGCTCTCATCGATGTGCGCCGCTGTAACGCTGCTTTTGTCCTCTGAGATCACCAGGTATGAAATCCGAGTACTGACAGGACAGCAGGACAGATCTTCCCCCCTCATTCACTTTCATGAGCACAGCCAAGGCATGCTGGGAAACTGAGGCCACAGCAACAGATGTAGAAATGACCTGCATGCTGTGGGTTTGTCTCAGAGTCAGTAAACTGAAATCTTGGAAACACAACATGAAACAGCTGGAAATATGTTCATGTTGCATAAAACCCGTGTTGCATTACAGATATTTATATGATCCATATTTAAGGTGGATGGGCTCATCCAGCCACTCTCACACCATCATATCACCATCCTGGGTTAGTGTCTTGGTCTCAGGTCACAACATCAGCACAGTCTTGGCTTGGCTGAGGTAGTTGAGTGGTTCTTGTTGTCCCTGACAGCTGCAGTGCCATCAGCCATGCAGCAGCACAATGACTGCTCACAGTCAGTGAGGCTCAGTCTACTGTAAACATTGTCCTAAAGTGGTGGCAAAGTGGCTGCAAGCTGGCTGCACATGCACTGTGTCCAGTACTCCCAGTACGTGCACCTGCAGATGATATCCACAAAGCTCTGAGTGTCACAGAGTGGGCCTGTGCTCAGGTCACTCTGCCCCATTGAATTCTACTCTAAGAGTTTTACAAGTGTGAGTAAAGTTATATATACAAGTTGGTGGCTGATAAGGTCTTGTAGTGACCCCTGACCCCGTGGTTCTTATTGGTTAATAGTAGCTTAGAGCATCTGCACCAATCATAAAGCAGCAAGTTTGGAGCTCGTGGGTCTCTGCAAGTAAGTCCCTGTAATGTTGGCCAAGCCTGATATACTAGAAACATCTGTCATTACCAGCAGATGAAGCTGCCCTTAAAGCAGGATCTCACTTTAAACCTGACAGAAGAATTTGCTATTAGCATACTATGGTTATATGTCTCTCTCTCCTGTCTCTCACCTGTCTGCCTGGGTGGAGCTCAGCTGGGCTCCGCCCTTGGCCCACGCACCTGCCGTGAGTCTACCTGATGACCTGGACTCCTGGGCTATTGAAGCTGAGGCTCAGAAGGCTTCTTCGCTGGGTGGTGGACTTACTCTCGTCAGTACAGCCCCGATAAACCCCGTTTGTCGTGTGATTACTCTGTTTATGCTCACCGCAGTTCTCTTGTGCTCAGGTTCTCGCACTCGTCCGTGACCCCGATCTGTTTCCCTGGTGGCGTGGAGTGGAGTGAGAGTGAGTGTGCTGAAAACAAATACGAGAGGAGCGAGTGAGCGGAGCGTGTGTTGGACTTTGTCCCTTTTCCCCTGGACCATTGCACATCCTGCCCTGTACACGTGGGGTTTGTAAATAAATGTACGACTGCTGTTCTAGTTCAGCTGCTCTGCTGACAGCTGCAGTTATTATATGACATTTTATTATTGTATTATCCATCCATTCACCTCTACTGTTCTTGCATTACATCACATAGTCAGCATAAATATGTTTTTAATGAACGATGAAAGTGGGATGAATTTAATGACCCTTGTTGAGAGAGGTGGGACAGAGAGAGACAGAAGTCCCCCCCTCACCTCTTATTGCCTCTGAGAGAAATAAAAAGGTTTTAACATTTAGGCTGTTGTGTTTACAATGATATGAAGTGCTATTAGTAAATCATCTTCATTCTGAATCAGAAGTTTAATGAATATGTTGAATAATTGACATGATTTAAATGTGTAGATGTTGTGTGTGTAGACTCAGCTTTGAGAGATTAGTGTGTGTGTGGCTGCAGGAATGTTGGAAGATAAGAAATGTGCCAGAACTCCATCCTGATAAAAGACATTAAGAGTTAACAATAGAGTCATAATTCATATGTGATTGTGCTGATAGTTAATCCTGCTTCACTGACTGAAACTGTTTAGAATACAATCAGGTAGAAGTTTAACCAAAGCAACGAATAAGAAAATCTGATAATAACTCTGTAGGCCCCACACTGAGAGTCTGTGTGGAAAGGATGGAGGAGCCACTAATCTAACATTAACATGGAAATCAAATCAATTATACTGAATATGTTTGTTTCTGGGAAGAAAGTTTTCCTGTATGTTTGAATCAAAAAGACATTATGTGGATGTTGATGTGAAAATGAGCTGATGGTGAATCTAACTGAAGATGAACTGCATGGGTTGATGCTTCATAAAGTGAAGTATATTCATATGCAGCCAAATGTTCATAATGGAATTTTCTATGTTAAGAAGAAAAGAAGAAAATGAAATGAAGCGATTTTGAAGCTAAAAGTCAGACACAGAGAGGATGAACGTTTATGGTTAGTTGCTCGAATTCTTGCGATGAGCAGAGACGTCATCTGAAGACTCGTCCCGTGAGTCCACAGTTTGACACAAATTCATAGAAATTCTATCAGGATAAGATAGAAGACCTTTATTGTCACTGTTACCAGAACAATGAGTAGTTTCTCTCCATTGGCAGCTTGTATCTGTTTACATTCAGATTCTGAGGATAATAGAAGAAGATAAATAAAGATAAGAACAAGTTTCAGAGGCACCTACACAGGGAATGTGTGTAATGCACAATAAATGAAGTAAACAAAAGGATCTGCACAAGTTCTATACAGAAACAAATCTATAGATATATCTGCAGGTACAGTGTAAAGAGGAGGATCAGGTCAGTATAAGGTGCTCTGTGATTGGTGGGATTGCACATTGAGTAAGCGGTAGGAATGCTGGTTGCTGCTGTAAAAGAATACAGTTCTATAAATAGAGGCAGGAATTCTACTGTAATGAATACTGGTTAGAAATAAATCTAGTGCAAGTGTCCATGAGTGTTAACAGCACAGTTAACCTTCAATCAGGGTGGAGGTAGAAACTTCTACTGAGTCTGTTTGTCTTTGTTGGACCTGTAGAGTTTACCAGAGGGAAGGTGGGAAAGTGAGTGTCCAGGGTGGAGGGGTCCTTGATGATGATGATGCTTCCTGCTGAAGGCTGCCAGTATAGATGTCTCTGAGGGGGGTCAGTGAAGTGCCGATTGGCCGCTCTGCTGCCCTCACCACGCGCTGCAGTTTCCTCTTGTCCTCCACAGTGCAGCAGTTGAAGCAGAGGGTGCAGCAGGAGGTCAGAAGGCTCTCGATGGTGGAGCAGTAGAAATTAATTAGCAGGCTTTGGGGCTTGACATTGCTTCCTGAGGAAGTACAGCCTTTGTTGTGCTTTCCCTACCTGCTGGGAGATGTTTGTGGACCAGGTAAGGTCGGCCGAGATGTGGACTCCGAGGAACTTGAAGCTCTCCACCCTTTCTACCTCCTCCATCAGTGTAGAGGGTGGAGTGCTCAGATGGCTTTGTTCTGCTGAAGTCGATTATCATGTCCTTGGTCTTGGCTGTGTTCAGATGCAGGTTGTTGTGGTCACACCATTGCTTCAGATGCTGAACCTCCTCTCTGTAGCTGAATCATCGTTGTTGTCCATCAGTCCTGTGATGGTGGTGTCATCAGCACATTTATAATGGTGTTACTGGTGTGGAGAACAGTCATGGGTGAAAAGTGAGTATAAGAGGGGACTGAGGACACACGTTCAGAGTGAGGGTGGAGGAGGTGTGGCTCCCATCCTGACGTTCTGGGGTGTGTTGCTCAGGAAGTCCAGTATCCAGCTGCACAGTGAGCTGCTGGGTCCTAAGTTGCTGAGTTTATTAACCAGTTTGTGGGCTTGAACTGTGTTGAAGGTAAAGTCCACAAACAGCATTCTCACGTACGTGTTTCCTGCTGTCCAGATGTGTGAGGGTTGTGTGAAGAGCTGTAATGATGGCGTCCTCTGTCCACCTGTTTGCCTTCTACAGACTGTAGCAGTGAGAGGTTGAAGATGGAGGTGAAACCTCTGCTGGTTGGTCTGCACATGCTTTAAGCTCTCCACCGGCTGCACCGTCAGCACCAGCTGCTTTCCTCGCATAGACTCTGTGTGGCTCTGACCTGATGCTGCTCCAGCTGGATGGGGGCGTCGTCCCTCTCTGTAACGCAGGATAGGTGTTGGTGTCACTGTTTTGTTGGTCAAAGCAGAGAAGAACTGCTTCATGGTGTCAGGTGAGGTGATGTGTTTGTTTGTGTGCGATTGTCCTTGTAGCCAGTGAGTGTCTTGATCCCTGCCACATGTTTCTGGAGTGGTTTGTGTTAAAGTGTTCCTCGATGCGCTGTTTGAATCCGCGTTTGGATTCTTTGATGCCTTTAGATTAGACGCCTCTTTGTAGGTTTGTTGGTCTCCTGATCTGAAGGCGCTGCTCTCAGTAGAGCTGCACCTCACTGTTGAGCCATGGCTTCTGCTTTGGGAACACTTTGTCTTTGTTGTTGTTACACTCTCAGTGCAGATGTATGAGAGTACAGCAGATGTGTGGCCCTCCAAGTCTGTTCCTTCTGTGAATACACTCCAGACCATATTGTCCAAACAGTCCTGCAGGGCTGTGGTGGATCCACAGTCTAGTGTTACTGTGTTACTTCTGGGTCTCAGAGACAAGGTTTGGATTTCTGAGGATGTTTCTGGGGGATCTAGTTTTGGTTAAATTATAGTTCTGCATTCTTCATCATCATTTCACTTATTTCTTGGTGTTCACATCTCATTAATTTTATTTCTTTTGTTTGCTCTCAGTTTAACCCTAACCCTAACCCTAGCCCTATTAAAGATTAATATCAGTTTATACTAGAGATGGACCGATCCGATATTACGTATTGGTATCGGTCCGATACTGACCTAAATTACTGGATCGGATATCGGTGAGAAATAAAAAAATGTAATCCGATCCATTAAATATCAAAAAAGCATCTCACAAAACTTGTGACATGGCGTAACTCGGCTCATAACCGTAGCACGTCGGAGCAGTGCGCTCACGTGATAGAGCGCTGTGTGTATTTGTAGCCTCGCTACCAAACCAGCATTTCATCTCCAAGGAAGTTATCCCAGAGAGAAGTAAAGCAAGTGTGTAAGTTCATCTCTGAATGTTTGTAAAGCATTCCCACGTTAAGCTTAACAACCGATATATGGAGCGACTGCCTCTCTCTCCCTCTCCTGCTGCTACTTCAGTCGTGAAACTGCTTAATGATCAGCTGAGTCCTTCTCTCTTCTTTGTTTTTGGCCCACTTTGCACCAGAAAGAGAAAACCAGCGGCTGAACAACAGCAGCACCTTTAACCTTGATAATATGTTGTTAGAATTTATTTAATATTACTTTCTACACCAGGATCCTTTTCTATGCAGCTGACGGCTGGTAACTGTGCAGGGGCGGATCTAGCAAAGTTTAGCCAGGGGGGCCGATAGGGCATTAACAGGGAAAATGTCACGATCCTGGGTCTTATGACCCAGTGTTTTGAGTTTTAGTTCTTTTGATCTTTATAGTGTATGTTTAAGCTTTAGGTTTCCTATGTTCATTTGCTTATCAGTTTTCCCCTTGTGTCTTCCACCCATGTTAAATCTCCCTAGCCCTTCATGTGTTTCATGTCTGTCTTTCGTTGTCAAGTTCTGGTTTTCATGTCTGCGTCTCATGTTTCCTGTTTTATTTTGAAGAGGTCTTGTGTTCCTGTGTTCATCGTGTTTAGTTTTACTCTTCCAGTGAGGTCGTTATGTTCATGTGTGTCAGCTGTTCCCCCATGTGTTCCCACTTCCCTCATTAGCCTCCTGTGTGTATTTAGTCTGTGCTTTCTCATTCAGTCTTTGTCGGATCGTCTGTGTTGTTTCCATGTCAAGTCCTGCGTTCAGGTTTTCATATGTATATCCTCATCATCATTGCCATGTTTAGAGTTTGTTTGTTTTTCTGTTTGCCAGAGTTTTCATAGTTCGTGCTTCCTTTCTAGTTTACCCAGTTTAGGTTATTGCTTAGTTTGCGTTGTTTTTGCCCTTTTATTTTGTACTTTCCTGTCTGCCTTAATAAACAGCTCATCAGTTAAGTTTGAGTTTTGGAATGTCTGCACCTGGGTCCACTCTTCTCACTCCACGCAGTTTGCCTCGGCAAACTGTGACAGAAAAGGGGGCACAAAGACATACTTTTCTTTCTTATTCTCATTTAAAGTCTAGATTTTAATAAATAAATATCTGAATCTTACACCCAAAGTTTTAATCTGATGTAAAATGTATAGAAGCCCATTACTGTATATAGTAACTGTTAAGTCTAATATACCCTAGTAAGCTATAGTACTTTTTCCTTTGGGAAGATACCATCTGTGCAGTCTGCAATTCTGTTGAAGAAAGATGTTGAATCTATTTAATTATTCTTGAAAAATAATTTATTTCTGTGCATTTTTTTTCACCCTGCATCAAATTAAACTTGATTACATCGATTAAGCATCATGAGGTGGAGGGTGGGGGGTGGTTCCCTATTTTTTTTGCTGGGAGTTTGCAACCCTATTAGTTAGGTTGCTTAATATTTCTGCTAAGTACTCTTTAAAATACCAGAATAGGGAGGATGGAGTAGGTTTAAGTTTATTAGATTGATCAGTATTACTGAACTAAGAAATATTTTGGGTGCAGTGTATTTTTTACATACAGGGGCCTGTTCTTCGTACCTCGCTAAGTAAGTTAGCCGGATTTGAATGTTGACGATTTGGCGTGATCTTGGATCGTTCGGTTCTCCGAAGCTCATCCGGGACTTGCTGTCATAGCAACAGATCCGTAAGAGTAAGCCTGCTCGGGAGCAGGTTTACTTTATGTAAACAGGATTAGATCGCGGCCACTCAGGTATGTCCGCTGCAGTTATATGAAAGCAACAGCGATATTTCGCCACTGTTTTACCATAAATAAATATTATCAATGTAACTAAAGATAATGCAGTATTTGATTCTTTATTGATTTCATACAGATACATACAGGTCATTTCCGAAAAAAAGGGAAATGTACTATTAATCATTCTATTACATGTAGTAGATCATGTCAGATGTAATTCATAGTTTAGAGTAGTAATAGTAAATTACTACGTGCAATCAAGATGAGAGACCACGGCTATAAAAGCGAAGGTGGATTTGGGAAGTCTGTCGCAGCCATGTCCTGTCCGTTTGTACGCGAACAAGGAAGGTGCAAGATTGATAAGGAGAGTTTACAGAATTTAGCGTATATTGCGGGATAGACGGGATCCTTTAGCTCAGCGCGACGGTGTGCTCATAGAGAGATATCGATTCTCCCGTGGGGGTATTATTTACTTAACACTCTCTCTCTCTCTCTCCATATATATATATATATATATATATATATATATATATATACTTACTGTACTGTATATACTTACTCCCGACTTACTGTGCATGCTTCAGTCACCCCTTGCATGGGAACAGGTAAAAGTGATGGAGTGTTATGTCAAACTACACACAAAAAACCCCACAATGTCAATAAATGTCACAGTACAAAAAGGGGTGTGACGAGGGGGTGCAGGCCCACCACCTGTCTTTATTTGCTCTGCCCTTTTCTTGGTTGCTGTTATAAACAAACAAACAGATTATTCCAGGGTCTCTTGTCATAGACTAAGAGCAATATAAGTGATAAATATTACCATTCTGTAGAATATTCTTATATTTCACTTTTACTTTTTCCCATGTTCTAGTGGGTCCTGTTGTGGCTCTAATGTGAAAGAGGATATGATGTAATATAATATAATGTGGTATAATATAATATCACATGATATAATGTAATATCATGGATCAACTTTCTGCCAGCCCTCTCTCCTTGCTTTCGCAGCCTTTGCAGTGTTCCCTTGCGTTTTAATTAAACTCTGAAACTCCTGATATCCCTCAATCAAGAGTTCTTGCTCTGCTGCCGTAAAATACTGAGCGCTCTCCTTCGACATCTTCGCCGACCAATCACAGGGTTGCCGATCAATGTTTCTACTATCGATGCGTAGCCCCTTTTAAGCCACCCAGTGATCTCAGATTACTTCATCCAGCTGTACTAATCGTCAACAACAGGTGCGTTCAGAGAACCGGATTAGCGAGCTCACGGTTAGCGCGATGATTTGATCTTGGATGTGTCATTTGATCTTGGATGTAGTAAGCGAGGTACGAAGAACAGGCCCCAGGTATAACAGAATAGCTTTAGTGTTGTTGTTTATTTAAACTTGAGTATGTACTTATACCAAATGCAGCAAGATATTAAAAAAAAAACAGTTTTATTGATTAAAAAACACACTATATCGGATTCATATCGGTATCGGCAGATATCCAAATTTATGATATCAGTATCGGTATTGGACATAAAAAAGTGGTATCGCGCCATCTCTAGTTTATACATGCTGCAGAGCTCCAGATAAAACTTTTCCTCCACATTTGGCAGCGAAGCTTCAAAGAGCCGGAAAGTAAATAAACGGCTCATGGAAATGACTTTCTGTGTGAGGCTTCAGTGTTAGTGGAGCTGCTAAAAGTGGTGGATCTAAATCTGCACCTCAAAGTGCCTTTGCATACAAGTAGAAGGGGAGTGAGTGGGTCAGCGCTCAGGGCACAGACACTAAGTTGGCCTTAAACACACCATTTATTTCCATGGAAACAGACACAACCAGAGTTACAGGTTAAATCCCCCGATACAATAAAAAGAGTCTCAACACACTAAAAACCCTGCCACAGAAATAACTCTACACTGTCAACTATCGAGAGGAGAAATATTTTACTGCTATTATTGGCTGCTATTTTTATAATCATCATTACCATTTCATGATTGAGAGTGATGTTGCATTCAGATGCATTCAGATGTTCAAATATATTGGTATTATATTAGTCTTTATTACAGGTTCAGTTATAACCACTTTAAACTGTGGAATTGAATCTATAATTTAAAGGTTTTTGAATGTTTTTATATTCTTACACATAGTCTTCAGTGGGTGAGAAAACTGAGTTGCAGGCTGACAGGAAACGGCGTGCTTTTGCAGAAGTGAAACCGAAAGCAGAGTGAGTGCAAGCCAAAGAGTAGTGTATTTATTATGCATTTATCTTTATTAAGCTTTAAGTAGTTGCATTAGATTGAAACATTTGTTTTAAACATTTCACATATAAGTCAAGATCAGTACACACAGGATGGCTTTAGCCTGGTTGCCTAAGTTGAGGTCAACTAAGGTGCAGAGAGCATCTGCGCACAGACAGACGTGACATACACATACAGACACATATAGTGAGAGGTCATGACACGTACGCAGTACACAGCACGCACGCGCCCCCGCACGTGCACACACAAACAGACTCATTTAGTAGGTAAGAGTTTATGACTGCAAAGTTGTGCATGAGTGACATTTTGTGCAGAACGTGGACCAGATGTCCCAGAGATAAGCCTGGGCAGGATGGAGACAGGAAGCACCTGGCTGCGACCCGAAGAAGATGTTCTGTTTGTCTCAGCAAAGCCAGCTTAGATCCAACATTACATCAACATTATAGATCAGTTTCTCTTTCAGGTCAAAGCTTGTTGAGAAGCCGCTTGCTGCCCACCTCACAGCCTGCTTGAAGCAACACCACATCTATGAGCGTTTCCACTCTGGTTTTGGTCAAATGCATCCACTGACACTGCACTACTAACAGTAAGCAGTTATATTGTGATGTCAGCAGATGGTGGAAAATACACAGTCCTGGTCTTGTTGGAGCTCTCCTGCTCTGAACATCTGAAGCTCTCCACCACATGACTGAGCACAACTCAGGGAGGAACATTTACTGAAGCTGCTGCAACATTTCCTGTCAGCACATGATTGTGTGACAGTCAAGGAGCCACCAGAGGACACCTGCTAACAGGGCTGGTATCCTCACTCATTTCTACAATCCATTCACTTTTAATCGCTGAAGTTTGCCTCAGACAGTCAGAAATATTATCATTCATTTCCATATTTTTATATCTATAAAAGAAAGCTGACACTGTGAGACTTCATCAGAGGTGTGAGCATCACAGCAGAGGCCTTTGTGTCAAAGTCACTGAGGATAAAACAGAAGAACATGAAGCAGATTTTCCTGGCCTGGCTTTTTATAGCAGATGACCTTAAAAATATTCTGCAGTAGAACAAAGTTACAGAGGTTTGATTACAGACACAGCTGAGAGTTTTGCAATTTTGCATCATTTTACAAAGTTTGTTCAGTTTTGAAGAGCAGAAATGAGACTAAGTCAAAAACAACAACAAACCCAGCGGCCGACAGCGCTGTCAACAACGGTAGACTGGTGGGTAACAACAAGCCAATAATGCAGGAAACAGAGATTTTTAGATGAAACTGATCCTGATGTGTCTTTGTGCAGAATCCGTGTTCCTGCTCTCAGTTACTGTTTCAGCTGTTTGATGGTTGTTGAAACTGTGGGAGCTTTAACCTGAGATTCAGGCGTTTCAGGTAAAATACATTTATATTTAAACATCGATTCAGGATTTTAATGAATCAATATGACGTTACCCAAGCTAGAATCGATTTCAATCACTAATCAAAACCCACCCCTACCTGCTAACCATCGGCATTATGGGTAGTGTAGTAGGAGACACTCACCTGACTTAAAATAGTGCCGGAAATGAAATAAAAGACCTCCAGAGACGATGAGAACAAGAACCATGAGAACCAGCAGAACCAGGAGAACCAGCAGAACCAGCAGAACCAGCAGAGCCAGGAGAACCACGAGAACCAGCAGATCCAGGAGAACCAGGAGAGCCATGAGGACCAGGAGAACCAGGAGAGCCAGGAGAACCAGGAGAACCAGCAGAACCAGGAGAACCAGGAGAGCCATGAGGACCAGGAGAGGCAGGAGAACCAGCAGAGCCAGCAGAACCAGGAGAGCCAGGAGAACCAGGAGAACCAGGAGAACAATCAGAACCAGCAGAACCAGGAGAACCAGGAGAACCTGCAGAGCCAGCAGAACCATGAGAACCAGGAGTACCAGGAGAACCAGCAGAACCAGGAGAACCATCAGAACCAGCAGAACCAGGAGAACAAGGAGAGCCATGAGGACCAGGAGAACCAGGAGAGCCAGGAGAACCATCAGAACCAGCAGAACCAGGAGAACCAGGAGAGCCAGGAGAACCAGGAGAACCAGCAGAACCAGGAGAACCAGGAGAGCCAGGAGAACCAGGAGAACCAGCAGAACCAGCAGAGCCAGGAGAACCACGAGAACCAGCAGATCCAGGAGAACCAGGAGAGCCATGAGGACCAGGAGAACCAGGAGAGCCAGGAGAACCAGGAGAACCAGCAGAACCAGGAGAACCAGGAGAGCCATGAGGACCAGGAGAGGCAGGAGAACCAGCAGAGCCAGCAGAACCAGGAGAGCCAGGAGAACCAGGAGAACCAGGAGAACAATCAGAACCAGCAGAACCAGGAGAACCAGGAGAACCTGCAGAGCCAGCAGAACCATGAGAACCAGGAGTACCAGGAGAACCAGCAGAACCAGGAGAACCATCAGAACCAGCAGAACCAGGAGAACAAGGAGAGCCATGAGGACCAGGAGAACCAGGAGAGCCAGGAGAACCATCAGAACCAGCAGAACCAGGAGAACCAGGAGAGCCAGGAGAACCAGGAGAACCAGCAGAACCAGGAGAGCCAGGAGAACCAGGAGAACCAGGAGAACCAGCAGAACCAGGAGAACCAGGAGAGCCAGGAGAGCCAGGAGAACCATCAGAACCAGCAGAACCAGGAGAACCAGGAGAGCCAGGAGAACCAGGAGAACCAGCAGAACCAGGAGAACAATCAGAACCAGCAGAACCAGGAGAACCTGCAGAGCCAGCAGAACCAGCAGAAACAGGAGAACCAGCAGAGCTGTGACCCAGGATGGAAATGGTTCTGTAGAGAAACACAAACTGTCAGGTGACCTTTGACTGAATGTAATGAATTAAAGAATCTGCTCAGATTTAAAATGGTGAAGCAAGCATGCTTATTGTGACAATATTAAAAGTTCAGTTTGACTGATTGTGATCGTCTACAGCAGGGTTTTGGTTTGATGTTGACCTTTGACCTGCAGTGGGACATCTCTCAGTCTAAATGATGTGACGGAGCAGGTGTAGGTGGCGCTGTCAGACAGGTGGAGGTTGGTCAGGTTCAGGCTGAGGTCTCCAGTTTCCAGAGCGTCAGTCTTCATGGATGTTCGGCGGCTGTAACGCTGGTTTGGATCTTTCAGTTCGTCTTCTTGAAGCTGGTGGACGGTTGGAGGACTGAGGTCGGAGCGACTCCACACCACTGTGGGGCTGTCCAGTTCAAAAGTGGGAAACTCACAGGGCAGCAGGACAAACAGCTCTCCCTCATACAGCTCCACAGCCGAGGCATGCTGGGAAACTGAGGACACAGACAGAGTGTCACTTTGAGATCAAACGTGGACACAGCTTCAGTTACACAATATCAAATATCTACATATAGAAATAAAATCACTGTGCAGGTCAAATAAATAAATACAATAAAGAAGAAATAAGACGTGGTATAAGTGAAAAGTCTGAGTTCAGCTCGTCGGCTCACAGAAACACCGACTTCCTTTTATTAATGAGGCGGAAACTTTATCACTGAGTTTAGTTTGGACAATCCACCAATCACAGAGCTCCATCAGAGACCTTTCAGTAACTACATTCACCAGCAGAGCTTTGATGGCGCTACTCTCCATGACCACTAGATGTCTCCACACTCTGTGCTGACTCCAATGAATGATCAGAGCTGCTGAGCCTGTTTGCAGACCGAGGAGGAGCTCCTGGTGATCCGTGAGGGACTAAAAAGCTCTGATAACGTCCATCCAGCAGCTGATAACAGGGACATTTGGTGCCATGTCAGAGCTGCACAGTCAATCATCAGTTTTAGTTTGAAGAGTTCAAAGCAGCAGCAGAGAATCTAAAGTGTGTCACACAGCACCAAGTTTCCTTTGGTCACATATGAAATGTGAGTCAGAGCTTCAGCTACACAACAACAACACACACAGCAGCTGATTGTAACATGAGCTCATCTGAAAGCCACCAAGAAGAATCCAGTGATTTGAAAGTTGCTGCTTTGGATTGTTAGTTTGATCTGAATCAGAATCCAGTGTTTGATGGAAATCTCCTCCTGAAACAATGAACCAGGTTAAAATACTTTAAATCAGTGCAGATGTATAATGTAATTTAACATGTTGATAATGGTTGTAGTGGGCTTGTAATGTAAATGTGATTAAATGTGACATTAATGGTGACGCTGCATAAACCTGATCAAACAGTTCTATTAGTGGGTCTGTGTGATCAGCATCAGTGGGTTAAGGTGAGGCCTTGACTAGTAGAACGCCATGTTGGTGTCTGACAACACATGAGCCAACATCAGACTCCGAGCGCTACGATGCTAAAGATCAGAAGATCCAGTGTGACATCATCGTTACCTGGCAACAGCAGCCCTCATCTGACTTTATTGGAGGATATTTACACCAGCAACACTGTTTAGTTTGATATGACGGATTAACAACATGCTGTGATATCCAGTTCATCTGTAATAGATACTGGATCTAATCAGTCAGCAGATATTTGATCAGCTTATTTATAACTATACTAGAAACAAACACAACTGTGTTGGTGATTCATGCAAACTTGCAGATCAGCCTTTGAAGGTTTTGTAGCATTGAGAACAAAGAGGTTGTGTTAGGGCTGAAAAGCCCGACTTGTTCTCCTCTGCAGGTCATCAAATGCACCACAGAAGTTTGTATTTGCACAGCCTGTATGTGTTTGATGGCTTTATTATTCTCTGTTCAAAGACAATAAATGTGCAAAATGTCTCATGTAGTATCAGCTTCATTTAAAATGACTGCAAACATTTAGAGAACATGTGCTGCTGTTTGTCCTACATTTCAACACTGAATGAACCCTGAAAACGTGATGGCAGGTGGCAGATTGGAGTCCACATGAAATATCGGCTGTATGAAGACTGGAAAATATAGATGATACAAACATGCAGCCAAACATTTGTGGACATGGATAAACTTTCTGATCCAAAAAGCAGGAAGTGACACAGCTAGAAAATGAAAGTGTGTAACAGCTGAAGTCAAATGTAATGCAGAGTTGAATCTGCACTTGGATCCATGTGTGAAAGGTCCACATGTAGGGATCACATGAGTCCTGATGTTTGTCAGTGCAGCTTGATAACTCCATCTACTGTGGGCTACATATACTGGGCTGGTAGCTCCATAGTGTTGGAAAGAAACTATTCAATGTGCAAATTTAAAATCAGAGGCTCTTCTAACACAGGAGCCATGTTGAGTTTAGATCACAGCGACCACCGGCAGTCTGAAATGGAATGAAGCCCATTGACAGCCAGCAGGTCTAAACAGGAACGCAGCCATTTGTATGCGTGGCAATGATGTGGCTGCAGCTGACACAGGATTGGTTCAAACTAAACATCATTTCACAGAGTTCACAAAGAAACTCATGTTTTTATCTTTGAAGATCATCATAAAGTAGAATTGATGGTCCAGCAGACAACAGCAGGAGGTTTGAGCCCTTCTGATGCAGCAGAAACAGGATTTGGAGGAAGATGTTAATAGATTAGAAAGAATTGTACACTGTGAATCAATGCAAGTCTTTCTAGATAGACAGATCTTTAATAATCCCTCAGGTAGGTTCCTCTGGGACAGTCACAGATAGAGACACCAATTCTGACGTCCTTTGAAAGTTTTCATCACTCGTCATGTACACAGATGTTAATTCTACATATTCCTAGTACTGAACTCTAAATCAATATGAAGAAAATGCTCCTACTAATCTGCATATATGTTGATATCAAATCCTTTTCCAGCACATGGATAAATCTCTATAAATCTTTCAGTCTGATCAGAATGGGCACAGTGTTGTTATTGCAGCACTCCCTGATGTTTGAAAAGCTAAATGTCCATTTTAAAGTGGTCGTGTGTAGGATTGTGTTTCCTTCCTTTGTGCAGTTCTTACAGTAAACATGTTTGAATGTTTCCTGTTCCCCTGATGCTTCTTCCTGTTGGATAAAGTTGGTTTGAATAACATGTTCTTATAGGTTTCAGTGAACTTCAAACTGGGATCCACTTACAAAACTGTCTCATTTTATTGGAACGATCCACATTTGCATCCATTCACGGTACATTTGACATCTGAACACGTTTGTACACATGATGAAAGGACAGATGGTGTTTGTGTGTCCTTCTTAAACTTAGTGTGAATGTTTCATCATGTAGAACTACTTAGAACAAAGTCTTTGGGAACATTTGGAGAACACGTTTAGGAAAGTAACATCCTGGTAGAACATTTTCTTAAAGCAAAGCAGAGCTGCAACATGACTGTGAGGATTCACAATAATAAAGTCACAATACTTTATTATTATGAAGACTAAAGTGCACCTTAATGCTGCCGATGAATACACATGTTCTTTGTGAAAGCATGAGCACAGCTGACATGCACCACACTGACCCCACTCGCCCCATTTCTTCATCCACTTCTTGCTCTTGTGCTTGAAATGAGACGCAGACGCAGCAAAAGTAAGAGGCTCTAAAATCCACAAAAAGGGGGCTTGTTAGATCAGGATATTGATGTGATCCATAGAAAACATGGATAATACACCACTTTATTTGAAGACATCTGTAGCACTGCCTCAGGATGTTTCCACAGACTCCTCTGTGCACCTAAAGAAAAGGTCAAAGGTCAGCAGCACATGTAGTTGGGACGATTCTTCATTTACAAACAACAGTCGCACAAACTACACAATGATTTTCCTCCAATTAGGACTTTTCACTTGCAGAAATGGTCCTGTGTGATTTGTAGGCTGTGATATAAAAACTAGCTCCTAATGGCAGCGATTCACTCAGTAAACATGTGTTTCCTTCACCAACCTCACACACAGATCCAATAAGATCAGGAAGTGGGCAGTATAGTACAATATGTGTTATTTTGTACTGTGCTGCCCAAACTAAAGATCTGCTGAAGTGTTGGAAATGATTCAGATGTTTATTTTGGACGATACAGCAGAAGATCAGACATGAAAGTGGAGATAACACAGAAGACCTGCAGCAAAGGGTCAGAGGTCAGACTGGGCCACGTGATTCAACAATGAGCCAATGATCATCAAGTAGTGACTAAAGCAGAGCCCTGACGTTCTGACATTTATCACACAGTTAGAACAAATGTCTGCTGATGACTTCATCTCATGAAATGACTGATAGATGTCAATTCATTGATCAGCTGAGCTGCTGATCTTCATCGTGCACAGAAACATTCAGCTTGTTTCAATCAGTAAATAACTCCCACTACTCCCAGTTTGAACTGTTCCCACTCAAAATGCTGTCAGAACAATGATCATTGTAGAACTTCACAAACATCACGTGTTGTTTTCCACATGGAAGATCAGCAAACATACAGAAACTTCCTGTTGCCACACACGGCCTCTAAAATCTCTTCCACGCTTTCTGTCTGAAGTCCACTCTCTGTGTCGGATCCACAGGAAACAACAAGATCTTATTAACATGGTTTTCAATGTGTCTCCTTCCAAAAAGTCCAACCAATGAACAAATGTGTATATTTGTGGAGGCCGAACAAAAGCATGACACATTTGTCTGTTTCTATAAACTGGTGTCAAACACAAATATGAAGAGTTTCATTGACAGACTCCAAAATGCCCCCGCAGTGAATCACAGGGAAATCCTACAGTGTGCAGAGAATCTTAATGGCTCCAACATCAACACATCCACAATGTTGGATCCAGTTCTACCTCACAGAGTTACTAAGACACACCCTCTGCCAGCATTACAACAGCTCCACCTGCTTCACCTGCCTCCTCAGCCTCTGTACACCTGAAGAGAAAAGAAAGGCTCCAAAAGCTCAAATCTACAAAGGATTCATGAAGTTTCATCCAACAAGAACATGTTTGCCTTCCACAGTGTGCTGTTAGACACCACTGTACCTCTGCCATTTCAAAAAGAGCAGCTTGGGAACATTTTGGCTCCAAACACTTTGTGTTTAACTTCCTAATCTTTGTTTTCTTTGTGAAGCCGACAACATCTGGAGCTTTTTGACTCATAGAAACATCATTTTGTTCTTTAGATGACAGCAGATTGGGACTGAATAATCAATCACTATCAAACCAATAAAGATGCTGATTTTACAGGAACTTTGTTGGAGAAGCTGGAAAGACATGAAACTGGTGGAGATCCCAAACCAGTTGATAGTGCTGATTATTCCAAATAAAGCTGTTTTCCATTTGAGATGACTTTCTGTCCTGATATATAATAAAGATGTTGTTGTTTTTGAGCCCCTGTATTAAAAGTAGATCCAGTTTAAAGTCAGCTTGAGTTTGATGTCTTTATGTCAAAGCTGCTCATGATGTTGAGCTGCTGATGGAATAAAAACAGGTAAAAATCTGCCTCAATATAAAAGCATGTAGTCCAGACTTAAATGGAGCCTATTGTTAGCTGAGGTCCACACACAGTGTTTGACAGTGTAAACTGTGTGAAAGGGCTGCTGGTGGAGCTCACTAGGATGAGCAGGTGACCATGTGCCACGAGGTGGAGAGCAGCTGGCCTGGCTTTGATTCTGACCACGCCCCCTTTCTCTCTCCCTCTGCTTTGCTGTCACTTATCTTCACTGCTCTGTCCAATAAAGCTGAAAAAGGCCCCAAATCAAAGAAATCTGCTGCAGCCTCTGAAATGTCTTCTGTTTCCTTCCCGACGGCTTTTTCACCGTCAGCCCATCAGACAGTCCAGCAGCATTTATGATGATGTCATGATGTTGAAGAGACTGCTATGGTGGCCTCCCATGACCCCCAGCCTCATCTACACTGAGATGCAGACATTTGAAAAGCAGACAACTGAATAATAGTCCAACACAACAGTCTGTGTACAGACACACACTGAGCTTTCATAGAGTCAAAGGAGTCAATCAAACACAGCTAGTTGAGTCATTTCTTGTGTGAGTCTAAAGTGAATCTAGTATTTGAAAGTCCACTTCCTGTATTTGTTGTTGAAGACTTCTTCAGCTTCTTCTCAAGGACATCAGCTGCTTGTTTGGCAGCAGAGGCAGTTAAGAAGCTTCCTGAAAAACACTGAACAGTGAGTTCACATATGACAAATTCAGCTTTCTATGTGCAAATGTGTCTGTGTCAACCTTTCAAATGCTGTTGAATCCAAAACATCAGCGGCTCCTTGGCTGCTCACTTCATGCACTTCTGTCTTTGTGACAGTCCATTGACATCACAGCTGTTTCCACCCCCAGTGTCTCAGGACTGGACACCTTTAAACATGTGGAGGATCAAACAGCCGTCCAGCTAAACATACATGAAACTATCAAAGCTGACAATCATTCCAATAACATCTAATGGTACATATATATAGACACAGGACTACAAGGAAATGGCTCTCAGCATCTGGCTGTGGGAACAAATGATCCCTGTTTGTGTTCAAATTGTGTGCATGTTTTAGACGTGTGTCACATGTAGAAACACAAAAATGCCACAATGACACAAAGATGTGTTTGACACAACTGTGCAGCTGTAAGTTGTTTCTAATGATTCATTGAAGCTCTTCTAACATTCTGGAGACAATCAGTCCATGAATCTGTTCAACACCACAACAATTTGACTTCAATGTGAACGTTTGCCATTAAATAACCTTCTTCATCCAGCTGACAGCATCCTTCATCCTATGATATGAACAGTTCCTCCTGTTGATGACAAACCTCTGACATGATCTGCTTGAGGAGCTTTTTCATGTGAAGCTCTCTGAGCTCAGGGCTAAGTTGCTGTGTTTCATCTTTAAGAGCTGCTGCCTCCTCGCCGTTCTTCTTCTCCTAATGACACCATTTCTGCTTCAGATCTTTCACTGGGCCTAAAACAGATGAAGAGTAGATCTACTGCTGTTCACTGTTTGTGTCAATATGGAGAAATATGAAAGACAAACACAGCACATACAGAGAAATGTAGACAGAATGTGCAGCCAGTGCAGTAAATGGTCTAAATATCAGCTCTTTAGAAAATGATCCTGATGAACATGAAACTAACATCCAATGAGAAACACAGCTTCCTTGTTTCATGTCCAATAACAATAAATGAAGAGCTAATAAAGAGCTATTCTATTGTAAAATGCTGAGATGATGATTAGACAGAACCCAGCGGCTCACCAAAAGCCTGCATTGCAAATCTATATGAAAGTAATCTATGCTCATATATGGCAAAATCCTTTAAGTGTCACTGTGTTTTTCATCTGTGCTCTTGTTGGTTGGACAAGTTTGTAAATGACAAAGAGCTCAGTGGACTTTGCATCCATCAAATCCTGTTAGATGTTTGTTTTTCCTTCACAGCTTTGTGATGAAGGCTAAAGAACAGAGATATGAACTATTGCCAATATGAATCCTGATGCATGACGTGGGCACAGACCCACCAAAGCAACACTCAGCTCACCTCATTCCAGGCGCTTGTCTGCTGGAGACCATGAGCCTTGTTAGTCACACATTAGCACCGTGGTAGGAAACAGCCTCCATCATTTCATTAGATCTGAATTTGGACTGTTTCCCTCTGGATGAGAACCAAGTCTGTCAAATCTATTTAGACTTTACTTTACAAGACTTTACTACAATAAAGATGCTAACATGTATCTGTAGCAACAACATCATTGAATCTAGAACAACTGGAGCCAAACCAGTGGCTCTGCTGGGATCACTGGTGAGCCAACACTTCCTTGTTGATGCAGATTTCAGGGCTTCCTGTTGCTCCTCCGTTATAACTGTTCTCTCTTCTCAACACATGATGACACAAAGGAATCAGCAGTGACGAAGATGATGCTGAAGCACACATTTCACACATATAACAGACCAGTGCAGTTACACACACCTCTGCTTGACATTAGGCCTCAAACAAAGACACAAAACACTAACTTGACTCTAAATAGAAGAAACTGGCAGCTTTTTCTGTTCTGTGCTTATTTATATTTGACACACATGCTTCTCTTTGTGCAAACACACATCGCACTATAAGGGTAACCTAGCACACAATGATTGGACAGCACAGTGATGATGCTGGGAGATCCTATACGAAGCAACACAGAAACACTGAGAACTTTAAACATTGATTATATTGAGATAAGCAGCCGACCCAGTCTAGATAAAGGCGAGCAGCTGGGACCGCTGCTGCACCAAAAACAGGTTTCAGTGTGTGTGTGTGTGTGTGTGATGTCTTTACTTATACTGGTCAATAGACTTTAGTCAACACATGATTGAAAGGTGTTACACATGAAATAAAAACAGTGTTTCATCTTTATTCCTCTGAAGCAGCTGCATTATAACCAATCTGCTCCTTTGTGGCCTTTAAAACAGCTTAAATAACTGTTGTTATATTTGTTTCTGCTCCTCTTGGACAGACGACTCTTGAAAAGACATTTTTGAATTTCAATGTGACTTTAACTGGATAAATATGGGATATATAAACGTCTGCAACAAACTGATTCCAGCTTCTACCTCATGATAGGAATGTTTTTGTGGCTCAAGATGACCTGATATCTTTCATGATGGAGACATTTGACACATGTTTCACATATTATAGACCAACAAGTTCTTCATAGCAGTTTAAATACGAGGAGTCACTTTTGGGCCCAGCAGATAAAACAGAGCCAATATTTCCTTCTTTATTTAAGTGACGTGTGTCACAGATGTGACCTAGTAAAGTGTAGCTGAACATTAGTAACGTTATTAACACTCTCAGCTCGTCCTTGTTCCAGACCTGAAGATCCTCTTCTTTCATTCAGCAGCAGCTTCAGGTCTCTGATGGTCCAGGCTTGTTGTTGGGAAACAGCCCTGCTGGGATGATGGTGTCCTCACAGAAACAGTCAGTGATGCTGTTGATCTCCATCACAGAGCACGTCCCAGTCTGCAGTCTCAGTCCTGCAGGGCCTCGCTGGCTTCCTGACTCCACCCAGTCAACAACAGGAAGTGTTTGCAGGAACAAAGTGAGGCTGTGGTCAAACAGGAGTTTTTATCTCCTGGCTCTGACTCTCACTGCGGCCCCGCTGCTGTGTCAACATGTGTTTGTGCTAAACAATGATGGAAAGTGTTATAAATGACTTGTTGGCCTCTGATCTGTCACAAACAGCTGAAACGTGTCTCTCATGAGTCACATGAAGGTTTCTGACAGAAAGGACAAAAAGTAGCTGCAGTCAGTTTGTGTCATTTTTAGATTTATTCATCTGGGAGAAAAATCTGAGGGACATTAAAATGTGTTTTTCACCAGAGACAAGAACATAAATATAACGTCACAGGTAAATGAACATATTTCAAGTAAACAGCTGGACTGATCAGGTCCAAACACAGAGTGATCAACAAACAGCTGTCATATCTTTATATATCAGCTCTTTATAAATCCTGTTCACTGCAGTCTGTTTCCTAATAATGTCAAACTGTTAGAAACACAGAAACATGGTCTTTGTTGACATAAAGCTGTCTGGGATCCTTTGTTGTTCTTTTGATGCAGAGTTACATTATAAATATAAAGAGTTATTTCAGAGTCTCATCAGTTTTCCTGCATGTCTTTATTGAACACATCAGCAGGGCTGAAGCTCTCATGTTAAACACACACTGATCTATGGACACGTTCATGTGTTTCTAACAGAACCAGGCTGTTATCAGCTGCACTAGCATGATGTCACACACACTGAATGTAACAGTGACAGTTTACATCATCACACAATCAGCTGTGATTGTTTCACTGTCATCAAACTAGTCAACAGGAAGTAGAATCAATAGAAACAATCATTTACTGAAAGCATGTCTGATGGAAATAAGTGCAGATTATGTATGAAGTATAACTGCACACAGTAACTGTGTTACAATAAGGACTTAACAGCGCCCTCTGCTGGAGTGTTTCAGTACTGCGTTAACTAGAATACACCACCTCCTCCTCCTCCTCACACCACCTGCTACAGCTCGACTCTTCTATGACTACAGTCATCCACAGCACTGATGTGAGGTCACATGGTTCATATGTAAGGAGCACAGAGACGTGCTAGCAGCTGACCTCAGGTCAGTTTAATGACTGTGAGCAACAGCTGTGTTCTTGTCACTGTGACAGGGAGACACTCTCAGACACAGCGGAAACAATTAAAGAAAATCAACAAGCTATTTATGCAAGATAATTCCTAATTTTATAAACTGGAATGATGAAATTATATTGGCTGGATCTGATTATTGGGGGGCCATGACCCCCGTAACCCCCCTGGAAATGACGCGCCTGGTCCTGAGGTCAAATCCACCATCTTTGTTTCAGTGCTTCATGTTCTCCCGTGTTTGTGTGCGTCCTCTCCGGTACTCCGGCTTCCTCCCACAGTCCAAACACATGCAGTTAGTGGGGTCAGGTTAACTGTGAGTGGTTGTGTCTCTGTGTTATTCCACCTTAATCAATGACTTCCTGTTAGCATTAAGTGCTTCTGTAGGACTGATGTCATTTTCATGGGTTGGATCATTTAAGTGAAGCTGGACTCAGATGCAGTAAATAAGTTGATTGATCATTAATGAATAAAGCTGGTCAAATCCATCACGTGGACACATGTGATTGTGTAGTATTGATCCCAATGCTGCTATTAGTCCTGGATCAGTAACACTGGATGGATGCGTTCAGCATGGAGCCCTGAGCTGTGTTACAGACAAACATGAAACTGACAGGTCTGTGTCATTCACAGTCTGTAACACTTCTAAACAACAGAGGCTGACCCAAGTGCCTCAGAGCCAGGCACGCTCACATCACAGCTCTCTAAAGAAGTTTCAAAATAAGAGCTGAAAGCTGTGTTTGCTTGTGTTAGCTTATTATTGTGGAGACTAACATTCAGTGATCATGTGTTCAGACTCATAATGATTACTCTCATGAATCCTGATCTTTGTATTTCCTGTGTGTTGGGTCAATAACTGAGATTCATCGTATCACACAGCTGTGCTGCTGCTGCTGCTGCTGGTGATGTCAGCACATCTGGAACAATACGAGGTATCTGCTACCAGACTGAGCAGGACATGAGACCTGTGGACTGTTTAAAGCTGTCCCTCCACAGCTCACTCAGACCTGATCCACACCTCAGTGAGATTCTCTGACTTCCTCAGTAGAGACAGAAACCATTCAGATCTGGGACCATCAGCTGACTGATGATGTCACACAGACTGTGTTTGTCAGGAACAGTGATTCTGATGTGAGCCTGCTAGCTGACAGCAGACCTGATGAAAGCACATGTTGACATCTGTGAGGACAGACTGGACTCTTTGACTGCACCTTGGTTCTCCTCAGAGGTCTGTACAGGAGCATGTCCACCCCCACTGAAGATCTCAGTCACTGTGAAACATAGAAAGCTGCTTGTGTGGCCTCTGCCTCACATGTAGATGCAGCTACAGGTTTCTCTGTCAGTCAGACTGAAACAGTGTCCTGATGCTGCATCATTCAGCTCTGTGCCCCAGTCAGCATCACTGTGTCTACCAGTGTCAGTGTTTCTTTTCCTGTAACACCTCTTCCTCCTCCACCTCACACCACCTGCTACAGCTCTACTCTTCTATGACTACTAGTGGTGCAGCGGATCACGGTTGATCCGTAATCCGAACCGATCCCACTCCACGGTTTGGCACGCACGTGTTCCGAAGATTTGAAAAAGAAGAAAAGAAAGTATGTGTATGGTGCGCGTGGTGGGTCTGTCAAGCGATAGTTATGGCCAGCGCTAGCGGTCCAAGTGGAGGAGCAGAGGAGTTTGCGGCATTTAAGCAGCCCTTTGCTGTCCAGTCCGACCGGGCTAAAGCTATTACAAAAAGCTATTGGGGTGTTTAGCTGCAGACGGGAGGCCATATTCCGTTGTGCAAAACAAGGAGTTTAAACTATGATGAACGTGCTTGAGCCACACTATGATATCCTGTTCGCGTCCACTTTACTGGCAAGATCGTTGAGCAGGAAAAGATTTAAGTTGTGGCTGAACTGCCCCAGGCATCCTCTGTTGCCCTAACTACTACAAATGGATGGACCTCCAGGGCAACGTGACCGTGACCATCATTATATCACAGCGGAGTGCGATATAATGAGCGGTAGGTATTATTGTAGGGTCTACCTTACAATATAAAGCGCCTTGAGGCGACTGTTGTTGTGATTTGGCACTTTATAAATAAAATTGAATTTAGTGGTAGAGACAAAGCCCTATACTGCCCTATATTGTACCATAATTTTTGTTTTAATAATTGCGTGGAATGAGTCTAGAGTTAAATGTTTTAACAGGTAAAAAAAAAAACTTCAATAAGTAAATAAGTAAATGTTAAAGTTTTTGTCTTTTTTCCTTTTTTCTCCTGATCCAAAAATTGATCCGATCTGTGACTTAAAACCGTGATCCAATCCGAACTGTGAGATTTTTGATCCGTTGCACCACTAATGACTACAGTCATTCATTATGAGTTATGAGTATTAATAGATAAGCTATCAAAAAAGAAGTTGGCCGATAGTGAGTTACAGCTTTGGCAGCCTTTAAGTGACAGTTATAAATGTATTGTAAGACATCTGTTAAGATATAGCAGCTGACTGATGTAACCCTGATACTCAGTGTTTATAAAACATCTAGTATGAAACTAGTATGTGTAGTGCATGTAGAGTTTATAGTATTACATAGGGTATGTTAACTACCTTTTACCAATGATTTTGTATACCATTGAACATCCTGAAATGACTGGTTTGTAACTGACGCAGAGTAGTGTTTATAAATGATTAATCAATGAGTTTTAGAACATGAAAACATAATTAATAAAAAGTGTTGTACATTAGCTTATTTATCATGAATAAAGTGTTTAAAGCATTGTTTGTAAACTACTAACTGATTATAATAAAATACTTTGTAGATGCTGTAGAGAGAATTAAGTAACCATTAACTAATGCTTAATAGATAATTAACTAATGCTTAATAGACAATTAACTAATGCTTAATAGATAATTAACTAATGCTTAATAGATAATTAACTAATGCTTAATAGTGTGCACTTATAAAGTGTTACCGAAATTTGTTATGAAATAAAATAAGCTTATCACAAAACTAAACACAATCGATTCCAGATTTAATAAATTGATCGGAAAATCGATTATTGAAACACACCCCTACTTTGCACCACCATTGTTCAAGTGAAGCCAAAGGCAAGTTAAGTACAGTATTCTATCCCTCGGGTTGTTTCTGAGGTATGTTTTTTATATGATTGTTATATGATGGGTCATAATCACTGGTTCTGTAAGTAACTCTAGCAACGTGTCAGTAAATATGCTTATTGCTGATCTTCTCATTGCAAAGTGTTTTAAAGGCTCACCTTTCAGCACATTCACTTCACCAGATGCACCTTGTTTCTTTTCCTCACCTTTGATTGGGTGTGGTGCTTGGCCTTAATTGCACTCACCTGTCACTCATTATATAAGGACTGCACTCACCTACCCCTCACTCTTCCTTCACTCCCACATGGGGCGGCAGCTGAGGTGAGTTTCTCTTTGAGTCTCCTGAGTTCATGTATTATTTTGAGTTACTTAAATCATACTCTGTTTCCTTTCAGAGATAGCAGACCATGTGTGTCTTTCCTTTCTTTACCCATAAATTAATAAAACAACAAAACCTGTAAATGATTGACTGCTTATTCTCATTCTAATCGGATGAGCCCATGATGATGACTACTTAAACCCTGAACCTTCCTTCCTCCAAAACACAAAGCCTGCCATCTAGTGGGTTAACAGTGGAAGTGTCATGTAAGAGCACAAGCAGGGTTTTTTCTCCCAGTGCTCGACGGGGGAAGGTCCATTTCTCTGTGTCTCTGACTATTCCTGCATCTGTTGCTCTTGGAAAGGCATAATCTGTAACTGTGGCAAAACAATTGACTGTTCTCACTTATTAGTACCTTGTTCAGTGAAGTGATGACTTACTTGAGTGTTTAGAGAGTTTGCTACATTACTAGTGTAAGCTAGCTGTTAGTGCTTTGTTTACCCTGCTAACTTGAAACATATCAGCGTATGGTGTCAGCTGTATTTTTTGACATGCAATGCACATGTATTGTCAATGTTGCAATTGTGTAGTGACTGTTTTCTCATGACAACAATGTTGAATGTAACGTTTGGGTATTTGTATGGAGACTAAGTATAGCTTACTCTGTTTCTGTCATTACAGCTTTATGAAAAAAGAATGAAAGTATTCACAAATGGTCCAAATCAGTAAAGCTCTGAAGAATGCAACACGGAGTGTTCACTGAAGCCATTTAATGTTTAGCTCTCTGCATAAGCTGGATAGAGACATTCAGCTGAGGGCAGAAGATACAGTTTGAATCAGTGCAATATTATTTTCACACATCAATGAACCACTGAACTCATTTACAAACTACACAAATACATATAATGGTCAGGGATCAACATGAATCTGTCTTCTCTGTCTATTTGACTTTAATCAACTCTGCAGTGTCTCCATCAGAGTAATAAAGCCGAAATCCAGCATAGAGCGGCTGAGTGAATGTGGTCTGGACTCTGTGGAGGAGAGTCATGGTTTCAGAGACAGAGTAGAAAGACAGAATACCTGCTCTGTGATGCAGATACACTCCTACTCTGGAGGACCAAGGACCTGAGAGATCAGTTTGGACTTTGTTGTGCAAAAATGTATAATTGGCTTTCATTTTGTACCAATGTAATGCCCAAGATTTGTCATTGTTTCCAAATCCAAGGTCATCGTGGCTAAACTTCTTGTATGAGACTGCTACGCGAACTGCTTTACCCCTACACTCCACCTCCCAGTAACAACGTCCACACAGACTCTCTCTACTCAGGACCTGAGAATATTCAGTGAATCTTTCTGGATGATCACAATAAAACTGTTGTTGTCTCATAAATGTTACTTTTCTGTTTCCCTCAGATAAAAACAGCCATTTGTTTGCTGTGTGTGGATCCAGTGTGATCTCACGCGAATATTTTAAGAATTCACCTCTGGTCTTTGGCTCTGGTGGTGACAGTAAAACATCCACTTCAGTGACTGTCAGTGAGATGTTTGTCTGTTCCTCTCTCAGAATGTCCTGTAGTTTATCTCTGGTCTCTGACACAGCTGCTGTCACATCCTCAAAGTAGCTCAGAGGACGGATATTGATGCTGGATGAGTGCGTAGACTTACTGAGTGCTGACAGTGAGGGGTAGCTGTGTATAAACTGGTTGTGATCCTCTGTGCGTGAGAGCTGCTCCAGCTCGCCGTCTTTCCTCTTCAGCTCAGCGATCTCCTGCTCCAGCTTCTCCTGAAGCTCTTTGACTCGACTCACTTCAGTTTCCTGCTGGGATCTGACCTGCTGCTTCACATCAGAGCTTCTTTTCTGGATGAGACGGATCAGCTCAGTGAAGATCTTCTCACTGTGCTCCACTGCTTTATCAGCAGAGCCATTGATGGCCTCCACCTCCTGTTGAAGCAGCTTCACATCTTTCTCTCGCTCCTGGATTCTCTGCTGGATGTTTAGTCGACTCACCTCGAGCTCCTTCTGCTTCTCAGTCCTTTCTGCTGCAGCTGGGACTGTTTCATGGCCTTTATGTTCATCCATTGTGCAGAGATAACAGATACTCTGCTGATCAGTACGACAGAAAATCTTCATCACCTCATCATGACGAGAGCAGATGTTCTCCTGGAGCTTCTTGGAGGGGGCCACCAGCTTGTGTTTTTCAAAGGCAGGAGACTCAAAATGAAGCTGAATGTGTTTCCCACAGTATGAGATCACACACACTAGGCAGGACTTGATGGCTTTCAGCTTCCTCCCAGTGCAGACATCACAGGCCACATCGTCAGGTCCAGCATAGCAGTGGACCTCAGCTGGAGCAGCTTGGAGTCCAGTCTTCTTCAGCTGCTCCACTAAAGCTGCTAAAATGGTGTTTTTCTCCAGGACAGGCCTCAGTGTGAAAGTCTTCCTGCACTGAGGGCAGCTGTGGAGTCCCTTCCTGTCATCTTCATCAAAGTGGGTTTTAATACAGTTCATGCAGTAGCTGTGCCCACAGGGAATAGTCACCGGATCCATCAGTAGATCCAAACAGATGGAACAAGCGAAGGTTTCTCGGTCCAGCTGAAGTCCTTCCTGTGCCATTTTCCTCTCAATGTTAGTGACTGCGGGAGTTTCTCTTCTGAAACTAGCGTGTTTCTACAGTGAATGGGGCCTGTCAGGTTTATCAGGTTGAGCCTCATTCCAGGCAGAGGAGTGGTTTGAGAGCAATTGTGCGTTTAACCCTTTGGCATTTAGTGCTCACATCAACTTCAAGGGCGGATCTAGAAGGGTGGCGTGGGGTGGCATCCACCCTAAAAATGATCTCTTGCTACCCTTAGTGCAAATCTGTCTGTCTATCTATCTGTCTATCGTAGACTGATAGACTGCAGCTGTCTGTGTGCATGGGTGTTGGACTGGCACTGGCAGAACTCAGGTGGTGGGGGTTGGTAGGTGGGTATTTTAATAGTTTTGATCAACCACCCACCCGTCCCCAGTATCTTGTTGGTTGTTCTGGTGTATTTTTCATTTGAACTGTTATTCTGCCAGAGCACTCACATTTACAAGACGGCATTGAACGCCTCATGGGTGTGTCAGGAAAACTCTTGTGTACGTATGTTCCTTGAAGGGGTTTTGGAGTCGTTCTTTTTCCACCGCAGCAAAGGGCTAGGAGTTGAAGAGGAGCTGCTGTATGTTTTTGTCATTTATCTGATTGTGAAATAAAGCACATGCAGTGAGAAAGCAACTCCCGGAGTCATCCCTGCCTTAAAGCTGCAACACATGCATGTAATTAACCTGCTATGTTCTCATCTTCCCTCAACATGTATCACCTGGACACTCTCACCAGTGAAGCTTAAAACCCTTTCGGACGGAACATCAACTCTAAACAAGCACAGTTATGCATTGTGTATAAAATGATCATAAATAAACCTGTGAATAGAAAGGTTAATGTGATGACAAACAAATTCAATGCAATAAGAACCCTGTAAACAATATTACTGTTAAAATAATACTGTAAAACACATTATCAATGCATTCATCATAAGGCAGATTATATAATAGCAATAAAAGAATCTCTGAATCCCAAAAACCGCCAGATGCAGGCAGAGGGACACCCCTGCCCTGCTGTGGATTGCATCGCCTCCCACTATGCTGGCTTGTGCGCGTTTCTTTTCCTCCTGCTCGCCTTTCGTGCGTCGCCTTCCCATCTCTGCGGCTGATAGGCCGCCTCGGGGAACACCCCCACCTCCACAGGTGCTACTATTGTTCTTAGTCCACAGTGGATTAAAAGAATATTGTGCAACAACACTAAAACACACAATATCAGGATAAAACCTGATATTTAAATAAACAAACATAAATACGACAATAAAATCATGCAGGTAAAACCAACACTATGCACCAATGCACAGTCTGATCAAACTGTGTGACATCAGCATGTTTCAGCTGTGACATTAAAGATCTAATCAAACTAATAATGAATCACTTTGTTTGTGCAGCAGGAAATGTTCAGGAGCTCGTCTCTTCCTTCCAGCTGCTCTGATGGATCAATAAACCTGTGATCATGTTGTAAAGTGAGTTTGTTTCTGCACTGTGTGAACTTGACACACACACTGAGTCAGTTTCTGGAGCATCCAGCACACAGTCTGACTGCAGCTCTGCTGGACCTGAGCGATCCCTCTGATCTTCTTCTTTCTAATCCTGTCCATCCTGTTCACCTCCAACCAAACTCTCAGCATCTTCAGCTCTGCCACCTGCAGCTCCTCCTGTCTGTGTGCCTCCATCACAGCAGGTCTCACTGCCATCTCCTCCTCTTCACTCTTACTGCTCTCCTCCTGTCATAAATCAGCCCTGACCTCCTCCTCATCTCTGCTTGTTTGTACTTTCTCTTCTCTCCAGACTCTCCTCCTCACTCTCACTACAGATCATAACTTTGTCTGCAAACATCAGAGTGTTCATCAGCACTGCAAACGGGCTCAGAGCCACCTCTTTGTGAGTCCACTGCCTGAGCCTGTGAGTATTTAGAAAGTAGAAAGACAGAAACTCCAGGTGTGGACAATTAGGTATAATGGGATAAAACACAAGGGGAAACAAGGCACAGGAGCTCAGAACTACATGAACACAAATACACAGCGGGAGACATAGGAGCAATTACACAAGGAAATCTGACAACCAATAGCTAAACATAACAACCAAGGGACTAAAAAGTTAAACTAACAAGGTGGACTCAACCATAATACAAAAATAACAAAACACAAAAGCTGAAACCGCTGGGTCATAACACCCAGGATCATGACACTGGATGCTTATTACATTTACAAGAGTTTGAACATAATGTTTCTAACATGATAATAATTAAATCATATATGATCTGACGAAATTAAACTACTTAACACTTCTCAGTTCTTGTTGAGATGATGTGATACAATCTAGTAAGGGAGGTTTGTTGCCGTAAAGGCAGATGACTCTCAACATCACAAGATCAGGTGAGATTTCAGACCACAGGAAAGTCACTGGGGTTATCTCAGGAAGAGGCAGAAAAGCATAGATGTGGTGGATCTTATAGTCATTTTGAAAACGTTAGAATGAATCTCTTTTGATTCATCAACATGGAAATATAAAAAACAAAAAAACAAAAAATAATACAACCAAATCACTCCCAGTTTATTTACAACATTTGAAACATAGTGTAGCTGATTCAAAACAAGTGAAAGTGCTGAAAGGGAAAAGATGAAGATTAATGATTTATTTCAACTCATAACTGGGTGCAGCAGCTGAGCTTTGACCTGTGAGCTGCAGCTTAAGCCTCTTATGGTTCAGTGTTTAATGTGCAAACTGTTTATGGCTGCAGAGACGCCCACAGTCAGGCTATCTACTCTTGAAAAGTGAATTTTTATACACAGTGCAGCAGCTACTTTTGACCTGTGAGCTGGAACTTCAGACTCTTTGCTGGTGTGAAGTGTTTAATGTGACTTCAGCCTGCAGACACAAAGGACTAACGAAGCAGAGGATTTTCTCAGTTTCTACACAGACCTGGTCCTTAACAGCAGAGAGCTGCAGAGTGAAGACGCTCATAGGAAGAAGCTGAGTAAGTGCAACGTCCTCTTTGAATCCTGTGCAGTGAGAAAGCAACTCCTGGAGTCATCCCTGCCTTGAAGCTGCAACACACTTTATTAAACTGCATTTCTCAATCCTTTTTTCAATTGCACTTTAATAAACTTCATTTCAAAAACCTTTTTCGAATTGCACTTTAATAAACTGCATTTCAAAATCCATTTCCCTTTCCTATTCGCTCAGGGATTAACATGTGGATTAGCAGTTGGATTAGCAGTTGGATTAACAACTTCATTTTAAAAATCCTGCTGCTATTCAAATTAGCCACACCGTGGGATGTAAGGAGCTCTCTGATTGGTTGGTCAGACACAGGCTGTCTTCCTGGATTTTTCTAGCTCATAGCTTCGCCCTGCTACAAAGCGTGTGTGCTTGTACAATGGCCGTTCAGCCTCGGGATTTACACTCGGCTCGACACAGATATGTGAAGAATGAAGGGACCCTGCAGCGAAACGGAGAACACCTTTGGCCTCACATACAAAGAATGTTTCGTTTAAAAGCAGTACAAAAGAACAGCTATGTCTGCAGTGAGAGGCAAAACAAACCAACTTTTCAGCGTTAAACAATCAGCTTGTAACCTGAGGAAACGGTAAGTTTTCTCTAAATATCTTTTTAGCTGTGGTTAGCTGGATGTCTTATGTTACAGCAGCTGTATCCAGCTCGAGCTGCGAGTCGTATTTCCGGCGCTACGTTGTAGTGAGATAAGTTTGTGGGTGTTTTGTGCAGGTTCAGCTGTCTTTTTAACTGCTCGCTGGTTAGCTATCGTGAGCTATAAGCTAACAGCTAGCCTGGTTATTGACGCTAGAGTTTCACGCACATGCAAACAGCTCGTCTCTACTGCTGTAACTGTTAAACAGAAGGCAATACTGCGGGTGACAGGGTTTATTATGTGAAACAGCAGCTTGTTTAGTTTAAACAGTCTGCATTAAGCTGGGCAAACACTGTGCGAGTTTTTTCAGTCACGTTATTCCGCTCCTGCTCAAACTGTACAATTAAATCGCAGAGGTTAGAAGTTCATAGGTCACGATGCAGGTCTCTCACTATACGGCCTGATGCTCTGATGCAACCTGAGTGCTCAAACTGTGCGTCCATAACATGAAGCTTATCATACAAAATCTGTCCCTCGCTCTCCCTCTCTCTGTCTTACACACACACACAGCACCACGACCACCACCATCAACTCACATCAAATTACTAATGAAAAAAATTGAACAGGCAGCTGTGATTGAGCAGCAATGTCCATCCAACTCTTTTCATGGTTGTTGTAGTCGTGATAATTTTGTGAGGCCACATTGAAAAGCCTCAGATACGGAAGCGTAGAGCTGCCACCGGGGCAAAAGAAAAATAGAGCTATGTCACGTTATAATGTGAAAAGTACAGTGGGGCAAAAAAGTATTTAGTCAGCCACCGATTGTGCAAGTGCCCCCACCTAAAATGATGACAGAGGCCAGTAATTTGCACCAGAGGTACACGTCAACTGTGAGAGACAGAATGTGAAAAAAAAAATCCATGAATACACATGGTAGGATTTGTAAAGAATTTATCCGTAAATAAATTCGCTCTGGCAAAATAACAGAGGAACATCCATCTCCTCCTCCTCGTCTGTCTCTAACAGAGCAGCAGTGTATGTGGACTGTCCTGCTGGCACTCTGTCCTTCTACAGAGTCTCCTCTGACACTCTGATCCACCTCCACACCTTCAACACCACATTCACTCAAACTCTTTATCCTGGGTTTGGGTTTATGGTCTGGTTTCCTGGTTCCTCAGTGTTCCTGTGCTGAGTGTAAAGAGTGTCTCCTGTTAGAGAAACACTCTGACTGTTGAACAGTTCAGTCTGTACATGTCTGTCTCTTTCACTCACAAACACGTTTTCACATTCATGGATTCAATCAGTTGATGTTTGAAACTCTTCTAAATGATTCCTTGTAAACTTCTTCCTCTTCAGTCCTTTAACCCTTTAAGACCTACCATAGAACCAAGAACGCCAGAGCTTACTACTTACTACTTAATATTTTTACATGCTGTGGAGCCATTTTTGGGAGCATTTCAAGTTGCTATACATAAATACAACTGTTATAGCCCAAATTTTAATAATATGTATGCATTAAGTCCATAGTAACTACATAAATTGCAAAAAAGTGCAATAAACTACAAGAAATTTGAAATTCGTTTTTGTTTTTTATATATATTTCTACTTAGAGAACTTTAAGAGGTTTATCCCTCAAAACTTTAAATAAAAAAAAGTTGCAAAAAATAGTTTACAACTACAGGAAAATTAGTTTGAGTGTCTGCATAGTTTTATTTTTGAGATACACCAATTTTCATATACTGCAAAAAACCGAAAATCAATCCTATAATGCAAATTTGCAAAGAAAACACCATATGCATAAAAATAAACTATTTAAAGCAGTGCAATTTGAGTTCTAAGCATCCTAGAAACTATTCAGAAAAGCATAAAGTCAAACATGACTTTTCAAAACACCAGTAAAGGCTTATAAGGCCTACAAGTAAAAAACTCCCTTTTTTTCGCGAAAATGACGCCACTTCCGGTTTTGGGGAGGTAATGGCGGACATGCGATAGTTCGCACTGAAGTCTATTTCAATGTAGGAAGCTGATCGGATTGGCAAAGTGTGTTTCTGGAATATTATGTTTTTGTTCCTGCAAGCGCTTTTTATGCAATTTTTGCAAAGCTTTTTGTGGATGGAAACCATGACCTAGGCCAAGCTGATGGCATAAGATGTAAGTACAACTCGTCCAGTTTCATATGCAAAACAAATTTGCACTAGCTTACGTGGTTCCAGTTCTACAGTGATTTAAAAATAGTTACGCAAAACGGAGCGAGCCCGCTCCGACCGGCTTTAAAGGGTTAAAGATGGAAGCTCCCATTATTCCAGGATCCACATGTTGTTTTTCTCTTTTTCCACTCAAAGCTTCACAGTGAATCTCACTATGTTGTGTTTCTCTGAAGCTCAGTTCACAACCAGCTCCTCTGCATTTTCAACAAGTCTGAGCTCATTAAAATGAATCCAAATGTTTGATTTCTCTTTCTTAATGGGATGTTTCCAAACTCTCCACATGCTCTTACTGTTTCACTCATTGTTGGAAGCTCATCATGTGAAAATGATAGCAGGTTTATATGTCTCACAGTTACTGACTGAGATCTTCAGTGGGGGTGGACATGCTCCTGTACAGACCTCTGAGGAGAACCAAGGTGCAGTCAAAGAGTCCAGTCTGTCCTCACAGATGTCAACATGTGGTTTCATCAGGTCTGTTGTCAGCTAGCAGGCTCACATCAGAATCACTGTTCCTGAAAAACACAGTCTGTGTGACATCATCAGTCAGCTGATCGTCCCAGATCTGAATGGTTTCTGTCTCTACTGAGGAAGTCAGAGAATCTCACTGAGGTGTGGATCAGGTCTGAGTGAGCTGTGGAGGGACAGCTTTAAACAGTCCACAGGTCTCACGTCCTGCTTAGTCTGGTAGCAGATACCTCGTATTGTTCCAGATGTGCTGACATCACCAGCAGCAGCAGCAGCAGCACAGCTGTGTGATACGATGAATCTCAGTTATTGATCCAACACACAGTAAATACAAAGATCAGGATTTATGAGAGTAATCATTATGAGTCTGAACACATGATCACTGAATGTTAGTCTCCACAATAATAAGCTAACACAAGCAAACACAGCTTTCAGCTCTTATTTTGAAACTTCTTTAGAGAGCTGTGATGTGAGCGTGCCTGGCTCTGAGGCACTTGGGTCAGCCTCTGTTGTTTAGAAGTGTTACAGACTGTGAATGACACAGACCTGTCAGTTTCATGTTTGTCTGTAACACAGCTCAGGGCTCCATGCTGAACGCATCCATCCAGTGTTATTGATCCAGGACTAATACCAGCATTGGGATCAATACTACACAATCACATGTGTCCACGTGATGGATTTGACCAGCTTTATTCATTAATGATCAATCAACTTATTTACTGCATCTGAGTCCAGCTTCATTTAAATGATCCAACCATGAAAATAACATCAGTCCTACAGAAGCACTTAATGCTAACAGGAAGTCATTGATTAAGGTGGAATAACACAGAGACACAACCACTCACAGTTAACCTGACCCCACTAACTGCATGTGTTTGGACTGTGGGAGGAAGCCGGAGTACCGGAGAGGACGCACACAAACACGGGAGAACATGAAGCACTGAAACAAAGATGGTGGATTTGACCTCAGGACCAGGCGCGTAATTTCCAGGGGGGTTACAGGGGTCATGACCCCCCCAATAATCAGATCCAGCTACACTGAAACTGAAAATTTCATTTACTTTTACTGTTTTTAAAGCTTTTAGGCTGCTTTGTGGCTCACTTATAATTAATAATTAATTAATTAATTCTAATTTTCTAGTTTCTAATTCTAATTAACTAATTAATTAATTAAGTGTAAATTCTAATTCTAATCTAATACTAAATCAATTATTATCAGCAAAATAGTTTCATGTTTAATCATCTAGTAATGTAACCCCGCCTCCTTCGCTGCATACTTGGTATTACCCAACCAGCTTTCTCTACCAAACCTTCACTGTTTGCTGTATGTTTGTTAGCACAGTCGCTGGTGCCAGAGACTGCCAGTGACTTCAGTCTGAGGGTTTGAAGTTTCCATGTCTGTGTGATGTGTGGTGTGAAGGCTGCTGGTTAAACTGGGACTCACTGTTTAAAGCACTGAGTGCTCATAGAGAGATGCTCCATGAGTCCCAGTACAGACTACAAACATGGTGGAAACTTAGCTTTGATATCCACACACTCTGCACGTCTGTGAGTAACTGTGATGAAGATGTGCAGAGATCTGTGTACAAACAGGAGAAAGACTGTAAAGACTCTGTGCTTCTAACAGCCTCTGTTAACATATGTGAGGCTGTTTGTTGTTGTTGCCATGGAGCTTTTCACTCCAGCTGTTTGGGTCAGCAGGTCATGTGATCAGGTTTGTTCTGCTCGACGATGGTTCAGTGTCAGGGTTTGTTTGCATTCGTGTTATCCTTGATCACAGTTCTAAACAAGTTAACTTTCTTGACTTCAAAGTAACCCAAAAAAGAAACTATATGTCCAGTTCTCTTTACTCCAAATCTGGTTTAAGGCTATGCTGTTGTTGTGATATGGCCATACAAATAATATTAAACTGAATTAATCTTAAGAAAAATATGGTTGCTTCATGGCTACCTGTTCAGAGAATTTGCAGACTTTTATGGAAACTGTCACAATGTAACACTGTCAAAACAGGGTTGATCCATGCTTCTATGAACACTTATTCATATATCAACAGCTCTGAAAATCCCCCTTTTTTTTAAAAGTAATGCAAAACAGGATCTCTGTGCCTCTAAAAAACCCAACCAAACTGGCAATTACCTCTAAACAAATGGAAGTAGTTTATGGCTCTTTATCACCTGCAACATCATGTAACACCTAGATGTTAGACTCTTTTACCATCACATTTTCAAGGGTTTATGTGTTATCCTTGATCACAGTTCTAAACAAGTTGCCTTTCTTGACATAAAAGTAGCCCAAAAAAGACAAATATACATCCAGTTCTTTTTTACTCCAAACCTACTGATCGGAAAACATTATGTGATGCTGGAAGTTTTCATCCTATCCACCTCCAAAACAAGTTTACCTGTAAGCCAACACATTAGACTTAAGCAAATTTGTGAAATTCCTGAACAATATGCTTTGTGCAGTAGCAGTAGTACTAGAACTAGTACTAGTAGTCCTAGTATTGTGCAGCAACCAGGCTTCAAGAGTGATCACTATTCTGGCTTTCAAATGGTGAAAACATGTCACAGTCTTAGCTGCAAATCAGAAATGTTGGTAAATTTAAAAAAGGATTTTAAACTTCAGCTTTGACATAGACACAGACTTTATTAATGCCACACTCAGAAAATCCACATGTTACACATGATTTAACTCACCTGCTAAATCCCCAGAGCAATGACCCCATCAGCATCGTTAGCCTGAGTGTTGATCCTCCAGGTCAGCGAGTGAAGTTGTGTGTGTGTGTGATCAGAGGTGAAGCTGCTTTCTACAAAGTCTCAACAACAACATCTTTAGAAACAAACATCAACAACCAGGAAGAGTCTAAAAGCACTAAATATGAAACAGACCATTTACCATACCCAACACTGAGCTCCTGCACAGTCAGATGGAGTGAAACATAAGGTCCCAGTGGTGTTCTGTTGGATTTAGCAGGTGAGCGTTGTTGCCAGTCAAAACCTTTTTGGAAACTCTTTACAGTGTAATTATTGGTTTTTACAAACAAATGTATTTGTTTGTTTACTTGAAATAAAACTTTTTGGAAACCCGTTACATCAAATAAAACTTTCTTGGAAAAACTTTACAAGATTCAGTGTAATTATTTGTTTTACTTGAATCAAATGTATTGGTTTATATACCTGAAATAAAACTTTTTGGAAACCCTGTACATGAAGTAAAATGTTTTTGATGTTGTAAGTTCAGGCATTAATATTTTCAGCTGATAAGGTGAACTTCATACAAACTTTGTGTTAAAAAACCAAACAGTGTCTCGTGAGTGTGTATTGTAGTGTATTGTGACTGCTCCATCACAATGTATAATTTGACTTGTGAGGTACACACAACAAGGCCAAGAAGAAAAAGGGGATAGTTTACTACGTGCTATAAAAACACAATCCTTGATCTTTGATCTTGCAACTTTATCTTTCTGTTCTGGTTTTAGAGTCATTGTTTCATTGACTCGTACTTTGGGAATCACCCTGTTGTGAGAAAAGGGTAAGCTAGGAGAGAATACAGCATTATACAAGCAGAGTGTTTTAGCTGTATCCATAGATCTAAGACATAAAACCTGTTATTAAAAAAAGTTAACTTAAGTATAGATTTAATTTTAAATTATTTCATGAACTGTCCAGGAATTACAGAGAGCTTTATACTGATACTGATATGCATAAACCATTGTTTAGAGGTTGTTGTGGAAGTTTTCCATTTAATAAAGCCTGCAGACAAGCGAAGAGCGGTAGCTAACATTCTTCAATCAAGAGAAAGTACAGAAACCAAGCTTGGTGAGGGACTGCCATCGCTGGGGCAGAGGGTGTGCATGGCTCTCAGTTAAATACCTCCTACAGGAACAAAAGGCAGTACACAGCTGTTTTCACACCTTTGGTCTTTCCCCCAAAGAAAGTTTCACACTCCCTTGCTATCTCTTACGGTGGAGAAAAGACAAAAAGACTTTTCCTGTGGAGTTGTCTGCTTCCCCCCAACTTACTTACCAGACCCCCACCATCTGTCTAACTGTTTGAATGGAGTATGAGGCAGACATGCTAAAACAGTGACCTAAAAGCATTACCAATAAACAAAGTGATCAATACATAAATAAATGAAATTCCTCTACAAGGTGATTGCCAGTTTTGTTGGGATTTTTAGAGACACAGAGAGTGAGAGAGATCCTGTTCTGAATTACTTTTAAAAAAATAAAGGAGGGTTTCAGAGCTGTTGATATATGAAGCAGTGTTCATAGAAACATTGATCAACCCTGTTTTTGGCATTGAGCGTTACGTTTGTGACAGTTTCAATAAAGCCTGCAAATTCTTGCATTTATACTGGAGAGCAAAGAAAAATTAAATGCTACTTGTGCTATGGAAAATCAGTTTCATAAACGCTACATAAACAGAGCTGAAGAAGACTGTGTTTGTAAAAACTAGCGGTAACGTCTGAGAATTATAAGTTATAAGACTGTTTCTGCTATCGAAACAATTTGTGTTGTTAATCCTGAACCATTCACGGTGACAATCATAAGAAGGTCATTTTACTCCACACACACACACACACATACGTGTTTTCGTGATATATCAGTACGTATGACACAAATGTGACAAATGGGAACGTGCCTTTCCGAAGGTCCTAGAGGCATGGGAATCACAAAAAGTTTGACCCATGCTTCCAGGAACACGCCCATCTGTTGAGATTTTGGCTAGGGCGAAGTTTTGGTCAAACCTGAATGTAATGCTACTTGTGAGGACACTGTCAGGTTTATGTGACTTATGAGTACCGTAAGGTCACACACTGATATTTCATGTTTAGGTGAATTGTGAAGCCCATGGAAACACATAATTTTCAAGTATACATGACTTATAAGGACCAGGTAAGGGTAGGGTCTGTATTTTCAGCTTGGCTCCTTTTGAGATTAAAATATACCAGGCATGGATGCACAATAGTAATGCTCACCAGTCGGGTAACTTCTGACAGAAATATCAGACATTTATGTGTTAGTAAAACAGTAAATCTGAGCTAGGTAGAGACTTAAAAAAAGACATAGGCCAAATGTTGTCAGTCTACTTTTCAAGTCTTAATATTGTAAAGCATTAATTAATTTTGTAGTGAATGTTCATGCGAATAAAAACATGGAACATTATCTGCATTTGTTATTATTTAATTGCAAAAAGCACCCAGCATAAACCACAAATTTATGAGTAACAACAATGCAATGCAGAAAACTGCAATACTGACATAACTGTGGAAGGAACAAAGCATCTCTCTTGCTTGTTTCTTTCTTTCTTGCATCTTTCTTTTAATGCTATGATCCTGTTGTGGATGTAATACTTTATGGCAACCCAGTGTGGAATTACAGGGATTATTTTACATAACCATCATCTTATCATTGCATTAATTATCATTTCATCAAAGTGTTTATTGAAGCTGCTGGCAATATGTTATAATTTATATTATAGGGGTTATCATAATCAAATATTACAGGTGCAGTTATAACTACTTTAAAATGATTGAGTTAAATATATATGTATCATAACTCATATGCTGAGTATATTGGTATAGTAAAATAGTAGCTGAGCAAAGGCCTGAATGTATTCAGCTTCTTGTGGTATTTGAGTTTGCTTAGTTACAGGTGACGGAAGGATGTCCAGTCCATGGTGACCTCAAAGGCCTTAGGTCATCACCATATTCTTAAGAGTATGCCACAAGGAGGAACTTCTGTGTTTGCATTTAATTCTTAAAATACATGAATGTTCTGTACATGCAAATTATGTGCTTGTAAACGCAAGAAGGGGCGTTACAATACCCTGATGTTATAAAAGCAATCTAGAGTGTATTTTGGGTAGAGATGTACAACTGTTTTGCAGTTTGCACCTCTCCACGCTGCGTGCATTAAAATCAATTGTTTGACCGACCTCTTCTGGACTATCATTGTTTTACTCTCATCCTCAATTTCGAACCCGTAACATTTGGTGCATTGGCCGAGGTTGAGGGAGATAAGTTGGAGAATGAGACTGAGAGGGTCCAAGGTGCTCAAACAGGCAGACACGAGTCAGTGGTCGAAGTGAGTGGACATAAGCCGGCTTATTTAAAGGTAAGGCACTACCTGTTGAATTATTTCCAAACAGTGCTGAATTGGTTCTGACAAAATTGAAAGTCTACTCACTGAAAATTACTGGTAAAGGTCTGTTTTGATTTTGGTGAAAATCTCATGAGAATTGAAGTTGAAGTAATGATAATGTAAGGTTAAGTGACAGTACTGATTAAAGGAAATGCAGATGGACTGCTAAGGAAAGAGAATTTAAAGTAGTTGGACTACTGAATAGGAATAGGTAAAAGTAACGGAAATAGGAAAAGGACAAGTTAAAGTAGTTGGACTACTGAATTTAGGATATAGGTCATTTGAAATCTGTATATGGTCATACAGTTATAATTGAATATAAAGCTGGGCTTGGACATCAATATAGTCGGTTTTGTGGTTTCATAGGATGTCTTTAAAATACAAGTAAATTTCTGTAGAACGGAACTGTGGGATGTTCTAGGAAGTGCATTGTCGGAAGGTGACGCTTCCAATTTGTCGGTGACGATCGACATCTTCCTCTGGGAGGGATAGTTCACTTGGCAAGTGTGGAGAACAACGATGCTCCAAAATAGCCACTGACTGGGTCAGTTTACCTTCCGGGACGGTGGTTTGCACTTTTTTGGTCAGTAGAAACCGGGTTTCGGGCGTGTAACTTTTAACTTAAAACTTTGGGGAAGCCTGGGATGTGAAATGTCCCCAAAACAGAGCTTTTCGGCAGGGGTTGAGTTGGTTGACGCTTTTAAATTGTGTAGGGTCTTAGATATTTGACCACGGCCCGGGGCCGAGACTGGTTAAATTGATCACAAAAAACTCAGGGAGTTTGTCCCTTGGAGGGTTAACTTAAAATTGTCTAAATTGTGTAGGTTTTGAAATGAGAGGCCTAAAATCTGTGCAGTTGTAATCATAGGACGTCTGTGTAAATATATTAAGAGACTTGTCTGAGTCTGTGAGTCAGGCTGGTATTATTTTTAGATTGGGTGTGTGTGTGAGAATGCAAATAAGGCAGCTGAGAGGTCAATAGAGTATGAGGAAGTTTATAGAGACTGCTACACATTGCTGAGGGCTGTATTTAAGACGCTGGTTTTGTTTATTACAATATGTAAGTAAAGTTTTATTTCTTGCCATGACTGTATGACTTTTTGCGGGGTTTTGATATAGGATACATAAACTGTTGATACTTAAGACCGTTACCTGGGTTCTGAGAACGGAAATTGAATTTGAGATGATTTAATTAATAAAGATGTCTGTAAGCGATGTGTGTTTTGGGGTGTCGAAGTAAGATGTTTTAGGATTTTTAGATGGGTTTTGTTTCAGTTTGAGATAATATATACAGTTACATTTTCTGTGTGTGTGTTGTTGAGTGACAACATGCGCAGTTTAAATTGGGCGCTGTTCCTTCCTGTTTGTAGTTTCAAAACACAAAGGCTGTGAGATTAAAATTACTGGGTGAGTAACGGTTTGACTTTTGACTAGGGAAATAATATGCTTACTTTTGGATCTATGAAGATATTTGACTTTGAGTGATGTTATGAGAGGTTGAGTTTATTTTTCTGGTTAAAAACACATAAGTATATGCACGTAGTACACCCACTCAAGAAATGATTGTGTGACCGATGCTACAAAACTGACCTAAAGAATGGTGATGTGTGTGGAGAAGTGTTAGTTGTCCTGATGTGTGAAAGAGCGCTATTAAAATGTGTGTGAGTGAAATGAAGGCATATTGTTTTTAGATAAAGATTTAGTAGGATTACTGATTATTTGCAGACTGTGAAATTAAAAGGAAGTCTCTGCCGAAGCTGTAGAAACAGGAAACCGTGTGTGTGTCTGGGACAGGAAATGCATGCCCATAAAAGGGAAGCTCACGGTGACAAGTGTGCACCCAGAGTAGAGAGAGAGATTTAACTCTGGGCAGATGAAGCAAAAGGGAGGTTTTAAGATAAACAATGAATATGATACTAATTATATGCTTTAGTGTGCCAATACAGGTGGACTCTCTCAACTTTGCAACCTTGAGTTCAGCAGCAGAAAAGTAGATTAAAAGAATTGGGAGAAAATAAGCCAGTCTTTGGCTCGAAATTGTGCAGCTTGAGCTCTCACTTTGTCCTTGACCCCGAGAAGAAACGCAAAGGACAGTCAATTTCCTGATGAAGACCGATAGAACATCGTGGACGTGAAGAAGTAACGGAAGCTAAAAGACAGTGCAGGCGAAAGCAGTAACACCGACAACGACTGATGAGTCCAGCAGCATGGAAGAAAGCACGTGATGCAACATGCCTGCTGGTGAAGAACAGCGTGATAAGTCTGCTTGAAGGCACTGACTGTCATATTTGCCAAGCTTGGAGAAATCTTGGAAGAAAAGACAGAAAAGATGAATGGAGAAGAAAACAGAGCAAATGAAAATAAGACTGAAGGAAGAGGAAATACTGAAAGATCAAAACAGAGAAGAAACACACTGTGTTTGCTGGGGCTCTGAAGCCCGAACAGGACACTGTGAATGAAAAGGACCAGTGAGAGATGAAGCTGGACGAGTTTGACTGCGAGAAGATAGGAGATGATTGGATTGAAATTGAACCCTGAACTTGTGATAGTTTAGGGATGTCCACCACATCACAACAAAGAGGTAAACAATACAAGAGGTAAAGATAATCAAAATAACTGACAATTATATTAATGAATAGAAAACACACATATACAAATTGTTACATGTGAGATTATTTTCGAAACGATTCAGAAGTGAGATAGTTTGAATCTAGAGCTCAGTGAAAAAATGCATAAATTAAATATGAATACATGAAAATGCAATGAATACATAAGGATGCAATGAAGAAGCAGCTTACACTCATGCAATTAAGAAACAGCTTACACTTAGTGTATATTGACATGAATACAGGAGAATGTAATGAAGAACGCAATGAAGGCATGCAATGAAGAAAACAGCTTACACTGCATTTACATGACCACATAACGCAAGGAAGAACACGCTTACATACATGACATAATTGGTATTTTTGACTAGAAAAAGAGAAATGGGTCGTTTAGGCGTCCGTGATAATAATGAAAATGTTTTAGTTTGTTATTTTCAGGAGTAAAGCAGACCCAGACCAATTCTCCAGATACAGGAGTCTGAAGAAATTACAGGTTAACATGAATGGATATGTTAAGGCAAGTTTCTGGTTGACTTGTTTACAGTGTCCAGGAACCTGACAGCAAGCCCTAACTGGTGGCGGAAGACCAGCAGGGCTGTTATTTAAGGTGGGGAAGTAAAATTTGGGTTAGTGATTCGGGGACGGAGAAAACTGACTCTTTCACTGGAGAATGGGAAAGTGTCTGTGAGACTGTGAAGCCATATATGCAAAATAGCACACACAAACATACGCAATGAAGATCGGCTTGCTACTTGTATGAGTGATAGAATGGTGTGAATGTTGAATAAACTGATTAAACTAGTTTAAAAGTGTGACTTAGGAGTGCTTTGCACTGATTGATGAAAACAAGGGATTAGTATAGAAAGAAAATGAAAATAATTGAATAATGGCATGAGGTTTAAAAAAGTATTTCTCTTGCCAAGTTAAATTGTTGAGATATGGCTGAGTATGCAAAAAGTTTGAGAGCTCGTGTGAATGTGGACAGAGGAGCTTGCTGTGTGTGTGTGATTGAGGCCTTAAAGGAGGGGTAGATTGTTCAGAGGTGCAAATTTGGTTAAGAGGTTTTAAATTGGTGTTGACATATTGTGAGAACGTGCTTATATGTTAAGGTTGAATGTGAGTTTGGTAAAGTGCTTAAAGGGGGATAATGTGTACGAAACGGTGTAGCTTTTTACGTTTTGGGTGTGTTCTATGGGTGAAATTTAAGATTGTTGAAGATATTTGAGGTTGTTGTTTTATTTTTAAAGAGGGAGTTTTAATAAACATGGACATGTTTAAGGGGTTTTGTAACAGTGCACTTATAAAGAAAAAACCTGTCAGGTGATTTTGTTTGGTACTTTGATGAGCTAATACTCAGCTCTCTTTTTTCTCATTTTTGTTGTAAGCAGGCCTGCAAAAGAAAACAATGGATAACGGCGCTGACAATAGTCTCAGGAGAACAAAAAGTAAGGTGACCTTGTCCGAATTACAATGGGACAGATTGTGGGTCCATGTCTAAAAGGATTGCAGCGAGCCAATCCAGTCCAAAAGTATAAAGAACTATTTTCCTAGAAACAACTAAAAAGAAAATAAATGAGTATATAAATTAACTGAGTTTACTGAAAGTGGAAAATGTGATTATTTGTGCGGACGTCTACCACTACCAGAGGTTAATGCGTGTGAGTGAATGTGTGGGAATGGACAGGTGAATGGACGGACCAGGCAGACCATAGGTTGGACCACCTGGACACTGACAAAAGACTGGACTAAGGCTTTTGTTTCTATGACGTTTCAAGGATGCAGGCTGTGGATGGAGCCAAGAAGGGATTTTGACATGATGATTAATTTGATTTCATTCCTTAAACACAGGTTTGAAGTTCTGGAGCATTTATACATAATATGATAGGACTAAACTTTTCTTTAATTCCCTAACCTGAGTGAAGGATTTTGAGTTTGTAACACATGAGATGTGTCACAAAAAGGGGGGTGTTAATATATGCGATTAGCTACATGAAATGTGCTCTTTTAGGGTTACTAAGCAAATGTCTACGTGACCTTTACCTAACAACCTTTGTGATGATAAACTTGTTTACCGACTTGCTCTCTTGTAGAACATACAGACTTAGAAAAGGGGAACTTCAGCTCTGAGTTTAGAGCTTGTAATTAAATGTGGGACTTGAAAAGAGGAAGCAAATTTGGTACAGGGCGTACTTGAGATGATCAGATGAGAGAAGGAGAAGGTCAGGAATAGTTTAAACTAAGATTGAGAAATTAATTTGGGTGAAAGGGGGTAGTAAGTGATTCAGGGCAGCTCACAGCCTGGCGTAAACGCAAGGTGCTGTCACACAGCTTAAGTTATTTGGTTGATTTATTTTATGACAAAATAATAAGGAAATATTAAAAATATACAACACGTTGAGGAGATCTCTTTTGTTATATTTTAGGGTTTAACATGGAAGATGCCTCTCTGGAGCTTCTCTCCTGATGCTACTCCACCAAAAGAAGCTTATTTATAGAGACTATGTCAGCTCCCAAACAGACAACAACAAACCAAGACTAGCAAAAAACAATCTGAATATAAATAATAACAAATAAAGAACAATACAGAATCCAAATCTGAACCAAAGAACAAAATAGTGAAATGTGGATTATTGGGTTTTTCTCTGTATATATGAAGCATTTGTAATGTGTATCTGCTCATTATCTTGTTTATGTATTTTAATAATGAAGGCTTGTAGAGGCCAGTTTTTACTCACATACAAGTGCTCAGCCAGACTGAAAAACAGGAAGCTGTAGTGCACAAGGCATATTAATAAATATAGACACAAAAAGAGGAACTCCCCATATAAACAACGTTCAAAAATGTGTGAAGTATAAAGTACCGAAATAACACTATATAAGTCACAGTTGATGATTCTAATGTTAGAGAGCTCTTGCAAATGGCGTCTGAGCTGTGCAGAGGTCTCTCTTAAGACAGGTATTTATGTAGGTTAGCATGAGGTTGAGTCCAACAGAAGCAAGGCACCCTAAATGCGCACAGCATGCAGCAGGGGCTGCCAAAATAATATAGGAAACAGCACATGTAGGGAGAGAACACTCACTAAAAGTTCTAACTAACATAGTGTGGTGGCTTATGTGAACTTGCAGGCGTTCACTATGACATCATTAGCACAACAGAGACTGAGTAAAGTTTTAGATGCTCGAAACCTGACATTTACACATGAAGGAATCAATATGGCAGATTTAATGGGATTAGGAGGACCTAATTAGTGTACTAAGAAAGCAGAACTTGAAGGGAAAGTCAGGGAAGACTTAAAAGCAGGACCTGTTGGGACTGGGGATTTAGAGATTTTATTGCTATCATATAATCTGCCTTAGGATGACTGCATTAATAACGTGTTGTACAGTATTATTTTATGTTTGTCATAACAGTCATGTCTCTATTTACAGGTTGAGTTAATTTTATACATAATGCATAACTGTGCTTGTTTAGAGTTGATGTTCCGTCCAAAAGGGTTTTAAGCTTCACTGGTGAGAGTGTCCAGGTGATACATGTTGAGGGAAGATGAGAACATAGCAGGTTAATTGCATGCACGCTTACAAACACACATGATTTATATATAGGCCAGGCCAGAGGCCTGGACTTGATGCAGCTTTCAACTTTACAGCTCCTAATTTGCAGGAATGGCGTGGAGTGTAACGAATGAATGCAAAACATGCTTACAGACACAAACATGACAGGGGTTTATTTTACAGGGTAAAGGTGGACCACAGGTTGCTTTGTTTCTGCTTAGCAACTACTGAGGTAAAAGGTCTTAAAGATAAATATGCAATAAGTGAACAGGAAACATGTGAGGGTGAGCCGGGTGAAACAAAATGTTGTAGATAATGGAAACTTGTCTAACGGGCATTAACAGTAACCTTTGCATGTTATGTATATGCTTGAGGCCAAAAGAGGCGTAAATCCAGATAGAAAACTTTGAAGTGTGCTTTTTAGCGGAGAGTCAGGCTGACATGGGGATGGTGTGTATTTTACTGGGGTTGTGTTTAATAAAACTACAAGCGTTGCTCACACACATAAAGAGTATTGAGATTGAATAAAGTTAATATAATGGATAGAGCCCAGAACATGATAATATATAAGTGAAATCAAATGCAATGTGTGATTTCACTTTTATTGGGAAAATAATTAGCCAAGAAATGTGTATTGAACTCTCCACATACATTGACACTGCGCAACTATGAGTGGGCCATGGAATCAAGAAACTGTTACATATCTGTATTAAACTAGCCAACATAGACTCACCACAAAATGATGTAGGATGTTGCCCTGCAGCGGGGGCAGAAAATAATTTGCAAATCAGGGATGTTATGTTGATTATAATATGCTTACCTATGTAGACACACACACAGAAGGGAAGAATTTCAAAACAAAACAAAAAACAACTTCCCTTATCCTGTCAAGCACAGGAGTAAAATAAAAATCTCTTTGGGCTAAGAAACTTATTAAAATGTTCCTTACCACTACATGTTTATTGTATGCAATGATATTAACCATGGCTGTGTTGTTTACGGTTTATATTTTGCAGGGTACTCCAGACCCCTTGTCTGAACACGGAGGCCAGTCCAGTCCAGCACTTCCTGAGACTGTAGTTGCTAAAACGGGATCGGTAAAAAGACAAAAGCGCGAGGTGTCAGGTAAAGGTGATGAGTGTCTCAGCAGCAATAATGGCATAGAGTTGAATTATGTTAAAGGGTCTACCAGCTCATTCACGTTTGATTTGTGTAACGTCATTAAGTGTACAGGAGCTAATAGTAGTTGGAGAGCGTATGATGTACAGGTCTGCAATCACCCCATGATATGCTTAGGTAAATTTAGTTGATCCAAAGTCTAAGCCGCTCGCAGAAAGTTCTATCACCATTCTGACTGATCAGATGCTAACTTTGAGAGCAGTAGCTCAAAAGTAACAGGAACCAAAAGGGAGAGTACTTCTGACCACAGATTACTCTAGACTGGAGCTTAAGGATTTAATCGAGCGTGTCACTGGTTTCAAGGACAGTAACCTCTGGCTTGATTGGGTGGCTCAAAATGCTAGAGAACAACATGTATCTGATTATGTTGCCTGTGCTTCAGCCAGGCCACGTTTGTCTACAGAGCGACTGGGAGCTCCACTCATGCTGATTAGAAACCAGGTAAAGACTATTCCATAACACAACTCGCGAACTTTAGCTGCCAGACATAAGAGACAGATTTTGGCCAAAAGAGGGACCTAGGGTACACATGTTTATGATCCTCGCCTAAACTCACCGACCTGGGTAGACTCCATAGGAGTGCCTAGGGGAGTTCCAGACGAGTACAAGCTGGTAAATCTGATAGCTGCAGGATTTGAGAGTATATTTCTTTGGGTAACGCCTAATCAAAATTTTGACCGCATTAGGTTCACTAAAACCTGCTGAGACTCTCTAACCTCACCAGGGACGCCATGATGGGGTTGGAAGAACAATTGGGTCCGAGTTTGCTGATGGGAGTGTAAAATCAAATGACCCTTGATGTGAGAGGGGAGGCGTATGCGCCATGTTCGGAGACATGTGCTGCACTTTTATCCCTATTAATACTGCCCCAGATGGCTCAGTAACCTGAGCTCTGGTGGGTCTGAAGATTTTGTCTAAAACAATGCATGAGCACTCAGGTATCGAAAATCCGCTGGCGTCCTGGATGACATCTGTGTTTGGACAATGGAAAGGTGTGGCTATGTCAGTGATATGTTCATTGGCTGTATTTTTGGGAATGTTGGTCATCGCTGGTTGTTGTATCATTGCTTGTGTAAGAGGACTGTTGGTAAAGGTAATGGGTTGTGAACCCTGGCTGGGTTGAGGGCATCTATAGGATGAACTTAGAACCCATAGAGCTGAGCAGGGAGTGATGCAACACGAAGTGTGGTGACATTCCTGATTGGAATGTCAAAAGAGGGAATTGTGGAATTACAGGGATTATTTTACATAACCATCATCTTATCATTGCATTAATTATCATTTCATCAAAGTGTTTATTGAAGCTGCTGGCATTATGTTATAATTTATATTATAGGGGTTATCATAATCAAATATTACAGGTGCAGTTATAACTACTTTAAAATGATTGAGTTAAATATATATGTATCATAACTCATATGCTGAGTATATTGGTATAGTAAAATAGTAGCTGAGCAAAGGCCTGAATGTATTCAGCTTCTTGTGGTATTTGAGTTTGCTTAGTTACAGGTGACGGAAGGATGTCCAGTCCATGGTGACCTCAAAGGCCTTAGATCATCACCATATTCTTAAGAGTATGCCACAAGGAGGAACTTCTGTGTTTGCATTTAATTCTTAAAATACATGAATAACCCTAACTCTTTAACACAAACGAAACGTTTACTGAACGTAAGGGCAGAGACAAATACTGTACAACACATCCCTTTTTTAAACTCAAATGATATTCCAATTCCTTAACCAAATGAAATACACTGTATAAATGAAATAATTCCCTTTCAAATTATATTAAACAACCCAACTTATGTTATCACCTTTTGGTAAGTGACTCACTAATATACACTCCAAAACACATTATATAAATCCACTAAACATATAATATTCACACATGGGCTCCACACACTCACATTCACACTTGTTGCAGGCCTGTTTGCTGCTCACGCCGGACGATGGAGAAAAATCCTCTTCTCCCCAGTAAGAGCACAAAAGTCTGACTTACAGTTCGGTTGCCCGGTAGACCGCCGTTCACCAGTCCCACACTAAATCCGATGTTAACGAGACCCGATGTTGTCTCTGCTACAGCACGTTAGCGAGTCACTGTCCAGCTCTCCGACAGTCCATAGCGGCTGCCTCCGGCGCAGCCAAGCAGTCCGGGCTAGCCTTTAGCCTCGGCGGTCGTAGCTGGAAACACAGCTCGGTGGTGCGACCATTGAAACAAAAAGTCACTTCACCCACACTCTGTTGTGAAGCTCTCACACGGTCAGCTTTCTAGTCACACACTCTTTTCTGCTAGTTAACCTCAGTAAAACTAGCTGAGTCTCTCACTTTGGTTCAGCTAACCTCGTGCATCTCCCCATGCCGATACACAGGTCCCGTTTTATGCTACCTTCACGGGCCTCCAGAAAATTAGAACTCTAAAAAATATTTTAACTCCCTTCAGAGTTACATACCATAAAATAATACTTTTATGATTAACATAACAGTTTGATTGCTCTAATTACCTGTATTTACCTTGTGACATATTACAGGGCAAATTACATTTAGGGTAGAGTTACATCACATAACATCAACTGTGAACACCTTATGTTACCATGGCGTTTAAGTCCATGGGAATTATGAGTATTCCCATCCGGGCTACATTAGTATCGGTTCATGGTATCGGTTAACTTTTACGAGTACGAGTACGCACGCATTTTACAGTATCGGCCCCGATACCCGATACCAGTATCGGTATCGGTGCATCCCTACTAAAAAGTCTCTCACAGGCTGCAGATGCAGGAAGAGCTGTATCAACTTTGATCGACAGCTTCTTGATGTGAGGAAAGCCATGCAATAGCTCCACACCTCCAGTGATTGGAGATGAAAGGTATCTCTCCAGCTCCTCTGCTTCTGGCTTTCCTGACCCCATGGATCCATCATCTTCGTCGGTTAGGCTGCTGTTTGTGCTGGCCTCACCCAGCTCTGGGTCTAGGTGATGTCTGATGAAGTGGAGACCTGTGGAAAGATGTAAGGTTTTCAAAAGAATTAGGTCTGGTCATTATTCATTATATAACGAAAAGCAGTTAACACCTCATGACCAGCTCCCAATCATCAATCTTATGGTCGCATGATAATCAAACCAGTTTGAAATCCTGTCGCCTCTCACACTACGCAGCACAGAAATGAAAGAAAAGGTGGAGCGGCATGGCAGCGCAGCGTGTGATCTGGACACAACTTGTAGGATGAGGCAAGCTCATCCGAGTACGTAAGCGTAGAGCTGCCACCCAGGCAAAAGAAAAATAGAGCTTTATCACGTTATAACGTAAACAGTTTATTGTTCTAACAATATACCTTTCACGTTTGAACAATATAATATTTATATTCTACGAATGTGATAATTATGTATATTGTAATAACGTGATATTATATTGTTCAAACATGAACAGTATATTGTACAAACAAAAGTATATTGTTAGAAAAACATACTTTTCACGTTATAACGTGACATAGCTCTAGTTTTCTTTTGCCCCGGTGGCAGCTCTACGCTTCTGTATCCGAGGCTTTTCAGTGTGGCCTCACAAAATTATCACGACAACAACAACCACGAAGAGAGCTGGATGGACATTGCTGCTCAATCACAGCTGCCTGGTCAATGTTTTTCATTAGTAATTTAGCAGTTGGTGTGTGTGCCTGTGTGAGTGAAAGACAGAGAGGGAGAGCGAGGGACAGATTTTGTATGATAAGCTTCATGTTATGGACGCACAGTTTGAGCACTCAGGTTGCATCAGAGCATCAGGCCGTATAGTGAGAGACCTGCATCGTGACCTATGAACTTCTAACCTCTGCGATTTAATTATACAGTTTGAGCAGGAGCGGAATAACGTGACTGAAAAAACTCGCACAGTGTTTGCCCAGCTTAATGCAGACTGTTTAAACTAAACAAGCTGCTGTTTCACATAATAAACCCTGTCACCCGCAGTATTGCCTTCTGTTTAACAGTTAAAGCAGTAAAGACGAGCTGTTTGCATGTTCGTGGAACTCTAGCGTCATTAACCAGGCTAGCTGTTAGCTTATAGCTCACGCTAGCTAACCAGCGAGCAGTTAAAAAGACAGCTGAAGCTGCACAAAACACCCACAAACATATCTCACTACAACGTAGCACCGGAAATATTACTCGCAGCTCGAGCTGGACACAGCTGCTGTAACATAAGACATCCAGCTAACCACAGCTAAAAAGATATTTAGAGAAAACTTACCGTTTCATCAGGTTACGAGTTGAGTTGTTTCACACTGAAAAGTTGGTTTGTTTTGGCTCTCCCTGAAGACACCGACACTGCAGACACAGCTGTTCTTTTCTGCTGCTTTTAAGCGAAACATTCTTTGTATGTGAGGCCAAAGGTGTTCAGCCTCTTCAGCTCTAGCGTAGACTCTGCCATCATATTTCTTCTTTCCGTGTGTCCGCTACTTTGAAACGCTTGGGCCGCTCCGCCCGCCACGGTTTCAAACTGGTCATGTGACTGTATGGCCACGTCTCATTGGTAAAAAAGTTACCGGAAACTCCACTGGCGGCATGTTATCTAATGTGTTAAACTTTTTTTTTTTTTAAAGTAACGAGTCGAATTTTGCAAATGTAGCGGAGTAAAAGTACCGTTTCTTCTTCATAAATGTACTCAAGTAAAAGTAAAAAGCTTCGTGCAAAAAAGGTACTTAAAAAGTACATTTTTTTTCAAAAACTTACTCAAGTAAATGTAACGGAGTAAATGTAGCTCCTTACTACCCACCTCTGTGTAAAACTGCTGTTACAGTTAATTTCATTCCGTTAATTTGTTTGGTTCCTATTCTTAAGTAACACTTAATACACATGTGGTTAGCTTGCTGGTCTAGTTTAAGTTAGCATGGGCATGCTGTTCACTGATAGAGTAATGCCAAAATTGTCCTGATATTGTCAGTGTGTGATCATAAACATGTCCTAATTAGACCCTCAGGTGAAAATACAGATAATAGATAAGCAATTTAAGAAAATAAGTATAATGTGTATAATAAATGATTTTACTGTCACTTTCCTGGGTCTGTTGACCCAGCGTTTTAAGTTTTAGTTTGTTTGGATGTCGATGTTTATTTTTAAGTTCTTTAGGTTAGCTAAGTTCATTTGTTTATTAGATTACCCTTGTGATGTCTGTTTTATTGTGAAAGTCCTTGTCCTATATGCAGTGTGTCTAGTTTTGTTTCCCCTTGTCTTGTTAGGTCTGATTTGTCCCAGCTGTTCCTCATCCCCTCATTATCTCTCTGTGTACTTACAGTGGCTTGGAAAAGTATTCGTCCCCCTTTTCCACATTTTGTCACATTACTGCCACAAACATGAATCAATTTTAATGGAATCCAATTGCAGCAAAAGGTGGTTCTACAAAGTATTGACTCAGGGGGCTGAATAATTACACACACCCCACTTTTCAGTTATTTATTTGTAAAAAATGTTTGGAATCATGTATGATTTTCGTTCCACTTCTCAGGTGTACACCACTTTGTAATGTCTTTCAAGTGGAATTACAATAAAATTGATTCATGTTTGTGGCAGTAATGTGACAAAATGTGGAAAAGTACTGGAAAAATACTTTTGCAAGCCACTGTAAGTCCTGTCCTCCTTTGATCAGTGTCAGGTCATCTGTTGTCTTTGGTGCCACGTTTCCATGTTCCAGGTATCTTTGTATCCATGTCAGGTTTCATGGTTTGTTTGTTTTTTAATAAAAATTATTTCCCCCAGGTTAGGTTATTGTTTAGCTTCACCTCTGCCTTTTGTTTTGTAATCTTTTAATTTAATTCAATTCAATTTTATTTATATAGCGCCAAATCACATAAAAACAATCGCCTCAAGGCGCTTTATATTGTACAGTAGATCGTACAATAATAGATACAGAGAAAAACCCAACAATCATATGACCCCCTATGAGCAAGCACTTTGGCGACAGTGGGAAGGAAAAACTCCCTTTTAACAGGAAGAAACCTCCGGCAGAACCAGGCTCAGGGAGGGGCGGGGCCATCTGCTGCGACCGGTTGGGGTGAGAGAAGGAAGACAGGATAAAGACATGCTGTGGAAGAGAGACAGAGATTAATAACAGATATGATTTGATGCAGAGAGGTCTATTAACACATAATGAGTGAGAAATGTGACTGGAAGGGAAAAACTCAATGCATCATGGGAATCCCCGACAGCCTACGTCTACTGCAGCACAACTAAGGGAGGATTCAGAGTCACCTGATCCAACCCTAACTATATGCTTTAGCAAAAAGGAAATTTTGAATCCTAATCTTAAAAGTAGAGATAGTGTCTGTCTCCCGAATCCAAACTGGAAGCTGGTTCCGCCTCTTTTACCAGCCTTAATAAATGGCTTGCTTTCTGTTAATATTCAAATTTTCTTTCACATTCCTTTGTGTCTGCATTTTGGGTCCACTCCTCAAATTCATAAATGTGTCTAACCGTTTTTCCCATGTGTCTAACCGTTTTTCCCCACTCGGCGACACACCCGCCGGGGGTCAAACTCTGGTAATTGGTGATTCTGTTCTCAGACATGTGAAGCTAGAGACACCGGCAACCATAGTCAATTGTCTTCCAGGGGCCAGAGCAGGCGACATTGAAGGAAATTTAAAACTGCTGGCTAAGGGTAAACGTAAATACAGTAAGATCATAATTCACGTCGGCAGTAATGACACCCGGTTACGCCAATCAGAGGTCACTAAAATCAATATTGAATCATTGTGTAACTTTGCCAAAACAATGTGGGACTCTGTAGTTTTCTCTGGTCCCCTCCCCAATCAGACCAGGAGTGACATGTTTAGCTGCATGTTCTCCTTAAATTGCTGGCTGTCTGAGTGGTGTCCCAGAAACGATGTGTGCTTCATAGATAATAGGCAAACCTTCTGGAGGAAACCTGGTCTTGTTAGGAGAGACGGCATCCATCCCACTTTGGATGGAGCAGCTCTCATTTCTAGAAATATGGACCAATTTATTAAACCCCCCAAAATATGACTATCCAGAGTTGGGACCAGGAAGCAGAGTTGCAGTCTTACACGCCTCTCTGCAGCTTCTCTCCTCCTGCTACCCCCCAAAAACCCATCTCCATAGAGACTGTGTTAGCTCCCAAACAGACAAAAAACAAACTAAAAACCAGCAATAAACAATTTAAACATAAAAAATCAAAAAGAAAGAACAATACAGAATCCACATCTGAACCAAAGAGTAAAACAATGAAATGTGGATTATTAAATATTAGGTCTCTCTCCTCCAAGTCTCTGTTAGTACATGACTTAATAATTGATCAACAAATCGATTTACTCTGCATTACAGAAACCTGGTTGCAGATGGGTGATTAAGGCTACGTTCACACTACAGGTCTTAATGCTCAATTCCGATTTTTTTGTCTGCTTGTTCACACTACAAATAAAATGCGACAGCAAATGCGCTCTAGTGTGAACCCTCAAAGCGGCCCGCATGCGCAAAAGAAGATGTCACACACAACGCGCTCTGTTTAGACCGAGAGCAAACAGTATTGTTTGACTTATGGCCCTTAATATAAAGACTTCGGACTTTACGTTTCCCAATTTTTGCTATAAGTTATAAAGTTCTTTACATAATAATGTAAATAACCTAATAATTATCCTTATTGCTGTTTTAGAGGAGCAGTGCTTCAAAGGATAGTTGCAGATTTGGACTGGTTCTTATATAGTGTTTTTCTACTCTTTCTGAGCACTCAAAGCACTTCACACAAGTTGTGCATTCACCCATTCACACCCATTCGCACAAGGACATTTTTCTAAGTGCTTCATAGCTAACATTCACACACATTCATACTCCGATGGATGCATCGGAGAGCAATTTGGGGTTAGTATCTTGCCCAAGGACATTTGGCATGTACACTAGGAGAAGCCAGGAATCGAACCACTAATCTTCTGATCAGTGGATGAACTGCTCTACCACCTGAGCTACAGCCACTGTCAGAATCGGCAGATTATACAGTACAAATAAAATGCTCACGTTTCTCCAACGTTGTCCTCCAAACAGTTTCACTAACATGTACACTGGATGGCCAGGAAGCGTTCACGATGTCTTCTCGGGAGCTTCACCGGTGCTGATAATTGGCGTCTGTCTTGTGTCAGTGACGTAAAAGACGGATTTAGTGCGACCTGACCATTCAGACAGCAGTCGCTTTCTAAAGCATCTAATATTTATCTGATTCAGTACCACATACGAAAGTGACCCAGATCGGATTTGAAAATATCGGATTTGTGCCGTTCACACTGTCATACCATGATCGGATATGGGTCGCATAGGGTCGAGAAAATTGGATTTGATGCGCTTTCACCTGCAGTGTGAACGTAGCCTATGTTAGTTTAAATGAATCAACACCCCCGAGTCATTCTAACTACCAGAAATCTCGAAGCACAGGCCGAGGGGGCGGTTTGGCAGCAATTTTTCACACCAGCCTATTAATTAACGAAAGACCAAAACAGACTTCTAATTCATTTGAAAGCCTGATGCTTAGCCTTGTCCACCCCAGCTGTAAAACTCAGAAACCAGTCTTACTTGTTATCATCTATCGTCCACCAGGGCCTTACACAGAGTTTCTCTCTGATTTCTCAGACTTTTTATTTGATTTAGTGCTCAGCTCTGATAAAATAATTATTGTGGGTGATTTTAACATCCATGTAGATGCTACAAATGACAGCCTCAACATGGCATTTAATCTGTTATTAGACTCAATTGGCTTCTCTCAAAATGTAAAAGAACCCGCCCACCACTTTAATCACACTCTAGATCTTGTTTTAACATATGGCATAGAAACTGAACATTTAACAGTGTTTCCTGAAAACCCTCTGCTGTCTGATCATTTCCTGATAACATTTACATTTACAATAATTGATTACACAGCAGTGGAGAGTAGACTTTATCAAAGTAGATGTCTTTCTGAAAGTGCTGTAACTAAGTTTAAGAATGTAATCCACCCACTGTTATCATCTTCAATGCCCTGTACCAACATAGAGCAGAGCAGCTATCTGAACGCTACCCCAACAGAGGTCGATTATCTTGTTAATAATTTTACCTCCTCACTACGTACGACTCTGGATACTGTAGCTCCTGTGAAAACTAAGGTCTCAAATCAGAAGTACCTGACTCCGTGGTATAATTCTCAAACACGTAGCCTAAAGCAGATGACTCGTAAGCTGGAGAGGAAATGGCGTGTCACAAATTTAAAGGATCATCATTTAGCCTGGAGAAATAGTTTGCTGCTTTATAATAAAGCCCTCCGCAAAGCCAGAACATCTTACTATTCGTCACTGATTGAAGAATATAAGAATAACCCCAGGTTTCTCTTCAGCACTGTAGCCAGGCTGACAAACAGTCAGAGCTCTGTTGAGCCAACCATCCCTTTAACGTTAACTAGTAATGACTTCATGAACTTCTTCACAAGTAAAATTTTTATCATTTGAGAAAAAATTACCAATAATCATCCCACAGATGTAATATTATCTACAGCTACTTTTAGTACCATTGATGTTAAGTTAGACTCTTTTTCTCCAATTGATCTTTCTGAGTTAACTTCAATAATTAATTCCTCCAAACCATCAACGTGTCTTTTAGACCCCATTCCTACAAAACTACTTAAAGAAGTCCTGCCATTAATTAATTCTTCGATCTTAAATATGATCAACCTATCTCTAATAATCGGCTATGTACCACAGGCCTTCAAGGTGGCTGTAGTTAAACCCTTACTTAAAAAGCAATCTCTAGATCTGGTTCGTGAACAGCACCATGCAGGACAGACGAGCACTACAGAGGGTTGTGCGATCAGCCGAGCGCACCATCCGCTCCGAGCTCCCTGACCTGCACTCAATCTACAGCAGGCGGTGCTGGACCAAGGCCAGGAAGATTGTGAAGGACCTCAGCCATCCCAACAACGGAAAGTTCTCTCTGTTGAGGTCAGGAAAGCGATTCCGCTCCCTGAAGACCAACACAGAGAGGCTGAGGAGAAGCTTCTTTCCGCAGGCAATACGGTCTCTCAATCACACCACCACATAGTGTTGGGTGTAATTAAATTACTTTTCCACTGAAAAAGTAGAGTAACTAATTACTGTTCATTTTTAGGTATTTTAATTACAGTTACTTACACTGTACTTGTGTTACATTGTATAATAATTAAACTCACTGAATATCGTTATTTAATTTCAATAATTTATCTTCTAAATGTAGACGTAAACTCTGCTGCTTTAACCGCGCTGTAGTGCAGGTGCAGGTCATTTCGCGCCAGTTTGCTGCACAGTCGTATTCTAAAGCGGAAGCTGTCGAACTCAGGTGAAGCGTGTGGCTGTTTTATGAAATGGACATAATCCCGTCTCTTCACTTTTCTGAAACAAGCAGACAAGAATATTACAGTAATATGTAAGCTACGTCCTGGGGAGAAAAATCTATCAGCCGCTGTTAATAGCGAGAGCATGAGAGCATAGACGAACACTTCTGAGTGATCCTTGTTCATCATCCATGGATAACACCGCGGCAACTCCTGCTAAGCAGGCAAAACTTGATTTAACTTCAGCAGCACAGAAAGCGTTTGAAGGTGAGCTTAAAAAAATGATTACAGGCTACATTGCGGAAGAGATGGTACTGCTGCGTACTGTAGAGTCTCGGTCTTTAAAATTTTTTTTTTTATTATTTATACAGTTTAATTTCTATTGTTTGCCCACTCAAGGTTTATAGGGATTTTAATACGTATTTAGCTAAATTACTTATTTAGTAATTAAGTTACTTTTCTGACACAGTAATTAGATAAGTATTTTAAATACAATATTGACTAAGTAATTAGTAATTAGTAATTAATTCCTTTTTTAAAGTAACTTACCCAACACTGGTACTGACCCACACATATGGTTTTTACACACACACTGGACATTCTGGACATTTGTTTACACTCGTGGCCACTGCACAACTACACTGCATGGTCATCTAATCCAACCCGTTCTCACTCCCGACGTGTAAAATACTGACGTTTTGTCACGTCCCTTAACTTCTCATGCTGACGCTGAAGGTACCCTTCCACGTTTTTATGCAACGCTGTGGGTTGTAAATTCATTCCAATATGAACCCGCTCGCGGTGATAAGAGACGCTTCGAGCAGAGGCTCCAGCCATCTATTTACTCCAATAATAACCCCGTCACGGCGAAACGTGACGCCTTGAAGTATAATCTAACTGGACAACCGGGGACCCTCTCCGCGAACGGGTTTTTCTCCCTAATTTAATGCTTTCTTTTAATGACATCGTTAACATTTCTCAACAAAAACACATGAAAGTAACACTGATAATTCAACAATAAAATCGCTTTATTTTCTAAAGTGATTCACGATCTGAAAGTGTACAGATTTAACGTACATAATCCGTGGTTGGGGTTATTATTTTTATTTCACACATAAAACACATTTATAGATTTATTCACCATTCCTGTTAGTTTTGGATGCACTGGGCTCCAACCAATCAGACCAATTTACGCTAATGGCGCACTACTCCCATAACTGCACACTACACATAAGCCTCAACCGCCGTTGCTGTGGAATGAAGATAATCAACAGCTTGGTGCTACCTGTTATTCCTTTATTTAATTTTATTTTTTACAAATTGCAATATTTATCTACAGCGTGCCTTTAGCGACACGTCAACAGATCTTAAACAAGGCGATTGGATGGTTTTTACTGCAATGCATCTTGGGAGTCGTAGTAAATGGATCTTTCAACTCACGGTCCTGCAGCGAATTTTTCAACTCGGCACGAGGATGATCTTAGCTAAGTAAGTTGTGATAAACTGTGGGTAATTTGCATGTTCAATATTAATCAGCTGATATTAAACTTGAAATGTTTTCACAGAGCAGTCTGTGTACCAAGAGAACTACTTCTGCAAAAGTTTATTTAATTTTTCTTTGTGATGTATTCTCATGTGTAAGACACTTGCTTGGCCACCCAGCTAATGTTAGTACTGCTCTGTTTTAGCAATGTATCTTTTCTGTAATTAATTCAGTTTTTTTAACCCTATTCTCGTAATTAACTCAATATTAACGACTTTAATCTCGTAATTGATTTTTTTTCTAAATATGGTGTAATACTGCCTCGTAATATAAGTTATTTCTTTGGTCACAAATTATTTTTGTAACCATTTCACCAAAACAGACCTGAAATAATCCCTACATGTTCCATTTTCATTTGCAGAAATGACAAAGCCAAAAACCAAACCATGCCCTTCCTGTCAGGCTCCAAACTCCTGCAACAGGAAGACATGCAGTGGATGCCTGGGCAGCCTGAACGTAAAGGAGGGATTGAAAAAAAAAAACAAGAACAGTTTAAAAACAGCAACTGCCTCTGTTAAAAAAAAACAAAAAAAACAGAAATGTGAGCAGGGTGGTTAATTCAGCCAAGTTGTCACTAATTTTATTAGTTCTGATCTAATAAGTGGTTGGTCTGCTAGACAATTCTTTATTAATCACAGTTGTCAATGTTTTCTTGTATATCATGAAGTAAGAAACTAACAAGACATGTATATACACATCAAATATTTATTTATAAACGAGCATAAATAAAAAAGTTATTCACATCAAAGTAACATCATCACACTAAAGACATCAAACTAGAAAAAAATATTTATATTTAAGCTACTTCTGATTTTTAATTTAATCGGCTAGTAACTGAGAGACAAAACATTTCAAGATGGATTTTATCATTAATTTACAGGTTTGGTTACCATAATTACTTTTTAACTATCTACAACAATAAAACACCAAAGATGTAAAACTTAAAGGTTTGTTATACATCAATTTGCTTACATGAAAGACTGGCTGCATATGTTTTTCTTTGTTGTTCTTGCAGGTTTCAAAACTACATGCCCTGGGCTTCCAGCCAATTCTGTTTCTTGGACAGTTTGACCGTAAGGGCTGTAGTAGGGGATGTGATCACTCAGATCGAACCAGCGAAAGGTGCTGCACGTGACATCCTTATAAAGATGAGGAAACTTTATGAACACCTTCTGAGAAGTAAGATATGCTTTGTCCATTATTTGTGTCCTTATCAGGTAGCCTATCCTAGCTGTCTTTGGGTGATACTCATGGTACACCCGCCTAGATTATTGTAATTCCCTGTTTACTAGCTTGGATAAATCATCTCTACAAAACGCAGCAGCCAGACTATTAACTCATTCTACCAAACGTGTTCACATCACTCCCATCTTATATTCTTTACATTGGCTCCTAATAGAGTTTAGAATTCGCTTGTTTTAACATATAGAGCACTAAATGGCCAGGCCCCAGATTATTTATCCAAGCTTCTTATAAAATACACCGCTGCTCGTCATCTCCGCTCACAGACTCAAAGTCTCTTAGTTGTTCCCCGTACACGACTGAAGACAAAAGGGGACAGAGCCTTTCAGTCTGTTGCACCAAGGCTGTGGAACAATTTACCACTACAGTTACGTTTGCTTGACTCTGTGGATTGTTTTAAAAAACAGTTAAAAACTTTTCTGTTTAAACAAGCCTTTTGTTGATCTCTTCATATTTTATATTTTTTACATTATTTACATTTGATCTTTTATATTGTGTACATTGCCTTATTACCTATATATGCCTTATTACCTCCCCGTGTTGTGTTTACATCACCAAAGCTAGCCATACTGAACCTCTGGTGTTGCCCACCTGAACAATTTTGTATGTGTGTCTGTGTGTATAGTATGGTCTTTCACACTCATGTATATACAAATGTAATTTTAAAAATCTTCTCGAAAACCAGACCTGATAATTCTCTTCGAGACTTTCTAGTATAATAAATGTTATATAATGTTACCAATATGAACACCATGATTCTTAAATAACTTATATACTTCTTAAGAGGTTAGCTGATTACCTTCCTTAGGTAGTTAGCATCACCATTGTACAAAACTCTTAAGTCACAGTACTAGCTTTAAGTGTCAAATGTTATGCACTACAAATTCAGGTAAGTAGTGTCATCAGAGGAAAAAATTCATTAGCTGTCTGGATTTATAGTCACACTCATTAATTTATTAATGTACAATGTAGAAAAGCACTACAGATGTCACACTACCCCCGAGGGCACTTGTACTGAATGATTTGGGTCAGTGAGAGTGTGTGAGATGACTTATTTGATGCCAATATTTACAAGTTGTAACTTTAGTAAAAACCTAACTGAAAACATGCAAAACACTACTTATTATGTGTTTATGTGTACTGTACATTTTTTCAACCCATTTTAATGAATATTTAATATTTAAAATTTTGCAAAATTACAAGCTTCACCTCCTGCTGAAAGTTCTACACCAGCAGCTGGACCATCCTCTGCTGACAGTGTCAATGCTGGACCAGTCCCAGACCCAGAGGCTCTAAACGAGGAATTTATTCTTCATTTAGAGCCTGTACCAACATCTTCCCTCTGTCAGCCTCCTGTATCCTCCTCTTCATCTCTGCTTCCTCCTGCATCCTCCTCTTCATCTCTGCTTCCTCCTGCATCCTCCTCTTCATCTCCGCTTCCTCCTGCATCCTCCTCTTCATCTCCGCTTCCTCCTGCATCCTCCTCTTCATCTCCGCTTCCTCCTGCATCCTCCTCTCCATCTCCGCTTCCTCCTGCATCCTCCTCTTCATCTCCGCTTCCTCCTGCATCCTCCTCTTCATCTCCGCTTCCTCCTGCATCCTCCTCTTCATCTCTGCTTCCTCCTGCATCCTCCTCTCCATCTCTGCTTCCTCCTGCATCCTCCTCTTCATCTCCACATCCAGCATCTCCCTCAATTTCTACGGTGTACACCTCTGATGTCCCAAACAAAAAAAAGGACAAGGAAAGGTTAGATGTTACGGTATTGTAAATGTACGAAATACATGACAGGTTCGTTAAGTTTGTTAAGATTTCTTTTTCTTAATTTTTGCATTTTCTCCAGTCTTACAGACCTCATGTAAATATTTCATTTGTTATTTTTCAGAATGCCAAAAACACCGTACACAGAAGATTTTCAAATATGAAGAGACAGTAGACAGGAGAGTTGTAAATGTAAGTCATTTAGCCTGCTGTTGTGCAGATTTGTTTGCGTCTTTGGACTTCCCGGACTTGAACTGTGCCTGACTGACTATCCATGAGCTTTTGTATTTGATGAATCTACGCTAATTCAGCCATTGAGTCTGGATTTCGCTCCAAGTAGGGCATTAAGTAGGAACATACCACCTGATACAACCTGGTCATGCTGCCTTCCTGGTGTTTACGTCCTTTAAAGTCCTCCTGACATCATGCTCAGAAGGAGTGGTTGATGTGGAGGTGCTCCTTCCCATTCAGTAACATCTGCTTCAGTTAGTTTTGCTTGTGAGCCACAATGTAAGCAGTGTTGCTTTGCTGACATGCACTCGATGCTGGCAGTACAAGCATTGTAGAGGTTCTTATGTTTTTGTAAACTAATTGTATAATATATTGAGCCATTCAATAGTACACAAATGTTTATAAGCTCCTTTTTGTATGCAACTTGCATGTCTTTCTTAATTAACTGTTTGTTTATATCATGTTTTTCAGGAAAAAGAAGAAGTTAAAGTCAAGTGGAAGCCCTGCTCGATATGGTATGTAGTAACAACTTTGTTGGACCGGAACAGACATTTATATTGTTGATAAATAGTTATCACCTCAGTTTGAATTCATGTATTTGGACTAAAGTAAATTGAGAGCTTTTAGCAATCAAGCTGCTCTTCTGTGAGGAGCTTGATAGCTGTCCACCTCCAAAGTTCATTATGAGATTTGGAGGTGGACATGGTCAACACTTTTAAGAGTAGGCATAAGACTTTACTTCTTTATAGAGCTTATAGTTAGGGCTGGTTCAGGTCAGCCCTTAGTTATGCTGTCATAGGACCAGACTGCTGTGGGTTAGTGCCCCCCCCCCTCTTTCTCCCTCTCTCTCTCTCCTCTGTCTGTCTGTCTCTTTTAGGGTCATGCAGGCTCAGTATTGGTTGAAGATGCAGTCACGTCTCCTTTTACTGAAAACTCTCCCCCTCTCCCTCACCATCTGTAAGCATACATGTCTCAGTAATGCAGTTCATGCATGTTACTAACTAAACTTCTTCCCTGGAGTTTCTGTGCTTTCTCATCCAGCACGTTCCGATGGCTCGTGGCTGCTGCTGTGGTCCTGCTTGACATCTACTCCATATATTATTACTCTCTGACTTGATTTGATTAATTTATATTACAATGAAGGTGTATAAAGCATGACATGAATATAGAAGATATTTCATTCTAAAAAATTGTCATATGTCACAACCTAAATTGTCCTATTTTGTGTGTGGTTGTCGTTGTTGTTTGTTATGTTTTTTTCCTGACAGTGGCAAAGTGTGGGATGACACATGAGAATCTGCGCAGCTTTACACACAGTAAACCAGATCCCTGTGTGCGATCGCACAGTTCAGTTTGTAGTTCAGCATAAAAGTTCAAAATAAAATATTTACTATACATTTCAGCCAGTGTCAGTCTCTGTTTCACTCTCTAATTTGTTTCAAGTAAAGTAAGTAACATCTTGTATGAGGTGATTAGGGTAAGGAGTACTGTGTATGGGAGCCTAAAGCAAAGTTAACTGCACCAGTACCAGCTTCAGAACATATTGTATATTATATGTTTCTACCTTTTGCAATATGTCATGTTTAGATGCAGTGACTATTGCACATTTGGAATTGTGGTCATATGTGGTTTTTATAAACAGGGTATTAGAAAATAATTGAAATTTTTTCTTGTTTGTTTGCACATTATTATTGTTAATATTATTATTATTAGATACCAAAGACACAATTTGATTAAGGGTTTTCCTGTCATTATTTCAATAAAAATGCAATTACACACGCAAACAATAGGATCAAAATAAACTTTTAAAAAGTCTATTATCAAATGCTGATTTTCAAAACATTCTAGAGGAAAATAGAGATAAAATAATCTGAATAATAACAGTGATCTTGGATGATGATGGAGACTTCAATGGATTATTCTGTTTCAATCAATATTTTCATATCTATGACAATAATTTGATAAGATCAAAGAAGGCAATGATTCCAAAATGGGAGTTATGTCATTATATGTATCCAGGAATATGTGTATGAGGATAGTTGTCATGAAATCAATATTAAATCAAAGTATTACTTAATTACCACAGCTGACACGAGTTCTCCATAGCTGCCTGCTGTCTCAGGATCTGTCTCCAAAAAGGACCAGGGAGTGCTAACATATTATGTTCTAAACTGATGCAGAAAATGCACATTAAACATAATATAAACTTACTGAGTGAAGTAATGTCAAGAGGATTCCTTTAGCTCCTATTGGGTTGGTTCCTTGATCAATGCAATACAGAATCATTAATCTGGTTTTATGTAATGTCCTTAAAACACGTCAAAATGAGGCTCACTGGTCTGTGTGGCCTCCACATGCCTGTATGACCTCCCTACAACACCTGGGCATGCTCCTGATGAAGTGGCAGATGCTCTCCTGAGGGATCTCCTCCCAGACTCCTGGACATTTTGTGCTGCAGTTGGTGGATGGAGCGAGACATGATGTCCCAGATGTCCTCAATTGCATTCAGGTCTGGGGAATGGGTGGGCCAGTCCACAGCATCAATGCCTTCGTCTTGCAGGAACTGCTGACACACTCCAGCCACATGAGGTCTAGCATTGTCTTGCATTAGGAGGCACCCGGGGCCAACCGCACCAGCATATGGTCTCACAAGGGGTCTGAGCATCTCATCTCAGTACCTAATGGCAGTCAGGCTACCTCTGCCGAACACATGGAGGGCTGTGCGGTCCCCAAAGAGATGCCACCCCACACCAAAACTGACCCACTGCCAAACCGTCATGCTGGAGGATGTTGCAGGCAGCAGAAGGTTCTTCACGGCGTCTCCAGACTCTGTCCCAAGTGCTCAGTGTGAACCTGCTTTCATCTGTGAGGAGCACAGGGCAGGAGTCGGGCCCTCATACCACCCTCATGGAGTCCATTTCTGACCGTTTGAGCAGACGTGCACATTTGTGGCCTGCTGGAGGTCATTTTGCACGGCTCTGGCCTTTCTTTCCTACTGCACAGTACCTTCCCTTACCATTTGTTTCCTACTCTTTTACTTCTTCTTTGATGACGGTTGTCTTTCTAGATAAGCAATTTCATTTGCTCTGGGGCGAGTCAGTGGCTCGGGTGCATTCGGGGACTGTCAGCTCACCAGTGTGCTGGCATGCTTAACAAACACACCACTACAACAAACATATCAATTGTACTTGCTGATTTCTTTGACAAAACACTGAACAAAAATTTCCTTGTGAGTGTGCTGCCTCGTGCTTTTAAATTTTGTGATAATTTGAGCAGCCCAGAAAGCATCCCATAAATTAAATTATGTTAGTCTATCTGAACATGTACACTAGTCATTAAATTACACGGGAAAGCATGATTATGGGTAAACAACTGCACCAAGGAAATTCCATTTTTCTTCTCAAAATGTAAAATGTCTGTTGAAAAATCACATTAAACAGAGATGTGATTAACTTTTTATTTTACCAAAAATAACATCAAGGATGACACAATCAGTCTTCATCAGAAGTGCTCAAATCACTCTCAGTGGCATCGTCTGGAATGTCCTCCTCCTCCGAGTCCATTTCCAGGAGTGGTTGGTAGCTGAGGATTCTCTTGTACATGTCCTTTACTTTGAGCATTTCAGCTTTCAGTTCACTTTGTTTTTTTAAAACCAGGCTATGGAGTCCCTTCTGTGCATCCTCCGACATGCCAACAAGGGAGGCTGTAAAAAGAACAAAACAAATAAATATGAGTGAAGTAAGAAAAACAAACAAAAAAACCTCACCTCATAAACACAAGGAATTAGGATCCTGTAATTAAACTTTTTTTAAAGGGAGAAGGCAGTGTTAGCTAGCAATCTAGATATAGGTAAAAGATCCAGTAAGACTTTATCATCTGCTCTTATTTTCAATTGATTCATCAAATAATTAATAAATAAAAGATGTGCTTACAGTCTGAGGAGATTGTCCCCAACACCACAGATCGCATTCGCAACACTGTCCAGTGATGCCGCATCTCCCTGCAAAGGATCATCTCCTCCTCTCTCAGGCGCCTCACAGCCATCACCTTCTCAAAGACCTTTCTCTTTGTCTGGAGGTCAGCAGCAGCTACAGTTTAACAACATCAGATGGGAAAACATAGCAGCACGTTGTGACTCAAGAACAAAACATTCAACTACTGCTCAGATACTGGGAGTTTATTTAAAAAGGATATTTATAAATCAAGAGCTTACGTTCACTTGTGCTCTGCCAGAGCCAAATGTCGGTCTGGATGAGGGCATCACTGGATACGATTTGCTTTGTTGGTTCAGCAAGCTTGTTGTAGTCGTCAACAGCAGCCGCCAAGCGTTTCTTCTCATCTAAGATGACCTTGCGAATTCTGTGTCGCCTCTTGTTGCTATCTGTAAATAATCATAAAAAATTCACACCTTCACATAATGTATATAGTTACATTTTAATCTACACTCATCAATTTGTTTGCTAGAACATGCATCACATCCAGATTAAACAAACCTGGATCTGATTTTATTCTGTTTACAAAGTAGCTGTACAAACTAAGTGTCAAACGGTCCATTTCAAAGAAACTGGGACGTACCATTTTGTCTGTAAAGACTTTGTGTTCGCACTCTGATGATGACGATAAGCTCCTCTATTTGTGCCTGCAACGCTCCAAGGCTGCCATCAGTTTGATCAGTTTCTAAGTGAGATGAATATTAATCAGAATACAGGATGAGGAACAGTCACCAAACTACAGTGGACTCTGTAATCACTGACTTGATGATATTCATTATAAGACATCTGTAGCCTTCATGTGCTGCATTATCATTAGATAACAAGTATGTCGGTGTTCAGGTTTATTAAACCAACTAGTACGACATCATTTCAACCCAGGTTCAATCCAATTTGATGAAACGCAAAAACTCTGCCATAAATTCCACTTTTACAAGGCTTATTTTTCTTTGTTTGTTGACACTGTCAGAAAGATATTAACTCTACCTTAAGTTCTTTAATGAGGCCATGGTGGGTCCTATTGTTATACACGAGTGCGTTATATTGAGACTCACCTTCAGCCCATTTCTGCACATCGGCCACCCATTGCTGCAGTGTGTCGTCATCCACACCCAGCTCATTTTTGGTCGCATTCAGGCTCTCCACTTGTTCTCTAAGGATCCTTATGATCTAAGAATACATTAATAAATGTCATTCACATTGATGTTTTTAGAGTACAGGTGTTTTTCCCCATTACCACACACATTAAAATGGGTGTTGAAAAAAAAAATCATCTTGACATATCTCTGGCTCAAACTGCGGCCCAGTTGTTCCACTTTCCTTTTGGTCCACCCCAAAGCCAGGAGGGTCAGCATGTCTGTTCGCCCTGCATTTCAGTTCGTATAAAAATAAGAATTAATGAGCAGGAGACTGAGTGGAATCTCACACACAGACACATACCTGCTTTTGTACTTCAATGGCCGCCCTAGACAGGAAACTGTTTACTTGTCCCACCTCTTTTCCAACTGTAGAACCGGCCCCATCCTGAAACGCACCTCCCCATTTGATCTATAGAAAGGAGGTCACAATACATGACTGCTGAATTCATTCAACCTTATAACAATATGTCTCAAACTAATCCAAAACTACAAGCTGCAGTATACCTCGCATTTCCAAATGAGAGCCTTTGCATGCATGACGGAGAGAAAAGGACGCATTGACAAGAGTCCTCAGCTGAGCCACCTTGATTAAATAGGGGAAATATTTACAGGACACATCGGAGCAAAGGAACGTAATATGTCCTGGGACGCTAAAATTAAGTATACATTAAGAAAAAGTAAAGTAAATAGTATTATAACAATACCAAGAGAAAAATAAAATGAATATACACCCATCCATATGCATTTATACACACACACACACACACACGCACACACACACACACACACACACACACACACACACGTGTGTGTGTATGGCGTTAACGTCATTTTAACAAGATTAACGCTGACAGCACTAATATATATATATATATATATATATATATATGTCTCTGGATGTTTTTCATAAACTCAGCAACTTCCTCATCTTTTTCAATGAAGACACCTTCAAAGTTCGCCTGCTCTGAAGTGCTGAACGGACACAGTGACAGTTGTTTGAAAAGAAACATTAAAATACTTTTTTTCTACAAAGCCATATTTGATTTATGTACACAATGCATAACGTACCTTGCATTAGATTGAAAGCGATAAAGCTTACAGTTTCCATCAACTAAGACGGCAAGCACGTCTGGAGTGCAGGCAGGACAGCTAACGCATGGCTCCTTGCACATCCTGTCCACCTCAAACAGCACTCCACTCCACAAAGCTTTTACTGAAGGCTGATATTCGGCCAGTCTTTTGAGTAGAGGACAAACAACAGAATATTCACGGACAGTCATCATAAACATTGATTTGCACAATTTCCTTAAAAGTGACAAATTTAGAAACTCACCCTTCCGAAATGGGCTGTTCTTTCATCCAGCATTTTGACAAATGCCTTAAGTGACATCCCTGGTGCAGCCTTCTTAATGTCATAGAAAGACTGAAAGATATCCATTGAAAACAGGGTGCAGAAATTTAAGGTGCCAGGCCAATATCCACTACCCAGGATGTCCTTAACTGAGGGGGACCACATTAGGTCACAGCTGGCGCAGCTCACCACTGGCAGTTTAAGGTTATAACAGCCTTTAGGAAGGATAAAGATAAATTCAGTCGTGGGTCAAAGCATTCATTTTTTTCATGTTGTGAAGATTTCATGTTGTTTTCAAAGCGGTCTGGTAAATCCAAATGACCTTTGACAGGTGCCCACATATACTCTGGGCCGAGGGTAATTCAAAACAAGATAGCAATTCTTATAGATGTATCTATTATGTTTCTATTGTTCAGCACTTTGGTCAGCCTTGTGTGTTTTTAAATTGCTATATAAATAAACAATGATGATAGCAATGTACAATTTGCACTAAAAAATGCAAACACATCTATTGTGTATGTACTGTGTGACAAAAGGGCAACTTACCATTTATGGTTACAAGAGCCACAACTGCGCCAGGTGAAACCTCAACGTTACCTGCTGGGCAGTCACACACATGGTCTGGCCTTTGCACAGGCAACAGCCGAACTAACATTAAAAACACACAATATATATAAAAAGAATTTGAAATTAAATGATACACAATACATGATACAATAACAGCACCCACTCATAGTACATAGCAAGAAATGCATAGGATTAAAAACCGTACCTATTGGCTTTTGAAACTCTGATGAAGGCTGCAAAAACCCTCCTGTTACTGCCTCTCGGTTGTGCAGGACAAAGCGTGTGTGAACTGCAATATCACACTCAGCACAAAGGAATGGAAGAGGAAGGCAGTCCAGACACCTCACAACTACTTGTTTGCCACACTGACACACATGGTGTGACGGTGGATCCAGAGTAGCTAACATATTGTCTATAAGACAAGGCCTGGCCTCTTTCCACTTTTGCAAGGACACCATGTTTCTGATCTCCTAGTGAGTAGCAGCTGACTCAGACGCCGTCTCATAAGTCATGGCTTCGTCCTCTTCTCCATCCTCCAACAACTGATGGAGCTCCTGAGGAAGCACCTCAGTTCCATACACTAACAGAAAAAATAAATAAAGAAAGAAACTCTTCCACAAAGTGAAAAACACTCTAGGCAGTATGTTTCTTAGGACTGCACAAAAGCCCTGCCTAACTCAACTATAACAACAAATATAAAAGTAAACTTTAAAAAAGGAATACCTTCTTTTATATATTGTGAAAGTGCCTTTTGTTGGGTTGACACTGGCAACATAACTAGGTTCTTCACGTGGACATTGATGCTGATCTGCGGAAAATGGGGGAAAAAAAGAGATTGAAGAATATTTACTTACTGAAACATATATACAGATATATAAAATTTATAATAAATATATCAAATAATATAACGTTTACTACGTACAATAAATTAGACAAGTGTGTCCCCTCTTTAACATTTGTTTCCACTACATCACATTTACAAAGAAAAAAGAAAAAAAAGAAGGTTACCTGCATGTCTTGAGGGAGTTCGTCAGCAGCTTGAAGCTTGGCGCTCCGGTTAACGTTAGCATCATAGGTTTGTAAAGAGCTAGCAGAACTATTAGCGCAAAAACTGCTTTACACACCATGTGAGGCTCTTTTACAACACACAAGTCCTTAAATGTTTATAATAGATTTAATGATCATCGTTGGATTAAATGGCTAATGCTGCACTAGCCACGTGTAGTCGTTACCGTACTCTACCTAGCAAGCATGCTGACGGTAGCTGTAGCCATTTTTAAATGCATTAAATTGTTTCCGAGATCAGTCACCTCTGTTTGTTTGAAGCTTTTGTGAAAAAAACCCTTTGAAACACACATCAAGCTATTACTCTAAATATATGTATTTTTTACATACCTGCATTTGAATCAATCAATTCCGCCTCCTTTTCTTATTCTTATAAACGGGTCTCTCCGTTCTCCCATCATCCTTTGCTTACACTGGTTGCGTCTGATTGGTTGGAGCCAAGCGCATCCAAAACTAACAGGAGTGGTGAATAAAACTATAAATGTGTTTTACGTGTGAAATAAAAATAATAAACCCAACCAAGGATTATGTACGTTAAATCTGCGCACTTTCAGATCGTGAATCACTTTGGAAAATGAAGCGATTTTATTGTTGAATTATCAGTGTTACTTTCATGTGTTTCTGTTGAGAAATGTTAAGGATGTCATTAAAAGAAAGCATTAAATTAGGGAGAAAAACCCGTTCGCGGAGAGGGTCCCCGGTTTTCCAGTTAGATTGTACTTCAAGGCGTCACGTTTCGCCGTGACGGGGTTATTATTGGAGTAAATGGATGGCTGGAGCCTCTGCTCGAAGCGTCTCTTATCACCGCGAGCGGGTTCATATTGGAATGAATTGACAACCCACAGCGTCGCATAAAAACGTGGAAGGGTACCTTCAGCGTCACCATGAGAAGTTAAGGGACGTGACAAATCGTCAGTATTTTACGCGTCGGGAATGAGAACGGGTTGCAACCAACACAACAACCAAGACTGTCCGAGCCGGGGCTCGAACCGGCAACCTTCCGATTACAAGGCGAACTCCCAACTCTTGAGCCACGATCGCCCCACATGAAGGTGCGCGGGGTCCTTCCCCGCCCGCAGCTGTGTAGACGGCTTTGTCCCGATACTCTCTATACTACATGTTCAGATGTACACCACATGTTGTTTGTTTTTGCTAACAGATGGCACATTACTATTAAAAAACACTAATTACTTATTGATTACTGATCAGCAGTGACATCTCTACTCAGAGAGAAGTCAGTTTCACAATGTTTTCATGCTAAGGAGAAGTTACAGTGCCTCAGTGTTTGTGTCAGGAAGAGCAGTTTTATGCATCTGACATCAAATCTGTGCCAAATACAACATGAGGCTCCATCTGTTTGTCACGGTCCTGGGTCATGTGACCCAGCATTTTGAGTTTATTGTTGTATTTGTGATTTCTTAGGTATATTTAAAGGATGTTAAGTTTTAGTATTATTAACAGGTTGCCTTTAAGTCTAGTTTATGTTATTCTATGTATTCTTAGTTCTGAGTCTGTTCTAGTATATTACATGGTCTGTCTTGTCCTCAGTGTTTCAGTATGTCTGTGTCTAAAGCTCCTTTTCAAGAAATTATTTTCATTAAAATTCCACCTGGTCTTGTGTCTCTGTGTTTTTGTAACATTATTCAGAACTTAATAACAAGCTGACATTTTCCTCCTGACACCAACGATCAGCTCAACAGACCCTCATTTTACCTGCATACATTCTGCTCACCTGTCAGCTGGTTAACACCTGCTGCTGATTGGGGAAACACACAGGTTACCTGGTGATAGTCACAGTTTAATGTGGGCAGCTGCTGTTCAATATAACATCATCACAATATCGTGCACAAAATAAGTAAATGTAGTTTGTTTCCTGAGCTTAGAGCTGCTGGAACTTGTATTTCTCTCAGAGTGACTGACTCGAGTCGAAGATGATAAACAGGATTTAAAATGAGGAGCAATGGACACTGAGCAGCAGATCAGCCTACAAGAAACACATGGTTTCTTCCAGGGTCCTTACACTTGTATCCAATCTGACTCTATGCTAAGTGCTTTATTTATCAGTGTGAGATGTGTACTAGTACGTTTCTTTGAGACAATCATTGGACTACTGTCAAAGATGAGTAAACCGTCACTAGGTTTTGGATAAAGTGTGCACTCACAAACCTGTCAAACCTGCATTTGAAACGTTGGCTACCATAGCAGTATAGTATTGCATCATGGCATTTGGGTCTTCTAACTAAAATGGGAAAATAGGAACATAAATAGTGCCATCATTGCCAGACCTTGCCACATCTGGTTGACATACACCCTGCCATGACACCAGTCAGTCAGAAGTGCCAGCTTGATGCTGGATCCAGGGAAGACCTTTTTTCTATGGGCCTGGGCCACATAAACCAAACCACAATCGAGCCAGATATGGCATGCCATCACATAGACAGTGCCATCTATGCCAGGCCTGGCCCATATCTGGACGACATATGTCTTATCATGCTAGAAGTCAACCAGCAGTGCCGCCTTGATACCAGATCCGGGCCAGACCTGCTTGCTATGTGGGTTAGACCCCTGCCTTACCACCACATATTTTAAATACAATGAGGGTTTCTATAGAGAAAAACATGGATGTCCCATGGGCTCCCCGGTGTCACCTTTTGTAGCCAACCTTTACATGGCAGAAGTGGAAAGAAAGGCTCCTCGCTGTTTCAAAGGGACAGTACCAAGCCACTGGTACAGATATGTAAAGGAATAAAGGAATTACACATCATAATAACAAGTTTTATCTTGAATAACAACATGCCATTTCTTATATGTGACAGGGAAAGCAATGATAATATGTTTTAACGTTTGATTTAAATGCATGCAGTGAGAGCTTGGATAGGTAATCTTTAAAGTAAAGTGTAACAATAATTGCACTAAAAAGATAATTGTAGTGAACTACATTTTTATTGGAGCCAAACTAGCAAAGTGTCTCAATCACAGGCATCAGTCTGCTGGATGGATGACTTTAAAGTACATTGTAATTCAAGAATTATAATATTAATTCATATCCATACATGCTTTTTTTATTCTAAGTTCTATTTAAAAACTGATTTTTTAACAATTTACTCAGTCTGCTTTGTGCATGGCTCGCTAATAAACACATCTAGCCATCTTTTTGCGGACATATGTAGGACAAGAGAACATTAACCATGTTCTTAATTATGGGAGGTGGTGGGTGGAGGTCATGCGGCAAGTGGTGGGCCAGGACCATCTCCCAGGCATCCACCAAATGGACATTCAAACCTTTGAACATGGCTCTGAGAACCTTGTCCCGCTGCAGCGAGTACCAGTCACTCACAGTGAGTGCATCGTACAATGTTATCAAAGCTTTGGGGTTTGCGCTCCGAATGACAACCAGTGTGTCTGGAGCCCTGGACAGCAGCCGCACCACTGCCCTGCGGATGCTCTGCAGACGCCGGATGTAGAACTGAATGGGGTAAGTGCTAAAATGTGACCAGATGCTGAGAACTATGACAGTGTTGCTGCCTCCAACCACATTGTCCAACTTGCTGGCAATATAGAGCAGCTCACTGGTTGGGACTTTGCTAAAACGGATTGGAGGGCCGTGGCAGCGGTATGTCACCAAAATGTTGTTTGCGTTGTCCAGAGCCATAAGAGGTCCAATTTTTTTCTGACTATGCAGGTTAAACTCCTTGAGATCTGAAAGAATTATAGAAGAAATAGGTAAAAGAAAAGGTAAAAGAAAATCCAATTTGTACAATAAGAGGTTTTGGGGTATCTACCTGGTACTGCTTGGTTAAGGTATTCAAACCACTGCCTGATGGTCGAGTCTCCATGCAAGTGAACAACTTTGTCTTTCAGACACTGTGTGATGGCTGAGGAATTTTTGAACTCATGAACTGTGGTGCCATATAGTGCTCTCCATACACCCTCATAGTAATAGCCAGAGGGTCCAGACTCCACGCTGCTGCTACTCTCATCTGAATGACCTTATAGATTTAAAAAAATGTTTGAAAGATGAAAAGACAAAAACCAAGGGAACAATTACAAATGGCCTGTATTTTTACAGTTAATGTTTTACAATTACAGTAAAACATTAGTGACTGGAAAAATAACAAATGCAGTTGCAATATTTATGTTCATTCAGATTTTATAAGAAGATGGAATATAGGACAGTGAAAAAAGATTCAGTTATGGTACGATGGCATGTGGTCGACTTCACAACACAATGACAGTTTAACTGGGTGGTGTTTCAGTAGGTACAGTGACAAATGTGATATCTGTATTCAACTATTCAACATCAGGCATTCGGTCACACCAACCCTTCGGTTGGCACTGTCACTTGGTGTTCGCTCTCTTTGCGGTAGAGTATCACTTCCTATTCACACACACAGTGGTGTTTTTAAGTAGCTTATCTGCATATCAATTTAATTAAAAAGACCCCAAGCAGCTGGGGAAAGAGGGCGGCTGGGTGACGGTGAGGAGGAAGCATAGTCTTAAACAGAAGCCCCAGGTACACCACCAACCTGTTCATGTGTCTAACAGTTTTTCCCCACTCGGCGACACACCCACCGGGGGTCAGACTCTGGTAATTGGTACCGGAACAGCTTCTTGCCCACAGCTGTCAGACTCCTGAACTCTGCCTCCTGACATCTGACCCACGTTAAACACATGGACTGGACATACACACACCCACAACCACCTACACACACAATGGACAGCTGTACCCTCATACACACAATAATAACATGGACTGAACCACCACTCACACCCACTAGCACTTTATATAGCCTCTGTAGAAATTATCCACATATCTCACTTATCTTAACTGCACTACTGTATAATTCTGTGTAAATAATCATTCTGTACAATACGATAATTTTTAATTCTACAACTGTTTATAACCTGCATAGTTCACATTTCTGTATAGCTGTATATCTCATATTTCTGTATAGTTTTTTTTATTTCATATTCTGTATAGTTTTTCATATTTATATCCTGTTCATAGCCTGTACATAACTTGTACTCACTACAGCCTGTACATACTTATAGTTATAGCATAATCATAACATACCTTCATACCGTGTACATTATAACATACCATAATAGACCCATTTCTGTAATATACTTACATATCTACATTATTGCTAATATATATTGTAATATATCTATATCATGGCTAAAGCACTTCTGGATGGATGCAAACTGCATTTCGTTGCCTTGTACCTGTGACATGTGCAATGACAATAAAGTTGAATTCTATTCTATTCTATTCTAATTGGTGATTCTGTTCTCAGACATGTGAAGCTAGAGACACCGGCAACCATAGTCAATTGTCTTCCGGGGGCCAGACCAGGCGACATTGAGGGAAATTTAAAACTGCTGGCTAAGGGTAAACGTAAATTCAGTAAAATCATAATTCACGTCGGCAGTAATGACACCCGGTTACGCCAATCGGAGGTCACTAAAATCAATATTGAATTGGTGTGTAACTTTGCCAAAACAATGTGGAATCTGTAGTTTTCTCAGGTCCCCTCCCCAATCAGGGCAAGAGTGTCATGTTTAGCCGCATGTTCTCCTTAAATTGCTGTCTGTCTGAGTGGTGTCCAAAAAAGAAAAAACCTGGTCTTGTTAGGAGAGACGGCATCCATCCCACTTTGGATGGAGCAGCTCTCATTTCTAGAAATATGGACAAATTTATTAAACCCCCCAAAATATGACTATCCAGAGTTGGGACTAGGAAGCAGAGTTGCAGTCTTAAATGCCTCTCTGCAGCTTCTCTCTTCCTGTTACCCCCCCCCCCAAAAAAAAAGGCCATCTCCATAGAGACAGTGTCAGCTCCCAAAAAGACAAAGAATAAACTAAAAACCAGCCATAAACAACTTAAACATAAAAAATCACAAAGAAAGAACAGTATCCACATCTGAACCAAAGAGTAAAACAGTGAAATGTGGATTAATAAATATTAGGTCTCTCTCCTCCAAGTCTCTGTTAGTACATGACTTAATAACTGATCAATAAATCGATTTACTCTGCCTTACAGAAACCTGGTTGCAGCCGGATGATTAAGTTAGTTTAAATGAATCAACACCCCCGAGTCATTCTAACTACCAGAAACCTCGAAGCACAGGCCGAGGGGGCGGTGTGGCAGCAATATTTCACACCAGCCTATTAATCAACCAAAGACCAAGACAGACTTTTAATTCGTTTGAAAGCCTGATATCTATCCAATAGACTCCAATTTGGTCATGTAAATGGAGATTCTTCTTCTCACACTAACGTTAATTTTGGAGTTCCACAGGGTTCAGTGCTAGGACCAATTCTGTTTGCATTATACATGCTTCCCTCAGAGTCTCAGAGTGATGCTGAAAAACTAGTTCATGCATTTATTACTTCTAGGCTGGACTACTACTATTCATTATTATCAGGTTGTTCTAAAAACTCCCTGAAAAGCCTTCAGTTAATCCAAAATGCTGCAGCAAGAGTACTGACAGGGACTAGAAAGAGAGAGCAGATTTCTCCTGTATTGGCTTCCCTTCATTGGCTTCCTGTTAAATCCAGAATTGAATTCGAAATCCTGCTCCTCACATACAAGGTCTTAAATAATCAGGCCCCATCTTATCTTAATGACCTTGTAGTACCATATCACCCTGTTAGAGCACTGTGCTCTCGCACTGCAGGCTTACTTGTTGTTCCTAGAGTATTTAAAAGTAGAATGGGAGGGAGGGCCTTCAGTTTTCAGGCCCCTCTTCTGTGGAACCAGCTTCCAGTTTTGATTTGGGAGACAGACACTATCTCTACTTTTAAGATTAGGCTTAAAACTTTCCTTTTTGGTAAAGCATATAGTTAGGGCTGGATCAGGTGACCCTGGATCCTCCCTTAGTTATGCTGCAATAGGCATAGGCTGCTGGGGGACTCCCATGATGCATTGAGTTTTTCCTTTCCAGTCACCTTTCTCACTCACTATGTGTTAATAGTCCTCTCTGCTGAATCAAACTTGTTATTAACCCTCTGGGGTCGCCAGACGCGCCGGCGCGTCAAAATCACATGACCAATTTAAGATGACACAGCTACAAGATGCAGCGATTCAGAGTCTCCATTTCAACTTGAAAGTGCGGACTTCAAACTATACACCAGTTTTTGAATTGTGTCGATGGGCCACGTAAAACCAGAGTTATGATAAAAAATACACGCGATGCTTTTTTCTGAACAAAACAGTGGTGTTTACAGCGGAAAGAACGGTAAAAACGGCGTTTTCTACAGACAGCGCTAGCAAACACTCTCCCTTTGCGAGTGAAAAATGAAAAAGAAAAAACACCCCTTCCCTATTGGTGTTAAAGTTTACCATGTCAGCCAACCAAAAAAATGATATGGCAACATGTGGCACTTGGTTGTTTAGGGAGAAGGGGAAGTTTTTAGGAGTGACACCCGCGACGGAAAGCGGGCGGGCGAAAGAAAGGGAGAGAGAGCGAGTTTTCATATGTGAGACATAAGTGACGTTTAGTGTGTGTTTGGAGGCTGTAGTTAGTGTGTTGTGTAGTTATTGTTTTGTATTGTGTGTCAGTTAGACTGCTGAATTTCACATTTTCTCCAAATAAAGCCGTCAAAGGCAGATTCCAGTGTAAACGCTGTTCCCACATGGAAAACTGGACTGATACACCTCCTGTTGTCAGACCTGCAGGGTTTAGGCCTGTGGTGTTCTCCTCTGTCTTATACTGAATACAAACTACATGTTTTGGACTGGCACAAATAATTTGTGTGCCTTCTTATTTGATGCAGCACACCTGATTGTTCTGTAAATAGATTTAAATGGTTATATAAAAAACGCCTGAGGCCTTGGCTGCATTTTTAGGTAAATAGTACCATATAACTTTGTTGTTTGCAAAACTTGTGCATAATTTTTAGAAATATACAATTTCTATTTCCATTTCAAGTCATGAAAATGATTCGTTAAACATGTTTGTGGGTTTTACAGTAAAAAATATAACTTTTTTCTACTCAGATTTTGAATTTTTTGTCTGAATTTAGATCAACTGTGCTAATATAGTATACCAAAATGAAAAAATAACTCAAATTTCAGATATTTGAGGTTGTGCTGAAAATAATGGTACCAAACAAGGCAAGAAAAACATATTTTAAAGGTGAAATATAGAGGTAAAATCCAAAGTAGTCAAAAACGGCCAATTATACCCTGGACCCCAGAGGGTTAACCTCTGGCTCTGTTCCACAGCATATCTTTGTCTTCCTTCTCTTACCCCAACCGGTCGCAGCAGATGGCCCCGCCCCTCCCTGAGCCTTGTTCTGCCGGAGGTTTCTTCCTGTTAAAAGGGAGTTTATCCTTCCCACTGTCACCAAAGTGCTTGCTTATACGGGGTCATTTGATTGTTGGGTTTTTTTCTGTATGTATTATTATAGGGTCTGCCTTACAATATAAAGCACCTTGAGGTGACTGTTGTTGTGATTTGGCGCTATGTAAATACAATTGAATTGAATTGAACTCTTTTGAAAAGAAACTGCTGTCCATAATCATTATTCAAATCCCAAATAGGGAAATATGTTGGCGAAAAATGTCTCTCCATCCCTCAAGTACATTACCAGAGACACAGTGGCACTCAAGCTTTTTCGGTGGCACAGAAACAATTTTTCTGTCATCCAGCTCTCGTGTTTGTTGCTTAGTGGTTTGAGGGAGATGCCTGTTAATCAATAGGTTGGTGGAAGTTTGAGTGATACCTCACCAAATCAAAGTGTCCTTGACCAGATTAACGATCTCTTTTGATTTATTTGTGACACAGATTTTTGAAAACAGATGTCACAAGCTGGGATTGATCTGACTGTAAAACTGAGTGTTATGTGGCTGTTATTAATGAATCACAAGGCAGGCCCACTTTTACGTATATCATGCTTTATTGTCCATCTAGACTCCAGTGGGGACATAGAGACAGAATTAAAATCATGTTATAGTTGATGAGACTTGAATCTACCAGGAATATGTTTGCATTCTGGTTTATGGGTAAAAAAAGAGGATATAGATTTTCCCACAAACTTTTATAAAACTACTACTTCCTTGCAATCATCCTAGAACCAATGCAAGTTTAAAGCACTTCTTCATGCCTTCATTTTTCAGATTCGGGAGCCACATCCATATGCCATAAGGAGACTATGATATTATGTATACCTGTACACTATGTACAACATAGTGGTAAAGATTTATAATATTTGTTTTAGGTTTTCTTTTAATTATTTTAGGTCTTCTAACAGTTACACATTCACTTTTGTATTTTATTTAGCAATGCGTAGTATTGAAAAAAATTGGGTTTTACCTTTCCTTTTTGGAAGCACGGTGATGTTGGCAGGTCCTGATGCTGGAATGGAGACTTTCATGTTGACACCTCTGAAGCAAGCATGAGAAAATCCATCAATTCAAAAGTCCATTAATTAGCATCTGCAACATAACCATTTATGACCTTAAGGTTTCAGTCCAGTCACACTACTCCTCTGTAATTTAACTACACAGAGCAGGTAGCTTTTTTCAACTAAGAAAGCCCTGCCTAAACACTAATGAACATTACAGAACCAATAAAAGGTTTATGAAAAAAATATTTCTCTCTTTAGTGGGTGAAGAGTAAGAAATATCTGCTTCTAAAGAGAGGGGACATTTGCTAGATGGTTACTGACACAAATACAAATGAACAGTTGCTACTTGCTAATTCTCTGCTAACTTTGTAAAGCAGCTTAAAAACAGTTTCTTTTGGGTTCAGTCTCTCTAAAAATGTAAAAATGCAAGCACTCGAAACCTTTTAGTGCTAGACTAATGTTGATGTGCACCCTTTAAGACATATTTTACAGCTGTTTATAGCTCCTGAAATCTAACAACAAAGACATATACATAGGTAACACAAACCTTTGAAAAAGTTGTTTCTCAATGGCTGTGATGTTTTCTTTAAATCCTCCCGTGAAGTGGTTGATCCTGGCATCACAATTCAGATTCTTTGGTTTGTAGCAGAACCATGGCTCACCTGTAAGGAGCTCAGTGTAGTTGCATACAGGCTGCTGTGCCGGATGCAAACATACATTACAGATGGTCGTTTCAGTGACTGAGCCAGAGCGGAACTGGCTCTTGAAGTAAATCCTGTCGGGCTGTTCTCTGTTCAGCCTGTGCAACACCCTGACTGCCTCACTAGGATGAACCAATGTAACCTGGTAGGACAAAGAGCCAGAGTTTTCAAACCTGGTCTCACAGGTATAATGAATTAGAACTACAACCTTTCAACACAGTATTACTTCCTTGTGTCAAGGACAACTCCAGAGTGAAACCTGGAGTGCGCATTCCACCCTTTTCCAGCTGAGGACCACGGCCTCAGATTTGGAAGATCCTGATTCTCATTCACACCACTTTTACACTCTGATGCAAATTGCTCCAGTGCAAGCTGGAGGCTGTCACCTGTTGACATCATCTGAAAAAGCAGAGATAAGATTCTGAGATCACCCAAGTGGAAGCCTTCCACCACTTGGCTATCCTTAGAAATTCTGTCTATAAAATTTAGGTACAGAATCGGTGAGAAAGGGCCACTCTGGCAACAGAAATGAGTCCGACTTTTTGTTCGCTGGGACCACTGCAGACCAAGCTCTTGCAAACGTTGAATAAGAATTGAATGGTCCATAGCAACGAGCCAGACACCCCATACTCCTGAAGCACCTCCCACAGGACACAGTTGAATGCCTTCTCCAAGTCCACAAAACACATGTAGACTCCCATGCCCCCTCAAGTATCCTCGAGAGATGTCTGTGAAGGTTCTCAGTCATCCAGGTCATCGTAGTCTAAGGAGCTTGGAAAGAAAAGCATCTGGACTTCTTTGAGTTGCTTGAAGACGTTTCACCTCTCATCCGAGAAGCTTCTTCAGTTCTAAGGGTCAAATGGTGGAGAGTCCCAGATTTAAACCCGGTGGGAGTTTCCCCCCAAAGAGGGACAAGGACCCCCTGATGATCCTCTACCTAATCACATGAGCCAAGGTGTGAAAGCGGGTGTGGGTCACAATCAGCCAGGGTTTCGGGTGAGCTCATTGTGAAACCTGGCCCCACCTTGTCATGTGATTTCCTGAGGTCAGATGGCCCAGGATGCGAGTGGGAGTTAAGGCGTCTGGGAAGGGATCTCAAAACTGGATCCCAACATATAGGCAGCAAGCCGAGGGGATACTAACTAGGTTATGCACCCAAGCCCGCCGCCTCTCACTGAGGGCAACTCCAGACTGAGACAGAGTCTAGCCACTCCCCAGGAGACTGGTTCCACAGCCCAAGCCGTGCGTTGAGGCCCGACTATATCTAGCCATTACCTCTCAACCTCACGTACTAACTTCCCCAACAGAGAGGTGACATTCCACATCCCAATTACTAGTCTCGGTAGCCAGGGATCTGTCTGTCAGGGTCTCCACTCCTGGCCGCTGCCCAGCACACATTGCATCCGACCCCTAGAGCGCCTCCTGTAGGTAGTGGGACTACAGGAGTTTGCGCCCATGGCCCGAAAAAGGGACATGGACCACCAGACTAGTCTGGGATTAAGGCACGGCCTCCAGACACTCGCCCTGCCCTAAAGCCTGGCTTTAGGGCAGGGCCCTGGTAACCCTATCCTGGGCAGGGTGAACCGTTCCCTTCGATCTTCTGCTGATAGGGGGTTTTGTGTGACCAAGATGGCGTGAACAACATGAGGCCCAGTGTCTCTCCAGAATCTGCTATTTAGCGGTTTTAAATCTACTTTTGACCAGAATGTTCATACAGAATTGCTGTGCATTGCTGACCTACAGCAGACAAGAGCTGCTTGATATTTGGACTCAAAACTCCAGTTTTATTGCCAATCTCAGACTCATCCCAGAGATCTCCAGAACACGGGAGGCCGCCCACTCTTCCCGGGCTTGCAGAAGTGCAGGCAGGCGGCACCGAGAATGTAAAAAAAGGTGGGGTAGGCACAGAGGGCTACTAGCTAGCTAAAGCTAACACCACACCGGCTCCCTTTACCCAGCATTTTCCTCATCAATGTCCGTTCTCTGGCAAACAAAATGGATGAGATACGGCTCTCCATCACCAACAACAGATGGATTATGGACTCAAATGTCATGTTTTTCACCAAAACATGGTTAAACAACAGCTGCCCGGACAATGCTATTGAGTTAGCAGGATGTCACACACACCGAGCCGACAGACTAGCAGATGACTCCGGGAAGACCAGGTGTGGAGGTTTGTGCATTTATATTAACAATGCTTGGTGCATAAACTCTACTACTACTGAGAGTCACTGCTCACCTAATGCGGAGTTTTTAATAGTCAAATGCAGATCTTATTATCTCCCCAGAGAACTCACTTCTGTCAATATTACTGCAGTGTATATCCCCCTGATGCTAATGCTGGGCTGGCTATGAAAGACCTTTATGCAGCCATTAGCAAACACCAGACTAAACACCACGAGGCTGCTTTTATTGTTGCTGGTGACTTCAACCACACCAACTTAAAGACAGTCCTCCCCAGATTCCACCAACATGTCTCCTGTCACACCAGAGGGGACAAGACTTTAGACCATGTTTATTCCAACCAGGCTGAGCCTACAAAGCGACACCCCTCCCCCACATTGGACAATCAGACCATCTCTCCCTGTTCCTCACCACTCATCCAATGTGTTAAACATCCAACAATTAAAGTGTGACCAGAGGGGACAGACACAGTGCTCCAGGACCGATTCTAAAACACAGACTGGAATAACCCCCGACGTATATGGCAAGGACTCCAGACCATTACAGACTACAGGACTACTAAACCCTCCCCTGCATCCTCTGATGTCTCCTTGCTCAATGAGCTCAACAACTTTTATGCTCGTTTTGAGCGAGGGAATCCAACTACTGCGACTAAAGCAGACTTGAATCCAGACCACCTACCACTGACTCTCTCCCCCCGATGTAGGAGCGGTGCTGAGCAGGATTAATGTCCACAAGGCTGCAGGTCATGATGGCATCCCCGGGCGTGTTCTCAGAGCGTGTTCTGGGGAGCTGGCAGGAGTGCTGAGAGACATATTCAACTTATCCTTGGCCCATACTGTGGTACCGGCCTGCTTCAAATCCACCTCCATCGTCCCAATACCCAAAAACTCCAACCCATCAAGCCTCAACAACTACAGCCTGGTAGCCCTAACCCACATCATTACAAAGTGCTTAGAGCGGCTGGTCCTAGCACACTTCAAATCCTGTCTCCCCCCCACCCTGGACCCCCACCAATTTGCATACCATCATAACAGGAGCACAGAGGATGCAGTCTCCATTGCGCTGCACTCTGTCCTCTCACACCTGGACAATAAAAACACCTACGCCAGAATGTTGTTTATAGACTTCAGTTCAGTGTTCAATACAATCCTCCCCTCACAACTCATCAGGGAACTCACAGACCTAGGCATCAGTTCCCTCATGTAGAAATGGTTACTGGACTTCCTGACCAACTGGCTCAAACATGTCCGGCTGGATAACCACTGCACATCTATCACCACAATGAACCCTGGTATACCACAAGGCTGTGCGATGAGTCCTTTCCTCTACTCCCTCTTCACCCATGATTGCAGACCTGCCGATGGTTCCAACACAATCATTAAGTTTGCAGATGACACCATGGTGATTGGCCTCATCAAACACAACAATGAGGCTGCCTACAGGGAGAAGATGGATCGTCTGGCTGAGTGGTGTGACACCAACAACCTGCTGCTCAACACCGAGAAGACCAAGGAGCTCATCGTGGACTACAGGAGGAATGCTGACCCACATCCACCCATCTACATTAAAGGGACTGTTGTGGAGAGTGTGAAGTTCCTGGGAGTCCACATCTCAGAGGAGCTCTCCTGGACGACTAACTGCTCCAAGCTAGTCAAGGAGGCTCACCAGTGCCTCTTCTTTCTGAGGACTCTGAGCAAGAACCACCTGTCCTCAGACATCCTGGTGAACTTCTACTGCTGCACCATCAAGAGCATCCTAACCAACTGCATAACGGTCTGGGAGCTGCTCTGTCTGGGACCAGAAGGCGTTGTGGAGGGTCGTGAAAACTGCCCAGCGCATCGCCGGAGCACCACCGCCTGCCATACAAGACATCTACAGGAAGAGGTGTCTGAAAAAGGCTGTGAAAACCATCAAAGACCCCAGTCACCCAACACATGGACTCTTTACCCTCCTGCCCTCGAGGAGGCGCTACAGGAGCTACTGGACTAAGACCACCAGGTACCAGAACAGCTTCTTCCCTACAGCTGTCAGACTCCTGAACTCTGCCTCCTGACATCTGACCCACATTAAACTCATGGACTGAACATACACACACCCACAACCACCCATAACTGAACACACACAAATGGACAAAAACAAACAAATGGCCAACTCGCATTTGCATATCTATAATCTGCATAGTTTTCATATTTCATATTTCTGTATAGTTTTCACATTTTTAACCATATGCATAACCTGTTCATAGCCTGAACATAGCTTGTACACTCACTACAGTTAGAGCCTGTGCATACTTATAGTTATAGTATATTCATAACATACCTTCATACCGTGTACATTGTAACATACGTTTAATAGCACTACTGTAAATGCTGTATGGACAATCATACTTTACAATACAATAATTATAGTTTTACAACTGTTTACATCTGTTTATTAATACTCGCATTTGTATATCTATAATCTGCATAGTTTTCATATTTCATATTTCTGTATAGTTTACATATTTTTAACCATATGTATAACCTGTTCATAGCCTGAACATAGCTTGTACACTCACTACAGTTAGAGCCTGTGCATACTTATAGTTATAGTATATTCATAACATACCTTCATACCGTGTACATTGTAGCATATGTTTAAAAGATTCATATTCTGCAATATATCTATATTATTGCTAAAGCACTTTCTGGATGGATGCAAACTGCATTCCGGTGCCTTGTACTTGTGACATGTGCAAGAACAATAAAGTTGAATTCTATTTTATTCTAATTGCCGTTTGTCTGGTCACTCACCCAAGACCAATTTGCCATGTGAGACCCTACCAGGGGAACAAAAATAAAGAGCTGCCATCACAGCATAAATGGTAAGTTTTAACATCACCTCAACCTGTGCGCTTCCTTCCCAGGGTATAGAGAATTCAGCAGAGTAGGAGCCATTGAGGTGATCCACCACTTGCCCTACCACACCTGCACCAAGGGTGGGGTTGTGCAGCTGGGCAAATAAGACGTCTCCCCCGAACTTCTTTGGACGCCCCTTGAAGTCGTGTATTTTTATCAGGGCCTCCAGTTTATCCCCTACATGCCACTGTCCCTCTCTTATACTGGGGAGAATGGTGAAAGTGCTGTGTGCTGGATCACTGGTGTTGCTCAAGAAAAGAGGTGATGATAAAGATGGAGTTTCAGGCCAAGCAGTAGAATTTAGCAGAAGGTTTTCTTCAAGAGCCTCCTCAGGGGATAGTGGTTTTAACTTGCAGAAGTTGTAATGTATGTCAACAGGTGGAGTGACAGTGCTTGCAGCTCTTGGGTAGGGGATGATGATGGTGGTGTTCATTTTTTTCTGAAACGGGCAAAGAAAGAGCATGGCAGTTATCCAAATGCTTCAAATGAAAGAAGTCTCTTTAGTTTTAAACACAGTATAATGAAAGATTCCTCTTGACATGGCATTTCCTGTTTTCATTGTCTTATCTTCGGCATGGAGGAGGAGGTATGATGGTGTGGTGACACTGTTGGGGATTCATTCAAAATTGAAGGCACACTGAGCCAGCATGGCTACCACAGCATCCTCCAACAACATGTTTAGTACTGGGCTTCTGGTCTTTATATTATTTATTTTTATGAAAATACATTTATCATGTTATTTTATATAATGTATTATTATTGTTATTACGTAATGCACGGTGAAATGTTATACTAAAATATTTCTAAATAACTGGACAAGATACAATAATATCACATGGTGGAAATTTGTGTTTGTCTTATAATCAGTTTTATCCTGATTTTAGTGTGTTTATATGTACAGTTTTGATTTTAGTCGTATGATTTTGATTTTGGTATTTATATTGCACCTTTTTAGTGTTTTGCATGGCATTGTTTTAATTTAGTTTGGACTGGATGTACAGTGGACAAATTGGGTAATAGAAGCCACCTGCTGAGTTATGGGTGTGCCCTGAGGTGGCCGATAAGCTGCTGAATGGACTTGTAAAAAAAAAAAAAAAGCTGGATGAGCACTCAGAGGAGGAAAAAAAGAAGGCTGGCACAGACTCCAAGAGGAAGGAGCATATAGAAGCCAGGCGTGGGAGAGAAGGACACTGCTGCCTGATTGTGAGTTGATCGCTGTTTCTGTTCCCCGTTTCTGCTAACAGAAACAACGATCAGACCATTACACTCAGTGACTATGTTGTATTATGATATTCTGGGAAGAAAAGAAGTAGAAGAAATGTGGCAACACCGATTGGTACATTGGAAGTCTTGTTGGGGGTTTGCTAGGCGCATACGTGGATGCGAGGTGTATCATCTCTCTTCAAGGTGCGCCCGCAACAGGTGAAGTTTCCTCCCAATCTTCGGGAGCAAGGAACATTTTCTGGGACTGGTCTAACCCTGTTTTTGGAACGATATAAATGTTTATTGCAGGAATATTATTTTTCAGTACCCAGATTTTGGTTTTTGTCTATATTTTGTTGGTGTTTGAGCAGATCTGAGCATAATCTGTTTTATAAGTTAAACTACGAGGCTGATACTTCTGTTGTCGCTACCACAATACATAATCTAAATAACCTGATCCTGCAATGAGTGATCTAAAGTATGTCTCCCTAAATGTTAAAGGGATAAACAATGTTATTAAACGTAAGAAAATTTTGACCTGGTTTAAGAAGGAGAAAACTAACATTGTTCTCCTGCAAGAAACTCACCTCTCAGATGTGGAACACCTAAAACTAAAGAGAGAATGGGTGGGGCAGGTGTACTTTTCTTCTTTTTCATCAAGTAAGAGAGGGGTTGCAATTTGAATTCGTAAAAAATACCCTATTTGTTCTTAAAAGTGTATTAAAGATGATCAGGGTAGATTTGTTGTTATAATAGGACATTTATATGGGGAATCTGTTCTGATAGGCTGTATTTATGCTCCGAATGTATATCTGGAAAATTTTTACTCAGAACTTATAAAAGAAATATCTGTCAATTTGACAACATTTACTGTTCTGGCAGGAGATTTTAATTGTAGCATAGACCCAGAAATGGATCAAAATCCACCGCCCAACAATTCAGTATCCAAAAAGCGAGAAGCTATCAAGGGACTGCATTCTGACTTGCAGCTGATAGACATTTGGAGAACTCTTCATCCAGGTGAAAAAGATTATACTTTTTATTCTAATCCACATTGATTTCCCGTATTGATTATTTTCTTGTCTCGAGGGAGGTCCTCGACAGAGTTAGTATTTGTGATATTGGCACGTGCATACTCTCTGATCATGCAGATGTTCATTTAAATATTTCACCTCCTGAAACTCACCCAACTCCACGTAGTTGGCAATTAAATCCATCATTTTTAAATAATTCTATGTTTCGGAGTTATATAAAAGAACAAGTTGATCTTTTATTACCGACAAATGATAATGAAAACACAAACCCTTCTGTCCTTTGGGAGACAATGAAGGCATACTTACATGGCGCTATAATTTCATACAGTATAGCAAAAAAGAAAGAATCTTTAAAACATCAAATGGACCTGGAAAAAAATTAGCAGATCTAGAACACTCCCTCAAAATACATTTTTCACCTGACGTACTGAAAAAAACAGAAGCCACTAGATCAGCTCTGAATCAACTTCTGACTGAAAAAGCAGAGGCCAGTATATTCTATGCTAAGCATAGGCTGTTTAAGTTGGCAGATAAACCAGGGCGGCTATTGGCACGTTTGGCTGCTGGGAAACTAGAATCCCATGCTATAACATCACTAAAAGATGAAAGAGGACATAATCAATATGAAAATAATAAACTGGTTAAATTAATGGAAAATTTCTACAAACAATTATACACATCTGAAAATACAGCCACATTAAGTGTGTAGGGATTAGAGAAATTATTTTACTGCTATTGTTCATATTACCATGGCATTAATAACATAACCTACAAGTATTGATATTGCATTCAGATGTTTAAACATATTGGCAGACAATTAGCCTTTATTACAGGTGCAGTTATAACCACTTTAAACTGTTGAGTTGAATCTATAATCTTAAATGCTTTTGAATGCTTTTTATAATCTTAAATGTTTATAGGCAGATTACATTGCATTATATGAAAGACTCACCTCTGAATATAATCTGGGCCTAAAAGTCTTGACAGGAAACTGCAGGTTTGCAGAGCGTGCTTTTGCAAAAGTGAAACTAAAAGCAGAGTGTAAGTGCAAGTTATTCTGACGAGCTGTTTGGATGATGCTATTTGAATAACCAGGTTGTTCCTTATTATCTTTTATACTTTTATATTCTTTTATTAAGCTTCTAGTAGTGGTTCTTGCTTAAGAGATTTATTCAACATATTACATCTATAGTTTCAGTCAGGTTATTACACATAAGGATGAGCCTCTGTTCTGGTAAAAGGTCAGAAGCGCAACGGGTGAGATGAGAGAGCATGTAAGGTCGACACACACATACACACACCTACACAGCAGTTAGACTCAGGGGTAGGTGAAGGTTCAAGTAATATCTTGTAAAAGCTTGCAACTGCAAAATTGTGTCTGCATATGTGACAGTTTGTTGCAGAACTGAGCTTGATGTTCCAGAAGATAAGCGCGGGCAGGACAGTGACAGGAAACACCTGGCTTGGAGAGGAGAAAATGTTCTTTTCAAACTATGTTAAAAGTCATGGTGGTTTTGATTTGACGTATGCATGTATATATCTGCTTGACGCATGAGGGGGCGTCAGTAAATATGCCCTGATGTTATAAAACCTTTCCTGTGTAGATTTTGGGGCGAGATCTGATGCTGTCTGCGCACAGTGATCATCTCCCACGCGTGTTCATTAAAAATCATCGTTTGACTCCACCCGGCTGGATCAGTGTGTTATTTGGATTTTCCTCCTGTATCCCTCCTTAATATTTGAACCTTAACAAGTGATACCCAAAATTTTTTACATAAACTCAATTTACCAACTTTGTCTGAAGGCGATCGAGCTCGTCTTGGTGAACAAACAACACATGAAGAGGTGCTGACAGCAATTAAATCTCTTCAAGGAGGGAAAGCCCCTGGCCCAGATGGTTTTGGTCCAGACTTCTATAAAGTTTTCCAGGATCAAGTAGCTATACCCCTCTTAAATATGTATCTGCACTCTATTAAAAGGGAAAGTCTTCCCAATACACTTTACTCTGCGAACATATCGCTATTCCATAAGAAGGACAAACCAGCTGATCAATGTGCTTCCTATCGCCCAATTAGTTTAATAAATGTTGACAGCAAAATTTTGTCCAAAATATTGTCTAGCAGACTAGAGAATTATATACCTAAGCTTATTAAGGCAGATCAGACGGGCTTTATCAAGAATAGAGAATCAATTACAAACATGAGAAAATTACTGAATATTATAGAACAATGTAACCAAAACACGAGGACTAGTTGTATCACTTGATGCGGAAAAAGCTTTTGACCGCGTTGAGTGGACTTATATGTTTGCTGTGATGGAGAAATTTGGCTTGGGTAGGGGGTTTATAGACATGATCAGACTGTTATATGTCACCCCAAGAGCATGTGTTTTAGTAAATGGTATTAAATCACCAGAATTCTGTTTACAGAGATCAACAAGACAGGGACACCCGATTTCCTCATTAATTTTCGCTTTAGTAATTGAACCACTGGCAGAGGCCATTAGAAATAATCAAAGTATATCTGGATATCAAATTCAAGGATTCGAATTTAAAATTTTACTATACGCAGACGATGTTCTGCTGTTTCTCACCAATCCCCAGGATTCTATACCCTCTGTATTATCTATTATAGAAACTTTTGGATATTTGTCTGGGTATAAGGTTAATATGAACAAAACTTTTGCTATGCCACTGGGAAATCTGCCTATGACATGTAATATCCCATTTACCTGGTCGGGTTCGGGATTTAAGTACTTGGGGATACACATTTCACCTAATATAAGAAGTATATTGAAACAGAACATAAACATAGTTCATAAAAGCGTCAAAAAAGATCTTTCTAGATGGATGGATCTTCCGGTCTCCTGGATGGGAAGAATGAATTTAATTAAAATGAATGTGTTGCCACGGCTTTTATATGCTTTACAAATGCTCCCAATAACTCTTACCCAAAAAATTGTAAAAGAAATTGAAAAACATCTGTCAAGGTTTATTTGGAGGGGTAAGAAACCCAGATTAAGTATGAAAACGTTACAGCTGCCCAAAGATAAAGGGGGTCTTGCCTTTCCTAACATTATGCTTTTTAACTGGTCATGCCATAGTAGAGTCATACATGAATGGATCCACGCATATCTAAAAGAGACAGAGAATCCCCTTGAAGCCTGGACATGTTCGCCATTTAATCTCCTAAGCGAACTAGTGAGTAAATATATTAAAAAACATAACAAAGTAATGATTGATACTTACTTAAAAACATGGCGTGATATGAATAAATACACTGAAAGTAATCCTATACTGAGTTATCTTACACCTTTTATAAATAATCGGCACTTTACAACGGGAATGAAAAGTGTAGTATTTCAGAGATGGTTTGGTGCAGGAATACGTGTGGTGGGTGATCTGTTTAATGGGAATGTTTGTATGTCTTTTGAGCAGGTCCAAAAGAAATATGGAATACATCAAATGGATTTTTTTTTTTGCATTTTTACAGGCTCGTCACCTAATTACTTCAAGTTTTGATACTTTGCACAATACAATGCAACTAGGACCCATGGAAAATTTCTTTTTACACTTAAATGCAGATAATAGTACTATAAGACAGTTTTACAATACACTACAAGGTTATAACAAACATAATATTGGAAAACTGATTAGGAGTTGGGAGGGTGACCTCCAGTGTCACTGTGATGATCATGCCTGGAGTGAGTGCATACAATCTGTGCATTCTTTATTTCTTAGTAACAGATTTAAAGAAATACAATATAAAATTTTACATAGACAGTATAGAACGCCTATTTTTCTGAATAAAATTGATCCGAGCAGGTCTGCACAATGTATGAAATGTAAATCTGCGGCGGGATCCTACTTGCACTGTCTTTGGACTTGCTCAAAAATCTCAAAATTCTGTCTCTGTGTAACAAAAGATTTAAAAGGTATGTTTAAAAGTAGAATACCAAAAGATCCAGCCCAGTATTTATTGGGGTTGCCAATTCTGAACAAATTTCCAGATAAAAACAAATATATACTACTATGTAAATTATTGTTTTTGGCAAGAAAATGTATTCTTTTCAAATGGATTAATGAAAAACCACCAACAATAACTCAGTGGTATAAAGAAATCTTTACAGTTTTACCAATGGAAAGACTGAGTGTAAAATTAAGTGGCAATGATGATATTTTTTTGGATATATGGTGCCCGCTATTGTATTACTTACCTGATGATCTGAAGGAAACCATAGTGAGAGGGGCAGCCCCACTCCAATGGCGGGTTGAGTTTGTCAGGACAAATGTGTACATGAGTGGTAGACCGAATTATATATAATGTATTAGTTTTCCGTTTACATGTCTCAGACTGCTTTTTGTGTTTGTTTGTTTTATTTGTTTTTTCTCTTTGTTGTTGTTGTGGTAGTTGTTTTTGTCTTTTTTTTTTGCTTTTTTTGTTTTTGTCTTTTTTTTTGTTGCTTTTTTTGTTTTATTTTGTATAAAGGGAAAAGTAAATAAAAAATATGATATATAATAATAATAAACAACGATCAGTGGGAAACAACGTGTACGATCGACAGCAGGGCAGAGGTGAACCTCTGCCTGCATCTGTAACTACTGTCATTCACTGGGTGAAGCCCTGTTGGGGGGGGTGTCACAAATGGAGAATAGCCAGGTTTGCATCACAGACAACTTTTCTGGCCAGTGTCTGTTTGTTAACAGGAAGGTGCCATGTGGGAGGCCATGGTTGCAGCGAGCCAGGGTTGTGGGCCACAACTGGGTTGTTGTGCAATTAGCCCAATGGGGAGACAGGGTTTGTTTCGGATTTTACTTTAAAATGAACTTTTTTTTTAATTGTAATTTTTTAAAATTGTTTACTTATTCCTGCTTTCCTTCTCTCAGAATAAACTTGACTGGTTCCTCATATATAAATATATAATGATTGTTGGGTTTTTCTCTGTATTTGTTATTGTAGGGTCTACCTTACAATATAAAGCGCCTTGAAGTGACTGTTGTTGTGATTTGGCGCTATATAAAGAAAACTGAGTTGAATTGAATTAAATAAATAAAAATGTGTCCTCACCTCCAGGATGTCCATGACATATATCGTGAAGATGAATACAAGCACAGGCAATAATAGGAAGATGCAGTCAGATTTCGGAAGGAGAGTGCAGACCTGCCTTTTACAAACTTGAACCATGATCAGTGAAGAGTCCTCTTCTCTTGATGTAGTGTACTGTGAGTTGCTGCTCTGGTACTGAAAAAAAGAGTGGTGGCTTAAGAGGGTGATAACAGATTTAAAAATAACACATGTTAAACTTTAGATTTCACAAAAAATGTTTTTTTTTTCCCTCAAAAGTAATTATGGAACCAGTGAGCTGATATACTCTGAAATCTGTTAGAATGCCAGTTTGGAGAAAAATTATTAACTTAAATATGTTGCCAGTGTTCTCTTATGCTTTTCCTTATTAGGGCCGGGGGTGGGGGGGGGGGGGGGGGGGGGGGTACCTAGAGAGAACTCACACAGGCACAAGCTTGTGACTATTTCACAAACGCTGTGAAACTTGGCAGACGTTCTGATCTTTTTGCATAGCACAAGGGTGTCAAAGATTAGGCAAGGGGGGCAGAATTGTCTCAATGAACACTCTAATCTGGGTCATTGGATAATATGTTAATTATTTTAGTCTAGTATGAATATGAAGACCATGGGTGACGTCTTTATAAGTAGGAAAAGTTATAAAAGTTATAAAACTTTTCAAAACACAGGTCAAAGTTCAAAATTTATCTTCTCTTTCGCATTAACATTATAGATTTCTGTAATTTTAAACATTTACTTCTTACAATTTAAGTCCAAAGAGTCATTCTGACAGATTTATTTCATTTTATACAGCAGTATTTCATAATCATATAGAAAAATTGTGGCATACTGTTAAAACTGTGCTTCTTTTGCTGATATTACGATATTTAATTGATTAAATGTGTAGTTAAATTTCTGAGGACTGACAGAAAGGGGAGTTTCACTGATCCAGCCCACATAAGTACAATATAAAGCGCCTTGAGGCGACTGTTGTTGTGATCTATCCAAAATGATTAAGTTCACTTCAATGAATTATAGTGAACTCCAAATAAATATTGAAATGTCCACTGGAATGCAGCAGTGAGATCAAATAATACAAGAATAAGTGAGACCACCACCAACACCACTGTAGCTTGGATAAGCTCCACCCCGCCCTCCAGAAGGTTTAAAGGCATGTGGTCCTAAATTTTCAATCAGCTGTAAAACAGCCTGTTTCAGTTTAAGCGTTGTTTTCAATAAATTGCTTGTTAAAAAAATATTTTGTCTCACTGCCATTTCTTCTTGTTGCATGTTGAAGCTCTACTCTAACCTTGTTAAGATCCAACCATGCAAAATATGATTTTTTTTCCATTTTTAAGTGGTCTTAAACTTTTGATTGGGACTGTGTATCATATCAGTATTTTGTTATTTTAATATTTTATATTCTAATAATTATCAAAAAATGCAAATGTTTCGAAGAGAAGAAAAGCCTGTCTAGCCATATCTGTAGTCTAAACCAGGGGTCTCAAACTTAAAAGGAGCTTTGGGCCACTGCTGGCACTGTCATCTCATTGGAGGGCCACTTTAGTGTTCAAGTAGTACAAAAAACAAACAAACAAACAATAATGGCAAGACCTCACCCATAACAATATCCGGCCCCTCCTCCAGCACTGACTCAGCTACTCTGGAAACAATGTGGGCAATGTATTCTTTCATTTTTCTATCATCTACCTGCTCACCACTTGACTGGTCCTCATATCTACATTTATCCATTCACTATGTATTTGTTCCCCTTTCTCCACCTGCCCATTGTGTGTCTCATCTGTCACATGTTTTCGTCCCATGTGATCGGGGGTGGCACCTGCACCGTACCGTTGACACCAGGTGCCCGGCTCTCCCCAACTCTTTCTGGATATGCACGAACAAAATTCCCCTTTATCCCACAATCGAAATGTTTGCGTGAAATGAACAGTATAGTTCATCAGTCCTTAATTTGAAAGCCAGGTTTAAGGTGTCCTCATTTCCTTTGAGAATCATTTGAACTTGTCTTCTAAAGGAGACGATGTGTTTTAAGTGTGGAGACACAACCTAAAGGGACCATTTTTATGGGAGAAATTAGTTGTCCATGTCGGGAAAACTCCTTCTCCAAAAGTTCGTTTCTGGTGAAAGATGGAACATTAGAGATTGTGACTACCGGTGAGGAAACGGGACTTTCACTCCTGTTCTCCTGTTTTTAGACAACTACACTGTCTAAAAAAATGACCACCACATTATTCGTTCGGGAGGCTGACTTTACACTGCTATTCCCAACTAACTCACCCGTAGCCAAACCGCACTCCTCCACCGAGTAGCTGACAGCCAGTGTTCGAGATTAACTCCTATCGCAAATTAACTGGTGACGTGTGGTAGACTTGCTTATCATGAACCGCTACTGACAAACCAGGAAATAAACACTGAATATTTTGTCTGTGACATTGTGAAGTTATTTTAAACACAGTCAGTCATTCTTTTTGCTCTTGACCAATAAAATATTCAAAAGTGTCTTGAGTTTACCTGGTAGTATTCCCGTGCACGAGACGACGGCGAAATTGGCAAAGAAATGTAGGTCACCACGCCCATGCTGTTCACAAGACTGTGAGAGTTAATGATCTGGAGAATCTTGCTGTATCGTTATCATTCTCCCCGCATTTTATTACTCAGATGTGACTTCAGCATTGTCGCCTCACAACAAAAGCGTGCAGAAAGAGAAAACTTTTATGTCGTCAGAATCACCCAGTTAAAGTCAGGTTGTTGAATTAAGCTACTAAACAAGTTTAAATGTGCAGTTAGAGCAGATTTCTGTGTGCAAGTCTTAGCTGTGGATTTTCCAGCGGCTGGACGTTTACTCCTAACCAGAGCTCTGTACAAAAACAAATACTATAGTTATGGAACTTCCCTGGATTGAAATTCCTCATGTAATTCACATGTTCAAATCAATGTTAACCAGACAGCAGTCATTTCTCTTTCAAGTGATTGCACTCATCTTATAACATCCTTGCACTTTAATATTTGATCTTCTGTTCCACCAAATGGGTCAACAAAGAGAGCCCTCATCTCTTTGTTGTGTCTGTTTTCTAATACATATATAGTTTAAAAATATTTTTGTCATTTTCTCAATTTCATCACTTTTGTAAAGTAAAACCATCCTTTGTATTTCATTTTTGCACAACTCTTTCCAAAGTCAGTAACCTTTTAACCACATGGGCCCAAAGGGGTTTCTGAGCTTCCTGCTTGAAAATGAAATGCCCACAATTAATTGAGTACTTCTCTGAAATTACAAACTCTGTGTATACAATCTTGGTATCAAAATAAAGCTAACACTTGTGAAATTTCATCAGAGGTATAAATATTGCAGCGGATTTTACTGTGTCAAAGTTACTGAGACTGGAACACAGAAAAAGTAAGTAGATTTTATCCTTGCCTATTTTTTTATTTTTTATTTTTTACCATATAACCGTTTTAAAAATATGCCTCATGTCATATTTCATTTCAGAAATTCAGTAACCAACAAATAAACATCATATGTGCAAAGATTTATGTTTCTAAAGTGAAAATGTGAAAAATTACAGCACTGTCAATACATAAATATCCAGACGTCGTACAAAAATGTCCAATTTTGGCACACATTGGACACCATGTCAGTTGAATTTTGTAGGTATTAAAGAGCAGAAATGATTTAATTTTACTAACAGGCCTGAAAATGCTTGTTTTTTTAATATTTTTGAAGAATTAACCACACATTTACATGGCAATGGGCATGGAGCGTTTAATTTGCCTCTGGGGCTGAGAGGCTGTAACTTTGGTTTCTTTTGGTCAATTTGCATGATTGACACCTCTTTTTAATCGTTTGAGCCAATAGGATCACAGTAACAATACCACGGTCACGTCACTTCAACCAATCAGTAGTTACTAGGCCAAAACCCACGTGGGCCAAAATTTACTGCATGTGGCGTCTGTCCAGTCACGTGTCTGTAGATGGGTCTAAAATGGAGGTTGTTGACGGAAAATGGCTCTGATGTTAGCCATGGAAACTGTCTTGTTTTTGTTGTGTTTGGTGGTTGTAGAAATTGTTTATATGAGATTTTAGCTGAGATTCAGAGGTTTCTGTGGATACCACACAAGTTGGGACTTATATTTCTCACCCCGTATTATAACCGATTAAACGTGATCTCCTCCTCTTTGGTACCGGGGGTGTGGGGCTCAAAAACCATTTTGATGACTCCATAGTTAAAGCGTAGTGATAGATTTTTATTTATTCATCACAGAGTTGAAGTTACTGACTGACTATTCATGTTTTGACAATTGTGAAAAAAGCTTTGATTGTTGGAGTGTCTTTTACACAGGTGAGTCTGTGTTATGAAAAACATCTAAACTGTTTTAGTATCTGCATGAAGAGTGGTGAGAATGACTTTTCTGCTGTGAGCCAAATCAATGGAGAAAAAGTGTATTACTTCATCCCATTTGGTTCTCACTTCCTGTTTTGTTTTGGTAGTTACTTGTCTTTAGTGTCTTGTACTTAATTTTACTTCTTCTCCTGTCTAGTTGTTTGATTGTCTGCATCTTGTTTGGCCTGGCTGTGTTGACCAAAAAAAGAAAAGTTAATTTGAAATAACAGGATATGATTTATTTAGATACAAAATTCTATTAATCAGCTAGTTGGCAATTAGAATTTGATGAATCATCATAGCAGAATGGAATTCCAGCAATGACAGGAATTAGGAGGTACTGTAGGAGGTACTGATGTACCGGCTCACTCCCAGTGGCTGCTTGGCGGGGCCTGGCACCCATGGCTCAGTCGGGCCCTTTACGGGGGGTGGGAGGCCCTTAGACCTCGAGCCTCTGGGTGCGGGGCTCGGTCCTCTCTGGTGTGGCTGGCTGCCAGCAGAGCCTGCGGGCACATCACCACGCCCCCCTGTGGCTTCTGCACCTCCGATGGTCCTCCATGGGCTCTCGCACTCTGGGGGGCCTCTGGATGTCTGGGGCCTGGATCTCCTCCATGCCTGCTTCATGCCCTGGGGGACGGGGCTATGGCTCCCCACACCCTCTAGCAGATCATTACATGGAGAAACCTTTCGAATACAAGCGTGCTGATCCACACAGGTGTGCACACGGGTGTTCACAGACACACTATCTTCCTTGGCTGCTCCCTCTAAGCACATTGTGCGCTGTCAGTCTTGTGTGCTGCTCAGTAACATTAAGTATTTATTAATTAATGTTACTTATGTTTAGGTTGTCGCTGTGGTCTCCCTACTGTGTTGTTGTTGTTGTTGTTGTTGTGTTTTTTTCTTTCAACAGGTGATCCAGCGGATTTTTTTAGTGTCTTCTATCACTGTCCCTCTTCCCCTATGTTTTTCTCGCCCTCCCTCCCTTTCTTTCTTTTTTTCTTTCTTTCTTTCCTATCCACAGGTCATGTCTGTCCTGTCTGTAATAACTTAAAGTAAAATAAAATAAAATAAATAATAATAATAAAGATCAATCAAGTGGACCAATATGGCAAAGCCATAATGATCCACATTAGAAAAATTGGGCATCTTTCCTGGCATTCAGACAATAATTCTGATTTTTATAGAAACGAACAGGACAGGCAAAAAAAAAAAGAAAGAAGACAAGGGTCAAGTTTAGACCGTTTTAAGGGGTGCTTAAGCAGTTAACTCTTAACTCTGCTAAAAATAATTGTAGTAATAGTAGTAATAATAACATAGTTTAGAATTATTTGACATCTTCTTCTAATGTTATATTCTAGCAAATTATCTACTGGAGATGCTACAGGTCAAAAAGACAGCAGGTTTAAATGTACCCTCAACAGTATGCGTTTTCATTAATAAATAGGACGTGTGCTAATCATGAGAAAAGGGAGGGGAAAAGCTAATTTCTTCACACAAACTAGTGGTAGTAATTTGATTACAATGTTAGACAACAAAAACTGCAACTTGTTCTGACGACCTAAAAACTGTCTGGGTGCTTATATTGCTTCCAAAACACGGTATGCTTCTAAATACATCCATCCATCCCTTCATGTTCTTCCGCTTTATCCGGGACCGGCTCGCGGGGGCAGCAGCCTAAACAGAGAAGCCCAGACCTCCCTCTCCCCAGCCACCTCCTCCAGCTTGTCCGGGGGAACACCAAGGTGTTCCCAGGCCAGCCAAGAGATATAATCTCTCCAGCGTGTCCTGGGTCTGCCCTGGGGCCTCCTCCTGGTGGGACATGCCCAGAACACCTCATCCAGGAGGCGCCCAGGAGGCATTCTTGTCAGATGCCCGAACCACCTCAACTGGCTCCTTTTGATGTGGAGGAGCAGCGGCTCTACTCTGAGCCCCTCCCAGATGGCTGAACTTCTCACCCTATCCTTTCTCTAAGGGAGAGTCCAGCCACCCTTCGGAGGAAGCTCATTTGCGCCGCTTGTACCCGCGATCTCGTTCTTTCAGTCACTACCCACAGCTCATGACCATAGGTGAGGGTGGGAACGTAGATCGACCGGTAAATTGAGAGCTTTGCTTTTACGCTCAGCTCTCTCCGTCTGTTGATCTCCTGCTCCCTTCTCCCATCACTTGTGAACAAGACCTGAGATACTTGAACTCCTCCACTTGGGGCAGGACCTCGTCCCCGACCCGGAGTGGGCGCTCCACCCTTTTCCGGCTGAGAACCAAGGGCTCAGATTTGGAGGTGCTGATCCTCATTCCCACTGCTTCACACTAGGCTGCGAACCGAGGATCACTTTTGTACATCTACCTATAGTACAAAAGCAATATTCAATATACAATATACAATTTTCAAGAGTTCAGGAGAGTTTCAACAGAAAAATGTTCTTTGCTGGCATCACAGTCCAATCCCATTAAAACATTATACTATTTATATGTGAGACAATCCTTACAATGAAGATTAATCAGTTATTAATCAAAAAATCAGCAGTTTTACTGGTTTGTTCACATCAGGTTTTTCCCAGAGGTTCTAATGATAAATCCACAGTAGATATAAACTTAATGAAAAGATTTGTTTCAATACATAACATTACATTTTACAGCTTAACAGTCGTACGTAGCATGTGTAAATAATAAAGCCAGATTGAATCATTTAATCACGTTTGCATTCACGTTCATTTCACAATAATAAAAATGTAAAATAGATGAGAAATTGATTTCATGATTTGAGTTAACCATCTAAGTAGATACAATTTAACACTAGTTGTTGTTTTTTTGTTTATTTTTTTACTCTACAGATTAAAACAAAATGTTCAATTGTAAACCATCCTTGTGTCTTGTAATCATGCATCACATGTGTTTTCATGTTTTTTGGAAGTTATTGAATCAGCATGTTTTGTTGTTTAGGTGAGTACGCACATATGGCATGGTTATTGTCACAACAATAAGTTTTTCTCAATAACAAAAATAGATTTCACTTCTATTATCATCAATTACATAACATTAATAAGACTAAAAAAGAGATTTTATACTTCACAGAAATTGATTGTAAACGAGTTTACTGATTTTAAATATGATTAAATGTCCAAAGTCAGTGTTTTGTCTATTAAAGACTGATGACCCTGAGCTGAGTTCCTTACCTCACAACTATCACATCTCAATTTAACAGCCACCCAATTGATTACTTTGCTATCTCATTAATATAAAGCAGTGACATAGAACCAATTGGAATTTCATAGTTCATATAGAAGCTGTTTGTATTACATCAAATCAGGATATTGGTAACTTCATCTTCACAAGTCCAGAATCAAATTCATGACAAGGCACAGTCATTTCCCATCCCTGTATCATTGCGAGGCATGGTCGACTCATTGATGGGGAAGACCTGTTTTTGGAACTGTTCCCAGTCTGGCTTGCAAAGTGGCAGCTCTGCTTGGAAGTGTTTCCAGAACCTAGAGGTCAACACAAGGTGATTAAAAGTTAATTTACATGTAACGTAAGTTACGTTTTTTTTTAACTGTAATTGACACACACCATTTTATTGTTGTGATAGTTAAACTAAGAGTTATTAGGCTTGGAAATAGCAATGAATAATAGCCAAAATAGCCAAATAAACATGCCATACAAATAGATATGCATTGTCTGTGTGCTCCTCCCCCTACAATAAATGTAGCCTATATGGGGCTGTTACTTTTGTATTTTGTTGTACAATTTTGCAAAATAAATTAAAATAAATCAAAATTATATATTGTTAAATAAATTGTATTGTATTGTGTAATTTGATTGGTGTGGATCTGTGTGTATAATCAGATATGTTAATGTGTAACTAAATCTGTAACCGTGTATAAATATTTATCAATGAAAGTCTTACAACTTAGCTCTGTGAAAATGCCATAAAGTTATTAGAACAATTTACAGAACGAGAACGAATGCTCAAACATGTGAGATAAAGGGTCGGTACTTGTGGTGGTAGATGTCTGGATCTCGGCTGATGCGGTTCTGAAAGCCGATGTACAGGTCATCCCACAGACAGCCATGCAGCACCACGTACCGTATCACTCCAATCCTGTTTTTAATCTTGGAAGAAACCAAGAAACATAAGGGTTACTGCTCTGTCCAAGCAAACATGTTTTTGAAAGGTTTTGTGATGTCCTCAAAGTACAAGTCTTTGACATCTGTACAAGCACATAATACATTAACAGTAAATAATGCACATTTGTTTTGAAAGCTGTGATGTTACTTGGAGAGACATAATCACAAATGTAGCCTGTTCAGCAGCAGGTCCAGTTGCCTCAGAACAGAGCAAGATTAAACATTCTTGTACACCAGAAATATTCTGAAGCCTTCATGGTCCAGGAAGTGCAAATGTGGCAACACGTCGCTAGAGTTGTAACAGAGTTGAACAATAACCTCTATTGTGGTGGATAACAACTGCATTGTTAAGGTTCGTCATGGCTGTACAATGCGTGCCTCATTAACGGAAAATAATCTCAACCTGGTGAGGACTATCTGTTGCCAATATTCTAATTCAAAGAAAAAACACTTGTAAAATTGGACTTTACAAGTAGCAATTTCACCCTCTTACATTTTGCCCCAAATGCATAAGAAAAATTAAGTCTGTGAAAGTTCTCAGTCATACATGTGAGTGGGCGTTAAGGCGTCTGGGAAGGATCTCAGAACTGGATTATAGATGGCAGACAGTTGGTGTCGTAAACCACCGCCTCTGTTCAAAGATGGTCACTCACAGTGGACATAAATGGCTTCTTTTACTCCTCTTTCAAACCATCTGTCCTCTCTGTCCAAAATGTGAACATTGGCATCCTCAAAGAGTGACCTTTGACCTTTAGATGCAGATGGACAGCCGAGTCTTGTCCCATGGAGGTTGGCTCATGTTGGGCCACAGTGTTGTTTTTGTTGTTTCATTACTGAGCTCCTGCTTTTGGCCCACGCACCTAATAAGGTCTTGTTTTCCCTGGGGAGCTATTTAAGGTTGTGGCTCAGAGCAGCTCATCGCTGGAACGTTGAACGCCCTGAGTTCGTAAAGCCCCGGCTAAGTCTAAGTTTGCTTTTGTGATTGTTTGGCGTAGTGCTTCTGTGTGTAGATTCCCTGGACCTGTTCGTGTTTCTTCCCCTGGACCCCCTGTGCGGCAGTGTGGACTGCAGTGTGAAAGCAGAAAGGCGTGAGTGGCAGAAGAGGAGTGAGTTACGGAGAGAATGTGCCTGCAGAGCGGAGGGTGGACGAGTGATTATTGAAAATTCGTGTGTGTGGATTTCCTTCCTCATTTTCCCCGGAGCCCTGGGCCCCCGCCTGTCACTCTTATATATTCTTGCACCTCGGTGATTGTGTAAACAAATTGTGAACTCTTGTTTTCCAAGCTGTGTCTGCGCCTGAGTCCGTTCAGTCCTGTGTGACACTTTATTTCAGAAGTAAACCCAGTATATGTTGGGTAACAGTATGCAAATATCCAGGCAGAACAGGATTTTTTCCAGATGGTAGATGGTAAACATGATAATTTCCTCGTGATACATTGGCAGTCATGAGGAAATCACTTTTATTCACATCCTGTTATGCTGTTTGTTTAGTGCTCCATAGTGACTCACCTCCAGGTAGGCGTGATGTCTGTCAGGTCTCTTTGTGGGAAATGATAGATCCAGAAAGTCCACCAGATAGTCATAACCGTCAGCGATGCATTCAAACTTATCGTCTGTTTCAATGACCTACACGGAGACATTTGCATTTCAGCAGATTTGCATCCAGTCTGAGTAAGATAGCAATGCAACCAAAAAAAGAGTGAGCCAAGGTGATCATTAACAGCTGGAAGGAAGGGAAATTGTGATAAGGGATCAGAGCATAGAGCTAATTGTTTTTTTGTTTTTAAAATTTTCATCATTGCAGGATGTGACCTACACCTGTACTACCAGTTTCTGTTAAGTTACTACAGAGGATGCTGTGGCATGAGGGAAAATAACTATTAAAAAACATATAAAACTAAAGACAAGAAAGCTTCTGCTCAGGTGTAAGAAACATCTATTTAATGCTTTAAAACACTGAAAGCATCTTTCTTCCATAGTATCGTAACAAGTACAAAAAATATATATGTATGTATGTTCTTAGACTGAAAACATCTCATTTGCTTTTTTGATTTTTGCTCAACTCCATAAATTGGATTTTATGGTTAACGGAAAGTAAAATGATGACGAAATCACTATTATGTGCATGAACAAAATGTTTTCATTCACTGTCTTTTTCATTAGGAATAATCACATTGCTCATTGGATAAGCCAAATGAAGCTTATGCGTAAGTTCACTACGGAAGAGCTTTAGTCACACATGTGTCTGCTTCCAAGGTTTTTGGGGGCTAATCTAAGCTTTACATCACTTTCACTGTCAAGTGACATAACTGGTCTAGTCCAGTCATTTTTCTGCCCACCTTTTTCAGGCCAATCAGCCTCCTCTGCGCGTGTTTCAAATCTCATCTGTCGTTTTCCCTTGCAGACATCTTCACACTTCATACCTCATCCCCATCTCTGTCTCTCCCATGTTACTCAAGCTCCATCAAAACCTCCACCTTCATCTGCACCACAGTATCCAGAGTTCCGGGGTGGTCCTGCCCTAATCCCTGTCACTGCTGGGATTACGTTCTGCTGCGATAGGCCATCAGACTATAATTGCAAAATACCTTAACTGAATTCTGTATATTGAGAAATCATGCTCAGTTCCTTGTAATGATCTCTCCTTATTGAACATCCACCCATCCATCTTTTTTTTTTTCCAACTCATGTTAGTTTTCACAGGACTTGGAGGCAGGGCACACCCTGAGCAGGTTGCCAGTCCATCATAGGGTCATGACACACAATAGTTTTTGTTTTTGTTTTTCTCAATGCATTCTCCCCCAACCATATAAAAATGGACAAAGCAAATATTTTCACAGTCCTTTTTTGCGGGCCTCTGTGCTTTATTTCATTTTTGGAAGCAAAAATCACTGTGCAATAAGCAGAAAAAGGCTTTTAGGTAGGAAAAATCACAAGAACGCAGTAAATGCAGATAAAGGTCAGATGTTAACTGTAGGACAATTCATGCCAAAAAAGAGTAAAACAGCTCTCCAATAGAACTGTCCAGAACATTTACCCGCACAACCAGGTTGTAGTTTTGAAAGCCAGCCCACGTGTAATAAAACTGGATCCAGCTTTGATGTTTAAATATGTCAGACTTGATGGCACTGTTCAGCTCGTTCACATACAAGTTGAACTCCCAGCTGTCCTTGTAGATTTTTACACTGGCTGGCGGATTGGTGATGGCCTCACTGTGGTTGATCATAGCAAAGAAAGTTGTAAAGAAAATATTTAATTTGGCACATGGGTGATATTTATGTGTGCAATTTACATGATAATTTTAGTTTTTTACAAGTGTATTATATTAAAAAATACTTTACTCATCTTACTTGGGCTGTTTATAGTGATAATAACAGTTGAAATAAAGTAATGCGATTATGTCAGCAGATAACATAGAAAAATTTGCCTTTTTTTCCCCATCAGACTGTCAGAAACAAAATGATTGGTTTATATATTACTGTTTAAATGTCCTTGTTTTACAGATGCAATAACAGTGTCTTTCTTTCCCACAGTGACAAAGAATGGAAAACACAGATAAACATGTGAGCTGTTCCAACCTGTTGGTGGGGTCTGTGAGAGCGAGGCCGAGGTCCAGCACAGCACCTGGCTTCGGTGTCCAAGTCTTGATTGCTGGTGCGAGCTTATTAATGAGTGCATTAAGGTCCTCTGCACTGTTTTTGATATTTGTATCCTTTATGTATCTTCACCCAACACAGTGCAAAGAGACACAAAAGTAAAAGGACACATAAAGATAAAGTTAGGTCTCATGTTTCCATTTCAATGCTAAATTTATTGCCACATCTATAACTTAACAGTCATTAGCAGTAGTGTCACTGTCAAAACTTAGCATTCCAACTTTTCTGGATACAGGGTTGTATAACACAGTCATGGCCCTGTGTGTGAGGTAAGTAATACTAGAATCTCAAAATCATGTTAATCTTATCCTTATTTATTTAAATCACAAATGTATTACATCAAACAGAGAAAAATATCACTTCAGTTTAAACGTTTTATGCTAACAACATGTTTCAGAAATGTTTGAGCAGTGGCAACATAAGACTGGAAGAATGCTAAAACAATAAAACACCTGGTAGAACATCCTAAGACTAATGATAAACTGAACTAAACTACTGTCAGTCATGAACACAATTCAATATAAAAGGAGCAGCTCATCAAGGTGGAGTCGTGGTTATACATTAGCTAGCTTGGACATAGTTGTTCTTTAAATATTAACTTGCCCAGATGAACTATGAACAATGAAAGACATTCCAACCCATCCATCCACCTTCTTCCGCTTTATCCGGGGGCGGCTCGCGGGGGCAGCAGCCTAAACAGAGAAGCCCAGACCTCCCTCTCCCCAGCCACCTCCTCCAGCTTATCCGGGGGAACACCAAGGCGTTCCCAGACAAGCCGAGAGATATAACCTCTCCAGCGTTTCCTGGGTCTGCCACAGGGCCTCCTTCCGGTGGGACATGCCCGGAACACCTCACCCAGGAGGCGCCCAGGAGGCATTCTTGTTAGATGCCCGAACCACCTCAACTGGCTCCTTTCAATGTGGAGGAGCAGCAGCTCTACTCTGAGCCCCTCCCAGATGGCCGAACTTCTCACCCTATCTCTAAGGGAGAGTCCAGCCACCCTTCGGAGGAAGCCCATTTCCGCCGCTTGTATCCGCGATCTTGTTCTTTTGGTCACTACCCACAGCTCGTGACCATAAGTGAGGGTAGGGACGTAGATTGACTGGTAAATTGAGAGCTTCGCTTTTACGCTCAGCTCTCTCTTCACCATGACGGTGCAGCGTCCGCATCACTGCAGCTGTAGCACCAATCCATCTTTTGATCTCCCGTTCCCTTCTCCCGTCACTCGTGAACAAGACCCCGAGATACTTAAACTCCTCCACTTGGGGCAGGACCTCGTCCCCCACCTGGAGTGGGCACTGCACCCTTTTCCGGCTGAGGACCATGGCCTCAGATTGGGAGGTGCTGATTCTCATTCCCACCGCTTCACACTCGGCTGCGAGCCGTTCCAGTGCGAGCTGGAGGCCATCACCCGATGAAGCCAACAGAACCACATCATCCGCGAAAAGCAGAGATGAGATTCTGAGGCCACCTAAGTGAAAGACCTTCGCCACTTGACTGCGCCTAGAAATCCTGTCCATAAAAGTTATGAAGAGAATTGGTGACAAAGGGCAGCCCTGGCGGAGCCCATCACCCACCAGGAACAAAGTCCCACTTATTGCTGGCTATGCAAACCAAGCTCTTGCAACGGTTGTATAGGGATCGAATGGCCCGTAGCAATGGGCCAGACACCCCATACTCCCGCAGCACCTCCCACAGGACACCCCACGGGTCACGGCTGAATGCCTTCTCCAAGTCCACAGAACACATGTAGACTGGTTGGGCAAACTCCCATGCACCCTCAAGTATCCTTGAGAGGATAAAGAGCTGGTCCAGTGTTCCGCGACCAGGACGAAAACCGCATTGTTCCTCCTGTATCCGAGGTTCGACTAACAGACAAACTCTCCTTTCCAGCACCCTGGAAATCCAGGGGTACCGCCCCTGATCTCCACGCAACATTGCAGAGGTATGTCATCCAGGACAGCCCTACAACATCCAGAGCCTTCAGGAATTCGGGGCAGACCTCATCCACACCAGGGGCTCTGCCACCAAGGAGTTGTTTAACTGCCTCAGTGACCTCGTCCCCGGAAATTGGCGGGTCATCCCCCTCATCCCCAGACTCTGCTTCGTCCTCGGAAGACGTGTCAGTGGGATTAAGGAGGTCCTCGAAGTATTCCTTCCACTGCCCGACAGTTTTCTCAGTCGAAGTCAGCAGCACTCCACCAGCACTATACACAGTACAGGTCTTCGAGGCAGTCCGAAAGTCTTTTTCCATGGCCTCTCCAAACTCCTCCCACACCCGAGTTTTTGCTTCAGCCACTCCCCAAGCTGCGTTACGCTTGGCTTGTCGGTACCTATGAGCTGCCTCCGGAGTCCCACAGGCTAACCAAGCCCGATAGGATTCCTTCTTCAGCCTGGTGGCTCCCTTCACCTCTGGTGTCCACCATTTGGTTCGGGGGTTACCACCACGACAGGCACCAACCACCTTACGGCCGCAGCTCAATGCAGCAGCTTCCAACCCTTTTGCTCTTTATTAATTCATCTCTGATGCTGTGCAAACCCTGGCCAGCCCCTCATTACCAACTGTACCTGTCTGACGGATGAGCCTCCACAAAGTATCCAGCGAATGGGCAGTAGATCCTCGGCTGCAGGGATTTCACCAGTGTAGCTTTGTAATTCACCAGCTTCTTCCTCTCATTCTTGATAAACTCTGCCTTCCAGGAATCTGGAAACACATAAACAACATCTCAGCAGTTTGGTGCACTTTGACATTGTTGATCACATCGTATCAGTTAAACAAGTCAGTTCCTACGTCGCTTCAAGAGCTACATGTAACTGTCAAAAGACTTTAACTTAGACACTGCTGTGTGCAGCTGGAGCTAAAAGCTAACTAAGCTAACCTATCGCAGGCTCACCGCTGTATTTCCCTCCATAGAAGGTCATGGGGAATCCAGAAGCTCCTCCAGCAAAGTCGGTCATCATCACGTCCACATTTTGTGGTAGCCTGCCTCCGTTTGGTCTGGTGCAGTCCACAGTGTTGAGGATCATGTGACCTGCAATAAAAACAAAATTTAATATTATAATCAGACTTATTTTCACAGCATAAGTAATTATATTATTCAAAATGACACCTTTGTAGTCAACAATGATGCAGGTGTCCATTTCAGGATGTACACCATCCATCAGGATCATAAATCTCAGGTGATCATCAATCTAAGTGAGACAGTAAGATCCATTTTTACTTTGTAATCATATTTCCCCCCAACATTACTTAATATTGAAATTAATGATTTTACAATGCAACATTTTCCAAACATGTATAATAATTGCATTATTTTTAATTGCTTGCTTTTATAATTGCTTTATAATTGCACTTGACCAAATGATTGAGGCAGTGACTTACATTTTGCCAAACACCAAAGGGAATGACTTTAATGTTGGTCAGCTTAACCTGGCTTTGCTCCAAATACCTGTCACAGCAGAGATAGGCCCATGTGAACAAGGGACTCACTTTGGATCTCATTTATGGGAAGATTGAGCTCCACTTTATTACTAACCAAAACACAGGTCTGGATGTGTCACCAACATATATGGGGACATTGGGCCTCCTTTCTGCCAAGACTTTCAGTGTGGGATAGCTATAAAGGAAACAGAGAAAGTCAGTGCCCCGCTGTGTAAATATAACCAGTATCCAATGCTAAAAATTATACTCTTTGTAGATTCATCTACTGTTTTTGTTTCTTTTCATTTCTCTCGTCAAAAATGCAGTCAGGAACTTGGCAAAATACCTCTTTGTTCTGTAATGCTCTTCACAAAATGAGTTCATTATTAATTACAAACAATTAAAGAATTACAAATCCTGTAATTTTAAGGGTTTGTAATCCTACAAAGTGGAATAAATTGGAAACTTATTTTTGAATCTGAATCCTTCTCAATAACAGTTGTAATTATATAGTTTCATTGCAAAATAACCAATAGGACTATTTGCATTATTTTGTTTGTCTTTATATTTAATGTTCCTTTATGTATACAGTCACGTCTAAGGTTTTACATATCAGAACATCATAAAGAAAGGAATCTGGTGTTTAGATCTTGATAAAAATAAAATAATAAAAGTTTAAATAATAAATAAAAATAAATAACACCTTGGAACTAAAATGTGGAACAATCTGTGGCATTGTGTTATTATTTAGGTAACAAAAACTAAACAAAAAATACAGTTTATGAAAAACTGTATTTATGAAAACAGTTTCTACAAAAACAGTTTGTAGATACTGTACTGTTTTCTCTGAGTCATTTAGTTGCTTCAAATAAAAATGGCAGTAATATACAATACATATTTTTACGCATATTTAACAGCATCGGCAGAGCTTGCCTGAGGTGGTCTGAGTGCATATGGCTGATGTAGATGAGATCTGCCTCACATAGCCTGTCCAGAGCATCTGCTGGAGGCTCATGGAGAAGCCACCACCCTCTGGCAAATGCGGGACCCTTCAACCAGGGGTCGAACATGAACCTTTTCTCACCAAGCTGTAACTCCATGCAGGCGTGGGTGAAGTATGTCACCTGACAGGAAGGTCAAAGAAAATGTAAATGTTGGAGACCGCTGTTATGGAAGTTTTAACAATAACCTGCAACACACATAGTGAGTGTGATTTGAAGTGGTTTTAATAAAATAAAAAAACACATTGCAGGGGTGTTGTTAGGGTAAGGGTTTTGGGGGGGGAGGGGGGCTATACCTTCAGATAAAACCTTCACAGAGAGAATTGTGACTCTGCTTTTCACTCAGCCCTGAGCAGGGCATCATGACATCTTGAAGACTACAAAAGGCCCTCTGTGAGTGCGCAATAAAACATGAGGCCCATTTGTGATAACATTCATGCATACAACACTAAGTGAGAAAGTGATATTACTACTACTACTAAAGTGATATGGTTAAAATGTGTGATTAATACGTAGAATAAAGAAATCTGCCAGTACACCGCTGATGTACTTTTCACTCTTAGTTCATTCAGTATGAAGAAAATTTGAGATTATTACTATTATTACTTAGATAATTCAAGTTTTAGACAATTTTGCTAAAGAGTTTTATAAAAGTAACACAGCAGTATGCACAGTATTGTCTGAAAAACTGTGGTTAAATATTTGTTATTTAAAGTGTAATATCAAAACAGGTACTTTCACTTCTCCTTCCTGGAGCTCCAGAGGCTCTCGAGGATCAGCCATCCAGGGATCAACAGGGCTCAGTTCCACCAACTGAAGCCCCCCATCATCCAACACTTCGACCTCTGCAAGTGCAACAAGAAGCTCCGGCATAGTATTTACATGGCACTTATATTATTGTCATTATGTTATTCTCCATCTATTAAATAGAGTTGCTCATACTACTTGACATACATTTAAACTGTAGTGTTTAATATAAGATAGTTACATCTTTGATGTAACTTACTATTTAATATAACTTATTCAATTAAACAACACATTAAAGGGATTCAAATAATGATTGCTGGTAACGAGCTAGCGACCCATACAATTGTATGATTTTTGTTTCTTTCATGGGAGAGAAGCTAAACCTCTACTAGCTCCCACATAATTCAAACCTAATTTAAGATTAATATATGCTACTTTAGCTTCAAACTGGATTATTTGTGCTTGAGTAAGAGAAACACAGAGAGCCAATGTGTTCACTGCACAACTGTGTGACAAATAAGTTCACTTAAGCAGAAAAATCTGTGCTGTAACGTACCATTTGTACATAAAATTAGAAGGCAACTTTCCATCCTGTTTTTTTTTTTTAACAACTTGCTACTATTTTTTCTAAAAAACAACAACAACAACAAAAAAAAACCCAACATAGATAAAACAAGTACAGTTTACAATGGAGCTGTTTAAGAACAGGTGCTATATAAGAGATTTATGAGATAGACTGCAGAGAAGAGAGTTGCAGTTATCAAGACAGGTGTGACAATAGCATTGACAAGTATGGCAGTACTTTTGGCATAACCAACGTGGTTAATATTGTGACGATGGCGGTAGGCAGATTGGATGATAGTGTCATGTGCTGTGAAGAAGAGAGCACTGCTGACACAGAGACTCTAAACCTGAGAGGAAGATCTGACAGTTGTGTTATCAATAAATAATGAAACTGAACAGTTTGATTTAGATAGTGTAGTATGGTGTCAATAAGAATAATTCTCTTTTTTTGCCAGTTTTAAGAAAGTTGAGAGCAAAACAAACTCTAATTTTATTTAAACATTCAGAAACAGATTTGGGTGACAGAGTAGGAGTGGGTTTGGAATTGAAAAATAGCTCTGTCATCTGTGAAACCGTGAAATAACTGTCTCTCACATCTAGTCTCATTTGTTTTACTGCCATGTTTAGTTACCCTGATGTTTCCACCTCCCTTGATTACTGCGTGTCTGTATTTTTTGCATTTTTGCATTTTATCAAATTATTTCCTTATGCTGTCTTTCTCTTGTTTGCCCTCACTTAATATATTTGGCACTGATTTCTTGCTTTGGTTTGCTTCCTTGGTTAGAATTTCATCTGCATTCATCATGTTCATTTTTCTTGGGATTCTTAAAATGAAGCTGAACTCCAGATGGCTGCTTATTGTACTTTACAGCAATTTATGGCCACTGTTTAATTCCTGGAAATCAGCACAACAGTGGTAACTGCACTGCTGGTTAATGTTTAATGTAGGATTTTAAACATAATACTGTCCAGGTTGTGGGCGTTTATTCAACCGTCACACTACCAAATAATGCAAATAAAGGGGAGAGACACCTTTCTACATAGATAAATCAGCACAAGTGCAGTCACAGAGCGCTGTTGCTGAGTGCCGAGATGCATAGTGCATAAAGTTTGCTGACACTTTGCTCATTCTATAACTGTAGAGTTAACCAGCACTAACATCATCAAAACTATGTGCTAGGAGCTTCAAGGCATGTGTTTCCATGGCTGGGCATCAGACCAGAGGGCTAGGAGCATTGTCCCTTTCAATAACTTGTTATATTTACTATTCTTTGAGAAAAAAAAAGTACCCTGGAGAGAAGTAAATTGGATAAAAGTTTACACCCCACTCATTTGCAGCATGGAAAATGTCTTTTGGAAAAATATTTTTTTGACATTTCTTCTTGATTACAATTGTTGGCACAAATTGTCAGTTTATTCATTACAAGAGGCCCTCTGCCAATTTAGCATTTCCTTTAAAAAAGCAGGGAAGGTAGTTCTTTTGCTCACTGTTAGTGACTACTAGGGCAAGAGCTATAATTACAAGCTACCCACATGTCTCACAATGCAGCTTTATAGTTTGCATATTTAAATTTCAGGATCACCATCCGCAGCTGGAAGTGGAATATCAATATACAGGAAATTATACTGTACAGACAGAACTTACCGAGCTCGTCCTGCAAGAAGCTGTCAGGGGGGTTCACATATTTCATTGTTGACACATTTAATTTCCAGTTGTGCTTGGTGCATTTAACAGTCCTGAGGGAACAGACAGTTCTGTCAGCTACAATCAAAAGTTGACAATGGATAATCTTTGATATCTGTTCCTGTTCTCACATGCCATCCAGGTCTTCAATGTCTTTGATGAACAGCCCCCCTTGATGCTTGCACTGGTTCTTGCATGCTTTAAAGTCATTGTTGGTCTTAAATATGATGTAACACTTGCCGTCCTCTGGGCTTTTCTTGAAATTGACTCCTTCTTTGAGTGAGCAAACTGCTTCAGCATCCAAAGACAACAACACCTTTGCTATTTGAGAGGCCATTGCACCTAAATGTTTAAAATCAAAAAGAAAAGTTTTAACTCACAATATTCGAGGCTAGCACAAAGAATCTTACAATAGATTTTAATAAAATGACAGACTTAAGATACTAAAAAAAATTGCATATATTAACCCTTACATCCTGTTGGGGTCAAATTTACAATTAAGTACATGTAAACTAGCCCAAATGTCATTATTCAGCCTAAGGAGCTTGGAAAGAAAAGAAAAAAACACTTGCCAGATGCCTTAACACCCACTCACATCCTGGGCCATCTGACCTCAGGAAATCACATGATAGGGTGGGGCTAGGTTTCACAATGAGCTCACCCGAAACCCTGGCTGATTGTGTCTTGATGCATTTTCAATCATCCAGGTAAGTAAATCACTTAAATGGATGATTCAGAAGTCACTTGGATGAGTGATGAAGCGTTTCTTCCACTGAAAATGCTACATCCAGATGAACAGAATTAACTTTTGGGGACTTGGCTGATTGTGACCTACACCCGTTTTCAGACCTTGGCTCATGTGATTAGGTAGAGGATCATCAGGGAGTCCACGACCCTCTTGGGGGGACACTCCCACAGGGTTTAAATCTGGGACTCTCCACCATTTGACCCTTAGAACTGAAGAAGCTTCTCAGATGAAGGTGAAACGTCTTCAAGCAACTTAAAGAAGTCCAGACGCTTTTCTTTCCAGGCTCCTTAGACTACGATGACCTGGATGACTGAGAACCTTCACAGTTATTATGCAGCCCACATTTTGATGAGTTTTTCTAAAGTTACTCAAAACCTGTAGTCTTGTGCAGGGGTGGTGTGGAGTAGTATACAAGTTTTTGTAAAGTGAGGCTGTTTGAGCACCAAGTTAACCTAAATTTCTATTGAGATGGATTTTTAATCCACCATTGAGGGTCAAATCAAGGAAAATCATTGTTTTAAAAATCTTGAAAGTGAGAAAACATGAAAACACATGAAATGAAAAAACAACTCTGATTGACAGACCGACTAGTTATTTGTTTGTGATGATCAACTCTGATGTTGGTTTTACAGTTTCAAAGGTGTCATCCAAACTGACCTCTTTCCGCAGTCGTTACTTGGGCAAAGAGAGTTTTAATCTTTTACTGATCTTCAGCTGCTTCTTTATGGCAACTACATCTTTATGACATACTCCCATTAACTATATGAGATAGGTAAAGGCACTGACATAATTTTAGAAGGTAAAGAACTATACGCATAGAGGACAAGAGACTGGTTAAGTTATTCAATATGAGCTTAGGTCTTAATTCTTCAAATATGTAAACATTTATTAATCCCTTTATGCACATTGCTCAACAAATACATGTCATACTCTACATCAGTTCAGTAATCTGCATTGGGAATTTCCCCTATCACCAACATTAGTCGCTTTTTTTTTCTACGGCCACTCAAATTCCTCTGAGAAATACTAAAATATATCAGTCATTTGGTTCTGTATACACTATGATTGTTTAAGGATTGTCAACAGAAATAATTCAATTCAACTTTATTTATAAAGCGCAAAATCACAGCAACAGTCACCTCAAGGTGCTTTATATTGTAAGGAAGACCCTTAAAAGAGGAGATAGTGAAGTGCTCTAATAGGGTGATATGGTACTACAAGGTCATTAAGATAAGATGGGGCCTGATTATTTAAGACCTTGTATGTGAGGAGCAGAATTTTGAATTCTTGATTTAACAGGAAGCCAATGAATGGAAGCCAATACTCTTTCGAGTCCCTGTCAGGACTCTTGCTGCAGCATTTTGGATTAACTGAAGGCTTTGCAGGGAGTTTTTAGGACTTCCTGATAATAATGAATTACAGTAGTCCAGCCTGGAAGTAATAAATGCATGAACTAGTTTTTCAGCGTCACTCTGAGACAGGATATTTCTAACTTTAGAGATGTTGCACAAATGGAAGAAAGCAGTCTTACATATTCATTGACATTCAGTAGATGCTAAAACTGACAGCCTCAACATGGCATTTAATCTGTTATTAGACTCAATTGGCTTCTCTCAAAATTTAAAAGAACCCACCCACCACTTTAATCACACTCTAGATCTTGTTTTAAAATATGGCATAGAAACTGAACATTTAACAGTGTTTCCTGAAAACCCTCTCCTGTCTGATCATTTCCTGATAGCATACACATTTACAATAATTGATTACACAGAAGTGGGGAGTAGACGTTATCACAGTAGATGTCTTTCTGAAAGTGCTGTAACTAAGTTTAAGAATATAATCCACCCACTGTTATCATCTTCAATGCCCTGTACCAACATAGAGCAGAGCAGCTACCTGAACGCTACTCCAACAGAGGTCGATTATCTTGTTAATAATTTTACCTCCTCACTACGTACGACTCTGGATACTGTAGCTCCTGTGAAAACTAAGGCCTCAAATCCGAAGTACCTGACTCCGTGGTATAATTCTCAAACACGTAGCCTAAAGCAGATAACTCGTAAGCTGGAGAGGAAATGGCGTGTCACAAATTTAGAGGATCATCATTTAGCCTGGAGAAATAGTTTGCTGCTTTATAAGAAAGCCCTCCGCAAAGCCAGAACATCTTACTATTCATCACTGATTGAAGAAAATAAGAACAACCCCAGGTTTCTCTTCAGCACTGTAGCCAGGCTGACAAACAGTCAGAGCTCTGTTGAGTCAACCATCCCTTTAACGCTAACTAGTAATGACTTCATGAACTTCTTCACAAATAAGATTTTAATCATTAGAGAAAAAATTACCAATAATCATCCCACAGATGTAATATTATCTACAGCTACTTTTAGTACCATTGATGTTAAGTTAGACTCTTTTTCTCCAATTGATCTTTCTGAGTTAACTTCAATAATTACTTCCTCCAAACCATCAACGTGTCTTTTAGACGCCATTCCTACAAAACTGCTCAAAGAAGTCCTGCCATTAATTAATTCTTTGATCTTAAATATGATCAACCTATCTCTAATAATCGGCTATGTACCACAGGCCTTCAAGCTGGCTGTAGTTAAACCTTTACTTAAAAAGCCATCTCTAGACCCAGCAGTCTTAGCTAATTATAGGCCAATCTCCAACCTTCCTTTCATATCAAACATCCTTGAAAGAGTAGTTGTCAAACAGCTAACAGATCATCTGCAGAGGAATGGCTTATTTGAAGAGTTTCAGTCAGGTTTCAGAGCTCATCACAGCACAGAAACAGCTTTAGTGAAGGTTACAAATGATCTTCTTATGGCCTCTGACAGTGGACTCATCTCTGTGCTTGTCCTGCTAGACCTCAGTGCAGCGTTCGATACTGTTGACCATAATATTCTATTAGAGCGATTAGAACATGCTGTAGGTATTACAGGTACTGTACTGCAGTGGTTTGTATCATATCTATCTAATAGACTCCAATTTGTACATGTAAATGGAGAGTCCTCTTCACACACTAAGGTCAATTATGGTGTTCCACAGGGTTCAGTGCTAGGACCAATTCTGTTTACATTATACATGCTTCAGTTAGGCAGTATCATCAGAAGGCATAGTATACATTTTCACTGCTATGCAGATGACACGCAGCTCTATCTGTCCATGAAGCCAGGTAACACACACCAATTAGTTAAACTGCAGGAATGTCTTAAAGACATAAAGACCTGGATGGCTGCTAACTTTCTGCTTCTTAATTCAGATAAAACTGAGGTTATTGTACTCGGCCCTGAAAACTTTAGAAATATGGTATCTAACCAGATTCTTACTCTGGATGGCATTACCTTGGCCTCCAGTAACACTGTGAGGAAGGCTACGTACATTGAAGGACACATCCTGGTCAAAACTGACTCCAAGGTTCGTCACAGTGTGCCTGCGGTACATAGCCGATTATTAGAGATAGGTTGGTCATATTTAAGATTGAAGCATTAATTAATGGTAAAACTTCTTTGAGCAGTCTGCAATGTAATGTAATCTTTACAGTTTTTTAAACTTTTTTTTTCTTTGTCGCATTGCATTATTAACTACCTCTTCTGATTATTTTACTGGACTTATTAACACATCAAGATACAGATGAAAAGCTGTGGCTGCTTTATTTTGGCATCTAGCACCGCAGATGAAAAGTGAGCTAAGTAAAAAAAACATATTAATGTGCAACCCAGAGATGAAGAAAGATATGAAATAAAGGACAGAAAAGGAAGATATTATTTTCAAAGATAAAGACTACTGAGCAAGTCACACTTTATAAACTTTAAGTCTTGTTTGTCTTATTGACTTCATCCTAGTAATCATTACTATTTGTTTTTAAATGAGGTAAAACCAACTGAATTATACTTCAGTTAATTTTCTGCGTTTAAAAAATTGCATGATATGTGTACTAAGCGGTTTAGTGCAGTGTAGTACAGGCTAAACTGGCTAGTTTGCAGCATTGTTGTTTTGCTTACAGTGATGCACTGTGTTGGACTGTTGCAGGGCAGGCTGTGGTGTTTATGTTAGGTACCACTGGGGTAGCAGACATAAACTTAAATTGAAGGTGATGGTGCTGATTAGATTCGCTCATCTTTATATATTTTAAGTTCAGTTTTATTTATGTAGCATCAAATCACAGAAACAAATGTCTCGAGGCACTTTATATTGTAAGATAAGACCCTAGCCTTTGTTACTAGCTTCATATTCTGTAGGGGGGTTGTAAATCAGGTATATAGCTTTGAATTCAGTTAGGCTAAACCCACAAATAATATTGAATATTGAAAAAGCTGTGCACGTCAACTGATCATTGCCTGTACACAAAGAAAAAAACTACTGGCTGAAGAAAATAATTATTATGTTCTTTAATTCTAAGCCATTCTTTTCCTCATACTGCACCACTACATCCATAGGGTTACCTCACCTGCCAAAGGACACTGGACAATCCTTCACCCAAATTAAGGCCGTTACTGGTGCTGACTGCAGCCCCATGACCATCAGACGGCATCTGAGACTGAAGGGCTTCAAAAACAAAAAAAGTCTTCAAAGGCCTCATTTCCTTGAATCTCACAGAACTGACCGTTTGGACTTTGCAAGAGACCAGCAAACATGGGACATTGAAAGGTGGAAGAAAGTTTTATTGTCTGATGAGAAAAAAATGTAACCTTAATGGTCCTGATGGTTTCCAACGTTACTGGCATGACAAGCAGATCCCACCTGAGATGTTTACACAGCCCACAGTGGAGGGGGCGCCATAATGGTCTGGGGTGCTTTTTCCTTAAGTGGAACAATGGAGCTTCAGGAGGTGCAGGGGCGTCAAACGGCTGCTGGCTATGTCCCGATGTTGCAGAGAGCATCCCTCATGACTGAAGGCCCTCGTCTGTGTGGTAACGACTGGGTTTTTCAACAGGACAATGCTACAGTACACGATGCCTGCAGGACAAGGGACTTCTTCTAGGAGAATAACATCACTCTTTTGGACCACCCTGCCTGTTCCCCTGATCTAAATCCATCTGAGAACCTTTGGGGATGGATGGCAATGGAAGTTTACAAAAATGGACAAAAGTTCCAGACAGCAGATGCCCTTCGTGTGGCTGTCTTCAACACATGGAGAAATGTTCCCACTCACCTCATGGAAACGCTTGCATTAAGCAAGCGGCAACTTTTATGGGTTTTTTTGGAGGTCCATCCATCCATCCATCCATCCATCTTCTTCCGCTTTATCTGGGGCTGGGTCACGGGGGCAGCAGCATAAGCATAGAAGCCCAGACCTCCCTCTCCCCAGCCACCTCCTCTAGCTTGTCCAGGGGAACACCAAGGCGTTCCCAGGCCAGCCGAGAGATATAATCTCTCCAGCGTGTCCTGGGTCTGCCCCGTGAGTCACAGCCCTGTTTAGCCTCCCTGTACTCTAAACAGGTACAATGGATGGCTTTACCAATTCTTAAAAATGGTTCCCATCCTCTACGGGGTGAATTTCAGCTTCTTTCCTCAGGATGGATGTTTCTAGTTCCAAGATGCAGGACAAAGCGTTATAATAACAGCAACAGAACAAGTGTCCATATGGAGCGAATGTCAAAGGTCACTTGCAGTTGACAGACAGACTAGTTTACTCATGCAACGTGAGCTCTGTCTCTCATACACATGTACAGGACTGCCAATCTGCAGAACATCCACGTGATCTGCCATGTTAATGTGCAGACAGACACTGGGTGTTCCTTATTACACAGCTATCTTTATGCCACACTCCCATAAAATATATGACAGTAGCATATTTGTAAAAGCAAAAAAAAAAAAAAATGTAACCATAGATACACAACAGAGTGATTAATGTGAATGTTGATGTGAACTTAGGTTTATGATCTTCTTATGTGAAGAAAATTGTAGGCAATCATTTTAGAATGAAACTCCTTTTGTATATTTCAAAACAAATGCATCTCTTTGCTAATGTATCCTACATGAATCCAGTAATCTGCACTGGGTATTTTCCCTGCCGTCATTAGTCCATTTCTTTTTCTACCTCAAATACAACTGAAGTATTGTTGTTGAACAACCAAGGATTTTAACAAAACCTTTTTTGGATTGATCCCAGTTTGCAACTGAACTGGTATCAAAGCTGGGCAACACTAAAATATATGAAAGCCATCTTCTATATAAAGTGTAGTTTGTTTAATGAAAATTAATGAATCACTTTAGAGATAAGTATTTCCTTTTGAATTTAAAGTGACTTGACTTAAGTGCAGCCTTTGAAATAACAGACAATAAAATCCTTATTCACTATCTTGAGCACTGGTTTGGTTTGTTTCTTAATGTTCTTGAGTTTTTTTCTGTGGTGTTCCACCATGAAGTTGTCTCTGTCTTTTTTCTTTATACATTAATTGTAAATAATAATCAAACAGCATTATAATTTTTAATATTATTATTATTACTAACAATAATAATAGTAGTAGCATGACAGTAGTATTGGTTGTAGTAGTATTTATTTTAAAGACGGGTATAAATTTTGAGTCAAACTTGAAACAAGCATTTAATGCAGGTTAATCAGGGGAATTTATAAAGTCCAAAAATCCAAAGAGCGAGCCACCTAATGCTAGTTTAAAGAACACTAAGAAAAGTAGGAAACACTGAGAATACAGAGTGAAGGAATGCACACCCAAAAGGGAATTAACCAAAAATATATCCAGAAAGTAACAGCAACTTAACAAAACCCTCAAAAGACAAGACAAAAAAATAACCATAAAGAGTCAATGCAAAACGTAAGCTGACCAACACTTTTACACAAATAACTCAAATAGCACATTGTTACTAAATGAGGGCCAACGATATCAAGCCAATAAGAACATCTACATAACATGGCTGAAAAGAAAAGAAGTGTTGCAGTTGTCCAGTCAAAGTTCAGAACTATAAACCATAAATTTCAGTGAGCCTAAGCAGTTGTAAAGTGGGTCAAACTTTTGCCACAGTGAGGTGAGTGCCATAACCATATAGTTAAATCTGCCAATCCAGCTAAAGTTAGTTACTCATAAATCACAGGAGAATGTTCTGTTAACAGAAAAGTTTGCATCCCTTTCAGAGCATTTTAACAGTAGGTTATAGTGTTTTTAACTCACCTTCAAAAGATGCTATTTTCAAAGAGATGCTTCTCAAGAACCTTGGTAAGAAGTTACTTTGGTCAAACCAGTGAAGTCTGTCAGGCGGTCCCTGTTCTGCAACTGGTGTGAAGCCAGCCTCCACTTTGTTTTGTGTTCCCTGTGTATTCTAAGTATTATGGCAAGAGACGTGGAAACCTTGCAAAATAAAAGCTCTCGAAACCTGATTTCAAAATAAAAGCCAACTTTGAGTGAATTATCAGACATGTTAAGTACAAACAAATATCATTTGGTCTTGTTTACACACTCTAATGTTAGATCCAAATGACACACCCTTGTACTCTAGTAGCGACCTGTCAATATCAAAGCCATCTTCTTTTGGATTTCAAAGTAAAAGGCCTGTGAATTTTCATTTTTGGACTACTCTTTCAATGACTTCAGAATGCTCTTAAAAGGAAAATTCATGTTTCCACAGGATAATTGCAGTCAATATTGACAGTATATAACCTCGCAGGGACACCATGTAAATATCAAGTCAGTCTGATTTTGCCTTCCAAAATTAAAGCCCTTTGAAATTGTCCATATATGGCCTATGACTTACCTCGGAAATCGGAACACGGACCTGGGAATGATGTCACACTAAACGGCGTTCTAGTTAGCCTCGTCAGAGAGGTCGGGATTCCAATATGGCAATGCCCTCGAAAACTGTTGTTTTGCTAGCCCTCTACTAAAACAAATTACTACTAAACACATGTGCAGCCATAGGTGCACTCAGTGGGCCAATGGTGATTTTTCATTTTTATGGGCCGATGTTTTGTTTTGTTTTCTTTTTTTTTTCCGTAACGGTATAAACAATGAAAGGTGATGGATTGGCCAGATGCTGGCAGATGTGTAAAAATAACGGGCGACTGAGCACCGCACATGAGCATGATGTGAGCGAGGGGGGACAAGCTGCTGCCTGCGAGTTTCCTGTAGGAGAAGTGCAGACAGGCAGACAGAGGAGAGCTTAAGTTTGACCAGGTACCAAAGCAAATCATTCGTACTGTACAAATAATGTAAATATGACGGTGTATCACAAAAGATTGATATCAAACTGATCACTTGACCCATATTACGTTACTTGCTCTTCGAGTGAATCAACAAATGGCGAAATGAAAAGCCGAACAACAACAATGCTGTTTCTTTAGAGAGTCTTAGCTTACATGTGTGTTTATTTCATATTTTCAGTTGTTACCCTCCACGGCTAAATAAAGCACTGTTATTTACTGATGAACACAAGAATGGACATAAGGGGCTTCTTTCAAAGAAAAAACTCAGGTAGATGTTATTTTATGCTTTGTATGTTGTTCAGTATATTTCTATGCAAAACAAGAGGAATTTCAATACACAGCAGTATATTCAAAGTTGAAACCAGATATTTACATACACTTTATGGAAAACACAAGAACATTTTTTTACTGTACAACATCAATTTCAAGTAAACTTGTTTTGTTTTAGATAAATAAATGTTGAAATATCTTTTGAATTAGTTAAATGTCAGAATAAAGAGAGACAGAGCTGTCTATTTTAATCACTTTCATCAAATTTAGGAGTACATATACACTAAGTTTATTGTTAATTAATAAGAAAACTCCAGACGATTCCATTCTGAGCTGAAGAAGCTTCTGATAGGTTAGTAGAGTCCATGTGAGTAAATTGGTGGCACACCTGTGGATGCATATAAGGCAAAACACAGAGCCTGTTTCTTTGAAATGGGAAAATCAAGAGATGTCAACCAAAACACCAGGAAAAGAATTGTGGAGCTCCATAAGTGTGGCTCAGTTTTGAATACAATTTGGTGCCATTTACAATTAAGAAATACAGATAGTTTCTCTCTTTACTCTTAAAGTTAACAAATATATTTTTTATATTTATCAATCTAAAAAAATAAACATTTAGTCTGATTTGATGTTACAATTAAAAAAGTGTTTTGATCTGAAGAGTACGTAAATATCTGGTTTCAACTGTATATTTGATGATTGTCAGCACAAAGAGGGAGAGAGAGGAACAGAGAGGGAGAGAGAGGAACAGAGAGGGAGAGAGAGGAACAGAGAGAGAGGAGCAGAGAGGGAGAGAGAGGAACAGAGAGAGAGGAGCAGAGAGGGAGAGAGAGGAGCAGAGATGAACAAGAGCAGGTGAGACACACATGTTAGTCAAATGGTTGTTTATCAAAAGTATCACTGTATCATAGGTACTCATGTATCTCGTACCTGGTGTTTCTTTTTAGGTTTGTTATTTTTCAAATTCTATATTTATTAAGTTATGCAGGCTTGTTTGCACAACAAGGCTAAATAATTATATAAACTTTTCTCAATCTAAATAGTGTACTTTGGTAGAATTAAAAAATAAGTGTAGTGCAGGTCTGTGATGATTTTTAGTGTTTTGATTCTGGTTCTGTCTCGGTTAAGTCCTAAAGTAGTCCTGTTTTAATTCCTGATCAGTTCTGGGTCTGGTTGAATTGGGGTTTAGTCCCTGTGTCCTGATACAGCCCTGATTTTGTTCTGCCTTGCTGCTTAGTTAACCCCGCCCCCCCAATCCCACATGCATACTACCCTTTAGGGCTAAGCCCCGGGTGTAAAAAATGTCTGGCTCCGCCTCTGATGAGGTTAGTGCACGTGTGTCACAGTGGGTCAGTCCAATCACGTGAGCCTGTGACACACTCATGAATATTATCCATCTACACTCTGCTGCAGCCTACAGCTCACTGATGAGAGACAGCTGACTTTAAACACACATCCAGAAATAATGTCAGCACTGAGAGCAGAGCTGAAAGTATCCATCCAATTGCTGAAGGCCTTCTAAAGGAGGCTACAAAGAGCAGAGCTCATTGGCTGTGAGCTGTTTGTGACACTTCAGCATCTGCACCAGTTTCCCTGCTCGTTTCAAATGTCTCACTGGCACCGAACTTCAAACGTGTTTAAAAACAGGAAAGTTTCCAGTTTGATCTGTCATCTCTGTAGGATTTTACCTTCAATATGGACGTAAGTGACTGTAAATCACTGCTTTGTCTGCTTTTTATGGACAATTAACAAACATCACAGGAGCCAGAGACTAACAACTAGTATGATTCAATGCAGAGAGGTCTATTAACACATAGTGAGTGAAGAAGAAACACCCAGTGCATCATGGGATTCCCCCAGCAGTCTACACCTATTACAGCAATCATTTGCAGTGGGGTGGTCGGGCTGTCCACAGGCACACACTTGGACGTTCAGCTCTCCGTTCCTCCTTCACGTTCTTCATATATCCATGTTGGAAAGTGTAAATACCGGGACTGAATGTACCAGAAAATACAGCTCTTAATGCAAAGCTATCAGCACAGGTGGTAAAAGTACACACAGTAATTTTTAGGTAGAAGTACAGATACTAGTGTTGAAAAATACTCTAATAAAGAGTAAAGGCTCTGAAATGTACTGAAAGTAAGAAAGTAAAAAGTAGCTCATTGTAGAACAATTGTAACCTATTGTAACTGTATGCAAACTGAACCTTAACAGTAATGATATAATATAATATAATATAATATAATATAATATAATATAATATAATATAATATAATATAATATAATATAATTAGATGAGAATCCAAATGTTGTTCTAATGTAAATCCTAGTTGTTCCCTTGAATCCGTTCCATAGGACACAAGCAGTGACAGAGAATTTAAACAGAACTCTTCCCTGTTGCTTACATGGTAAAGGGTTTGGAAGTTGGGGGAAACCCTCAGAGCTGTTGCAGTGGCTCAGCATGGAGAACAGATCACAATGATTTCTAATGTGAGCTTCAGTACAGGCTGTGATCAGCTGACCTGCTGCTCTTTGTTCATTTAAACAGCTGAACTCAACAAGATGGAAACAGATGTTTCACAGCTACCTTGGCTGATTTCCATCCCCTACGCTGACAGCACACTATCAAATCTTTATACTAGACGGGAGAACGTTGGTATATAGATTGAACTGAGTGAATCAATCTAAGCATTATCAGCTGAAATGCAACAAATCTCTGCTACACTTGATGTAACTTAACTCTGGCCATGAGCACCAGTCCAACACAGCGCTTTACTAAACACTTTAAGGCTCATATAGGCCCATTATTTTATATTGCACAGCTGCCTCGTGGTTTGTGTCACATATTTGTGTTTTGTTGCCCACGGATGTGCATCGTAGTATAGTTTTGGATTTGGACTGCTGCACTCAGATACTAACAGACAGAAACAAAGAAAAGCTGTCTTCTCTAAAGATGGTCTGCCTGGACTCGTGATTCAATTCAAATCAATTCAATTCAATTTTATTTATATAGCACCAAATAACAACAAAAGTCACCTCAAGGCGCTTTATATTGTACAGTAGATACAGAGAAAAGCCCAACAACCATATGACCCCCTATGAGCAAGCACTTTGGCGACAGTGGGAAGGAAAAACTCCCTTTTAACAGGAAGAAACCTCTGACAGAACCAGGCTCAAGGAGGGGCGGGGTCATCTGCTGCGACCGGTTGGGATGAGAGAAGGAAGACAGGATAAAGACATGCTGTGGAAGAGAGACAGAGATTAATAACAGATATGATTCAATGCAAAGAGGTCTATTAACACATACTGAGTGAGAAAGGTGACTGGAAAGGAAAAACTCAATGCATCATGGGAATCCCCGGCAGCCTACGTCTATTGCAGCATAACTAAGGGAGGATTCAGGGTCACCTGGTCCAGCCCTAACTATATATAGATTCTGTAGGTAAAGTGTTGATGGTACAATAAACAAATTTGACTTTGCAAAATGTTCTGCAGGGAAGGTGTGGTTGCTTCTTAGACTACCATGACCTGGATGACTGAGAGCCTACGCAGACACGTTCTGAAGGAAGGTCTCCAAACTTATTGTACTGATTTAACTGATTCAACTGAGCTTATTGTCATCTAGCAAAGTTTAATGTGTCTCTATTGACAACACAAAGCATTTTTTCACTATTTATAAAACAAAGAAGTCTTAAAATATATCTGCAGTGCTTGGTGCAAATTCAATGATTCAAGCCGCAGTTGGTCATCATCTTCATTTAAAAATACATATGAATAAATGAATATAATACATAATAAAATGTGATGTTGACATGTGTTCTTGGTGTTTGTATTTTCTGTAAATGTCTTCTTTAATGTAAATGCTTTGTTCCAGACGGACAGGGAGTCGCTATAAGGCTGTCCAAGCAAATCCACGTCTGTAACAGAGACTGATGAAGATTGTAACAGAGTCCAACAGTCTGCAGTGGCCTCCACAGTCCACCGTCTTCACATCACAATTTCAACATGTCTGTGAAGTCTCCAAGGCCTTGTACTCATGCCTTGATGAACAGGTAGGTGGAGTTCAAATGTGGGTTTTCAGTGAGTTTATAAGTACAATTTACTGTTACTGCTGCTGTTTGTGTTTTGTCAGGTTTGTTTCATGAATATTTGTCAGACAGAAGAAGGTGATATTCCAACAGAGCTGAAAAGGAGAGCCGTCAATGCTTTACATTTGAAGAGCAGAGCAGCTGAAGAAAAGCTCTGACTCCAACGTGAGATGGACACTGTGATTCATCACCTCCACCAGCAACACACTGACCTGCATTCATCCATAGATGACACTCAGGACTCTGGTTCCACAGCTGTTCTTGTTCACAGCAGCATCCAGTTAGAGAGGAAACTGTATAATGCAATGATGATGTTCCAGCGTCATGTTGTTGCTCCTCCTCCACATGCTTACCTGCCACAGTTTAACTCCGCCTCTCAGACAGTCATGTCACCTGATCTGCATGTTTTGCTGTAAGATGACGTCATCTTGACGTTGACGAGGAGAAAAACTAGATTTGTCCTGCAGATGGCGATCTTGCACCGTGTTCAGAGAGCCGACACTTTGATGATGCAGGTCTACTCAACTTACTTTTAGCCTGGGTTGGACTCTATATGAGCAGCTTCCCCTCTGGTTTCACTGTGTTAAGATTCAAAACTTGAAGAAAGGAGTACGGAGGGCTTTCAAAGCAATAACAAGTCTGGTCCAGCAGGTGAGATCAAAGCGAAGATTTATTGATAACACGCGTGGAGTTCAACACTGAGCAGATCCAGCATTGAACTGTCTTACAGCAGTCAAAACAAAGGTTTTATAGCGGGTGGGGGTAATACAGCCCCCTCCCTTGCAATAAGCAGACACAATACAACATACGTCAATCCAAAACCACAAATGTTAAGTTTTAACTTTGACATATTTTGAAAGAACATCGCGTCTCGTCTCCATCCAGGTGTCTTCCCACAAGCTCGGCTCTTATCTCTGGGACATCTGGTGTACTTCCTGTAACAAACTGCCAGTAGCAGCACAATTTGCAATTACATCAAAACACATCTCAGCTTTTACCTGCTAAATGAGTCTGCTACTGTGTGTGTGTGTATGTGCTGGTATGTGTGTGTGTGTGTGTGTGGGTGTGTAAGTGTGTGTGTGTACATGTCGTGACCTCTCCTGCACCCCGGCTCACCTCACACCTCTAGTCATCTTCAGACAAAAGGCCCACACGTACACAGCTGAAACTATATGTGTACTTTCTAGACTAAATGTCACGCTTAAATGATACTATTTAAAACATAAATGATATTACTGCAAACTTAAAACTTAAACCTAAGAATGTAAGGAACAAAAGGTAATATAAGAATAACTTGATAAACATGTCATGTAAGCCTGTGTTGCAGTTTCTTCACAGCTCCTGTCATCCTCACAGTAGATTGGCTGATCATAACGCCTGCCAAAAGTTCTTGACCATCTCTTGACCATAGAGCCAGAGCTCTTTAATAAGCACAAATGCAATTATGTATACAAGATTAAAATCATTTTCATCACCCCGGTTTTCCCTGGATTCCCAATATGTTTGCTCATGTCAAATTACAACCTGAAAGCTGTCAAGTGTGGTTATCAGCGTAATATGGAAATAGCCGACTATATGATAACAAAAGCATTTTTGTCTGACCCCACACTCCCCCTGTTGACCTCTGGCTCACCAGAGGTCACCACACTGTGTTTTGTATCACTCCTCGGCCCACACAGCGACTTCCATGTCCATCAATGGCATCATGGACATGTGAGCTTCCGCTCCTGGATCCACTGCCTTTGTAATCACCTTTTCTAACAGAGCTCGGGCACAAGGAATGAGACAACACCCACAGGTCACCAAAATGCCTACCAAGACGGCTAAAGAAAGCATAATTGAAAGCACAAACCCTTTCCACTGTCCGAACACCGAGGTCATCCAGCCTTCCAGCGGATTGTCAATTCCCGAGTGGTCATGCATGGTTTTAGACAGGGTTTTCAGACCTTCCAAGGCTCGGGTCACAGAGCCATCCGGAGCCGTATTGTTTGGAATGAAAGTACAGCAATTATCGCCAAACATGGCACAAACTCCGCCCGTCTCGGCCAGCAACATGTCCAGCGCCATTCTATTTTGCACCCCCATCAACGATGTCGGACCCAATTGCTCCGCCAACCCCTCTATCCCATCTCTGGTGAGGTTAGAAAGTCTCAGCAAATTGTAATGGACATAATTGATCCTATCTACATTTTTGTTTGGGGTCACTGGAAAGATAGCAGACACTATGGGGAGATTTTCAAAACCAGCTGCTATTTGGTCGGCTAATTTGTACTCATTTGGAACTCCCCTGGGCACTCCTATGGAGTCAATCCAGGTTGGAGAGTCCGTTCTAGGGTCAAAGGCATGGTGTCCTTCTAGTCCCCTCCTGGCTAAAACATGTCTCTTCCGCCTAGCTGTCAATGTACGGGTGTTGTGCTCCGGAACAGTTTTTACCTGATTTCCAATTAATATGAGAGGTGCTCCTAATCTTACCATAGCGCACGTCCCCACACTTCCCATAGGAACACGAGCCAACAGATTCTTGTGCCCACAGTAATAATAAAGCCCACTCCTAGCCCAGGTCCCGATTGTGGTGTTAGGATCACTTACATTGTTCGTGGTCCTTCCCGTCAGGGTAACTGAACACCAACTTGGGTCGATTTCTCCCACCTTATATTTTACTCTATCTGTGGAAAACTTAAAACACGTATAGTTATCTTTTCTGGGCATAAATGGTCCCGCTTTGGTGTGTTTGTCAATCGGTGGAAATAAACTGGACAACACAGTACAGTTGCCAGTGCTCACCGCTTCTCGGGTCATTCGCAACATACAGTCATAGCCCCACTTGTCTTCTGGATGTAGTGGGGCGGGCTCTGTGAACAAACGTGGTCTGGCAGAAGCACAAGCAACACAGTTAGACACCTTCTGTTCCCTAGCATTTTGAGCCACCCAGTCCAGCCAGAGATTGCTGTCACTGAACCCGGTTGCGCGCTCAATTAAGTCCTGTGGTTTCAACCGACTGTAATCTACCGTTAAGACGTTTCTCCCTCTTGGTTCCTGCCCCTCTGGTTCTAATGTCGCTGACCCTTTCCCCAATTGCCCTGTTGTGTTTGTGGTGAGGTTTGTTATGTGGTTCGTTGGGACCACGACAGGTTGTCTGATGACCAGTTTCGGTTTTGGATTGACTAGGTTTATTCTAATGACCCCAGTTGGATCCGTTCCTGAGACATCTACTCCAATTACCAGATAGAACACCCCTCCCGCGCTGTCTGACTTCGGGAGGGTGTTCCACGGACCTAGGGAGAGTGTAATCGGGTTCTGTGCTGTAGAAAAATCCCTCTGAATGGCTATCCCTTTCAAACCTTCAGGCACATATGGCTGCCACCCCACTCCTGTCCAAGCTACCACCTTACTCCAACCCGGAATGCACCAATGGCCTGCAGTGTATGTTCCCCATACTGGTCGGGCCCCCCGAGTAGAGTGGGGACTCCCAGACAACGTACATATGGCCCTGTGGCTACAAATCCACACGTCATATGAATGTTTAAGATGGCGCCGAGTATGGCAGCCTCGTCGCGAGCTCCCCCAAGCAACAGCTGTTTTTTGTGTTTAATTTTACTTTTTCTTTATTTTTTCACGAGTAGCACATGTCTCCTTGTGTACGACCGACAAACCTTACTGGACATAAAAGATGGACTTTCTCATCACTTTCCAGAATTCAAGTTTTGCAACACGGACCCTCCGTTTGCAGACCCCCCATTCATCTCACCTGAGACGCCTTTGTTCTGGGCCCGTGGAGGCCGCAAACGCCGACGCAGAGGGAGAAGATCTGGCGTTCTGGTTCGACTGAGACGGCGCACTAACAGACCACCGTTACCCAGTTTATTACTGGCTAATGTGCAGTCTCTGGAGAACAAGCTGTGCGAGCTTCGGGCACGGATCTCATTCCAGCGAGAGATGCGGGACTGCTGCGTGATCTGCCTCACAGAAACCTGGCTATCGGACAAGGTACCGGACTCCGCAATACAACTACCGGGGTTCTCTGTGCACCGCGCGGACAGGTCACAGGAGCTTACTGGGAAAAGCAGAGGCGGTGGTGTATGTTTCATGATCAACAACAGCTGGTGTGATTATGCGAACGTGCACCCGGTCAAATCTTTCTGCTCACCGGACCTGGAGTACCTGATGATTAAGTGCCGGCCATTCTGGCTACCGAGGGAATTCACAGCAGTGATTATTACGGCGGTTTACATTCCCCCACAAGCCGACACTGACAGAGCACTCAGGGAACTGTACAGCGCGATCAGCAGTGAGGAAACCGCACACCCAGAGGTGGCGTTTATCACGACCGGGGACTTTAATAAGGGTAACCTGAAGAAAGTCTCACAAAAACTACACCAACACATCCATTTCAGCACTCGTGGAGACCGGCTTCTTGACCACTGCTACACCTCTTTCCGGGATGCGTACAAAGCCCTCCCCCGCGCCCCATTCGGCCAATCAGATCACCGCTCCATCCTGCTCCTGCCCGCCTACAGGCAGAAGCTGAAACAGGAAGCTCCAACCCTGAGGGCGGTGCACCGTTGGTCGGACCAATCGGAGTCTACGCTGCGGGACTGTTTTGATCACGCGGACTGGGAAATGTTTCACGTGGCTGCTAAAGACATTGATGAGTACACAGACTCAGTCTGCGGATTTATCAGAAAATGCGTGGAAGATGTCGTCCCATCCAGAACAGTTAAATCCTTCCCAAATCAAAAACCCTGGATTAACGGAGATGTTCGCAAAGCACTGGCGGCACGGAGCACCGCTTTTGCCTCCGCGAACACATCGGACTACAAACACGCACATTACCAACTCCGGAAGACGATCAAAGCAGCCAAACGTGAGTACAGGGACAAGGTGGAGCAACATTTTGACAACCCTCGGAGTATGTGGCAGGGACTAAACACGATCACAGACTTTAGAGGGAAAACCAGCACACCGCAGACCACGGCCTCTCTGTGTGAGGATCTAAACGTATTCTACGCTAGATTCGACACAGCGAACACCACGAGACCGGACAGTGTGCGCACCGCGGATGACGTCAGTGCGCACACTGTGTCTGAGGAGGATGTGCGGAAGTGCTTCAGGAGGGTGAACGCACGCAAAGCTACTGGTCCGGACGGGATTCCCGGCCGCGTCCTCAAGTCATGCGCGGCTCAGCTGGCTGGAGTGTTTACACACATCTTCAACCTTTCCCTCTCTCTGTCTGTAGTCCCAGCCTGCTTCAAAATGGCCACCATCGTCCCTGTACCCAAATCCTCCACCATCTCCTCATTGAACGACTGGCGACCCGTAGCCCTGACCCCCATCGTGAGCAAATGCTTCGAGAAGCTGGTCAGGGACTTCATCTGCTCTGCACTACCCGACTCACTGGACCCTCTACAGTTCGCATACCGCCACAACAGGTCCACTGATGATGCCATAGCCCTGACACTCCATGCTGCCCTGTCACACCTGGAGAAGAGAGACACGTATGTGAGAATGCTGTTTGTAGATTACAGCTCAGCATTCAACACCATCGTTCCCTCGAAGCTGGACAGGAAACTGCAGGATCTAGGACTGAGCAGCTCCCTCGGCAGCTGGATCCTTAACTTCCTGTCTGACAGACGCCAAGTGGTCAGACTGGGCAGCACCACCTCATCCCCCATCACACTGAACACTGGTGCTCCACAGGGGTGTGTACTGAGCCCTCTCCTGTACTCACTCTACACCTACGACTGCACGGCCACTAGAAACTCCAACATCATTGTGAAGTTTGCGGACGACACTACAGTGGTGGGTCTTATTACCAACGGTGATGAGACGGCCTACAGGGAGGAGGTCAGCGCCCTGACCCACTGGTGTCAAGACAACCATCTCACCCTCAACGTCGCAAAGACAAAGGAGTTGATAGTGGACTTCCGGAGGTGCAGAGGAGTACACACCCCCATCACCATCAACGGCGCCGCTGTGGAGAGAGTGAGCAGCTTCCGCTTCCTTGGTGTACATCTGGCTGAGGATCTTACGTGGTCAGTACACATAAACAAAACAGTGAAGAAGGCGCAGCAGCGCCTCTTCTTTCTCAGGAGACTGAAAAGATTCGGCATGAGCCCCCGCATCCTCAGGACCTTCTATCGCTGTGCCATTGAGAGCATCCTCACTGGATGCATCACCACCTGGTACGGCAACAGCACCGCTCACAACCGCAAAGCTCTCCAGAGAGTAGTGCGGTGTGCTGAACGGATAATTGGAGGTGAGCTTCCCTCCCTCCAAGACATCTACAGGAAGCGGTGCCTGAGGAAAGCGGGGAGGATCATCAAGGACTCCAGTCACCCCAGCCATAAACTGTTCAGACTACTTCCATCAGGAAGGAGGTTCTGCAGCATCCGGTCCCGAACCAGCAGACTGAGAGACAGCTTTTTCCATCAGGCCATCAGACTGCTGAACACTTCATAGACACCTCACCCTCACTACTGGAACTTCAACATTATGCACTCCATACTGTATATAAATACCACTGTTTTGCATATCCCCTCCAGCTACTGTTTGACCCCTTACAATCAATCACTTCACACAAATCAAACGTGTACGCGGTCGTGGACCCTTTAACGTAGTCCAGTTCCAGGCCCCTATATTTGCTGAGACATTCATCCTTTTTACCTGAGAGCTCGCGTTTTGATCTCACCCTTGGCCCTGCTTCAGTAAACGTTTTCACTTGTGGTGCTGGACTGGACTGGCCTCCGGGTCCGGACAGGTCTCGTGGGTTTTTCTGCAAAGCATAAACGAGCAAACATATGGCCATTATTAATATCATCACAGCCATCAAACTCACAATAACCAGCAACATTCTCATTTGTGTCCTCACTTCACAAGGCTCTAATACACGAGAAAATTCTCGGCGTGGCATTTTGCAATGTTGCTTTTGTAATTTAGCGAAAGATTTCAAAGCTTTTGTTTATTAGTCTTTTTATTTATTTATTTATTTATTTTTTTGCTCAGCCACTTTTCTGACCACTCAGCCGGTGGTCCCTCCTTTCTGCAGACGCGGTGATTTCCTCCTGGGCTGCTCTTCTTTCTTCGGCCTTCCAGGTAGACTACTGGTCGGCCCGTTGCACAGGGGAGAGGGTTTATTCTGCCTCTTAGGTTCGTTACCCCCTGTGTTTGGTGGAGCCGGTTCCTCGCCCACCAGGCTCTCGTCCGCTGCTGCACACTGCGTCCAATGGAACCAGGTGTCGCCTTTCCCTTTCAGCTGGACCGCTGTAGCCGTCCGGGCTGTCACCTCGTACGGACCAGTCCACCGAGGTTCCTTCCACTTGCGTTTGATGACCTTCAGCCACACCGCCTTTGCGTCTGGGACCTCGCCTTTCTCTCTGGGTTTTTCACACGTCACCTGTTTTGTGAAACTGGACACAAGAGCTTTCAACTCGTTAAAATATTCAGCGTGAGACCTGTTACTTTTCTGGGGCTGCTCCGCCGGGACCACTGTCCAAGGTGCCGGAAACTGTCTCCCGGTCAGCAGCTCGTAGGGAGTAAAGCCTGTTGACTGATTCACAGAACATCGTATGGTCATCAATGGGGAGTGCAGCAACCCAATTTAGCCCTGTTTGGGCGCATATTTTAGCTAGTTTATTTTTCAAATTCAGGTTCATTCTTTCTACTTTTCCTTGTGATTGGGGGTGATACACTGTCCCAAATTTGTGCTGCACTCCCAACATTCTTTCTACTTCTTGCAAATCTTGATTTTTAAAATGTGTGCCGTTATCTGATCTAATTCTCTTGGGAAACCCATGTCAAGGGATGTAATGATTGATCAAACATTTTATTACACTTTTTGCGTCTTCCCTTTTAGTCGCCCATGCCTCTGGCCAGCCGGACAGGGCATCAACACACACCAACAAGTACTTCACACCGCCTGGGCCTGTCTCAATCATGTCAGTGAAATCAATAACAATCTCCTCTCCCGGTCTCTCAGGCATCAGAAACTTACCTGGCTCTGGTTTCACTGCTGGTTTGGGGTTGTGTGCTCCACAGATTAAACATGTTCTGGCCTTTTCCAGTACCATGTTCCTCAAATCCGGGTGCCACCACCGACACAAGTTTTTCTCCATTTGTTTTATACCCACGTGACCCAGCCCGTGAGCTTCGCTTACCTTTTGCCATTTTGGTCTTTAGGACGGGACGCCCGTCCGGGCCCCGCCACAGACCTTCATCCTGGCAGGCTCCTTTCTTTTTCCACACCCCCTTCTCTGGGGATGCCTCCTCCTGAGCCTGTCTGACTTCTTCCAGTGTGTTTGTACTTCCCTCCTCTTCTGCAGTTACCTGCACCATCTGTTTCTGTCCTTTGTAGCCTGCAGCTTTTTTGGCAGCTTCATCAGCTTTCTGATTTCCTCTCGCCACCGGGTTGTCTCCCTGTGAATGTCCTTTGCATTTCACAATGCTTACCTCATCCGGATCCGCCAGGGCCTTTTCCAATTCCTCCATCTCTTTTTTGTGGCAGATAGGTGCATTGGTTGCTGTTCTGTAACCAGCTCTCTTCCACTGAGCCAGTTCCACGTGTGCGGCTCCAAACGCATATGCTGAGTCCGTGTAGATGTTCACTTTCATATCCTTCGCTAACCTCAAAGCTCGGGTCAGGGCTATTACTTCAGCTCTCTGGGCTGACTGCTGTCCCTCAATCCTTCCTGCTTCTATTACCTGGTAGTTCTGTCCTACTCTGTGAACTACAGCATACCCTGCTTTAAGTCCCTCTTCATCTCTGTGGCAGCATCCATCTGTGAACCACTCCTCTGCTCCTGCTATGGGTTCTGCCTTCAGATCCTTTCTCACTTTCTCTTCGACTTGGGCTCTTTTAACACAGTCATGTGGTTCCCCTGACACCATTAAATCTGCCATGTTAATTCCTTCATGTGTGAACGTCAGATTGGGTGCATCTAGAATTTTGCTCAACCTCTGTTGTTTAAGTGGGGTCATTGTGAACGCCTGTGAATTCACATAAGCCACTACACTGTGTGTGGTGAGCACTTTTAGTGGGTGTTCCCTCACTATGTGTGCTGTTTTCTGGATGATTCTTGCGACCCCTGCTGCATGTTGTGTGCATGTTGGATGTCTTGCTTCTATTGGGCCCAGTTTTATGCTGACATACATGAGCACGTCTCTACTCCCCCCTTTTTTCAATACACCATTTACAATGTCATTTGTTTCAGAAACATCTAGGTAGAACGGTTCATCGTAGTTTGGTGTGGCCAAATCAGTAGCTCTTGACAAATCCTGCTTCAAAGAAATGAACGCGGACTCTGTGGCCGGGGTCCAAGACAACTCAGTCCTCAGGTTTCGAGCACCGACTTTCTTAATCAGGTCTCTTAAAGGGGCGGTTTTACCTGCGTAGTTCGGAATGAACTGTCTGCTGTAACCTGTCAACCCTAGAAAAGACAGCAGTTCCTTCACAGTTCGCGGTTTGGGATGGGTGAGGATTTCGTCTCTGTGCGAATGCATTAACCCCACAGATCTGTGTGCAATTACCCGGCCCAGAAATGTTACCTTTGGTCGGACCAGCTGCAGTTTTTCCTTGCTCACTTTGAAGCCACATTCTGCCAATCGGTTCAACACCACGAGCGAGGCTGCCGTGCACGCTGCTGCTGATGGAGCTGCAATCAGAAGATCATCAACATACTGTATTAGTGTGCAGCCCTCAGGCAGTTGACATGGTGACAGGGCTTCTTTCAGCACCTGATTGAAAATGCCTGGTGACAGTGCAAAGCCCTGCGGCAAACGTGTGTATCTGAACTGTCTGCCTCTGTATGTGAATGAAAAAATGTCCCTGAGTGACTCGTGCAGTGGAAGGCAAAAGAATGCATTTGCTAAATCAATACAAGTGAACCATTTTTGATCCCACGTGATAGCCGTAAGGGCCGTGTACGGGTTAGGCACAGGTACGGTGTCAGTGTGCAGTATGGCATTAATAGCTCTCAGATCATGTGCCATATGGTATTTACCTGTACCATGTTTCTCAACTGGTAAAATGGGTGTGTTCCAGTATGAGTGTGATGGCTCTAACACTCCTACCTGCAACAGCCCTTCAATGGTCTCCGCGATTCCTGCTTCTGCCTCAGGTTTATGCCTGTACTGCGGTTTGTTAATTGGTGTGTGCGACTTCAACTGGAACAGAACAGGCGAACAGGAAGCTAACCCCACGTCCGTGGGACCTGCAGACCACAACGTGTCAGGCAGTTTCGAGAGCTCGGCTACTGCGTCAGGATGATCTGTTTTTTCCCTGCCATGTGTTCTTGAAATTTCTTTGTGTTCTAAAATCACAGCATCATTAGACAGACAAGTTATACGATAAATCTTACATTTGGGAGCATACCAAACATTTGGAATTTGTGTGCTTTGCCACCAAGCGTTGTCCAACGCCCTCTTCAATTCAATTCAATTCAATTCAATTTTATTTATATAGCGCCAAATCACAACAAAAGTCGCCTCAAGGCGCTTTATATTGTACAGTAGATTGCACAATAATAAATACAGAGAAAACCCCAACAATCATATGACCCCCTATGAGCAAGCCCTTTGGCGACAGTGGGAAGGAAAAACTCCCTTTTAACAGGAAGAAACCTCCGGCAGAACCAGGCTCAGGGAGGGGCGGCCATCTGCTGCGACCGGTTGGGGTGAGAGAAGGAAAACAGGATGAAAGACATGCTGTGGAAGAGAGACAGAGATTAATAACAGATATGATTCGATGCAGAGAGGTCTATTAACACATACTGAGTGAGAAAGGTGACTGGAAAGGAAAAACTCAATGCATCATGGGAATCCCCGGCAGCCTACATCTATTGCAGCATAACTAAGGGAGGATTCAGGGTCACCTGGTCCAGCCCTAACTATATGCTTTAGCAAAAAGGAAAGTTTTAAGCCTAATCTTGAAAGTAGAGATAGTGTTTGTCTCCCGAATCCAAACTGGAAGCTGGTTCCACAGAAAAGGGGCCTGAAAACTGAAGGCTCTCCCTCCCATTCTACTTTTCAATACTCTAGGAACAGCAAGTAGGCCTGCAGAGCAAGAGCGAAGTGCTCTAATAGGGTGATATGGCACTACAAGGTCATTAAGATAAGATGGGGCCTGATTATTTAAGACCTTGTATGTGAGGAGCAGGATTTTGAATTCAATTCTGGATTTAACAGGAAGCCAATGAAGGGAAGCCAAAACAGGAGAAATATGCTCTCTCTTTCTAGTCCCTGTCAGGACTCTTGCTGCAGCATTTTGGATTAACTGAAGGCTTTTCAGGGAGTTTTTAGGACTTCCTGATAATAAAGAATTACAGTAGTCCAGCCTGGAAGTAATGAATGCATGAACTAGTTTTTCAGCGTCACTCTGAGACAGGATATTTCTAATTTTAGAGATGTTGTGCAAATAAAAGAAAGTAGTCTTATATATTTGTTTAATATGTGCGCTGAAGGACATGTCCTGGTCAAAAATGACTCCAAGGTTCCTCACAGCATTACTGGAGGCCAAGGTAATGCCATCCAGAGTAAGAATCTGGTTAGATACCATATTTCTAAGATTTTCAGGGCCGAGTACAATAACCTCAGTTTTATCTGAATTAAGAAGCAGAAAGTTAGCGGCCATCCAGGTCTTTATGTCTTTAAGACATTCCTGCAGTTTAACTAATTGGTGTGTGTTACCTGGCTTCATGGATAAATAGAGCTGTGTGTCATCTGCATAGCAGTGAAAATTTATGCTATGTCTTCTAATGATGCTGCCTAGGGGAAGCATGTATAATGTAAACAGAATTGGTCCTAGCACTGAACCCTGTGGAACTCCATAATTGACCTTAGTGGGTGAAGAGGACTCTCCATTTACATGAACAAATTGGAGTCTATTAGATAGATATGATACAAACCACTGCAGCGCAGTACCTGTAATACCTACACCATGTTCTAATCGCTCTAATAGGATATTATGGTCAACAGTATCGAATGCAGCACTAAGGTCTAGCAGGACAAGCACAGAGATGAGTCCACTGTCAGAGGCCATAAGAAGATCATTTGTAACCTTCACTAAAGCTGTTTCTGTGCTGTGATGAGCTCTGAAACCTGACTGAAACTCTTCAAATAAGCCATTCCTCTGCAGATGATCTGTTAACTGTTTGACAACTACTCTTTCAAGGATGTTTGATATGAAAGGAAGGTTGGAGATTGGCCTATAATTAGCTAAGACAGCTGGGTCTAGAGATGGCTTTTTGAGTAAAGGTTTAACTACAGCCACCTTGAAGGCCTGTGGTACATAGCCGATTATTAGAGATAGGTTGATCATATTTAAGATTGAAGAATTAATTAATGGCAGGACTTCTTTGAGCAGCTTTGTAGGAATGGGGTCTAAAAGACACGTTGATGGTTTAGAGGAAGTAATTATTGAAGTTAACTCAGAAGGATCAATTGGAGAAAAAGAGTCTAGCTTAACATCAATGGTACTAAGAGTAACTGTAGACGATATTACATCTGTGGGATGATTATTGGTAATTTTTTCCCTAATGATAAAAATCTTATTTGTGAAGAAGTTCATGAAGTCATTACTAGTTAACGTTAAAGGGATTGTTGGCTCAGTAGAGCTCTGACTTTTTGTCAGCCTGGCTACAGTGCTGAAGAGAAACCTGGGGTTGTTCTTATTTTCTTCAATCACTGACGAATAGTAAGATGTTCTGGCTTTGCGGAGGGCTTTCTTATGAAGCAACAAACTATTTCTCCAGGTTAAATGATGATCCTCTAAATTTGTGACACGCCATTTCCTCTCCAGCTTACGAGTTATCTGCTTTAGGCTACGTGTTTGAGAATTATACCACGGAGTCAGGTACTTCGGATTTGAGGCCTTAGTTTTCACAGGAGGTACAGTATCCAGAGTCGTACGTAGTGAGGAGGTAAAATTATTAACAAAATAATCGACCTCTGTTGGAGTAGCATTCAGATAGCTGCTTTGCTCTATGTTGGTACAGGGCATTGAAAATGATAACAGTGGGTGGATTATATTCTTAAACTTAGCTACAGCACTTTCAGAAAGACATCTACTTTGATAAAGTCTACTTTCCACTGCTGTGTAATCAATTATTGTAAATGTAAATGTTATCAGGAAATGATCAGACAGCAGAAGGTTTTCAGGAAACACTATTAAATGTTCAGTTTCTATGCCATATGTTAACACAAGATCTAGAGTGTGATTAAAGTGGTGGGTGGGTTCTTTTACATTTTGAGAGAAACCAATTGAGTCTAATAACAGATTAAATGCCATGTTGAGGCTGTCATTTTTAGCATCTACATGGATGTTAAAATCACCCACAATAATTATTTTATCTGAGCTGAGCACTAAATCAGATAAAAAGTCTGAGAAATCAGAGAGAAACTCTGTGTAAGGCCCAGGTGGACGATATATGATAATAAGTAAGACTGGTTTCTGAGTTTTACTGCTGGGCTGGACAACGCTAAGCATCAGGCTTTCAAATGAATTAAAAGTCTGTCTTGGTCTTTCGTTAATTAATAGGCTGGTGTGAAAAATTGCTGCCACACCACCCCCTCGGCCTGTGCTTCGAGATTTCTGGTAGTTAGAATGACTCGGAGGTGTTGATTCATTTAAACTAACATAATCATCCTGCTGCAACCAGGTTTCTGTAAGGCAGAGTAAATCGATTTGTTGATCAATTATTAAGTCATGTACTAACAAAGACTTGGAGGAGAGAGACCTAATATTTAATAATCCACATTTCACTGTTTTACTCTTTGGTTCAGATGTGGATACTGTATTGTTCTTTCTTTGTGTTTTTTTTATATTTAAATTGTTTATTGCTGGTTTTTAGTTTGTTTTTTGTCTGTTTGGGAGCTGACACAGTCTCAATGGAGATGGGTTTTTGGGGGGGTAGCAGGAGGAGAGAAGCTGCAGAGAGGCGTGTAAGACTGCAACTCTGCTTCCTGTTCCCAACTCTGGATAGTCATATTTTGGGGGGTTTAATAAATTGGTCCATATTTCTAGAAATGAGAGCTGCTCCATCCAAAGTGGGATGGATGCCGTCTCTCCTAACAAGACCAGGTTTCCTCCAGAAGGTTTGCCAATTATCTATGAAGCCCACATCGTTTCTGGGACACCACTCAGACAGCCAGCAATTTAAGGAGAACATGCGACTAAACATGTCACTCCTGGTCTGATTGGGGAGGGGACCAGAGAAAACTACAGAGTCCGACATTGTTTTGGCAAAGTTACACACCGATTCGATATTGATTTTAGTGACCTCCGATTGGCGTAACCGGGTGTCATTACTGCCGACGTGAATTATGATCTTACTGTATTTACGTTTACCCTTAGCCAGCATTGGTCCGAGATCTCTTGTTTCGTGACCGACATGGACCGCCAATGTAATGTGGGGGGCTGAGTCCTCTCCCACATTGTACCAAGGCAGTTGTTCATCTGTTAATTTGACAGCCGCGGTGACACCTTCTGGTCCAATGTAAATATTGTGACTTTTCACATTCCAAATTTCTCCCTCCAGATCAACTTCAAATTGCTCCCTATAGGTGTCGTCATCATCCCTATCATAAAATAATGTGACGTGATAGGGATCCCTAGGCTGGGAATAGACGGCCAAGCTCATTATCCAGGGTCTCCATTGCTGGTATGTTCTCAGAATGCCTTCCTCCACCAGCCGTCCCCAGTATATGTCTGCTTTGGACTGCTCAGAGTCTTTGACCAGATATTGAGTCTTTGAAGGCGATCCCAGGCACGGGAATTCTTTTCCTCCTGGCAGAGTGACCGTCAGGCCGTCCGCCGAACACATGATGGTTGCTCCCAGTTTCACAAGCAGATCCCTGCCCATGAGATTTACAGGCACCTGTGGTGACACCACGTATTGGTGTTTCAAAGTCTGCTTTCCCAGCCGCGTCAAGGCTGGATCAGTGAGTGGCAGAGTCATCGGAATCCCGGAAAAACCCACAACACTAACTGTGGCACTTGAGAGTGTTGCAATGTCAGGTGTGTCTCTCAATGTAGAATAGGTTGCTCCAGTGTCCACCAGGAAGGGTAGTTCTGTACCCTCCACGGTCATCGACAGCATGGGTTCTGCCGTACCCACACTGTTCGGTCCTTCCGGGCGGCGTCAGTATTGCTCCCCGTCCCAGCCCCAGTCAGCGACTGGATACTGGGCGACAGGCGCCGCACTGGGATTCGGAGCTTGGTGCGCCCCCCTGTACGCAGCTCCTCCTCTGTTATTTCCACGTGCCTGTGGTGGGTAGCCTCGCCTCGGGTAGTTATTGGGCGCCTCTGGACAAGTACGAGCCCAGTGCCCCTCCGCTCCACAGATAAAGCAGCTGCCCCAACTGGCATTGTTCGCTGGAGACCCCAGAGGCCGAGCTCTTAGCTCTTAGTCCGCCCCTGCCGGATCCACCACGCCCTCTACGCTGCCTTGGTGCATTGACGGGCCAGCGGTCATCAGGATAGAGATTCGGATCCAAATCCGGCCAGTCAGGCACTGGATCCGCCTCGGGCCTTGCCACCATTATTGTTTTGCTTGGCTCTTTCATTTCCTTTTTCTTACTGTTGAGTTTGTCGCGAGCCTCCCCCAGCTGCAACTTAATGAGGTAGGCTTGTGCTTCTTCAAGCTCCTTTTTTTGTTTATTCACCTGATCTTGTTCCAGCTGCAGCCGGTGCACCACGTGTCTCTCCCACTGCATAGAGTCCGCCACTGCAAAGTCTGGGTTCTTCTCCAAGTCAGCTGTAACCTGTTTCGGCAACCCTGCCAGCACGGCCGACCGGAACCATGCCCTATGTTCGCCCTCTTTACCCGGATGTATGCCTGTTTCAGTTAGCCACTGCTCCTTAGCTTTAGCTAAATACTCCCCCGGTGTGTCTTTAGGATCCCAAATTATTTTGGGTATCGCCCCAGTGTTGCGTGTCGGATATTTTTCGCGAACGGCATTAGACAAGTCACACTGGACCTCAGAGAGAGGTAGGTCATTAGCATACGTAGTAGTGCGTGCTATCCCCTCTACGTCAGCCAGTCCACCCCCAAGCATACAGCGCCCCCCGATGGCGCGAAAGTCTCCAATCGCAAGCTCTTCTCCTTCTGTCAGTGTAGCCAATTTCCTCAACCAACTCGCCCCTCCTTCAGTGATTGGTGGAAGTTGTTTAACCAAGGCTTCCAAATCCCTAACTTTATATGCTCTATAAACCGGCTCGTTACATGGGCCGGCCATTAACGGGAAATTCGACCCATGGTCACTGGGGTTACTGCCAGACTTCAATGTCCTACCCTTCTTTTCATGTCCCTTTCCCTTAGGCTTATCAAACATTGACCTTCTCCGAGCTACGGCTCCTTTTCCTTTTTTGTGACTCTCTTCCTTCTTCACCTTGCGGTTTCTCAGGGCTATGCTTTGGTCCGGATCTGACTCGACTCCGTCATCTCCCTCTATGTCTTCCTCGTCCTCCTCTTCCGAGGAAGTGGCCTCTTCCTCCTGGTTTGCTGCTGACCTGCCTTCCATTATTTTCTGCTTCACCACATCTATTGTTCTAAAGACTTCCAGAAGCGCCTGCGGAGGGTCATGCATATGGCCATGCACTTCTCCTTCCCACCGATCCCACTCGGGCGCTATCGCAGCTCTGCCTGATCTCTTCCTGTCACTCAGTTCTCCTTTCTCCAACCTTGGCAACCCCTGATACTTAGGCCGTGCTCCCGTGTCCTTCACAGATTGCGCATCCTCCAGGATTTGGGTTCTCCCCGCCTCCCTATCTTGTGATGGTTGCTCTATGTCGGACGACTCAGCCAGTGTCAGTCCACCATCGGTAAGCACCCCTGGAGGCGAGGTCGGGTCCCCATCTGCAGCTGAGTCCCTCATTCTCCCTCCATTCCTGGGCGACTGACACTCCACTGAACTCCGTCCCCCCTCACCACACACTATGGTAGCACAAGCGTACTCAACATCCACCACGCCTCCTATGACTGTTCCTCTTTGTCCATCTGGTCCACGAACATGTCCACCATCCAGGGTCATCACTGGCATGACATACGGCGGGGGTGGAGCACTAGGCGTCAAGGTGGCCCATGGGTATGGTTGGGATGTGGAAAGTCTAGCAGTTTCCTCTGCCTTCGTGGTCAAGTTCCTCATCTGGTCCTCCAACTTCTTATTTTCCTCTTTCAGTTGTTTCACTGACTCCATTATACTCGCCATGTCACCCTTTTTGTCTGTGTCATCCTCCTTCATCCAAGATGTTGCTGCATTCCACAAGAATAGCCACTTGCAGCACTTGTCATGAGCCTCTTTGAGATCCTTCATTTCCGACTTGGCCTTTCTATTCACTGCATGGCCCTTAGACTCCTCTTCCAGTTGTTTCAGTTTCTCTTCACATCTCTCTCCCTCGGTCTTTAACACAATGCTTAGAGCTATTTTGTCGCTCAGTTTTTTCTGTTGGGATGTGATGAGTTTACTCACCTCAAATTCCATGCCCTGGCATTCTTTTTCGGCCGCTTTTACTGCCCCTGTATTAGCCAGCCGAATAGCTTTCTTCAGCTGCTCAACCTGATCCTGTAAGGGCTTATACCCCTTTTTTCCACCAGAGGTCCCACTGTCAGTCATTCTGTCACACACACTTACCTCCTCCAGTGACGTTTCCTGACTCCTCCTCCTGAGTTACCCCGACGCGCTTAGCTTTCGGTTTCAGAAACAGTCTCACCGCTCTCCCAGTCACTGAATCGTGTCCTCCTGCTTGGCGACACACAGAGTTTAACCCAGCTTGTCACACACCGTCACTTTTGGCAAAATGCTCACCACAACACACTCCTTCGCCCTTTTTTTGTTTTTCTAAAACTCTCTAAAACCAGTCATCAACTTGACCTTCACTCCTTAGTAGGGTGCGCTTCAACACCCAAATCATATAGCACCCGCGGCCTTCCCACAGTGAAAAAAAAAAAAAAAAAAAAAAATCACGCGTCTCACCCATGAGAGACCGTACGGCTACCTCCCCACCATCAGATCAACATATCAAAATCGGACCCGCTCTCAGCAGCTTCTATCAGAGTACACAGAAACGCAGCCGCGTCTGAGGGCACCCAATTCGGGTCTTCCAGGTTCACTGTCAACTCAATTAAGCCCTTAAATAATACAAAACAACGATTAACATAAGCATCTAAATCATCCAACTCAATCTCTGAACATATTGAAAAATCATATGGAGCGTCCTCTGTCTCTCCATGACAAACACAATTAACTTCAAAAAGCCCTTCCAACACTCTAATCTCCACCTGACATGAGGCTGCCAACAACATTATCTTAATTTTATACCCGTGTTTTTTCCATCACTTTCAACCGCGAATCGAGTTTTAAGCTCATTTTACCTCATAGGAGATCACAAACCAGAGGCCTCCCTTACATTAAGTTAAAAGGAATTCCGTTTACATCGGCGCTCATCATGTTTAAAAAGAAAATCATAGCTGGCGTGGCACGCTGTACTGGAATATCATCGCCCTCACAACATTCAACCATGCCCTGACACAATTCAAAACAACAGGCCAGGCAAACCTCCAATTCTGACTTCTCTATCACTGCACCCACAGAGAAATCATAGGGCGACTCTGCGGACTCCGTCTCTCCGTGACCTATACACTTCACCTCCAAGAACTCTCCTGCCTGTGAAATTTCAATCCGACAAGACACAGAAATAATCATAATATACCCTGTGTGTATCTGTATGTGATCTTATTTTCAGTGTTTACGCCAAACCCCAAGCCAATGTCCGAACAGTTTGTATTATAATGTCTTTAAAGTCACACATTGACTGCAACTGTCCCCCTGTTTATAATTATCTACCTCTAATAAGTCCACTTTATTGCGTGCTCATTTCCCTTTAATTCTATAAATATTTTCAAACCCTTTGATTTTATTATCATTAATCTGTCACGCTTATTAGTGGCTCATAATTGCTTAAATCCTATGTCTGATCCTGAACAGAGTCAGAGCATCATTCAACTCTTCAGGTTGACAAACTCCCGTTTTCTCTGTGTCAGGACAGCTCATAAATATTTTGCCAATTTTATCCTAATATTGTTATACTCTGTTCCCTAAACCGTCCCCATGAGTTAGGTTACAGTTTAGATCAATTATCCAACACATCAATCACTTTTGTACTTCTGTCCTGTCTGTCTACATGCATTTACACCTAGTAATCACTTAATTAACCAGCTTTGTAGTCATTCTGATACACATCTTAAATTCTCACCCTCTTCAAATAATCACACAGTAATCCAAACATCACACAGTGTCCTGCACAAGACTTCAGTCATCCAGCTTAAGCTGTACTCACATCAAATTAAGGCGTCATATCATCAAACAGGCAGTGCTTCCAAGAAAACCCTTTTTTTTTTTTTTTTTTTTTTTTTTCAAAACCGTACCCTGCGTTCACGCACACACTTTAACGGCATACTCTTCACACACCCTCTTTATCAATCATCCTTATATAGTGTAATCCTTTATTAAACAGCTGTTAAAAACTCCTTTGTGCGCTCACAGCAGCAGCCACTTCATTTACATATACACAGGCTGTCTAAAAATAACTCACAGAACTGCAGCATCCTGTCACCCAGTCAAACTCATCACACCAACTCTGTATATACATTACTTTACACACACGTCATATAAATACAACTGCGCAGATTTTAGGCCTCTCAGGTCCTACCAAATTTCGACAAATTTACCATAACGGTCCAACCGATAAAGTCCCAGACTTTTTTGCGACCAATTTTAGCCAGTATTCCGTCCCTGACGGTGGCCCGATTGCTAATGCCCTAACTGAATTTATAGTAGCCAAAAAAGCACAGATAGGAGACTCTAACTCCTAGCAATTTTGAAGGTTCGCCAGTTCTTCCTGGCTGTCGACCATACTAACCCTATTCGCCGATAGGTGAAGGACAAACGTCTTTGTCCAGCAGGGAGCGTTACCTCCGAGAAAATGCGCTTCTTAAGGGTCCCAGACTCCTCGTCTTAAAGTAATTTAGAATAATCTGAAACAACAATCTATACCCAAAACGGGACTATGATTGAGGCCAACCCCTAGCAATTTTGGAGATTCCCAAGTTCTCCCCGGCTGTCGACCGTACTATCCCTAGTCGCCGCTAGGTCAAGGGTCAGTGTCCTGCCCAGGAGCGAGCGTTACCTCGGAGAAAATTCACTTCTTAAGGATTGAAAGAGCCAAAATGACCAACGGGACTTTAACCCACACAATGACCAAATTCCCTACTTTCTAACTTCACTTAGCAGTCCAACTGCTTTAACTTTTTCCTTCCTTTATTCTCTTTAACTCAGTACTGTCACTTATAAACTTCCATTAACTTTATTTCAACTGACAAATCTCATGAGAACTTTCACCAAAATCAAAACAGACATTCACCAGTAATTTCAGTGAGTAGACTTTAATTTTGTCATATCCAATTTGACACCTTTTGGAAATATAATTCAACAGGCAGTGTCTTACCTTTTGATACGCCGGCGAATGTCTCCTCACTTTCACCACTGATTAGCGTCTGTCCGCCCGACCACCTCGGACCCTGTCCAGCGCCTCCACCTTGGTCTTCTCCTTTTCCAAGCACCGGACGAGCCCCCAGATGTTAGGATTCAAAACTTGAAGAAAGGAGTACGGAGGGCTTTCAAAGCAATAACAAGTCTGGTCCAGCAGGTGAGATCAAAGCGAAGATTTATTGATAACACGCGTGGAGTTCAACACTGTAATTTAAAAACTGGGCCCAATAGAAGCAAGACATCCAACATGCACACAACATGCAGCAGGGGTCGGAAGAATCATCCAGAAAACAGCACACATAGTGAGGGAACACCCACTAAAAGTGCTCACCACACACAGTGTAGTGGCTTATGTGAATTCACAAGCGTTCACGATGACCCCACTTAAGCAACAGAGGTTGAGCAAAATTCTAGATGCACCCAATCTGACGTTCACACATGAAGGAATTAACATGGCAGATTTAATGGTGTCAGGGGAACCACATGACTGTGTTAAAAGAGCCCAAGTCGAAGAGAAAGTGAGAAAGGATCTGAAGGCAGAACCCATAGCAGGAGCAGAGGAGTGGTTCACAGATGGATGCTGCCACAGAGATGAAGAGGGACTTAAAGCAGGGTATGCTGTAGTTCACAGAGTAGGACAGAACTACCAGGTAATAGAAGCAGGAAGGATTGAGGGACAGCAGTCAGCCCAGAGAGCTGAAGTAATAGCCCTGACCCGAGCTTTGAGGTTAGCGAAGGATATGAAAGTGAACATCTACACGGACTCAGCATATGCGTTTGGAGCCGCACACGTGGAACTGGCTCAGTGGAAGAGAGCTGGTTACAGAACAGCAACCAATGCACCTATCTGCCACAAAAAAGAGATGGAGGAATTGGAAAAGGCTCTGGCGGATCCGGATGAGGTAAGCATTGTGAAATGCAAAGGACATTCACAGGGAGACAACCCGGTGGCGAGAGGAAATCAGAAAGCTGATGAAGCTGCCAAAAAAGCTGCAGGCTACAAAGGACAGAAACAGAGGGTGCAGGTAACTGCAGAAGAGGAGGGAAGTACAAACACACTGGAAGAAGTCAGACAGGCTCAGGAGGAGGCATCCCCAGAGGAAAAGGGGGTGTGGAAAAAGAAAGGAGCCTGCCAGGATGAAGGTCTGTGGCGGGGCCCGGACGGGCGTCCCGTCCTAACGACCAAAATGGCAAAACAAAAGGTAAGCGAAGCTCACGGGCTGGGTCACGTGGGTATAAAACAAATGGAGAAAAACTTGTGTCGGTGGTGGCACCCGGATTTGAGGAACATGGTACTGGAAAAGGCCAGAACATGTTTAATCTGTGGAGCACACAACCCCAAACCAGCAGTGAAACCAGAGCCAGGTAAGTTTCTGATACCTGAGAGACCGGGAGAGGAGATTGTTATTGATTTCACCGAAGATTTATTGATAACACGCATGGAGTTCAATTAAATACACTTGTTTGATTTCACTTGGAAAAGTTGAAAAATAAATATTTTATTGCAAAATTATTTGTTGGTACATTTTTTGAGGGTCAAATATCTTTAAGCTTGATTTGAGGAATGAACTGTTAAATGAATCAGGTTAAAATACTTTAAATGAGTGAAGATGTATTTAAAATGTTAATAATGGTTGTAGTGGGCTTGTAATGTAAATGTGTCTGATTAAATGTGACATTAATGGTGACGCTGCATAAACCTGATCAAACAGTTCTATTAGTGGGTCTGTGTGATCAGCATCAGTGGGTTAAGGTGAGGCCTTGACTAGTAGAACGTCATGTTGGTGTCTGACAACACATGAGCCAACATCAGACTCCGAGCGCTACGATGCTAAAGATCAGAAGATCCAGTGTGACATCATCGTTACCTGGCAACAGCAGCCCTCAGCCCATCTGACCTTATCGGAGGATATTTACACCAGCAACACTGTTTAGTTTGATATGACGGATTAACAACATGCTGTGATATCCAGTTCATCTGTAATAGATACTGGATCTAATCAGAGAGCAGATATTTGATCACCTTATTTATAACTATACTAGAAACAAATACAACTGTGTTGGTGATTCATGCAAACTTGCATATCAGCCTTTGAAGGTTTTGTAGCATTGAGAACAAAGAGGTTGTGTTAGGGCTGAAAAGCCCGACTTGTTCTCCTCTGCAGGTCATCAAATGCACTACAGAAGTTTGTATTTGCACAGCCTGTATATGTTTGATGGCTTTATTATTCTCTGTTCAAAGACAATAAATGTGGAAAATGTCTCATGTAGTATCAGCTTCATTTAAAATGACTGCAAACATTTAGAGAACATGTGCTGCTGTTTGTCCTACATTTCAACACTGAATGAACCCTGAAAACGTGATGGCAGGTGGCAGATTGGAGTCCACATGAAATATCGGCTGTATGAAGACTGGAAAATATAGATGATACAAATATGCAGCCAAACATTTGTGGACATGGATAAACTCTCTGATCCAAAAAGCAGGAAGTGACACAGCTAGAAAATGAAAGTGTGTAACAGCTGAAGTCAAATGTAATGCAGAGTTGAATCTGCACTTGGATCCATGTGTTAAAGGGCCACATGTAGGGATCACATGAGTCCTGATGTTTGTCAGTGCAGCTTGATAACTCCATCTACTGTGGGCTACATATACTGGGCTGGTAGCTCCATAGTGTTGCAAAGAAACTATTCAATGTGCAAATTTAAAATCAGAGGCTCTTCTAACACAGGAGCCATGTTGAGTTTAGATCCCAGCGACCACCGGCAGTCTGAAATGGAATGAAGCCCATTGACAGCCAGCAGGTGTAAACAGGAACGCACCCATTTGTATGCGTGGCAATGATGTGGCTGCAGCTGACACAGGATTGGTTCAAACTAAACATCAGACGCATTTCACAGAGTTCACAAATAAACTCACGTTTTTATCTTTGAAGATCATCATAAAGTAGAATTGATGGTCCAGCAGACAACAGCAGGTGGTTTGAGCCCTTCTGATGCAGCAGAAACAGGATTTGGAGGAAGATGTTAATAGATTAGAAAGAATTGTACACTGTGAATCAATGCAAGTCTTTCTAGATAGACAGATCTTTAATAATCCCTCAGGTAGGTTCCTCTGGGACAGTCACAGATAGAGACACCAATTCTGACGTCCTTTGAAAGTTTTCATCACTCGTCATGTACACAGATGTTAATTCTACATATTCCTAGTACTGAACTCTAAATCAATATGAAGAAAATGCTCCTACTAATCTGCATATATGTTGATATCAAATCCTTTTCCAGCACATGGATAAATCTCTATAAATCTTTCAGTCTGATCAGAATGGGCACAGTGTTGTTATTGCAGCACTCCCTGATGTTTGAAAAGCTAAATGTCCATTTTAAAGTGCTCGTGTGTAGGATTGTGTTTCCTTCCTTTGTGCAGTTCTTACAGTAAACATGTTTGAATGTTTCCTGTTCCCCTGATGCTTCTTCCTGTTGGAGAAAGTTGGTTTGAATAACATGTTCTTATAGGTTTCAATGAACTTCAAACTGTGATCCACTTACAAAACTGTCTCATTTTATTGGAACGATCCACATTTGCATCCATTCACGGTACATTTGACATCAGGTCTGAACACGTTTGTACACATGATGAAAGGACAGATGGTGTTTGTGTGTCCTTCTTAAACTTAGTGTGAATGTTTCATCATGTAGAACTACGTAGAACAAAGTCTTTGGGAACATTTGGAGAACACGTTTAGGAAAGTAACATCCTGGTAGAACATTTTCTTAAAGCAAAGCAGAGCTGCAACATGACTGTTCTATGACTACAGTCATCCACAGCACTGATGTGAGGTCACATGGTTCATATGTAAGGAGCACAGAGACGTGCTAGCAGCTGACCTCAGGTCAGTTTAATGACTGTGAGCAGCAGCTGTGTTATTGTCACTGTGACAGGGAGACACTCTCAGACACAGCGCTCATGTCAGCTTGTTCTCATGCAGGAGGATCAGGAGCTCCATGTTTGTCTTCATGTTTGAATCATGATGTGTTTGTGCCATCAGAGTCTGTCATGAGTACTCAGGGTTTCACAGCAGCTCTTCTGGATGCTGACGAGGACTCCAACCTCATGTTTCACCTCTCTGAGCTTCTGATGTCTGTGAACACTCGTGTTTCTTCTCTGGGCTCATCTGGACAAAAACACCTTTCTGTGTTTGGCTCCAGCCTCATTGTGACTGACAGGAAGTGTGTTATCCATGAGCTTCTTTGTTTGCTGCTGTGTTTCCTGTCTGTGGACAAACAGGAGTGTTTCAGCTGAGGACTTGGTTCCTTCCACCTGTCCATACAGGACATCACGCTGTCTTTTCTCTTTAAATGCAGCTCCAGGTCCTTCCACGTGCTGTATTTGTGCAGTTTGTAGTGTGTCCTGGGAAACGTAGCACACATGGTGTTCTTCTGGTGTTTCCTCCTTTCACTGAGTGTGAAACACTGACACTGTGCTGTTGTTCACAGAGGGGAGCTGATTCTAGCTGCAGCTGGACTCTGTCATCTAACTGAATGTGTTGGTGCTGATCACGGGGCTCTGAGGGGGGAGCAGCAGGAGGACTCTGGATGCTGACGTCAGTGTATCTGTGGAAGCTCACACAGCGTCTCTGTCATTCAATATTGTGCTATATATTGTATCTATGCAAAGATGAACAGACTGTGTGTTCACTGGTCTCTGTGCTGCTGACTGCTGCAGCTCTGATGTCATCATCACTCCCTCCTCCACCCTCAGCAGTCCCAGCATGCTGCTGTGGTGCACCCCACCCTCACTCTACACCTGAGCCATAGACCACACCCTCCACCTCAATATACACCACAGTTTTCTCTGCTATGGAAATGAGATCAGGAGGAAATCATCATTATTATTATTTAATAAATGCTCACATTAATGTGGGCTTATTTGTTTCATATTAGAAACATTAGTTGAGTGTTTTTAGTATAAAATGGTGAAAGTCCCTCTTTTTGCTCCTCCCCTCACCTGTGGATGGACGGTGCTGTTACCGTGGTGACAGCTGTGATGTGTTTCAGTCCTGCCTGGTTATCACTGCAGGAATCTTTCACATTTATTACAGGTAATAACTCTGATTTTTCTGTGTATTATGAACTAAATGTATCCTGATACACACAGAGATGGATGAGCAGAGGTCACATGATGAAAGAAAAAACATGGAGTCTTTGATTTATTTAGATATTTATTGATGAATGCAAACAAACCCTGACACTGAACCATCGTCGAGCTTTCACAGAACAAACCTGATCACATGACCTGCTGACCCAAACAGTGAAAAGCTCCATGGCAACAACAACAAACAGCCTCACATATGTTAACAGAGGCTGTTAGAAGCACAGAATCTTTACAGTCTTTCTCCTGTTTGTACACAGATCTCTGCACATCTTCATCACAGTTACTCACAGACGTGCAGAGTGTGTGGATATCAAAGCTAAGTTTCCACCATGTTTGTAGTCTGTACTGGGACTCATGGAGCATCTCTCTATGAGCACTCAGTGCTTTAAACAGTGAGTCCCAGTTTAACCAGCAGCCTTCACACCACACATCACACAGACATGGAAACTTCAAACCCTCAGACTGAAGTCACCATCATAAATAAATAGATTGTGATGAAGATGAATAACTGGAACAGTTTGCTGTGGTTTCTTCTCTTCCTGTCAGAAATAAGAGTGGCAGCACTTTGCTCTCCTTCCACATGTTTAAGGAGGAAGTGAAGAAGAGTGAGTGAGTCATCTTCCTCTGTGGGCCCAACATCAGGCAGCAGCCACGTATTTTTAAAAACCCAGCACACTGCTTCAGAAACACTGAGTCCAGGTGACCAGAGTCATGTGATCAGTGAGGTCTTCACTCAGTACGTCACAGCTTCAGGACCTGATTCAGAGGTTTATAAGGACGTGGATCATTGGTGCTGATGTTGTGTAAGAGCTGGTGAACCATGGGGAAAATAAATAAAAACGAGGCCATCAGCAATTCAACCCCCAGCTCTAAAACCTACATAATACACTATACATATAGTTATATAGGTTATAGTATGTTATATATAAACGTAGCTGAAGCAGCTCATTTTAATTTGTAGCTTCACGCTGCACTTCATATGTTTGTCCACCAGATGGCGCCACAGAGGCCTGTGTTGGAAAGCTTTGAGTAATGATTTGAGTAATGTTTTCAATCCAAGCTTCAGAAAACTTCATGTGGTCATCAAGGAACCAACCAGGAAATATCTGCTGTGTGTAAAAACACCAACACAAGAATCCAGGATGAAGACAAGAAACTCAAAGCTCACACACAAACAGGTGGTGCTAATTTTGTGATGTGTTTCTGTAAAAACACCACAGAAGTGAATCATCAAAGTTTCCATGTGAGCTGATGATGCTGCTGCAGAGTTTCTGTTAACCTCCTGTGACCCCGCCTCCTCATACAGAGACATCTTATTGGTTTATTCATTCTGCTCAGCACAGACCTGCTGCACCCTGGATCCCAACAAGAGCTCCAGTTGGATCCAGTTTGATCCAGTTTCTGCAGTAAATCTAATGACAGAGCTCCAGGTGCACCTGCAGAGTCTTCTTGTTGTTTCAACCATGAACTCTGTTAAATGCAGTAATCAAACCATCATAGATCATAGATCCTGACAGATGAAGCTGTCCCTCTAAGTGTAATCTAACACAGCTTATTAAACTCACTGCAGTCTGTCCTACCTGGACATCAGGACAGACATCAGCTAGTTTTAGTGATCAGTGAAAGAGTGTATAAGAAGATGGATGATGACATATTTGTTACTGTGTCTAACTGTGAGTAACTGAAGCTCTCAAAGGCTGAGGACAGACCCTGGATTAATCTGAGGACTTTGGTGGTCCTGCTGATGTGTTCAGTCTGTGATTGGACAGAGAGCAGGGGTCCAGGACCTGATGGGATTCAAACCATCAACTGTGTTTACATCTGTCACCACAGCTTCACATTTATTTTTTCTCTTAAATTAGCTTCATAGTGTTGTTCTTGGCTGGTTTTGTGTTTGCTCTACACATCCTTCCACAGACGACACCATCATAGACACCAAAGGTGGTTAAATAAGTCCAAACTCCTCTGACTGAATAAAACACTTACTGTGTCTCTTTGGTGTCAGGCAGAACATCAGTCTAACACCTCATTATTTCACTCTGACCTCTATGTTGGTAGAACGTGTTAGTAGAAACATATTGAGCTGTGTGGATGGACTCAAACGTACTGATAAGCCATGTATTAGAAACAGTTCTCTGTGTTCGTCTGTAGAGCTGAAGAAAGAAGACACAAAGACACCAACTGGGTGAAGTCCAGGTGTTTGACTTGTTCAGTGTAGAGCACTGTGACCTGGATGACTGAGAACCTACGCCCCACTATGATGTTCTAGATCATAGACTATGGTTTCATCATGTTAGCGACTGTCTCCCAGTTTAACCTACCGGTGATGGACACAGTGGAAGTGATCTTGGTCCTGCTGATGTTACAGATTGATGTCAGGCTGATCTTTATTATCACTGATGGACAGATTCATTTGGTTTTTGTGTTGTTCAGACTTCAGTATCACTGCTGCAGGTTGGATGAACTCTTATACTACGAAACAGGTTTGTGTTTCTTTTATTTGACATGATTCACCAGGAAGTCCTGATCAGTTTGTCTTTCCTGTCTCCTTTTAGCCTGAAAGAACTTGGTTTAAAGGAGCTTTTATTTTGGAGTCCCCGCTGACTATAATCATATATTTAATGTTAGGTATTGTTTGAGTGGAGCATTTGAGTGGTTTATCTACACGGCTCTATATTCATCAGGAGAGGAAATCCTGTTTTTTATGACATTATTGTTCTTACTGATCAAACCAACAGAGTAAAGATGTTTAAAGGGTTTAGTGTGAAGACTGTGATCCAGGTCTGAAGGAGATCCACGTCAAACCTGTCGCTCACTCAGGACTAAAAGTCTTTTTATTTTCTGACATGACTTCCTGTGCTGTAAGTCCCGCCTCCCTCAGTTTGAGCAGCTCTGAGGTTAATAACACACATATAAGAGTCAGAGTTCAGCATCAGCCCACAGTCATGTTACAGGTGACTCCAGGCTGCCAGCATAGCTGAGACACTGACAGAGGAGCTGTGAGTGTGAATGTGATGAAGCATCACTCAGTGTTTCACAACCATCATGTTAAAAACACTCAGAAAGTGTGACTGTGTGGCTGTGACGTTTACAACAGTCTAACATGTGCTGTCAACCACATCATTTCATGTTTCTATGGTAACTAAATCATTAGGATTGAATCTGTTCTTGTTGAGGTGACCTGTTAGTGTTTGGACTCGTGATCACTTCACAAGATCACGTGAGATTTCAAACCACAGGAGAATCACTGTGGTTATAAGAGGCAGACACCCGCACACACACCACATGTCTGCTGTTGGTGTCAGGGAAATGAAGGACGCATTTGAAGGCCGCATCTTGAGCAACCTTTGAATTGGGACAGCCTTCGTTGCATCACTGTGATGCAGTTGGTCTCAAAATGTGGCCTTTAAGGCTGCAGACCCTGAATTGGGACACAGCCAGGGTCTGCATCCTTCGGAGGCTCCAATTGAAGGCTGCAGGATGAGTCGGATGTATCTATTATAGTGTTACATCATATTCTATAAGGATGTTATCTGTTTTTATACTTTCTGCCCAGTTTGACTCATTTATCAGAAGTCAGAGCTTTTCTTGGTGGACAGACTTCCAGAGCGGAGACAGCAGCTTTTTCTGCTTCCTGATTGGGAGTCTGGCAAGATGTGCAGGGCTTGAATTTGGGGCGCATCATGTTGAGAACACACAAAAGGCAACTTCTAAAAATGAGCTCATTTATTTGTTTTAGTTGTTTTTCCTTCTAAGAAAATAGTGCTTTATGCTTTTGACTGGATTGAACCGCTACAATCCTTTTAGACAGAGACTCACAACCAATCAGGTCTCCTCCTCAGCCAATTATGATCTGTAAAGCCCACCTTATGTTCGTTCCCGGAAAATTTGTCAGCGCTGTTAGTTCACTTTCTTCCAGGCCTGCTTAGAACAAAAATGAGAAAAAAGAGAGCTGATTATTAGCTCATCAAAGTACAAAACAAAATCACCTGACAGGTTTTCCCGAGTGCACTACTACAAAAATTTTTGGCCCCTCTCAGACATATCCATGTTTGATCAAACTCCCTCTCTTGAAATAGAAACCACAGCCTCAAAAATCTGAAACAATCTTAAATTTCACCCGTCCACTGCAACCTGGACCTCGTCAAAAGATCAAACAACGTTTCCCTTTCTCACTCTGCCATACTTTGATTCAGCCTAAGGTATAAACCCATTACAACAACGTATCATCACTAAATTATAAATTTCCTGTCCAAATCTGCAGCTCTGAACAGACCTGACCGCCGTAATCAATAATCCTGTTACTTTACCATTATATATTTCGCCAAATAATCTTCCACAGCCACCGCTCTGTTTCCTCAACTGAAAGCCTCCGACACACACGCACACAGGAAGCTGCATCGTCACCACTCACTCCAGCTAATTTGCATACTGAGTCATATCTCAACAAGTTAACTTGACAAGAGAAATACATGTTTAGAACTCATCACATTATTCAATCATTTTCATTTTCTTTCCATACTAATCACTTGCTTTGATCAATCGGTACAAGAGCACTCCTAAGTCACTCTTATAACAACTACTTTAATCACTTGTCCTTTGTTTTTTCCATAGCTCACTCCCCTATCATATAACTTCTTTGAGTTATTTCTCAACTTCAAGCTTTAAATGTATTTTTTAAACATTCACACCATTCTATCACTCATACAATTAGCAAGCTGATCTTCATTGCGTATGCTTGTGTTCTTAGCCAGGCTTAATCAATGTCTATGCATTAATCTTCATGAGCTTGTCTTTGTAGATTAATCCATTCTCTGTTCGTGTGTGTTATTATGCATATATTGCTTCGCAGTATTTCAGACTCCTTCACAATTTTCCAGTTAAACAGTCAGTTTTCTCCTTCCCCTGAATTACTAACCCAAAGTTTTTGATTTCCCACCTTAAATAACAGCCCTCCTGGTCTTCAGCCAGGAGTTAAGGCTTGCTTTTCAGGTTCATGGACACATCATGCTGTGAACAATTCAACCAGAAACTTACCTCAACATATCCAGTGATGTTAACCTATAACTTTCTTCCGACCGCTGGAGTAGAAAATTTATCCAGGTCTGCTTTGCCCCTGAAAATAACAAAACTAAGAGATTTTCATTATTATCACGAGTGCTTAAACGACCCACTTCTCTCTCTTTCCTGTCACAAATACCAATTATGTCATGTGTATGTCATGAATATGAACATAAGTGTTTTCTTCGTTGCATTTCATGTTAATTGAGTGTAAGCTGCATCTTCATTGCATTCTATATTGTGTTCTTCATTGCATTTTTATGTATTCATGTTTAATTTATGCATCTTTTCACTGAGCTTTAGATTCAAACTATCTCACTTCTGATTCGTCTCAAAATAATCTTCACATGTAACAATTTGTGTATGTGTGTTTCCTATTCGTGTTTACCTCTTTTAAACGTGATATGGTGGACATCCCTAAACAATCATGAGTTCCGGCTTCAATTTCAATCCAATTATACCCTGTATTCTGGCAGTCAAATTCGTACGGCTTCACCTCTCACCGGTCCTTTTTCCCAGTGTCCTGTGTGGCCTTCAAATCTCAGGCTCAGCTCAGCTGTTGTCTTCTTCTCTGTTTCTTTACAGTCTTTTCTTTTAGGTCAAGTCCCAAGTCCCAGCATGGCAACTACTACACTCAATGTCCAGTGCTCTTCCACAGTTCTTTATCCCACTGTTCAACTGCCCAGCCTGTAATTCACAACACATGTTACATCACTTTGCTTTTCTTACATGCTTCTGCTGGTCGTCAGTCGTCGTCAGTGTTAATGGATCGGTGGCACTGTCGTTTGCCTGCTGTAAAGTATCCACGCCCACGATGTTCTGCCGGTCTTCATCAGGAGATTGACTGTCCTTGGAGCTTCTTCTCAGTTTGGGGACAAAGTGAGAGGTCAAGCCGTAAAGTTTCAGCCAAAAACTGGCCTGTCTTCCTCCCAATTCTGTTAATCTATTGTTATGCCGCTGTACTCAAAGTTCCAATGTTGAGAAAAGTCCACCTGTCTTGGCACACTAAAATGTTCAATTAATATCCTTTTCATTTCTTTATCTTAAAACCTCCATTTGCTTCATCTGCCTAGAGTTTAACTCTCAGTCTCTTCTCTGGGTGCACACTTGTCACAGTGAGTACCTTTTATGGTCATGTAGTTCCTGTTACACCCACGATTTCCTATCACACACCACAGGCACACATATTTCCTGTTTCTGCAGACTCTGTCTCTCTTTGTATTTTACAGTCCGCAAACAATCGGTAATTCTACTAAATCTTGATCTAAAAACAATACACCTTCATTTCACTCACACACATTTAAATAGAGCTCTTTCAAACATCAGGACAATTAACACTTCTTCACACACATCACCATTCTTTAGGTCAGTTTTGTAGCATCAGTCACACAATAATTCCTTACGTGGGTGTACCAAGTGTATATACTTATGTGTTTTTGAACTGAGAGAGAAAGAAGCTCAACCTCTCAAAACATCACTCATGCAGTTTCTTGAATTAAAAGCACTTTCAGACTTTAAAACATCCTACTTTACATCACACAAGAAATATATCCCACACCTTTATTTATCATTCAAAACCTTCTAACTCACTCTAGATCCTCTGACCAAAACGCTGGTCTAAAGTATGAACAGTTTCTTTATTCTATTTCCGAACCCAGTCACAGATCATATGTTAACTATAATCAATCAAAACTATTTACACTATTATAGTGAGCAAAACCAGCATCTTACTTACAGGCATTTTGCAATATTGGCAAACAACAATTATAAAGCTCAATACTCTAAACCGAAACCAATCTCTCTGCGCGTCACCGCTGCTCATTTGCATTCACACACACACAGTCTCACAGTCTAAAAATAGAAGTCACCATGCAGTGCGCTGCTTACACAGAGACTGCTCTCACACAAAGATCTCTTATTTTATATTACACAGACGTCTTATAATTACAACTGCACAGATTTTAGGCCTTTTAGCTCCTACGTAATTTCGATAAATTTACCATAACCGACTCGAACGGACAAACCCCAGGTTTTTTGCGACCAATTTCACCGGAATCAGACTCGAACTGATCCGTCCAGATTTCTAGCCCTAACTTAATTTACCAGTAGCCAAACAAGCGCAAATAGGGGACTTGAACCCCTAGCAATTTTGAAGGTTCCCCAGTTCTTCCTGGCTGTCGACCATACTAACCCTATTCGCCGATAGGTCAAGGATAGGCGTCCCTACCCAGGAGGGAGCGTTAATTCCGAGAAAAATGCGCTTCTTAACAGACGCCACTGTCGTTCTAGAAGAATTTATAATAATTTGACACAACAATCTACGCCCAAAATAGGATTAAGATTGAGGCAGATCTACCTTTGTGGACATAAGGGACTTGAACCCACGAAATGACCATCACAAGATAGACCCAATGACCAACGGGACTTGAACACACAAAAATAACCAAATTCCCTACTTTCTACATGAGACTCGAACTCACTTTAACTCTTTTCCTTTTCTTTGGGACTTGAACCCAGTACTTTTACTTATAACTTATCATTACTTCAACCAGCATGCTCATGAGATTACCATGAAAATCAAAATTTCAAAACAGACATTCACCAGTAATTTTCAGTGAGTAGACTTTAATTTTGTAATGTCCAATCTGGCACACTTTGGAAAGTTCAACAGGTATGTGCCTTACCTTTGGATAAGCCGGCTTGTCACTCACTTTCGACCACTGACTCGTATCTGCCCGTCTAATCACCACGGACCACGGATCTCTCCGTCTACACCTCCAAAATCCCCCTCAACCACCGGACGAGCCCCCAAATGTTAAGGTTCAGAAATTGAGGGGGGAATACAAAATAATGACCACTGATCCGGCCGGGTGCAATTAGACGAAGATTTAATGAATACACGCAGCGTGGAGCCAACACTGTGCAGATTCAGTGTTGAACTGTCTTTCAATAGTCAAAACCAACGCTTTATAGGGTTGGGGCGATACTGCCCCCCCCCTCTCAGACACAATACAGCATACTTCAATACAAAACCACAAACGTTCAGTTAACTTTTGACACAGTTTAAAAGAACATTGTCTTCGTCTCCACGGCAGGTACTTCCCCACAGCTCGCCTTCGCTGTCGCTTGTCTCTGGAACATCCTGCACCTGCTTCTTCATCAAACAGTCACGTATACACAAAAATACAGTCACAGCAAAACATGCTTAAACTTTCACCTACAAATGATTCTCTCTAACTGAGTGTGTGTGTATATGCCATGACCTCGTCTGCACTCTGTCTCACCTCGACTTAGGCAACCAGGCTAAGGCCATCCTGTGTGTACTGATCTTGAATCAAAGCTTAATCAAAGATATAAATGCATAATAAAATAACCTGCTCAAAATAACTTACACTTAGACTCTGGTTTCAGTTTCACTTTTGCAAAGCATGCCGTTTCCTGTCTCCCTTTGCACAGAAACGTTTAAGATTATAGGAGCATTGAAAAGCATTTGGAATTATAGATTCAACTCAACAGTTTAAAGTGGTTCTTACTGGACCTGCAATAAAGGCTAATATGATACCAATATATTTAAACATCTGAATGCAATATCAATATTAATAATTAATGGAATAGTAATAATGATTATAAAAATAGCCACAAAAATATCTTTCTCCTCCTAACACTAGTGAAGTAATACGATTTAAAATCAATAATTAAAAACTACAGACATTACAAAACAATAAAGAAAGTTTATGTTGTTTAATGTTTTTTGTGAAATCCTGGAGATCAACCAGTAATTATTCAGCTGTTATCCCAGAGTGTTTTTAATAATGAGAAATAAAACAGGATTGTCACGCCTGAAACGAGGGAGTGGACTCAGGAGCAGACAAAACTCGAAAGCACTTAAAATAAGATGGCTAAAAACATTTATATTTTGGGTAAGGTTAGAGATTTATTAGACTACAAGGCGATGCATACTTTATACTTTTTCCTGTATCTTAGTTACTGTGTAGAAATTTGGGGGGAATGCATATGTAAATACCATAAAACCTCCATACTTATTACAGAAGAAAGTGACACAAAGGATTCATATTCATGTTAAATAGAGAGAACAAACGCCTGCCTTTGTGAGTAGGTGAGTAGCAGCGAAAAACCATGAAAAATGGCAGCACTCATCCATGACATCCATGACATAGATCTGTTCACATTGTCTTCATCACTAACAGCACATCCACATCACTGTCTTATAAATGACAGGGAACATAGAAACCATTTTAAAGTGAACGGGGGGCTTTAAACATGAAAATTAATTTTTAATACAAACATTTACACCATATTCAAAGAAACCTGGAAAATTATTGCATTAAGAAATCAGAAGAACATCTGGATCCTTAGAAGGAAAATATAAAGATGTGATGGCTGGCTCAAGACTTTTGCACTGTGCGGTGTAACCAATGCTAATTTCTGTGGCTTATTTTACACGATGAGTTAGTGACTGTAATATACATTAAAATATACTTGTTTAATACACATATGTAATATTATTTTTTCTTTACATGACATGAGAACCACAGATGATTTCTTCTTCCTATTCAAAGTAATTTACGAATATTTAAAGTAGTAATTTTCAGTCTGCTCTAAAGCTCACAGATATGATGATTACCTGCTCTCCTCCCTCTGGCCTATGTCCCTCGCTGACACGATGGACTGAAAACCACTAAGCAATAAACATTTAGTAAAAAACAATAAGAGGAAATGATGAAACATGCAGATCAGCTGAGAGTCTTTTCAGCTGTTATAAGGCGCATTAAGCAAAAGAAAACAGTCAGATAAGTCAAACTTTACTCAACTCATTCTTCTTGCTTCCTCCACTTCTGTACCATTGATTCATTAATGTTGAATTTTCACGCAGCTGCTCTATTCCCCTGTTGTAATAGTCTGAAATATCTATCATGACTGATAGACAAATCCGCTTCATAAGCATGTCTCTTAACAGAAGCCATTTTGGGGTCTTTATACAAACACAATACAGTAATATTATGTTAAGGCACAGTGCGTATCACTGCACGAGGCTCATGAGTATGGTAGCCGTAATACTCCAACAGTCCATCAAGCTGTGCAGCTTCATAGCTTACCAAAGTCGTACTAAAACATTTTGACAGATGTTTGAGCACCGAGTACCATATAAAATCGGTTCGTGTAAGCACAACCAAAATTCATACATAAGGCACGTTAAAGATTTTAAGTGCGCCCTATAATCTGAAAAATACGGTACTGAAAAGGTTCTTGTCCTTAAAGTGCTTCACTGAGCTGAAGTTTAAGTTGGTGTGTTTTTTTTTATCAGCCACAATAAAGGCTCGATTTTGTTTTAAACTTCAGTCTTTTTCTCCCGTGTCTGCCTTTGGGTCCCTTCTATTTATACACCAGCATTCCCCACCGTGACACATTTCTTTTTTGTGTTGTTGATGTTTTGGTTTTTTTAAGAGATTTGTGATGTAGGTCAAATCAGTGTGTGGCCTGCTGCACAGTCATGACCCCTGAATGACTTCCCTGCTTGTGCTGATCTACATGAAAAGTGAAAAATGATTTAATTATTGGTGGGATTAAACAAGGACACATTCAAACCTGTCACTTTAATTTTTTTTTTTTTTTTTTAATTCAAGTGTTTATTAAAGTCATACAAAAAACAAAATGAGTATTTGATGCACAGTATTTGATGGCGTCTTAGTCTCAAATATATAGTAGTCTGAATGAGAGCCTTAACATCAAAAAAACTTTTTTTTTCTACATATAGGTGTAGATTCACATATGAAAATAAAAAAAAAACAGCAAACAAAAAACAAGAGGAAACCCCCCCCCCAAAAAAAAAACAACAACAAAAAAAACAAACAAAAAAAACAAACAAAAAAACAAAAAAACAAACAAAAACATAAAACAACAAAAACATACGCATAGACAGGTATAGTATATAACTATATACATCCAGAGAGGGAGTAACTATAAAACCAACACTTTCGGTAGCAGATGGTGAGTTAACATTAGTACATGTTATTATCAAAAACAAAGTAAGAAAGCAAGAAAAAAAGTACCTGGCCATTCCTTCAATGATAACTATCAGCATTAGCTGGCCTTATAGAACTCATATAGCGGAACCACTTCCCCCAGTATTTTACAAATTTCTCATACTCCAGATTCACTGAAAAAGTAATGTTTTCCATCTTGTAAATTTCAAAAGTTACATCAATCCAGCTGTTTAATGTTGGTGGATCCTGTGTCAACCATCTTTTGGTCATTGCCTTTTTACTCGCAGCCAGCAGTACACCAAATAAGTATTTATCTATACCGTTTATGTCTGGGGGTATGTGCCCCAAAAATATGGATTTGAAGTCAAAAGGTAAATATGTACCAAATATGTTTTGCAGCGCTTTATGGACTTCTCTCCAATAGTTCTTGATATTCTTACAATCCCAAAATATATGATAGTGATGTGCTGTTTCGGTGCCACAGTTCCTCCAACATTCACAACTTCCTTCATCATAATGTGCCTTTATAGCTGGGGTAATGAAAAAACGAGTAAAACTTTTCCAAACCTGTCACTTTAAACTTGGTAAAAAATATTTTTGCTAATAATAATGATAATGCATTTTATTAATAGGTGCCTCTCAAAGCAAACACAGGGATATTACATTACTCCATCAACTGAAAATATATACACAGTTAAAAAGGAATAATATAACCAAATAAAACCATAAAACAAAGCTATAAAAATTCACTATGGCCATGGTAATAATAAAGTGTTTGGAAGTGTGAACAAATGTGTTTTGACTTGTTATTAAAAAGCAGAGCAGAAGCTGGAACAAGGTTAAGGAAAGTGAAAGTCGTTCATCTGTTCATGTTTGTGTAATAGTGCAAACCCGCAAAAAACATGGAAGAAACATTTGTGTCAGCAGATCCCTTAATGGCTGTGGGTCTGATTAATGACAATGGTTTTTGGATGTTGACTGTAAAATATTTCAAAGCTGGGGGAAGAAAGAAACGTAGATACAGTATTTGAATATTTTACAAAATAATTAAAGAGTTGTAAATGAAAATACTTAGAGGGGAATAAACAGCAGTCTTTCCACATATCAACCAATCTGAACTTCTGTCACTGAGGTGGTATATAACAGTAAAGGATGCGATACTATGTATTGTATACCATGGTGCTACATGGTAACCTGTTCTGTAAATGCTTGATTTGACCATTTTGCAGGTGACACAACAAAACCAGTCATTTATAACTGTGTCTTTGCACCAAAGCTTGTCTGCTGTTTGGTTTTTGGTCAATTTTGGCTCATGTACAGGTTGAACAAGGATCAATGTGTTACACGGTGGAAGCTGTGCATCATGATGTTTGCCTTTAACTTTTGTTCTATTTGTTTATGCAGAAAAAAATATCATGTGCAAATATGAGGACCTGGGAGCCTTCTGGTTGGACACAGCCATCTTTACTTTTACTTGGTCAATGGTCAGCTGAAGAAGCTTTGAGTTTCAAATGGTTTTTAGATTATACTAATCTAAAACCTATTTTATAACATTTTCTAGTTTTTAGATCAAAATGTCAGGATTACAAATTCCTGCCTACAATGTCGAGCACCAAGAACATGGTTGTATATAAAACATATATATTACTTATTTTTCTATGTCTAGAGTAGACCTACATGAAAAAAATGCATATATGATGTATTTAATGCAGCTCAGTAAAACGGTGACTCAATGAAACAACACAATTTTGCTAAAATATGCAATTCAGTAAAGCCTGTTTTTGGATCAGTAGTCTGTAGTTAGAGAACATGCATGCCCTCTCCTCTGGAAACATGCACATGCATGACCTGACCTGCAGTCAGCTGAGACTGAAGAAGTCACTTGGATGAGTGACGAAACGTTTCTCCCACAAAAACGTCCAGAGGAACAGAATCAACTTTTGGAGATTTACTTTCCTGGATGATTGAGCATGCATCCAAGTAACAATCTGCTAGAGGGTGTGGGGAGTGATAGCCCCTCCAACGAGGGCATGAAGCAGGCATGGAGGAGATCCAGGCCCCAGACATCCTCAGAGTGTGAAAGCCCAAAGAGGACCACCAGAGGGGCAGCTGCACCACCCTCCTGGAAAGAGCTGAGGAGATGGGTGTGTGTGTGTTATGAGAGTGTGAGTGATGTGGATGTCCAGTTTGTGGAATAAAATTGAGGCACAAAAAAATGAAATTGGAATTAAGACTGCCTGTGCCTCAAAGAAAATCGAGCCACAGGCAGCCAGAAGTGGACAGAGGGAGAATGCCTCCCCTGCACCCTGGTGACACACCTGCACCCCAAGGCCCTGCATGTGTGGGTGGGTGTGGTGGAGCGGGAAGAGGCAAGTAGCCCCTCCCTGGGGCCAGCTTCCCTGCTGACGCCAGTAGGCACCCCCGTTCCCTGGAATCCATAAGGCCAGGGGGCCCAGGCCCATCCAGACCAGGGCCCACAGCAGCAGCACCACCAAGCCCCACAGAGCCCGGGGCGGTCCACATGACCCCACTGCAGAGGGAATTACACCAGCCCCATCATTCAGTCATATACAGTACATAAGACAATAGAGATCCAGGCTGAGTTCATTCTCCACCTCTGATATATCTCTCCCCCACCTGCAGTTTAGATTTAGATTATTATGCAAGCAACTAAGAGTCGCTGTGTGTTTAGTAAGTAGTGAGGATGCAAAATGAGAAAATACACAGTAATTATCAAAACTAGCGTTACAAGTTTCTTTGCAAAATGATAAAGAAAAAACATTAAAAGAAGACAAGAAAATAAAATCAAAACCAGAAACTAACCCTAACCCCCTAACCATTGAAAAACCAATTTTTCAATGCTGAAAAAACTAAAAGTCAAAGACTGAGGATAAATTATAAACACACTTGACATATCAATTTAAAACAAAGCCTAGCAATTCTAGGATCAGGAGCAACATCAAAAATATATATTAGTCTGAATCTTTGAAATGAATTACATTTTGTTTAAATTCATATTTTTTCAACAGAAATCCAGGAAATAAAGGAAACATGGCTTGTACATCTCAGTCCGCTGTGGAGTACGTTAAGGGGGCCAGACTCAACCTGGTGAGAACATTAAAGGGGCTCACTGTGATTGTAGAGCATCTCTACCAGAAAGAAGTTTTCTCAGAGGAAGAAGTCAGTAAAATAAAGACAGCAGGTGACGACTTTGACAAAACCAGAACAATTGTGGACTCTGTTATAAAAAAGGGGGAAGCAGCCTGCTATGAGTTTCTCAGGATTATTGACATAACAAGAAAGAGATCTACAGAAAGGCCGCCATCTTTTCTGGAAATTACAGAGTCAAATTCCTCTTCACGAGACAAATTTGACCTGAACTACTGGATCAGCTGCTTTTCCTTCAAGGACGACATCAACATGGATGTAACATATTTACAAGGTATTTTTAAGCAAAATGAAGTCTGATTTCTCGTGATCACACTCATTTATAATGCAGTGTTGTTCAGTGACACATGAGTTAAATCCCTAAATTACTTTCTAATTAATTTCTCCTACACCTCCTTTCTTTCAGGCCCTAAACCATGTCACAGATACCAGCAAAAGTTGAAATTTAAATCTCAGAAGATTTCAGAAAGATCATGGACCCAAAGTAAAGCAGTCCTGTTCAACAAGGAGAAATCTTTGTCCTACACTTCACTTGTGTTAGACACACAAGGACAGGCTTCAGCATCCAAAATAAAAAAGTCAAAGATCAAGAAAAGCAGGAAGCTTCGACCTAAAAAACTCAAGGCCTACATACCCGAGGGCAAACCGGGAACTTCTCCCAGTGAACTGCTGAAAGCATATGAAAGAAAAATCCTTTTAGTAGGAAAACCTGGGACTGGCAAAACAGCTGTGGTCCATCAGATGTTGAAACTGTGGTCAGAGAAAGATAACAAGGATCTAGATTACATGTTCTACTTTGATATGAGAGAAACACCCAACATCACAGAGGTCCATAAACTGGAGGATCTTCTCTTCAGTGTGTTCTGTGAACCAGATGAAGGCAAAGATGAGGTCTTAGAGGACATAAAGAATAATGCTGACAGTGTTACCATCATTTTTGATGGAGTACCAGATGTCCCCTCTACATCAACCCAGTCTGCAGTGCTGGAGCTCATACAGAAGACCCTTCTACCTGAAGCAAAGATCATCATCACCTGTAGACCAGAGGTGGAGTCAGCAGAGTTCCTGTTGGATTGGGACTGTCTCAGAGTGGAAGTGAAAGGCTTCAGTGAGCAGGGCATCAGAGAGTACTTATCCAAGAATCTGAGTGAGGATCACTTCAACAAAGTCTTGTGTAACTTGGAGTTATTCTCTCTTTGCCACATCCCCATGTACGCCCTGATGGTGGTCGCCTGCTTTAGCTTTGAGGGCTCAGATTTCTCTCCACATCCCTGCACAGTTACCGAAATATACCTCAATATCCTCCATTTCTGTAATCAGAGAAATGTATGCAAGACAACTGAAAATGACTCCAGCCAGTGCAATGCAATACTGTCTTTAGCTGAAACTGCTTTTTTGGCAACAGAAGGAAAAAATGTGAATGTCTCCACCCCAGATTGACAGATGTGCTAATTTGGCCTTTTTGAGCAGACTTCTAATTCAAGCCAGTCCAGTTCTAAAGAAACCCTTGTTTGCCTTTCTTCACTACACCATTCAGGAGTTTTTTGCAGCACTGTGGCTCCTGAAGGATCCAGAAAGAACCAGAAGTGTTGTCCAACAGTGTCCTGATGACAACGTCAAACACATGAAACATTTGGTCCCTTTCCTGTGTGGACTGTTGAATGTGAAGAACACTGATTTGTTACAATGTCTGTTTACTTCTCAGCAGCTCAGAGACACGTCTGGCTGGTTCTTCAAACACTTGGTGACCACCTTTGTAGATTGTAGTGACAGTGAGGACTGTGAAATAGACATGCTGTTCTTATGTCAATGTCTCTATGAGTCTCAGTCTGCTGAAGCCTGCATTTTTATTCTGGATAAACTGGACTACTGTCTTGATCTGAGCGGGGAGACTCTTGATCCTCAGCAATGCTTTGCCCTGTCCTATGTAATCAGCCAGAGTAAGGAGAGGAAAATACAGCTGGACCTGGAGAATACAACAGTATCAAAACAGGGAATGAGACCATTACTAGGATGTCTGAGCAAATCCCAAAGGTAAGTAAGAATATGTAGTTTGCATGTTTACTCATAACTTACAAAGTACATTTTGAATTACTCTCCATTTAAAAGTTACATGTGTATCTGAGCCTTTCCCTTTTGTCTCGATAAATTTACACATTCTTTTTTTTTTAACTACACGATTCTCACTTGTAGCAGTCATACTACCACCTTGCTTCACTCTTGAGCTGATGTTATCAAAACAAGGCTGTGGTCAAACTCCTGTTGTGATTTTGGATGGACCAAAACATAACAGGCCAGAGGTATTCTGTTGGATGTCACACGAGGTCGGGCATTGCTGTGCGGCAGGAGGAACCCAGGGCTCAGAGTAGGAACTGATATGGGTCCAATGGTTTCATCCTGATACCTAATGCCAGTCAGGGTGCTGTGGCCTGGCCTGTAGAGATCTGTGCATGTCTCCATGGATGTGCCTTCCCTGACCATCAATGACCCACCACCAACCCTAAATGATGTAACAGGCAGCATAGCCTTCTCCACAGCTTCTCCAGACCCTTTCATGTCTGTCACATATGCTCAGAGTGAACCTGCTCTCCTCTGAGAGAAGCACAGTGCACCAGTGGTGAACTGATTGATTCTGGTATTCTATGGCAAATGCCACTCTGGTCCTTGGTGCCAGGCAGTGAGGCCCACTAGATGATGTTCGTTTGGTCAGAGACATTCACTCCAGTGGCCTGCTGGAGGTCATTTTTCTATTGCTCTGGCAGTAATACCCTGCTCCTCCTTACATAAAGGAGCTACTGGTCCTGCAGATGGGTTAAGGACCTTCTGCAGGCCCGTCTATCTCTGCTACAGTATCTACCTGACACCATGAATCTTCTCTGTGGACTTGAGACTGTTCAGGGAGACAGACAACCATCTGGCAATGGCACATAATAATGTGCAATCCTGGAAAAGTTAGACTACCTGTGCAACCTCTGTAGGGTCCAGGTATCACCTATTGCTACCAGTAGTGACACTGACCCTAGCCAAATGCAAAACTAGTGAAAAAATAGACAGAAAAGATGAGGAGGAAAAAAAGAAAGTGGCCTGTAAAACTATTCCTCTTTCAGGGGTTGCCTCATTGTTACCCCTCCAGTGCACCCCTTGTCAGTCACTAAGATCAAACCAGCTGAAACTGATAACAACCCCCTCTGCTAGTTAATTAATTGGAATCTAATGAAAACTAAGCTGAGCAGAAAAAAATGGGAAAACTTTGAAATTATTACAGAAGTAAGAATCTTTTTTTCAAACTCAGTGCAACAGTAATTATCAATTGATAGATTAAACATACTTGTGATGAGTCTGAGTTGTCAATACAGACTCTTGCAGTTGTTGCGATGCAGAATCTAGAATGAAAAGAACAAACATTTTAAATCTGTTTCTGGATTAATAAACAAAATACACTCCATGGTTGTTAAGATCTGATAACTAATACATTTCCAACTGTAGGACTCACCTCTTATCATGGCAGCTGTGGACCATTTGTATTCTCAGCGAGGCGGAGGTGGATTACATCAGCTTACTTCACTTTGCTAAAAACCAGCTGCACCTTTCAGTAAACAGTCAAACACAACTCTGTGACCGAGCTCGAAAAGTCCTGCAGAAAAGTGCTAAGAAGGTTAAAGTCTGCCTCCACTGGGATCACAGAACTTCTGTCTACCAATCTGTGCTTGATTTTCTCTTACAGTGTTTACCCAACATCCACTCACTCAGGTATACTGCTCATATGCATATAATCTATTTATAAGCACATGTATGTTTCATCTGTCTTTGACTTCAAATGTGTTGTGCTTACAGAAATTATTGGATTGAATTAAAATACTGACTTTAAATATTTTTATCCTCTTGGAATCTACAGTTTCTTTCAGTCATCAGAAAATCTCTCAGATCAAACCAAGTTCTTCATGAATCTCATTACTGGAGCAGCAGAGAGAGAACAGCAGACGGGAGAGAAGACACTACAACGGCTATCATCAGTGTGCAGATATCAAACATTTATTTTTAATGACAGTTACAAGGACAAGAGATACAAATGTAACATACTGCTGAATTTGTACTCCCATGTGAAGGACTGTGAGGCTAAAACAGGTCTGAGTGTCCTTCCATCATTACAGTCAGTTTTTTCAGCTCCTGCATTCTGGATCATAGACCTCTCAGAGAGAAAGACCTCCATCCTCCTGGAAGTGCTGAAACTCCAACCAGAGAAGAAACAAGTGGAGCTGACAGACTGCTCACATGAAGAGAGTGAAGTGAGGAGTTTGCTGCAGTGTCTGCCTTATATCTCACAGCTCAGGTAGTTGAAACATTCATTGATTAAGGAAATTATATCTGTCTACCTTAATTTGAATTTCAAATCACAGGATTTGCTTTTTTTTTTTAAATAAAAAAACTGTACTTAATAATTTTTAATCTGTACAATTTCAGTTCTGTGCCTGACTTACCAGAACCTTCAGAAGAAACCAGGTTCTTTAGAAATCTGTTCTGTGCAGCAGCAGAGAGTGAAACGCAGAAAGGAGAGACGATACTGGAGCTGTTATCAGTGTGCAGATATAAAGCATTTCCTCTGAAACAAAAATGGGGCGACTTTCTAATGGATCTGTACTCATATCAGACTGAAATAGAATTTAGTCTTCTTCCATCATTACAGTCAGTATTTTCAGCTCCTGCAGTCTGGTTCATAGACCTCTCAGAGAGAAAGACCTCCATCCTCCTGGAAGTGCTGAAACTCCAACCAGAGAATAAACAAGTGGAGCTGAGAAGCTGCTCACATGAAGAGAGTGAAGTGAGGAGTTTCCTGCAGTGTCTGCCTTATATCTCACAGCTCAGGTAAATCACATGATGTAAATATCTAAACATTATAAGCAGCACAGTGAATGGTTTTTGCAGATAATGAATTTAAATTTTAAAAGGTTATTCTTGTTGTGGAAATTTTAATTACCAAAGCCTGCAGACGGGATGAGTTGTAACAACACCTTTATTTCAGCTATCTCATGCATGAGGAGGGACGTCAGTCAGGGGGCACTGAAAGTCGTCTCTGACAATGAACAGTTCACGTCCTTTTTATACACAGTCACAGAACAAAAGGCTTTTACAGTTGCAGTTCACACCTTGGCTCTAAACAGACAGACTCTCTATCACCTGTGTGAATCTCCCCACTCTGGGGTCAAGTCTTCCTGTGTGAGCTTCCGTCTCCTGGGAGACATTCACCAGTTTCTCACCGTCTGTTTCCCAGTGTGGATGAGGTGTGAACCAGACATGCTAACCTAAGTAACATCAAAGCATTTCATCCAGACAATACATTAAAGAGAAATACACTAAAAGGGAAATACACAAAAGAGAAATCCCACAACAGTTCCCACCCTCTTGATTGTATCTCAATCACTAGTATGAAGGATTTCTCTTCCTAACATTCTGTTAATTACATCAGCAATATTGCACACTCAAAAGGGTTTTCACAATATGCATCATTCTTACAGTGTCAGGAAAATAATTTCACTCATCACAATCATCCTCGTTCTCGCTATCGTCAATGTAATCTTCAGCCTGCAATAGGGGAAGCTGCAATTTGGGAGACTCGCTTTCTTTGGTCAGTGCCACTGTGATTAATCTACTCAATAGGGTTCGGAGGCATGGGATCAGACAACAACCGCAGTATGTGAAAAAGTGGCTATGGACATTAGCAACGACAACACTATGGCCTTATACTTCCCAAACTGTCTGTTGAACCACCTGTCTAAGGGGTTATTGATGCCGGAGTCCTCTGTCGTTTTGGATGACAGTGTTCGCAAACCTTCCAAGGCTCTGATTACAGTGTCATCTTAGGCTGTGTTGTTTGGAATGAAAGTGTAGCACAGAGGACCCACCATAGCTCGTGGGTTGCTCCTTCTTTTGCACGAACCTCCTTGGATGTTGGCATGGTGCTCAGCTGCTGATTTCTCCAGAGGCTCCACCAGAGGGCAACCATCAGCCCACTGAAGAGCATCAGCGCTACCCCAGTGATGAGGTGCTTCCTGGCTTGTCGCATTGTTGCAGGTAGGGGGTAGACTGCCTACTACCTGAATAAGGTGCGGGGATTATTCTGCCCTGTTTGTCTTTTCTAGTTGCTCCTCCGTTCTGGGTGGTTCTCCTCCAAACAGCTTACAGTGGCTGGCGTGGATCCAAGTAACTCGTTCTCCAACCTTTATCGCTGTTTGTGTGGTCAGTAGGACTTGGAAAGGGCCCAGCCACCGCTTCGCCTTCCAGTGTCTCCTCCTGAAATCCTTCACTAGCACCCAGTTTCCTGGTTTGAACGGATGCAGGGGTCCTTCTGCTGGCCTGGGCAGGGCTGCTTTCACTGCTCGGTGTACCTGCGAGAGAGTCCTGGAGAGATTTTTGACAGTACACAATCATTTCGCTGTTGCACAACTCTGTGGACATGCCAGTCCATTTGGGGGGTTCTGCCCCCACTCTGGCGGGTCTTCCATACAACACCTCATAAGGGCTGAGGTGTACTGGAGGTCTGGTTCGCGTGCGCACATACATCAGCACGAGGGGAAGTGCTTTTGGCCACGTGAGGCCAGTTTCTTCACAGCACTTTATCAGTTTGGACTTTAAGGAGCCGTTCATTCTCTCCACAGCACCTCCAGATTGTGGGTGATATGCACAGTGTGTTTGCAATTTGAAACCTAGTTGCTTGCTGATCTCCTTCAATGCCTGGTTCACAAAGTGAGTACCATTATCACTTGTGATTTTCCCCGGGATACCCCACCTGGGAATGATTTCTGACAGGAGGGCTCTTGCCACTGCACTGCTGTCTGCACTTTTAGTGGGGAATGCTTCTACCCACTTAGAGAACATGTCCACTACTACTAGACAATACTTCTTCCCCTCGACTGGTGTCAATTCAATGAAATCCATCATTAGATGGTCAAAAGGCGTGTCTGGTGGGGGGTGTGCTGCAGTGTTTACCTGTACTGGGCGTCCCACATTGTTGGTCGCACAAATGAGACACTTTTTGCAATGCCTCTCAGCTGCTGTGGAAAACCCTTTGGTGAACCACAGCGATGTTACTGCTTGTAGCATCCCCCCTTTGGACGCATGGTCTAACCCATGTGTCCATTTTAGAAACCAGGGGAAGAAGTGTTTAGGTAGACATGGGCGGCCGTCAGGAGATCGCCAGACAGAGTCGACCAGTGTGCAGCCATGTCTGCGCCAGAGAGTTTTCTCTGGCTGGGAGGCAAATGACTGTACAGCAGGAAGATCAGCAAGGTTAGGTGTGGACAGTGGTGCCAAGACAAGTTGGAAAGGTAGGCCTCCTTCGGCTGCTGCTTTGGCTGCTGCATCGGCGGCCGCATTTCCTTGGGAGACAGAATCAGTTTTACCTGTGTGTGCTGCACACTTCACTACAGCAATGCGAGCAGGCAGGAGGATGGCATCCAGCAGCGCTGCTACCTGGTTAGCATTGAGGATGGGCTTCCCATCAGATTTCAGGAACTTTCTGTGCCTCCACAAGGCCCCAAAATCATGCACCACACCGAACGCGTAGCGAGAGTCAGTGTAGATGGTGGCCGACTGACTCTCCACAAGTTTACAGGCTTCTGTGAGCGCCACAAGTTCTGCAGTCTGTGCTGAGAAGTGTCTGGGCAATGAGCCTGAAACGAGAGTGGCATGATCAGAACACACAGCAAAGCCCACCCGGTTAGTTCCACGTGAATCACGTGAGGAGGAGCCATCTACATATAACACTATGTCAGAGTTCTCGATGGGAACATCTAACAAGTCAATCCGAGGTGTACAAGTTTCACCCAATACAGCAGTGCAGCTGTGTGGTTCACCATCCTCTCGCGTGGGGAGAAGAGTGGCTGGGTTAAGTGTTATGCATCGTTTCACTGTGATGTTGGGCATGTCAAGCAGTATGGAAGAGTACCTGAGCCAGCGAGCTGCAGAAAGGTGTGAAGTTTTCTGCTCCAGCAAAATGAGAGAAACTGCATGGGGTACCTGCACTGTCAGAGGAGAGTACCCTACAATGTCACGTGAGGTGAGCACGGCCTTCTCACACGCAGCTACTGCTCGTAGGCATCCAGGCAGTCCTGCAGCTACTGGGTCAAGCTTGGAGGAGTAATAACCCTCCGGGCGAAGTGAATCACCATGCTGCTGTAAAAGAACAGAAGACATGAAACCATTCTTTTCATCCACCATTTGTGTATATGGTTTGGATGGGTCTGGAAGCGCTAAAACGGGCGCTGTTTGCAGCAGTTGTTTCAAGGAAGTGAAGGCAGCTTCAGCCTCTGGTGTCCAAGAAATGCGATCATTGGCTGACAGACTTGCACCATGAATGAGCGCAGTAAGTGGAGCCTCCACAGAGGAGTAGTGTGGAATGAAATTGCGGCAGTATGATGTGGTTCCTAGGAATGACATCATCTGTTTTTTGGTGTGGGGTTTTGCAATGGTCATCACAGCTTCCACCCTCTTGGAGGAAATCTGGTGAGAGTTGTAAGAAATCACATGCCCTAAGAATGTGACTTGCTCTTTACAAAACTGCAGTTTTGACTTACTAGCTTTGTGGCCCTTGTGATGCAAATGTGTCAGTAAAGTGAGAGAATCTGCCAGACACTGCTCTTGTGTGGGTGCACACAGTAGCAGATCATCGACATATTGAAGTAACACTGTGCCTTGGGAGAGGATCAAGTCTGACAGGGAGTCTCTTAAGGCGGCATTGTAAATCGTGGGGGACTCACAGTAGCCTTGACACAACCGAGTGAATGTGTAAGCCTTTCCCTGGAACTCAAAAGCAAACCAGAACTGGCTATCTGGGTGAACTGGAACAGAGAAGAATGCATTAGTCAGGTCAGCAACAGTAAACCACATAGCATCAGATGGTATTTGGGACAAAATGGTGTGGGGGTTTGGAACCACAGGGGCTCTGGGGATCACAGCCTTGTTCACAGCTTGTAAGTCCTGCACAAACCGCCACTCAACAGGCTCATTTGGTCCTCTGATTTTCTTCACAGGGAATAGTGGAGTGCGAACCGGAGAGGTGGGGCATGGGATAATTACTCCAGCCTTTAACAGGGATTCAAACACAGGAGTAATCCCCTCTATGGCTTCCTGTTTCAGAGGATATTGTCTTTGGCATGGTCTAAAAGAGGACTTTGGAGTGATTACCACAGGCTCACAATCTTTAATTAGGCCTACATCATACTTAGATGAGGCCCACAGGCCGTCAGGCACCTCTGTCAGCAGGGGGTGTGAGGAGTTTAGAGGAGGTGTCGTTTGAAGTAGACAGTGTGAGACAGCTATGTTCACTAGCTCAACTGAGCGGACACAATGGACTGTATATGTCATGGTTTTTCTGTAGGCTTTCATTTCTCGAGAAAACAAAACTGTGGGATCCTCTGTAGGCTCCCAATCGCAAGCGCGGTAGCACCGGTGCATAAATTCTCCCATGTCTTCCCACTGGCAGCTGTGAGCTTTTGCTAGGGGAACATGTGGGACGGATGCATCCATAGTAAACATATTTCTTTGCTCATCAGTGAGAGAAATCGCAAGCGCAGCAAATGTGGAGCTCCAAAACATACATGTCACAGTTAGTAAATCATTTTCGGTTCTGGACCATTCTTCCTCATAACTGTCATCAGGGCCATGCAGAGAAAAGTGAGATGTGCAACTCAACTCTCCAGGAGCCATAAAACAGACATCTGGAGGCATGCAGTTGCGAGTCGCTTGTATGAATTCTGTAACAAGCGGCCCCTCCTCCAGCTTCCACCCGTAAGCGAGAGCTGGAGTCACGGGGTTATATTTCACCATCATATAATCATAGTCAGATTGCGTGATTGTGATGCCATTATAGCAGGAGATTAAACTTATTTTCAGTTTGCACATCAAATCTCTGGCAAGCAAATTGACAGGGCACAGGTCTGACCACAGAAACTGGTGTGTGAATTTTCTACCCTGTCCGTCTACACAACACAGGGGTATGGTGAAATTTTCTCTCTGTATGGTTCCTGATGCGGACACAGAATGAGTGAACTTCTCACCCAGCACGGGCTGGGGTGAGAGAGAATCTGAGCGTAGTACAGAGTGGGTGGCCCCGGAATCTACAAGAAATTCTACTTCCTGGTTACAAACTAACATTTTATACAAGGGCAGTGATTTATAAGGCACGCTATTTAAATGTACATATGTACCAGCTGGTGACGAAGAGACCTGCTCTTCATGCTCAAAAGTGTGATGTATTAAAGTGTGCGTGTGTGTGTGTGAAACACTTTCTACATCAATGGGTGTGTGTATGCGTGTGTGATTTTCACTTCCCTGTTCTGATGAGGTGGGCAAACCACAGCCTGAAGCGTACTCTGGCGTCCTTTCCCCCCGGTCTCAGTCCGCTTGCTCCCACCGTGGGCTCGGCCTTTGGTAATTCTGGCGTTGTTGCTGCCTATTTCCACGACGGCCACGGTTAGGACAGGTTCCTCGCCAATGTCCATAGTCCCCACAGACAAAACAGGCGTCCCGATCTCGTCTTGACTGCTGTTGTTGTTGATAATGTCCTCGGTCCCGTCTGTTCTCCCCACTTCGGTAACGACAACTGTCTCTGTTGTGGAAACCTCCGTGCGGGTTTGCCACGGCTTTATACAGTGTTAGGGCGACATTATGGAGGTCGGCATTCTGTTTTTCCTCTCTTTTACTTTTCTTTTCATCCAGGTGGCTCTGAGCGTGGCGGGCATGGCGTCGTAGCTCCGTTAGCCGCGGCTCATCTTCTCCCCCCACGTACGAATGCTTTACCTCGGCTGCCACATCTGATCTCAGTCCCCGGAAAATGTGCCCGCAGAGATGGTGCTCATATGTGGAAGCGGAGGCGCCCGTCATGTCATCTTTGGATATTCCACCATTAGCTTCAAACACAGTTGTCATACGATGTATGAAATCGTCCACAGATTCATCCTTTCTTTGCTTGCAAGCCTGAATCTTTGACATGTCCACTTTATCTGGGAAAACCTCCTTTAGCTTATCCATCAGGTGGGTGACTGCAGTACAATATTCAAGGTTTTCTCCATGCTCATAGGTCAGGTGTCGTATCCTCAGCGTAGGATCAGGCAAGTGAGGTGATATTCTCCTCAGGTCGCATGGCTTCAGCTTGCCTGCCACTGCGCGTCTAATTTCTTGACCCGTGGGACGATATTCTTGGCAGAAAATTAGGAGCTGCTCACCAAACTTTGCACCCGACATGAGGGGGTCAGGTAGATGGCTTGTGGCGTCAGCGATGTCTGACTGTGTCCATGGTCTGTGAACTAAAATAGGTCCCTCGGGTCCCGCCACTTCCACCATCGGGAGCTGCAGGCTTTCTCCTTTCGCCTGTCGCTGTCTCCGCGTTCTCTGCCCGGTCTGGAACTTTTCGGCCTCCTCGTTGCTGTCTGCGTCGTCTGTATCGTCCCGCTCGTCATCAGTGAGAGAATATTCAGGCTGATCCGTGGCAAAAGGCAGGGCGTAATATCCATGGCGGCTGTCCTTACTTCTGTTCTTTCCTCTTACAGCTCTCCGTTGCTGTGTTTTCGTCGCTTCAGCTCGCGGCGCGTTTTCAGCTCGCGACGCGCTCTGTGTGTTGCTGAGCGCTGTGTCGGATCTGAGTGTCTTTCTTTCCGCTTCATCCTGACGGGGCTGTCGCTCCTCAGTAGCGGGATTGGCGCTTGCATCCTCTGGCTGTGGGGCATGTGGTGCAGAGCGGGATGGGGAGGGAAAGGAGTCCAGGTCTGCATCGGCTTTCAGGCCCTGCAAAACAGCCTGTACTGGGGAAGCACAAACAGTGCGTGAACAGGGAAATGGTGTTTTGTTCTCCGTGTTATACGGAGGTGGAAGAGGCGCTGAGGCAGATTCTGCGTCAGCCTCCCTTCCACGCACTTCTCTAGGTAATTCTTTCAGAGCTGCTTTGTTTTCTCTTCTTTCTGCTTCCCCTATCCACATTTTCAAGCATTCCTTCTCATCGCTTACTCTACGTAGATCTACGGTCCTAACTTTCCCTTTTCCCAATAATTTTGCTTCTTCCTCTCGCAACTGTTCCTCTATTTTCTTTAACTGGTTAACACTCAGCGATCCCTTTTCGGGAAACCCGTTTACTTTTTGCCACTTAACAACATATTTCATACACCCAATTCCCCATTTCTTAACCATACAGTCAAATATTGAGTTTTGTCCCTGGCCACCTCGTGGAACGCTTGCCGCAGCCGCCTCTCGAGCCACTAATCCGGCTCCGCTGGCTGCCTTACTGGATCTAGATCCCATATTACTACACGAGGCGTCCCCCGTGAGGTTCCTTGCCTTCTACAGACCAAGGAACGAACACCGCCACCCCCAGTCTCCTTCGAAGAAGTTAGGGTCTTTCTAGAAGACGCTAGGGATGTCACTCCGTGATTCTACACGAAGACTCTCCGTGATTCTACACGAAGACTCCCTCGGAGCTCTTGCTCTGGAAGGTCGTAACACGTTGACCTTCTTGAGCTCTCCGAAGGCTGCAACACGCTCACACGGCCAGACACAAAACTCTCGTGACTTGTTAAAAAGGTAGATACAGCTCACCGTTCTGCAGGAGTTTCCCCTCGATTCATCAAGGTGATCTCGGTGGTCGCTGAAGCACAGGCTCTGTGACTCTGCCTTTCTCTTTGCTTTTAAACAGCTGGCAGGACCGAAGCGTTTTGCTACCTCGGGGTGATCAGCCGTCCCAGAGCCGTCCTTCAGCGAGAACACTGGATCACCCTGCTCACAGCGCCAAACTGTTGTGGAAATTTTAATTACCAAAGCCTGCAGACGGGATGAGTTGTAACAACACCTTTATTTCAGCTATCTCATGCATGAGCAGAGACGTCAGTCAGGGGGCACTGAAAGTCATCTCTGACAATGAACAGTTCAGGTCCTTTTTATACACAGTCACAGAACAAAAGGCTTTTACAGTTGCAGTTCACACCTTGGCTCTAAACAGACAGACTCTCTATCACCTGTGTGAATCTCCCCACTCTGGGGTCAAGTCTTCCTGTGTGAGCTTCCGTCTCCTGGGAGACATTCACCAGTTTCTCACCGTCTGTTTCCCAGTGTGGATGAGGTGTGAACCAGACATGCTAACCTAAGTAACATCAAAGCATTTCATCCAGACAATACATTAAAGAGAAATACACTAAAAGGGAAATACACAAAAGAGAAATCCCACAACATTCTTTCAAGGGGGTTTCTTTGGAAACACAGGTCAAACAAGCTCTTTGAAATGTATATTAGACTTTCATAGCCCCTGCGGGCAGTATATCCTTCAAGCTCTCACATCCTGTGAAGTATCTTTGTAGTTTCTAGGACTGCGCTCTTCTGGACAGAGATCTCCGATGTTGTTATTGTGATCTGCTTGAGCCACTCGCCTAGCTTGGGGGTCACTGCACCACGTGGTCTGATTACTACTGCGACCACTGTAACTCACACCCTTCACATCTTCTCAAGCATTTTGTGTTCCTTCTTCCTTATGTTGCTGCCACATCTTTCAATATGGCTGTCTTCCTCTGTTTGTCCATGCTATGATGTCTGGTTGTCCATCTGTATCTGGAAGTCCCACAGGATCTTAGCTCGGTCATTCTTGACCACCATAGGGGACGTCTCCCATTTTGACCTCGGGACTTCCAGGCCATATTCGGCACATAATGCGCCCTGCTGTTATGTGCTGGATTGTCTCAGGGGCATCTTTACACAGCCTGCACCTGGGGTCTTGCCTGGTGTGATAGACCCCAGCCTCTGTGGATCTTGTTCCTGTGCTGCCATGATTAGTGCCTCTGTGCTGTCTTTTAGTCTAGCTTTGTCCAGGGACTTCCTCTATCTGCCAGTGGTACATACCATGCAGGGGTCTGTCCTTCCATAGTGGTTACTCCTCTTGCTCTTCTTTCTTGGACTTGTGCTGCTTCAGATATTTGCTGAGCATGCAGGGTGTTGTTGCCATCTTTCTGATGTACTTGTGAATGTTCAGTGTGTCATCGTGAACTTCAGCCAGCTTATTATCTCAGCAGGGTACCTGATTACGGGCAGGGTGTAGGTGTTGATAGCCCAGATCTTTTCTTTCCATTCAGGTAACTCCTCAGGACTTCCCTGACCTTCTGCAGGTACTTGGTAGTTGCTGCTTTCCGGGCAGCCTCTTTGTAGTTCCCATTTGCCTGTGGGATTCCCAGGAATTTGTAGCTGCCCTCGACGTCTGCAATGTTGGCCTCTAATAGTTTGCCCTTGTTACCATCCGACTACACTTCTCCAATCACAACAACATTCTGATGTCATTGCTGTATATCCTGGTCATGTGGATCAGTGAACTGATATCTCGTTCAATCTTGGCATTCAGCTTGATGTCATCCACGTACTGGAGGTGGCTGATGATCTGTTCCAGCTCTACTCTGTAGTTGCTATCCGTAGCTAGTCTTGTCAATGATCTGACTGAGGGCATTCAGGCCTATAAAGAAAAGCAGTGTGGACAGAGCCTCTTCTTGGTAGATCCCACACTTGATGGTGACATGCGCTATGGGCTTGAAGTTGGCCTCCAGTGTTGTTCGCCACATCCCCATTGTGGAGCATTGAGTCATAGGCCTTCTTGTAGTCAATCCAGGCAGTTCACAGGTCTTGGGCGACTGGTCTGTCTGCCAATAACTGGTGTTTCACTCCTTATTCTTGCCAATTCCTTTCTGTGCCCTGGTTATGTATCGAGCAATGTGCGTATTCACCTTATAGTCAATTTATATATTCAATTTTATTTATACAAGGCAAAATCACAACAATAGTTGCCTCTAGGCACTTTATATTGTAAAGTCGGCCCTACAATAATACATACAGAGAAAAACCCAACAATGATTAGCCACTATGATGCCGGACAGGAGCTTCCATATGGTAATGAGGCAGGCTATTGGCCAGTAGTTGGATGGAAACCTATCCCTTCTGGGAGTCGTTTGGGATCAGGATGTCCAGCTTTTGTTAACCATTCTGGTTGTTCTAATCAACTTGTTGGCTTATCTGTGCTGCTAGATGCTTATGGAGTGCAGTCAGCTTCTTCAGCTGGTGGTTCTTCACAGCCTGGTGCTGTCCAACTCTTGACACTGGAGACCCTTTCTTGGATGTCTGCCACTGTGATGGTTACTGGACCCTGTTCAGGAAGGTTGCTGTCGTCTGCTCTTAGATCCACTAGTCACTGACCATTGCCATTATGGTGTGACCAACTCAGATCCTTGTTGATGTTAATGCTCAGGAATCTGAAGCAGCGACTCTCTCTCCACCTCTGCTCCTTTGATGTGGATCGGGGTGTGGCTAGCTCTCTGCAGTCTCCTGTAATCCACGATGAGATCCTTGGTTTTGCTGACGTTAAGCAGCAGGTTGATGTGGCACCATGATGTCAGGGCTCTCACCTCTGCCCTGTATGTCGTCTCATCTCCATCAGAAATGCAGCCGATGATGGTGGTGTCATCTGCAAATTTGAATATGGTGTTGGAGCTGTGTGCTGATGTACTGTCGTGGGTGAACAGGGTTTATAGCAGGGGGCTGAGCACACATCCCTGGGGGGCACCTGTGCTGAGTGTGTGTGTGGATGAATTGATGCTGCCGATCCAAACCACCTGAAATCTGTCTGTCAAGAAGTCCATAATCCAGCTGCACATGGAGGAGCTGATGTTCAGGTTACAGAGTTTTCATGACGAGTCCAGATGATTGATGCTGTTGAAGGCGGAGGTATAGTCTATCAATTCAATTCAATTTTATTTATATAGCGCCAAATCACAACAACAGTCACCTCAAGGCGCTTTATATTGTATAGTACATCGTACAATAATAGATACAGAGGAAAAACCCAACAATCATATGACCCCATATGAACAAGCACTTTGGCAACAGTGGGAAGTAAAAACTCCCTTTTAACAGGAAGAAACCTCTGGCAGAACCAGGCTCAGGTCTATTAACACATAGTGAGTGAGAAAGGTGACTGGAAAGGAAAAACGCAATGCATCATGGGAATCCCAGGCAGCCTACGTCTATTGCAGCATAACTAAGGGAGGATTCAGGGTCACCTGGTCCAGCCCTAACTATATGCTTTAGCAAAAAGGAAAGTTTTAAGCCTAATCTTGAAAGTAGAGATAGTGTCTGTCTCCTGAATCCAAACTGGAAGCTGGTTCCACAGAAGAGGGGCCTGAAAACTGAAGGCTCTCCCTCCGATTCTACTTTTAAATACTCTAGGAGCAATAAGTAGGCCTGCAGTGTGAGAGTGAAGTGCTCTAATAGGGTGATATGATACTACAAGGTCATTAAGATATGATGGGGCCTGATTATTTAAGACCTTGTATGTGAGGAGCAGGATTTTGAATTCAATTCTGGATTTAACAGGAAGCCACTCAAGGGAAGCCAAAACAGGAGAATTTATTTAGTTTCCTACATTTTGTTTTCAGTCTATTCACTGCAACTGAGAAATAATACTTACCTCTTTAGCATTATGGAGCCTAACTTCTTCAAAGGGATAGAAAAGGTGATAGAGAGAAGAGACAAGAGAGAAGACAAAAGGGACAAGATAGGAGAGAGCAGAGAGAATCTAATCTGTTTTTTTCGCGGATGATGTGGTTCTGTTGGCTTCATCGGGTGATGGCCTCCAGCTTGCCTTGGAACAGCCCGCAGCCGAGTGTGAAGCACAGCTAGAAAAGCGTCGAGTGCCCACTCCGGGTCGTGGACGAGTTCCTGTCCCAACTGCATGAGTTTAAGTATCTCGGGGTCTTGTTCACGAGTGATGGGAGAAGGGAGCCGGAGATCGACAGACAGATTGGTGCTGTGGCTGCAGTGATGCAGACGCTGCACCGGTCCATCATGGTGAAAAGAGACTGAGAATAAAAGCGAAGCTCTTAATTTTCCGGTCGATCTACGTCCCTACCCTCACCTAGGGTCACGAGCTATGGGTAGTGACCAAAAGAACGAGATCACGGATACAAGAGGCGGGATTGAGCTTCCTCCAAAGGGTGGCTGGCCTCTCCCTTAGAGATAGAGTGAGAAGTTCAGCTATCCGGAAGGGGCTCAGAGTAGAGCCGCTGCTCCTCCACATTGAAAGGAGCCAGTTGAGGTAGTTCAGGAATCGGTAATACAGACCGGTGCTCTCTCTCTTTCTCTCTCTCACTCTCTTTGGAGCAGCGGGCCACAATTTTGATTCCCGCCTAGGGGCATCTGTATCCAATAAGAGTCACGAGGCTGGAGGTTAAGCGAGCCTACTGCAGACATGAGCACGAGACAGAAATATGAAGGCATACCGACTGGGACGTCGCCTTGATCAACAAGGTCCGTGTCAGGTGTTGAGGAACCAGGGCAACCTGATGAGAAGTGAAAGTAGGGCACTGTTGGAATGCTACTATGCAAGTAACCCTGTCAGAAGGGGTTACATGAGTAGGATGAGGGACCTATGGAATCTGCGATACCCAATATCCACATTGACGGAGAAACAACTAGGAGCTCAATGTTCCAACATTCGGAAGAAGGGATTGCTCTCACAGCTAGAGACTGACTAACCAATCGGACATAGTGGTGGTAGACAAACAGAAGAAGACGGCCGTAGTGATAGATGTAGTGGTTCCGAATACACGACAAGCTTGAGAAACACCAAGGGCTCAGAGAAGAGCTCGAGAAGATGTGGAGGGTGAAGGTAACAATGGTCCCAGTGGTAATTGGAGCACTAGGTGCAGTGACTCCCAAGCTAGGCGAGTGGATCCAGCAGATCCCAGGAACACCATCGGAGATCTCTGTCCAGAAGAGCGCCATCTTAGGAACACCTAAGATACTGCACAGAACCCTCAAGCTCCCAGGCCTCTGGTAGAGGACCGTAGCTGTAAGGATAGACCTCCTGCAGGGATAAATACATTGATGTATTTACATAGATGTAATCAAATTATTACTGAAGGTTTGCTTCTGTTTATTCCAGTATTTATCCTCGGAAGTCAGATCTTACTGATCAAATCCGGTTCTTTGTGAATCTGTTCTGTGCGGCAGCAGAGAGAGAACAGCAGACAGGAGAGAAGATAATGGAGCTTTTAGCATCAGTGTGCACATATCAAACATTCCCTTACAATGTCATGTACATGAATAATAATAAGAAGAACAGTGAGTGTAATTTCCTTCTGGATCTGTGCTCCCATGTGAAGGACTATCAGGCTAAAACAGGTCTGAGTGTCCTTCCATCATTACAGTCAGTTTTCCAGTCAGCTCCTGCAGTCTGGTTCATAAAGCTCTCAGAGAGAAAGACCTCCATCCTCCTGGAAGTGCTAAAACTCCAACCAGAGAAGAAACAAGTGGAGCTGAGAAGCTGCTCACATGAAGAGAGTGAAGTGAGGAGTTTGCTGCAGTGTCTGCCTTATATCTCACAGCTCAGGTAAATGAAATGCTCTTCACATCATCATTTTGTGTGTCCACCTGCAGATGTAGAAGATGTGTTAGAGCAGGATGAGTGTTTGTGTTGTAAGAGTGTGAAACAGTGTTGAGCTGCTCTGATGGAAGATCTGTTTAACATGGAGCTTCATGTACATTTAGGACATGGAAGAGATGGAGTCCATCAGCAGTGTGTGGTTGTTTTTATGCAGCTCACATCAAATCATCACTAAATGTTTCCTTCTTATTGTTACAGGGTTGATGCTTGGTGGTTACATGAAGCAGTCAGGTTGTTTGTGAGTCTGTTCTGTGCAGCAGCAGAGAGAGAACAGCAGACAGGAGAGAAGATCCTGGAGCTGTTAGCATCAGTGTGCACATATCAGACATTCCCTCTTCATGACAGATACATGGATGATGAAGATAGGAAACATCAGTGTGACTTCCTGTTGGATCTGTGCTCCCATCTAAAGGACTATGAGACTAAAACAGGTCTGAGTGTCCTTCCATCATTACAGTCAGTATTTTCAGCTCCTGCAGTCTGGTCCATAAAGCTCTCAGAGAGAAAGACCTCCATCCTCCTGGAAGTGCTGAAACTCCAACCAGAGAAGAAACAAGTGGAGCTGAGAAGCTGCTCACATGAAGAGAGTGAAGTGAGGAGTTTGCTGCAGTGTCTGCCTTATATCTCACAGCTCAGGTATATTATTACATTTTCTCAAACTAATTTTACGTTTTAAGTTTGTCTAATTGGAATATAATGTAAATTAATGTAATTTGCATAATAAGATGTATTTTTTTTCCATTCTCTTGCTTATTGAATTTTGAGAACCTCTGCAAATGACAACATCACCAGAATACTGTGCAGGGATTGAATATTTTAAACCAGCTTACTGTCAGTTACAGACTTCAGTAAGCACATTAACTTCAAAAATAGAAAACTAATTTCAAATTTTCTTTGTTCCAGTTTTCTTTGTGTTTTTGATCTCTTCTGACAAAATCCTTATTGCAGAACAAAATAAAGAAATCAAAAACAAAACAATCAAAAATATCCCCAAAAGTAACATTTAACTAACTATATACAGTCTGTAGCAGTAAACCAGTACCAGACAGTCTTACTTTACAAACTCCGATCTCAGTGGTGAAACAAAGTCAACCAAAAAAAAATTTTAAAAAAGACTTACATTTTCCTGATTCTGTGGGAGAATTTAACCTTTCCATCATATACATATTATGCATCAATGTAAATTGAATGTAAATACAAATTTCACCTTCAAAGCCTTCTCTATACAATTCTTTAAGTCCTGCCAATTTGGAACAACACAGGGACATTCCCAAAGGATGTAGTAATGATTGGCTCCATCGTCCCCAGACTGTCCCCAACATCTTGTATCCTGATATTTCTTTTGTGCTGGTGTAATAAAATATCTTACAATGTTCTGTACTTTTAATAGATGTTTTGTGGAAGCCAAAATATTCCAGTACCCTGTATGAGACGTCCCACCTGACAGAATCAATCTCAAACAGAGATCAAAGGTTTCTCTGCGTCTAGCCCCAATATTACACCTTCTATTCTTTTTATCAATAATATCACATGTAAGTTGCGCCAAATATTATCCTGTGACTGTCTCTGTTTTATAAACCCAGTTTGGTCTAAACCAGTTATATCTGCAAAATTGTTTCTAGCGGTCTGGCCATGATATCAGTAAAAAGTCTATAGTCTGGATTAAGGACCGTAATTGGTCTGTAATTTTTGCAGTCCAAGTTATCCTTTCATTCTTTAGGGATAACCGAAATGAAGGCCTCCCTCCAGGAACTTGTAGCTTTTTCTTTCCTCAGTACCCAGTTAAATGTATTTTTAAGGAGAGGGATCAATCCTAAAATGCCAAAGCGTATCCATCCGTCCCTGAGGTCTTATTAGTTGTCAACTTTGAGATTTCTGAATTGATTTCTCCTTCTGTAATTTCCTTTGTCAATCCACAATTTTGATCCTCAGTAACTTTAGCGGTAAATTTAGTGATTCTAATAATGTATTAATCTGATCCATATTGTTCATTTTTTCTTGGGGATATCATTTCTTGTAATATTTTTTAAAACATTGGTCGATCTCTTCCGTCTTATATTTCATCACAGTAGTGGAAAAGTCCCTGATTTACTTAAATATTGTTATTTGAAACTTGTTTCATCATTTTATATTCCAGTAATTTGCAGAATTATTGTTTAATACTATCTTTGTTTCATATACAGCAATAGTTTTTAAACCTCTTCTTCTAATTTGCAGTTTACTTCAGCTTCTTTTCATCCAAATTATTCTGATGTTGTTTCTCTTTTTCTTCTTTTCTTTTCTTTGTTTGTAGCTGTTTGCATTTTTCCTATTTTTTCTTTTTTAAAACATAATTTGCAGGTCTATTTTAGTCACACCTTCTGGAAAATGAATGACATAAAAATGTATGAAGTTCAGCTTCCCAAATCTAATAATTTTGGCTTTCCAAACCCTCTCTGTGCGTAGAAATGTCTAAACTACACGTAACATCTCTTTCGCTCGCTCACAAAACCTTAAATATGTGAGGACGAATCGCCCGATACGCACAGATCACGTCGTGTGCTCACGTGTGCTTTGAGACTAATTTAAAGATGCACAAATGTAAGTTGCATTCAAGTCCCAGTGTGAAACAAATGTGTACAAATAATAGTTTGTTGATCACATCGTAGGCTGCCTTCTTAAAGGGAAGGTTATGCCTGTAACATTTCAAATTTTCTTAGTTTTATGTTTTAATGAAAAACATTCCAGCATAGAGAAACTGGTACAGTTAACAGCACCGGTCCCAGAGTCTCGTAGTATAGACATAAACTTTTGTTGATCATAAATTTGACTTTTATTCATCCTGTGGAGGGCTGTAAGTTGACTTAATACAAGAATGATGCTGAACATGAGGTAAAAATGTGGCACAGCTACCTTCCTACACTTGAGCCTGTCAGTTACTGAAGCCTGTTTCTCTCTGTCTGCCACACTGCTACTGCAGACCTGCATTGAATGTAAAGGTGTATGACCTCCTGTATATTTATATGCTTTACTCATTATAATTAACTCTGCCTGTCCTGAATATCATCTTTTAATTTTTACCCTACCTCTCGATTGAATGGCTCGGGGTGATTTGGGCATGTTGGAATGACTTCAGCTGTGTTTGGAAAACAGCACAGCTTTTACAGAATACCAGAGAAACTAACTGGAACTATTTGGGGACTGTTCTTATATGCAGTTTTGCCCTGTCTAATATATTGGAACTAAAACTTACAGTAAAACTTTATTTTGTTCAAACTACACAATTAAAGTTTATTAATCTTCACTATCATGATTTCAGAATCAGACCTGAGTCTTCAGAAGAGATCAGAATCTTCATGGATCTCTTCATTGCAGCAGCAGGGAGAGAACAGCAGACAGGAGAGAAGATGCTGGAGCTGTTAGCATCAGTGTGCACATATCAGACATTCATTTTTGATGGCAGATCCATGAATGATTATAAGAAGAAATATAGTCTTGACTTCCTGCTGGATCTGTACTCCCATGTGAAGGACTATGAGACTAAAACAGGTCTGAGTGTCCTTCCATCATTACAGTCAGTATTTTCAGCTCCTGCAGTCTGGTTCATAGACCTCTCAGAGAGAAAGACCTCCATCCTCCTGGAAGTGCTGAAACTCCAACCAGAGAAGAAACAAGTGGAGCTGACAGGCTGCTCACATGAAGGGAGTGAAGTCAGGATTTTGATGCAGTGTCTGCCTTATATCTCACAGCTCAGGTACATGAATTCTACTTTACACGATTAATTCTTCATAAGGTCTAAGGAGCTTGGAAAGAAAAGCGTCTGGACTTCTTTGAGTTGCTTGAAGACGTTACTGTCACGGTTTGCGGGTGCAAGCCGTGTGGAAATAAATTAGGACCAGGCAGCGGCAGCTCAAGTGCAGGTGAGAATTTATTAACAGTGGTACAAATAAACAGAAATGGCAGGTGACACTAACGGGTAAACCTAAACTGGGAAAACTAACAAAGCAAACCAGAAACGAAGAAGCAGGGAGGTCCGGGGAAACACACATGGAGAGACGCAGGGAGACCGAGGGGAAGAACACAGACCTTCACAATAAAACAGGAAACACATAGATGCAAAGACACAGACTGGGAACGCGGACTTAGCACAGGAACAGATGGGCAGAACAGAATAACACTAAACAGGGGGAAGAACAGAACCAACATCACACTAATAGAAAACACAAAACGCTGGGTCAAAAGGACCCAGGATCATGACAGTACCCCCCCCCCCCCCCCCCCCCCCGTCAAGGGCTGGCTCCAGACAGCCCAAAACAAGAACCCCAAGAAACGCCCAGAAACAGAAAACAACCAGACCAGGGCGGGCGGCGGGGGCCCAGGAAGGAGGGCTCGAGGCAAAACAAAACAGGAGCACCAGAAAGCCAGAAGACAAAAACCAAAACAAAACACGAGTCCAAAACCGGGGGGCTGGGAGGAGGTGTTGGCTGACAGATCGGCCTCCCTGCTTCTGCGAGGCCTGGGGCGGTCTGCTTGCCCCCACCCCCGGGGGAAAGGGTCACATCTCTTGGGTCTGGGTGCTGTTTCCCCCTCTGGGGGCGAGGGTACCTGGACCCGGGGTATAGAGTATGTTTGGGGAGTGCGATTTTGTGTACATGTGCATATATGTCTATTCCTACGTTGGGTGAGTGCTGAGTGTTTGTATATGTGTGCATGAGGGTGGGAATGCATGTTTGTGTCTGTGTGTGCCTGTTTGTCTGTGTTTATATGTCAGGTCAGGTCTTAGACTCCACCTCCCTGGGAACACCCAGGCCCTCCAAAGTGTGGAGGCCTATCTCCCCTCACCACACTCCCTGCCGGTAACTGATGCACTCAGGGGTCGGTGCATTGGTGGTTCTTGGTGTCCGGGGCTGGGCGCTCAGGTATACACCAGCTCACTCCCGGTGGCTACTTGGCGGGGCCTGGTGCCTGTCGCTCGGTCAGGCCTCTTCCGGGGCAAAGGGGGCCCTTGAACCTCCGGCCTCGGGGCCTGCAGCTCGGTTCACTCTGGCACAGCTGGCTGCCGGCAGAGCCGGCGGACGCGCCAGTGCAGCCCCCTCTGGCTTCTGCTCCGTGGCTACTGGGTGACCCCTCGTCTAGGGATCTCCTCAGCCCTTCCCAGGAGGGTGGCACGGATGCCCCTCCGGTGGTACTCCTTGGGCTCTCGCACTCTGGGGTCCCTGGATGTCTGGAGCCTGGATCTCCTCCATGTCTGCTTCATGCCCTGGGGGACGGGGCTATGGCCCTCCACACCCTCTAGCAGACCGTTACATGGGGAAACCTTCTGTATACAAGCGCGCTGATCCACACGGGTGTGCACATGGGTGTTCACTGTTCGTAGACATAAACTACACCTTTCTTAGCTGCTACTTCAAAGCACATTGTGCGCTGTCTGTGCTGCACAACAACATTCAATATTTAGTATTTATTGCTGTTTACACTTAGCTAGATTAACATGATGGTGTTGTGTTTAGTATGTTGCTTTGTTTTTTTTTTTGCTTGTTTTCTATTCTTTTTCTCTCAACAGGTGATCCAGGAGATTTTTTTTTTTCTCTTTGTCTTTGTAAGTGCCCTTTCTCACTGTCCCTCTTCCCTTCTGTTTTTCTTTTCCTTCCTCTCTTTCTTTCTCCCTTTCCTATCCCCCAATCATGTCTGTCTCATCTGTAACTACTGAAAATAAAATAAATAATAACAACAAAAGTTGATCAAATGGACCAATATGGCAATGCCATGATGATCCATTTGGCAAAATAAATCCATTTGTTATCCTTGTTGGTCTTCATACAACAATTCTGACGGCTAAAGAACCAAATGGGACAGACAAAAAAAAAAAAAAAAAAAGAAACACAATAGAGCACAGGAAAACAAAAACAGTACACTGCTTCACGTGGAAGCAGTTCAGGGGGCCGGCCGTGCGGAAGGCAGCGGCGGCCACGTGGAAGCAGTTCAGGGGGCCGGCCGTGTGGAAGGCAGCGGCGGCCACGTGGAAGCAGTTCAGGGGGCCGGCCGTGAGGACGGCAACGGCGCCGACTCAGGCGAAGATGGTCCGGGGGCCGGCCGTGCGGAAGGCAACGGCGGTGACCCAGGCGAAGGTGGTCCGGGGGCCGGCCGTGCGGAAGGCAATGGCGGCGACGGGCAAACAGTTCAGGGGGCCGCCCTCGCACACGGCAATGATGCTGATTCAGAGGCCTGGAACGCACAGGCCGAGCTGGCTCTGATGGCAGTGTTGCTACTGCAGGACCAGCCGAGGCAGGACCGGGCAAGGACGAAGCTGACTCGGAGGCAGGAACAGATGCTGAGGCCGCAGGCGGCGTGGATGAAGGCGCTGAGGCCGCAGGCGGCGTGGATGAAGGCGCTGAGGCCGCAGGCGGCGTGGATGAAGGCGCTGAGGCCGCAGGCGGCGTGGATGAAGGCTCGGAGGCCGCAGGCGGCGTGGATGAAGGCTCGGAGGCCGCAGGCGGCGAGGGTGAAGGCTCGGAGGCCGCAGGCGGCGAGGATGAAGGCTCGGAGGCCGCAGGCGGCGAGGATGAAGGCTCGGAGGCCGCAGGCGGCGAGGATGAAGGCTCGGAGGCTGCAGGCGGCGAGGATGAAGGCTCGGAGGCTGGACCAGGCAAAGCAGAAGCCGAAGCCGCAGCTGGCGTGGATGATGCGGCTGCAGCTGGCGTGGATGATGCGGCTGCAGCTGGCGTGGATGATGCGGCTGCAGCTGGCGTGGATGCGGCTGCAGGCGGCGGCGTGGAAGCCGGAGACGGAGGCGCTGCAGGCGGCGGCGTGGAAGCCGGAGACGGAGGCGTTGCAGGCCGGAGCGGTCCCTCGGACCCTCCAGCGGAGACACGAGACGAAGGCCGGAGCGGTCCCTCGGACCCTCCAGCGGAGACACGAGACGAAGGCCGGAGCGGTCCCTCGGACCCTCCGGCGGAGACACGAAACGAAGGCCGGAGCGGCCCCTCGGACCCTCCGGCGGAGACTAGAGACGAAGGCCGGAGCGGTCCCACGGACCCTCCGGCGGAGACTTGAGACGAAGGCCGGAGTGGTCCCTCGGACCCTCCGAGGGAGACACAAGACGAAGGCCGGAGCGGTCCCTCGGACCCTCCAGCGGAGACACGAGACGAAGGCCGGAGCGGTCCCTCGGACCCTCCAGCGGAGACACGAGACGAAGGCCGGAGCGGTCCCTCGGACCCTCCAGCAGAAGCCGTGACTAAGCCAGCGGTCATGGAGGCCACTAGTTGACACAGTGGCGACTGACAATGCACTGAGCACTGGCTCTGCCCAGGCAACGCTGACATGGTGTGGTTCTCAGGGGGCTGCTTAAACCTCAGGGGTCCAGAATCAGCTGGGGACTGAGATCTAGCCTCTGGGGAAGCCCTGGAGTGGCAAACTGCACCAACGGCGGCTAAACCCTGAAAAGCACGCTGAGAAGACGTAAGACTTTCTCCCTGCGTGGGGTGAACGGGTGAACTTGGTGGTACTTGAGCCTGAACTACAAGTAACGGCGACACTGGAGGCTGACCTACAGGGGGCACCGGAGCCTGAACTACAAGTAACGGTGACACTGACCTACAGGGGCACCGGAGACTGAACTACAAGTAACGGTGACACTGGAGACTGACCTACAGGGGGCACCGTGGCCCTGGAGGCACTGGAGACTGGACTACAGGGGGCACTGGGGCCTGGACTACAGGCGGCACTGGGGCCTGAACTACGGGCGGCACTGGGGCCTGGACTACGGGCGACACTGGGAGCGCTGGAGACTGAACTACGGGCGACACTGGGAGCGCTGGAGACTGAACTACGGGCGACACTGGGAGCGCTGGAGACTGAACTACGGGCGACACTGGGAGCGCTGGAGACTGAACTACGGGCGACACTGGGAGCGCTGGAGACTGAACTACGGGCGACACTGGGAGCGCCGGAGACTGAACTACGGGCGACACTGGGAGCACTGGAGACTGAACTACGGGCGACACTGGGAGCACTGGAGACTGAGCAGAGTGTGGCACTGGAGACCGAGCAGAGTGTGGGACTGGAGACCGAGCAGAGTGTGGCACTGGAGACCGAGCAGAGTGTGGCACTGGAGACTGAGCAGAGTGTGGCTGCGGGGCAGCTAACTGAGCTGAGAGTGGCTGCGGGGCAGCTAACTGAGCTGAGAGTGGCTGCGGGGCAGCTAACTGCGCTGAGAGTGGCTGCTGAGCAGGCGATGAGCTGTTCACATAGTCATCTGCCGCACAGAAGACAGCCCCAGAACGAACAGTCACACAGTCCAAGAACGGAAATGAGTCCTCACTCACCACAGCCGGCGAATCAAAAGTCCGAACGACCGGCTGTGGGGTGGCGCGCCGGCGGCGCGATCGGCGTTTCCTCCCCGCAGATGGCTCCGACGGGCCGGGCAAGAACACATCCGACGAGTCGGGCAGCGAGGCAGGGGTGGCGGAGAGAAGGTGTGGTGTGAGATGGAGAAAGGCCTGCATGGTCGGGGAAAGAGACTCCAATAGCCATGGCAGGCCGGAAAAGAGTCGTTGTAGCCGGCTTTCCACTGCGCGGCGAAGCTCTTCCGGGGGATGCTCCAGCCACAGGCCGAGAAGATTCTCCATATTGTAGGTGATGTCGTCCCGGAGCTCCTCGGACGGATTTGTTGCTGCTGGGTCCATGATGGCTGGTTCGTACTGTCACGGTTTGCGGGTGCAAGCCGTGTGGAAATAAATTAGGACCAGGCAGCGGCAGCTCAAGTGCAGGTGAGAATTTATTAACAGTGGTACAAATAAACAGAAATGGCAGGTGACACTAACGGGTAAACCTAAACTGGGAAAACTAACAAAGCAAACCAGAAACGAAGAAGCAGGGAGGTCCGGGGAAACACACATGGAGAGACGCAGGGAGACTGAGGGGAAGAACACAGACCTTCACAATAAAACAGGAAACACATAGATGCAAAGACACAGACTGGGAACGCGGACTTAGCACAGGAACAGATGGGCAGAACAGAATAACACTAAACAGGGGGAAGAACAGAACCAACATCACACTAATAGAAAACACAAAACGCTGGGTCAAAAGGACCCAGGATCATGACAGTTTCACCTCTCATCCGAGAAGCTTCTTCAGTTCTAAGGGTCAATTGGTGGGGAGTCCCAGATTTAAACCCAGTGGGAGTTTCCCCCCCAAAGAGGGACAAAGGACCCCCGATTCAATGTCTTCAAGCAACTCAAAGAAGTCCAGACGCTTTTCTTTCCAAGCTCCTTAGACTACGATGACCTGGATGACTGAGAACCTTCACAGACAATTCTTCATAAGACGAGATGCTTTCTGAAGTCAGCAGTGGAAACATTAATTTTAATACACAGAGGGCTGAACAGCGAAGCGGGTCCATCATAAGCAGGCTTTCTTTGTGTTAGCTGGCTTGATGAAAGCTAAACCTGCAGTCAGAGATAACAGCTGTCACAATGTGGGGAAAAACTTCACTCAGCTTCAGTCTCTGTCCACATAAAAGAGCGCTCACACAAATATATTCATTCAGATTCACTTCTTCATAGATCTTTATCATCCATTCATGTGCTCATGTTTGTGACTGATCAAGGCGGCATTCGATTGGTCCATTTTGTGTGGAAGAAGTGTATGAATGTGAGAGTGAATGAATAGTGGAATTGTAAAGCGCTTTGAGGGCCCCGAAAAGCGCTATATAAATGCAATCCATTATTATTATTCATTAAGAAGAGAGAAATAACAAATCAAAGGCCTCAGTTTATTTGTAAGCTGACAGCTGCACATTAGAGCTGTAAGAAATATTTTTAAAAATTATTATTGAAAAAATATTTTAGAATAGAATAATCCTTTAATTGTCCCACAAGGGGAAATTTGGTTCTAACAGCAGCCAGAAAGACACATATACAAACAAACAGCACACAGGACACAGAACAGAAACATACACAGTTTTTTTCTTACATATTTACATTAAGGACAATGGTTTCTATAAACAGAGTACTGTACAGTTATGAAATTAAATTTAAAAAATATATGAATAAATATTTAATATGAAGGCAATATGAGCAGTGTTACAGGCATTGCCCTGAAGACGGAAGCCTCATGGGCAGTGTAGTCCCCTGCAATTATGAATGTTTTCTTTTTTTAAAGCGCATTGTGTTCTGCATCCTGATTGGCTGTAGACCATTACCAATCAATCTCGTGCCGTGTCTCCCGTACAGTACAGACTGCGTTCAGCTTGTCAAATTTACATAAATCTTCGATCCTAGCAGTGTGACTCTGCTGTACTGTATGTTTGTAAGTTTGCTCCCAAACAAACACAACAATGTTGACAAAACATTTTGCACCGTCAAAGGCTCCTGCGGTAGCACCCAAAGGCAGAGGAAGATGCTAACCATCGCACACAAAGTGGGACTTCTGGACATGCTAAAGGAAGGTAGAAGTTACAGCATTTTTCAGATTATAAGGCACATTAAGCAAAACAAATCAGTCAGAGCAGTCAAACTTTACTCATTCTTCTTGCTTCCTCTACTTCCGTACCATTAATTCATTAATGCTGAATTCTCTGCAGCTGCTCTATTCCCATGTTCTGAAAACAGGGTTTGATCTTTGGTTTCATTCTATAATACTGGACTTATTTTTGTACCAAGGTTTGAACTTTGTGTTTAAACAAGAGAGAAAAGAGTGAAAATGTTCACGCCTGTCTGAGTAAAGTGTCTAAAGCTTGTAGTGAGGTCTTTTACAGCCTTCAAACACTGCCTTTCTAAATGGAGGGACAGTACTGCGCCCACAAATAGTAAGACGTGAAAAACGTGACGTGAAAAAAGACCCACAACTTTTGACGCTGCGTGATGAACCCGTTTTCCTCGTCCACTAAAACGCAAAAAAAGGAGTTTTTAAAAAACTCAGTTTTTAAAAATCTCAGTTTTCGATTAATCAAAACGGCGTTTACGTGTGGACAAAAGGCCCAAACGCATAGAAAAAGCTGCGTTTTCCAAAATACCTGTATAGGTGTGGACAGAGCTTAAAAGAGGTAGTAGTGTATTTTATTGCTACAAGTGAATTATTGCAGTTTACTTTTATTTGTTTAATTATTTACTAAAGGTTTGAGGTGAGAAATAAACTGCAAATCTAGGTGGTATTGGTAATGCGAGTAACCTTCACTAATAGTAATAAATCACACAGCAATAGTACATTCATGTAGTTGTAAAAACCATGATAATATAGTAAGTAATTCAAAGTATTCAGAATATGTTACAAAATACATTTTGGGGCATGTAATCTGTAATCTGTAGTGGGATACATTTGAAAAGTAACCTTCCCAACACTGGCTGTGAGTCAGTATAAGTCTAAATACTATGTTCAGCTGCTCTGATGGCAGACGGCTTTAAATGGACTTTTGATATATACAGGACACACATGGACAAGTCCATGAGCAGTGTGTGGCTGTTTTTATGCAGCTCATCGAATCATCACTAAATGTTTCCTTCTTATTGTTACAGTGTTGATGCTTGGTGGCTCCATGAAGCAGTCGGGTTGTTTGTGAGTCTGTTCTGTGCGGCAGCAGAGAGAGAACAGCAGACAGGACAGAAGATCCTGGAGCTGTTAGCATCAGTGTGCACATATCAAACATTCCCTCTTTATGAGAGACACATGGATGATGAAGATAGGAAATATCAGAGTGACTTCCTGCTGGATCTGTACTCCCATGTGAAGGACTGTGAGACTAAAACAGGTCTGAGTGTCCTTCCATCATTACAGTCAGTATTTTCAGCTCCTGCAGTCTGGTCCATAAAGCTCTCAGAGAGAAAGACCTCCATCCTCCTGGAAGTGCTGAAACTCCAACCAGAGAAGAAACAAGTGGAGCTGAGAAGCTGCTCACATGAAGAGAGTGAAGTGAGGAGTTTGCTGCAGTGCCTGCCTTATATCTCTCAGGTCAGGTAAGTCAGATTGTAGTGACCAGTTTCGATGGAGAACGTGTTCACCACATGCAGTTTGTTTCCACAAAAGTCATTTTTAACAGTGTACATTGAAACATGATGGGCTCTCCTCCACAGTCTGTATTCACACAGCACATGTGTTTTGGTTTGTGTCAGTGTCTCATCTTTTCTCTCTTTCACACGTGTTTAAGTAAAGTGATCTACTCTTAATGTCTACAAATCATGCAAAACAAAGAATGAAGGACTTCCGGATGGTGGGGAAGCTGGTTGCAGCATAATCTTTCAGCTCCCAGGCGGTCTGGTTACCCCTTGAAAACTGACATGTTATAACACAACTAAGAATATTCATAGTAGTATGCCAGGGGGTAACAAAGAAAGACAAGAGGAATTCAGCAAGAAAGTGCGGAGGAAGGAGTTTTTTCACCGAAAGAAGTTGACGGTGCTAGCAAGCTAAAGCTACCCAGAGCTATGGAGGCAATTGAAGCTAACATTCTTGCTGAGCTGAAAAAAGTCCAGAATAATTTAAAAAGTGAAATAGCGGAAAAGACTGGACTTGTAGACAGAAATGTCGGAGTTTAGGAAAGAAGTGGGGCAATGGCTCGACGAAATTGTCACGGACATGAAAGAGGTAACAAGCAGGATCGAGGAGGTCGAACAGAGAGTAAACGAGGTGGAGGAGGTCACAGTCGACCTTAAAGACGTGCTCGGCCATACTCTCCAGTTACAAGAAGACCTCCAGACACGTCTGTCCGACCTGGAAGCCCGCTCCCGCAGGAATAACATACGTGTTCACGGGATACAAGAGGGGGAAGAAAGGGACAACATGCTCGAATTCATGGAGAATTTCATAAAGAAGGAACTGTCCCTCCCCGACACCAATCTGGGCATACAGCGGTGCCACCGCTCACTCGGCCCCAAGCCACCTCCGGGCTCCAACCCCAGGTCTGTCGTGATTAATTTTTTGGAATACAAGACCAAGGACTTGGTGCTCCGGTCTGTGTGGACCAAAAAAGAAATACTGTTGAAGGGGAGACGTGTGTATTTCGACCAAGACTATCCTAGTGACATTTTAGTGAAACGCAAAGCATACAACAGGATCAGGAGGATTTTAAAAGAGAAGGGGCTCCGCTTCCAAACACTGTATCCGTCGAGACTGCGTGTGTTTTATGAAAACGGGCCTGTGATTTACAACAACGTGCAAGACGCATCCGACGACCTGGAGAAGAGGAAGTTGATGGAAAAGGGAGCGGACGATCCAATACCACGCATCCCCGTACCCAAGCCGAGGACGCTCTTCTGGGAAAGAGCGAGCAGGGCGCCACAGCGGACCTGGGAGGAACGGATGAAATACATCCAGGAAAAGCTCCAGAGATTCAAGTGCATGGATAGTAACACCTAAAAAGAATTTTTTTTCCCGCACCTAAGACTGCAGTTTTCCTCTGTAAAATAAGAGTGATAGGTTTGACCGCAGTTTGGGATGTTACCAGCTTTCTCCAAGAGCGCTGCTATGATGAGCGGAGATCACCAAGCAGCACTACGAGGGGCTCTCTGGGACTCTAGGCACTCTCCTCTTTGTTTTGAAGTTGGACGTACACTTCATAATTGGAAGTCATATATGTTATTAGTTCAGGTACGTTGTTCCTTTGTTCCGCAGACCCCCGTTTTCTTTTCAGAGCACCTAGAGATTTAAAAGTATTGTGTATTTTCCTTTTGATGATGGAGATCAGACAATAATATAAGGTAATAACACTTAATGTTAATGGTTTACATAACCCCATTAAAAGAAACAAAGCTCTTGCTAAAATGAAGTGAGAAAAAGAAGATATAATTTTCTGGCAAGAAACACATCTTTCTGCCATCAAGCACAAAAAATTGTGTAAAATGGGGTTTAAAAATGTGTATTATTCCTCGTATATAAAAAATCATTCTAGAGGAGTGGCCATCTTGTTGTCTGACAAAGTACATTTCCAACTTTCCTCACAAATCAGAGATAAGGAGGGGCGTTATATACTGGTTAAAGGGTACATAGATCACAAGGAAGTTACATTGTTTAACGTGTACAGACCACCAGGGACTGATAAACATTTAATCAGGACCCTTTCTGATTTAATTGCAACAGAAACATCAGGCATATTAATATGCGGTGGAGATTGGAATATTCACTTGAATCCGTTTCTGGACACGTCCAGCAAAACTAAATTGTTAGAACCAGAAGCAGCATATGTTAAAAGAATGCTTAAGGAATTGGGGTTGGTTGACGTGTGGAGGGATGCACACTCACTGGAAAAGAAATATACTTTTTTTCACATTCCCACCATATGTATTCAAGACTGGACTATTTTTTTATGTCACACTTTGATAAGCATAGAATTATAAATTGTGATATAGGGGTGAGAGATATTTCGGACCATGCAGGGGTGTACTTGACACTCCATTTGGATTCAGATCGCAAAGAGTCTTTATGGGGGCTTAATACTAGTCTACTAAATGATGTAGAATTCGAAAGGTTTGTAAAAAGAAAATTTAAGGAATACATGGACTACAATAACAGTGGTGATGTTTCTCCTAGTATTTTATGGGATGCAGCGAAGGCAGTTCTCAGAGGGAAGCTAATTTTGTGATCCTCATACAAAAAAAGGAAAAAGAGAAGTATCTAAAAGACCTTACTACGAGACTGAAACACCTAGAATCAGAACATATGAAAAGTAACAATGATGACACCTTATCACAAATTAAAGAAACACACCAGATATTAAATAGGTTATATGATGACCAAATAGAGAAAAGGGCTAAATTCATTAAGCAGAATTATTATGAAAATGGTCCCAAATCCAAGAGATTCCTTGCTTGGAGGCTACGGAAACAGCAGGCTGACAGATTTATTCAGAAAATTAAAAACCCAGCAAATGATAAGATATGTCATGACATGAAAAGCATAAAAGAATCTTTTGTGACCTATTATACCCGACTGTACGCAGAACCACACAGGATAGATGTGCCCTCTGTTAATGTATTTCTTTCCTCACTTGATTTACCATCGATAGGAACAGAACAAAATAAAAGATTAACACAAACAATAACTGCGGAGGAGATTAACAAGGCCATTTCAAAATTGAAAGGTAATAAGATGGCCGGTGAGGATGGCTACCCGGCAGAGTGGTATAAACACTTCAGAGATCCAGTAACCCCTCTGCTGAGGGATTGCTTTAACCATGTGCTTACAGGGGGTGAGATACCACCATCCTGGAAACGAGCAGTTATTTCAGTAATTCCCAAAGCAGGTAAAAATAGAACAGAATGTGGTTCCTATAGACCCGTATCAGTCTTGAATATCGACTATAGGATATTTACAACAATATTAGCTAAACGGTTGGAATTTATAACTTCAGAACTAACGGATACAGATCAAACAGGTTTTGTTCAAAATAGGCAAACTCACAATAATGTGAGGCGGGCTCTCCATCTAATAAATAAAATAAAAAATATCGAATCAGTAGCTGTTAGTCTTGATGCCGAAAAGGCGTTTGACTCTGTCTGCTGGAATTATCTTTATTTAGCTTTAGAGAGATTCGGTTTTAACAGCCAAATCATCAGATGCTTACAGTCTCTATATAACTCACCCACTGCCAGGATTAAAATTAATGGTGATTTAACAGATACACTACAACTAGAGAGAGGCTGTCGTCAGGGATGCCCTCTCAGTCCCACTCTCTTTGCGCTATTCATTGAGCCCCTGGCACAAGCTATCAGGGAATCTAAAGACATTAGAGGTGTACTAATTAACAATATAATGTATAAAGTTGGTCTGTATGCTGACGATGTTCTCATAGCGCTAACTAACCCGGAAATCAATCTGCCTAATTTTTTTTCATTATTGAAAACATTTGGCATATATTCCGGATATAAATTAAATTTACAGAAAACTCAGATTCTGTTATATAATTACTGCCCATCACAAGACATTCAAAAGACAGGCAAGTTTAACTGGAGTAACACCTCTATAAAATATCTAGGAATTCATATACCCACAGACCTATCCGACCTCTATGAATGCAATTATGTCCCACTGACATCAGACATTAAGGCAGACCTACAGCGCTGGTCATTATTGCCAATGAATATGCATAATCGGATAGATATAATAAAAATGAATCTTTTGCCAAAGCTTCTCTATTTGTTCCAGGCGCTGCCTATACATGTACCCTCCAAGCAATTTAACAATTGGAATAGGATGATCTCTAATTTTATTTGGGCCAAACAAAAACCAAGAATAAAATTTCAGACATTACAACTGCAAGGGGACAAAGGTGGACTCGCTCTGCCGTGTCTTGAGGACTATTATAGGGCTGCACAGTTACGAGTGATGATTGGGTGGTGTGATCCAATGTGTGAGGCTAAATGGAAGGAGATAGATCAATCCTACTGTGAGACACCGCTTCAATCACTGCTGGGAGATCAACCACTCATTAAAAGACATATAGATGCAGACCTGCTCCCGGCACTAATGAAAGTGCCCATAGAGATATGGCATAGGATACTCAAATATGAGAAAACTGAAAAAAGTGCCTGGACTTTACGATGGCCTGCTTACGATTCGGATTTTGCACCTGCAAACATGGATAAGAGATTTATACAGTGATCACATAAGGGTATAACAGTCTACTGGAAGATCACAGATAAAAATGTACTAAAAGACTACCAGCAACTCCAGAGAAGTTTTTACTTGGAAAGACAGGATTTCTTTAGATACCTCCAGCTGAGGCACCATTACGACAGAAACATAAAATTCCTAGAAGAGGAGGACACGGGCTTGGTTAAAATCTTCCTTGACTCTTGTAAGGGGAATGCACCAAAGAAACAGATATCCAGATTATACAAATGTTTACAAACATGTAGGAATAATGACACAACGTATATCAAAACTAGATGGGAAAAAGAGGCTGAAATAATAATACATGACGACAACTGGTTCAATAGCTGTAAGGCTGTGGTAATGACCTCGAGCTCAGGTCTATGGAGGGAATTTGCATGGAAAAACACAGTGCGTTTTTTTTGTCATGCCTACTGCTAAGAGTAAACAAAGTAAAGACCCCGACAAGGCTCAGTGTTGGAGGAACTGTGGATGTGTATCTGCAGGACATTTTCATATTTTTTGGGAATGTGCTAAGATTGTCCGCTATTGGCTAGCAGTGATCAAAGAAATCACTACCATGATAGGCTTGAACTTGGCCCCTGATTTCACTGTGTTTTATCTATGTGATTTGCCACAAGGACTGAGGAATTCGGACAAATATCTTTTATTGATATTATTGGCTGGTGCAAAGAAAGCCATAACTCGCAAATGGCTAAACATGGATCCACCATCATTCTTGGACTGGATATTATCAAGGAAATCTACACAATGGAGAGACTGACTTTTTCACTAAGACTGGCTGCCGATAAATTTGAGAAATACTGGAAAAAATGGGACCTTTACTTAAATGGAAAAATATTATAATTTCTGATACCATGTTTCATTGCTGTAGTTCACCTATTTGATCTGATTGTACCATAAAAGGATATGTCTTTTTTTTGTTTGTTAGCCTAGATGCTCTGTGCGTGTTGGGGGTCTGAATGTTTTGTAAAAAATATACAGGACTGTCAATAAAAATAAACTGTAAAAAAACAACAAAAAAAACAAAACAAAGAATGGATTCATTTACGTCACACTGACATGAAAACTGTATCTGTTAATTAACTGTCAAATGGTTAATAACAGTTAAACACATCCCATCATCTGAAGCATTACAGTCACTATGAATATGTAGTGATTTATAATACGGCCACCCAGGGTCAGGTTCATAGCATACAAAGGCATGAACAGGATCAGTAATCCATCTTCTTCCACTTGTCCGGGGCCGTGTTGGGGTACAGCAGGCTAATCAGAGAGGCCCAGAACCCCCCACATCCTACAGCTTGTCCGGGGAAACAGCAAAGCACTCCCAGGCTGAGAGAAACAGCTGAAACCAGATATTTGCATACACTTCATGAGAAACACAAAACATTTGTTTCTTTACTCTAATTTAAAGTTTGACAGTAAACTTTTTTGCTCTACACTTCCTTAGTGTTTGCTACAATGTGGTCGTACATTCCCGTGTTTTTATACTTGTGGATGAAAGTGGGACCTTCAGGCATCTGGAAACAGGATGAGCCCCAGTGTTTTCTCTGATGTCCTGGTTGCTTTCTGGTGATTTCCCCATGATGTTATAGAAAGAGGCTCTGTGTGTGGGCTGTGCCTTTATATGCATCCACATCTGTGTCACCAGTTTACTCAGATGGACTCAGTTAAGCTCAGAATGAACTCATCTGGAGTTTTCTTTTTGTTTAAAGACACAATAGTGTAAGTATACTTCAGACTTTGGTCAAAGTCATAATAAAGATCTTATCAATTTTCTTTATTCTGATATTTCACAAATACAGAAAAATGTGTTGATATTTATTGATCTAAAACAAACAAATTGCTCTGATTTCATGTTTGACAGTAAAGATACCCACACCACCTCATGCGGCTCCTGTCGATGTGGAGGAGCAGCGGCTCTACTCTGAGCTCCTCCCTGATGGCTGAACTCCTCACCCTGTCTCTAAGGGAGAGGCCAGCCAGCCTTTGGAAGAAGCTCATTTCTGCCGCTTGTGTCCGCCATCTCATTCTGTCGGTCTCTACCCACAGTTCATGACCGTAGGTGAGGGTAGGGACATAGATCGATCACTAAATACAGAGCTTCGGTTTTACACTCAGCTCTCTCTTATTACAATGCTTTACAATACTTATTGGTAATTACCAAAATATTGTTTTTAATGTTACTGTAATGGTAAACCCACCAGACTCTGAATTAATCCCAACTTTACAAAGAAAGCAGAAGAAAAATTTTCTATTAAGAAGTTAAATCTTAAAGTAAGACTTTTACAGTCTCTTCTTGTTTTAAAGAAGCGTTTAAAAATAAGATTTTGACCGATTTCTAAATGATTTGTGTTTTCTTTGTATGACGTCTAATAAATGAGTTAAGTGCTGTAACTGAGATGATATGTTTCCCTCTTGTTTGTTATATATAACATGGAGCTTCATGTAGAGGAAGGACATGGAAGAGATGGAGTCCATCAGCAGTGTGTGGTTGTTTTTATGCAGCTCACATCAAATCATCACTAAATGTTTCCTTCTTATTGTTACAGGGTTGATCGTTGGAGTTCAGATCCTGATGAAGCAGTCAGGCTCTTTGTGAGTCTGTTCCGCGCAGCAGCAGGGAGAGAACAGCAGACAGGAGAGAAGATGCTGGAGCTGTTAGCATCAGTGTGCACATATCAGACATTCATTTTTGATGGCAGATCCATGAATGATTATAAGAAGAAATATAGTCTTGACTTCCTGCTGGATCTGTGCTCCCATGTGAAGGACTGTGAGACTAAAACAGGTCTGAGTGTCCTTCCATCATTACAGTCAGTATTTTCAGCTCCTGCAGTCTGGATCATAGACCTCTCAGAGAGAAAGACCTCCATCCTCCTGGAAGTGCTGAAACTCCAACCAGAGAAGAAACAAGTGGAGCTGACAGACTGCTCACATGAAGAGAGTGAAGTGAGGAGTTTGCTGCAGTGTCTGCCTTTTATCTCACAGCTCAGGTAAGTCAGATTGTATTCAGAGGCTTAGTGACCAGTTTTGATGGAGAACATACGTTCACCACATGCACTATACATACAGGAAACAGAAAAAAAAACTATTTCTATTAAGACATTGAATCTTAAATTAAGATTTTTACAGTCTCTTCTTGTTTTAAAGAAGCTTCTAAAAGTGGAATTTTTACAGATTTCTAAAATATTTGTGTTTTCTTCTTTGTATGAGGTCTTAAATATTAGTTAAGTACTGTAACTGAGATGATATGTTTCCCTCTTGTATGTTATATATAACATGGAGCGTCATTATGTACAGGAAGGACATGGAAGAGATGGAGTCCATCAGCAGTGTGTGGCTGTTTTTATGCAGCTCACATCAAATCATCACTAAATGTTTCCTTCTTATTGTTACAGTGTTGTTCCTCTGTGGTCACGTCGTCATGAAGCAGTCGGGTTGTTTGTGAGTCTGTTCTGTGCAGCAGCAGAGAGAGAACAGCAGACAGGACAGAAGATGCTGGAGCTGTTAGCATCAGTGTGCACATATCAAACATTCCCTCTTCATGACAGATACATGGATGAGTATTATCAGAGTGACTTCCTGCTGGATCTGTACTCCCAAGTGAAGGACTGTGAGACTAAAACAGGTCTGAGTGTCCTTCCATCATTACAGTCAGTATTTTCAGCTCCTGCAGTCTGGTTCATAAGGCTCTTAGAGAGAAAGACCTCCATCCTCCTGGAAGTGCTGAAACTCCAACCAGAGAAGAAACAAGTGGAGCTGACAGACTGCTCACATGAAGAGAGTGAAGTGAGGAGTTTGCCGCAGTGTCTGCCTTATATCTCACAGCTCAGGTAAATACGACATGATGATTTCATTTGCAGAACTTTTCCAGCATGTTGTCTGATTCCATCTTCACTGTGTTCCAGCTGTGATCCAGAGTTCTTCCAGAGTGTGTGCACATCCATGTCTGTAAGATCCAGAGAGGAGTCCTAGCAGCTGGAGTCTCTGCTGCAGCTGCTGGGCTTCCAGCTGCTGTTAACAGGAGAGTTACACAGGAAGAGCTGCTGGTCTGTGGGGGGAGTTCTCAGACTGTGTGGCTCTAAAGTGGATCTCATCCTCACACCCAGCAAGATGTCTGCCAGAGGAGGCGCTCTGCTCTTCAGACACACAACACAGCTACACAGTCTGAGGCAGGAAGTGAAACCATGACTCTCTCTTGTTCTTCTAACACCATTTATATTTGAATCTTTAGCTCTTGGTGTTCATCATTTCTGCTTTTTTGTCTCTTCAATCTTCAGGCTTTCCATCGACATGTCCTTGCTGCTGTCTCAGTGGGTAAGAAGAGGCAGAGTGGCCTGTCAGCTGGCTGTTAAACAGCTTTCTCTTGAGCCTAAGAAAGCTCGACCATCACACAGAGTATTGTTGAGGGCTGTCAGTAGTTTGGCTTCCCTGCTGAGATACTGGACAGTCGGACTGTTAGACCTGACTGAGACCTGCATCCCTGCTCAGGGTCTCATTACACTGCTGCTCCATGATGGTCCTCTAACAGTCAAGTAAATGTCTTTCTGAACATCACAGGACAAATAAAATGTAGATTTTACTTTAAAGCTTATTTATATTTATGATCTCTGCAGACTGAATGAAGAGAGCTTCCAGCAGCTTCTGTCTCTCCTCCATGAAACCCAGGACAAGGACTTGACTTTGTCCTTCTTGAGTAAGGTTGGTGGAGACCTGACCTCCCGCTGCCTGAGCTGGGAGCTTCTTCACTATCTGCTGCAGCAGCCATCAGCTCAGACCATCACTGTGGACCTGAGGAAGAACCTGTTCTTACAGGAGGAAACCACACGTCTGCTTCCCTTTCTGGACAGGATTGTGTTTAAAAGGTGCTGAATGTAGTTTGATCTTTCACACAGTTTCTGCTGTTTAATCAGGAGGATTTGAAATGCTGTCTCACCTTTAACCAGCACTTTATGGATCCTTTAAACAAAGGTGGAAATAAGCTGTTTGTTTTCAGGCCCAGTCCCAGCTTTGTGATGAGCTCCATCAGAGAGCTCTACAGAGCTCACAACAGTCAAACCGGGTACGCTGTACCCGGTTTGCTGAGGTCACTCGGTCATGTGATCAGCCTGAGCTGCAGAGAGCTGGACTCAGTGGACTGTGCTGCTCTGATCTTCATCCTCAAACACGGAGACGGAGTCAGACTGAACCTACTGTGGACCTCCATACCAGCAGAGGGAGTAGAGTCCATCCTCCTCATGCTCAACAACGTTTCTCATCTCAGGTCAGATATTAGAGCTTGTTTCTCTGCGCTGCACCTGAGAGTGCTGAACAACACACTTCACTTTATTGTAACATAATTTCACTGCTTCATAAACAAGCTAATATTTTACTGTTAGTGTGAGGAAAAGATTATCTGAACAGCTGAACAAGAAACTCAGGGTCACCATAACAAACACAGACCAGTAAACAGGATAAACAGTAACTGGAGTCGTTGTTGATGTTTACAGACAGTAAGCTGGTTTGAACAGATGGCTTTGAGTTCAGTTTTCCTGATCTCAGGAGGAAAGGAGCAGCTGATAGTGGTGCTCATAGTGGCGACATGTAGTGAAGCTAAAGCTTCATATCTTATATCATAGCTGGTAAGAGACGCTAATTACACTCTGATGACACAAACAACATGTTATCACTGTAGTATGTGTTCTTTAATGATGACCAGATGTTTATTTCACTATTTAACAGGGTTTCATCACAGATGCCCCACCCCCGACGGTTGTTTAGTCTCTGAGACTCGCACAAGCTTTAGCATTGTGTCTTTAGCATTAGCCCGCTGTCATGGCAACAGTGAGAGCAGTTTGTTGTATTTTAATCCAGCACAATCTTTACTAAGCAACAAAGAAATTCAGACTAACCGAAAGTTTTATGTTTTTTAATTTACACCCACGGGCCGACTTATTACTGAACGCGCTGCAACTTAGCATTAGCCGTCCTGTTTGTGGGTGTCATACACAATATGCATGAATTATTTACAAAGTTTAGAAACTTCAGCTTTGGAATTTCTCATTAATTATACAGTTAATTCTTTAAAAATATATTATTGGAAATAACTTCTATGAAGTTTACGAATGAGGGCCAAACATTTCTGGTGATCTTCAGTGTTTCCCAAACTGCAGCCTCTGATTTGTTGCTTCTGATTTGTGTGTCACGTTTGTGGTTTTATTAAATGGTATCATTAGCATTACTGTCATTTTACTCTTAGTCAATTAAAATTGGTTTAAGTTTACTTTTTATTAATTAGTTATTATAAAGTGTTGTCATTACACCTCCTGGGCTTTATCAGTAGCTGGAATTCATAAGCTCGTCTGCAGACACATTTGAATTGGACCCATTAAAATAATCTGCAACACGCTGTGTTTCTGTGGCTTCCTGGACACAAAGGAGAGATTTACTCTTCATCACTGCTGACAAATGATGCCTTTAATCTGATTATAATGCAGTAAATTATGAACAACGAGTTACCAGATAAACTGAGTCCTTTAAAGCTGTTATCTGTTTACATCCACCTGCACAATCAGCCCAAGCAGTAAACTGGGCTCAGTGTGACTTTGTCTTAATGACGTGAGAGTGCTGTGCATAAATCCAACATCTAATTACAATAATGTATTTGCTGCTAGTTCATAGATGCTGTTCTCAAAATCCTTTAGTTTTAAAGATCAACACATTTTATTGAAGCCAGCATCTATAATTTTAGTTTTTTTTTCTCCATGCGTTTCTTTCCAGTGTTGACAGGAACCAGCTGCTGAGGTTCATCCACTGCTGTGCTGCCTGTGACGTCCAGCAGGAGGCAGCATCAGGCCTGCTGAGGACTTTGCAGCACAGCTTGGATCTGTCCTGCTCCTCCTGTGTGGAGCTACCAGAGGAGGATCAGACTGAGCCTCTGAGTCTTACTGCTGATGACTGCAGGGCCATGTCCACCATCCTGACACAGGGCAGCGGGGACACACAGCTGGACCTGCGAGACTGTGAGGTGGAGGACAGTGTGCTGGACCTGCTGTTTCCTGTCCTGCACAGGGTCCGCCTCAGGTGGGAAAGACCACAGAAGAGTCTGAACCAGAGAGAAGCTGGTTCACACTGGTGTTGATGCATCCTGACAGTTTGTCCTGTTTAGAGTCAGTAAAACTGTCCTCCTCCAGCTGCTGTCTCTGGTTCCTGTGAACAGTGAGAGGGACACAGTGAGGCGGGCGGTGTCCCTGTGTAGAGCCCTGGGTGGAGAGCTGGATCTCAGTCACAGCATGCTGGATCAGAGGGCCTGTGGGGCTTTGGTCCAGATGCTGGACTCGTGTGAGGGGCTGACAGAGCTGGACCTCAGTCACTGTCAGCTCACTGACCAGCTGCTGCTCCCTCTCATCACACATCTGCACAAAGTCAGAGTCCTGGAGTGAGTGTCACAAACTGATCCTGCTCTGGGAGGCACCAATACCCATCAGCCTGTTCACACACACTGCAGTAATATAGTGTGCAGCGATCACTTAGAGCCACTCTTTGTGTTTGTGTTACAGTCTGAGTAACAATCAGATCACTGATGCTTCGACCGATGTGTTACTGCAGCTGCTCTCCATCAACCCCTCCATCCACTCTGTGCGGTGAGCCAACATGAAGGAGTTTCTGCTCAGACTCTCAGAGGAATCATTCACAGCCTGAGCTCACGTGGATTCATGTTGTTCTGTGTGAGTGATGTCTGCTCTCTCTGCTTTGGTCTCTTTCTAGACTCTTCAGCAACAACATCGTGCACAGAGCAGCCTTCAAGGAGCACACGCAGTTTGAGATCTGGTGAAGCACTCGCCATCATCCTCGTCATCATCATCAGGGACATGTAGTTTTATGGTCTCAGTAAAAACTCTCCTTTCATAGTTGCTTCATGCTAATCTGTAATGTACAACAGCAATAATAGATCAGGAAGCGTTAATAACTACTTTAGAGCATTTTCTTTTTCATGTCGTGATTAAAATGCTTTGTTTTATTTAATTATGTAGAGACGAGCACATCTCAGAGTTTCTTTCTGAAGTTCTGCAGATTTGTATTTTATGGAGCTCTGATTGAAGCCATCTAGTGGTCAGCCTAACATTTACACATCAAGTTGTATTATTGTGATTAAAATATTTCCAAATAGTGAAAAAACAAAGTGAGGCTGTAACAGTTACATTGTACAGTTGTGAGTCGTCTTTGTTTATTTTTGGTACTTTTGCAATATTTGGTGTACTCACACACAAATGTTGATTCCACGAAATACAAACAGATACTGAAAAGTGTAACAGCTGAATCTTTTATTGCATAAAGCAGCAAACAAGTCGATTTAGCAACATGTGAATAATGAATGTGATGAACAGAGGTCATCTTTGCTCATGACTCAGAAACAACAAACACAGCTAAGGCAGAAAAAATGAATGAAGTGTTCCCTGCTCTAAATGCAGCTTTTTACTAACCCAAAAGTTGATTCTGTCCACATGGATGTAGAGTTTTCAGTGGGAGAAACATCTTGTCACTCATCTAAGTGACTTCTTCAGACTGTTGTGACTGCAGTGATTGCTGTGACAGAGCTAAGCTGACTCATTTACAGAATCCTTTTCTTAGAAGTCCTGAGTGAATTTGCACACAACAGCAAACATCCAAGTCCAGACTTGCTGTAATTGATATTAAGACAAAAGACAGCCTTCATCTTGAGTGAGTCAGGACTCCACCTCTAATAGAACAACGAGGGCAGAAAACTACTCATATGAATATGACATTCTTGTACTTCCATGCCACAGTGGCCCAATTCTGATCATTTTCTCTTCATTTTAATAAACTGAGCCGTTTACTCTTTGGTCCCTAAAACATATCACAAAAAGGTTCATTAGAAACATCGAAATTAGCTGTATGTAAGCAGCAATACTGTCACGGTCATTTTGACCCAGCGGTTGAAGTTTCCTGTGTTCTGTCATGTTTGCATTGTGTTGAGGATTACTCCAGGTTTCCCAGGTTATTCTGTTTATTAGATTTCCCCCTGTGTGACTGTGGATATAGTGATGTGTGTTATTGTGCTTTGTCCCCACTTCTTGTGTCCCATATTTTCCTCTTTCAGTCCTGATGTTTGTCAGTGCAGCTTGATAACTCCATCTACTGTGGGCTACATATACTGGGCTGGTAGCTCCATAGTGTTGCAAAGAAACTATTCAATGTGCAAATTTAAAATCAGAGGCTCTTCTAACACAGGAGCCATGTTGAGTTTAGATCACAGCGACCACCGGCAGTCTGAAATGGAATGAAGCCCATTGACAGCCAGCAGGTGTAAACAGGAACGCAGCCATTTGTATGCGTGGCAATGATGTGGCTGCAGCTGACACAGGATTGGTTCAAACTAAACATCATTTCACAGAGTTCACAAATAAACTGACGTTTTTATCTTTGAAGATCATCATAAAGTAGAATTGATGGTCCAGCAGACAACAGCAGGAGGTTTGAGCCCTTCTGATGCAGCAGAAACAGGATTTGGAGGAAGATGTTAATAGATTAGAAAGAATTGTACACTGTGAATCAATGCAAGTCTTTCTAGATAGACAGATCTTTAATAATCCCTCAGGTAGGTTCCTCTGGGACAGTCACAGATAGAGACACCAATTCTGACGTCCTTTGAAAGTTTTCATCACTCGTCATGTACACAGATGTTAATTCTACATATTCCTAGAACTGAACTCTAAATCAATATGAAGAAAATGCTCCTACTAATCTGCATATATGTTGATATCAAATCCTTTTCCAGCACATGGATAAATCTCTATAAATCTTTCAGTCTGATCAGAATGGGCACAGTGTTGTTATTGCAGCACTCCCTGATGTTTGAAAAGCTAAATGTCCATTTTAAAGTGCTCGTGTGTAGGATTGTGTTTCCTTCCTTTGTGCAGTTCTTACAGGAAACATGTTTGAATGTTTCCTGTTCCCCTGATGCTTCTTCCTGTTGGATAAAGTTGGTTTGAATAACATGTTCTTATAGGTTTCAATGAACTTCAAACTGGGATCCACTTACAAAACTGTCTCATTTTATTGGAACGATCCACATTTGCATCCATTCACGGTACATTTGACATCTGAACACGTTTGTACACATGATGAAAGGACAGATGGTGTTTGTGTGTCCTTCTTAAACTTAGTGTGAATGTTTCATCATGTAGAACTACTTAGAACAAAGTCTTTGGGAACATTTGGAGAACACGTTTAGGAAAGTAACATCCTGGTAGAACATTTTCTTAAAGCAAAGCAGAGCTGCAACATGACTGTGAGGATTCACAATAATAAAGTCACAATACTTTATTATTATGAAGACTAAAGTGCACCTTAATGCTGCCAATGAATACACATGTTCTTTGTGAAAGCATGAGCACAGCTGACATGCACCACACTGACCCCACTCGCCCCATTTCTTCATCCACTTCTTGCTCTTGTGCTTGAAATGAGACGCAGACGCAGCAAAAGTCAGAGGCTCTAAAATCCACAAAAAGGGGGCTTGTTAGATCAGGATGTTGATGTGATCCATAGAAAACATGGATAATACACCACTTTATTTGAAGACATCTGTAGCACTGCCTCAGGATGTTTCCACAGACTCCTCTGTGCACCTAAAGAAAAGGTCAAAGGTCAGCAGCACATGTAGTTGGGACAATTCTTCATTTACAAACAACAGTCGCACAAACTACACAATTATTTTCCTCCAATTAGGACTTTTCACTTGCAGAAATGGTCCTGTGTGATTTCTAGGCTGTGATATAAAAACTAGTTCCTAATGGCAGCGATTCACTCAGTAAACATGTGTTTCCTTCACCAACCTCACACACAGATCCAATAAGATCAGGAAGTGGGCAGTATAGTACAATATGTGTTATTTTGTACTGTGCTGCCCAAACTAAAGATCTGCTGAAGTGTTGGAAATGATTCAGATGTTTATTTTGGACGATACAGCAGAAGATCAGACATGAAAGTGGAGATAACACAGAAGACCTGCAGCAAAGGGTCAGAGGTCAGACTGGGCCACGTGATTCAACAATGAGCCAATGATCATCAAGTAGTGACTAAAGCAGAGCCCTGACGTTCTGACATTTATCACACAGTTAGAACAAATGTCTGCTGATGACTTCATCTCATGAAATGACTGATAGATGTCAATTCATTGATCAGCTGAGCTGCTGATCTTCATCGTGCACAGAAACATTCAGCTTGTTTCAATCAGTAAATAACTCCCACTACTCCCAGTTTGAACTGTTCCCACTCAAAATGCTGTCAGAACAATGATCATTGTAGAACTTCACAAACATCACGTGTTGTTTTCCACATGGAAGATCAGCAAACATACAGAAACTTCCTGTTGCCACACACGGCCTCTAAAATCTCTTCCACGCTTTCTGTCTGAAGTCCACTCTCTGTGTCGGATCCACAGGAAACATCTTATTAACATGGTTTTCAATGTGTCTCCTTCCAAAAAGTCCAACCAATGAACAAATGTGTATATTTGTGGAGGCCGAACAAAAGCATGACACATTTGTCTGTTTCTATAAACTGGTGTCAAACACAAATATGAAGAGTTTCATTGACAGACTCCAAAATGCCCCCGCAGTGAATCACAGGGAAATCCTACAGTGTGCAGAGAATCTTAATGGCTCCAACATCAACACATCCACAATGTTGGATCCAGTTCTACCTCACAGAGTTACTAAGACACACCCTCTGCCAGCATTACAACAGCTCCACCTGCTTCACCTGCCTCCTCAGCCTCTGTACACCTGAAGAGAAAAGAAAGGCTCCAAAAGCTCAAATCTACAAAGGATTCATGAAGTTTCATCCAACAAGAACATGTTTGCCTTCCACAGTGTGCTGTTAGACACCACTGTACCTCTGCCATTTCAAAAAGAGCAGCTTGGGAACATTTTGGCTCCAAACACTTTGTGTTTAAGTTCCTAATCTTTGTTTTCTTTGTGAACAACATGTGGAGCTTTTTGACTCATAGAAACATCATTTTGTTCTTTAGATGACAGCAGATTGGGACTGAATAATCAATCACTATCAAACCAATAAAGATGCTGATTTTACAGGAACTTTGTTGGAGAAGCTGGAAAGACATGAAACTGGTGGAGATCCCAAACCAGTTGATAGTGCTGGTTATTCCAAATAAAGCTGTTTTCCATTTGAGATGACTTTCTGTCCTGATATATAATAAAGATGTTGTTGTTTTTGAGCCCCTGTATTAAAAGTAGATCCAGTTTAAAGTCAGCTTGAGTTTGATGTCTTTATGTCAAAGCTGCTCATGATGTTGAGCTGCTGATGGAATAAAAACAGGTAAAAATCTGCCTCAATATAAAAGCATGTAGTCCAGACTTAAATGGAGCCTATTGTTAGCTGAGGTCCACACACAGTGTTTGACAGTGTAAACTGTGTGAAAGGGCTGCTGGTGGAGCTCACTAGGATGAGCAGGTGACCATGTGCCACGAGGTGGAGAGCAGCTGGCCTGGCTTTGATTCTGACCACGCCCCCTTTCTCTCTCCCTCTGCTTTGCTGTCACTTATCTTCACTGCTCTGTCCAATAAAGCTGAAAAAGGCCCCAAATCAAAGAAATCTGCTGCAGCCTCTGAAATGTCTTCTGTTTCCTTCCCGACGGCTTTTTCACCGTCAGCCCATCAGACAGTCCAGCAGCATTTATGATGATGTCATGATGTTGAAGAGACTGCTATGGTGGCCTCCCATGACCCCCAGCCTCATCTACACTGAGATGCAGACATTTGAAAACAACTGAATAATAGTCCAACACAACAGTCTGTGTACAGACACACACTGAGCTTTCATAGAGTCAAAGGAGTCAATCAAACACAGCTAGTTGAGTCATTTCTTGTGTGAGTCTAAAGTGAATCTAGTATTTGAAAGTCCACTTCCTGTATTTGTTGTTGAAGACTTCTTCAGCTTCTTCTCAAGGACATCAGCTGCTTGTTTGGCAGCAGAGGCAGTTAAGAAGCTTCCTGAAAAACACTGAACAGTGAGTTCACTGTGGCATATGACAAATTCAGCTTTCTATGTGCAAATGTGTCTGTGTCAACCTTTCAAATGCTGTTGAATCCAAAACATCAGCGGCTCCTTGGCTGCTCACTTCATGCACTTCTGTCTTTGTGACAGTCCAATGACATCACAGCTGTTTCCACCCCCAGTGTCTCAGGACTGGACACCTTTAAACATGTGGAGGATCAAACAGCCGTCCAGCTAAACATACATGAAACTATCAAAGCTGACAATCATTCCAATAACATCTAATGCTACATATATATAGACACAGGACTACAAGGAAATGGCTCTCAGCATCTGGCTGTGGGAACAAATGATCCCTGTTTGTGTTCAAATTGTGTGCATGTTTTAGACGTGTGTCACATGTAGAAACACAAAAATGACACAAAGATGTGTTTGACACAACTGTGCAGCTGTAAGTTGTTTCTAATGATTCATTGAAGCTCTTCTAACATTCTGGAGACAATCAGTCCATGAATCTGTTCAACACCACAACAATTTGACTTCAATGTGAACGTTTGCCATTAAATAACCTTCTTCATCCAGCTGACAGCATCCTTCATTCTATGATATGAACAGTTCCTCCTGTTGATGACAAACCTCTGACATGATCTGCTTGAGGAGCTTTTTCATGTGAAGCTCTCTGAGCTCAGGGCTAAGTTGCTGTGTTTCATCTTTAAGAGCTGCTGCCTCCTCGCCGTTCTTCTTCTCCTAATGACACCATTTCTGCTTCAGATCTTTCACTGGGCCTAAAACAGATGAAGAGTAGATCTACTGCTGTTCACTGTTTGTGTCAATATGGAGAAATATGAAAGACAAACACAGCACATACAGAGAAATGTAGACAGAATGTGCAGCCAGTGCAGTAAATGGTCTAAATATCAGCTCTTTAGAAAATGATCCTGATGAACATGAAACTAACATCCAATGAGAAACACAGCTTCCTTGTTTCATGTCCAATAACAATAAATGAAGAGCTAATAAAGAGCTATTCTATTGTAAAATGCTGAGATGATTATTAGACACAACCCAGCGGCTCACCAAAAGCCTGCATTGCAAATCTATATGAAAGTAATCTATGCTCATATATGGCAAAATCCTTTAAGTGTCACTGTGTTTTTCATCTGTGCTCTTGTTGGTTGGACAAGTTTGTAAATGACAAAGAGCTCAGTGGACTTTGCATCCATCAAATCCTGTTAGATGTTTGTTTTTCCTTCACAGCTTTGTGATGAAGGCTAAAGAACAGAGATATGAACTATTGCCAATATGAATCCTGATGCATGACGTGGGCACAGACCCACCAAAGCAACACTCAGCTCACCTCATTCCAGGCGCTTGTCTGCTGGAGACCATGAGCCTTGTTAGTCACACATTAGCACCGTGGTAGGAAACAGCCTCCATCATTTCATTAGATCTGAATTTGGACTGTTTCCCTCTGGATGAGAACCAAGTCTGTCAAATCTATTGATCCAACACAAACTATCAAACACATTGGCTCACAGTCAGATTGGCTTTGTATGGATGGTGTAACAGGGGCTGGGAAAGGATGCTGAAAGCTGAATATAATACAGAACAATAACAGGACATATAATCATGTAGAAACATGATCTTCAACAGGCACACTTCTATTATTCATGATCACAAAGAACTTGTGCAGCCCTGATATCAGCCCTAATATATGAGTGTGTTTGCCCAAAGATTGAAACAGCATCAACATGACAGCTGTAAGAAATCTTCTCTCAGCCTTGTTTGGCAGAAGATCCCTGCAACAAAGATTGTAGCTGAAAGATGACGTGTGTAAAGTTTGTCTTTGGGAGGGTTGAGGCTGTTTTTAGACCTTTGATAGTTTCAATCCAGTTCTGAAAGACAGAAATAAAAACAACATCATTAAGATCAGATCATGGAGCTGTTTCCTGCCTTGTTTCTAGCTTCACATTACAAGACTTTACTGCAATAAAGATGCTAACATGTATCTGTAGGAACAACATCATTGAATCTAGAACAACTGGAGCCAAACCAGTGGCTCTGCTGGGATCACTGGTGAGCCAACACTTCCTTGTTGATGCAGATTTCAGGGCTTCCTGTTGCTCCTCCGTTATAACTGTTCTCTCTTCTCAACACATGATGACACAAAGGAATCAGCAGTGACGAAGATGATGCTGAAGCACACATTTCACACATATAACAGAGCAGTGCAGTTACACACACCTCTGCTTGACATTAGGCCTCAAACAAAGACACAAAACACTAACTTGACTCTAAATAGAAGAAACTGGCAGCTTTTTCTGTTCTGTGCTTATATTTGACACACATGCTTCTCTTTGTGCAAACACACATCGCACTATAAGGGTAACCTAGCACACAATGATTGGACAGCACAGTGATGATGCTGGGAGATCCTATACGAAGCAACACAGAAACACTGAGAACTTTAAACATTGATTATATTGAGATAAGCAGCCGACCCAGTCTAGATAAAGGCGAGCAGCTGGGACCGCTGCTGCACCAAAAACAGGTTTCAGTGTTTCCATGTGTGTGTGTGTGATGTCTTTACTTATACTGGTCAATAGACTTTAGTCAACACATGATTGAAAGGTGTTACACATGAAATAAAAACAGTGTTTCATCTTTATTCCTCTGAAGCAGCTGCATTATAACCAATCTGCTCCTTTGTGGCCTTTAAAACAGCTTAAATAACTGTTGTTATATTTGTTTCTGCTCCTCTTGGACAGACGACTCTTGAAAAGACATTTTTGAATTTCAATGTGACTTTAACTGGATAAATATGGGATATATAAACGTCCCTCTGCAACAAACTGATTCCAGCTTCTACCTCATGATAGGAATGTTTTTGTGGCTCAAGATGACCTGATATCTTTCATGATGGAGACATTTGACACATGTTTCACATATTATAGACCAACAAGTTATTCATAGCAGTTTAAATACGGGGAGTCACTTTTGGGCCCAGCAGATAAAACAGAGCCAATATTTCCTTCTTTATTTAAGTGACGTGTGTCACAGATGTGACCTAGTAAAGTGTAGCTGAACATTAGTAACGTTATTAACACTCTCAGCTCGTCCTTGTTCCAGACCTGAAGATCCTCTTCTTTCATTCAGCAGCAGCTTCAGGTCTCTGATGGTCCAGGCTTGTTGTTGGGAAACAGCCCTGCTGGGATGATGGTGTCCTCACAGAAACAGTCAGTGATGCTGTTGATCTTCATCACAGAGCACGTCCCAGTCTGCAGTCTCAGTCCTGCAGGGCCTCGCTGGCTTCCTGACTCCACCCAGTCAACAACAGGAAGTGTTTGCAGGAACAAAGTGAGGCTGTGGTCAAACAGGAGTTTTTATCTCCTGGCTCTGACTCTCACTGCGGCCCCGCTGCTGTGTCAACATGTGTTTGTGCTAAACAATGATGGAAAGTGTTATAAATGACTTGTTGGCCTCTGATCTGTCACAAACAGCTGAAACGTGTCTCTCATGAGTCACATGAAGGTTTCTGACAGAAAGGACAAAAAGTAGCTGCAGTCAGTTTGTGTCATTTTTATATTTATTCATCTGGGAGAAAAATCTGAGGGACATTAAAATGTGTTTTTCAACAGAGACAAGAACATAAATATAACGTCACAGGTAAATGAACATATTTCAAGTAAACAGCTGGACTGATCAGGTCCAAGTGATCAACAAACAGCTGTCATATCTTTATATATAAGCTCTTTATAAATCCTGTTCACTGCAGTCTGTTTCCTAATAATGTCAAACTGTTAGAAACACAGAAACATGGTCTTTGTTCACATAAAGCTGTCTGGGATCCTTTGTTGTTCTTTTGATGCAGAGTTACATTATAAATATAAAGAGTTATTTCAGAGTCTCATCAGTTTTCCTGCATGTCTTTATTGAACACATCAGCAGGGCTGAAGCTCTCATGTTAAACACACACTGATCTATGGACACGTTCATGTGTTTCTAACAGAACCAGGCTGTTATCAGCTGCACTAACATGATGTCACACACACTGAATGTAACAGTGACATCATCACACAATCAGCTGTGATTGTTTCACTGTCATCAAACTAGTCAACAGGAAGTAGAATCAATAGAAACCAATCATTTACTGACAGCATGTCTGATGGAAATAAGTGCAGATTATGTATGAAGTATAACTGCACACAGTAACTGTGTTACAATAAGGACTTAACAGCGCCCTCTGCTGGAGTGTTTCAGTACTGCGTTAACTAGAATACACCACCTCCTCCTCCTCCTCACACCACCTGCTACAGCTCTACTCTTCTATGACTACAGTCATCCACAGCACTGATGTGAGGTCACATGGTTCATATGTAAGGAGCACAGAGACGTCCTAGCAGCTGACCTCAGGTCAGTTTAATGACTGTGAGCAGCAGCTGTGTTCTTGTCACTGTGACAGGGAGACACTCTCAGACACAGCGCTCATGTCAGCTTGTTCTCATGCAGGAGGATCAGGAGCTCCATGTTTGTCTTCATGTTTGAATCATGATGTGTTTGTGCCATCAGAGTCTGTCATGAGTACTCAGGGTTTCACAGCAGCTCTTCTGGATGCTGACGAGGACTCCAACCTCATGTTTCACCTCTCTGAGCTTCTGATGTCTGTGAACACTCGTGTTTCTTCTCTGGGCTCATCTGGACAAAAACACCTTTCTGTGTTTGGCTCCAGCCTCATTGTGACTGACAGGAAGTGTGTTATCCATGAGCTTCTTTGTTTCCTGCTGTGTTTCCTGTCTGTGGACAAACACGAGTGTTTCAGCTGAGGACTTGGTTCCTTCCACCTGTCCATACAGGACATCACGCTGTCTTTTCTCTTTAAATGCAGCTCCAGGTCCTTCCACGTGCTGTATTTGTGCAGTTTGTAGTGTGTCCTGGGAAACGTAGCACACATGGTGTTCTTCTGCTGTTTCCTCCTTTCACTGAGTGTGAAACACTGACGCTGTGCTGTTGTTCACAGAGCTGATTCTAGCTGCAGCTGGACTCTGTCATCTAACTGAATGTGTTGGTGCTGATCACGGGGCTCTGAGGGGGGAGCAGCAGGAGGACTCTGGATGCTGACGTCAGTGTATCTGTGGAAGCTCACACAGCGTCTCTGTCATTCAATATTGTGCTATATATTGTATCTATGCAAAGATGAACAGACTGTGTGTTCACTGGTCTCTGTGCTGCTGACTGCTGCAGCTCTGATGTCATCATCACTCCCTCCTCCACCCTCAGCAGTCCCAGCATGCTGCTGTGGTGCACCCCACCCTCACTCTACACCTGAGCCATAGACCACACCCTCCACCTCAATATACACCACAGTTTTCTCTGCTATGGAAATGAGATCAGGAGGAAATCATTATTATTATTATTTAATAAATGCTCACATTAATGTGGGCTTATTTGTTTCATATTAGAAACATTAGTTGAGTGTTTTTAGTATAAAATGGTGAAAGTCCCTCTTTTTGCTCCGCCCCTCACCTGTGGATGGGCGGTGCTGTTACCGTGGTGACAGCTGTGATGTGTTTCAGTCCTGCCTGGTTATCACTGCAGGAATCTTTCACATTTATTACAGGTAATAACTCTGATTTTTCTGTGTATTATGAACTAAATGTATCCTGATACACACAGAGATGGATGAGCAGAGGTCACATGATGAAAGAACAAACATGGAGTCTTTGATTTATTTAGATATTTATTGATGAAGGCAAACAAACCCTGACACTGAACCATCGTCCAGCAGAACAAACCTGATCACATGACCTGCTGACCCAAACAGTGAAAAGCTCCATGGCAACAACAACAAACAGCCTCACATATGTTAACAGAGGCTGTTAGAAGCACAGAGTCTTTACAGTCTTTCTCCTGTTTGTACACAGATCTCTGCACATCTTCATCACAGTTACTCACAGACGTGCAGAGTGTGTGGATATCAAAGCTAAGTTTCCACCATGTTTGTAGTCTGTACTGGGACTCATGGAGCATCTCTCTATGAGCACTCAGTGCTTTAAACAGTGAGTCCCAGTTTAACCAGCAGCCTTCACACCACACATCACACAGACATGGAAACTTCAAACCCTCAGACTGAAGTCACTGGCAGTCTCTGGCACCAGCGACTGCGCTAACAAACACACAGCAAACAGTGAAGGTTTGGTAGAGAAAGCTGGTTGGGTAATACCAAGTATGCAGCGAAGGAGGCGGGGTTACATTACTAGATGATTAAACATGGAAATATTTTGCTAATAATAAATGAAAAGATCAAATAAAATCAAGATAATTCATAATTTTATAAACTGGAATGATGAAATTATATTGGCTGGATCTGATTATTGGGGGGTCATGACCCCCGTAACCCCCCTGGAAATGACGCGCCTGATCCTGAGGTCAAATCCACCATCTTTGTTTCAGTGCTTCATGTTCTCCCGTGTTTGTGTGCGTCCTCTCCGGTACTCCGGCTTCCTCCCACAGTCCAAACACATGCAGTTAGTGGGGTCAGGTTAACTGTGAGTGGTTGTGTGTCTCTCTGTGTTATTGCTGCATCATTCAGCTCTGTGCCCCAGTCAGCATCACTGTGTCTCCCAGTGTCAGTGTTTCTTTTCCTGTAACACTCAGCACAGGCTCAGCTGGTATCCAGTGTTGGACTTTCAGCTGCTGTCATAGATCCTCTAACATAGATCAGCTCATGTTGTTAGATCAGTGCAGCTGCCTGTCATGTCCTGATGTTTCTCTGGGTCAGCAGCTTCTCCATCAGAGGTTCACATGGAGCTGATCCAGTATCTCCAGTAACTGTGTTCTGTGCCTCACTGGTTCATCCTTCTGTCTGTGTGACGTCAGTCAGATGTTAAACTCTGTAATCTTCACTGTGTCACAGAGTTCAGTGAGTCCCGTTATTCACAGGATCAATCAGATCATCAGAGAACAGCTGATCAGCAATCAGTGGTGCCAACAGCGCCTCCTGTGGTGAGAGGATGCAATAATGCAATGTAGCATTTTTACACTGAACACTTGCAGTCATGGAAACTGTCTGTTGGATCTGTGTGACGTTGCTTTCTTGTGTTGCTTTCTTGGTTAGAGTTCCTCACAAATGTCCAGATGATTCTTCTAATGAGGCGTCGACCATGTTTTCAGTTCTTTGGAAGAAAACATCGCCCTTTGCCATCCTTACTTTTCTTTGACTTCTTCAAATGCAGCTGAACTCCAGCTGGTATTTTATTGGACTCTGCAGCTGTTTCTGGTCATCAGTTCATTCCTGCAAACCTCTGAACCTGAACAACAATGATGCTGCATTGCTGGCTGATCCCAAAAGGTTGATTCTGTCCATCTGGACGTTTTCACGTTTGCTCACTGATCAGGTGACTTCTTCAGTCTCAGCTGACTGCAGCTTTACAACCTTACAAACAGCACATTTGCACAATGACTGAAACCAGCAGCACCTGATATATATGATACTAATATGATACATATACATATATAATCCATACTAATGATGAAGGAACTGAGCTCACAGTGTTCATTCAGTGAACTACTCAGTTTATTTTGGGCCTCAGAAATGCTCACTCTGTTTGTACATCACTGTCAGCAATAGACTCATTCTGCTGTGTGGACAGGAACACATGTGACATCACTTCCTGTTTGTTTGTGACTGAAGAGGAAGAAGTTTACAAGGAATCATTTAGAAGAGTTTCAAACATCAACTGATTGAATCCATGAATCTGAAAACGTGTTTGTGAGTGAAAGAGACAGACATGTACAGACTGAACTGTTCAACAGTCAGAGTGTTTCTCTAACAGGAGACACTCTTTACACTCAGCACAGGGACACTGAGGCACCAGGAGACCAGAGACTAAACCCAGGATAAAGAGTTTGAGTGAATGTGGTGTTGAAGGTGTGGAGGTGGATCAGAGTGTCAGAGGAGACTCTGTAGAAGGACAGAGTGCCAGCAGGACAGTCCACATACACTGCTGCTCTGTTAGAGACAGAGGAGGAGGAGGAGGAGGAGGAGGAGATGGGTGTGTAGCTGTTATTGTGGATAGCACAGTAACCATCATCAGAGCACTCCAGACTCCAGGACTGATCATTGCGTCCAAACACACAGTCTTTACTGTCTCCTTTCCTTCTGATGCTTCTGTAACTCACTGATATATAAACGTCTCCTCTCCACTCGACCTCCCAGTAACAGCGACCAGTCAGACCATTTCTACACAGCAGCTGAGGACAAACATCAAATCTGTCTGGATGATCAGGATATGACTGAACCTCCTCCACATGTGTCACCTTCCTGTTGTTGTCAGACAGTTGGAGGTTTGTGTTCACTGTGTTTGTGTCGATTGTGAGTTGACAGGAATCTGATGGAGAGAACAAACACAATCCAGCTGCAGTTATTGATCCATCATCTGTTCATTGATTGACACTTTGATGATGACTCCTGACATGATGAAGATGGTTGAATGTGTGCTGCTTTGTTTTCATGAATCCCATTAAAAACACACTTACACTTCCTCAGACCTGGTCTCAACCATCGGACTCCAGCAGGCTCCGCCCTGAAAGGAGGAGGGGTCAGAGCAGTCAGCATGCACACATGGACATTACATGGCTCTCACACACACACTGTTACACACTGAGCTCAAAGCTCGGCTCCACTGTTTTATTCAAAGAAATCTACATTTATTTATCAGCACATTTAAAAACAGTTTGAGCCAAAGTGCTGCACAGAGTAGAGATAAAATAGGAAACATACACAGTAATTACTATAAAGACTCGTCAGAATTGAAAGCTACAGAGTACAAATGTGTTTCCAACCGGGTTTTAAAAATGTCGAGTGTTGGTGACGACCTGATGTGAAGGCGACTGTTCCAGAGTTTGGCTGCAGCGATCGATAAAGCTCACCTCTGTTCTTACGTCTAGTTCTGGTCAGAAGCTGCTTATCTGCAGACCTGAGGGCTCGACTTGGATTATTTTTGTTAGAGATAAGATGGAGCTAATCCATTCAGAGATTTAAAGACAAACAACAAGATGCCATATTTCCTTGCTTTCTACAACTTGAGCAGCTATTGCTAAGTAGGCCACTTTGCTCTGCTAAGGATTTGTGTGACCATGATGGAAACTCTGATAAGCTAATGCTGTTTATGGGCCCTGTTAGAATCAATATTTCATTCTCATTCTGTTGTTTGAGAACAATAACAGAAAAATGTGCACTTGAGAACAAATTTATTGTGAATTCAGCTGTGAATGTAGAGTTTCCATTATTTAAGCTTCCATTTCCAAATGTTAGCTGACACTTTATTAGGTACACTGGCATCTATCTCAGGTACACCTGTGACGTAAATGTTCCTGCAAACAGACTCCTTGGAGACCCCTGCATAAATATCCATGTACTATCCAGCTAGACTAGTGTGTCTGTCCCTGAAAATATTCCTGCATGTGTGATTGTTCATGTCTCATCTGCAGGAAACAAACAGGAAGTGAGTGAAGGACACAGGAAATGTTTCCAGCTCTTCCTCCTCTATCAGACATTCTCTCCATACCTGAGAGTGTCCAGTCTCCAGCCTGGATCCTTCAGTCCAGCCGACAGCAGCTTCATTCCTGAGTCTCCTGGATGATTGTAGCTCAGGTCCAGCTCTCTCAGATGGGAGGGGTTGGAGCTCAGAGCTGATGCCAGAGAAGTACAGCCTTCCTCTGTGATCCGACAGCCTGACAGGCTGCAGACACACAAAACAACAATCTGTCTGTTATCCATCTCTATGGCAGCATAACTAAGGGATGGTTCAGGGTCACCTGATCCAGCTCAAACTATAAGCTTTATCAAAAGTAAAGTTGGAAGCTGATCTTCAAAGTAGAGAGGGAGTCTGTCTCCTGAACTCAAACTGGGAGCTGCTTCCACACCCAGTCCAACACAGCCAGGCTTTCTTTGCTGCTTTGACAAAACCTCAAATCCCAGTCAGAGATGATGAGCATCATCACAGTGATGATCATTTCTCTGTTAACCCAGGCTTTCTGCTTCAGGATCTGTGCACGCTCACAGAACAAGGAGACCTTTAAACATCATTTCACTAAATGGATGGACTGAGCTCAGCCTACAGATGAACTGGTGCCAGAGATCATAAAGAACATCAAACAGTCAAATTCAACACTTTAGATGGAAATATGAGATTAATGCTGCAGACAATCATGAACCTGCTGAATTCATGAACATCAAGAATGCAGCGAGTGGTAAAATAAAGATTTGACCTCAGTGTTTCTGTCTATTCCTAACATATTCCTAACATGATAGCTGCACTTTAGAGCTCTAAAACTGGAACTGACATGTATTTAAACTCTACATGTTACTCAGTACATTCAGTTCTGACACTCGCCCACAGTCCAACAAAGGAAACATGGAGATCACATCAGTTTGTCACCAAAGTCTAATTATTAGGGCAACTTAACCTGTTATTATCTCGTTAACTCGTTAATTGATTAACATCAGCAATTATTTTAATCACAGTTTTTAAAATGATGATTATTGTGAAAGTGCTCACTGGCTCTGTATATAAAGCCATGGGTCACAGGAGGGATGTTGGTCAGTGCTGGCTTGAAATGGGCGTCATTATGCGTCTCAGCCAATGAGAGCATTGAGGGTGGGCCTAATACTACTGCAGCGCTCACATGACCCAGGACAGAAAGAAAGGGGCGGGGACAGAAACATGGAGACAGGTACAGATCTTTGACATGTTCATTTTAAACTGTTCCAGGAGGCAGTGTTGATACAACTAAAGTTATCTGGAAGCAAAGTTGAGTTTTTTTTTTATCACCAGAGTACTTCAAGTCTGAAGTATCACTTAAATGCATTACACGCTGTTGATGGCAGCAAATAAACCACCCAAACAAACAGAGGTGGGAGGCTTGGGCAGACTACATAGATTCAGCTGGTGGGAGGAGTCTAGATAAACCAAAGAAAGACAAGCTAACAAACGCCACAGTGAAGTGAGTAGCTACAAACTGCAGGCTGATTAGTGTTGTTGAAGAAGTCGGTCTGAGGAACGTTCTTAGGATCAACAAATGACGGCATGCATGAGCCTCAAGACGCACCATCACAAGAAGAACACATGAGCTGTAGAAAAAGGAGAGGCTACGAAAGCCACCGCGTTACAACATGAACCTGCTGTTGGTCTCTCTGGAGACTACTGGACGTTGCTGGGTAACCATGGTTACCTGGGAGTTACAGAAACGTGCTAACATGTGATTCATGTTGCACAGCAGTGGGACATTTGAAATAAAGTCAGCACACTCAGTACAGACAGTGCATCAAATATGATGCTGCTGCCAGACGTCTGCCTTTGAACACGTCCCTGCATCGCACACAACACCAAGGTTGCCATGGCAATCACAGCTAACAGGCACAAAATGCACAGTTGGAACCCTGCAGGTATATTTAACATGATGTATTTCTCAGTGTCCTGTCTGTGTGTGAGAGACAAACAGCCTCTGCATGTGTGTGTAAATACAGCATGAATATGTAGAGGACATGTTTGTGTATATAAGGACATGAATGCTCTGCGTCATTTGAATCTTTGATTCTTGTTTCTGTTGCAGGTCTGTGACTGAACTTCTGGGAGGAGAAACGTTGGTTTCATGCTCTGTGATTCTGTGTTTTGTCGTCTCTCTCAGGTGATGGAGAGCTCAGATGATGACTCCGCCTACGTGGTCAAATTCAAGTCTACATTCAGAACAGACCTGGAGACACACAAGCAAAATGCCAACATTGTATATGTGAAAACTGCTGCTGCACTGGAGCCAGATTCAAGGAGCTCAAGTGTTTACCCAGATCTTACTGAACTTACTGAAGGAACAGAGGGTTGTTGGAGGGAAACCTGTGGAAGCAACAACATCCGAGCCACCAGAGAAAAAGTTGCCCTATTGGTGCTTCATCAGAGTGTGAACAGGAGGAAGACTCAGCTGAGAACAGTGTGGTGGATACAGAGCAGAGCCCAACATCAGTACACAGGCCTGTCCATTAGAGTGCTGCTCCAAACATGCAGCACATGTACTTGGCCACAGCTGCAACATCTGTACCTGTGAGAGCTTGTTCTCTGTTGCTGCTCATATTGTACAGAAGAAGAGAGTTTCTTTATCATCAGAAAATGTCAGTGAGCTTGTGAGTCTTAGCAGCTGGCTCGGTGCAGAGGAGGAAGAACATCTCAAGTCAGAGGAAGATAAATGCAGTTCATGTTGTCAACTCAACCTGGACTATTGAAAGTGTTTTTCTTTGTCTTGTTTCTGACTGAGATTCTCCAAAGGAAATCCAGCACAAACACACACTTCACACACTCAAAGTCCTGCACAGTAAATGAGCTGATGAGCGTTTGTGCTGCTACCTGATAACAGAACAATAGTTCTGCTGGTTCCTGTTCTGAAAACACACATTTATAAATGTTCACTTGCTGCTGATCAAAGGTGCCTGTTATAATGTTATGTTGGTGGCTCTGGACTCTGAGGGGAACTTTGTAAAAAAATAGATCAAATGTTGACGTCCTGGCAGAGGCAAAGAACTTTGATATTAGATCAGATTCATGTTTCAGCTCAGATTGACAGAAATATTTGAACTGCTACTGTGTTAAAGGGAATACTGCTGTTAGAAAGCACCTGATTTGTTTCTGCACACTGAATGTTGCACTTCTCATACTGCAGTACTATTAAAATAAGTACACAATACACTACTTTTGAACTCATGATTGAATGTTGCTGTAACAAAGCCATTAATGGTGATTCAAAGTGTTCATGGTTGCCCAGTGTCATGGTTCGTATTTGAGGTGAGAGACAAACGACTGCAAAGTCAATGATTTTATTACACACACGTGTGTGGGGAAGATACACCGTCACACAACCAGCTTCGATCTCCCCCGAACAATAAACGAGCAGTTGTATTTATACTATCAGGATATCAGGAAATATAACGCCCCTTGTGCGTCAAAGCAGATAGATAACATGCATCAGTTCCAGTCATCCCAACCTTGGACACCCTAACCCTAAACAAGAACAGCTCCTTCCTCTGCTCCTCCGCCAAATGCTTCCTGTTATTTTACTTCACTTATCTCTGGAATTAAACAGCAAAACAAGTCTACATACTGTGTGTGTGTGTGTGTGTGTGTGTGTGCAGGCAGACATCTGTTCCCAAGCAAACTCCAATGCAGCAGGTTGCTGAATACACACAGACCTCTATTCAGTTTCTAGATTATATGTGGTGTATTATATTGTAAGCATGTATGCAATTCTGTCATAGCTCGAGTCACCGTAACTTTCTCAATTGATCGGCCAGACATCGCGCTGCCCGAAGCTTCAGACCATTAATTAACTTGACCGAGCTTCAACTCTTTAAAAACAAAATGCATTGTGTATAACATGATTACAGTTGCACCTGCAATGAAAGATTGTATTTCAAGTGTTGTCATAATCACATGACAAACTTTAATGTAACATCAACAGCTTCAATAAATGCTTTGATGAAATGATAATGATAAATGATGCAACAGTAATAATACTGGTTATGAATAATAACAGTAAAATAATATTCTCATCTCTACACCAGCACAACAAATGACTGCACAAGTGTGACTGATCCACTTTCTAATGTGTGTGTAGCCCACACTGTGTGTCACTGTCACAGGTGAGTCTGTGTATCCAGGTTCTATGAGGAGAACAGGATGTAGTGACTGAGTCCAGCAGCTTAAAGTCTGACTCCATCCTCCATTTAAATAACTCACACCAACAACTGAAAAGCTTTGCCTTTGTGCAGCTGACACTTCATTTTAATGTCCTTCAATTCTGGTTCATCTTGTTTCAGTTTCTATAAGCACACAGGTTTCATCAGTGACTCTGTGACCTCAGTAATCTTTGCTGGGCCTTAATGCTCTGAACAAAGCTGCACATCACAAGACTAAATAGAAACAGTCTTTCATTTCTCACTGCTGTTTGACTTCAGCTCTCAATGTCCCACCATAACCCATGGAAAGAATTACTGTCCATCCAGGCTGCTGAACATGAAGCTGATGAAGGTGGAGTATTGTGAGGGCTGATGGAGATGATGATGAGGAATCCAGGAGCAGTGGGTGGATGGCAGCATCAGCATGAAGGATCAGTGTGAGAACACATCATCATCCACAAAGGAAACCAGTCTGAGTGTCTGACGCTCTTGTTAGAAAGATGCAGTCCCAGCAGTTAGCTTGTCTGCTAGTTAGCTGAGAGCTAACTCGTACATTGAATACCAAACTGTGTAAACCAGGGGTGTCAAACATATGGCCCGTGGGCCAAATCCAGCCCTTGAGATAATTTCATGTGTCAAATATTGATGAATTTTCAGGCTTCCTGATAATCAATGTGAGCACGGCTGAGATGTTATTCTGATGAGCAAACCATGTGGCCAAACACTTAAAGAGACAGACTGGGATCATACCATTATGTGAAAGAAGACATGTCCCATAGACAGCAAGGGTAGTGGTAGAGACCAGGTACACAGAGAAATGGGAGCTGTGCTTAAATGCAAACAAACTCGTCCAGGTCTTAAACCTCACGTAGTAGAACTGATAAAATTAGCAGCTGGCTAAAGTGATACCCATTTTATTTCCACCCATTTTCCATTGTGGAGGACAAATGGTTTCAAACTCGTCCAGATCTTAAACCTCATGTGTTCTTCCTAATAGCAGTAAATGGATAAAAATAAGGCTTTTATGAAAACACTGAATACTAATTGCTGCCTTTAAAAAGACTAAATGTACAGTTCAGCATTTAATACTACATAAAATAAACTATATATAAAGTGTGTCTGAATGGCAGAGATGCAGAAATATGTGCATGTAGCACAGAGCCACGGCTCAGTGTCTGAATGAGTCTCACAGACCTGAATGTGCTGTTGTAGCCATTTATAATTATAACGTATAATTCTTAACTGGTTTGATCTGCTACTTACCACAAGCAAGCAGACGTAGAAGGTTTTGAACTTTTAACTATACTGTTTTAGTTTTACAACTTTTCTTACTGTTAAAAACATGTTATGGCCATTCATGCTATACAAAGTAATTAGACATGTGTGGTATCTACAGAAATGTCAGAATCTCAGCTAAAAGGTCACAAAACCATCTCAACAACCACCAAACAGCTAAAACAGCAGGTGAACAGATTACACAACAAAGATGTAAACACAAATCCCCCTGATCATCTGTTTTTCAAAAGTGAAGCGTAGTTTTGGATGTTCATTTACTGCTGGTTCAGTGAATTTTGGTTGGACAGTGATGAAACCTGCAGTCTCAGAATCTGTGAGAAGTCTGCTTTCAGCACGCAGCAGCATTGTTGTGTTGTGTGGATTCACCTCTGCAAACTCATCACTGTTTCACCATCATGTTTCTACTTAGACAATAACAAAGGAAGCAGTTCCCAGGAACTACTTCCTGTTTTAGAACTTTTCAACATAAGAGTATGTTGCACTTCAGAAGACCTCCACTTCTCCTCTTATTAGAGGGCTGCCTTATTATTAATTTGCTAATTCTGTCAGTTGAAGAAAAAACAATGCTTGATCTCACCTGAGAGTTTCCAGTTTCCAGTGTGGACTCTTCAGTCCTTCAGACAGAAGCTTCACGCCTGAATCCTTCAGGTTAATGTTACTCAGGTCCAGCTCTATCAGATTAGAGGTCTGAGAGCTGAGACCTGAGGCCAGAGCTTCACAGCTTCTCTCTGACAGGTCACAGTGACTCAGTCTGAAAAATAACAGATAAACAATTACAAAAATAAAACACTTATGTTGAAGTGTAATGAGATACTATTATATTTAGCAATATTTAATCTTGTTTTTGTCAGGAAACTGAGCACTGATGCAGAGCAACATGTGGAGAGAATCAGAGGAGAAGAAGTGAAGAGAGAACAGCAGTAAAACAACACTGAATTGTTCAGTGTGCTTTTGATATCAACAAAATGTATCAAATTTCTTTATTTTGTATTTGTTTTAGTAGAATTGATGATTATCACTTAGATAACAACCACAGGCCAGGTCTACATAGCACTTGGTAACAGTTACACTCAGAAATATTTCAGAAATGTGGACAATTTCTGCTGCAATGTATTCAGTATTGAACAAAGTGAGTGCTGATGATTACTTAGACTTTTCAGACGTCAGCAGTCATTACTTCTTTGGTTTAGTTTTTTTTTATATTTTATTTTAGTTGTTTCCACCTGATCTATGTTAAGTAGAATAAACATTTAAAAAGTAAAGGTATGATCACATATGTACTTACAGAGCTTTATTGGAGGCTTTGACCACTGGCAGCAGCCTCATATGAACCCTTTTTAAAGGCTCATGTTCTCACTTAGATCATCGATTTCTACTTACATTTCTTCCTGGGAAAAATGGGGATTACTTTGAAAACAGGAAGTGTTTTCCCCAATAAGCAGCCCTGGATTAGGTAATCACTCCAACATGTTCGCAGTTAGAAGAAGCTGTCTTGTTATGAGGGAGAGAAGAAAAAGATTGAGGCACAGAAACTTGTTGAAAGAGAGATAAAGCAGCTAAAATCAGGTGTAAAAGTAATGCAGAGGATGAGCTGAATAAAGGACACTCAAGGCTGGCTTGGAAAGGAATGAAGTCCATGGTAGGGATGCAGAGCAAGGACCAAAGATGAATGTGATGCTGAATCAGCAGAAGACTTGGACTCATTTGATTCCAGCTTTGATATCATTGATTTCAATAAAGAGCTTTGTGATTTTAGGAAGAGGCTGGTAGCTCTGAGAGTGACACTGATGAGGTGTCTGTGAAGGTTCTCAGTCATCTAAAGAGCTTAGAAAAAAAGGCATCTGGACTTCTTTAAGTTTCTTGAAGACGTTTCACCTCTCATACAAGAAGCTTCTTTATTTCTAGGGTCAAATGGTGGAGAGTCCCAGATTTAAGCCCTGTGGGAGAGTCTGCCAAGGAGGTCATGAACCCCCGTGTTGATCCTCTACCTAATCACAGGAGCCAAGGTGTGATTAGGTAGCCTCTGTGCAAACAGACTTCAGCCATATGAGAGTGAGTGAATGAGA